>NW_027185385.1:2731655-4161655 GCF_022577435.1 Embiotoca jacksoni | reverse complement strand
TAGCAGTGGATAGGTACAAAACACTGACAGCATTCTGTGATGGGCCCGGGTCCCTGCTATAGTCGAGATGGTATTGATAGATGCTCTGAAAACAAGCTGGGACCCAGGATGCCGGCAATGTTATTTATACCAGTAATAATAAGAAATAGAAGGAGTAGAGTGTATTTAATTTATGAGGTAAACCCATCGAATCTGTTACCTGTACCAAGATAACCTGAGACTGTCTCAAGGTCTCCTATTGTCTCTGCAAAGCTGCTGTACTTGATATTCGATCTCCAGATAACAAATCCCTTTTAGTTAACGACATGATGATGGCCTACAACTTAGATTTTATTTTTCTTACCAAGACAAAGCTAGGAGAAGGCAGCAGTGCTACTTTTTTTAACAAGACAGCACCAGGAAATATCAGTTTTATGAATACCTGCGTTCTGCAGGCAAGAAAGGACCTCAATTTTATATTGAAAGGTACTCCATCCATCCATCCATCCATCATCTATAACCGCTTTATCCTGAACAGTGTTACGGGGGGGCTGGAGCCTATCCCAGCTCACATTGGGCGAAGGCAGGGTACACCCTGGACAGGTCGCCAGTTCATCACAGGGCCAACACTGAGAGACAGACGGAAACAAAGACCATTCACGCTCTCATTCACATCTTTTTGGGGACCATGACGACCGAGGAGGCCAAGGAGCTGGTGGAAGAGGCTCGATGAGTCCAGCCTGTTGCATCTCCTAAAAGACTTTGGTCCGCTGTGGCTTGTCTGGCCAGGTGGAGGTGTTTAGGTCTCATACTATTGGGCTGCGCCCCCCAGTGTCTATGTCATGCTGGATAAGGTCCAGCCTTCGACGAAAAGCAATCCTTGAATTCCAGAAGGAATCGCAACAGCAGATCCTGTTTACTGGGGGTCAGTGCATCACATGTCACGGCCAGGACCCTGGCCTCGCTGTCAGGTGGTGTGACAGAGAATGTGTGTGTGTTTGTGGTAGAGGGGGTAAGTAGGGAGCAGTGAGGGCAGTTTGTCAGGAGAGATGCTGCCAGTGACCATGTCTTGTTTCAGATGTCAGCACAGTGATCGTGTGACCTACAGGGCACCCCAGCAACGGTGGCTGCCGTGACATCCGGATGACATGTCCATCGTGAAAAGTGAGAGTCCCTCTCTCGTGTTAATGTCCCAGTCCAGTCCAAAACATCCAGTCCCAGTATACAGTGCTCCAGGGTAGGGACCCACACCAGGCAGCGAACCGTCTTCTTTCCCATGCCCAGGGTCACTAGTACCTCCCCGAGCATGAAGAGGCTGTGTTCACCAGGGAGGAGCAGTATAACAGTCACAGGAGGATACCAGCCTTCTCCTAACCAGGTACAGCTCAGAATTACCAGTTCTAACTGGCAGTCCAAATCACCACCTGGGGTAACGCCCCCTCCTGGTTGGTGTGTTGTGTTGCTCAGGATGCAGTGTCAGGGTTCTGCATTGTACCAATGCCGTCCCCGGGTTGTTTGCCTGGTTCCTTGGAGTGCAAGGGCAGTATCTGTTCAAACCCCCCACTCCCCCCAACAGACTCTGCTGCCCTCTGGGTGGCTTTCCTCTCAATAGTCTAGGGGCCTGCACCAGCTTAGTTAATTCCTCAGCCCAGGCAGGCAGGTGCCACCGCATGCAGTCCAGTCTCACCAGTCTCAGCTTGTCCTGGAGGGGAGAGCCCTTTTATGCATATGTGATGTTATATCTCTGGCCGTCATTGGTTTTCCGCTGGAAACATGCTGATCTCTGAAATGATTGGAGGAGCCAATAAAGGAGTAAAACTAAACAAAATTAACACAGTGCCACTGTGGGCTTTAGCCAACACCAACAAATTATTCCTTCTTACAGGTAGCTCTTGGAACTAGCATCTCATGTCCGGCACACTCAGCAAGCTTAACACACATTTCTCCGACAAACAGAAACAATAACTCTCGGCAAATCCAAGACGGGCTATTCACTGTTGTAGGTAACAGAAATGACTGACAGGCTTAACAGCTTTTACAAATAGGACATGTTCAATGACACTTTCAATGACATGCTACAGCAGGTCGTTTGTCCCGACGGCTGACAGACTATTCAACAGCAGCCCATCATAATGTAGCACTGTATGTCATAGCACCTGACACTTTTTTTCACCCTAAGGTGTATTTATTTATTTTTGTGTCGATAGTTTGTGTGTGTATTTATCGGTCTTATTCTTTATAGTTTTTCTAAAAAGAATTATTATTATCTACCCCATTTTGATTGTATGCATATTTTGTAATTATTTACTATAATTAATAATAATTATTATTTGTAATTATGCTTACCTTTTTTTTCGCTAACTGTGTCCCTATGCTGCTCTATGCTGTATCTATAGACTGTACACAACTCTACAACTCATCACCAATGAAGAAACACAGGAAAACATTTGAAACGGAATATTTTGGTATTCGTATTTCGGCTGTTTTTGTGCAGCTAATTATTTCTCTAATAATTTTTGCTCTTGCAGTTTGATAATTTTTATCGATAAATGCACCATTTTCTAAAGTTAGTTTACATTATATTTACCTATTTATTTAGAGTGAGGCTATTTTAAGATGTATATTGTCTGTTTCTTTTACAATCTATAGCCTGTAAAGATCAGACCGGAATTCCGTCATCCAGGGTAGGCCACGCCCCTTTCTGTGGTGAAACATTGACATTGCGGAGAATCGGAGGAAGTCGAGACTTTTCTCCAAACGTGTGCTTTAAACTAACCGATTAAATAATAACGCTATGCTGAAGAGTTGCTGTGTAGTTAGTTGCAACAACAATGTTGTTTAAAACTCTTATCTCCGATTTATTTCCCTGTCATGTCCTAAAAAAGATCCTGTTAGAAGTGCTCTATAGCACAACTCTATAGAAGGGAAAACTGAAGTGACGTGACCAATGGCAGGCAGATGCAAATATGACCCCTAGACATGGTGCTGCCGTGTAATTTTTTAAGTAATTTTGGTGGTTTACAACGGATTGCTTTAGTAAGGCTATTTTACATTGAACTCTATGGAGAGAGTTGCTTGTTTTCCCCCCAAAAGGGGGCGGGTACGTTTCCTGAGAGCCAAGGTTCCCGGATTTTCCGGTCTCTGCTCAATGGGCCCACTCGTCAGACAGTTTTGCTCACGTGACAGTTGAGTCACATGACAACGTCCCTGTTTTGCTCATGCTACAAAAATGGCAGCGTTCTTACAGTGGAGAAAATTTGTCTTCTTTGATAAGGATACGGTGAAGGATCCTGTGGATAATGGGAAAAACGTTTTTCTTCCAAAAGGAATATCAGCTTGTGACTCCGGCCGGGGTCACATTGTTCTTGGAGATATCCTTTTAAACGGCAGTAATTATCTCGCTCAGCTATCGTTAGGTTCGGTTGCTGATATCCGATGCTAAGCCTTGACTCCGGAAATGTCAAAACAAACTTCAAACCGAGGTAATTTAGAATCGGTATTATAAATTAGTGACTGTTCGGCTGAAGAATGAGCGGTAGAGCCAGGCTGTCTTTTATTTCCTGGTATTGGAAACAACGCCACAACCAAGCGGTGTCATAATCTTCGGATCAGGTCCTATTTGTTTTCAAATTCTGCTACTAATAACCCTACATTAACTGGATGATCCAGTTTAAAGGTAGACAATTGTTATGTTTACATTCTGCGTTATGGGTTTTATTTACTATTTACATTTACTATTTATTTTATATTTATTTACTATTTACTGAGTTTTCCGTTGGATCTTGAAGGTATCACCAGCAAGCCAACACAATATTGCCAAATATGTATAGATTTTGTTCTAACATCCTTTACTTTTATTATAAACACCTCAGAAATATTCTGAGATACGGACCTCAGTGAAGTCGATGAAGGGTATGGCTATGCTCAAGACAACACAAATTAGCTTGCTCAAATATTGGTAGGGACAAATCTGTCCTCCCAAAATATAGATAGACATACTGTATTGTTCCCGCAAGGGGGCATTTTTTCGTTACAGCAGCATGGAATATACAGCAAAAGCAATACAAAAAAAATACGGAATAAAAGTAGAGGTAGTAAAAGTACCAAAAAAAAGTAAAAAAAATGCACAGTATATACAAATAAAATAAAATTAAGCAACAGTGTTAATGGGGAAGGACAGATTGGGCCAGAGGTGAGACAGTCTGATTGCAGTGGGCAGGAATGATCTCTTGTATCGGTCCTTGTGACAGACTTTTGTCTGCACACTCTCTCTATGTGCCCTGGTCTGTTACACTTTCTGCCGTTTTTCAACCAGCAATCCTGTGTGGGACCAAAAGTAGATAAATGACCTGAACATTTTTTTTTATCAGATTTTATAAGTTGTCTGCCCCTGTCCCCATCCAGTCCCCCTTTGCTACAACCTTCATTATCTACCAGCTTTTTATACTGCCCCCTCCCCCCCAACACACACACACACACACACACACACACACACACACACACACACTCACAAAAAATGAACTCAACGAAGATAGAGGCCAGGAATGCTGCGTATCTGGATGGCATCAGCTCAAGGCTCCTGCAGTCCTGTGCAAGACCGGCTGCAAGACAGTTTAGCCCACTTCAATAACATATTCCATTGTTAATGCATCAGTTAATGCGTCTCTTGCAAACCACTGAATATGCTTGTAGTTGTCCTTAACCTGTGTTTTCCTACATATGGATGGCAACATCTGGCTTTTAACGCGCTCCCTGCAGCTGACATCCTTTCAGGCCTACAAGTTACGGGTAACACACCTCTACCAGTTGAAGCAGCACAGCATCCTCGTATCAGTGGGGCAGGATGAACACGGAATTAACCCCCTAGTAGGTTTGATGTTCTTATTGTTATTATTGTTGATGTGCTGTAGAGAAAAAATTTCCCCTCGGGGATTAATAAAGTAACTACCTAACGTAACCTAACCTAATCACAGAACAATTGTCTCAGTTATTTTAAACCACTTCTAAACTGAGTCTTTCTTTCTTTTTTCTTTTTTTTTTTAGGTAAAGGTCTGGAATTTAGACAAGCGAGATAGTGGAAATCCGCTTTGCACTCGGATTTTTCCTGCAATTCCTGGCAACAAACCAACTGAAGTGTCTTGCCTCAGTGTACACGAAAACCTCAACTTCATGGCCATTGGTAAGACACTAAATAAAAGTTCTGCTTTTTGCCCATTGACCCTGTGATCACTGTTTGGTAACCATTTTTACCTTCAGTTTATAATGGATGTTGTTATTTTCTCGACAGGCTTCACAGACGGCAGTGTGGTTTTGACCAAAGGTGACATCACCAGGGATCGTCACAGTAAAACGCTGACGCTGCACGAGGGAACTAGCCCTGTCACGGGCCTTGCCTTTCGTCAAGTGGCCAAACTTACACATTTGTTTGTTGCCACACTGGAGAAAGTCCATGTTAGTCTCTTTGCTCTTTGAAAAAATTGGGTGCTTTCAAGCCATTATGTATTTGTCAATTTACAGTATTTAGCAAGTTTTAAAGAGACACCTTTTCTCAACCTTAAAATGACCATATATAGTCTTTCAACTGAAGATGTTGACCTGTTCTAACTTATATTGCCTTCCTGGTTTCCTCTTGGTCAGTGCTATACCCTGTCCATCAAGGAGTATCCTAAAGTAGAGCTGGATGTCCACGGCTGTGCGCTGCGCTGCTCCTCCCTGACGGATCCCTCCCAGGATTCCCAGTTCATCGTGGCTGGTGATGAATGTGTGTACCTCTACCAGCCAGATGAACGAGGGCCCTGCTTTGCCTTTGACGGACACAAGCTGTTGGCCCACTGGCACCGTGGATATCTGTTCCTACTCATCAGGGACATAAAGTCACCCAACAAGTAAGAACAAATGAAATGCATATTGAGCATTTTGAGGCTGTGCTTACTTAAGAAGATGAAATGTGTACAGAAACACATTCGGTGGACTACTTGGGTCATTTAGTGAGGATTTGTAGCTCTTTTACTCTCCAGGCTCTTTGACTTTTAAATTATATTTGTAACTATTTACTAGGGAACTGCACTACAAAATAGCAATGGGTGTGCTTCTGCTACATCTACTTTAACCTTTAAAACCTGATAGATGCAAATTATATCCAAATTCCCGCCCCTTCTCGGTTGAATTGCACAGCGAGGATTTATCAAAGGGAAATGTGACACATATCCTATAAAACAATGCCAGTGCCTGGTCTGTGTGACGAAGCATTGCAGATGAAATCTGTTTTTGAGTTGGATTAAATTTGATCATCATTACACTCTGTGTCCTTCACCACACCCGCTACTTTTTATTGAATTATTCCCACTTTACTAGCGTACACCATATCAAAATAAACAGCAGAACTCACCCTTTTTGATGATATGCCGTGGTTTCTCTGCACTGCGAATATTTTCAGCAAATCTGGTTTTGAAATCATATGTGACATTGTCTCCAACATAGGGCTCACGTTACACAGGTGTACGCCCTGAGTGTGACCATGGTCATTCTTTCCCCTTCATATTCTGTCAACACTGTCACTGTCAAATTAAGGCATAAAATGTGCATACAAATTATTTTTTTACAAAAGATACATAGTTTATGTGCTTCTCACAGCAAAAGTTGTGTTCAAAAGATGTACAAGATGTAACTAAATGAAACGGTGACCTTTGTGCCTCCGTCAAGCACATGTTTATTTCTAGTTGGTAAGTCATAGTAGTGTGACAAACATGGTTCATACATCGAGACAATCGGTTCTGCACAATAATGAAAAGATATCTCTACTGCCAGCATTCTATGGTGAGATACATGTAAAAACATAACTATTTCAGGAGATTATTTTTCCCCTTTATGTACAGGCTCATATGTACAATCAATCTATAAGTATAATCAAAACAAATGATTAAAGATTTGGATAGCCCAGACTTGACTGAAAAAAACCAAGATAAAGCATTAATGGCCTTATAATGACCAAGATATGAAAGTGACATTACCCTGTCGGTTACTATTGAGGGGCTATTGACAGGCAATATTTGCTTTTCTTTTAATGATTAGTAATCCTTGGAGTTTACACAGTAAAGGAGTTGCTGTCTTAATATAATGTGCAATATTAAATTGTTATATTGTTATCTTCATTAGCTCAACTTTCTTTCCGTTATTACTGCTAAGGCCTGATTTACTGAGATCTCAAATAAAAGGTACTAAAATACGTGTTTATTCCAAAAGTCTGTTCATTTATATTACACCAATTTTGTGGGGGATTTACTAAAAGTAATGGCATAATTGATATCGGGTACAAATAGCTTTATTTAAATGAGGGGTTTGCATGTTTTAAAGTGATTGTATCCATGGACAGTTTTGGACGGGAAATGGAACGATTGAAAAAGGAAAAGGTAAATTGGTCCCAATTAAAGGTGCTAGTGGAGTAGGCCAATAAGCACATTGTTGAGCTACAGCAAAGGAAAATAATTGTAACAAGAAGAAACGCTATATGGGAGATTATCAGCGAGAAAGTCAATGGCGTGGGAAAAAAAAAAAGATCAATAGATGAAATTAAGAGAAAACTACTGCAGTGCCAGTTCAAAATAGGCTGTTTGGCACTATGCTTCAATCCCCCCCAAGAAACTGACATAAGAATAGTCCTTCCCGACTGCAGCAGACACCCCATGAAATTTCATACATATAGTATCTTGTCTTTGAGGTTAGTTGTAATAGTCTAATATAGATACTTGTTCACACCCCGTTGCTTCTTCTACTAATCTCTTTTTTTGTTATTTTACTTAATGAATTGCATCTTTAAAGGCTTATAGGTGCTTGAAAACTAATGACACTTGGCACAACCATCAGAAGTGTTGAAAATATACATCTGCTATGGGTCTTGGGCGAGGATGTGGCAAAACGTCTCGGTAATGCCCTCTAAACATCCCATTGTCACGCATTTTAGTTCAATAAACTCCTACAGTGTTTGTCAGACAGACTAACAATTTGGTCTGTGCCATCATAACTGCCTGACTGATTTTAAATGGGATAAATGAAGTGGTTTAATCTGGATTTTGGTCCATCATTAAATAATAACCAGCTTACTAAAGTCTTACAAAAAGTGTTTCCTATGAGACTGTTCACAGGGTTTATTTTCCACTCAGGACAGGGTTCAGCACCAGGGAGAGCTCTCCGTCAGAGAAACAGCTTCTGACCATCTATGACCTCGACAACAAGTTTATCGCCTACTGTGCCTCCTTTGATGATGTCATCGACGTGGTGGCAGAGTGGGGCTCCTTCTATATCCTAACCAGAGATGGAAAAATGTTTGTTCTCCAGGAGAAAGACACACAGACCAAACTGGAGGTGAGTCTCAAGGGTACAATCTGCAATCTTACATGCTTCTCTTCAGTTTATTTAAGGCTTTCAATATCCCCCCCCCCAACACACACACACACACACACACACACACACACACACACACACACACACACACACACACCACAAAATATTAAAAAAAAGCACAAAAAAACAACAACCTTAGACTGCATCTCCCTCTCGACCACCTGAATTAAAGAAACCACACCTCTTGTTATAAGACAAGTTATCCTAGTTATAGGCTTTTATGATTTGCGGGGAGCCTTCTATGTATCTATCAGTACCAGGAAGGTTGTTGAGGCCCATATGTACATACTGTACCTACATACAGTATGGACATGCTAGTATGCCCACATGTACATAGTAGCCTACACAGAAACAGTCTGTCTAGCTAACATTTAAGGCATCTAACATTTTTGGAAAATAGTCTTTCATAGAACATGACATAAATATAATCTTTACAAAAACTATTAACATTCATTGAGCAAACAATATCTATTAACCACCACCCATTTAAAGTCAAATCTGAAAATTAAAATGTGATTTGACTAAAAAGCTGTGAGTTGGATCCATATCACACGCTGCTGACCGTTTACACCCACTTGGTGTCATTCTTTCCCCCAATTCTTCACTGCCCTTTTCTCCTGAATTAATTTGCATCACTTCACACATCACTGTTCTCCTGTTGGTTATACGACAATGCTTGTAAACCGGGTGCGTGGGTGATTTTTTTTTTACATACCTGAAATTTTAGCAGAGTTTGTGAAAACTTTCTGGGGAATGGAGAGAAGTCGCAGGGAGCCAAATCTGGTGAGTTGGAGTGGTGAGGGAGCGATGACTGTGTTTGTAGTGGGTGAGAAACTTGTACGTTTTTATTGCACTCTGAGTTAGCGCGCTGTCATGTGGGAGAACCCAAGTTACAGGAGGCTGTGGCCAAGATGGTAGAGTGGGTGGCCCACTAACCAGAAGGTTGGTGGTTCAAACCCCGAGTTGCTCCCGTCGGTGTGTGACTATATTCCTGATGGCGAGCACCTTATGGCAGCTCAGTCTCATTAGTGTGTGAATGAAAAACCATGTAAAAGGGCTTGAGACCGATGATGTGATAAAGCGCTATACAGGTGCATTTACCAAGTGCCATCACCACAGTTTGGGTCATTTGAACGCAATGTTTTTTCCCCAGACACCTCAAAACCTCACAGCAAAGCTCCGTGGTTTCACTCCGACCCTCCTGGGATGAATTCACGGCACACAGCCGTCAATGTCAAAGAAAACCCACCTGGTTGCACCTGACCCGATGTGCTTTCTTTTTTTCAGTTTTGGACAGGGATGTTCTTGCCCCTCAGAAATGTACAGCATATGTCACCGAGAACACCTCTCCAGGCTCATTGCTTCGTTGTCGCAGCCCTCCTGAAGCATTGTAAGGGACTCCGTTGTCAATTTCTAGAGTTTGCTACAAAAATCTGACATGCACCCTCTGGTCATGTCCGACGCACCCAGTCCACTGCTTGCAAAAAACGTGTGTAACTCAGGAACTGATGATAATGAAGCGACGAAATTTTGTACCAGTTACTCATCAGGGTTATATCTTTCTCCGTCTTTGTGCACGCCATGGTGCTCTGCTCCGTGCACGAGCAGTAGTCTCAAAGGTTATTGGTCTACCCTTGTAGTTTTGCATTATCTCTCTTTTAGGTAGGTAGGTAGGTAGGTAGGTAGTTACTTTATTAATCCCCGAAGGGAAATTTTTTCGCTACAGCAGCATACAGAAGCAATAAGATAATAATAGAATAATAGAAAAACAATAAAATAGCAGTAAAATAGCAGTAAAAAATATTAAATATAAAATGCACAGTATATACAGTACAGTATATATCTATATATTATATACAAACAACCAAGAAACACAGTCAACAATGTTATTGTTATGTGATAGATTTTGCCAGAGGTGAGTTATTGTACAGTCTTATTGCGGTCGGCAGGAATGATCTCCTGTATCTGTCCTTGTGACAGCGGAGCTGGAGGAATCTTTTGGAGAAAGTGCTCCGCTGTCCCTGCAGCAGGTGGTGGAGAGGGTGGTCAGGATTATCCAATATGGATAATAGTTTGTTCAGCATCCTCCTCTCCACCACCTTTTCCAGGCTGTCCAGTTTGTAGCCGATGATGGAGCCGGCCTTCTTAACCAGTTTGTTAAGTCTGTTGATGTCACCGGCTCCAATGCTGCTCCCCCAGCAGACCACAGCGAAGTACAATGCACTGGCCACAACAGACTGGTAGAACATCTCCAACATCTTGCTGCACACATTGAAGGATCGAAGTTTCCTCAAGAAAAAGAGTCGACCCATCCCCTTCTTGTAGACAGTGTTGATGTTGGTCTTCCAGTTCAGTCTGTTGTCGATGGACACACCCAGGTACTTGTACTCCTCAACCATGTCCACCTCCTCTCCCAGAACTCTCAGCGGTTGTGGAGCCATCGTCTTCCTCCTGAAGTCGACCACCATCTCTCTGGTCTTGGCCACGTTCAGGAGCAGGTGATTTCTTCCCGCCCACTCCACAAAGTCCTCCACTACTGCCCTGTACTCATCCTCCCGTCCATCCCTTATACACCCTACCACTGCAGAGTCATCAGAGAACTTCTGCAGATGGCAGGACTCTGAGTTGTACTGGAAGTCAGTTGTGAACAGGAAGTGGGACAGAACAGTTCCCTGAGGAGCTCCAATACCACTGACCACCGTATCAGACAGCACACTGCCCAGACGGACAAACTGTGGTCTGCCTGTCAGGTAGTCAGTGATCCAGGAGACGGTGGACTTGTCCACCCCCACCACCCGCAGCTTCTCACTCAGTAGCAGTGGTTGGATGGTGTTAAATGCACTGGAGAAATCAAAGAAAGTGATTCTCAGAGTCACCGGTTCCATCCAGGTGAGACTGAGCTCGTTGCAGCAGGTAGATGATGGCATCCTGTGTCCACCTCCTCACAGTCCTGGTGGTTACAGGCTGCCTCTGCACCAGGGGAACATACTTGGGAGTCAGCAGGACCAGGTTGTGATCTGATCTACCAAGGGGGTGAAGGGCAGTAGCACTGTATGCATCCATGGCATTAGCATACAGTAGGTCCAGAGTTTTATTGTTCCGGGTGGGGCAGTTAACATACTGGTGCAAAGTTGGCAGTACTTTATCCAGACTGATGTGGTTAAAGTCTCCAGTAACTGCCAAAAATGCACCGGGATGCTTAGTCTGCAGTTTGGACACAGTGGAGTAGATGGTGTCCACTGCTGCCTCTGCGTCAGCTGATGGAGGAACGTACACAGCGATAACAATGGCGGACGTGAACTCCCTCGGCAAATAATACGGGCGCATCCCCACGGCTAGCAGTTCAATGTCCGGGCTTTTATTTGAGTTAATATTTTTAGACAGCCCCTGCACTTGTCATAGCCGGCTGTATGTGGAGAATAGATGCCTGATTTTTTTTTTTATGTAAATCCGGCTGTAACTTATGATTGTAGCTCATTATCTACCCTCCCGTGGTAGGAATATGATCACTTCTGCTGGAAAACACTATAGTTATAACTCCTTTCAAGGTTTTCCTCTCAGCCTCTCACCCAAACTGGAAATAACTAATCAACCACCTGCCACTTACTCCGTTTTTATTTGAGTTATTGGACTTTTTTGTCCAATCTAGGGCCTAGTACAGAAAAAATAATTATAGTCGGTTACTCTTTGTAAGGAACCATGGAGTTATATTTGACCAGGGTCTTTTAATTCGCACATAAACTGAGTTTTGAGGTCTATCATCTTTTACCTGTTTAGTATGGTTAAAATTTTAAATATTCTTTCTCAGAGCAATGAGACTGTTTTAATCCTTTATTATCAGGATCTCCGGGTAACTTTCTCAAAGGCCTTCAGTTGATCCAAAAAGATTTAGCAGGAGAGGTTATATTTCTCACATATTACCTGCCACATTTAATGCCTTTAATGACCAAGCTCGAGCATATCTTAAAGATCTCACAGTACCCTATTATCCTGTCCTGGCTGCAGGACTAAACAAAAAGAGAATCACCCTCGAGTATCTGGAGTCACACTACTGAAACCACACTGGTTTACACTGTATGTGCACACTGTGTGTGTGCTTCATGATTTAATAGAAAGCTCCCCTCTCAGAGTGCAGACTTCAGGCAATTTTTCCACCGGTTCCATCCGTGTTGCGTCCCGGCTCCGACAGTGCAAGCCGAGCTGATTGCTCTCACCTACTTTTTTTGTCATTCAAGATGCTGTTTAAGAAGAATCTGTTTGTGATGGCCATAAACCTGGCTAAGAGCCAGCACCTGGACAGTGATGGGCTGTCAGAGATCTTCAGACAGTACGGTGATCACCTGTATCTTAAGGGAGACCATGATGGTGCCATCCAACAGTATATACGGTAATTACATCACTAAACATGTGCCAGGGCTGAAGCTATCATTTTTTTCTTAGTTTGGACTGTGTTCAGGCTTCCTTTGTTCGATATTACCAGAGGAACGTTTTTTGGGGTCGCAAAACATGTCGCTTTGTGGTTTCACAGCTTTCGGATACTACGTTTACTTGATTGTTGGTCAGTTTCCCTGTTGATGGAAGCACTCCTAAAATAGCACTGTTATTTTTCTCAGCACTATTGGGAAACTGGAGCCATCGTATGTGATCCGGAAATTCCTGGATGCACAGAGGATCCACAACCTGACTGCTTATCTGCAAGCCCTGCACAGACAATCACTGGCCAACGCAGACCACACCACACTGTTGCTCAACTGTTATACCAAGCTGAAAGACAGCTCCAAGCTGGAAGAGTTCATTAAGGTGACTATTCAATTCAATTCAATTTTATTTATATAGCGCCAAATCACAACAGAGGTTATTACATGGCACTTAACACATTCAAGTCCTTACAGCAAGACTTTACAATATTATACAGAGAAACCCAACAATTCAACAATTCCCACATAAGCTAGGAGGGAAAAAAAACTCCTCTTTAAGGGAGAAAAACCTCCAACAGAGGGAAGGAAAAACTCCCTCTTAACAGGAAGAAACCTCTGACAGAACCAGGCTCGGGTGGGCGGCCATCTGCCTCGACCGGTTGGGGTGAGAGGAGAGCAGAGAGAGAAAAGGACAGCATAGAGATAGAAGAGAAGAACTGTTGGTGGAGACGACAAGTGCAAAGCAGAGACATGCAGCTCCATGACGGGACATCTGCAAAAGAAAGAACAGAAACTACGCGAGCGAGGGAACTATATGGAGAGACAACAGATAATAAGCAAAAAAGTGATCGTAAACAATGAGAATATTGATCAGGGCTATTCAAACTTAATAGCTTAAGGGCATGATAGGAAGATGAAGAGGGAGCTCGAGCACCACACAAAATATTTGATCAATTAATAGTTGCAAATATGTTTAATGCTCATAAATATATGAGTACATGGAATATGCTAATCATCCATTTTATGGTATCAGTTTCAGACCGCAAAATACAAGATGATCATATAGTATTGGCCTGTTTATGATACAATCAAAACGATTTCAAGCAAACATAAATTGTTTATACCTGGTCCATATCAATATTTATTAATGGTGAAAACAGTGAAACAGTATGGAGACTAAATAAAAATTCATATCATGATAATTGCAATACTTCGACCTGCTGACGTAATGATATCCTACTGTCACACAGCGTAACTGTATGACATACAGCTGACCCAGTAACAACCACGGCTGAAAGCCGCTATAGGTTACAGGTTTTTTTGCTCCAAATTAATGTAATCGGGTATAGATAATGGACGAATGGACAAACATTGACCTCAAACTTAAAAAAACATCAAGCCACAATATCGGCAAATGTTCCGAAAGTGGCGAGGAAGTAGTTAAAAGCTCTGCAGTTGATTTTGGTAGCCGTCCTGGCAGAGCGACAGCTCTTCCTCTGATACAGCTACACCCCTGCACCCCCCACATCCACCTCAGCGCTGTATGCAGAATCTGAATCTCACTGACTCACTGTTCTTGTTTGCAAACTAAAGAACTAAGAGCTCATTTTTGTTAAGTTTATCTAAATATTTGAAGGCAAACTGTTGCTGTATCCTGACATAAAACTATAAGTCGTATGTTATCAAATTAATAATCAAATATTTTTCAGTATTTTTTCATATCGTCAAGAATTTTATTTTTGCAAAAATAACCCAGATGTATTGTGATATTTTTGTAGAGCCTTATAGCTCTAGCTCGCCCCTAGTCTTATGAGCTGACCCAATTCCACACTCCTACTTGCTTTAATCCTTGTCTATGGTTCATATATCTTAAAGTAGGTAAGCAATTTAGACTTAAGTTTTATTAATCATCTTACTTAAGGCCCACTCATTTTCTTGTGGGCAATAGCAAATTTCAAACAGGATGTATTTGGCCCAGGGCCGCGGTTTGAATAAGCTTTACACACAAATGACAACGTAAGTTGACAGAAAATATTAATTCTTTTACAATGATAATATTAAGTGACCGAAAACAAAAAATGGTCTTAATAGACAAGTCACTAATGGGTTCCATATCGTAACATTATTGTCTTCCCACACTGTATTTCAACAGAGCAGTGAAAGCGAAGTCCACTTCGATGTGGAGATTGCCATCAAGGTTCTTCGTCAGGCTGGCTATCACAGCCATGCTGTCTTCCTGGCTGAGAAACACATGCACCATGAGTGGTACCTGAAGATCCAGCTGGAGGACCTCAAGGTAAAAAACAAGTAGACACAGGGATCAGCCTCTTGAGAGTACTGGGACATTATCTGGTGGCCTTAGTGTTATTTTTAGTCAACTTGACCAGCAATGATGTAGCAAGCAAGAATGAGTTAAAGAACCTCAGAATTCATGCATCAGGTGGACAGCGTTAATGTCACTTGGTTTGCGCACGCCAAAAATGACATGATGTCACATGGTGACGCACATACCAAGCAACAGCATTTTTAGAGCAGTCGCACAGGGAAATGGATGGTCAAAAGAAAAGTAAACGTTCAGTAGAGATGGAGAGAAAGAAAAATACTCTTTGCCACAGGTGCAGCTAAATGGATTAAAATAAGTTATGCACAAAATGGGGCCTGAAAGAGGCGTACGCCGCTCCCCACACAAAAGTCAGGATTTATATAAACAAACTTGACGGGATAATGTGCAAACTCTGACCCATCCGTACGCACGTTTTGGAGACCGGGAAAATTGCCGACACAGACGGTGTCCAGATTGTAGAAATTAAATGTGACAGGCATCTTGATACATATAACGAAACCTCTCACACATTTAATTTCGCTTCATATCGCATCTTATTTGGGCATGGGTCCACTGTATCATTAACATTCTAACCAGCTGGTTAATTATTTGCTTGTGACCTATAATTATTCCATAAGCAACTTTCAATTGTTAATGATAGAAGCAAATCTAAATTTCTAATTAAATTCTGGTCATTATATCTGGTTTCACCCAACACGCTCCACCAGAGCTCAGCGCAGAGGGCTGGAATGACCGATGGTCAGTCATGTGGCTCTGCAGCTGATGAAAGGCAGGATGTGACAGATTCTGGAAAGTGACGGTCTTTAAAGTGAGACCTTTTCACAGCGTTAACTTGGAAAACTGGTCATCAGCATCCTTTGTAAAAATCCAAGATAACATTAAATAGAATTAGGCTAAAGAACTGCAGAACAGAGTGTCAGTTTAAAAAAAAGTATTTCTCATATTGTGCATATAGAGTTTAATGCAGTTGTTGTGTGGAAAAGTTCTTCCACTGAGCTCTCAGGCGCAGAGAGCGCAACGTCATGGAGACATCGCGGTGGAACTTCTATCACTGCAGCAGCAACATGTTGCTACTCGCAGCATTTTCTTTTGTTTGGGACCCCACTGCTGAGGCCACCAAACATTACAAGCTTCATCTTCTGCACCTCGACCACAAGCATCTGGATTTCTGTCAGAAAAATTCTATTTCTGGATTTTACACTCCGTTGTTGACACGATTCACCACGATTGAACCATATTTTATATGCATCAACCTTGAGGCAGATCTACGTGTGCACATTTCCACATGGATTGTGATTTATAAAGGGAACATTGCATGCAGGTGTGCATGCGCATGGTTTTATAAAACTGAATTTATTTATTTTGCACACATCATTTTCTGCTTTTGTGTGCACATACACTTTTAGTGTGGATCCTATGCAATGATTTATAAATGAGGTTGGCTTCAAATATAAATCAATGTAATTGATTTAAGTACATAGTGAAAATATTATTTGTTTGTGTTTTGAGCAGTTACATTTTTAAATACAGTAGTTCATTATATTCATTAGAACTGTAAATGAAAGTGGAAGACTATTTAACACAAAAGAATTAAGCAGGTAAAAAAAAAACCTCTAGGAAAGGCCCAGACACAGTTTCTGTGACACAAACAGATATGGAAACTCTCTTATCTTGTTTCCCTCCAAAATCCAGAACTATCAGGAAGGGCTGCGTTACATCGGGCGTCTGCCTTTTGAACAAGCTGAAAGCAACATGAAGCGTTATGGCAAGACACTGATGCACCACGTTCCAGAAGGTACTACGCTGTTCCTAAAGGGTTTGTGCACCAACTACCAACCGAGTGGAGACACTGTTGAAAAAGACCACCTTGACAGGAGTCGGGTCAGTCAGGTCAGTCGGCAGTACTGTTGCTCTCCTTTGTATTTAAAATGAAGTCCTCATAGATTACATACTTGAAGCAATTGTATGAAATATAATTCTAAATAAATGTTCATGTATGTTTCAGTTTAAGGCCAATTCAGAGGAATTCATCCCAGTTTTTGCCAACAACCCTCGGGAGCTGAAAGCCTTCCTGGAGCACATGATGAAGGTCGACTCCTGTTCTCCCCAGGGTGTGTATGACACCCTGCTGGAGCTCCGGCTGCAAGACTGGGCACATGAACAGGACCCTGAGGTCAGTGCAAAAACACAAAAACAACTTATGAATGGTACCATAATAATTTCATGTCATTTCAGAAAATTAGAAAGGTTTGGAAAAATGTTTATTTAACAAGGGAAAATCCCTCTAACAATTTTTTTTTCTGATGCACATGTTTGGCAGAATAAAAAGTCCCTGCAGGGGGAAGCTTTGTCGCTGCTGAGGAGTGACAACACTGTGTTCGATAAGGCCCTGGTCCTCTGTCAGATGCACAACTTCAAAGAAGGCGTCCTCTACCTTTACGAGAAGGGTAAACTGTAAGTGAGGAAGACTAACTAGCCAAATGGGCAAGTTCGGAATGGGTGGGGTGGGTGGGCTGTTAAGCATTAGCTTCTTTATCCGTACCCATACACATTGGTAATTTCTTTACACATTAACATTATGTAATGAGGTTCAATGGTGATAGCCATAGCCGGAGGCATTATGTTTTCAGGTTGTCGGTCCGTTGATCCAATTCTCATGAACGCGACATCTCAAGAACGCTTTGAGGGAATTTCTTAAAACATGGCAAAAAGATTTACTTGATACCAAGATGAACTGATTTGGTTTTTGGGGGGGGGGGGGGGGGGGGGGGGTGTCAAAAGTCAATTTCAAATTGTTGACCCCAATTTGACACGATATCCAGCAACATGTCTCCAAAGAAGTTGGGACAGGGGCATTAAAGGACTGGAACTCATTGTGTAAAGATTAAAAAAAAAAACACCTGTTTGAACACCACAACTAATTAGGTTAATTGGCAGCACATCAGTAACATGATTGGGTATAAGGCATAAGGACTCCAGTCTGCCTGCAGTCCAGACCTGTCTACAATTTAATGTGGCCCATTATTAAAATGAAAAATATGACAAAGGAGACACTGAACTGTTGAGCAGCCAAAGTTATATCTTAGGCAATAATAGGACAACTTTTCACTTCCAAAACTCCAGAAACTGGTCTTCTCAGTTCCCAAACGTTTACAGTGTTGTTAAAAGAAGAAGTGATGCAACACAGTGATAAACATGCCCCTGTCCAAAAAAAATTGAAACATTCTGCTGGCATCAAATTCCAAATAAGCTTAGATTGTTTTTATAAAACAATAACATTTCTCAGTTTCAACATTTAATATGTTGTCTGTAGTCTGTCTGCACTTAAATATGGGTTTATGTGCTTTGAAAATCATTGCATTCTGTTTTGTATTTCCTTTTTACACATCGTCCCAACTTTTTTGGAATTGGGGTTCTAAGATCAGGGTTTGTGTATGTGGTTTATGACTGAATAGTAATAAAGTCAATAAAGACAGTCACTGAGCACTTTATAAAGAACAGCATACTTGGCAGATCTCCCATTTCTGTGGCATGGATTCTACAAGATGTTAGAAACATTCCTTTGAGATTCTGGTCCATTTTTACATAATTGCATCCCAACATTTAGGCTGTGATTTTCAAACCCTGGTTGATTGGTATCAAGGGGCCATAAGTGTGCCAAGAAAAACTCCTCCACACCATCAAGCTGCTACAAGTCACCTGGACTGTTGACACAAGGGTAGGCTGGGTCCATGGACTATGCTGCTGATGCTACTCGGACCTACCGTCTGCAGCCTCAGTAGAAATGGAGATTCACCAGACCAGGCTTATGTTTTTCCATTCGAAGTGACCACTATCGCATTTTTCCCAATTCTGATGTTTAATATGAACATCACCTAAAACTCCTGACTTGTATCTGCTGAAGTTTATTCACTGCACTGTTGCCACACGATTGGCCGATTGGATAATTTGAATGAATAAGCAGGTGTGTTTCTGAAAATATTGTAGTACCATAAGATGTTTATGAATTGGACTAACTTTACATTTGTGTGCAGGTACCAGCAGATTATGCACTACCACATGCAGAATGAGGAGTATGGAAAAGTGGTAGAGGCCTGCAAGCGTTATGGGGACCAGGAGAGTTGCCTTTGGGAGCAGGCACTGGGATACTTTGCGAGAAAAGAAGAGGACTGCAAAACTTACATCAGTGAGGTCCTACATCACATCGATCAAAACAATCTAATGCCTCCATTACTTGGTAAGCTCGTTGGATATTTTGCTTTCATACTTCATGCATTTTTGTTTGGATTGTGATCAGCATTTCTGATTAAGTTATGATTAAGTTCACCTGAATAAGTTCAGGTAAAAATTGAGAGGATTGAGATCTCTTCACATCAATTGGATCTAGTTTGAAAAGGTAATTTGTGCAGCATTTACATGCATGATTTTTGTGCGGCTACAGTGGTGCAGACGCTTTCGCACAACTCGACGGCCACACTCTCTGTCATTAAGGACTACCTAATCAGCAAGCTGCAGAGGGAGAGCCAGCAGATAGAGGATGATGAACGCAAAATCCGCCAGTACCACGAGGAAACGGCTCACCTCCGCTCCGAGATACAAGAACTGAAAATGAGGTCGGGTCAGACAAATGATGGAACTTTGTAGAAACTTGACTCTTGAACAGCCAGCATATATATTTATTGTCCCAAAGTCTTATTTTAATTGATAATCATTACCAGTATGCTTCTGCTGATGTGACCATGCAGAAGTCACAGACGTGCATAACATGATCTTTACCTCAATATTTTCCCACGCAGTGCTAAGATTTTCCAGAAGACCAAGTGCAACATGTGCAACAGCCCTCTGGAGCTGCCGTCCGTTCATTTCCTGTGCAGCCACTCGTTCCATCAGCACTGCTTCGAAAGCTACGCCGAGAGCGAGGCCGAGTGCCCGACTTGCACCCCGGAGAACCGTAAAGTCATGGACATGCTGCGTGCCCAAGACCAGAAACGTGACCTTCACGACCACTTCAACAGACAGGTAGCAATACTCAAATTCATCCACAAGATTGTTCACTGAAAACAAAAGAAGTTGTGTGTTTAATTAACGTCCTTTCAAGCATCATGATGATTTCAATAGTTTGAATCTTATATACATTTTTCATCTCCGGGTGGAATATTTTTACTGTTCTTTAAGCACCACAGAAATGTTTGAATAAAAAACATGTTTTTGTGTCCTCTCTCTGGTTTTCAGTTACGCAGCTCTAATGATGGTTTCTCAGTTGTGGCTGACTACTTTGGTCGAGGAGTGTTTAACAAACTGACTCTGATCACCGACCCACCTGGCAGCAAAACTGTTGGGAATCTAGAAGTCAACCTGCAGAGAGACCTTCTCATCCACACAAAGAGAAACAGCTAAAACCTCAGCTTATGATTACAGTCTGAATTCTACCTGAGCATGTAAGCTGGTGTTACCAGACCACAAAAACTCATTGCGGTAATACTATGGGTCTGTCGGCTCTCCATAGAGAACCGTCTCCAGTCAGAGCATCTTACTGCCCGTAGACCTCATTTTAAAACTATTGGAGCAGCCTTTTACCAATCAGCATTGACCACCATATGCGACAAAACTCTACCAGTGCTACAACTACATTTAAAAAGAAGAAACATTGACGCCATTGCAGCAGTCTCTCCAATGGTTGCTGATTGGATCGCTCTACACAGTGGCTGAGTGAATGTTAATGTGGACAGGATTTCTAGAACATAATAACAGCAAAGAAAACTAAAGCTGTGAGCAACTTTCTGGTAACACCAAGCTACCCGAACAGTTTGTCCAACTTAATATTAGTGCAGTCTTACAACTACATTCTTTGCTGCACTTTATTTATCACTGAATTCAGATGCCTGCTTTTAGTAATTGCGACAGACCTTTTTGTTTAATTGTGTTCCAATCCGAGTCATGACTCACTTAAGGACAGTCAGAATATGTGTTGAAAATATGTAATACTGCATCTTAAAACTTTGCTGTATCACACTTCGGATCATTTTTGCTTATGTGTGTTTGCGTTTACTCAATCTTGCACAGCATTTTCATAATTATTTCAACCGTCTGTCATTAAGGAAATTATGCGTAATACTCTAACCTGACAAATAAAGTTGTGAATAAAGTCATAATTAAGTGTATTTTTTTTGATGCAATGTTGTCTTAGGCTTTATGTTTATCAAATGTATGCTTTAACTGGGCATTGTTTGCACTGCTGCTACAGTCTCCCCACACACCAAAGCCTGTACAACTTCTGTTATAAACCAGTTCTTTGACTTCAGCTTCAAAATTGCAGTGGTCCATCAATCTGAGGTTCCAACTTGCATGAGGAACCCAGGACTATCTTCTGTTGCTGTAATTGTGTACCCTTGTTTTCATCTGTATTTTTTGGATGCTAAAATTTTTACAATTTCTTCAATTATCAGTGACACACAGAAAAGCTTTTTTTTTTTTAGCTTTACAAATATAATTTGATTATCTTATCTAGATTCCAGGGAAAAGTTATATTACTGCAAATAAGCTGTTGGAATTATTACAATACTAGTTTTTAAATGTATTACAACTTTAGCAAAGTAAAAAAAAAAACAACATTTGAAATGCTTTTTAATTTCTTTTTTTTTTTACATGTATGAAAAATGTGTTGATTGTGGCCTAATTATAATGAAAAGACAAATTTACACAACAATGTTATTACTATAACAAATAGATTGATTCATTTTAAGGGACTATGTGGTTGGCTCAGACTTCACATGGAAATATCGTATTTCGATGTACGCCCACTTGGACGTGGACCAATTGCATCCAGCCAGACGATACGCATATGTCGTGGGCCAATCACGGGGAAGTGCGTCGCGAGGTGGGCGGGCTCTAACTTGCAGCGGTATTGCCTGTTGTTACACCAGCAGTCAATACAACGCCATTAATTACCGGAGGCTTGAAAATGTTCCTTTCACAATAAGACCACATCAATATTTCAGGTTGTAACAACCAAAGCCACAGTGCCAGTAATAGTGGGTTCCCTCGTGAAATGACATTGAGTACGTTTGACTGCAGTGATGTAATGTATTTTGTCTAAAATAACCATTTCGGCGGGTAGCTATGCCTGTATGTCAATCGACTTTGGGGTTCTTAAACTGAAACGCCTACCGGAAACAGTTTATCCGTTTATAGTTAGCTTGACAATAGTTATTCTCCCAGTAGCGGCATCAGTGGATCCAATGAGGTGACGCCGCGTTCCGGGCCCGACCGCTAAGAGCAAGCCGGTGAAAGGGGAAATAGAACTACTGAGTGTGCCTGCGAGGAGGTTCTGAATCAAGGCAACAGCTACAAAGCTAACCTCAGATCTGTTCGGAAAAGCACAACCCATTTGGTAGCCTCTTTGCAGTCTCATTTGTGCCGCCTGAAGAAAGGTAAGTTCCTGCTAGAGCACAATGTGTCAATCATGCTTTCATTATTGCTGGTTGACAGCGAGCTAGCTAATGGTCATTGTCAACTTAACTTAAGTGATATTTCCTCCAGCTTCCTTGTGCTCGCTTTGTTTGTTTTTTTGTACGGTCCACTGATATTCTTCATTGATGTTCGAATTGAACGGTAGTTTTATTTGGTGTGATGCTAACGAGTTACTGTTGTATCTAAGTTAGCTAAAATAATAATACACATCAGCAACTTATCTTGCGCGTAGCCACCACACGCCAGTGGATTTTAGACTCTAAAAGACAAGTGCTATAAAAAAAAATAAAAAAATAAATAAATAATTAAAACCAATAATAATAAGGGGTTTTAATTGTTTATCAATTTTTGCAATCATGCGTCATTGCCTCACTAGGGGCTGGACGTTTCTATGTGGGTTTCTTGAAACACAAAACAATGTTGGGTTTTTTGATGTGCTCAGTCTGAATTTGAAGCTTTGGCTACAGCAGTCACCCTTGACAATTAAACCCACGCTTTCCTCTGAGCGCAGAGTGGTACATTTTTAAAGCTTTTTGGACTGTTCACACCAGTGTGGGGAGGAATCCGGTGCATTCGATGCTTTGTATATTCTTCTTGAACAAAGGCCTTGGCATTACTTGACCCCCATGAGGGGAAATGAGAAAGTGACTGGACATGTGTCAAAAGACTGAGTAGGATGTGCTTCTACCTGTTTCCACTTGTGGAGAAGCAGCAAGAGCAGGTTTTGTCTTTTCAAGACATCTTGTTCCTCCTAAAATAAAATGAACAAGCAACTAGACAAAACCCATTTGTACACGTGGTGAACAAATATGAGCAGATGATTTCAAGGCTAACTTGATTACATACTGGATAAAGGTCAGGGCAAATTTAGACCTTTGTAAAACCAATTTATGATTATGTTGTTTGTAACAAATATATTTCATTTGTTTATCTTTACAGTTCATCATGGGGAGGAGGAGGCTGGGGCCGGTTGCCCTCTTCTGCCTTGTTCTGGCAATGTTGCCTTCTCACACAGGTAGTATGATCCACTTCATGCGCAGACATATATTTCTGAAATGTTGTATTTGGTGAGCCTCGTATTGTAAATCACAAAAAGATTTGACTGGGAAAAGACAGATTGACTATTTATCTACAGAACAGATACATAACTGCATCATTGATAAATGAATACATGGAGCTTATGGGTTAGTGTTGGGAAAATAGAAAAACAAGATAAATAATGTAGCTCTACTATACTAAAGATGGCGCTACCTGTCTGCCTTACCGGCTTCATATAACGCTTATCATTGTGTTCCCAGTGGCTGTAGCTGTCATGTCTGTTGACCTGGGGAGTGAATGGATGAAAATGGCAATAGTGAAACCTGGTGTGCCAATGGAGATCGTTCTCAACAAGTGAGTATTGGTCAATTCAATTCAATAAAATTGTATTTATATAGTGCCAAATCACAACACAGGTTATTTCATGGCACTTAACACATTTAAAGTCCTTGCAGCAGAACTTTACAATATTATACAGAGAAACCCAACAATTCAACTCCTCTTTAAGGGAGAAAACCTCCAACAGAGGGAAGGGAAAAACTTCCTCTTAACAGGAAGAAACTTCCGACAGCCTCGACCGGTTGGGGTGAGGGGAGAGCAGAGATAGAAAAGGACAGCATAGAGATACAAGACATGAACTGTTGGTGGGGCCGGCAATCACAGAGCAGAGACATGCAGCTCCATGACGGGACATCTGCAAAGAAAGAACAGAAACTACGCGAGCGAGGGAACTGAATGGAGACAACAGACAATAATAATGAGAGAGAAAAAGCATGAAGTTAAGGAGATGTAATGATGAGATATGAGTTATAGAGTGAGAGTCAAGAATCTTGGTGTATAACGAGGTCCCCCAGCAGCCTGGGCCTATAACAGCATAACTAAGGGTTGGTTCAGGTCTACCTGAGCCAGCCCTACCTATATGCTTTATTAAAAAGGAAAGTTTTGAGTCTAACCTTAAAGCTAGAGAGGGTTTCTGCCCCTCGAACACAAACTGAGAGCTGGTTCCACAGGAGAGGAGCCTGAAAACTGAAGGCTCTGCCTTCCATTCTACTTTTGGAAACTCTGTGAACCACAAGCAGGTCTGCGTTCTGAGAGTGAAGTGCACTTTCAGGATGATACGGTTCTATAAGATCTCTAAGATATGATGGAGCCTGGTCATGAAGAGCTTCGCAAGTGAGCAAGACAATTTTAAATTCTATTCTTGATTTAACAGGAAGCCAATGAAGAGAAGCTAAAACAGGAGAAATATATTATCTCTCTTGCTAAATCCCATCAGTACTTTTTCTGCAGCATTTTGGATCAACTGCAGGGTTTTTAATGAGTAATTTGGACATCCTAACAACAAGGAATTACAATAATCTGGTCTAGAAGTAACTAATGAATGAATTAGTTTTTCTGCATCATGCTGAGGAAGGCCATTCTGGAGACTTGCTTTATCTGGTGGCTAAAGGACAAATCCTCATCAAAGGTGACTCCAAGGTTCCTCACAGTGGTGCTGGAGGCCAGGACAATGTCAACTAGAGTAACCAAGTGATTAGAGAAAGAGTTTCCAAGTACAATAACTTCTGTTTTGTCTGAATTTAGAAACAGGACATTTTTGGTCATCCAGGCCTTTATATCTTTTAGACAGGCTTCAAGTTTTACTAACTGATTAGTTTCATCTGGTTTTATAGAAAGATATATCTGCGTGTCATCTGCATAACAATGGAAGTTTATGCAGTGCTTCCTGATGACATCTCCTAATGGAAGCATGTACAAAGTAAAAAGTATTGGGCCTAACACTGAGCCTTGTGGAACTCCTTAGCTAACTCTTGTTTGTCTGGAAGACTCATTGTTTACATGAACAAACTGAAATCTAGTATGATTTGAACCAGTCTAATGCAGTTCCTTTAATCCTCGTAACATCTTCCAATCTCTGAAATAAAACCGTATGATCAATCGTATTAAAAGCAGCAGAGGTCCAGAAGAACAAGTACAGAGACGAGTCCATTATCTGAGGCTATTAGAAGATTGTTAGTAACTTTCACCAGTGCTGTTTCTGTGCTATGATGAACTCTTAAAGCCTGACTGAAAATTTTCAAACAGATCATTCCTTTGTAAATGATCACAAAGTTGATTTGCAACAACTTTTCCAAGGATTTTAGAAATAAAAGTTGGGTTGATCTGTAGTTTCCTAAAACAGCTGGATCAAGAGTCAGCTTTTTAAGTAAAGGTTTAATTACAGCCACTTTAAAAGCCTGTAGTACATAGCCGGTTACAATAGATAGGTTGATCTGATCTAATATGGAAGTATTAATTAAAGGGAATATTTCCTTGAGGAGTTTAGTTGGGATGGGAGACGGGTAGATGATAGAGATGAGGAAATAATTGTAGTTAGCTCAGAGAGCTCAACAGGAGAGAAATGTTCAAAGTATAAATCTGGTCCCACGGTTGCTTCTAGGGCTGCTGTGCTTAGCAACACATGACTGTCAGGAAGGGTCTGCCTGATTCTCTCCCTAATACTGAGAATTTTATTGGTGGAGAAATTAATGAAGTCATTACTGCTGGAGGGATAGAAGGCTCAACAGAGCTGTGACTCTTTGTCAGCCTGGCTACAGTGCTGAAAAGAAACCTGGGGTTGTTCTTGTTTTCCTCTGTTAATGAAGAAGAACAATATGCAGTTCTGGTCTTACAAAGAGCTTTCTTATGTAATATTAGACTATCCTTCCAGGCCAGGTGAAATTCTTCTAAATTAGTGGAACTCCACTTCCCTTCCAGCTTTCTGCCTAGCAGAGCGTAATTCTGAGTTATACCAAGGAGACAACCTCCTCTGGTTCATGACTCTCTTCTTCAGAGGGGCGACATCATCTAGAGTTGTAGCAGAGATACTGCAGTGTTTTCTACCAGATGATCCACTTGTGTGGGACTAAAGTCAACGTAGCTGCCTTCCACTGCTTTAACACACGGCATCGAAGAGGATAAGCATGTAACTGCTTCCTTAAACTTGGACACAGCATTATCTGACAGACATCTACTGTAGTGGGATTTATTCCCACATGCTGTGTAGTCCATTATTGTAACTTCAAATGTTAATAAAAAGTGGTCTGACAAAACTGGGTTTTGAGGAAATACAATAAAAGTTTTAGTTTTCATGCCAGATGACAGAACCAGATGGGTGTGGTTACCATGGTGACATGGTTTATTTACATGCTGAGAAAAGCCAATAGAGTCTAATAATGAGCTGAAAGTAGAACTGAAGCTGTCATTGTCCACATCAACATAAAGTTCATCACTTTATCTGAACTCGGCACTAAATCAGATAAAAAGTCAGACAATTCAGTTAGAAACTCTGAATAAGGACCAGGTGGGCGATAAACAACAACAAATAGAATTGTTTTTTGTGCTTTCCAATTTGGGTGTGAGAGACTAAGAGTCAGACTTTCAAATGGATTACGACTAAATTTAGGTCTCGGGTTAATCGATTATCTTGAATGGAATATTGCTGCTACTCTTCCTCCTTGGCCAGAATCTCGAGGAATATGATAATTAAGATGACTCGGAGGAGTTGCTTCATTAATACGAACATATTCTTACTGCTGCAGCCAGGTCTCTGAGACAGCATAAATCAATCTGATGATCAGTTATCAAGTCATTTACTATTAGCACTTCCCTTCATCGCAGTACAGTGCACCTACACATCTGTATTTGAGTGTTAACTGAGAAAAATATCCAACCCAAGTTCTCTATTTTTCTTCAAAGCCTGCTAAATAAATTAAGAAAAGCAAGAGAAATTAACAATATGTCTGTTGCCTTTTTAAAAAATTTTTTTTTTTTTTTACCAGAGAGTCCAGGAGAAAAACACCCGCGGTTGTTTGTCTCAAGGAGAATGAGAGACTTTTTGGAGACAATGCTCTCGGAGTGGTATGACTTCCAAGTTTTCTAAATTGATTTTATACGAGTATATGATTAAACAGATAAATCATAATTGCTAAATTAATCCATTATTAAAAATTTCAAATAAGTCGACATCTTTTTTGTCTCGTATGCTGTTAATGGTTGCCTATTGTGTACATTTCAGTCGGTGAAGAACCCCAAAACTGTTTATAGATACCTCCAAAGCCTCCTCGGAAAAAAGCACGACAACCCACAGGTGGGGCACTACCAGAAACGTTTCCCCGAGCACCAGCTGCAGGAGGACCCAGTAAGAGGCACAGTCTACTTTACAAATTCAGAGTGAGTTTCCCCTAATTGTCCCTGCTACTTTTTTTCCATCATGCAATACATACAGATATGAAATATTTTGTATATTCCATTGTAAGATTTGAATATTTAAAGTAGTTTGCATGGTTTGTTTGATTGGTTTGTTTAAAATATAGTGTCTACATAGTATATTAAAGTCATTTTATGTAATCAAACTGTGCTGCCTTGCTTTGTAGATATTTGTTGTTTCCCTGCAGAAATACCCCCTCCCCCCCTCATTAATAATGACTATTTATGCAGCATTAATTCATTTGGGGTACTTTGGCAGTTGTCAGGAAACATCAACTCCAGCATCAATAGATTTTAAAGTGAAACGCTGTTCTAGTCAGGTGCATCCAATATCTTTTTTTTGTTTTTCCAGAGAAATGCAGTACACACCTGAGGAGCTCCTTGGGATGGTGCTCAATTATTCTCGTGTACTAGCTCAGGACTTCGCAGGTCTGTTTGTTTGAGGAAAAAAGATACATCATTGTATGACATGTTTAATTATATGAAGCACATTATTATTATTATTTATTTTTTATTTGTCCTCATAATAATCTTTCCAATTTACAGAACAACCAATTAAAGATGTAGTGATCACCATCCCAGCCTTTTACAACCAGGCAGAGCGCAGGGCAGTCCTGCAGGCAGCACAGATGGCTGGACTAAAGGTCCTTCAGCTCATCAATGACAACACAGCTGTAGCGTTGAACTACGGGGTCTTCAGGAGGAAAGATATTGACAACACAGCGAAGGTGAACAAATACACGTTGTTGAATCAGTCTGTTGGTATTCTGTATTTATTTTTATTGCCAACAAATTTCACTTGCAACAATACCTCATAATGTATCCTTCTAACAATTATTGTGGGTGTATTAAAAACATATACGAGCTCCATTTTATCTAAAATCAGCCACACTATTGCACTGGGGGACATTGCCAACAACACGCACGCACACATTATAATATATTTTGAATTTGTACACTCACCCTCTGACTGCCTGCAATACTAACTGGATCACCAAATGTGGATTAATCTGCCACTAATGATAGTCCCCAACAAATACATTATTTCCCCCTGTTTGAGTAACATTTGCCAAGAACAAGTGTCCAATAATTTGAGGAATTTGCTGAGCCTTTAGAAAAAAAAAATTAAATAAAAAAAGAATATATTTTCTGAGGTGTTTTTAAAGATTGTGGAAGTCAAGAAAGTGTTCTAACACATTCTTGGTTTTGGTTCTTTTAAAAGACTTGTTGAATAAATCAATGTATGGAATATTCAGTTCGATTCAATTTGATTTATATAGGACCAAGTCATTTCAACACACTTAACATAGCAAAGTCATTACAACAGAAGCTTACAACATTATAGAAAGGAACCCAAAAATTCAACATAATAATTTTTGGGTTCCTTTCTATAATGTTGTAAGCTGAGAAAGATACTCCCCTTTAACAGGAAGAAAAAACCTCTGGGGAGAAAAAAAATTCCCTTTTAACAGGATAATACCAATGAAAAGGATTAACCCAGTGGCTTTTCTGGTTTTCAATCCTAAACATGTCGCATGCTTGAGAAATGTGCAGCCTCGCAGTCAATTGCAGGGTTGCTGTAAAAAACATTCTCTCTCCTGCTATTTCTCTCTTTTCTTTTCCTTTCTCTTCTTGGAAATTGGTGTGTAATTGGCAAATTAAATATTATGATTTATTTCAGTAACTTTATTGTACAAAAGATTGAAATCTATAACGTGTGGCTAAAAAGAGTGGACAAAGTCATGTTTAAGACCAAAGGTGAACCGAATTGCTCCTGCGAAGAGATTACATACTAAGCCAATACAACGCGAATGTCCGCGAATGTAATTAATTTCATGATTAACGAGAGGCGAACATTTGCTTTGCGTTTGGTCTGAACACAGTTAGAGTAGGTTTTCACGGGCGCTCATCTCCTTTTCAATGTAGCTGAGCTCCCCCTGTAATTTAAACCATGCCTTCGTCCGAACCAGGCTCAGAGATGGGTGACCATCTGAGGGCAGATGAAGAGCGAAAAAAACAGCATAAAAATCCAAGACAAAAAAACTGATAGTGGTGTCAGTAATTGCAGACAAGGAACATGCACCTCCAGCGCCAGGGATACATGCCAAAAATAGCACAAATCTACACGAGCAAGGACAACTGCCTAGAAACATAACAAACGATAAACAAAACTATGGGAGAGAGAAGGCAAAAAAGTTGTAATAGTGTTAAATAAATGCATCGAGTGTGAAAAAAGGGGGTATCTTAACCTTAAATCTATTTCAGAAGAGCACTTGATACAAAGCTGATGATGTTCAGACTGTTTGAAACTTTATTTTAGGTTTTTATCAACATGACTGCATCACTACGAATGTAAATGTAAAAAAGCAAGCTCAGCTGTTAAGTGACTATATATTGATTATAATCTTGATTTATTTATTTATTTGGTTCTTTTCAGAATGTAATGTTTTATGATATGGGCTCAGGCAGCACAACTGCCACCATCGTCACCTATCAAACAGTCAAAACCAAGGAGACTGGCACACAGCCCCAGTTGCAGATCAGAGGCGTTGGGTGAGTCCATTGATCCATGAAGTGCATGAGAATGCTGCATCTATCAGAGTTGATTCTGTCTGAAGCAGGGGGGGTCTCCAACCAGTAGCTTGCGATTGAGTACGTGTGTGTTGAGTATCAATTTGTTATCATTCACGTAAAAGAGCTATGTGAAATACATGTTGTGGTGTCTGAGAGCTACATGATCAGTAACCTGTTCTGGAACTACTGACTCATCAGATCTCTGGACATTTTGGAGTCATTACTCCTACAGGATACCTGACAGGAACCCAACAGTTTAAGGGACAAGTAACAGAGCAATGGATCTTTTTATAAATAGGCCAATTGTTTTGCTGTTCCAGACTTTTTTCACGTGTCGCTCTCGTTTTAGGGTATTACAAATGCTTCTTGTGGGGTGTTTGTTTAACGTGAAGTGTTCACGACAAGATAGTAAACAATTCCTACTTTTGACTGTTGGTTAATTTAAAAACAATTACATTTAGATTCACAACTGAAAATAACCTCCTATCATCCACATGGTCTGCTTCTCATGTTCTGGCTCCAGGTTTCATCGCGGGTTGGGGGGCTTTGAGATGGATCTTCGACTCCGGGACCACCTGGCAAAACTGTTCAATGAGCAGAAGAAGAGCAAGAAAGATGTGAGGGAGAACCAGCGGGCCATGGCCAAGCTCCTCAAAGAGGCTCAGAGGCTCAAGACTGTGCTCAGTGCAAATCTGGAATTCATGGCCCAGGTGAGCCCTGAGACATGAACCCTACATGTTGTATTTTTAAAATTAAAACTAAAGGTAATAAATCAGCAGCAGCACCTGGATGATGACTTACAATGAAATTCTGCTTTGACATTTTCTTGATATTTTTTGTATATCTATTAAAAACGGATAGTTTCAAATCAATTGTATTCATATAGCTACCTAAGGGCTATTTAACATATTAAGGTCCTTATCAAAAAAAAAAAAAAAAATTACGGGGAGGGAACCCAATAATTCCAACATGAGCAACTGTGGAGAAATAAAACCTTCCCGTTAACAGGGAGGAAACGTCCGTCAGTATCCAGCTCAGTGGTGCCTCAACCGGCTGGGTTAAAGTTTGCCACCAGCAGGCAGCTGGACTATTTTGAATATGGTTTTACTGTGGCAACAGAAATGTTTACAACAGAAAAAGTCAATATATACTCACACACACACACACACACACACACACATTCACACCACCAATGGGAACTGTGAAATGACACACTCTGCTGCCGGAGCAACGCTCCGCCACTTATTCCTCTAATTGAGGAAATACAGTTCTGGTTGAAATTCATGTACAGGTTTTATCTTTGAAGATCTAAAGCGTGTTTCATTCAAGAGGGCCAATAAAAACAAATGGAACAGACACGGTACTCATGATCACATTTAAGATGTATTGACTGATTGACTTGAAGCCTCGTTATGATCTGCTACCGTTTGCGTTTGCATTACAGGTCAATAGAACCGCAACATTTCCTGTATTTTTCCTGTGCTTTATTCTGCTGTTTCAAAAGGCTTCGTTCGTAGCTGTAGTTTACCTGCTTACTGATGTATTTTAAACCCGGTGGTTGTCTCTGCTCCTGTGTGTGTCATGAGAGTTCCTATTGCAATGGGGGAGAGTACCCGGGCAGAGGGAGGAGCTAAAAAGTCAGCACAAAACGTAGTTAAAGGAACCAAAAGGTTCTAAGTTCCCCCGGTCAAAAATAAATGGCTATTTTCTACAGTAGCTGGAGCTTTCTTTGCCGCCGCAGTTTAAAAACTGTACTAAATGTCCCCACTGTGGGATTAAGAAAGTCTAAGTCTAAATACCTGAGCTTAGTGGTCCCTCCCTCTCCGCTACGTAGATAAGATGGTGACATTTGAGTGTGAAAAGCGTTGAGCATTTCACACTAAATTTTTTGAATGTTTTAAGCACAATATCCGGGTACTGCATTTTTCCATGTACTTCCTTAAAATTGGTAATGCCATTATATTATCAGATAGACATCTACTGTCATGTTGTTTTTTTTTCACCAAATGCTGTGTTGTCCATTATTTCAAATTCAAAGGTTATGAAAAAAAATTGTTTTGACAAAAGAGGATTTTTCTCTAACCATCTTCTATGCGATTTGTCAGAATAAAACAACATAAAGCTAAACATGTCACCTTATGGTTAGTGACTTGGACGCCAATCCAGATCATCCTATTATCTGAAATGCAGTATCATTGAAGTGAGGAAAAGAAAAACAAAAACGGTATTTTTTTTTTTTCAGGTGGAAGGTTTAATGGATGACATTGACTTCAAAGCGAAGGTGACCAGGACTGAGTTTGAGCAGCTGTGTGCTGATCTTTTTGAAAGAGTACCTCACGCGGTGGAGGACGCCCTCACTGCCGCAGAAATGAAACTGGTCAGTATTCTAAATGCACCTCTCTTCATGTCTTATCAAGAACAGCTTGCCCCCCTTTTTTTTTTTTTTTTTTTTTAAAGAGTATGAGGTCAGAACTGGCATTATACCTGTGGGGAGATTTTAGCTGTTGATTGCTGAACACACTGGATAGTGAGAAGCTTGATAGAATAAGTCTTGGCAACCATGGTCTACAGAGTCCTATGTACATGACATGTTATTGTCCTCCATTTGTTGAAGGAAGTAATAACTTTTATTAGATTATATAAGAGTCTTGGACAAAAAAATTATCACATTTCATAACAAGCTAAAAAAAAACTGAAGCATCATCCTAAGCAATGGATCACACTTAGCTTTTCAATGAGCTGTGTTGTCAAAGAATGCATGAAGTTGAGGTTTTATGGTGTGCACAGAAATAGTTTCCTCTCAGAAAATCAACATGAAACAAAACTCTGCATCACAACTGTGCAAAAGTAGTAGCTACTGGAAATGAAATGAGGATGCTTTAAAAGGGTAGACATCTCGCCTTCTCAATCTCACTCTACATTTTTTTTTTTTTTGTCCTGGCTGTCATAGAAGCTTTATTGATATAGGTTAGAAAAAATAGGATCACTTTTGCGTGTAGCTGTATTTGTATTTTGTGACTTTGCTCATTTGATTTTGCCTAATTAAAATTGGTAAATAAAATATGCACAGACATTGCCACAGTGCTATTGGTTTCCACATCAGTCATTTCGTATTTCATCACTATCTTATGCTAAATAATTGGCAATTTATGGTAGAAAAATTGGCTTTTTCAACACCTCTGTTGATCAGCGTCACACTTTTTTTTTTAATAGAAATAGATCAATCCAAGTAATTTTCCTTTTTGAGGTTATAAACACTGAATATAATAAATCAATACATGTTCATGTTACTTTTGCGAACCTGAGTTGTTGTTTTTTTCTCTGCCAACAGGATGAAATAGAGCAGGTTATTTTAGTTGGTGGCGCAACGCGTGTCCCTAAGGTTCAGGAAGTGCTGCTCAAAGCTGTGGGGAAGTAAGTATCAAACACAAATATAGTTCAATCATCTTGATAGCTCACACTTTCAAAATCAGATCTTCAGTGTTTCACAGTATTGAAATTTGAGTTTAAAAAAAAAAAATTTGTCTGTGATTTAGGTAGAGAAAACTTTTCAACAGCATTTTGTAATTGTGTGCTTTTTCCATGCAGAGGGGAGCTGGGGAAGAACATCAATGCGGATGAGGCAGCAGCCATGGGTGCCGTGTACCAGGCTGCTGCCCTCAGCAAGGCCTTTAAGGTCAAACCTTTCCTGGTCCGAGATGCAGCCATCTATCCCATTCAGGTCAGGACAGGTCGATTAGTGCCTATAGCTGCTGGGGAAGAATTTAAATAACCACAACTTTAGAGAATGATTGGTGTTGTTTTCTCATATCTTCGATAATAGATAATAAAGATAATAGATGAACTAAATCAATATAATAATCCTTTGTGGAGATCTGTGTTTTGACACCACTCAGTTATGGAGGTGATGATGTGTCCAAAATGAAAAGTGTAAAGCATTAAGGTTTTTGTTCACCGTTTTAAAAATGTAATGTAAAACTAATTCCATAACATATCTGTGAACATAATCGTTATTTCATCTGTTAGGTGGAGTTCACCCGGGAGATGGAGGAAGAGGGGATCAAAACCCTGAAACACAATAAACGCATCCTTTTCCAGAGAATGGCACCCTACCCCCAGCGCAAGGTCATCACATTCAACCGCTATAACGACGACTTCGCTTTTGACATCAACTACGGGGACCTCAGCTTCCTGAGTCCGGACGACGTCAGGTCAGCTTTAACACTTTCTGCTTCTGGAAGCTCTTGAAATAATATTTCTGCAAATGCATTGGTTTATTTCATAGGCGTTAATGAAACTCCAGAATTGATGGTGCAACCCTATTTTCCAAAAAAGTTGGGACGCTGTGTAAAATGTAAATAAAAACAAAATGCAATGATTTGCAAATCTCACAAACCCACATTTAATTACAAATAGACAACATATCAAATGTTGAAACTGAGAAATGTTATTGTTTTATGCTCACATGCTCGTTTAGAATGTGATTCCAGCAACACATCTCAAAAAAGTTTGGACCAGGGCAATAAAAGACTTGGAAAGTTGTGTAAAGCAAAAAAAAAAAAAAGACCTGGTCGAACGTCTCACGACTAATTAGGTTAACTGGCAGCAGATCAGTATGAAGGTATTTTTGTGTCTTTATTATGCAACAAAAACTGTTTTGAGAGCAAATTTCTTGCACTGCAATTAAAAAAGCAAGTAAATATAAATATATAAACTGAGAATAGAATTATTTGTATTGCTAACAAATTTGCTCCTACAGTTTTTTTTTAAGTTTTCGTCACGGAATTAAGAATTTTGAAACTAGACTTTTAAACGCTGCTTTTAAATCGAAAATCTTTGCTTTTAAATCAAAAACCTTTGTTAATTGAGTTGGATGTAGTGGGCGGGACATACGCTGGACACTAGAGTTTCTATTGGCGGATTGGCTTTGAGCCACACAGCATGACTGTACACACACAACTCGCTTCTTCTGTAAACGCACGACGGGAGAAGTATTTGTGTTATATTTTACACAGCGTCCCAACTTCTTTTGTAACAGGGTTGTATATTAATAACATTCTGGACTTTGACTTAAATTTGATTGATTGATTTGTTGTTTTTGTGTGTGTTGCAGTTTGTTTGGCTCTCTGAACCTGACCACAGTCAAGCTGTCCGGAGTGGGCGGCAGCTTTCTGAAACATGCAGACTCCGAGTCGAAAGGAATCAAAGCTCATTTCAACATGGATGAAAGTGGAGTGCTCCGCTTGGATCGGGTCAGTTACACTTAGCTCCATTCACCTTATTTACATAATCAAACCGGTGTTTGACATCTTGAGAAAAATATGCCTCAAATATAATATTTTATCACGGTTTGCTGACAGAAACTGTTTTGTGATTAAACAACAGCACTTATCTGTTTCACTGCTGTTTGCCACAGCTATAAAAGAAACGGCTAAGTGTTCAGATAATGGGATGAATTTATTTTTGTTTTAAGGACTTAGTCATTTCTGTTTTTGTTTTTTTAATTATTTGAATAATCCCAGAATGAAAACATTTTTGTTTGTACCAGTGAGTTGAGTTAAATTTTCATTATTGTCATTTTAATCCACAGGTGGAATCTGTTTTTGAAACCATTGTGGAGGAGAAAGAAGAGGAATCAACTTTAACTAGTAGGTTTTAAAAACACAACTTCATTTTTCTTTTTGAAAGCACAACACCCATTTCAAATGCAAAGTCACTCTTATCAACATTTGCAGCCAATTCTCTTCAATTATTCAATAATTATAAATGTAAATGAACCATTATTGTGTTTAAATTAGCATAAACAAATATGTGATTAACGGCAACACCAGTATTGCAGTTTGCATCAATCTATAAATGAATAGGTGGGATTCTCCACAGCTGCTTTATAGTGTATTAAAAGCTGTGCAGTGTTAATAAATAGGGCTGTGTGCTGTTGTTAAATCTGTTACAGAATAATCACACACTGCCTAAGTCTACCTGTTTATGTGGAAGACTCCATCTTGTCCATCAGTACCTCCTTTCTAAGTTCCTTTCCCACTACGGTGTGTCTACAATAGTCCTCTTTTACTCGCTTTAGTTAGTCAAGGTGCAGGAAGATGACCAGCTATAATTCTTGTAAGAATTTGAAGGTTTTGCATGTTTAACTTGTAAAGTGAACTGCCTTCTTACGTAATACTGCAACCTGCATCACAGCTCATATGCATGATCCTAATTTTTTAATCAAGCCAGTGATTGGCTGTCTTTCAGAACTGGGTAACACAATTTCCACGTTGTTTGGAGGAGGATCTGCACAACCTGCCGCAAATATAACAGAACCTGTCCAGGTAACAACATCATATAGCGCTTCAGACTGATGATCAGGGATATGGGAAGACTAAAGCGTGCGTGCGTGCACGCACCCTCTATCTGTAATTATGTCCTTTAACTCTTACATATGTCTTTCAGCTCCCTGTTTAAGTAAGAGCAAGTATAAGCGGAGTCCAAATTCCTTGTATGTGTAAACATACCTGGCCAAAAAAGCTAATTTTTAATTTTTAATTTGCCGCAAACCAGGATGAGGAGGAAGTACCTCCAGAGTCTGGGAAGGAAGGCAAGGATGAGGATCACAAGGACGAGACTGCCAACGAGAAACGGGAGCATTCAGAGAAAAGTGCAGATGAAGAAAAAAGCCAGGAGAAGACGGAGGACGCAGGCGAGAAAACTGAGGCCAACGTAAGTTTTGCCACATGTAATCTTTGAGAAATACTTTGGTGTGAATTCAAAAGCTAATAGACTGACTGTCAGTGCAGTGAAAATGTATATTTAAGCTAAATTAGCCCCTGCAGACTTGGTATTGAAAGTAGCCCTGTCTCTGCCGGTGAAGGAGGAAAAGGACGGAGAGAAATCTGGAGACGCAGAGATGGAGAAGGATGCAGAGAAAGTGGCAAAGCCTCAGAAAAAGAGCAAGATCTCTGAAGACATAGCAGTGGAACTCATCATTAAAGACATTTTTGACCAGACTTCTGAACACCTCGCTTCCTCAACAAAGAAGTAACTCAGTTTAAAATGTCTTTTCAGTCCTTGTCTTGTTTGGTTCTCAGTATTATCAGCTAAAGCAAGTTGTATTTTTTTTTCTTTTTTTTTAGGCTGCAAGATTTGACAGACAGAGATCTGGCCAAACACGAAAGGGAAAAAACACTCAACAGTCTCGAGGCTTTTATCTTTGAGACGCAGGTAAGCAACAACAATTGTCTTTTTTTTAGGGCCCGAGCACCAAATGGTGTGAAAGCTATATTGTAATGCAAGGAATTCTTCTTTTTCTCATTCTGGCAAATTAAATGCCTTTTTGGCAGCTTTCAAATGCTCAAAAACTCAGAAAACTTTGCACAAAAATCAGCCTCAGTGGAAATGTAAGTATTTCATAGTTTTTGGTCATAGGTGTCTCAAAATGGCTTGCTAGCGCCCCCTAACATGAGATCTCAGGGCTGCTTTCACCGATTTTAACGATATTCGGTGGACATGTGTATCAGACCTAGATATAGAAAAAAGTCTCTTGCCACCATGACCTAAATTCAACAGGAAGTCTGTCATTTTTAATTTAGTGGCCATTTTGGCGATTCGCATGTGTGGACATCACTTAAAATCAGTGATGTCCGAGATATATATATATAGATATCTATATATCTATATATATAGATATATATAGGGTTAGGGTATATATCTATATAGATATAGATATATCTAGATATCTAGATCTATATCTATATAGATATATACATACACACTGTATGTATGATGTCCTTCAAAGTGTGACTACGCTCTTTGTATCTTTACATTACATAACTTAAAAATTCCCATTCCTTGCTTAAAAAAAAGGACAAAAAGATAACAGAAAAACTGGACAGATCAAATTTCAAGTTGGTCCAATTCAAACTGTTGGAGTTCGTACAACACATGCGAATCGCCAAAATGGCCACTAAATTAAAAAAAAAATATATATATATATATACTTCATCATATACATCTTCTGCTCCAGTCACGCAATTCTCAGGAGTGATAGCCCAAACTCTGCTGACTAAACTCTGACTTTGTGCTGGATTTTAAACCCTCCTCTAGTCTAGGGTGATATCTTTCCTTCAAAGTTTTTACCAGAGGTTTTGTATGTGGTTGCCTTCTGGTTTGCTTAATACATAATTCTGGTAATGCTTAAAACGGTTCCCTTTCGGCTGCTGTGTCCCTGTACACTTCAAGACTGCCTGTATCTAGTCTCTTATCAAAATGCCTGACCTTGACGCCTCTTGTCTACAGTAACTACAGACGGATTTTCATACTACCCATCACTTTTGCAATTTTACAGTTGATACAACTTTTGAAATCTGTCTCAATGAAGTGTATATTTTTTTTTTCAAATTCCAATCATCTTTTCATAAAATAAATAGCACAGAAACCATCCCTCTTAGAGCCACAAATGACCTCTGGAGACTGCTTCATCCATGTTTTAGTTAAGTGCCTCATTTGATGCTGTGGATCATAGTATCCTTATAAAAAAAAAAAATAAATAAATAAAAAAAATATATATATCTGATATAGCGGTTTGCAGCATTTTTTTTTTTTTTTTTTTTTTTTTTTTTTTTTCATATTCATAGGTTTTTGTGTTTCATCTTATTTCTTCTATAATGTTCTTGATCACATCATATTGTCAACATAGTATCACTTTCGATTGGTGTGCAGATTATTCCCAGTTGTATTTCACCATAAACCCCCAATAACATCTTTGATTTGTCCTATCTAGTTATGCCTTTAGCAGACATGAAGGACTAAAAAGTTTCTTTAGTAAAATGTGGACAAAAATGAGATTGTAATTGGTCCAGAAAAGTTTGCACACAGATCAACCCACATCTCAGGGGCATCACCACAAACATGAAGCCTGTTTGTGTGTGTGTATATTATTATTATTATTATTAAAGAAAACTTGATGAGATAAATGATAGAACACTCCTAAAATGTCCTTGAAACACAACACTGGTGTCTTTTCTTCAGGACAAGCTGTACCAGGAGGATTACCAGCAGGTGGTGACCGAGGAAGAAAAGGAGAAGATCTCAGCCAAACTGAGCGAATCGTCCGAGTGGATGGACGAGGAAGGCTACACGGCTACCACCAAGCAGCTAAGAGAGAAGCTATCCCAGCTGAAGAGCCTATGCAAGGACATGTTTTTCAGAGTTGAGGAGCGACGCAAGTTGCCGGACCGCCTGGCGGCTCTGAACAGCTTGCTCAACACTTCCAGCTTCTTCTTGAGGTTCGTGTGCAGTCAAAAGGAAGTATGGGATGGGTCAGGATTATTTGACCATGATGTTGTTTAAATTCAGTTTTGTTTTTTACCAGTATCTGAGAAGAACAAGTTATGACAAAGGTTCTGGTAAACTGTGTGGTACTGTTAGATTTAGATCCTACAACTGAAACAGCAGAAATATACTACTACTGCAAGTTCTGTGTGCAACTGTAATAAGTTAAGATGATGGGGACTTGTTAGAGCGCCCTCTGCTGAATGATGAGGAAAACTACTTCAAAAGGTCCTGCTGTGTCCAAATACACCATCAATTTTGAATTCGAACTGGTCATCACAGTTTGAACGTTAATTCTGTTCTAACGACTATGTGACAGCCCTATTATACAATTAATTACTTCGGTCTCGGCCTTCCAATATTGATTTATGGCCTTTTTCTCGCATACAGAGAGTTCTCCGGATTCTCTGAATCCTCTTAATTATTTTATGTACTGTAAATGATGAAATCCCCCAATTTATTTTGCAATTTTATATAACGAGGGACATTATATTGGGGAAGGTGTGAGGGTGCTGAAGATGCTAGGAGTTTGTGATGGGCCGTTAACTTTGTGGTGACGGAGTTCTTTCTTTTTTTCTTTTTTTTATAGGAGTGCAAAACTGATACCAGAGGATGATCAGATCTTTACTGAAGTGGAGCTAGATATGTTAGAAAAAGTCATCAATGACACAACGGTAGGTGTTTAATGCACCAACATTTTCTCCCTGTTCTCACATTACTAAGTACTGCAGTGAAGGATTGTCACCTTATACTTTTATTTTTCTTAAAGGTGTACTCAAAAGATGTTGTGACTTTTAGACTGTAGTGGTGGTCAAATTCCAGAAATGCCTCATCCTACATTTCCCAGAATGCAACTCAACACTTTTTTTTCTTTAGCTATTACTAGGTAAATGCCCACACCGATTAAACCTCAAGCTTCCTGATTGTAATCCAGAATGTACAGATTTAATTTATAGTTTCTCAACTCAAATTGAGATTACTTCAGTGACATCATTAGAGTTTCTTAAACTTTACCTTTCAGAGTCATAGAAGATGTTTTAAAAGTGTTTCCTCATTAGTTGCGTAATTCTTCTTCGTTTTGACTGAACTGAGCTTCTTGTGCAAAATTTTCAATCCTCTTTAGAAATGGAAGAACGAAACTGCGGCGGAGCAGGCGAAACGCTCTCTAAAAGAGCGGCCAATCCTGCTTTCCAAAGACATTGAGTCCAAGCTGGCCCTGCTGGATCGAGAGGTCAACTACTTGCTCAACAAGGCCAAGTTCGCGAAGCCCAAGGCTAAAGCCAAAGCCAAGAACAGCACAAGCTCTGATAAAAGCAGTAAGGCCAACGACACAGCTGAGGAAATAGTCATCCCTTCCACAGAGGAGAGTACGGACACCAAGAGTGGTGGGTCGAACAGCCCGAACGCATATTTAATCCTTCTGGACTCTGAAAAACAAATTGGAACTATATTAAAATAACTTCCATTTTTCATTCAAATGCAGAAAACTCAGAGAGTGTGCAGCCAGAGAACGCCCCGCCCACAGAGGAGAGCACTCCACATGCTGACTCAGGCAGCGAAACGCAGCCCACTGAAGAAACGACAACTACAGGTTTGATCTGCCATATGTTTTACTGATGATGCTGGAGAATTGGTTTCACATTTAATCATTAAACATGCACTTGATTTATTCAAGACTCCATCCTCAGACGAGAGAGCAAACATGGTTACTACAGATCTTGTGCTTTTCTGTACTAATGAACAAGAGTTGCCATAATTCCACATATACTCAGTATCTATTCTTTTTTTTTCTTTCTTTCTTTTTTGCAGGACCAATGCAAAAAGACCAAACTGAAAACCGCATAGAGGATGAATTATAACAGCTGGAACTGTGTAAAAAGAAATCATTGTATTTATTGACAGTGTCTAAAAGTTCCCTCTCGCTCTGTTTTTTTCCACTTGTTTGTTTTGTTTCCTTTTTATTGCCCCTTGTAGTTGTTGAACTGCTGGAAACTGATTGTATAGGGATTGAAGACAACATCATTTTGTCCCCCTCTTTGTCTCCCCCATTCAGTTTTTCTCTTTTATCTTTCATGGATTTTGTAAACAATGGACTCAATGAAATGCAGTTTAAGTAAAACTAAAACCCCAGACTTTGCTGTGATAAATGCAGGTGTCCAGACATCCAGCAGTGTTTGACCAGTTTGAAAGACATTTGACAAGAAATAAGGGCTCTTGTCCTCCGGTTTTGTCATTCATGATCATCTAATTTCCTGCTCTGTACTCCACACTGCATCCTCAACCATGGTTTGTTGTTGTGAAGTAAGTATACGATGATCTCCGTGCACTACTTAATGGTAATGGTGGCGGCCAGGGTGGTTTGCAGCCCCTCTCAGGAGAATCTTTTTGGAACAAGTATGCTTTGTCTCGTTTTCCAGAAAATCCGGAATTTATTTGGCAACCTAAATTAACAGAATATTTACGGAAAACATGTGGAAAAATACTGATTTGAATGAGAAGCATCTTTCATCGAATGAATCGTAACAACTCCAAATCTGTCCTCATCATAACCTTGGAAACGTCATATAGGAGGATGAGTCATATTATAATGATTATGTAGGTCTCACAGAGGCAGCCATTTAGGAGTGTCTGACAAAATTTTACTAGAATACATGTAGAGAACGGTGGCCAATACCAGACAGTACGTGACCAGAATTACTGACTGAATGTGCACCCTTTATATTGTTCTTTAGTGATGAGCCCCTTCTGTTACACAGGTGAATGTTCCAGCATTACACCCACCCCACATTCGTATCCGCCACCGGCACTTGAGAGTTTTTGTCATCTGAGTATCGCCCCTGTAGAATCAAGACGGTGTTAAAAAAATTAAATTGATGCTGGTGATGCCCTGCTCAGGTGCTCCTGTCTGTGCAGATTGAACATTAAGTTAGAAAACTGAGCTGCCAAAGTTGGAACATTTTAAACAAAGTGTCCAAATATCTGCTTTCCAGCATGATCAGATGGCTGGAATATAAATTAGTTTTTTGTTTTTTTTAATAAAGCTGATACAACTTTTTTTTTTTTTGCTTGAATGGGTTTTGAAGACGGTGGACAGTCTCATAAGCTGCTGGAAGGAGGTAGTGTGTCACTGTTCTTAACCACAACAGGCCTGGCGATACAGATTCTTCCTCAAACATTCGCTCCATTTCTTTCCTGTTGGAACCCAGTTTGGGGATTTTGGATCCGCTCTGTGGGTCTGCTTTGTACTTCTGTGTTTTCAGAACTCTGGATTATTATTTTTTTTTGGGGGGGGGGACTGAGGAAAACAAAGTCTGAAATGGGAAATGCAAAAAATGTTGCATTTCTAAACTGTTAATAAAAAAAAAAAATCTTTTTGTTTTTAATTTGAGAGGTGTAATTATGGTATACGAATGCATGAAGAGTAAAATATAAAGAGGAGGAGCTCAGTGTCGTGAAAGCCAAGCCCTATAACAGCATGACTGAGGGATGACTTGGGATCACCTGTGCCAGCCCAAACTATAAAATCTGTCTAATAAAATAAAAAAATTTTTTTAGCATAATCCCAGAGGTATAGTGGATGTCTGCCCCATCCATAGGAGAGAGGCCTGAAAGCTAAATGCTCTGCCTTCCATTCTACTTTTGGAAGCTCAAGGAAAAACAAGCCAACAAAGCGCTCCATTAGGATGATACGGTACTGATCTCTCTGATAAAATAGAGCTTGGCCATTAATTGTAAATTAGAAGAATTTTGAGTTTACTTCTTGGCTTTATAGTCAGCTAATGATGAGAGGCTAAAATCCCATCATTACTCTTGCTGCAGCATTTTTATTAACTGCAGGCTGACAACGGAATTACAATAGTTTAGCCTGGAAGCAACAAATGTGTTTGATTTTTTTCTTCTTCTTGTCATGAGTCAGGCAGGATGTTCCAGATTTTATTATATTGTGTAGATGACGGAGTCCTACAGACTTGCCATGTGTGATTTGAAAGACATCAAAGATGACTCCAAGTTTCCTTACGATGATGCTGGAGGCCAAGCCAATGTGATCTAGAGTAACTTTTTGGTTGGGTAAAGAATTTCTAAGCTGTCAAGGGCCAATTTTAAATGTGATGTGAGCAACATGTTTCAAAAAAATTGAGAGCAGTTGGAGTTTTTACAGGTTAAATATTGTGGCATTCTTGCCTAATAGGATTTCAGCTTCTCAACAATTCAGGGTCTCCCTTGTCGTATTTTTCATTTTGCAAATTCAAAATGAGCATATATATTTTAATAGAGCAATAAAACACTACAAAAGTTTTAAGAAAATACTATTATATATTCTGTTTCTATGCCATATGTCAGAACAAGATCAAGAATGTGATTATAACACCGAATAGGTTAATTAACATTTTGAGAAAAAACAATTGATTCTAATAAAGAATGAATTGCAGTGCTGTGGCTGTTGTCCAGATCAACGTGCAAAAGTCTCCCACTATAATCCCTTTTCTGAGCACTGGGTCACATAAAAACTCTGAGAATTTGGATAGAAACTCAGCTGGGAGATAAACAATCAATTGTTTTTTTTAATTTTCCTGTTTTGGTGTGGGAGGCTAAACTTTCAAATGAGTTATAACCAAGTTTAACTCTTGATGGTTGATCAAGAAGCTTGAGTGGAACATTGCTGTGACTCCTCCTTTACTTTGAGTAATTTGACAATTGATGACTGAATGGAGTTGATTCAGTAAGCTTGAATCAAGCCGCAACCAGGTTTCTGTTTGTAATTCTTTATCTTGTATCACGAATTCAAAAAGTCAGACTAAATGAAATTGACTCTGCAGGCTGGAGGGAATGTGTGTAATACTTATCACTAGAGTCATTTTGTAGATTTTCTCCCTCCTGTCACAAGCTGTTGCAATCTCTTTTCCTTTGCCAGCTACTGTGTCAGTTTTTTGTCTCCACAAGATGCATCACTGCTGTATGAGCTACTGAATTGCCACCAATGAATGTGCTGCTCCTGCTAGTAAATTGAAGGGTGCTGGTAGATCTAACTTAAAAAAAAAAAGGTTTTGTTGAAAATATTGGAAACAACAATGACTCTAAATTGAAACATGTCATGCTAATACATTTAATATATACAGTGGGTACGGAAAGTATTCAGACCCCTTTAAATTTTTCACTCTTTGTTTCATTGCAGCCATTTGCTAAAATCAAAAAAGTTCATTTTATTTCTCATTAATGTACACTCAGCACCCCATCTTGACAGAAAAAAACAGAAATGTAGACATTTGTGCAAATTTATTAAAAAAGAAAAACTGAAATATCACATGGTCATAAGTATTCAGACCCTTTGCTCAGTATTGAGTAGAAGCACCCTTTTGAGCTAGTACAGCCATGAGTCTTCTTGGGAATGATGCAACAAGCTTTTCACACCTGGATTTGGGGATCCTCTGCCATTCTTCCTTGCAGATCCTCTCCAGTTCTGTCAGGTTGGATGGTGAACGTTGGTGGACAGCCATTTTCAGGTCTCTCCAGAGATGCTCAATTGGGTTTAGGTCAGGGCTCTGGCTGGGCCAGTCAAGAATGGTCACAGAGTTGTTCCGAAGCCACTCCTTTGTTATTTTAGCTGTGTGCTTAAAGTCATTGTCTTGTTGGAAGGTGAACCTTCAGCCCAGTCTGAGGTCCAGAGCACTCTGGAAGAGGTTTTCTTCCAGGGTATCTCTGTACTTGGCCGCATTCATCTTTCCTTCAATTGCAACCAGTCATCCTGTCCCTGCAGCTGAAAAACACCCCCATAGCATGATGCTGCCACCACCATGTTTCACTGTTGGGATTGTATTGGGCAGGTGATGAGCAGTGCCTGGTTTTCTCCACACATACCGCTTAGAATTAACGCCAACAAGTTCAATCTTGGTCTCATCAGACCAGAGAATCTTATTTCTCATAGTCTGGGAGTCCTTCATGTGTTTTTTGGCAAACTCTATGCGGGCTTTCATATGTCTTGCACTGAGGAGAGGCTTCCGTCGGGCCACTCGGCCATAAAGCCCCGACTGGTGGAGGGCTGCAGTGATAGTTGACTTTGTGGAACTTTCTCCCATCTCCCTACTGCATCTCTGGAGCTCAGCCACAGTGATCTTTGGGTTCTTCTTTACCTCTCTCACCAAGGCTCTTCTCCCACGATTGCTCAGTTTGGCTGGACGGCCAGGTCTAGGAAGAGTTCTGGTCGTCCCAAACTTCTTCCATTTAAGGATTATGGAGGCCACTGTGCTCTTAGGAACCTTGAGTGCTGCAGAAATTATTTTGTAACCTTGGCCAGATCTGTGCCTTGCCACAATTCTGTCTCTGAGCTCCTTGGACAGTTCCTTCGACCTCATGATTCTCATTTGCTCTGACATGCACTGTGAGCTGTAAGGTCTTATATAGACAGGTGTGTGCCTTTCCTAATCAAGTCCAATCAGTTTAATTAAACACAGCTGGACTCCAATGAAGGAGTAGAACCATCTCAATGAGGATCAGAAGAAATGGACAGCATGTGAGTTAAATACGAGTGTCACAGCAAAGGGTCTGAATACTTATGACCATGTGATATTTCAGTTTTTCTTTTTTTTAATAAATTTGCACAAATTTCTGCATTTCTGTTTTTTTCTGTCAAGATGGGGTGCTGAGTGTACATTAATGAGAAATAAAATGAACTTTTTTGATTTTAGCAAATGGCTGCAATGAAACAAAGAGTGAAAAATGTAAAGGGGTCTGAATACTTTCCGTACCCACTGTATACTTGAATATTTTTTACATGTAGTTCTCTTTCCTTCTACCACAGAATAAGACCTGACATATTCTGTGTCCAACAGTCCCAACAGTCAGCTTCTCAAGTAGAGTGAAGCTCACTGTTCTTGAACAAGCAGCAGAGGCTGGGAGCCAATAAACTTGTCCCACTTCCAGGTTCAGACTTGAGGTGTTCCTTACACCTTACTGACAGAACGAGCTTAGTATGTTTCAGATTCTCTACAATAAACAAATGAAATCAACTCTTTCCCCTCGTGATTATAATGTCAATTTTAAAATGTTATCAAACACCTTTCTTAGAAATAAAAATACAAAATCATTTTACCCTTTAATAGATACAAAACTATTTTCTCAAACAAAAACTGCATGTTTTAGAGTTTGAGTTTGAGTAACACCAATAAACACTGCCCATGATTCCATTACCCAAAATCACAGTATAAAAAGAATACAAAATGCTACCAAGGTGTTAACCAGACTTTTTGCTTTGACTCATTCATCAGAATGCCATGCACAGCTGAGGAAAACAGTATTTTTTTTTGTAGCTGATCTGACACTCTGTCACTCCTGCAGGTGCAAAATTGTTTTGTTTATAGCGATTTTGGAGTTGTACTTCTGGTAAACGATGAAAGCACCCAAAGTAAGGCACATAGCTCCGACGATGCCTGCCACAACTGAAACAGCCAGTATTGTTCACATCAGCGTCCTGAACACCTGGGAAGAAAAGAAAGAATGAGACCATTTTGAGCAGTATACAATACAGTTTCTACATCAATGTGCATGACAGAAACTGTCTTTATGTCCATCATTTATGTATTAAACCGTAAAAGCCACCTGGTTTCCATGATGAAACACAGAGGAGAGATGATAGTCATGCTGAATGATAATGGTTCAAGGTTTGGCAGAATATTTGGGTTTTGTCTGGCACAGCTTTCCCCTGGCACTGAACTGCACCTTCTGTTATTTAATCATCACAGGAATTCATCCTTCTTAAAGGCATGTGTATGCTTCAAATTAAGTTCAAGCCCTGATTCCTGAGGATGCATGAAGCAAAGTTTCAACATAATTTTGTCTAAATTTAACCCAGGCAGCATTAAAAGTTTAGGTCTATCACAGTGTGGACAAGGCATGCTGTGGGATTGTTCCTTTAAGACAGCAACATAAATGGTGGACACCAACAGATCTCTTTCACAGCAAATGTTTTGACTTGACCTGGTAAAGTGTTGCCATGATTATAATTAGAGCCTGCATTGGCTTTTTGCAGTGATTATTTTTCACCACGCACAGTTCCAAGCTTAAATATACCAGGAAACTACCTGTGATCACGTGTGCACTAAATGATCATAGCAGAAACACAGTGTTGGCTTTAATTATATAATAGCGCTACTTTACCAGGTGAAGGGCGCCGTTTTCCCGCTGCTGGCTCCCTCTCCTCCCCCTTTCCCTCTCCCTCTCCCTCCTTAGTGTCAGTGTCTCGCTCTGAACAAGGGTGAACAAAAATCAAGTGCCTGCTTTTTGGTTACAACTCATCACTTTCATCAAGTCAAGCTTCGGAAATGTGTGAATGGAGTAAGTGAATTGATTTTAAGAAGATACTGTATTTTGTTTCAGGAGTCAGATGCACAAAGTTAAAAGCAGAGTTTCCCAGATCAGTCCTAACGTGTGGAACATGTAATAAGAGCCGGTTAGTGGAGCGGGTGCAATGAGGCCCGTCTGTGTATACGAGGATTTCAGACAGGTAACAGGGCCGTTTTCCAATCAGAGCTTTATAAATAAAGAGATGCTAGTGAGTGTCATGTCTCTGTTGAAGAGAGGACCATCCAAATGTATCATATAAAATCACGACTGTTTGCTGTCCTGGCTCCTAAATGGTGGAATGAGCTCCCCACCGACATCAGGACAGCAGAAACTCTGTACATCTTCCGCCGCAAACTAAAAACACACCTCTTCTGACTATACCTCGAATAGGTAGCACTTTAGTAGCACTTAAAATGGCACTTACTGATAGCACTTTGTAGTTTGGCTTTCTTGAAGAAAATTGTACTTTCTTGATTCTTGTTGTTCTGGGTTTGTACCCTCATGGTTGAAATGCACTTATTGTAAGTCGCTTTGGATAAAAGCGTCAGCTAAATGAAATGTAATATAGAAGGCAGTGATGGTTATTGTAACTGTTACCTGTAATACATCGGAGAGTGAAACCTCAAAAATGTAATACTGTTGGTTATAATATATTCTCATGTTAGCATTGTTATGAATACCTCCTGACGCCACCAGCCACCCTATGAGAGAGCAAGAGATCCTCTGTTGATGCATGAACAAAGGAGACCTTCAATCAACACCCAGCAGACACCTGTCAGGCATGATTCAGTAAACAATGTAAACATTCTCACCGTTGTGTCAACAGATGGTGATGAGGCCTGAGCTAATGGTGGCCATGTCGCTCACTGTGGTGTCCTGTTGGTTGTTGTTGACGTAACGCCTTCTTCTCGAGTTGGTAGAGGTGCAGTTCTATAGGTGATTTGGATGATTTTGTCATTTTGGTCGTGACAGTTTTGCAGAAGAAATAAAGTAACCCAGGCTGTTACAGTGTAAGAGCAACATGTGACAAGTAGGACTAAAAATGAAGAAACACTTGTGATACCCACAACCGATTTCCATCAAAATACAACTAGTATACATAAGCAGTATATCAAATGTAAATCCATAGCATGAAGACATTTGTGCAGCCTGTCCCAAAGATTGTTAAAAAAACAAAAAACAAAATTGTTTACAAGAGATGCAACACCATAAATGCTTCAAAGTTTTAAATGCTGTAGAAAGTTGGACGTGGCGAATGTGATGTGTGCTGTAATAATGATAATCTCTGTTTTGGTCATATTTAGCTGAAAATATAGTTAGCCATACAATCACTGATTTCCTACATGCAATTTACAAGATCGTCGACACGGCTAAAATCATCAGGTCGCATTAGACCTGTGTGTCATCCGCTTGGTTCGTAGATAATTTAACCTAATGGCAGACAGTAAAGAATGAGGCAAAGGTTTTAAACTTTGGGGTAAACCACATTAAATGTTCATGCTTTCTGAAACAAAGCATTCTTAGCTTGTCAGCTACAACCGAAACCAGTCAAGATCTCTTCAAGAGTGCCTTCTTATGAGGAAATTATGATCGACTGTTCTGAAAGCAGTAAAAGTACCAGAATATTCATGTTCTGTTATCCAAATCTTTGGAATAAGTATCTCTGTGCTATGTTTAGAGTTGAAGTCAGATTTAAATTTTTCAAAAATACAGAAGAGGCTGTACAAAAGAAAGACAATAGGTAGCCTCAGGCTAACAAGATGCCCAAATGTCCAAGTCCTCAACGCCACCTCCTGTCCGACAAAAGACGTTGCAGGAGAGTTTTAAGAGAGGCAAAGCATATCCAGGTACAGATGGCACAGTTATGAGCTCATAACTCTGCCAAGAAAGTGGCAGAGGTCATGTTTTTTGGGTGTCTGTCTGCCCTAAATTCCAAAACATCTTTATTACAATTTAATTTTAAGGCCAGACACTACAGGTGTAATAAATAAATTAATAAACTAATAGATACCACAGTAAAACTTCCACAGTTGGTTGCTTGAGAGAATAATTAATGTATTGTAAGTGTAATTAACTTTTTTTTCTAAAAACTATCATTATTATGAAAAATCACATACCCGTTTAAGAAAGTATCGGTATCAGTATTGGTAAAATTCTAACTAAAAGTATCGTTAGTGTATCGAACTTAAAAAGTCTGGTATCACCCATCCCTAGTAGCTCTGCTTAAGGAGTTCAAATAAGTCGTGTGCCCTTTATGTGTGGAAGGAAAGCAGGGTATTTAGCATGTCTGACATCCATGCAGAGGACCCGCAAAAACCATAGCCAAGATATTTCCTAAACTTTTAACTACTTATCATGCATAGATATTGTAGAAAACAAAGTTTTGAAAAAAAGAATACCCACTTAAAGTCATGCAATCCAATATAAAAGCTCTCAGGGTGAAAGCTTTGCTTTTGTAATGTGTGTGTGTTTTTTTTTTTTATGATAGAATCTGACCTGAATAAGCGAGGGGCAGAAGGTGTTCACACAGAGCCTTGTGGCACAGTGTACGTAGTAGGTTGAAAAAGCTGCATCCACATTTTGGATAAAGCGGAAAGCCTCAAAAGAGAAGCGGGCTGCTTGCTGCTCTCCGTTGACTCCCATTACTGTCTGTCCATCCCGTTGACACCTTTAGAAGGAAAGATGCTGATATTTTTCACGTTCTTCAGACATTCTGACACACAGGATGCATTCTTGTTCAGCATAAGTGTGGTTCACAGGTGCTTTTGCCAGTAATAGAGAACTATGTCTCAAATCTAAAATCCTCCCTCAGTACACTCACATGTAGTACTCTTACATGTTGGAATACTTGTGTCGTTGAATTTCAATAGGGTAGGACTGTCTCAAATCGAACGCTGCCTTTCTGCATGTTTACTGAGAATAACTGTAAAATTTGAATTCCTCAACCGCCAACATATTATTTTATGATCTTACCCAGAAATGTCCTTTTTTTTCATGCCTTCTGTTTAACCCACACAATAAAAGTACAGATTGGCTTCCGTCCAACAGCACTTGTGTGTGGCGTGTACAACTTGCATAAGAAGTTTTGAGTACACCATCTGTTTTCATACTCAATAGTGTGAACACAGTTCTGCCAAATAATAAGTATCAGTACAAAAGTAAGCGATTGGAGACACACAAACAAATGTTTTTCATGGGAAACTTTTGCATGTTTACATGTACATATTAAAAAAGAGGAGCAAAAAGGTGATGGGTTTAGATTTTCCTGAATACAGAATCCACCTTCTAAGATATTTTAGAAATTGTGAAATTTAAATTAGTTTAGATGAAAATATTACAATCCATACGTGTGCCAATAAAACATTTAACTGTGAATGCTCAGAAAAAGCTAGTTGTGTCTTTATTTAGACATTACCTCTATGTCAAAAAACATTTCTACCACTGTTGGTAACAGAAACTCACCCAACAAAGAGATCATAAGATGTGATGTTGATGGGGAAAAGTGAAGTTGTGGCATAACATCAATCCAGAAGCACATTGAATCTGAAAGTATGAGTTTTAATATTAGCCCAGATGATAAGACAGATGTGGATTTAGGCACTGGTAGTTGGGAGTTTCAATGGGTCCAAATATCAACATGTTTTTATTGTTATTATTAAATGTTGAAAACTTTGCTGAAACGTCTTTGAAGTGGGAAGTACCTGTTGGTGAGGTTGGATGCTTTCACTTCGACAAAGATCCTGGTCTTCAGCTTCAGGCCTCCTGCAGGCATCTGCAGCATGGAGGAGTAGTAATTGTCCTGAAGGCTCAATAACAGAGGAGAAGGAGAGCTGTTTTTTAATTAGTAGGTAATGGTATTTGACAATACAGAGTCCCACCATCGGGTTAAATTGCAGTAGGACTTCACAATAACTGGCACAATAAGGTGTGCAACACAGACGCCATCACTTAACTCTCAATCACTTTTACTCTGACCATTAAGCCGTTTATTAATGCAGCTGACCTGACTTCTCATTTTGGACAATTATGAATTATGTATCCGTCTTTCTACTTGTCTGCACATCTATTCCACTTGGAATAGAACAAAGGGGTCTTCTATCCTCGTGGCTTTTATTTTTAAAGATTGAATTTACAAGCCCATTTCCAAAAAACGTTGGGACGCCAATTTATTTGGTTGAGAAGTGAGTGCAATCAGTTGGCCACACAACGTCCACTTCACGTTCAATGACAATATCCACCTTTCAAATGTCAAATAAACATCCATGAACTTAATGTATTTATTCATGTATTTCATATTCACTGTTTTCAGCCTGTGCTGTTTGTATCAGAGACAAATATTCAAGCTCTAGTTACACTGTGAAGATTAAAATGACCATCATATGTCGTGAGACCTCTCATGTCACCTGGCTCTCGTTCAACAGTGTCTGGCACCGTTGTAGGTGATGGATTAACTACTACAATTTTTTACATTCTACGAATATTCCCTCAGACTTTGCCTGAAACCACAGCTGTTAAACAGTAATGTGCAACACCATGCAACCCAATGTGGATTTTAATATGGCTAACGTTAAACTTGCATCCTAATGCTCTGTCAGCAGTGGTTTTAAAATACTGTCTAAGCACATGCAGTGGATGTTTGTCCTCCTTTGAACATCCTGTTTTCAATCAGAATTTTCTACTTGACTTTTAGCTCAAGATGAGTCAGGTTGCTCAGTGGGTGGAAACTAGCAGAATCACATTATGCTAAATCACATGAATTTCTTTTGTCATTCATAAAACCATCTAAAAGTAGATTATGATAGGATCACATTGAATATATATATATATATATATATATATATATATATATATAAGTCCAAGTCACAACTTGGTAATGGCGCTGTAAAAGCAAATTCACAAACATTGGTACAACATGAAATAATAAATTATGCATACTGGATCATGGATAAACTCCTGTCAGTAGGTACTTTTAGAGGGCGAAATGAAGATAAATTAACTAAAAACTTTCACGTGTAAATTATTTTTTTCCTATTTTTTTTCTTTTTTTTTTTTCTTGCAGTTCTGTAATAACATGTTCATTTTCTTTACAGATCCTGTAAAGAGGCGGAGGTCCAGTTCCACAGAGCACCAAATAGAAGCTGCAACAGGGAACACTTCTAACGGAATCCAACATAGAAGGATGTTTTGATAAAAGTCTGAGCAATTGCCAATGCTTTTTTTTCTTTACATTTTTATTTAGCCTATTAAGTTAGTACCAGGTGCAGAGGATACATTGTAAAGATGTCATAGAAGCCCTGTGAGGCTAAAATGTCCAACTATTTATTAAAGGATCATTAATATTCACCAAAGCCAAGATGAAGATACTCAGAACAGACCCTGACACTTTCAGTTTATCATCATTTCTACCGACTACCAGATCCTTTTTGGTATTTTTGCTTGAAGTTTTACTCAGATTATTAGTTATTTATCAAATTGGTGTCAATTGATGTTCTTTCAAGTGACTAAATTAGCTATTTCAGCTCTTGAGCACTGGTTAGGTTGGATTGCCTGTGGAAACAATAAAACTGGCATTCATTGTGTTAAAATATGTGGTTACCACATTTGATCACTTTTACTTATTTTATTTTATCATCTGATTTAACAAAATAAATAAAAAAAAATAAAAATAAGACGTATCATGGCATCAAAGTGTCATTCATCTTTGGCTAGCAAACCAAGAGTGCAGTATAGAAGTGGGCCAATATTATCATATTTACTTTAATATTTACATTTAATAACAACAGCATATAGAATTTCACATTACTCCTTATGTGCACTTTTAAACAGCAAGAGCTGTTTTGACACTCATTTGAGTATTGTTGACCAGGTACTGCAACGGGTAACGATAGGAGAACTTGTACATCACCTCTTGGTGATAGGTGATGGCTCCTGTGCTGGGGTCTGTGGAGCAGACCATGCCTGAGAGGTTGATGTATTGGACGTTGGAAAAGTCGGCAAACACTCCTGTTCCCAACTCCTGAGTAACCTTTGGAAAAAAAAAAACAGTTAAGTGAGACTGTGTTGTGACTGGGATTTTGCTGGGTATTTTCAGGCTCAGATTGACCTACTCGCAGTGTGCTGGAGCAGGCAGTGATTGCCTCCTCTGTGATGGAGAAATTGAATTTGACTACAGGCGGGTCCACCGTCCAGTCAGCAGTCCCTTTACACTGGTCTTTGGAGTGCTCAGAGTTGAGGGCCAGCAGTGACTCATTGTATCCATTGAAATAAACAGGACACAGGCCACAGAGCCACAGAAGACTTCAATGCCTGAGTTTGCTGAATGGAAAGAGGATGAGATCAACATTTAGGGTTTTTGAAAAGGACTTCATCTATGACTAAAGAGAGGAGCACTTCACAGATATTAGTTTATTTGATGTTCCAGTGATGTTCTGAAGTCTGCAAAAATATGAGAAAAATATCATATGAGGATATAGACTTTTATGTAACAAACAACCAATAAACTGGGGGTGACAGAAAGGGTTCAGTTCGACGGTTTCCAAGTGATGTCATCAGTGATATGCACATGCATGTTGGGGCAGAAAACAAATAGAAATTGCATACGGATTGAAAAATATATCAAGAAGGAATCCAAAGGAATTAGCTCACGGGCTAGGGCAGAGGAATAGTTTTTTTTAAAGCAGACTCCGTCCCAACTTTTTTGAAACGTGTTGCTGTCATCAAATTCAAAATGGTTAGAAAATTGACACATCCTGTTTTTATGTACATTTTACACAGTGTCCCAATTTATTTGGAAACAGGGCGATAAAATAATTGCCTAAAATATATTCGCATTGGTGCCGCAAAGACATCGCACAAGACCAAGATAGTTGATTCCCTCATATGATCTGATGAGTGGCGTCAGCTTTGGGATGGGGAGAGATACAGGACAGAATGGGGAGATTGAGGGAAAATGAATGGGAGGAGGTGATAGAGATGAGAGAGAAAGAGCACCTGCTTCCTGTCCTGACAGTCAGAGCAGCAGGTGGACAAGCATGCTTGGAAAAGATAATAGTGTGAGCTCTGCTAGTTTCCCTGACCTGGACTTCTGAACGTGGAGCGTCCGATGCAGGCATTTTGAGCTTGGACGAGAAGGAGTGTGGCAAGTTGATGCATAACAAGGACCAGCCACATTGTCCCTAAACTGCTGGACAAAAAATAGTGGGTAACATGAATCAGGCACAAAGCTTGAAAAGGCAATGAAATATATTCAGGAAGTACTCAAAATAAAGGCCCTACATTAACAAATACTCAAGTACTATCAACTAAATTAAAGTAAATGTTCCTGTTGCAGTTGTCTGTCATGACTAATCTGTTGATCTCTCTGACTGGATTGTTAATACTGAAGCATCAGTGAGTAAGTACATTGTTTTTTTTGGAGGTAGTTTTATCTAGGTTAGGTTTAATGCAGTGGTTCCCAAAGTAATGTTCAGGTCCCTTCAAATGATCACAAGATAAACCATAGGGAGTTAACGGGAGAGGGAAAAAAAAAAAAACCAGTTCAGATATACAAATGTTAATACATTTGTGTATTCTGATATAGATGTAATTATCTATATCAGAACTGATCAGACTTTTGTTTAATGTTGCTGTCTTTGTGAAAATTGAATATTTTGAACTCATTTGGGACTCAAACACTTGTTGAAAAAAACCAGCTGAGAAGTTGATCGGGGAAATGTCTCTGGGGGAACTGCCAACAACTCTAAAATCGATTTATCTATTTTTTGGTCAGGAATCACAAGTCAAATAGGAACCACTAGTTTAATAGGCATTGCACTTCATGAGTTTATGAGTGATTTATGTCAAATCTTATTCTGAAAAGTAGCTAAGAAATGAGAATCATGAAGTGAAGTACCTCAAAATTATCTTGAGTATAGCACTTAAGTATAAATCGTTACTTTTCACCACTGCAGAAAAACACTTTAAACAAGACATGATCAATGTCAAACCAAAATACACCTTTTATGTGAAACTTGCGAGGATATATTTAAATCCTACAATTCCTCACTCTGTAAATGCAGACCAAAGCACCAGGCCTATAAATATGATGCAACCTGATATTTAAGTAACTGGAGGTCACTTTGATGTGTCTTAAGTGAAATCAGACATTACCTTAGTTTCATTTTGGGCTTGAAGTGTTGCACCTTAAAGAAATGTTGGGAAATATATAGAAACCAAAATCAATAAAACCAAGATTGCACTCTGATATTTCATATCTGAAGCTTTGAAAACTTAAGTCTTACCTTGTGGAGATGACAACAGTGTTTCACCAACCTCTTATCCTCGGTATGTCTTTAGCTGTTTCTGCTCACCGTGACTCTCATCCATATATACTGGCTTCCATTCCAGCTTTATAAAAAAAAAAAAAAAAAAAAAAAAAAAAAAAAAAAGCCAACTGAGAAGAAAGGGAACATTAAGAGAGCAACACAAGCTGGCTGGGTCCAACAACCGGATCATCTGACAGACATGGAACAGTGGGTGAATCAGCTGTATATGGAGTATCTTTGGGCTTATGGTACATTGTCAAGTAGCTATGAATTCAACTCGTCATTTCAGCTATGACGTCAACTGCCATCACTTTTGGACTCCAAAAAAAAATCATGTCTAAACGTTTTTTCTGTTTTAAGAAAATTAAAACGTTGTTTTTTAACAACATCATAGCTGTTATTTGTAGGTGTGTCTTGGTCATGGACAAAACCACACAGGAAACTACAAAACGCTCAAGTATCTATCTAAAAACCTCAGGCAACACATCCTGATGACATTACATAACCAAAATATGAATACAAGCTGAGTTTTTTTCAACCACATTTACATGAGCACCTAAAAAGGCCATGTTATGAATTAGGCTGCACTAAAGTTCTGTTTTTGTTTTGTTATTTTTACTTACCCCCCCCCCCCCCCCCACACACACACACACACACACTTCTGCCGGGGGCTACCACTGTTTGTCAAGAAATTAGGTCTCCTACACATCATGTTAGATTTGGAGAGAAAGGACACCCTGCTAGACAAAACCTCTGACAACTGTCACCTGAACCATGAACCCCCACCCCGAATCCCCTCCAGGAACCTTGAGACCTGGTCCCAACAATGGAGCAGAGATGAGCTTACACGGAATTTAGCACTAAGGCTTTCCTCTTTCCCATTCAGATTGCAGTACATGTGGGTCTTTAGTCACAAGTAACCTCTGAGATCGACTTTATTGTAATTCTGGGTGTTAAAGTTTGAGGGGGACATAATGTGGACAAAAATCACAAAGGTTTAGGCTCGATGTTTTTGTGTCACAAGAAATTCCTGGCTCATGAATCATATTTTGGCTCACTCAGATCTTATGGATTATGATATTCATCTCAAAATGTATGTTGTTGTTTTTTTATTGTGAAGAACTGTTCTACTGACCAGCACATACAACTTTTTATCCACTTTTGATCTGACATCTGACTAAAAGGCTGTGAAACAACAACAATCTGAACCGACCTCAATATGTGTTCTATGTTGGCTTCACGAAAGAAGATTTTAATTCCTTTTCAGCATTTTTGGTTTTCTGTTTCTATCAACTGACTCGCACCATTTAACATCCGTGCATTTAATACGAGTGTTATGCTATATATTCAGTTTGCTGATGTTTTGTGCATTTTCTCACTTATATGCTTCCATTAGCTTGATTTTTTTTTTTTTTTTTATTTTAAAATGTATATTATTGTCTGTAATTTTTTTTCTTCAGTTTATGATTTATTGTTTATGTTGATATTGTGGGTGTTGGGAAAATCTGTTTTTCAAAACCTCTGCTTTATCAATAGATACTTGCACTGAACTATGAAGTGCTATACCATCTTTTTCATGCTTGGTATTCTTGACCTTCTTGAACCTGAGTGTGAAGAGGATCACAAAGGACACTATGTGCGTAGAATATATTCTATACACAAATTTGTAAGCCTTTAAAACTCAGGCTTGTCAGCCTATCACTGAATCCTGTAGTCACTGTACTTCATTACCCCCAAATACAAGGTTCTGACCAACATTATTATTGCTGAAAAGCCAGGGCTTGTAACATCTACTACTACCAGTAGCAGCTAATGAAAACCATACAATTTACTGCTTTTTTATAAAGAGATAAAATTAATATTGAGCAGATTTGAGTTCAGCCTATTGGTCTGGCCCTCCACAACAGTCTGAGTTTCTCATGAGGCCCCTTGGGAATATTAATTGCCCACCCCTGATCTAGAGCCACTTTGTTAATGATTTAACAAAACATATGATCTGCTTATAGAATATGATGTACAGTACTGTTAATTTAATCAAAAGTATTAGAGATTCACCAATATGGCACCTCGGGCTGATGAGAAGAAGAAAAAATATAAAAAAATTATTGACAAGTTTATGTTTCTAATATAAGTCAGAGCGCACTGACCATAATTGGAGTAATACATCACTCATCATCAATAATTTAATATTAGAACAGTATCTCCTTTTTAATTGATGAGACAGCAATTTCACGACACAAAATTACTTCACACATGTTTTTGAAGGCTGCAATACTTTATTTGGCAAACAGCTCTATGACAGGTTTTCTCATGTTTTCGGACCTTATTATTGGCTTAAATTCTGTTATCAGAACAATTACAAGAATTATCTTGTCTTACTTATTGATCCAGAATGTTGCCTATTGGCCACTGGTGTATTCTGCATCATTAAAAACAAATATATATTGTTTACATGTTCAAACATCATAGCCTTGCAAGGCAAATAATAGAATTTAAGATTTTCAGGAGGAATTCTGCTGTGTGATTTTATTTTTGCATTTGACTTATAACATAAAGCAGAATTTTTCAACTGTGGCACCTTTTTCAACATGTACTTTTCTTCAAACGTCTAACTAGTAAAGTAGACTTTGTTGCAGCAGGAATTTATTTAATTTTCCTCATCCAGTTGGCTAGTGACTGCTTTCATCTGTAATTCTATTCCGTTTTACTGGAAACAGAAAAAAAAGCACATCCTATAGATTTTGATCCTCACATAAATGCTGGGACTTCAGTGTGCACCTGCACCTTTCCTTTTTTAAAGTCCAGCTGTGACAACACTTTTTTATGCATGCATAATACTGCATTTTCCAACCTGTCATATATAAAAGAAAATAACGATCATCAGACCACAGAAACACAACCACCCACTGTTAGTACGCCTAACTCACATCTTTAATCCATAATATGTTTCAACTGTTAAATATTAAGTCTATTGGAAATTTTCTAAAGGGGACATGTGGCTTTACAAATAAATATTTTAAATAAATATTAAAGTGGAGCAAAGCAAAAAAAAATTATAATAAATTCAGAGCGATTGACTTAGAATCGCTCTGAATTTATTATAATTTTTTTTTTTTTTTAAACAGCTCTGAAATAAACAACACAAACAATACAGTTTAAACAAAATAGCAGAAAACAGTTTCAGGGAATCAAGACATTTAACATAAGGCCCAGGTTCAATTGTCATTTATTCTTCTCCAAATCCGGCAATTGTGCAAAACTTTAAACGCCTTTCTGGCAAAGTTATCACCCGATACACTGAAGGGAGTTATTAGTTTTCGGAGCCTTTCTTGGGCGCAGGGGCGGACTTGGCAGGATCAGGCATTCTCTCTTTGACATTCACGTCAGCTGGAAAAACAGGAAGACAACACTTGTCCAGATTCTACCCACGTTTGTCGTCCCTTATTTATAGCATGACTGTGCAAATAATGTGTGCCATTACTTCTCTGGGATTGGCGCATTGCTCACCAGAGGACCGACATCACCACAGGACGCGCCGCGCCATTGGTTCGTATGTTTCAGTTTCACTCGTCCAATCAGAGAAGCCTTTGCTGTTCATATCGCTATAGTCACAAATACATTACGTAAAGGCTTAAACGCGTCCTTCGTCATCGTTACCACATTCATAACAACCATGTCTGGCCGAGGTAAAACCGGTGGCAAAGCCCGAGCAAAGGCCAAGTCCCGCTCATCCCGAGCCGGACTCCAGTTCCCCGTGGGTCGAGTACACAGGCTACTGCGCAAGGGCAACTATGCGGAGCGCGTCGGCGCCGGGGCTCCGGTGTATCTCGCCGCCGTGCTGGAATATCTGACTGCTGAGATCCTGGAGCTTGCAGGCAACGCGGCCAGGGACAACAAGAAGACAAGAATAATCCCCCGGCACCTCCAGCTGGCCGTGCGCAATGACGAGGAGCTGAACAAGCTGCTGGGAGGGGTGACCATTGCCCAGGGAGGAGTGCTACCCAACATCCAGGCTGTCCTCCTCCCCAAGAAGACTGAGAAACCGGCAAAGAGCAAGTAATAGAGACTCCCGTAAGGCCCAGGATTTACCCAGGCTAAAAAATGCTCCCCGCGGAGACACCCACGTTTTTATAACGGCGTTCGTTTTTTGGATCAACAACCTTTTAAGTCGGAGACAGTTTGGTGTTGCTGTTTCTACAATAAAACGGCACTTGCTTCTCATTGGAACTCTTCATAGACAATTCAGTCGCCGCAGTTGTGGTCTTGGCTCGGGAAAATGGAGGCACTCTGAGGGCTGCGGATGATGATGGCCGTGGAAAAAAAGAACCTTATTAATATGGACCAATTCTGATAAACGGGGTTATTTTAGTTTCGAAATGCTGCTACAAAACGTGCAAAAATGGTTGTGATGTTTATTATGTTATGTTTCAATAAATGTTCTTGAGCCTTTTGGCAGAAGGAGGACACATTGGCTTTATTTATGTTGTTGTCATTCGAGGACTTTTGCGTTTGGATCTAATGTGATAGAGGGACATGGCCCATGCATGGGCTCTAACTTTTTCTGGCATATAAACTGTGGTACGGGTTGAGTATGATAGCATTTCATTTTACAGTCAAGGGTCTATCATCCACACTGAACGACACAGGAGAAATGAGAAGATACACATTTGGTCCAGTCACATAATGTTGCTGTGTATTCCCTGCTCAGCTGTGGTTAGAAGTCCTGAGGAAATGTCTTCGTTTTGACCAAGTCTAGTCGGTGATTATTAACTTCAGTTAAGTTCAGAATTTTCATTGCATTTGTATTGGCTACAAAACCAAACCACAAATTCCTGTCTTCCTGAAGTTGATTTACTTACTAGGTGAACATTTTATTATCACTTGAAAGTCTTGTTATTTTCCGTTTTCTACCAGTGCTCTGCTTCACAATTATCTAAAATTTCAATTCACGGAGAATGAGTTGAAAATTCAAGCCTCGTGAGGGGGCTTGCAAGCTTTTCAGCGGTTTTTGGAAAAACTATTCTGCACTATAAACATTTAGTGTTATCTTGATATGGTACTTAATGTATGTTTGCTTCGATAACCTCTTAAACAAATCAGACTGCATGGACAGCCAGAGCACTGTGCCCATGGAGCTGGTGGGGGGAAAAAAAACATTCACACCCTGCAGCTACGACAGAACACACATGGAATTTTTTTTTTTTTTTTTTTTATAGCTAGTCTTTCATAAAAGTCATAAAATCAAATGATGAAAGATTTAGATAGCCTAGACTTTTCTGAAACAAAACAAACAAAAAAAAGTTATAGTGTGAATGGGAGCCCTTATAATGACAAAGATGTGCCCTTAAAAATAAAAATAGTGAAATTACCCTTAAAATAGCCTGGTTCATAGGGTTAAGTTACATTTTCCGTGATGAACTAGATACTTTTTACAACTTAAAACAAGTCACCATTAAGTTATGGTTTTACGTGGGACATCAACATGACTGTCCTTTGTCACCTTTCATACTCTTTCTCCATAATCCCATCATAATTACCATGATCACAAGAGGTTGCAATAAATATGTCATTCTAACACCCTTCAACTATCTACCGCTGTTATTGTTTTCAGAATAATTATGGGCTGTCGTCAAGTATCTACTACACAATCCCTGTTGTGTTATTTAAATGTAGTTAATACAAAAAAAAGAGAGAAAACCCTTGAATGAGTTGGTCTCTCCAAACTTTTGACTAATTGATTAAAATAAATCCTGGAACATACAACATGAAGATACCAAAGTTCAACCTATTTTAGCCTGTCGTGAAGTACAACTTAAATGTAACCCTGTAATGTAACAAGCAGGTCAACAAGAAGGAATCATGCTGTTAAAATGCTGTAATTAAAACCACATAAAGAGGCATTTCACAGATTTGGTTTTGGCTTCTACAATCCTGTTTCCCTAAAAGTTGGGATGCTGTGTAAAATGTAAATAAAAAATAGAAGGCAAATCATGTAAACCCATATTTAATTGAAACTAGGAAAAAAAAAGATCACATCAAATGTTGAGATAATACATCTGTTATGTCCTTGAAGTGTGGTTTTGTTTGTTTTTTTTTGTTCTGCTCCTCCCTTGTGTTTCAGGAGCTGTCTGTTTCCAGGTAACAGCGAGCAGATTGGGTTCCACCTGTGCAGTGCCTCTCTACTTTCTGATTGGCTACCTCAGGCTGCCACCTATCCAATCATCATCTTGGACCCTCAAGAAAAGTAGTATTCCTTTGGTCTGGCTGAGTTTCTCTTTTCTGCACCAATTCCAAACTGGCCCCTACACACTCCCACTCCGTGATTGAGTGTCGCTCGGTGTGGAGTCACACTTGCGGCCGTGGAGGGTGTCTGAGTACACCGACCAGGAGATGATGAACCTGTTACCCAAAATATTTCAGTTACAGCAATTCAATAAATTGTGTACATTTACTTGATATTTACTCATCAAATGTCATCATATACAGATCAGACAGAGCTGGCACTTAGCCGAGGTGTTTTTCCTCTCACAAGCTTGTGAGAAGAAAAATTATTTATGGACAAAATATATATTCTCTCTCACACCTTGTCCGCGTGTCTTTCTTCTTTTTGGAACATTTTTACTTTAGTCTTTACTAATCTGATTAGATCCTTGTTTTTGTTTTTTTCCAGTTTCTGAAATTTTACAACACAGCCAATAAAGTCAAATAACTAACACCTGTACCATTGGAGGACGGTAGGTAAGTTTGGGGTACCCTGTACATGCCACACTTAGATGGTCTTTATTAAACACATTAGGTTTAGAGGTTGGTGCCACCCTAGGTATTTTATTGAAAAGCTTTTTTTTTTTTTTAACTGGTTAGCTAGTTAGTTTGTTTTGGTTTCAGAGGCAGAAGTTTATTTATGCTCAATTTTGTTGCACTGTTTCCTTTTATTTGGCACAATTTTTTTGGTTCCAACGTCCCTCACATTATGTCAACCTTTGTTCAGTAATAAATCTATTTATTTTGCCACTACTGCTCTGACTCCTTGAAATAATTGGTGTGATGTTGGAAACTACAAGCCAATTTCTAACTTAACTTTTATTTCTAAAATCCTTGAAAAAGTTGTTGCAAATCAACTTTGTGATCATTTACAAAGGAATGGTCTGTTTGAAGATTTTCAGTCAGGCTTCAGAGTTCATCATAGCACAGAAACAGCACTGGTGAAAGTTACTAACGATCTTCTAATAGCCTCAGATAATGGGCTCGTCTCTGTACTTGTTCTTCTGGACCTCAGTGCTGCTTCTGATACGATTGATCACATGATTTTATTACAGCGATTGGAAGATGTTACAAGGATCAAAGGAACTGCGTTACACTGGTTCAAATCGTTCAAAATTATCAGATAGATTTCAGTTTGTTCATGTAAACAATAAGTCTTCCAGACAAACAAGAGTTAGTTATGGAGTTCCGCAAGGCTCAGTGTTAGGCCCAAATACTTTTTACTTTGTACATGCTTCCATTAGGAGATATAATCAGGAAGCACTGCATCAACTTCCATTGTTATGCAGATGACACTCAGCTATATCTTTCTATAAAACCAGATGAAACTAATCAGTTAGTAAAACTTGAAGCCTGTCTAAAAGACATAAAGGCCTGGATGACCAAAAATGTCCTGTTTCTAAATTCAGACAAAACATAAGTTATTGTACTTGGTCCTAAACACCTCAGAAACTCTTTCTCTAATCACTTTGTTACTCTAGATGACATTATCTTGGCCTCCAGCAACACTGTGAGGAACTTTGGAGTCATCTTTGATGAGGATTTGTCATTTAGCCACCAGATAAAGCAAGTCTCCAGGACTGCCTTCTTTCATCTACGTAATAGTAATAAAATCAGGAAAATCCTTCCTCAGCGTGATGCAGAAAAACTCATTCATGCATTTGTTACTTCTAGGCTACATTATTGTAATTCCTCGTTGTTAGGATGTCCAAATTACTCATTAAAAACCCTCCAGTTGATCCAAAATGCTGCAGCAAGAGTACTGATGGGATTTAGCAAGAGAGATCATATTTCTCCTGTTTAACTTCTCTTCATTGGCTTCCTGTTAAATAGAGAATAGAATTTAAAATTCTCTTGCTGACTTACAAAGCTCTTCATGACCAGGCTGCATCGTATCTTAGAGATCTTATAGAACCACATCATCCTGAAAGAGCACTTCGCTCTCAGAATGCTGGTCTACTTGTGGCTCCCGGAGTTTCCAAAAGTAGAATGGGAGGCAGAGCCTTCATTTTTCAGGCTCCTGTCCTGGGGAACCAACTCCCAGTTTGTGTTTGAGGGGCAGAAACCCTCTCTAGCTTTAAGGTTAGACTCAAAACGTTCCTTTTTAATAAAGCATATAGTTAGGGCTGGCTCAGGTAGACCTGAACCATCCCTTAGTTATGCTGTTATAGGCCCAGGCTGGTGGGGGACCTCGTTATGCACTGAGCTTCTTTCCTCTCACTCTTTATCTCTCTGTAGACTCATATTTGTCCATGTCAACAATGAGTCTTCCAGACAAACAAGAGTTAGTTATGGAGTTCCGCAAGGCTCAGTGTTAGGCCCAATACTTTTTACTTTGTACATGCTTCCATTAGGAGATGTCATCAGGAAGCACTGCGTCAACTTCCATTGTTATGCAGATGACACTCACGCTATATCTTTCTATAAAACCAGATGAAACTAATCAGTTAGTAAAACTTGAAGCCTGTCTAAAAAACATAAAGGCCTGGATGACCAAAAACTTCCTGCTTCTAAATTCAGACAAAACAGGTTATTGTACTTGGTCCTAAACACTTCAGAAACTCTTTCTCTAATCACTTCGTTACTCTAGATGACATTGTCTTGGCCTCCAGCAACACTGTGAGGAATCTTGGAGTCATCTTTGATGAGGACTTGTCCTTTAGACACCATATAAAGCAAATCTCCAGAACTGCCTTCTTTCATCTACGTAATATTAATAAAATCAGGAAAATCCTTCCTCAGCGTGACGCAGAAAAACTCATTCATGCATTTGTTACTTCTAGGCTAGATTAATGTAATTCCTTGTTGTTAGGATGTCCAAATTACTCATTAAAAACCCTGCAGCTGATCCAAATTGCTGCAGCAAGAGTATTGACGGGATTTAGCAAGAGAGATCATATTTCTCCAGTTTTAGCTTGTGGTTTCCTGTTAAATCAAGAATAGAATTTAAAATTCTCTTGATGACTTATAAAGCCCTACATGACCAGGCTCCATCATATCTTAGAGATCTTATAGAACCATATAATCCTAGCAGAGCACTTCGCTCTCAGTACTCAGTCTACTTGTGGTTCCTAGAGTTTACATAAGTAGAATGGGAGGCAGAGCCTTCAGTTTTCAGGCTCCTCTCCTGTGGACCCAACTCCCAGTTTGTGTTCGAGGGGCAGAAACCCTCTCTAGTTTTAAGATTAGACTCAAAACTTTCCTTTTTGATAAAGCTTATAGTTAGGGCTGGCTCAGGTAGACCTGAACCAACCCTTAGTTATGCTGTTATAGGCCCAGGCTGCTGGGGGACCTCGTTATACACCGAGCTTCTTTCCTCTCACTCTATAACTCATATCTCATCATCACATCTCCTTAACTTCATGCTTTTTCTCTCCCATTATTATTGTCTGTTGTCTCCATTCAGTTCCCTTGCTCGCGTAGTTTCTCTTTCTTTTGCAGATGTCCCGTCATGGAGCTGCATGTCTCTGCCCTGCGCTTGTCGTCTCCACCAACAGTTCTTCTCTTGTATCTCTATGCTGTCCTTTTCTCTCTATGCTCTCCTCTCACCCCAACTGGTCGAGGCAGATGGCTGCCCACCTCTGAGCCTGGTTCTGTCAGAGGTTTCTTCCTGTTAAGAGGGAGTTTTTCCTTCCCTCTGTTGGAGATTTTTCTCCCTTAAAGAGGAGTTTTTCCCTCCTAGCTTATGTGGGAATTGTTGAATTGTTGGGTTTCTCTGTATAATATCGTAAAGTCTTGCTGTAAGGACTTTAAAGTGTTAAGTGCCATGAAATAACCTGTGTTGTGATTTGGCACTATATAAATAAAATTGAATTTAATTGACCTTCTCTGTTTGCTACCAGCTGGAAAGTACTGTAAAAAAATTGCTGTGAACTTTGGTGAAGAGGAACTAATGACACGCTCGCAGCAAAAGGCTTACAAATTAGACACACACACTTGTCATTTACAGTCATAAAAAAAAAAAAGTCCCATTCTTCACATAAACACTATACTTTTTGCCTTTTATTGACCTTCCACAATCATTCTCAAATATGTTCCATGCTGACTGACAGCAGCTAGGAAATATTGCCAGCTGATTGGCTGAAAGCTGAATCCTTTGCGTCACAAAGGGGCGGGATGTCTGTAAATTCTATTGGTTGGAAATGTAAACAGATGTACCAAGAGACTTTGGGTAATCAAATTTATATACATATTGTTCCAACCCTTTGCGATTTACTCAGAACCTGATTGCGTTTTACTGGTAGATCGCAGTTTATGTGTTGGAAGGCTACAACGCTCATCATAGAAAATGTGATCTGGATAGCCTACACCAAATTATTGAAAAAAATTTCAATCGGTAAAGGAGATGCGAGAAATGTATGTATAACATTTATGCCTGTTTGGAGGAAGTTAGTAGGATATAAAATCAAATAGTTGTTGTGACAATAAACACCCAAAAAAGTACCCCAAAAAAACATCTCAGAGGAAAAGTCAGGGAGTAATCAATTCTCTTTGGCAGCATGAATGTTTGTAATCCATGACATTGTTGCTGAGATATTTCATTTTGGTCCAAAATGGTGGACTGACATTGACATCCCAAACTCTCCTTCCACTTCCACTCCACAAACAAGTAACACCAGGTATCATCAAGTCCAGCTATTCCTCATACAATTTACTGTGTTAAAAAGTTAAAAGCTACAATTTATTCTATTTGAGGAATTATTATCTGAATTAATGTTTCCCTTTATCAATAATTTTCACAAGACAAGATCTCATTTTTCAGGAAGCAACGGACCTGTGGAAAGCAGTTTACTTTATATACAAGGGGTTGTGAAGGTTAGAATTACAGCCTCCCCCTCCCCCCAACCTGAAGTTCAATAGGTCAAACCATCTACGACCCACATACAGTACAGTTGGTTAGTAGGTTGACAATGGCCTCTATTGTCACACATGTTGACTGGCTGGCGATAAGAGATTAAGCATAAACATAGCTACTAACAATTCATTTGGTGGTACAATATTACCTACCCGTCTTTAAAGGGAAAATATCTATTGTGAAAATTCTTAATCATCATATGAAATATAATGCTTTTTATCTTTTTTTTTAATCAGAGCACTCAAAATTATTTTTGGCCCACATGAGTACAAAAAGAAATTATGTGAATCCTGAACTTTTAACCGTGTACTTTACTGTAGGTATCACATGAGAATAAAAAAAAACTGTGTGGAAACCAGAGAGCTGTGATGTCACGGGAGGTCCCTCAGCAGAGTACAAGTAAAGCGAGTGATGAGGAAATGCAGCAAAGTCAAAGTGTGATTGATTGTAACAGAGATGGAAGTCAAGCTGCAGTTCACTGTCTTCATGCTACTCATTCAAGGTAAGTTCTTTACTTTGAAAACTTGTAATACTTGACTGCTAGAGTTTTGTTATAAAAGGTGAAAAATGAAGTTACTGAAAGTGACGACTTTACTTATGAATTCTACATGACTTGTCTTGGGAAAGTGTGATGATTTAGATTTTGATGGTTTCGGGGGAATTACATGCTCTGATGTTTCTGAAACATTTCAATTATTTCCCCTTTTTCTGGTCAAACATTGTTGACATGAGTTCCTGTTTTTGGAGGCTTTTGATTTGTTGATTTTATATGTAAAAACCTTTGTTATAGTCATTAGTACCTGTAGTGAATTGCATATCCGTTTGGAATCTGTTACAGTAGAGTGAAACTAATGTTTTTTTTACACTTGAGGCATTTGAATCTGAGATCAAAACATGACCAGACATACTGCTGTCATATATATATATATGTCTCTTGTGTTTTTTATATATATATATATATATATATATATATATATATATATATATACTATTTGTGTCTAAGTAGCATAAAATAAAACTACACACACACATATCCAAAGTCTAGTCTCGTAATAAATAATCAGTACACTCTTTTTCTGAGGTTTTTATGCATTTGTTTCTATGCTCAGAAAAATTAATCACATATATATGCAAACCTGAGTGAGAAAAACTTTCGACGACCTCAAGCTTCTTTGTTTTTTACCTTCAAGCCCACTGGCCTGTCAATGTGCCCCCACAAATGTGTTTTCCATACACTTCGTAATGTTCACCCCGTAGGAAAGAAAAAGTACCTGAAGCCCCCGAGAACAGCCTACGTCACACCCGTCCTATTTTTGCTTTCTCTTTCACCACCAAACAACTGACCACATTACTTCCTGTCACAGCAGAAATGTGATGTTTAATGGAGTAACGGTGATGGGGGGTTGGAGGGGGGGTGGGGTACTGCTTCCCTTGTAGCTGCAGTAAAGTAAAGAAGCAGTTGTTTTTTTCCTTTTCACACCGCCTACAACCACACACACACACACACACACACACACACACAGTGTCAGGCTTGTGGCAGAGATGGAAATATAACAGGGGTTTCAACTCTGAACACTTCTGTGCGAGCCATAGAGTGATCTGTAACAATATGAAATGTAACATGTATCTTCAAACTGTGGTTTATAGTGACATTGTGTTTTTGATATTTTATTTGATTGCAGTTTCTCTTGGGGTGTGGCAGCATATTACTGTGATGAAAGGTCAGACACTCACGTTAAGGTGCCCCATTACTGATGCTCACAAGACCCATGTGGACTGGAAGAACCCTGAAGGATATATTATGTTCTTTAATGACAATCAAGGTAAAGATGGTATATCGAAAGCTTTAATTCCATGAACAAATGATAAGCAGAAACAAAAAATTGCCAATTTTTGAACATATCTTTTCATTTGTTTCCAGCATTGAATGACAAACGCTACAGCATCAACAAACTGTCTGAGACAGAATTCTCCATCAGTATTTCCAATGTCAACTTTAAAGATGGAGGCAATTACACATGCACTCACTATAACCACCACACGACAGAAAAGAAAGTGGAGGTGACAGTGTTAGGTGAGTGTAATGTTGCAACTTTCGATTTATGTTTTTCTTGAGGCTCTCAAAGATCTGATTTGGTAACTTTACTACCAGTGCTATAACCGTCACCATGACTCACTACAACCATTATATTGTTAGTGGATAAATATTTAATAATAACCTAATAACATTTGCGCCGTTGTTGATTAATTTGAAGGTCATCCCCAAATGTCAGTAGTGAGGCATGAAGGACAGATTGTGGTCAAATGCACTGCTGCAGGGAACCACTTGCCTCCCCAGATCTCCTGGAAGTTTGATCATGGACATGAATTTCTTGGTAAGTTGGAATGAACTGAGGTTTTACTGCACTAAAAAAGCTAATAATTATAATTAAGTAAACCAAATTTAGCCATGGAAGCTAAGATTACTCACAAAGGTGCATCACCTGCCATCTTTAGCTTTTAAAAAAAAAAAATTATATCTTGGATATTGCTATCATGAACCAATGGCAAAGATGTTCCAACTTAAAGAAGCTTGTCTGAACTCTGCTCTCTTGAAACATCTTCAAACCCAAAAACTGTAAGAAGGCTGAGATGTGAGCTTGTGAAGCTTCAAACAATGGATTGTTAGAAATTAAGGTTAAATAATACCTCAATACCACACTAAGACAAATGAAGACCAGCTTTACTGTTGTCTCTTGCAATTGACCCTTTGAAAGTGTATGGTAATTGGTAAATGGTCTTTACAATTTGCCTCCACATGCAAAGGAGCTCGCCTGCCGTTGGGGGCAACTTGTTTCTTGCCCCATGAGACTTTTGGGATTTTTTTTATTTTTAAGATTGAACTGCCGACTTTACATTTAGTGGGCAGCCTGCTCTACAATGGAGCCTCAGCCATTTATCAAAATAACTCTCAACCGCCACAGAGTGTACTCTTGATGGCAGGGACAACTGTCATGATGTGATAATGGCCATTACCTTTAAGTTTTGTTTTTTAACTGTTTTTTTTTTATCATGTAAACCCACTAATCTTTTCTTTCATTTTAAATGCCAGATGTCAAATGTGTGATGGCTCTTTGGCTACTAATGTAAGCTGGTGCATATTCTTAACAATGGATGCCTGTGACAACTGTCCTATTCTACAGCTCACGCCAATGTCCAACTTGAAGATAAAAAATATGTCTCCACGGGGATGTTGCATTTTCTCTCGGTGGAGAGAAGAGTCACTGTGAGATGCCTTGTCCGCCACCCGTCATTGTACTCACAACATCTGATGAACTTTGTCAACATTGGACGGGACTGTGAGTATATTACATTTATTCTCAAACTTTGTTACCTGGTACTTACGAGAAGCTCAACATTTGGCTCTTGTATTTACCGACACTTGATTACTTCTGCATAAGGTGTGTGATTTCAGGAACGGCAACAGACTAGTGTAGTTGTGTTGTCACAAAACAGGTAGCTGTGGCAAGGCACTGTTTTTTCCGATGTGGGACTCTGTGACATAGTCAACAGCACCAGACGTGATTAACCAACGTAAATAGTACAATATAATAAAATTGTAAATAGTCTGTTTTCCTGTATTCCAGATTATTCACAAGTGAGCACGAATTTTGCCTTTTTCCATGAACTTGGTTCTGGTCTGTAATATTGTTAAGTTCTGCTGTAAGGACTTTGATGTGTTAAGTGCCATGAAATAACCTCTTTTATAATTTTGGCGCTATATTGAATTGAATTGAATTGAATTGAATTGAATTGAATTGTTTCTGCTTACCAATGACGTGAATCCCCTTTCTGTTATAGCAAAGAGGTCCCGCCTCACAACCACGACCAGGTTACCAACAGTAAAGCCTCGAGGGTCAACAGAAGGGCTGGGAATAAGAACCAGCTCCAATGGTGGAGCAGCAATGTACTTCACAACTACAGACATGAATAGGCTCTCATCAGAGAGCTCAGCGGTTCCCTCCAGTCAACGGTTTTCCTCCGATGCTCCAAAAACCATGTCGGCAATCACTAGTTTTCCTCTCAAACCTGTTACATCCACAGGCCCCCATCAAAACACTATTGGTGAGTGAAACTGTCCTCATTTGTTTATGATTTGCCACATGGGCAAATGTAAAAACCAAGTCGACATGCATCATTATTAAATTACCTTTAGAAACAGGAAAATATATTCTACGCTGTAAAGAGTGAATGTGAAAATGGGTTTGGGTCTGTGGGATGGAAACTAACAAGATTAAGCTTTCACAATGTGTCGGACTGTCACCTAACCACAAATGTGGTTGTGACGCCACTTGATCTGTTTCCTTTGATGGAGATCTCAGAGTACAGTGTTTGATTCCCACCCATGTTGTATTCACAAGTTCAGATGATATAGACGTGGTGTTTTTTTGTAGGTGAAGAACTGTTCCGACATGTATGTGTCATCACCAAAGATGGCTGTTTCCAACTTATGTTTCATGTTTTGAACCTTTATCATCAAGGACCAGTTTGTCATAAATAAAGCCATTTTGATAGTTACACAGAACATTGCTGCTACTTAAATAACATTCAGTTACTCTTTATTTATCTTTCTATTTACTTGGACAAAAAAAAAAAAAAAAAAAGTTTTTTCCCATGAACCTTGTCATCAAAATGTCTTCATGTTTGTACAGGTGACTCAAGAACCTCTGAATTTTCAGGCTCAACCAAAATGAATAATGACACCGCCAGTGAGGCAACAAGCACAACTGGTATGATTTACCTTGTTTGTATTGTGAAAAAACTGTAACTAACTGTGCTGCAAATGCATAACTATACTTTGAAGATATTTATTTGCTGCCATCAAGTGGTAATACTACACTTCCATTGTTTCATTATTAAGATGACTTGAGCAGCAGCAGCTTAATTCATTGTGTTAATTATTAAATCTTCTTTGTCCATTATTCCATAAAGGCTGGACATCTGAGGTGACCGAGGACATCACCTCCAACAATTATACAGAGAGAAACAAAACAGGTAAATTCATTTTTGGACTGTGAGGCCAATATACAGTTCCTTTGCTATGAAATGATAATATTTTTTTTTTTAATTTTTTTGTCCTTGGCACACTGCTAGAATGTATAATAGGTTTTTAAAAGTGTTTAAAGTTTGGGACTCTGTCCATTTTCAGGTAACTTTGAATTAAATGTGGAAGAAGGAACTCATGGAAGTGCCTCATTACTGGTCTTCCTGGTGTCATGCCTTATCTTTGGCCTACTGGTGGTGGTCACTTTTTTTGCCATCAAGTTGAGGAGAGCACACGTCACCTGGAGGAAAGGTAAACAGACCACATTCCCATTTTCTCTCATGGCATCTAAAAACTGAAGTTTCATGTTACTTTCATCTTTAGTTGGGGCCATACATTAATGAGACAAATCCACTGTGCTGCTTTGACACTGGCCACTACTTCACATGTGTCCAAATATATAATACATATACATATTAAAAAACAAAAAGAAGTATATATATATATATATATATGTAAATACATCTTATATATGTTATACTGTATGTATTTCATAGCGGTGCAGTGCTACAATGAATAGGAAATACAGAGGTTATAATAGTGGGTACAACAAAGTTAAAAGTTATTTTTCAAATGTATTTAAAAAAACAATAACAAAAAATCATGGCTGTTTTAATTTTTACAGAGAATGAAGACTTTGATCAGTCAGAGGAGAGCAGTAAATCTAAATCAAGCCAGGAAGAGAAGAGCGCTCAAGTACAAAGGCGAAGAGGTACCTTAACAATTAAGACATCCCCAAAAATACTTGTGCTAGCAGAGGCTATAATCCCTCTTGCTCCCATGATGTGAATTATAAAGTGAAACGTGGATACAGAGAGTATTTACTTGCTGTTGGCAGGCTTGAGACAAAGGTAATGCTTTTTACTTGGGAACCAGGCAATGAGGGTCACATTGGCCCAGATTTACAAATAAGGAAGCTATATTTTCAGGAAACCAGTCAGAAATTTGCTGTTTCTTAAAAACATCACAGTAACTTTCAACCCTTCTGTTAATGTATCTACGTTTTCGTCCTTATTCCTTACTATGGCCTGTGGATGTTCTATTAGTTGACACACACCGTGCCGCGCATATCCGGGGTGGGGGTGTTATTTGTTGTTTGATTTAACAAAGTTACCACATTCACTTTCAAGCTGCTATATATATATATATATATATATATATATATATATATAGATATATATATATATCAGTGGGTACGGAAAGTATTCAGACCCCTTTAAATTTTTCACTCTTTGTTTCATTGCAGCCATTTGCTAAAATCAAAAAAGTTCATTTTATTTCTCATTAATGTACACTCGGCACCCCATCTTGACAGAAAAAAACAGAAATGTAGAAATTTGTGCAAATTTATTAAAAAAGAAAAACTGAAATATCACATGGTCATAAGTATTCAGACCCGACTGTATAATAGTATATATTTTTTATTTTTATCATTTGTCAGGAAGCAACCAGTTTCTCCAGTGAATCACTGATTATGAAATAGTCTCTCTGTCTCTCTCTCTTAGGGGTCCTCAACACGGAATTCACACAGTATGTTGTTGAAGAAACAACAGGGACGACTTCAGTGATTAACACAGCTGCACTTGCAGCAAAAGCGAATGAAGAACAGACCTGTCAACTTCCAGCCTCGGCACAAACATTAGCAATTAGTGACATAAAGGAGACAGAGCTCTAAAAGTCTATCATTTATTAAATTCATCATGCACACTAATTAGTTTTATATTAAAAAAAATAATAATAATAAAAAAAAAAACCTGTACATGTACCACAGAGTGCACCATACAACTCATATAATATATGAGTTATATGAGAGCCTCAATTCTTGGAATCATGGATCCCACATGATGTTGTAAATATTTGCTTTGTGACCTATTGCATATCCTGTTGGAAGTTGCAAAGATCTGCCTGTGATTGGCTGTCACGTTGTGGCAAACAGCCGTGATGTCACCCGTTGCCGTTCTGAAGCCTCGAGTTTGGATTCTGGCCATCGCAAGCTTGCTATTTTTGAGCAATGTTGTCACAGTCGAAGTCACGAAGATCACATTTGTTCCCTCATATTCTGATGCTTGATGTGACCGTGAAGCCAAGCTCCTGACCTGTATTTTGGGAGTTTGTACATTGCACTACTGCCAGCTGATTTGGAGAACTGCTTGAATAAGAAGGTGTACCTTTGTTCTAAATGAAGTGTATGTTTACAACAAAAGTTATTCTCTTGAATGAGTTGTTAGAGCTATTTTGTTAGAACCTGTCGTGTTTGAACATGGATGAGTGGTGTGTATAAAGAAAATATTATTTCTGTCAATCTATTATCTATTTGAATTATTATTATTATTTTTTTATTCCATTAAAAGATAATTATCACCGCTGTTGTCTATGTCTTGGTGTCTGTTATTCAATACATACTCTACAGCTTAAATTTTTTTTTTTAAACTTGTTTAAAAGCTTTTTAATTTTTTTTAACAATCTTGATTATATCACTGTAACAACCGGTGTGACTTTTAGGCATGTAGGATGCAAACACTGTAGATAAAAAAAAGAAAAAAGGAAAGTGCAGAACCAGATGACAACCTTGACACATCCCACATTAGCTCTGGTCTAATCATGCCTGGTCTCTCCTTTGACTTCCTCAATAATTCCTCTATTCAGTTAGAGTATAAACTCCTCTTGTCGTTTACTTATACAAGTACTTAATGTGGATTTGGAGCCTCTGGAAAAAGCAGTCTTTTGCCTGACTACATCTTGTATCTCCACACAAAGCTAACACCTTGAACCATGCGGTCGTCCGCAGCTATTATGAAATTCAGATGATTAAACAGGAAGTAGGATGGATCAGGATTTAGCGTCATCAACGATACTGAGTCTCATTGGAGAACTGCTGCGGAAATACTCAACGACTCGTAGCTGGTTGGCTAATGTGCCGGTCATATATATCGTACCGATATACGCTAACCTTCCTTTCCCTTCTCATACCCGGCAGAGAGGAGTCTCCTTCGTCTTTGTCCTTTCCAACCCACCATTTGGAGGCAGCCGCGCTTCAACAAAAGAAGTAAGTTATTCGTGGAAACATCCCAAGTATTAGTAATAATAGTATATTAGTCCAAACCCCCTACACTCGTCCTGGAACGCTTCAGTTAAATAATTTTTGCTTATTCATTCGCGCTATTGCTGACGGATAGGGAATTAACTTTTCCTTTTAATATTATTCATGTCGTTCTTTGGTAGGTAACGATGTAAATGATTATTTGTAATCCTTGTTTTAGGGGCAGTAATCACAAGCTGAAATGGTGCATTTGCTAACGTTAGCTACTTAGCAGAGCGTGGAAGGTGGGGGTGGGGATTCTGAGACGTTCGAGAATGTTCTCGAACAACCGTTGTTAAGCTCCCCAAAACGAACTCTCTTCCGGTTGTTTTTGTTTTTCAGAACAAAAGCCTTTTGGTTTTTTCAAAGCACTTAAAATGTAATTTTACAGGCAGACTGGCTTGCACTTTATCCAAACTGCTTTCTCATTAAGCCGATTCACGGTGGTGTCATTAGGTTATTGCTTAAATGTTATAAAAGCCATTGCTCTTTTGCAATTTCCGGTCTTATCACCGCACAGGCGGTTTGCCGTAAACCTGATGTGTCATTGTCACGCGCCATGTTTGCACACTGCTGATTTTGTTGTTGTTAGCCCTTAGGTTTATTAATGTAGTGAATGCTTGCTGAGGGTAAATACTACTTAAATTTCCATAAGTTGATGTTTGGTGCCCAATTTAAATCAAATGGTTTAAAGTCTAAAGTGAGTTAAATAAATGCAGAAGATTGGTGTGTATATTTTGTAAAAGTAGTTTAATTGATTTACTTGAGCATCTTCTGTGACAGGTTTGTCTGGCTATTACCAAGACTTGAGAATAAGCTGTATTAATCAAAAATCTGCTGCGGTAGGAGTTATTGTTAAAAAATGTTAAATCCTTTTTTCTTTTTTTTTTTTTTAATTATTATTTTTTAAAAATATATTTTCTGTAGGAAACATGTCGAAGGGACCAGCAGTCGGTATCGATCTTGGAACCACCTACTCCTGTGTTGGGGTGTTCCAGCATGGCAAAGTGGAAATCATTGCCAATGACCAGGGCAACAGAACCACACCCAGCTATGTGGCCTTCACAGACAGTGAAAGGCTCATTGGAGATGCAGCCAAGAATCAGGTTGCCATGAACCCCACCAACACAGTCTTTGGTAAGACGGAATTATTCAGTATTAATAGGGATTTTCCCTTCTTGCGTTGTTCTTTTCAGTCCTGCCTACTGAAATTTGGCAACATTTTTATTGAGTAATTTGTTATCACAATATTAAAGCAACCCACCATGTTGTTTTGAAGCGACTGGCTCCGCTGTCCTCCGTTTTAACTCTTATTCACTGTGATGATTTCCCTGCCATTTGCTGTTTCCACCAGTGGTTGAGAAGTCCTAAGACTGTCCAGGTCCTTGCTTGGATATCTTAATAACTGTTTAAGCGTAAAGCTCTCACAGGAGGTACGTGGTGTTATTTCTAAAAGAACAACCTTTTTTTTTTTTTTTTTTTTGCAGATGCCAAACGATTGATTGGCCGCAGGTTTGACGACACAGTCGTGCAGTCAGACATGAAGCACTGGCCATTTAATGTCATCAATGACAACACTCGCCCCAAGGTTCAAGTCGAGTACAAGGGGGAATCAAAGTCCTTTTACCCAGAGGAGGTCTCGTCAATGGTGCTGACAAAGATGAAGGAGATTGCTGAAGCATACCTTGGAAAAGTATGCTCCTAATTTGTCTTGGTTATAGACAGATTTGCCAGCTTGCATAGTAATCATGCTAATGTTTGATTTTATGCCATTTCAGACTGTCAACAATGCTGTAATCACAGTACCTGCTTACTTCAACGACTCCCAGCGGCAGGCCACTAAAGATGCTGGCACAATCTCTGGCCTCAACGTTTTGCGTATTATCAATGAACCAACTGCAGCTGCCATCGCCTATGGTTTGGACAAGAAGGTAGATAAAACTTATGTATGTATGTGTGTATATATATATAAATAAATTTTATTTGACTATGACTAAATTCATTAAGGTCGAGTAGCTTTGAAACATTTAAACAGCATCGCATGTCTACTTTTAGGTTGGGTCAGAGAGGAACGTTCTCATCTTTGATCTCGGTGGTGGCACCTTCGATGTGTCAATCTTGACCATTGAGGATGGAATCTTTGAGGTCAAGTCCACTGCTGGAGACACTCATCTTGGTGGGGAGGACTTTGACAACCGCATGGTCAACCACTTCATTGCAGAGTTCAAGCGCAAATACAAGAAGGACATCAGCGACAACAAGAGGGCTGTCCGTCGCCTGCGCACCGCTTGTGAAAGGGCAAAGCGTACCCTTTCCTCCAGCACCCAGGCCAGCATCGAAATTGATTCTCTCTACGAGGGAGTTGACTTCTACACCTCCATCACTCGGGCTCGCTTTGAGGAGCTCAACGCTGACCTCTTCCGTGGCACACTCGACCCTGTGGAAAAGTCACTCCGCGATGCCAAAATGGATAAAGGACAGATTCACGACATTGTGTTGGTTGGCGGCTCCACCCGCATCCCCAAGATCCAGAAACTACTCCAAGATTTCTTCAATGGAAAGGAGCTCAACAAGAGCATCAATCCAGATGAAGCTGTGGCTTATGGAGCTGGTAAGCATCTCTAGCCAAATGGACAAACACAGTCCCCTCTCAAGTACCTCAAAATCATTGTCTTGAGGTCTTATCATCATCGTTTTTATTTTTTTCTTCTTTACAGCTGTCCAGGCTGCCATCCTGTCTGGTGACAAGTCTGAAAATGTGCAGGACTTGCTGCTTCTGGACGTCACCCCTCTGTCCCTGGGTATCGAGACCGCTGGAGGTGTCATGACCGTCCTGATCAAACGTAACACAACCATTCCTACCAAGCAGACCCAGACCTTCACCACCTACTCTGACAACCAGCCTGGTGTGCTCATCCAGGTCAGATAATTAACACTATTCTGTCCTTTTTAATGTTGTGTGCAGTGATGGGATTTTTTTGCCTGTCATTTGTAGTTTCCAGACCAAAGATGGCCTGTGGACATCGAAGCAAAACGGTTTAAAAAAAAAAAAAAAAAAAAATTTGCTCAACTGCATTTTTCAAACAGGTCTATGAGGGTGAGCGAGCCATGACCAGGGACAACAACCTGCTGGGAAAGTTTGAGCTGACCGGCATTCCTCCTGCCCCTCGCGGCGTTCCCCAGATCGAGGTGACATTCGATATTGATGCCAACGGCATCATGAATGTCTCTGCTGTTGATAAGAGCACCGGCAAGGAAAACAAGATCACTATCACCAATGACAAAGGTGACTTTTGAGTGGATTTTCAAGCACAATCTCAAATGTACTTGGTTCAATTTGTAATCGTTTTAAAAAATGCTTCTAGGTCGTCTCAGCAAGGAGGACATCGAACGCATGGTCCAGGAAGCTGAGAAATACAAGGCTGAGGATGATGTACAGCGTGACAAAGTTTCTTCTAAGAACGGCCTGGAGTCGTATGCATTCAATATGAAGTCAACCGTGGAGGATGAGAAGCTTGCTGGCAAGATCAGTGATGACGACAAGCAGAAGATCTTGGACAAGTGCAATGAGGTCATCAGCTGGTTGGACAAGAACCAGGTGAGACTTGGAGCTGATCAATTTGGCCACAATTAGAATATTCTTTTTGACTTGTGTAAAAAAAAAAAAAAAAAAAAATTCTGTAAAATAACACTTAAATGTCCTAATTTTTTGCAGACTGCTGAGAGGGATGAGTATGAGCATCAACAGAAGGAGCTGGAGAAAGTGTGTAATCCCATCATCACCAAGCTGTACCAGACTGCTGGTGGAATGCCCGGTGGTATGCCAGAGGGCATGCCTGGTGGCTTCCCAGGAGCAGGTGGTGCTGCTCCTGGCGGTGGATCTTCCGGACCAACCATTGAGGAGGTCGACTAAACCATTCCATCACTTCAGCTGCTACCGTTTAAGATGTTTTCTAAGAGTAACCCTCTTATAGCACAAGATAAAACAAGGCTAAGAGAGTGTAATTTAAAGAGTAAAAACACTGGGTTCAGGTATCACATTTATTGCATTGTTTGCAACACCACTAAGAACAACTTGTAGCTGGCATAATTGAGCAGTCACTTCACATGTATGGTTCCGTGTTTTGTATACTGTGATGTTACTGCCCTGACAATAAATCTTGTAACCCTTTGCCGGTCTTGTTTGTTTTTGGCCTGCTATGACGGTAAAATCTTGTGCTTTGATAGATGCTGTCATTTACTGTTTTAGCTTGTATTTAAAAAAAAAAAAAAAAAGATGCTAGGATTACAAGGAAGCCAAATCTTTGAAGAATTATATTTGAATGTGTAAAAATAAGATTATTTTTCCTGTTTTGCTATACAGAGCAATAGTAAATTACCTGTGGAATCTTATGGTTGTACAGTGACATCTAGTGATCAGTGTGTTTGTGTCATCAACGACAGGGCCATCAAGTCGGGCATTTTGAGGGATTAAAACTGCCCTTCCTGCCATCCCTCTTTACCTTCTAGTTTTTGCACAGTAGGTACATGGAAAGAAAATAATCCTCCCCCTTTCCAACACAGAAGTGTCTTAAGTCAGTTGTAACTAGTCCTGAGAAGTATTTTAATCGTTATGCACACTGCTGTGAGCCTTGGATTGTTTTGGAAACTTTATTGTTGAAACTTTGGACATTGTATTAGTTACTGTAGACTATTTAGTGACTGCAATCATATGTGGTACAGACCAGCAAAGATTATGGCCAAAATGGCTTGAGATAATTTGACAACACAAAACTTGATTCCACATGAAGTAATACAATACTAATACACGGCAAGAGCACTCCCAATGAAAACGGGAATAAGTGCAGCTGCGGCTCGGGTGTTGGAGCGGACATAAAAGGCGCTATATATGTAGAGACCACTTGCAATTTAATACGGCTGTAGCCTGTCCTATTTGTGTGTTTTGTGTGCGATTTTGTCAGCTTTAAAGGAAGTCTTCGGTTAAGTGGGTACATTATAATAGATCCGCGTTACCTAAATATATATAGGTTAAGTTATGCACAAGTTTCTTCGGGGTGTGGCAAAATGTAGAAAAACATCCGTAGTGTTTTCAGGTATGCTTTGCCCACTGTTGTTAAAAGTCGGAGCTTCAGGAAGAGTACTTGAAGGGAGCATGTGTGCGTTAGCGTTTCCGTGGTTACAATAAAGCATATTGACAGAGGAGAACAGGTGAGTATCTTACCAAGGGCTGATAGTACGCATATGCTTACCTTATTTTCTGAATGTTTAGTTAATGCAACACAGTCTAGTGAAATATTTGTCGCTTGTAAACACAGACTATTCAGTAATTTCACGTGGTTTGATCTGGAATGTGTTTTTTTTTTACCCCCACGCTAACGATATTCAACCAAATGCAGGGTACTGCTAAGCTAACTGTGACTTTACGTGCATTTACGTTAACCAGCTTTACTTTAGGATAATGCCGCCACGTTTATTCCTTAAAAACAATTCGTTAATGAATGGGAGGCTCCATGACAATTGTTTTTTCTGTCGAGTGTTGAGGCTATACATCTTTCAAAAAGTAAACATTTTGACTTTTCCAAACGCAGGTGATATTATTAACATGAAAAATGACTGTAGTTGTTTTATGTTTATGGAACAGACTGTCTCGTGTTTACTGTTTGCATTCGAGATGATATGTCCCCTCAGGGTTGTTTCTGGTCAAGAGAGCGAAGAAGAATAAAAAAGAGAGAAGCCGTGGGTTGAACGTGGTTGTCTCGTCTCCCGACTCCACTTATTATATTCTTATAAGTGCCCCGTTATACGAACTCAGGACGCTCGATTACATTGACACCAGAGGCGGGAGTTCCTCTGCCTCTACGGCAACCCTGAGGGGACATATAATCTCCAACGCAAACAGTAAACATGATGATAACATGTCTGTTACATTTATTTATATTTTTTTTACTGCAGTGAGTGGACAAAAATCTTCATCATTCACTCACTGTCTTTCAACATTTTTCTAATGGCACATTTGGATTATACAAGCACCAGGTACTATGTTTGAAATCAATGGGTCTTTTCCATAAAGGACATTTGGACATGTCCCAGCAGGAAAAACAGGGACATAAATAAAACTCATGATATTGACTGTCGACTAATGAATTGACTAATTCATTGAGCATTTTCATGATGACATTTAGAAACCAATTTGTAAACAAAGTGACACACCCAGCATGCAGAAATGAAACTGAATCCCTCAATTGAGGCTGGTAAAACTAATTATATAAAGATTATAGTGTGTTAAAGATCAAACCGCCAGTATGCTCATGTTTAAAACAATGGTGACACATGTTTAGCGTGGTCATTTAGTGACTTACTTTAATGTACACTGCTCAAAAAAAATAAAGGGAACACTTAAACAACACAATGTAACTCCAAGTCAATCACACTTCTGGGAAATCAACCTGTCCAGTTAGGAAGCAACACTGATTGTGAATCAATTTTACCTGCTGTTGTGTAAATGGAACAGACAACAGGTGGAAATGAGGCAATTAGCAAGACAACCCCTATAAAGGAACGGTTCTGCAGGTGGTGACCACAGACCATTTCTCTGTTCTCATCCTTTCTGGCTGATTTTTGGTCACGTTTGTGTTTTGCATTTTGCCAGTGCCCTCACCACTAGAGGTAGCATGAGGCGGTGTCTACAACCCACAGAAGATGCTCAGGTAGTGCAGCTCATCCAGGATGGCACATCAATGCATGCTGTGGCAAGAAGGTTTGCTGTGTCTGTCAGCACAGTGTCAAGAGCACGGAGGAGATACCGGGAGACGGGCCAGTCCACCAGGAGACGTGGAGGGGGCCGTAGGAGGACAACAACCCAGCAGCAGGACCGCTATCTGCTCCTTTGTGCGGGGAGGAACAGGAGGAGCACTGCCAGAGCCCTACAAAATGACCTCCAGCAGGCCACTAATGTGCATGTTTCTGCTCAAACAGAATCCATTATTACATTTCATTTAGCTGACGCTTTTATCCAAAGCGACTTACAACACACCGATGGTACACCATCAGGAGCAATTTTTTTTAGGGTTCAGCATCTTGCTCAAGGACACTCAGGCATGTGGACAGGAGGAGCTGGGGATCAAACCACCAACCTTCTGATTAATGTGCAACCCACTCTACCAACTGAGCTACAGCCTCCCTTGAGGGTGCTATGATGTGCACTAATGTGCATGTTTCTGCTCAAACTGTCAGAAACAGACTCCGTGAGGGTGGTATGAGGGCCCGACGTCCACAAGTGGGGTCTGTGCTCACAGCCCAACACCGTGCAGGGCGATTGGCATTTGCCAGAGAACACCAAGATTGGCAGCTTCTCCATTGGCGCCCCGTGCTCTTCACGGATGAGAGCAGGTTCACACTGAGCACGTGACAGACGTGACAGAGTCTGGAGACGCCGTGGAGAACGTTCTGCTGCAAGCAACATCCTCCAGTGTGACCGGTTTGGCGGTGGGTCAGCGATGGTCTGGGGAGGCATTTCTTTGGAGGGCCGCACAGCCCTCCATGTGCTAGCCAGAGGTACCCTGACTGCCATTAGGTACTGGGATGAGATCCTCAGACCCATTGTAAGACCATATGCTGGTGCAGTGGGCCCTGGGTTCCTTCTGATGCAGGACAATGCCAGGCCTCATGTGGCTGGAGTGTGTCAGCAGTTCCTGCATGATGAAGGCATCGATGCTGTGGACCGGCCTACCCATTCCCCAGACCTGAATCCAATCGAGCATCTGGGACATCATGTCTCGTTCCATCCATCAACGCCACGTCGCACCACAGACTGTCCAGGAGTTGACTGATGCTTTGATCCAGGTCTGGGAGGAGATCCCTCAGGAGAACATCCGCCGTCTCATCAGGAGCATGCCCAGGTGTTGTAGGGAGTGCATACAGGCACGTGGAGGCCACACACACTACTGAGCCTCATTTTGACTTGTCTTGAGGAATTTCCACAGAAGTTGGATCAGCCTGTGATTTGATTTTTCCATTTTTATTTTGAGTATGATTCTGAATCCAGACCTCCATGGGATAATGATTTTGATTTCCATTGATCATTCTTATGTTATTTTGTTCTCAACACATTCCACTATGTAATGAATAAAGATTTTTAACTGGAATATTTCATTCATTGAGATCTAGGATGTGTTGTTTAAGTGTTCCCTTTATTTTTTTGAGCAGTGAGCTTTGGCTGTTTTTGAGCTGATGGACAGATAGAGAGTTAAGTAATTTTAGCGGTTTATGTATTTCTAAGCCATGTTACAAATAAATGACTGGCTAGCTTAAACTCAATTTATAGCCTACCATTTTTTTAAAATTTTATTAACACCCTGCTACTGCTTTTCTTAATTTTTGACCTATCTCTTCACAAAACAGACATGGATAAAGAAATCAAACATGGACAAGCAGTGATGGTCACCCAGTTGGACTGCGTGGAGTCAGACACCAAGAGCTTGACCCAGAAGAGTGCCTACAAACAGCAGCCACAAATGTATATGAGCCACTGTGATGAAACCAAATTCATACAGATGCAAAAGGAAAGTGCTGATGGGTCTCTGCAGGACGATAGAGGGAATGAACATCATGCAGATGAAGATGAAACTGAAGATCTTCAGGTTTTTAATAGCCTGGAAGTAGCAGCACAACCCCAAGCCAAGAAGAATCCCATTGTCTTTCAGACTGAATATCTGGAAACACAAATGTATGAAAAAGGAACAAGGTAAGTCCAGGTTAACTCATTTGGTGTTAAAAAATGATATCCAAAGTGACACCAGAACATCAGTTGTGGTCAGAAGGGTATTCTGCTGCATATAAATGGATACCTTACAATGAGGTTGTAATACACACAATAGTTGTAATGAATTACAGTGGAACATTTTGAACTATAACTATATTTTTCTTACTGTGTAAAACGACCAAAACCAATAATGTGTCTCTCACTATTTTCTCACTTCCCTTCCCTGTCTTTGTCTCTCAGTTCCAGGCCCACTGGTTCCTGAGATATAAAGGAGTCACAAATTTTGTATTTTACTTTTAAAAAAGGATCTGTATTTTCTGTAGGCCTAGTTTTTAGCATATGTTTAGATGCATGTGGAATTTTGTTCAAATAAACCACAGTGTGTTTATTCTTAGTAATGGAGGAACTGATATGTTGAATTGTTTTTGGTGGAGCTTGGCACACAAGGAATACAAGATACCTGGCTTTTAGGTACTCACAGTACTTGTTAGTTTAGCCTTTGATGGAATATGATGACAGGTAAACAGAATATCAGCAGACTTTTCTGTTAAGAGGCTCTGGAATGTGACTTATTTTGGCATGAAGTTATGCAGTTTGCCCAGGAGATGGCAGTAAATGATGTTAGTAGCACACTTGAAAGGATGACTTAAAACAGAACCTGGAGACATTCATTGTTTGTTGAAAACAGTACCAAAAAATAACTGTCTTTTATCTGTTGATTAAACGCGGGAGAGAAAGTGGGTATAGACATTGTGGTGAAACAATTCTGATGGCATTATTGGTTGTAAAGCCTTGTGTATTACAATAAATCTATAATGGTATTATTATTCACATTAAGGAAAATCTCCTGCCTGACCTTGTTCATTTTTCCTATCAAACAGAACTGTCACTTTCACTATCAGTGGCAAAGTAATTCAAATTAAGCAGATAATAGCGTGGCTTACATGGAATAGAACCCGGACAAATACAGCAGCATTCAAAGCTTTTACTTTTAAACAGCAGAGGGATGATAAAGGATAAATAGCCTTCATTCATCTATAGCAATAAAATGGTGTCAGTAATTTAATGAGATACAGGCACTGATGGAGTGAGAATGGCCTAATTCAGGTGCTTTCAGAATAACAGCTTTCATTTGCGGGAAATTAGATTCATGATTTGTTTGGATCACAATAATTGGTCACTCGTGGTCCATTACAAGGATCGTTGTTGCTGTAAACAAAATCTCTTGTTCTCTGTTTTGAAGGAGCGGGGTTAGGCATCTATCACGGGGGCACGGCCACATCTGTTTTTGCTCTCTTGTCGACTTGTTCTTGTCCACTGTTTTTTCATATCTTTCCTTCAGACATTGACAGACAGTCATATCCCCTCCAAAATAGAGAGGGGTCATTCTCAATTTTCCCCATCATTAGCCTGTGCCGATTGATGCCCAGCAAGTGTGGGTTGGCTTCCAAAATACATTGTTTCAGAGGAAAATGACCATGACATATTCTCACAAAAGGCTCCATTTTATATAGCACGGCAGTAGACAGTCCCATTCCCATCATTGCCCCCTCTAGCCTCCTCAAAGCGGGTAAGCCTTTTCACACAATGCCACTGCATAGTTAACAAATCCAATGGGCATTTCTCATTCAAGCAAAAGATTACTATTTAGGCAACTCCATTCATCCCTCTTCACGATATTTTAAACCTATCTCACTCGAAATATTGCAAAAAGATGTTTGAGTATAGCTTGCATGATCAGTTTTTTCATTTTTTCTTTCAATGTTTGTCATAATATTTCACTTGCTTTTGTATTGATATTTTTGTATCTCGGGCAACAAATAATAGGCTGTGGTGTTTTGGCAGTGTTAAAGGCATCACACCCAGCTGCATGTTGTCTATAATGCATTCTCCAACTTTTTTAAGTCTGAGTCATTAGAGAAACATCCCTTACCCTTTTGGCCTCATTGAACTGAAGGGCCCTACACCTAGGTTACCCTCCCCCCAATTCACAACATCACGACTGGAGAATTAAACTCCCCTCATCCTCCCAGTAAGCACAACAAAGAGGCTCTCTCCTATTTATTTTAATGAGATCTTTTCATCACCATCAGAAAGCATTTTAGTCTGCAATTTTCAAGCCATTTCATAAGCTGAAAATTGCCATTTGTGAACCATTCCCCCGCTAGTAGCTCTCAAATACACTATCATTAGTGAGCCTGGAGGTGAAAATACAATAATTATCTGTAAGTACAGACTCATAATCCCCCTCATCTGTTTCAATTTCAGAAGTCTCTGATAAGGCTTAGCTTTTTGTTTGAGGACATCATCAGTTAAATAATTGTGTAATGCCTCTTGTTGCTTTGACCTATCAGTAAAGGCCTGTGTGGCTTTCAGGTATGTGTAAAGTCACTTAGATATGAAAATGTCGTTAATAAAGCTGCATACCATCCATTGAATCAATTACTAATAATTGTACTCTATGGCATTATTAATTGAGCATAACAATAGAGCTATAACTTACTGATGGGTTTGTCACTGGCCAGTTGCTTTGGTCATGATCTTTATTGCTGTCATCTTTCTTTAACCTCGCAGCCAGCTTCTCTCTGATGACGCCTATTCTGACCTCCACTATGATCCCAACTGGAGGATCAACCTGAAGGGAGCCGGTCGCTCCAACAAGAGTCCACGGATTTCTGTTAAGAAGCATTACAAAAACTCCAAAGATATATCTTGTCAGTCATGCGGTGACAGTGAGGGGCAGGTAATTAAAGGTAGCTACAGATACATTACTGACACATGTCCAGCACCTGCGGTGACGCCTTGTACGGCTGGCAATGAGTATGACAGCTCATATCGTTTACACCCTCAAGATGATCAAACTAGCTCAGAAACATCTTCCTGCTGTAACAGTCATGCTTTACAGCTCAGATCACCAAAAGCTGATCTTTCAGGGGCATTCAGTAACACTTTGCAGAAAGGATTCAGAGGGAAAGGTGTGAATGCCTGTGATAATGTTAGTGGAAATATTGGGAGGCCCCCTGAGCTGACAGACAATATACAAGCTATGCACATCCAAGAATTGAACACCTACTACCAGCAAGAAGTGAGACACAAACAAGGACGAACCATTCTAAGACAGAAAAGGAGCACATCGCCATTGACGAGTCCGAAGGTTTTTTCAAACAAAAATCTTGGAAATCAGATGGAGGACATAGTGGAACGCAACAGAAGAACCTTGGGGCGGAACGCATCCAAATGCGGTTCCTATGGGAAGGCGCATGCACTTGGGAAGGAGATGCCTCATAATGTGAAAAAGGTGAGCATAAAAAAGGCAGAGATCTCTCACACTAAAGCATTTGCTAATGGGTAAAATCATGGAATGAGAATTTGCAATATGTCAACAAATTCTGAGACAGCTCTGTTATGGTCACTCTTAGGCAGGCTCTCTCTTCAAACAAACTGCAATTATAGAAACGGACACCAGGAGCTGCACCAACATTAATAATGATTCTTGGAGAACAAAGCCATTGTTACACTTACTAGATTTGAGGTTAGGTTTGACCTGTGACAGATTTTCAAACTTATGGGAATAATGTTGACAATTTAAAAAAAAAAATCTTCATTCAAACTGATAAGGTCTACACTTTACAATTTTGTGATCCCTTTGATCATACCCAGAGGCCTTACAGGCCATTGCTTGATGACAGACAGATCAAGTAGGCTACTGAATCTGCAGGCCTCTATGAATATAATTTTTTCTTTTATGATTTAGGTTTCTTTTTTTGTAAATTAACAAAGGGGATTCTTGTTGTAATTGTCATTGAACCAAACAATTATTGGCAAGTTTGTGGTGTTGTGTATTTTAATCAGTAAGTCATATTTTGTGGTATTGGTAAATTTTTTGAGAGATACATTTTATGATATTGATTTTATGATAGTTAATTTTTGCAGTGAAATCATTTATAGAAGCATGCCTAGATCCATTAAATGTATTGACATGGTTTAAACACTGAGGCTAGTTTTGGGGCTTGCTAGTGCACAACGCATTATTCTTTCATATTTTTGTTTCTGTATATTTTTTAGAGATCTGTATTTGCTGTGCAGTTATATAATAAGAAAAGCAGCCAGGTCAGTATATTAACTGTCCAACGTTATTCTAGACTGTTAGGTGGCAGTTTGTTTGCAGCTTTTTTCATTAGCAGAATACAAACTAAACGTTCATTTTCTTTGTTGTTGTTGTTTTTTTTCCTTCTGCATCAGCCAAGCTTATGCTCCTTTAATTATCGTGCCTGTCAGACAACAACTAAGAGAATATCCTCATATGTTTCCTTTGACCCAGTCTGGAGAATTTATTTGGCTAAGGAGCCTTGCTGCCTTCTCCTCTGCCATATAAAAAAGAGACTTGTCTGTCTTATTATCAGTTGATGTGTGCAACAACAACAACATCAGAGACGCATGGTTACCAATACACTCTTAGACATCCTTGCATCTGACACAGTAGCATAATTGGTCAGGATGGCCCACATTCCCCATTTGTTGGGCCACAAGACTGTTTGCTGGCTATTATACCCCCAACGTTGTTCACCCATCTGAGCCCCAACCCTCCACAATGTCTCATATCATCACCATTTACATAGTCAAGAGCTGTTAGCTTTGTGCTATGGCAAAACAGAGCCAGAGCCTTTCCCTCTCCTAAACCCTTGTGTTTGCCATCTTCCCTCTGAATTCACTTATTAGCTTTTCATTGCCCAATCTCCCCAAAGGCGTGTTCTACTTAATGGGGTACATGGGGCATAAAGGAAGGGGCAGCAATTTGCATGAAGTCTATTTCCTGTTCCATAGGATTAATCTTGAATCAGGTGAATTACGGCAACAGTATGATGTATAAACAAAACTAGGCTTAACTTAAAAATAATCAATAAATAACAACCTTATCAATAAACTAATTTAAAATCTATGTAAAAATGTTATTTAATTCCAGCATTGTGATTAATATTCTTGTAGGGACAAGTCCCCATAAAGCAGAATTAACCTGTGAAATGTGTATTATTTGGGCAGTTCATTCTTCATATGCTGATATGTGAACATGAGATTTAGCTTGCTAAACTGTTGGCCTGATAGGTTTCTAGACGCTGTTGCCATTGCCTAGCAACAGTGTTTTTACAACCGGTCCACTTGAACACCAAGCATACAGTGCACATGCCTTCCCATGTTGTATGAGCTCACAAGTTCAATTCAATTCAGTTAAATTGTATATAGTGCAAAATCTAAACACAGGTTATTACATGGCACTTAACACATTGATGTCCTTACAACAGAGCTTTACATCATTATACAGAGGAACCCAACTACTCCCACGTAAGATGGGCGGAAAAAACAGGGAAGGAAAAATTCCCTTTTAACAGGAAGAAACCTCAGACAGAACCAGGCTCAGAGGTGGGCGGCCATCTGCCTCGACCAGTTGGGGTGAGAGAAAAGGACAGCATAGAGATCCAAGACATGAACTGTTGATGGGGCCAGCAATCACAGAGCAGAGATGTGCAGCTCCATGGTCGGGGTTGTGTGCAAAAGATTGCGCAGAAACTATGTGAGTGAGGGAACTGTATGGAGAGGCAACAAACAATAAACAAAAAGTATGGGAGAGAGAAAGCATGAAGTTAAGGAGATGTGATGATGAGATATGAGTGTATAGAGAGGAAAGAAGCTCAGTGCATAACGAGGTACCCCAGCAGCCTTGGCCTATAACAGCATAACTAAGGGATGCTGAGCCAGCCCTAACTATAAGCCTTGTCAAAAAGGAAAGTTTTGAGTTTAACCTTAAAGCTAGAGAGGGTTTCTGCCCCTCGAACACAAACTGGGAGTTGGTTCCACAGGAGAGGAGCCTGAAAACTGAAGGCTCTGCCTCCCATTCTACTTTTGGAAATTCTGGGAACCACAAGCAGGCCAGCATTCTGAGAGCGAAGTGCTCTGTCAGGATGATATGGTTCTATAAAGATATCTAAGATACGATGGAGCCTGGTCATGAAGACCTTCGTAAGTGAGCAAGAGAATTGTAATATTTATTCTTGATTTAACAGGAAACCATTGAAGAGAAGCTAAAATCTGTGAAATATGATCTGTCTTGCTAAATCCCATCAGTATAATATAACTCTTGCTCCAGCAAGTTCCATTTCAACACAGTATTTGTGTATTTTCCTACTGCTATGATTAGGTAATCACACCCTGTAGGTAGGTACCCTGCCCTGATACTTTGCACCAGTGTCTAACTGTTTCTTCCCCCCTTGTGTATACCGTAGTTTTTGTGTTCTCTCCCCTCTGTGAAAGTTTGTTTTTGTAATCAGTGCTAAGTAATTCACCCTTTTGTTTTCTAGTAATACTCCTCCTGGGTTTTGAGTCTCTGGTCTGCTCTCTCATTTTGCTCTGGATTTGTTTGCCGACCTTGGCTGTAGTCATTGTACAGCAGTAAGTCTAGTCAGTTCTACTCAACAGTGTTACAGTACAAATTGGCCATAAGAGGGAGTCATTTGACTCGGACTCTGGCCAAGCCTCTCTTCAGATGCAAGGAAGAAGACTTACCCACCCCTGTGAGCAACTTGCTTCCATTAGCCACATTATGAGGGAGGATACAGTGGAGATCAGATCTGTCAATTTATGGAGCAATTCCAACAACTTGCCACCCCTCGACCTCCTCCTGCTGCTATTGTATCTCCTCCTGTGGCTTGAGCCTGGGACACACTGCCGGTGTGGTGCGCGAGTTACTTCTCAGCTGTGGCAGTGCATGTGTGTGTTCACACTGGCTGCATGTCAGCAGCGGTGCTGTTCATTGAATCAATGAGTTTCTCTTTGATAATGGCCATCGCTATTGAATCTTTTAGGTCAGACAACCAATTTGTTGTGAGCAAAAGGCAGTCATGTGATTTGTCCAGCTCCTCACTGACTTTCTTTGCAAGATATTTGCTCACACCCCCTTCTTACTGGGACTTTGTCAGGGTAGGGTACGGTTGGGTTTGAGATTGCGCCATGGAGTTCCTTACCTTGCCATCGTTTCACGTTTTCATTCACGGACTGTCTGAATCCCTAAAAGATCAGCTAGCTCCACTCGAATTCCCTTCGGTTCTCGGCTCTATAATATCATTTCCATCAAGATAGACAATTTGATAAAAGGGCTTCAGATCCACAGTACACCCTCCCTACTCTGGAGGGCAGTCTTCCTGCAACTGCTCTCCTTCCAGGCAACAGTATGCATGCTCACCATTCTCTCCAGCGCCTTCCTTGCCCTCTGCAGCTCCACAGGAGCTAATGCAACATGGGAGGACAAGGTTCTCACCAGAAGAACGACAGTGCTGTTTTCAGGAGGGTCGATGCTTCTACTGCTCACAGCTTGGACAATTCATGACTTCATGCTCAGGAAAAGACCAGGCTCATTAGCAAAAGAACCTCCACAGTGCTAGTCTAAGTACTCGTCTTAAGCTTCTCACTCCCGATCAGCAGGTTAGTCACTGTGTTTTAATTGACTCGGGGGTAGATGAGAGTTTTTTTGACTGGGGCTAAGCCAGAAGATTGAAACTAAGGATTGTCCCCCTCACTAAAGCCCTTGAAGCAAGTGCTCTTGGTGGATGGTTGTTGCAATCAATCAATATTTGTTATTGCATTGTTATGAGGTTAGTGTTTTACCAGGACCCAAATGCAGGCTCACAGACTCGGGTTTGAGTTCCAAAATACAGTCTTTATTTCCATAAGCAAAAACAAACCAAAAGGTGGCACCTACAGTGTCCACTTGCTTCCAAGTCGGGAGGGCAACTCAACTGACTGATCCAGGGAGACACAGTTGGCAGGGCAGCCGGCAGACCAGCGGACAGGACCGCTGGAAGAAACAGTCTATATCCTCCGAGTTGGGAGGGCAACTCCACCAACTGGTGACTCCGACAGGTAGCTCTGCAGGTGGAATTAGAGCCGGGGGAACGGGAACAGGACGGACGGAGGACGGACGGACGGACGGAGGGAGGGAGGGAGGACGGACGGACGGGTGACTAACTAATGAACCGACAACCAGAGGAGTGCAGGGGCAGGGTACATATAGTCCGGGGAGGTGATCAGGGAGATGCAGCACACCTGCAGGTGGTGATCTGGGGTGAGTGACTGCAGCTGCTGGGACCGGTGAGGGGCGTGGCCACGGGAGGTGAGGAGAGGAGGACACAGAACAAGCAGACAGGGGACTGAGGGGACACAGGAGGAGGGGTGATCGGGGGCAAAACGGAGGAAAACCGGACTCCTGACATGCATAGCTGTACAATGAAATTCAGTGCTCACACAGTTGTATAATAATGCATATAAAAAGACAACATACACACTCACACATTCAGATCATTGTAAAAAACATAAAAATGGGAATTGTAATAAAAGTTCTAACTACTCGGTTAAATACTACTGTATATATTGCAGTTATCCCATGGTTATTGCACATTCTAAGCAGAGTTTGAGGAATTTAAAGCTGGTCACTCTCTCCACCATGTCTCCTCCAATGTATAGAGGATCAAGTTCCTGTTTTCGTTGCCTGAAGTTGATGATGAGCTGTTTTGTTTTGGAGATGTTAAGTGGCAGGTTGTTGAGGGAGCACCATTCTCTTAGCTTGCTGATGTCAAATTGATCCTACCAAATTAATGGATCAAAAAAAAATCTGACAATTAAAAGCAGACTATTAAATATCAGATCTCTCTCGTCTAAACCTCTGTTAGTAAATGACTTGATAACTGATCATCAGATTGATTTCTCACAGAGACCTGGCTGCAACAGGAAGAATATGTCAGTATTAATGAAGCAACTCCTCCCAGTCATATTAATTATCATATTCCTAGAGATTCAGGCCGAGGAGGAGGAGTGGCAGCAATCTTCTACTCAAGTTTATCAATTAATCCAAAGCCGAAACTTAGTTATAAGTCATTTGAGAGTCTGACTCTTAGTCTCTCACACCCAAACTGGACAGCAGAGAAACCGATTCTATTTGTTGTTGTTTATCGCCCACCTGGTCCTTATTCAGAGTTTCTAACTGAATTCTCTGACTTTTTATCAGATTTAGTGCTGAGTTCAGATAAAGTGATGATAGTGGGAGACTTTAACATTCATGTTGACATGGACAACGACAGCCTCAGTTCTACTTTTAGCTCATTATTAGATTCTATGGGCTTTTCTCAGAATGTAAATAAACCCGTCACCGTGGTAGCCACATCCTTGATCTGGTTCTGTCGTATGGCATGGAAACGGAAAATTTTATTGTATTTCCTCAAAACCCTGTTTTGTCGGACCACTTCTTATTAACATTTGAAGTTACAATAATGGACTACATTCATAGTGACGAAGAGTCACAGCTCTGTCTTCAGCTCTCAGCAGTAATGACTTCATCAACTTCTTTACCAATAAAATTCTCACTATTAGGGAGAGAATTGGGCAGACCCTTCCTGCCACAGTCACTGATGTGATGTTAAGCACAGTAGCCCTGGAAGCAACTGTAGGACCAGATGTAAACTTGGAAAATTTCTCTCCTGTTGAGCTCTCTGAGTTAACTAGAATTATTTCTTCATCTGGATCCTCTAGCTGTCTGTTAGATCCCATCCCAACTAAACTTTTTAAGGAAGTCTTCCCTTTAATTAATACTTCCATATTAGATCAAATCAACCTATCTCTTGTAACCAGCTTTGTACCGCAGGCTTTTAAAGTGGCTGTAATTAAACCTTTACTTAAAAAGCCGACTCTTGGTCCAGCTGTTTTAGGAAACGACAGACCAATTTCCAACCTGACGTTTATTTCTAAAATCCTTGAAAAAGTTGTTGCAAATCAACTTTTTGATCATTTACAAAGGAATGATCTGTTTGAAGATTTTCAGTCGGGCTTTAGAGTTCATCATAGCACAGAAACAGCACTGGTGAAAGTTACTAATGACCTTTTATTAGCCTCAGATAATGGACTCGTCTCTGTACTTGTTCTTCTGCCTCAGTGCTGCTTTTGATATGATTGATCATACGATCTTATTGCAGAGATTAGAAGACGTTACGAAGATTAAAGGAACTGCATTAGACTGGTTCAAATCCTACTTATCAGATAGATTCCAGTTTGTCCATGTCAACAATGAGTCTTCCAGACAAACAAGTTAGTTATGGAGTTCCACAAGGCTCAGTGTTAGGCCCAATACTTTTTACTTTGTACATGCTTCCATTAGGAGATGTCATCAGGAAGCACTGCGTCAACTTCCATTGTTATGCAGATGACACTCAGCTATATCTTTCTATAAAACCAAATGAAACTAATCAGTTAGTAAAACTTGAAGCCTGTTTAAAAGACATAAAGGCCTGGATGACCAAAAACTTTCTGCTTCTAAATTCAGACAAAAGGGAAGTTATTGTACTTGGTCCTAAACACCTCAGAAACTCTTTCTGTAATCACTTAGTTACTCTGGATGACGTTGTCTTGGCCTCCAGCAAAACTGTGAGGAACCTTGGAGTCATCTTTGATGAGGATTTGTCCTTTAGACACCATATAAAGCAAATCTCCAGAACTGCCTTCTTTCATCTACGTAATATTAATAAAATCAGGAAAATCCTTCCTCGGCGTGACGCAGAAAAACTCATTCATGCGTTTGTTACTTCTAGGCTAGATTATTATAATTCCTTGTTGTTAGGATGTCCAAATAATACATTATTAAATTATTATTATGGAGTTTTTTTCCCCCCACCTAGCTTATGTGGGAATTGTTGAATTGTTGGGTTTCTCTGTATAATATTGTAAAGTTCTGCTGTAAGGGCTTTAATGTGTTAAGTGCCATGAAATAACCTGTGTTGTGATTTGGCGCTATATAAATAAAATTGAATTCAATTGAATTGAATCCCTGTAAGCAGGGGTGGGGAGTGATGGGCCCCCAGCTCTATGGTCGGTTTGTGAGGAAGTCACCATTCTGCTGGGGGTGATTGTGTTGAATGCGTAACTAAAGTCCACAAACAGCATCCTCCCATATGTTCCAGGGTTCTCCAGATGGGCCAGTGCTTTATGGAGAGCCGTGTTAATGGCATTGTCTGTTGATATGTTGGCTCTGTATGCAAACTGGTGTGGGTCCAAGGCAGGTGGAAATGAGGATTTGATGTGTGTTAGGACCAGCCTTTCAAAGCATTTCATCACGGTGGAGGTGAGAGCCACCGGTCTGTAGTCAGTGAGTCTGCTGATAGATGTTTTTTTAGGGACAGACACAATGATTGCAGATTTGAAGCATTTGGGGACAGTATAATATGACATGAGAGGTTGAAGATGCTGCTAAATACCACCGCCAGCTGATCTGCACAGTCTCTGAGCGTCCTCCTAACTTCATTGGTTGGTAGCAGTCCAGTCCCAGTCTCTGCCTCGCTCACCTTAAAGCGTGCGAAGAAGTGGTTCAGTTCCTCTGCTAGTGAGTCGCTGCTGCTGGTGCTGGTTGTATCTCTGTGTTAGGTTCAGAACCGTAACATAGCGCTGATAGGATAAGAATCAAACCCACAGTCAGACAAAAACAAGGCTTGGACCCAAATCTGAGTTTTACTTGCAGCAAGGGAAGTAAAGCAGGGTCTTAGAGTTGTAAGCTCTTCACCTGGCATCAGCCAACTCCGAATCAGACTTCCCTCTTTGCACCTTTTATTGTACATATGGGGTTACATGTGATTACAGTCATATATAAGCATGTTGTGCAATGTGAGTGTGTAGGCATTAAATGTTCTTTGCACACTATATGGGTATGTTTGCTTTTAATTTATGTGCGTGCTAAACTAGATAAGCCAGTTCCTCCTCCTCCGAGGGGATGTGTGTTGCAGGAGAGGAATTCGTGATTTGTGCATGCAGTAGTGACCTTTCAACTACAGTTTAATGCATAGACTAGATGAAACTTTACACACATAGCAGTAACTTAATTTACACACTGACAATGAGTTACTATTTTTCCTAACATTCCCTCCTGTTTGTCATTTTGTAAATTCCTTAGATCATTGTGACATCAACATAACACCACTTGTTTTCACATTTTCAATGTATGCATCATTTTAGACCTTGGAATCATTTCACTCATTTTCAGGGGGGTCCCGTTCATATTGCTGTAGGAGCATATAATTAAATAATGTGTTTGCCACCATCTTCTGCATCATCATCCATAGGCAGGGAATAACACAACTTATGAGTACACAGAATATTATCAACACCGCGAGTACAGGCATGAATATCTTCAGCAACATATGCCACCATGGGCCCGTAGTCAACCAGGAGTACATATCCCAGCTTCCTCTGCCAGGGTGGTCTATGGTCATAACAGATTGCATTTGTTTCAGGACATTCATGGCAGTGGATATGTTGGTGTTAACCTCGTCAGGAATATACGTACAACATGTAGTTCCTATTTTCACACAGACACCTCCCTCAGATGCAGTCAGGAGGTCCAATACCATCCTGTTCTGGAGCACCATGAGGCGGAGTGCCTCGATCTCACGATTTTGGCGTGTAGGGTCACTTGTTTGGAAGAGTGTGGCATGTGAGAACACACAAAACAATCACTTTTATTATACGACCTGACGAGGACCTTTACGTAGCTGTACCACATGTTAGTATCCCATGAGTTTTTTGGGTTTTCGTCCGTCCATGTCCATTCTTCTGGTTGCTGGTTTGTCCATCTTGTTCTTCTTATAGTTCCATCACCGTTGTGGCGGAGCAGGAGGAGACATAGTCCTGCAAGAGTGGTTACGACAAGAAAATAAACCCACCTGCATGCCATTGTTGACAGGATACTATGGGCGCGGATCAGTTGTTTTCTTCAATGGGTTGAGACCAGGGAGCCTAGAGCTACACCCACCCTTTGTAACCAGACTTCCACCACTACCCGCTGTTGGCAGCAGACAAGGGGGTCACTCTCTTGCAGTGGCTCAAATGTATCCAGGTGCCTCTCTCCGCGATTTTTACGGCCGTTGGTGTGGTCAGGAGAACTTGGTATGGTCCAGTCCAGTGGGGGTTGGACCAACACTTCCTTTTGATGACCTTGATCAGCACCCAGTCACCGGTTTGGACTGGATTTTCCTGTGGGGACACAATGTGGTCTGGCAGATTATTTGCACTCATTATTTCTTTTCCTTTCATCATTTTACACATCCAATCAGTTAATGTGTTTTCTTCTTGTTCTTTTTCTTCATCGTCATAAAATAATGGTAATTTGAACGGTCTACCATTTACTATTTCAAATGGAGTTAGTCCATTTTCAGTTGGGGTTATTCTCATGTACATTTTTACCAGATCTATACATTCTGGCCAGGTCCTTCCTATTTGCTCCATAGTTTTTCGTAGCCTTAATTTCACCGTACCGTTTGCTCTTTCCACTAATCTTGCACTTTGTGGATGGTACGAGCAGTGATTTTTTAATGTTATCCCTAAGTGTTGCGCTAGGTATGTTATCACATCATTTACAAAGTGTGAGCCATTATCACTGTATATTATTCTGGGGATGCCATGCTGTGGGATGATGTTTTTGCATATAGCTTTAGCTACTGTTATAGCATCTGCCTTTCTGCTTGGGATAATCTCCACCCATTTGGAGAATGGGCATATCAGAACCAAACAATATTGGAAGTTATTATTTTTTATTTAATTCAATAAAATCCATGTGTATTATTTCAAATGGGTGTTCAGCTCTCGGGAATACACCGCGTTTTGGTCTGACGTTTCCTTGGGAGTTATGTTTACAGCAGATTAAGCATGATCTACAAAAATCTTTTGAGTATGAATTGAATCCTATTGTATAGAAATGTTGATGTATCCCTTCAACCATCCCTCCTGTTGAGACATGGCAAGGCCCATGACTCAAAATGGCCGCTGTTTTGTACAGGTTTCGTGGTAGTACAGGTTTGTTGTTTATGTGATATATGCCGTTTTGTATTTGTGCTCCATTTTTTAACCATAGCTGTTTTTCTGATGTTGGTGAATTCGCTTGCATATCTATTAAAATTTCATTAGATATTGGTTTGATTTCCTCGTTTGGTTTCTGATGGACTATGGTGTACATGCCATATTGTCCTGTTGCTGCTTCTTTGGCTGTTTTATCGGCAAATGCATTGCCTTTGCTTATTCTGTCCATTTTCTTTGTATGCGCTGCACATTTGCATACTGTGATTTTCTTTGGTAACAGGACTGCTTTAAGGAGTTCTTTTAATAAGTCCACATGCTCGACAGGTTTTCCTGTGGATGTGGTCATTCCTCTCCGTGACCATTGGGCTGCGAATAAATGTAGCGTGGAGAATGCATATTGACTATCAGTATATATAGTGACGCTCTGATCTTGTGCTATTTTGCATGCTTCTGTTAAGGCTATAACTTCTGCTGCCTGGGCTGAGAGGTTCGAGGCTAATTTTTTCGCCTGTACAACTTCTTTGCCTGTGACCACAGCGAATCCTGTTTGTGTTTTTCCATCTGGTGACTTTGAGCTTGACCCATCAACATACAATGTCATACCCTCTGTTAGGGGTATGTCAGTTAAGTCTGGTCTGGGTTTGCACATTTGTTCTGTCAAGGCTTTACAGTTGTGTGGTGTACCGTCTTCTGGCGTGGGCATGAGTGTGGATGGATTTAATGTGGTGCATCGCTTCAGGGTTATGTGTGGCTGTGATAGCAGTACCGATATTATAGCGAGATGTCTTGCTGGTGATAAGAATGTCATTTTAGTTTGTGTCGTCAGAACATCCACCTCGTGTGTGACTAGCAGTGTTAATTGGTGAAACAACACCACTTCCGCGGAGCACTGTACGGCTTGTGCTGCTGCGCATACTGCTCTTACACACGGGGGTAGTGCACACGCCACTGGGTCCAATCTTTTAGAGTAGAAAGCTACTGGCTTCATTTTTCCTCCATATTCTTGTGTCAGTACCGATATCATAAACGGACCTTTGCAGTCCACTGTCTGTGTGAAGGGTTTATCATAGTCTAATAAGTATGTGGCTGTAGTTTCGGCTGTCTTTTTCTTTTTCTTTTTTATAATACTTTGGGCGTGTTGAGCCCAGTTCATGCACCGAACGAGTCCGTCTGTCGGGTGGTTAACATTGTGTTTTCTAATAAAGTCAGCTATACTTTGGTGGAGGCCTGAAATCAGAGCCTGTTTTAGTTGTTGTTGATATGGGCCATCTTCGTTATTGTCGTCGTGTAGTCCGCTATTCTGTCTGAACACTCCCTCCAGTCTTGTCCTGTATTCATATACGTCCTCTCCTTCTTTTTGTCTACATTGTGCTATTTTAGCGTAGTCTGGTCTCCGACGGAATACTTCGGTCATGCTGTCATACACGGGTTGTATCTGGGCACTTAGTTCTGCTGTACCGTATAGCCTAGGACGTTACCATCCGCTGCTTTCCCTGTGTACACTCTTCTTACTCTATTCCAATTATATGTGAGACATCTTTTAAACGTTTGTTCTACTTCTATGCCATTGAGGCGGTAGGAGTCTCTTAACTGTTTATGTCTCTCTATCCATCCCTCCACATCAGTGACATAGTCTCCTAAGCTTTTACATGCTTCTGCACATTCGCTCTCCGTCCATGGTCTGTATACGTCAATAGTTCGGGCATCGTCATCGTTCACTCCATAGTGCGGGTTTGCCACAGCTATCAGTGGAAATGTTTCAGAGCTGCATTTTGGCAGGGGGTCTGGCTTTGTGCCGCACCCTTCACAGTTGTCATTTTTCCGTAGTATGCCATATTTTTCTTTATAGGTTGTCAACGCTGGATACACGCCAGCTGCTCCAGCTGTCTGACTTCTAGTTCTTATGGGACTAGTTAGTCTAGCTGCAGTCGGGCCAATTTCGTTTATCACTTTTTGTTCCTCTTCTAATTCCTGTTGTCTCTGGCGCTCCTCTTCTGCGTCTAATCTTTCCAACTCTCTAACTGCTCTCTCTGCTTCTTCCCTCCGCTGTCGATGTATATCAGATGGGGGTCCTGTCTCTTCATCCTGTTTTACGACTGCCGTGGCTTGCAGCGTAGTACGCTTATCTCTCCCTGCTTTTTTCCTTTTTTTTGCTTGTTCTAACCATTTTCTAGCTACACCTAACTGTTCTTCCTTTCGCCGCTTGTTTTTCCCTGTCTTTCCCGACACACTTAGCATCAATCCTTCTACTACTTTCTTACATTGCAAGAAATGTACATTAATCTTCCGTCAAAATCAAACTTTTTCTTCCAGTTGTCTAGGAATCTGGTGCTGCCTGGATATGCCCGTTCCATAAACTTGGAGTCTCCCTCTAAGGCAGGCTTACTGTTTTCACTCCCCATTATGTTAATATTCTTTGTGTCCTTTACAGACTACGTGTCTTTTTCAGGACCTATTTTCCTTAATCCACGACTATGTGTACTTCAACAGACCACAGGATTATGTTTACACCGTTAGGTTTCCTCCTGTGCTGTTGCTTCCACTAGTGGCATTCACACACACACACACACACATTCGCTCGAGCTCTCTGTTAACCTCCCTTACGGCGGAGTCACCTAATTTCTGTTAACCTTCCTTACGGCGGAGTCACCTGATTAACCTCCCTTACGGCGGAGTCACCTAATTGACCTCCCTTACGGCGGAGTCACCTAATTGACCTCCCTTACGGCGGAGTCACCTAATTGACCTCCCTTACGGCGGAGTCACCTAATTGCACATTCACGGTTATAGAGCCGTACTCTTTCCTTACTTTTAGCGTTGTTTCTGTCTCCTAGGGTGATTCAGGATCCCGTCAATCGTCGTCCACCGAGGGGAGTTCAGACGTTATAGCACCGGCCTGGCCACGAATTCACGCCCCAGGTCTTTTTGCAGGCATCCTAGATGTCCTGGCTGTCGACAGACTCCGGTGTGTCCTCTTCCTCCTCACTGGGTGGCGATATCTTGGGATCCGGCTCGAAGGACCAAGTTGTATGTTAGGTTCAGAACTGTAACATAGCGCTGATAGGATAAGAATCAAACCCACAGTCAGACAAAAACAAGGCTTGGACCCAAATCTGAGTTTTACTTGCAGCAAGGGAAGTCCGTGCAGGGTCTTAGAGTTGTAAGCTCTTCACCTGGCATCAGCCAACTCCGAATCAGACTTCCCTCTTTGCACCTTTTATTGTACATATGGGGTTACATAACAGCACGTGATTACAGTCATATGTAATCATGTCATATGTCAACATGTTCACATGTTGTGCAACGTGAGTGTGTAGGCATTAAATGTTCTTTGCACACTATATGGGTATGTTTGCTTTTAATTTATGTGCGTGCTAACCTAGATAAGCCAGTTCCTCCTCCTCCGAGGGGATGTGTGTTGCAGGAGAGGAATTCGTGATTTGTGCATGCAGTAGTGACCTTTCAACTACAGTTTAATGCATAGACTAGATGAAACTTTACACACATAGCAGTAACTTAATTTACACACTGACAATGAGTTACTATTTTTCATAACACTCTGCTACGTCTGAAGTTGGTGATATGCCTTGCCATACACGAGGGTCCCTGTCACTGAAGTGTCCTTCAATTTTCTGCCTGTAGTCTGCTTTTGCTTCCTTGATGGCTTTCTTCAGTTTGGACAGGGCATCACATCCATGGTCGCCAGACCTGAAGGCTGTTTTGTGGACCTGCAGGACCTTAACGTCCCTAGTCATCCACGGTTTGTTGTTTGGGAAGCATCTGATATGCTTATCAACAATGACATTATCAATACAGTTCTGTACATAAAACAATACTGTGCATGTGTAGCTATGTCTTGTTGTGCAAATAAGTCCCAGCAAGTTCGCTCAAAACAGTCTAAATTGAGTAGATGCCCCTTTAAGGCCATGTTGTTATGGTTCTCAGAACAATTATTACTCATGAGAGGTCTGTAAGCAGGGGTGAGAAAAAGTGATAAGTGGTTAGACTGACCCAGGTGGGGGAGGGTGGAGTATGTACAGTATGTACCCTTCCTTAATGTTGCTCAGTGATCCAGAGTATTTTGTCACATGTTGGTGGAATTTAGGGGGGACTGTTCTCAGATTGGCTGGATTGAAAGTCCAGCTACAATAAAAATCCCATCTGGATGAGTCGTGTCCAGTTTACTAATGGCTGTTAGTAAAGATGTCCAATGCTACCTGATAACAACTGTGAACTCCCACAGCAGGTAAAAGGGTCGGCATCTCAGTGTTATGTACTCTAGTTCTTGCAAGCAATGTCCGTCTTTCACGGTTGTGTTTGTACACCACTTGTTATTGGAGTAGATGCATAGCCCCCCGCCTCTGCTCTTACCCGAGTTCTTGGTCCTGTCGGCTCCGTGCACTGCGCGGCTATACTAGCATAATAGCCTCGTCAGTGATCCCCGTATCGAGCCAGGTCTCAGATATTACCAATATCTAACAGTCCTGCACTGATTTTTGTGCCGCAATGATCAGCTCCAGTTCTTCCATTTTGTTGTAGCGCGATCTGGCATTGGAAAGGTAAATGCCGGGTAGTGCTGGCTTGTGGGGGGGCTCTCTTTAGCCTGGCTCGCATTCCAACCCAGCAGCCTGTTCTTTTCAGCCTGTTCTTTTCTGTTTCTTTTCCCTTTGCCGCCTCTTGCGTCTTCCCTCTGGTATAGTAATCCACTGAGACCCTGCTGGCCAGACTATGTCTTTCGGAATATGTTCGTATTGATAGTTCCGGATAAACCCCATTTTACTGCATTATGTTCCAATCCTTAGAAGGTCTTCCCGTTTATATGTCGAGTCGCTGATCGACAGACAAGCAGACACAACAAACAAAACAAACGTAACGAAATACCACTGGAAGAGCAAAGCCGCTGCGAATGTGTGCCATCTTGTCTTGACTTTGATCTTCTCTGATTAGTATAACCTAGCCTAAGCCTATTAAGTTTGTTATGGCCAAGAATCACACAGACACATTAAGTTCTCATTTCTTCACCCTCTCCATAGCTATTGAAACACAATCCCCACACAAACTGCCCTACTGGGGAGATTTGAAGTTGAAGAGAACATTGTTCTGATAGCTCTTTCTTTTCAAATCCTCTTCCGGCGCCACCACCTTTTCTGGTTTTCAGCACCGCCTCTTCACCTGAGCCCATAGAGAAAGACCAGCCTTTTGCTCTTTACCCTCCTCTGTCTTCTCTGGACTCAGATTTTCCTGACCTGTCCAAAGTCCCTGCCTGCTACCTATATTTTAAGGAGATTTTTTAACAAAACAAAGGCCACTTCCTTGCCACCTCTTCAACCTTATGTTTGGTTCTTTGAACTGCTTTCTGGAACCTTCCCACCTAAGGGGAACCTGTACTCCCTGTCAGCTCCTGGAAGGGAAGCCATGAAAAAATACATAGACGTTTCACTGGCTGCCGACATCATTCGCCCATCCTCTTCATCACCCAGGTTCTGGGTTCTATTTCATCAGCACTCTCTTTCACTGCATTGACTACCGAGGCCTTAACAAGCTCACAGTCAAAAACAGGTATTCCCTTTCTTGAATTGTTGCGGGAAGATAAGATCTTCACCAAACTGGACTTGAGAAATCCATATAATTTTATGAGGATCCGTGAGGGGAATGAGTGGAAGATGCCTTTTAATACCACTTTGTACCTAATTATGCTGTTTCGTCTCACCAGTGCTCCAGCAGTTTTCCAGTCACTGATCAATGATTTTTTTCGGAGACACGCTTAATCCATTCACTTTTGTCGATCTGGGTAGCATCCTTATCCTCTGACAGGGAGACACATGTCCACCGGGTTTTCTAGCACCTTCTCAACAATCAGCTCTATGTGAAGGTTAATGAGTACAAGTTTCACATACCATCAGTCTCCTTTCCAGGGTTCAGTTCTATTGCTTTCTCCTGTGCATGCCCTAACATCAGTATATTTTTAGTTCCAGTGGTATTCCCAGGAAAACTCACTCCATCACAGAGAAACTAAGACATGGAGAACAGAGGACTGTTGACCATTAAGGTCCCCTTGGAGGAATAGAGTCGCTAACTGGAGGAGCCTGAGCAGCCTTTTGTCGTCTGGACTGACATTTACAGTACATGCTTAACTACGGACAAGCCAGATGGGTGCTTTAATCATTTAAATTTCACCCTGTTGTATGGCCTTGGCCGTAAAAATATTCAACCTGACAACTTGTCCTGCCTTTTTGACCCCAGCTTGGCTACCCTGATGCCCGAAACCCCCAGCCTTACCACACCCTACCTCCTTCTTGCCTGGAAGGGGCTGGAACCTTGAGGAACGGGTCAGGCAGGCTAGTGTTAATGTCTTGGTTTCACATGGATGTCCTCACAACCGGTTGTTTGTCCCTGTCTTTCTCTGTTCTTATTTTCTTGGCCCACACAAACCTTCTTGCTTTTCATCTTGGGGTATGCCAAACTCTTCTCTTGGTTAAGCGCTTTTGGTGACCATCTATGGAGAGAAGTGTGTATGTGGTAAATTTTCCCATCTGTGCCAGAAGTAAAACCTCTCATCGTCCACTCACTGGCTCTCTGAATTCTCTCCTGGTACCTGGAGATTGTAACCACAGTCTTACAGTGGTTGACAGATGTTACAATATGGTACATTTTCATTTACCTGGACAAGTTGCCCTACACCAAAGAAATGGTGGAGGTGATGTTGTACCATGTCTTCCATCTGCATAGTGTCCCAAGAGATGTGGTGTTAGACCAGGGTCCTCAGTTAATCTCTCAGTTCTGGAAATCCTTCTTCTCCCCTCTGTCAAACTCTTTCCATCTTCCACCCTCAGTCCAACGGCCATACTGAACATCTGAATCAAGAGTTGGAGGCAGCTCCTCGCATGACTGTCCAGAACCGGACGTCCTTGAGTAAGCTAATCATTTGGGTTGAATATGCTCCTGATAGCTTGCCATGCTCATTCTTGGGTCTCTTCCTCTTCCAGTGCACATATGAATAGCAGCCTTTCTTGTTTCTTGCCTTGGAGACAATAAGTCAATGTTGTGTCTGTATGCCCAAGCCTTTAATTAGAAGTGCCACCACACTTGCATGCAGGGATGTCAAGTATAGCTCGGGAATGTGGCCTGCAGTGAGCAGTTGGCCAACTGCCAGCAGACCACTGCTAACCATATCCCTTACCAAACAGAGGGTTTGGCCCACCACCTGGGACCTTTCCCTGAATTCCCCTGAATTGTACCTGTTTCGTTTGACCATTTCCCATCTCCAAGATGGTGAACCTGCTTGCTGGGCGGCTTCAACTTCCCAGATGTATGAGGATCCACCCCACATTCCATGTGTTACGGATCATCGATGATGGACCAGTTACACGGTCCATCACTTTTGGCTGTCTGTCACCAGGGCCTAGACCTCATCCAGGACTTCCACCAATGCCTCTCTGATCACCTTGGGCTATCAGTAGTTTTCTGTAGAAGAGGGGGTATTGGCACAATCCGTTCCTGTCACTGATGTTCCCCTTGTTTCCACATTTTTTATTTTTACCACTCCATGTTTTATTTTTGTGGGCTGATATGTCACTCCTTTTCAGAGCCTTGACTTCCTGTGTTTGTTCCTTCACCGCCCTGATTAGTTCCACCTGTGTCATAATGGACTCTCTTGCTCTTGTGTATATAGTCTGCAGGTTCCTTGCCCTCTGCACCAGTTAACTGTTGTACTTAGTGCGAGGTGTTCCACACAGTTTTTTTTCCTGATTTTTGACTCTCAGATCTTTGCCTCAGCCTGTTCCTCTGGATTGGTTTACCTGACTTTCTTGTTCCAGTTATACATAAGATCCATAAGATCTTAGTAAAGACTTGAGCTTTTGAATTGAGCTGTTTGCGAGTCATGCTTTTGGGTCCTGTGAATTCTACTCAGCAGTTCTACTCACCATATGGGACTTATTATTGAAAAAGAGAATGAATTAAAACTGCAAGCAGTGATGTACGGGCCCTCGCACTCTGGTGCGCCACCTCCCCGAAGCTGCCTACCCAAAGCCGCCTCCACGAAGCCGTCTCCCCGAAGCCGTCTCCCCAACGTGCAGCGCGCGAGGGACTGCGTATAGCTGCTTAAAGTTGCTATTTTTGTCTCGTTTCCTGTCTCCAGCAGGGGGCGCTGGCGAGCCGTTTGGCCACACCGACTCGCAAAACACATCAGATGTATCGTCTCACCACGCCGGACGTATGGTACACGTTTTGTGAGGTTTCAACCATCCGTTGACCTTAAACATCAACTTCCTGTGTCACGGCGAGCGAGGCGTTTAGCCACGCCCACTCGCAAAGCACATCAGATATATCATCTCACCACCCCGGATGTATGTGACACGTTTTGTGAGGTTTCAAGCATCCTTTGACCTTAAACATCAACTTCCTGTGCCGCATCGTCAGGCGACACCCATTGACAAAATCGAACGAATGTCTCAATATATCATCAACTACATGTTTAGGTTATTGTGACCCGACTTTACGTTCATGGGATCAACCAGCTCGATGTAGAATGTGAAAGTATGAAGTGTCAGAATCGGCCAAAATGGCAACTAAATTCAAAATTTCCGGTGGCCAACAGGGGGCGCTATGACTATGAGCGAATATTACCCCACAGGGGTCTTCAGGGCGGGGCTGTTATCATACCTGTGATGTTTGGAGAAGGTTGGTCCATGTACATAAGATTTAAAGCAACTTGTAGTTTCATGGCGAGACCTCAAAATGGCCACCACGCTACGGGCACACACATCGATGAAAACAAATTATTTATACAACTTTTAATCCCAAACATGTTTTCTATCCATAGAACCTAAATTCAAGTCGGTCGGACAAAATCTATCGGACTAGTTCGACAAAGTACAACGTGTCAGAATCGGCCAAAATGGCAACTAAATTCAAAATGGTGGACTTCCTGTCGAGTTGATGTAACGGTGCAATGTAACTTTTTTTTGCGTCTAGGTGTGATACACGTGTCCACCGGATTTCGTGAATTTAGGTAAATGTGGGCGCCGGGGCATCTCTTTAGGGGGCGCTCTTGAGCCGTTTGGCCGCGCCCACTCGCGACTCCACTCGAATACGGAATTTTTTCGCCGGGAGACATATGTGTATCCACTTTCATGAGTTTTTGAATATGATAAAGCTTCCAAAAAGGCAAATCACTTTATGTAAGGAGAAGAACGACGAACTACCAAGAACATTTTTACGAAATACAACAGGGCTTTCGCACCGATGCTCGGTGCTCCGGCCCTAATAAACAAAACTATGGAAGAGAAAAACCATGACGTAAAGATGTAATGGTGCCCTATAAATGCATAGATAGTGAAAGAGAGAGAGAGGAGGGGAGCTCAGCACTTCATGGGATGTTCCATAGCAGCTTCGGCCTATAACAGCATACCTAAGGGGCCACCTGAGCCAGCCGACTATAAGCTTTATCAAAAGCAATGTTTCAAGCCTAACCTTAAAAGGGGAGAGGGTGGCTGCCTCCCACACTGAAGCTCGGAGCTGGTTCCACAGGAGAGGGACCTGAAAGCTGAAGGCTCTGCATCCCATTGTACTTTTGAAAAGTATAAGAACCACAAGCAGGTCAGAATTCTGAGATCAAAGCACTCTATGATTGGTCATTAAGAACTTTATAAATCAACAGGAGCATTTTAAATACTATTCTTGATTTTATAGGAAGCCATGAAGAAAAGCTGAATTAGGAGAAAAGTGATTTCTCTTGCAAAATCCTGTCAGTACTCGCATTTTGGATTAACTGCAGGCTTTTTAATGAGTAATTTGGACATCCTGACAACAAGGAACTACAATAATCTGTCCTTGAAGTAACAAATGCATTGATTAGCTTTTTTGCAGGATGAAGCAGGATGTTTTTTTAAAGCAATCCTCGAGAGTTGCTTTACCTCACAGAAGTGCTGGAGACCAATGCCAAGTCATCCACAGAACTAAGTGATTAGATAGAGAATTTGGTGTTTAGAGAAAGGTGTTTACTAGTAATAACTTCAGTTTTGACCAAATTTAGAAGTAAAAAAAATTTAGTTTCACCCTTTTGAAACTATTGCATTTTTTCAGTGATTTCTCTTATGTGGGTTCATAGATTGATATATCGAGGTGTAATCTGCTCAAAAATGGAAGTTCATTCAGTGTTTCGTTATGATATCACCTAAGGGGAGCATGTATAATATGAAAAGTATTGGACCTAGCATCAAACTTTGACCTGAAGGAGTCATTATGGACATGAACGAGTCATTGTGGACATGAACAAATTGAAATCTATCCATTAGATACAATTTGAACTAGCCTAATGCAGCTCATTTGATCCCAATAACATGTTCCAATCTCTGTAATATAATCTTGTGATTAATTGCATGTCAAATGCAGCACGGAGGTCTACCTGAGTCCATTGAGAGGCTTGAAGATTATTTGTAATCAGTGCTGTTTCTATGCTATGATATACTCTAAAGCCTGACTGAAAAACTTCAAACAGACATTCCTCTGCAAATGGTCACATACTTGATTTGCAACAACTTTTTCAAGGATTTTAGAAACAAAGGATCGGTTGGAAACCTGTCTACAGTTATCTAAAACATTGTACACATAGTATAATATAGTTACCCTCAGTAATAGGTTATGATAATGTAATATTGAATATCAGAAACATCATAGTAATCCTGAAACAATTTATTATTAAAATATATATATATTTTTTTAAAGCTGCTTCCTCCCACTCGTCATTATCTCCTTGCAAAGAAGGCAATATTCTATGAACAAATTACATATGTTTCACAAATCAGTGAGTTCAGACATACAAGTTGTTAGGCCCTTATGAAATAGCCATTTTGGTCTTTTCAGGAGAACAGCCATCTGACGGTAACTTGTGGTAATTAGACGTGTTATTAAATGTACACAATTTCCTAATGCACCAAATATTTAGTCCAGCCAATTGGCAGACGGGCGGTAGCAATGATTGGCTACATCGGGGCTTGGGTCTCCTTTGATAAAGACAGAAGTACGAGATCAATCTTCTGCTATTGCACTCAGCCCTCAGAGTCCCTTGTCCTCTAGCAGGCCCTCACTTCAAAGCCAGGGGAACATAATGTACAATCTTTTAATAGCTTTAGACCAAAGCTCTGGGGAGCTCTGTGCCACTGTATACCCTGCCTCAGTCTAAACACCTAATCAAGATTACCTGGGCTGGCCACAATAGCAGCTAAATGCAATTCAAGATCCACAGCCTCTTTGAAGTCTTCATTGCGAAAAGCAGATGTTTCTCGGGTACAGGAGGTAATACAGCAAGCTGCAACTGCCAGACTTTGTTGTGATTTCGTCTTGCAGAGAAGCAATTACGGGCCTCCCAATTTAGAAGAAAAGATATTACACAGCTTACCGTGCTCAAAATGCAATACATACTTGATCATTTGTTCCAACTGATTGGGAGTTTTATAATGGCTAACAAAAGGCAATGTCAGGGGGAATGAGTAAAAAACATGTTTGTGTGTGTTAGTGTGTACACTGCCGAACATACAGCTGTCACTGACACCTGCTCTTGATGTTCAACCAACTGCTCTGTGCTTGTTTATCATCTGTAATAGAACCCAAATGTCTAAAGGTGTCTGGTGTCTGGTGTTCATGTGTGTTTCAGTTAATTACCAATAGCCTAACAATTTGCCTAAAGGTGGAGACAAAGCTAATTTTAGACAATATCTAAATGGATTGAATGCACTTATTTGAGGTTACCTGGAGGACAGTATCTGCCAGATGGCTGTAACGTAAGGTTAAGAAAGGACCACAGCTTATATGTAGCTTACATATTGAAGCAAAATAATGTTTGTCTTACATTTTTCTGTGCTTGCAGCTTAATCTTGGGCAATCAGATCTGAGATGCAATCACAAACACACTATTGATGGATATGTTTCAACTGGATCCACTAATTTATCATGACCTTCACCTATTCATGCTCACAGAATCAGTGGCATTCAGTGAAAAAGTCTTCAGCATGTCAATATCATTGATTCACTCAGATGGCCCTCTCTCACTCAGGGGAGTCCTGAAGTTAACTAAATGATTTTCATTACAGTGTTAACACAACGTATTTCTACGCTTCAAACGGGTACATTAGCAACAACTGAAACAGTAAATTGATGTAATATTATGTGGTCGATGAAGGCAGGCATCGATAGTATGAATGCAGTATTGATAGCCCTGAGTTGGTTTTAAGGGGATTTAAGTGAAGGCTTTGGTTCCAGACGATAAAAATGTAACGGAAATTAGTTTCTGCATTCATCTGTATGAGCATGTTACTTTCTGTTTGGTTATTTGTGTCTGCCTAAAGGTGCATGTGGAAGTGCTTTCACACCTACCTTGTTTGGTCCAGACCTTCAGACTTTTCAGTTTGGTCTAAAATAGCAAGTATAAAAGGTTTCTTGGACCACCGACTAGACCAAAGGACCAAAATTTGGTTTAACCAAAAGAGGTAGTCTCAATCCAGATCAAACTGCACCATGACTAAGTTCATTTGTAGTGTGGAAACACTTTTTGGATGGTTCTGACTATCGGACAAATTTCAGGAAATTGAGGCCGCGTACCTTTTCTCATTAAACAATAGAAAAAGTAAAAGAACCAGAAGAGAAGTAAAAATGAGCCACAGTAGTCCACAGGGAGAGAAGGAGAGTTTTTAACTGTAACTTGGTCTGATGAAGAAATGAAAACTGAGCTTGAAAAATGCATAAAAATGCAGAAACCTATGATCTGTTTTCACAGAGGAAAATCAATGTTGGTCATCACACCATAATAATTGTAATAATATACAATATAATATATTATAATTTAAATTATAGTAATGATAATTTGTTCATTTCTTTTTCTTAATTCAAACGGAAAAAGTCCAAAAGATCTGGATGGAAATCTGCAGACGCTAGATGTACAGTGTCAAAAAAAAACAATCAGTGTTAAGTATAGGGACACAAATATGTCATACAAATTTATTTTGTGTGCTTGCAAAATTGCAAGATGAAAGGAAAGGGAACTGGATCAAATGTATAGAATGTAACAAAAAAAATAGCCCAGACAATGGTATAAAGATGTAGTAAAATTGAGTTTGTCTCGAGACGCTCTGTGTGTGTAAGCTTCATTGTGTTAATTCTACCGTGGGCTACCGAGCTGCTGCACAGTAGAAACACTATCACCCTGTACTGTATACTTTATCAAATATGGACACAGTCACTGATGGCATGGGACTTGCTAGAAAGGATTTTTAAAACTTAAAAGAGGAGTCAAAGTGAAAAAGGAAAGGATTGGAAAAATATGATTAATTTAAGCACTTCAGCAGCCACATTAATGCTGCCAATCAGAGTTTTTTGCCGCCTGGAATTGGCAAAGCCGATTAATGCTAAATCAGCAGGATTAGATGCGTGAGACACATTCACTCACTCAGCTTCCTGCTCAATATTTTGGGCAGATCTCACAAAGAGCCCTTCTTACCCTTCTTAAAACATTGTGCCTCTTAACTTAGAGTTCATGCTTGCCTGTTGTTGTTTGTGTGGTGTAAATGGGTTGATTCAGAGTTGATGCTTTGTCTTACACACCACCTTCAGAAAAAGGCCAAGCTATACTTTACAAGTTAGCATATCTGACAGATTTGTAGAGGAGTTGGAAGTATAAATGTATTGCAACACTATATTAAAAGGTTGTTTGCAGGCATTCAAATAGTGTATTCCAGTTGAGTATGAGTATCTGTATCTGTGTACAGATATTAACTGCCTGGTTTGAGTTTGGAATACAGGTTTTTAAGATTTGAATGCTAGCTTGAACTACGCCTGTTTGTTTGTTTTGGGTTAGTGAATTAACACCTCTGTATACTGTGTGAATGATTTAAAGCAATCCTCGTCAGATTATTTACAGTTGTACCTTATGCTGTAAATGTTATTCTCATAATGATGATCTTACCCCCTAGGTCACTCAGATCAGCAAAGGGAAGAAAGCCCAGCAGAATAAATACCTCAACCCCTCTCAACAGGAGCCGCCTCTTGCCCTGGGGGTCAAAGCTGAACATGGAGACTGTAGGAGCACCCCAATAGCAAAACCAGTCAGTATGACTCCGCTAAAATCCCAGAAGACAGCTTCATCACAGCCTTTGCCTCCTACAATTCACCTCAACATCCACGTCAATACTCCATCACATCTCCTTCCACTATTCCAGCAGACAAGCCCGGATGCCATCATCAAGTTCTCTGCCTCTGAAGTTGCCATGCCCCCGGGGTACCAACAAACCAATCCAAGAAGGTCCACCCACATATCTTGGGATGGGCTAAATACACAATATCACCAACAACAACTGGACAGTACTGAACAATGGCAAAGGTAAAGTATGTTTTAACATTTAATACTAAAGATGAGAAAGATATTGATTTTTAGGAGCTCAGGAGAATTGGATCCCTGTGGCATCAAATATTGGCAGTAATAAAGAAAAAATTAAAACAAAAAACAAGCATTGGACAAACTACATGTAATCAATGGAATAATGTGACAAATGACAGCAAATTTGTGGTCTCTAAAAAGACAGCATCTGGACTGACAGAGGAAATGCCACCATTTGTCTTATGAAAATTGATAAAACTAAGCATATTTGGTATTTAAAAAAAAGTAATATCATTGTATGATATGAAGAATACTTTATGTCTCATAATACATTGTCATGGTACACTTCATTATTAATACACCAATAATTTTGTGTTTCAGGACAACTGCATTACAGCGTCCTTTGTCCTGTGAAGAGGAGGACCAGAAGTGGAGTCCAAATGAGGTTTACATGAGGCAATTTGTGCATGACCTCACCAGGACATCCACCACAGCTTCATCACAGGGCTCAGGCTTCAACACAGTTCTGCCCCCAATTGGAAATCAAATAACAGGAAAAAGGCCTGAACTGAGACACGGTCGGAATGTGAACACAGCGTACCGAATGCATAGAAGCAAAATTGCAGGCCTGGTTCAGGTGGAGAAACAGGAGCAGATGAGGGCAAGAGTCACTTACAAGGTTAGTGTCTGCCAGTTTTATCTATCCCAGAAAGAGAGAATACTGCCAGTTTACTTGGTTTTCCTCTGCTGTAAAGTACTTATATTCATCAGAACATTGTATGTCTGAAACAATTGGTGTGACATCCAGATTAGATAGAGGACATACAATGCAGTGTCTAAAAAAGTTTGGACACTGTGTAAAATGTAAATAAAAACAGAATGTGACGAGGATTTCCAGCAACAACGCTTCAAAAAAGTTGGGATATTGAAAACAAGAGACTAGAAAGGTTGTGTAATGCTAAAAAAAACCAAAAAAAAACCAAAAAAAAACCACATGGTAAAATATATCTCACAACTAATTAGATAAATTAGTAACAGATCAGTAACATGTATGTGTATAAAAAAAAAAAGCATTCCATAGAAGTAGAGTCTCTCAGCAGTGAAGAGGGGTTCAATAATGATCTTCAATGTCAAATTGAAGAATTTGTAGAATTTATCATCTCCTATGTAGTAGATGATGAATTCCACACATTAGAAGAAGAGTGCTGGAAGAATGCTGAGAAGTAAGCATAAGTTAATTACGCACACTTAAAGCTCCAGCCGCTTTGAGTTTGCTTAATTTACTTTCCAATCATTAATTGAATGGCCTAAGCTGCAATGTGCAACTTCCCCTGACCTTTTGTGTGTAAATGATGCAGTGCCACACTGCGTGGCCTGGATGAAAAAGCTTTTAAATTGTCCCCCTTTATGTGTGCTTTGATTGAAATACATTTGTAGTTAACCCGAGCGCCTTTAATATTTTATGGCTGAGATTGTCTACAGTGTCATGACTTGTGGCAACTGCCTGATTCTCATTCACTTCAATAGACTTCAATAAGCTTTATGTGATTAACTGAATCAGAATGAAAAAGAATCCTGTTTTAATTGTTTTTAATTAGTAGGTCTTCCACCAAACCTGTGGGATTTTGGATATGTCTGTTCATGTGCTCTTTTGTCCACATAAATAGCCCTGCACCGGCACTTAGACCTTGTTTGTAGGCGCCAGTTCGCTTCAAAATTTACACCGAAATTATGCTGCATCAGCACAGCTTTACCGGCACCCCCCCTGCTGCACCTATCTCAGTGGAGCCTATTCACGTTGATCCACAAAAATTGCAACTCAGCGCAAGTATAGAAAAAAAATCCTCTTGGCAAAATGCCAATGCTTCTGAGTTTGTGCTGCACCAGGTACAAAAATAGGGCCTACTGTTTTTATAGTGGCTTAAATTGGTCTCAGTTAAAATATATGGTCCCAAATCAACACAAGAACTTGTTCACTCGAATCATTAAAAAATAATCCTATATGTAGCCCTTCTTAGTGGTTGTAAAAGGTGGAACATATTTAGGCTGCAAACGGCTTCAAACTGTTGTGTCACAAACATTTAAATTGAGTGTGAATAGCTTGGTTTTAATGCTGGATAATCATGTATACTGAAAAAGTTTACAAAAGGACCAAATGTGGCCTTTTCTGTAATTTATTCATTTGTCAACATTTTAAACTGTGTTTAAATAGGGTTCAGTGGTCAAATGTAAATTAGAAATATAAGAGCACATTATACAGTTCCACCTCATAAAAGTGTCACATGAATTCTTGAATTGAGTGGCATTCCCCTTTAATCCCCATGCACACGAGAGGTTACACAAATAAATGCCCCTTTGAAGTCCCAAATAATCCCCTCAACTGTCATGTAGAGATTTCCTAATCCAACATGAGTGTTCTGGTGACTAAGGGCACAAAACATCAGGTTGTCTAGCTCCACTAAGATACACATAATTGCTATCACATGATGACTATATACACCACTGAGCTGCAGGATCTGAAAAGCCATTTGAAGATGTGTCAGAGGATAAAGTGATTAGAAGAGAGAGTCTGTGAAGCATAGGGCCACTAAAGACACCCATTTACATTTTAATGATCCAGCTGTTGTTGTTGTTGTCCTGGTTTGTTAGGCTGTCCTGCACAGGTAAGTCCTCAGTAGAAAGTGACTCAGCTATCCTCTTGTTTCCTCTGTGCTCACATAAACTATAGCCATAAACCATATAACCATAAACTTATAACCATATAAATCTAACGATTTTGTGTTGTGTCTTAAAAGGTACTTTGTTTCATGTGTCAAACTCAGTACTTTTCAACAGTTTCTGAATCACTGCAAGATAGTTAAATGCCAATAACTGTTGAAAGAAAACTTTACGCTGCGTTCGTACAGTAGTGAAACTAACCAGAACACAACACGGCATACTTTAAAATAAAGTATGTCTTTTTGGGATTGTGCTGTAAATGCCCCAATACATAAATATTATCTTCAAGGCTCACTTGGTAGTCACAAGATTTTAAATCGTTGGCTATGCTTTTTGACAATTCATACACTGCACACCCAAAATATTCCCAATAGAATTAGGATGCCAATTACTGGCAAAGAGGAAAAATTAAATGATAACAGACAGATTTATTATATAATATAATTTGTCATATTAATGGTACGTATTTTGTGAAAGACAGAACCATTTATTTTGGAAACAGCCAAAAGTACTGTCTAGCTTTCAACAACCAACAAGCTAGGTTGCCGGTGAGTTAGGCGGACCAAAGATAAGACAGAAAGTATGATTAAGTGCTTAGGGTTGTATGAAAACTGGAGCCTTCACATTGTCCTCCTGTGGTGCCCACCACTCTCCACTCCTTGACCTCTCATCTCTTTTACAATGCTCGCCATCATGTCTGACAAGATTACCGGCTCAATTTGTAAAGCAGCTGTGCCTAGGCATAAAAGTTGAAGAGCGTGACTTAGGGGTTGGAGAAAGAGAGGTACGGGCTTGGAAAGAAAGGTACCCTGTTGTGCCTATCGCCAAAGGCTGAAGCAAACTGAAATCCTCTTTCCAAAAAGCAGCCACAACAATCTGAAGTGATTAGCCTTATAACCCTTCTGTCTGGGGCATCTTGTAGTCTACATGCACATATGTATACGTAGTTTCTCTCTCTCTCTCTCTCTCATGCACACACACACACACACACACACACACACACACACACACACACACACACACACACACACACACACACACACACACACACACACACACACACAAACTACCATCAACATCACCACCATACGTGCAAAGGAATGGCTTCAGTGCATCCTTTCTGTCTGTCTGTATAACTTGACACTTCATCTTAACATGTCCATGAAAAAAATACTTCCATTTCATATGAGAGCAGAATGATAAAACAATGTTTAATATATGGTGTATGATGCCAAGGCAAAATCCCTAAAATGCTGACACATTGCAATAAACAAAATACAATGTCACTGTAGCATACATCAATACTGTACAGTATACTGTGACGGCAGCAGTGAAAACCTTCATATTGCTGCACATTTTCTCGCACACTCTTATATAACAGTGTAGTTTACTGAGTATGTTTTGTTTTTCCCTGTTTCTGCAAAGTAGTGAAACGGTCAAAATAAAAAGAAGGTAGTGTTACAAAATACAACCCCATTTCCCCCAAATTAGGAGGCTGTGTTAAATGTAAATTAATACAGAATACAGAAAGATTTGCAAATCACGTAAGCCCATATTCAATTAAAAATAGACCAAAGACTACATATCAAATGCTGAAACTGAGAAATTGTAATTGTTTTGTGAAAAATATATGCTCACTTTGAATTTCATACCAGCAACACGTCTCAAAAATGTTGGGACAGGAGCAATGAAAGACTGGAAAAGTTGTGTTAATGCTAAAAAAAAAAAAAAAAACACCTTGTGAAACATCTTACAACTAATTAGATTGATTAGAAAAAGGTCTATGACGTGATTAGGTATATATAAAAAAAAGAACATCCTAGAAACGCAGAGTCTCAGCAGTGAAGATGGGGAGAGGTTTACCACTGTGAAAGACTGTGAGGTAAAATAGTGCAACAATTTAATAATAATATTCCTCAACGTGAAATTGTGAACAATTTGGGGATTTCATCATCTACGGTACATCATGTCATTAAAAGAGTCAGAGAATCCGGCGGGACAAGGCTGAAAAACAATATTGGATGGCCGTGATCTTTGGGCACTGCATTAAAACCAGCCAGAATTTTGTAGTGGAAATCTCTGCATGGGCACAGAAACACTTCATAGTTCATTGCTGCATCCACAAATGCATGCAAAGAATAAACTATGTATATATATATAGGCTGTGTTAAATGTAAATTATATAACAGTGTAGTTCACTGAGTATGTTTTAGTATTGAATATATATATACACATATAGTTGCCTGATCTGAGGGCACTGCTGCTTTCTGTGGGCCCGAGCTCATTTAAGATGGACTGAGACAAAGTGGAAAACTGTTCTGTGGTCTGACTAATTTAACATTTTTTATTATTTTAAAAAAATCAAAGATGCTGCATCCTTCAGGCTAAAAAGGAAAAGGACCATCAGGCTGGTTATCAGCGCACAGTTGAAAAGCCAACATCTGTGACGGTATAGGGGTGCATTAGTGCACATGGCATAGCTGGCTTGAATGATACAGGTCTGGGTGCTAAACTGGCCTGCCTTCAGTCCAGACCAGACACCCATTTAAAAAATACAACAAAACTCTTCACACTCTTTCGCTCTCTTCCTCTCTATGTCTCTCTCTTTCTGTCTCTCACTTAGGCACACAGTCTGAAAGACTACAAGCAGCTGAAGTCAGATGTAAAACTGCAAGGCCTTGGTCGTGACTACACAGCAATTGAAAATACAGTAAGTATTTGCCTCTATTGTCAGTCGGTGACATATCAGCTGAAAAAGTCATTCACCCGTAGACCTACACCACCAAGTTTTGTTGTGTGAGTTCATTCATCCAGAAACAGCATGATAGATTAGATTGTCGTAGGATAATGCATAAGCAGGCTTGTCAATTTGCTCTTTAAATGGTTAACACAGCAGGGGGTTGTAAATACTTTGTGGGTATTGCTGAATTTGGTTACCCCGTTCTTCCTTTTCTTGGCTGATACTACTATACCCTATTTTTTTGAAGTGGAAAACTTTCAGAGCAATTTTTCACCCCACAATGGAAACTTAAACAACCACTCTAAAAACACAAATTTCCTGAGAAACAAAGTGGACCATAAAGGGGAGCTGATCAGATGTGTTGAATATAATTAAAACATAGTATTGGTAATTCAGGTGAGGGCTTTCTCAATGACATCAAGTATATTATTGATTTAGCAAGTATGGATCCAACAAAACTGCAACATGTGGAAGACAGAGAATGTCGGTGTAGCTAATCAAACATAAAAAGGTGTCAGTTGAAAAATCATGTAATAGGTATGTTGCATAGTTCCCTCAATGATAAACAGACTTTGACCATTGAGAAAGTTCTGTTGGTAAAACTAATCCAGACACACACAAATAAGTACAAGCACACAAATTCACACACGGCAGCCACACTGGACAATAGATAATATGTGTCTGCACTAAGAGACTACTTTATGTGGCTTTCTTTTCCTTTTCTCATCACGTGTACAAACGTGCGGACATTTTACCACCAGGAATGTTTGTCTGTAAAACAAACTGTATTGTTTTCTTTTTTACTTGCATGTATGCAACTTATAAGAAATGACAGTTATTCACAAATATGAGGCAGAAATCCATCTGTAAATTTCACATCATTCACAACATTTTTCTTATTATTATATTTGAGGCCGTTTCTGGCCTTTAATACATTTTGTGGCCCACAAATAAATGACACAGAAGAACACGATACAAAATTCACCCTGCATGATGTTATATTAACTATGCTATATAAAAAAAAAAATAACAAATATAAGATCAATTGTAAGCACTGATTCATGCAGACAAAAAAATATTAAACAGTCTTTGTGCCCTAAACCTTGATGTTAACAAGTGACCATCTTTCATTTCATCATTTAAAAGCTTCTAAGCCGTTGCAGATAAAATTACATTTACAAAGAAAAACAAAAGTACCCCTAAAAAGTTAAGTGCTCTTTCTGCTTCAATATCAAATTTGTTAATTAATTCCAGTTGTAAAAAGTGAGCATGTCTGGCCAATTTACACTAGACTGAGCCCTGAACATCGCCAGGGCCAAGCCTATTAGCGAATGATATGTGTAAATGTTGATAGGCTCACTGAACGGCTTGCTGTGTTTGGTTTTGTTGAGCTGCATGGAGAGGCTCTGCCCCCCCTGGCAGAGCCTCTCCATGCATACACAAAGAGATGGGAGAAAAGCCTTCAGGGAGAAATGGCTCAGTTAATTAAACTCCCCCCTTCCATAATCTGCTTCTGTTTCTCTCTCTCTCACACTCCCCCTCTCCCACCTCACCCCCTCACCATCATCATGCTGAGAAAATGGAACGACAGAAGCTGTATTCAAATGTGATCCACGAGCAGAACAAAAAGATAAGTAGGATTCCCTTTCCTCCCGCCAAGGACCCGGAAGGCAACAACAAGAAAGTTCCCAGGATGAAGGTGTGTTGTCTGTTTCTTTTTGAGTGTGTGCATGTTTGTGTATAAGTGTGAACATGTCTCTTTCAACATGTTTGTGTGGCTGTGATTATTAAAGCGAAAAAACCTGTGATGAAAAAAAAGACCAAAAAAAAGTTTTAACCTACACCTGTCTTACAAAACCTGTCTGGCAGGCTAATAATAAGTTATTTGGATTCATTGAGCATTACATGTTGATCCTGGGTAACTGGTGTCACGCCGATGGTTAGCTGTACATCATGATAAGTTACAGTCAGAAATCAGAACCCAAATCAAACCCACCCAAAAAATTATTGAATTATAAAATATTGAATTATGTAGACACATAACTAACATATTTAAAGCATTACTGCCAACTTTTGAAAAGAGAATGACATAAATAGATCATGGTTTTGTCCTCACAGTTTGTGTATTTAATAGTGAATTATTATTGTGAATGCATATAATCTACACAAAATATTATTGCAAAAAAAGAAAGACAGAAAGGAAGACTGCAGAGAAAGTGCAAATAAATGTTTGGCTTAATAAATCTAAAAATCAGAAAACCTAAAATCGTATCACTGTTTATTAGTAATAGAGAGCGCTTGTTTTTTGTATTGTCGTCATCAATTTATTTAGTTGTTTACACCGTTGTCTCATGTTTTGGTAGAGTTCAAAAGCAATATAATAAGTAGTTATGGTATTACTGTAAAAAATATAAAATCATTTCACAATTAGTTAAATCATCTGAAAAGACACTAGACTGCTACTATTCAATCCTTTGAACTTGATCTGATCTATGAAGGACGGCCAGGCTGTGTATCGCACTAATCTCACTTTGTGAGACAGTTTTCATGGGATTTTCTAGAAGTTCCAAAACGCGCAACAATATCAAATCAGCTAACGGTGATGCAGTCAACAACAGAATTTTGAACTATACATTATATAACATATACGTTGTTATATTTCTCTGCATCAGTTAAGTTCTGTAATTGGTGGTTATATCTTGGACTTTACTTTTGAAAAATACAGCAGTAACATTTTGGAAATGGGATTTCTGGAGGACCAAAACCATTTTTGACTGCAGCTCGTATATGGTAATGAAACTCACACTTAACATGTGTGGACATCTCTCTCTCTTTTTTTTGTTATAGGCCTTGGAATATGCCAAGACCATAGCCAAACCCCCTGTACAGTCCAAACCAAAACAGCAACAGAAACACCAGTCTGAAGGCTTCATTGACAACACTCCTTACCTGAGGGACTTGGATGTATCGCAGCTGGCTATCCTGGAACTCCTTAGAAAACGGCATGAAGAAGAAAAGCAGGCTGTGGCACTCTTTAGAAAAGTACATATTGTCTGAGGCGAGGTGCTATGGAACCCGTGCTATGTCCCTTGCATAGGATGGCATAGGACATAAAATGCTACTTCATCAAAATTTGACTTAGCATCCCATCAGCAAATTATTATTACACACATTTTCAAGAATTTTTCTAAATAGTCATAATAGATATGAAAGACTTTGAGTAATCTTTGAGGAGATTAGCTAGTGTCTGATCACTGAATTACTTTGCCGCATGAATAGATTGGCTGTTCTCTCATAACAAACAGACTGTAGGCCTTCAAATGTATGGTTATGCTACTTTGTAAAATAAGACATCCTGATAATGATAAAAAAAAAAAAATAATAAAAAAAAATCTATTGTAATACGTCTGTGGACAAGAAGACTATGAAACAAAATAAACAAACAAAAAAATGTTGTATGTACATGTATGTGTAAAATGGAAATGAAAACAGAATACAATGATTTATAAATCATGTAAACCAATATTTAATATCAAATACACTAAAGACAACATATCAAATGTTGAAACGGAGACATTTTATTGTTTTATGAAAAATATGTGCAACACATCCATAAAAAAAAGTTGGGACAGAGGCATGTTTACCACTGTTTTGCATCACTTCTTGTTCTAACAGCACTCTGTAAATGTATGGTAACTGACGAGACCAGTCTCTGGAGTTTTGGAAGTGAACTGTTGTCCCATTCTTGCCTGATGTAGGATTTCAGCTGCTCAACAGTTCACGGTCTTTGTCGTATTTTTCAATTCATGATGCTTTCAAATGTTTTCAATGGGTGACAGGTCTGGACTGCATGCAGACCAGTTTATCACACGGACTCTACTACTATGGAGCCATGCTGTTGGAATACGTGCAGAATGTGGTTTGGCATTGTTTTTACTGATATAAGCAAGAAATGCAAGAAACGTTGTCTGGATGGCAGCATACTGCTCCAAAACCTGTATATGTCATTCAACATTCATGGTTCCTTCCCAGAGGTGCAAGCTATCCATGCCGTGTATAATAATGTCTCCCTGTACCATCTTCAATGCTGGCGCTGATAATAAGCTGCATGGCCCCGCCCCTCTTTAGCTTGGAAGATGCAGCGTCCATGATTTCCAAATAGAATTTAAAATTGTTATTCTACAGACCACAGGACAGTTTTCCACTTCGCTTCAGTGCATCTTAAATGAGCTCGGGTCCAGAAGGCGTCTGTGTTTCTGGATCATGTTTCTATCTGGTTTCTTCTTTGCATGGTAGAGTTTTAACCTGCATTTGCGCCTGCAACGATGAACTGTGTTCACAGACGATGGTTTTCAAAAACGGTTCCGAGCTGATTCACTGATTTCCACGATAGAGTTGTGTCTATTTTTAATGCAGTGCCACCTGAGGGCTCATAAATCACGGTATCCAATGTTGTTTTTTGGCCTTGTCCCTGAGACTTCTCTGAGAGATTTCTCAAAATTCTCTGAATCTTTTAATGACGTTAAAAACCGTGGATGATGAAATCCCCAAATTCTTTGCAATTTTAGGTAAAGGAAAACTCTTTTAATTTTTGCACTTTTTGCCCACGCGGTCTATCACAGAGGGGTGAACCCCTCCCCATCTTCACTGCTGAGAGACTCTGCCTCTCTGGGATGTTCTTTTTATACTCAATAATGTTACTGATATTTATAGATTTTAACACAACATCCCAACTTTTTGGAAACGGGGTTGTACATTGCCCTACTAGATACTCTTTAAATAGGATTTTGTAACAGGTCATGTCACATTGTGACTTGTACATATATTGGGTTGTCAGCATTTTAGCCAAGTATAAAAAAAAGGAGCAGTTTTATTGCCTCTATAAGCTGCTCAGTGTACTCTCAGTGCCTTAGCATTATAATAAGGCCAAGTGGATCATTAATGTTGCACTTCTAACTCAGGTTGGGCACTGGATGATGATTTCTGGTTTATTTAAATGTCTAGTTTTCTCAAATGAACCACACCAAAATAAAAATATATAGGTTGTTTTTTTTTAAAATATTATTTGAAGTTTTTGTTTTATTCATTAATGCAGGAGTACTGTCAACAGGTTTACACAAAATAAAGATTTTGGATTGCTGCTTACTTCAATTAAGATTTTAGCTGTATGGAATGCTGAGTGGAACTGAGTCTCAAGCCAACACTTTAAAAGAATCAGTCTTCACTTCTTAATGTGTTCTTTCAAAGAATTTCTGAATGGCTTTTATCGTATTAAAGAGGCACCAACTATTGACATTAAAGGAGCTGCAGTTTAATGCACTTTGGGCTTCACCACTCAGCTGAAGCTGCCTAAAGTCGAAATTATAGTTCATCTCAGTGTTGCATTCTTTTTAATCAATACTGGTTTACAGTGAACTGATTTCATTTTAGAGTTTAATTTGGGTCGCTGATGGTCACAGCAGTGCGGTAACACTGGTAACACTGTTAAACTTAAGTAATCATGTTCAATTATATTCTCTCATTTTTGATCGAAACATCACATATCATATGCAGCTGCTGCCTGTAACTGAAATACTGTTGGATGTCAGAAACCCTTATTATAAAAGTATTTTTTTAGGAAAAAACTACAAACAGAAGAAATGAATGCACACTGTTTGACATGAGTGGATAAAGATGATTTGTCCAGGGTTGGGGTTCATCAGGGTTAGGGTTAGTACATCAGGTATTTCAAAATGGCAGAAATGAATCTTTGCATTAAAGGATGGCTATTGAATTCAAATTATGACACACATACAGTAAACGTTATCTTTTAAAGATTATAAACTTTTTATGCAATACATGCTTGATGTTTTAAATTGATTTTTGTTGTGGCACTTATAGGCAACATTATTGTATGTACAAATAAATCAGACAACTCAATTGTCCGAAAATATACTACATTAACAACATTAAACAATGTAACCAGGTGAGAGAAGAAACTCTGATAATGTGGTTAAAAAAACCCAATAAAACAGGGGTGAGTGTTTTTTGTATTTATTTCTCAATTACCTTGATTTACACTGTCGCAAATTGTGCCCAAATTAAGGATGATACTTTGAAGCTCACTTGATTTGGTCCTAGTCCCACCTTTTTGTTGCCATGTTCTAAGTAGTAACTCCATTCCAAGGTGAAACACTCTCAAGCAGCTCATTTTACTAATTGAACCCTCAGATCAATTTCAAAGCACTATTTACCTCTGTGCAATATTTTAATTAGATTATAGTCTCCATTTAACCCATCATGGACTCTTTGAAGCTCTGTGTTTTTAGTCTTAAGTCCTCAGATGCATGGTTGGAAACAAATGGCCGAGCCCTTTTTAATTTAATGAGAATCACTGCCTATCCAGAATGAGTCTCTTTGCATCCTTTTTTTGGTCCCACCTACTCATTTTTTGCCATTGAAATCCAGTTAATTGAAGGAGTCTTTCACTGCTATACATGAAGGGGGCCAAATTAGCATCCCTTTCTGCCCATTGGGAAGCTAAAGCAGACGCTGGATGCTTTGATGTGAGAAGCACACTTTCAGTAGGCGGCAAGCTTCCTGAAAATGAGCTGATGGCCCAGCTATTAAGTCCAAATGCAGATGCGTCCATGTGTTGCAAAATGCTTAATCTTTTAATTGATCACCTTCTGCGTGGCCTATTCTCATAATTTTTTTTCCAGCTGCTTGTTAATCAGAATCACATTTTGAAGATGACATAAATTGCTTTTCAAAAAGCAGGAAAGAAGGGTAAATTCAGCATGAAAAATGGGGGAGGATTTGCTTGTTATTGTGCAAATTCACAGTGATAATGGAGCATCTGATAAAACAATTTATTCCATGTAATGAGAGCTGTTTGAAGATTTTGAAATATCTATGGGTGGCTCATAATGCACATGATTCAGGAAAAGTGTTTATCAAATAAATACTTATTACCATTCTGCCCTCCATTTTTGTCAGTAGTAACAGTAGTTTGCTGGAGAGCTTGGTTAATTATTTATGGCTACAGTCACAGACATAAAGACTAAGTCTCTAAAGGGAGCAAAACTGAAATGTGACAGTGAAGTGGATTTAATTTAATATGCTGAACATCTGTTTATCAAGATTGTTTAAAGATGAATAAATGAGATACCATGCAGCATATGGGATAAATTACTTTATCAGTGAATTAATGAAATAACACGGAAATAATTTTTCTTTAGCCACCATATTGATTGAGGCACAAGCAATAGTGCCTTGTTGCATTAAATTCCAGCTCCATATAACAAACTTATATAATTAAGCACAGCATAGAACAAACATGGGCTAATTTCTGTCATGTTCAGTGTTCACATACAAGCACACACAAAAAGGTGCTAAAATGTTTTAATTATTTAAATCTTCTCATTGAACTAATTGTTTCTCTTTCTTTCTAATATTATTTTCATGAACAATGCTTAGGAAGTTGTCTCTTAACATTAGAACAATTAATACATTTCTTTTCAGTTCTGCAAAATTTGATTTGGACTTCTGCTGATTTAAAAAAAATAAAGCAACAACAAAAAGATCAATATTATTATTTACCTACCTACTAAATTAAAATTTATGCTTAAATGCCGAGATTTTTAACAACATTTTAAACGAAACCACATTTTTGGATTTAGCCTATTTAGCCTATTTTCTGGCATATTATAGTAATGCTTTTGGGCAGAAATAATCAATAATTTTAGTTCAAAATATGTTCATATTAATCTAATAACAGTGGTGCTGAACACTGTCACTCACAATTAAGGATGAAAACATTTTCATGAAAAACACGAGACTTCAGCATAACGCTGAGATCCAGAAGTTTCATGTTTAACTTGCCTGACCAAGTGTTTTAACATTTTAAACACAATTTTTAGAGACAATTTAGCAGAAACACAACAAGCAGAGTTATTCAACATTGAGTAGCTGTACCACTACAATCCCGTTTTTATTCATTGTATTCAGAAAAAGGGAATATTTATTTTTGCCATCATGGACGATCTGAAGCTGTTGACTGCCCTCATGATTGATTTTCTTGAAAACATCAAAGTACCTCCATCATCAAGCCTTTGCTATTGGGAAAGAGTAGTGCCCTATTGCCTCATGGCCCATGTGCCACACCTTTAAGGGTTGTTAACATTGCACCGATGCAAACATTTAGACATTAGAAAAATCGAAGTGCTCTAAACACCGCTGTCAGCTCTTGCTCAGTATAGAATTCACTTGCCCTTTAAAAAAAAACAAAAAACGAATATCCCTGTCTTAAAGATAATTCAACAGTGTGAGCAGGCAAACAAAACAACCTGCAGCAGTGAATTTCTTCCTCAACTAATTCACTTGAAATATCGTTAATAAAGGGAGTGTGTAAAAAAAAAAAATAGAAGTCCAGATGTTGATTTAGGCGGCTTACAGAGAGTAATAGGCCTTACTTAAAAACACAATCGTATTCTAGAGACACGTTAGAGAGCCGCTGACTTTTTGGAAAATGTCTTGTAATTCTTTTGTGGTGGTTGACTCAGCACAGAGGGCTACGCAGCCTCGTATTCACACAAAGCTTCATGCTGTGGAAAGTGGTTACGACAGCCGTTTGATAACAGGATCAACGGGCATGTTCGGCTTAAACAATGCACTGCACTAAAAGTAGCCCATAGCCTACATATGTATATACGTTAGTTTTTTTTAATTTTTTTTTTTAAGGATTTTTAAATGCATTCCTGCTCGGTCGAGGTATGGAATTGAAAACGTCAAAGAAAACACTTTGCTTTCCCATATAACTCAATAAATAAATATAAGGTTGGATACAACTAAATAAACGGAGCTGAGAATCGAATTATTATTATAGGCTTATGAATAAGTACCGATTAAATATATTTACCAGCACAGGGAATGGTAGGCTATATATATATATTAGGCTCCAAAACTTCCAAAACAATATGGATGGAAAAATTTCGTTTGGGATAAAAGTGCAAAAAACGATGGGACAGCAATATGCGTCTGTTACAAAGCAAAGCGCTATTCGACGGAATTATAGTCATTTATACAGATTTTCCGTCTGCAAATAAAAAAAGACACAAGTGTAACATTTCATAATAATAATAATAATAATAACAATACTAATAGCGTGTTTTTTGTTTCGCCAGACATAACACGATAAGTCATAGCCATATAGGCTACACTGAGGAAAAAAGGGCAATGGTAAAAAAAAACCATAAAACAATAGCCCCCATTTGTATGTTTGAATAAATATTAACATTAGCCTATTTTCCCGTCATTTTAAAACGGTAACTTATATAGTTATTTATAACAGAAGAAAAAGGAAAGTCAGTGTTATCTACCTATAGTAAAAACTACATTTACAGTGTAAAAGTCGCTGCTTATAAAACAACGCTGCAGCCCTACTATAGTAGATGATCCGGGGAGCAAATGTCATCCTCGATGTCTACATCGTCGTCGTCGTTTTCCTCCAGCATGTACGAGTCCGGCTCCAGGCCGTGTTTCATCTCCTCCGCGCTCTTCTCGTTCAGTTCGCCCTCACTGGAGTTCTCCGCCGATCGGTCCTTCTCCCCGGGGGTCTTGTGCTCGTCCTGCGCTTTCCTCAGCTGCTTCTTGTGCTTCATCCGCCGGTTCTGAAACCACGTTTTTACCTGCACGGGGTAGGGAGGATGTGGATTAGGCTATAAAAAAAAAGGTTCCTAAATGCAGTTTATATCCCCATATTGGCCTGTAATGTAAAGAAACCCCCAGTATGAAGACACTCATTTACATAGTTATTTTTAGGGTAAGGCTATGCCAATTAAATATCCCATAGAACGCAGAAAGATTCGTGTAAATTTTGTAGGCCTATTTAATTTAATTAGGTTAGTGGCGGACTGAAATTACCACTGTTTCATGCATTTAACACCTCACAAAAAACTCACTTTTACTACAAAGAGAAATTACAGGCTACATATAGATCGAATTTATCCTTATTGGGCATCCACTTTAATAGTAGCCCTACATCTCGTCGCTTTCAAGTGTGTGCGTGTGGTCTACCTGTGTCTCGGACAGGCTAAGTGCCGTGGCCAGCTCCACTCTCTCCGGCGTGGACAGGTACCGCTGGATTTCAAACCGCTTCTCCAGGCCGGACAGCTGCGAGTCGGAGAAAACAGTCCGCGCTTTTCTGCGTCTGCAGTGTTTGCCCGGTAACTCTGCGTGGTGCTGGAACAAGGCCGGCATCTGCATCCCTGCAAAGCGGTAAGAGTACGGTGATTTGGAAATAATAACAACAACACAAAATAAAGAAACAAAACTACACAAGTAATTTGAATAGCCTTTTTTTTTTTTTTTTTAAACATATAGGCCAGTTACACTGTAACAATAGGAGTTTAATGATCACGTCTGTTGCCGAGATGATGATTGATGATAAGAAAAACAAACTAACTAGTTTTACTGCTTATTTAAGCTACACAACAATTGGAACAATACCTTCCTTTTGAAAAGTTGGACAAATAAATAGGAGTATTTTAGTTAATACTAGCTTTAGAATTTTGATTCAATTAAATGGGAAAAAAATATATTGAATGAGCTGCTGATCCTTTATTTCCTTCGATGCTTAACAGAGTTCAGCAAAGTTTTCCTCCACAACTGCGGGATTTATTCTACCCACTTCACTTTTACGCGTTGATACACCCCACCCATTAGCCTACTGTGTAAATCCAAACATGATTAATTTAAACTGGCTTTTCTAATTTGATTAAACAAAAAAAGTTGTTATTTTTCCACGAGTACAGCGCTTTATTATACTCCGATAGCATCGCTCACTTTTTGTCCAGTACTGTATGCCTGTTTGACAAAAGGTTTCCTCGTTATGGCCTTCCACCTCTGCCTCGCGAAATACTCTCGCGCTTACCAGATGTGAAGAAGTACTGGTGATGCTCCGGCTTGTGGAGCGGATGGTGCGGATGCGGTGCCAGTATTGGGGTTGGCATCAACGGATATCCATACTCCAGGATGGGCATCCGGGAAGCCAGCGAACTGCAGAACGGTGAGGGAATGACCTCTCTCAGCGGCTTTGGTTTGTGCAATAAGATGTCCTCGATAAAAAATGACGTCGACCTCTGTGTGGGCGCTGCAGACGCGTAGTTCATACTCATGATGTTAGTTTTTGGCTTTTCTATTTTTCTGCCTTTTACATTAGCATCTGCCACTTTTCCTGCAGGTCTCCCAGGCTTAAATGCAATCCCTGTGTGAGATCAGTGAATGGTCGAGCAATACATTGATATCGGTGGGAGGGCAGATTTCCAACAAGTATTTATTCAGTGAGAGTAGCGGATAGGGGGAAATTCATTTGCGCATCTGCCAATTAGAGGTCTGGATGGACACAGGGGGGAGCTATGAGGGACCGGGTCTTCGTTGTGATTGGTTTAGACGTGTTGAAGCTGGTGGGGAAAAAAAGGAAACAGATTCCAAATAAACTGCGCACCTGTGACCGCACCAGAGCTCTTTTGAAACGTAACTGAGAATCAGCGCGGAGATCGGCCGTCTATGGTCGTCGACCAAAGCACGCTGCTTTTGCCTGGTTCACCAGCATGACATGTTATCGTGGAAGAATTTACCTTTTTTCTTTTTTAAATTTAGTTTAAATATAGTTAGTAATGCATCAGTGGATAATAACTATGTTGCTTAGCCTATACTCTACTGAAGGCTATTTTATAGTAAGGGGCTATTTGATAGTTGTTGCAATGGATCGTTCCCCATGGTGCTAAATAATTGAATTGAAGTCTTTCTATGCTACTTCGCTGTTTTAGTTAATAGGAACAGACATTTAACCGAAGAACAATTTCAAGAGTGCATGATGTAGGTGACTTAAACAAAATATATGAAGCTGCTCTTAAACATGTCGTCTTTGGCCTAATGAGATGAGAGTTAAAAAAAAAGTTATGAAAATAGAGTCTGCAGGCATATGGCCTTTTTTATGAGCCGGTGGATAAAAACAGCCTGTTTTTGTCACTGTTATTTTGTGTCACCCCCACCCCCCCTTTCGCTATGTGATCGGGATTTGTACATTTATATGTGTATATTGCATATTCTGTGGCCGAAATTTTTTATTTTTATTTTTATAGAAAGCCTATATATTTGATCTCGTGTCATTTCTGTGATATTTCTGTATTATTCTGTCCCTACAAGATGCATGCACCGCAATGATTTCATATACATCTTCTATTCAATGATGCAAATCATCCATGCCGATGATGGATACCTACATCAAACTTTCGATTGAGTTTTCTTGAAACGTGTTGCCTACATGTGACTACATGTAGTGTCAGTGAAATAACACTCCTGGTCTGCCAGCAGGCTAGTTTTTGAATCAAGCGACCCAGTGTCATAGGAGGATTATTGCTGCAGGCCAGTTCAGTAATTTTGCCCAAATTGGCTGTATACCTAATTGTCGGTATTAAAATCTGTGAGAGTACAAGTGCCCATTTATGAAAGAAAGTGGTGCACTATAATTTGTTGATATGGTGTTGTCATCACATTTCCAATCATTCCGGTTAATGTGAAATTGTCTTAATGTAGACAGAATTCACGCTGCAATGCTATTAGGCAATTAAGGGAGATGTTAGAGCGGAAGTTGTAATCCATGGACTGAAGGGCAGGATTTCAATTTTATCAGATGGAGGGAGAACAAATGCATTACTGGGAATCAGTTACACTAGTAAAGCGTTGTTCTGCTGCATTAGTTTGTAAGTTTAGTGTTGAATGGATGCTCAAATATAAATTATGGTTAGAAATCAAACACCTTTTGGCGTGATTTAGAATTTACATCCGTGTTCTACCTGATTGTATAATAACTCATATGACTAAAGCTGCTACAAAATGTGCACAAGCTTCTAAAAATCCATTACAACCTGTTTCTTTCGCTTTTATAGGCTACACATTCGGTGTAGTCAGAAAAGTAAACAAAATCATCCAGATTCTAACAAAATTAATCTCTCTATCTCTTCAATGTAAGAATAGACCTTTTACAGACATTGCCAAAGCGGATGGAGGTAACCCCGCCGCACCCGGCTGTGCGTCAATCCCTTTTATGGAACGCACCAGGATAACAAGTTGCTTTTAGAGGAAAATTAGAAAGTAAATGAAACAAATGGTGATGAAATCGTCTTAAGGATCCGTTCTTGAGACGCAGTTAAGAGGCTTTCTGTAGCCATTTCATTAAGTAAAATTTTGAGCCGGTCAGGCAGTTGCGTCACTCCCTTAAGTGGCACGTTTGGATAAGAGGTTTGCAGCAGCGCATTGGGTAATATTTGGCCGAGAGCCTACGCAGCTGCCAAAGCTAGATTGTAATCGATAGGCTATACAGCGAAGTAATAACGGGATGCAAAAGAGGAAAACCCACCTACATTTTTGGTGAAAAAGTGTATATCTGTTTATTGGGTTTAGCCTACATAGCCCAAATAACAAGTCCACCTAATGTAGTCTACCACAACACGTCCTTTATGCATTCTTCTTCTCCTATATTGTTTATTTATAGAAAGTATGAAAAAAACAAAATAATTGGTTTGGTGGCTAGTCAGGCATTGTCCAAAATAGCAAGGTATAGCCTTTAATTGGCCCAATCATGTACAACAGCTATGAGACATATATGCACGTGGACACAAACACAAATTTATTTTTGCGTGTAACTCCAATTAATTTGTCCGCAAATTTGCATTTGGTTCCGTAAAACAAAACAAAAATTAAATGTATGGTATGGGATTATATTGGAGTATCATGTAGGTGCTGAGAGCCAATGCAGTGCTGATCTAATTCATGGTGACATAAAACCAGTTGGCAAGCTTCCCAAAACGTTAACACAGCAATAAAAACACCACAACTGGGCACAATAAATGCAGATAACTATGCACAGAACCTGAAAGATATTTAATTTGATAGGTGTCTGTCGATATAAATGAGGACACATGTTTTCCACAATCTTTTTATTGAAATTGTTTAATCCTTGACCTTTCATTTTGCATCATACTGTTGGTGAGAATCTACACACAGCACTGATGCACTTTCACGGCTCCAGAATCCTTGTCTGTCTTCTGGATGATGGTTTAAATCTCTTAATGTGAGTTTGCATTCCTGGGGCATTCATGCATCCTATAGGCACACATATAGAATATACCTGAAAAGAAAGGAAGGTTCTTTTGTTATCCATCACAAAATTTTGCCTACAAGCATCTTAAAGTGAATCATTTAAATTTCAATGAGAAACAAAACAACATTGTGTCATTTAATGAATAAAGTATGTATATATTGGTAAATAGGTGTGTATGATTTGTAACAGTTTAATTCAACAGTTCATTAAACTTTTCCAGCCAAGTTCAGTGAGACTGATTACATACTGATTTTTCTTTTTATTCCTAACAAAGAACATCAAACTAATAAACTGGCATTTTTATGACATCATTAACATCACATTTAGTTAAGTTCTTTATCTCCTTAAAGTTTGAGTCTGTGAAGCAGCTTTGTTTTCAAAAGACACCAACCTAACAAATATAGGCACATTTAAGATCCTTTGATATGTGCAGAAGTTGTACACAAACAACTTCATACGACACTGCTCAGCTGTTTTTTTTTTTTTTTTTTGGCATCCAGTTAGTGCCTTCAAATGCCATAGAAATAAATGTGTACAATGGTCTTCCTGGTTTTTGCCATTTTCTGATATTTCTAGTGTCAGCAAAACACGTTAACATTGTAATATTTTCTGTATTTGTATGTTGTTTCCCTGTAAATTTTTTTCCTATTCAGTCAAGTGCAAGCCTGTTGATCAGCAGGTACTGCACAGCATGGTGGAAGAATCAGATATGAAAAACTCAGTAAAAGCATCACTTACTGATTTCACATTAATGATCCAGCTGCTTACGTAATGTTTTCTGTTGAGGAAGTGACCCATCATGTTGTGTAATGGTGCATACTTTCTGCATTTTTTGTTTTCTTTTGTACATGTAGAACATGCAGTATGGAAATCGGTAGCTGCAAGCACTAGTTGAGGCCTTGCTATAAAAGTGAGTTTATTTGCTTTGGTACATTTTTATACATTTGAACTTCCAAATGGAACATATTGTTAAAAAAAAGTGTAAAATTAAGCATAAATTTGAGAAGTATTTTGAGCCAGTTGCTAAGAAATCATAACACATGTTCTCCAAGCAGTGGTTTTATTTATATTTTGCTGAGTGTATTAGTTGACCCTAAACAATGAAGTAAATTGATAGCACCTTTGTGAAAGAGAGAAAACTTAAAGTAGTTTGGTTTGTTGGATAGCATAGTTACCTGAAAAGAAGGTAAGCACCATTGACACCCAGCCCATGATATATGACCAGGAGAACCTCCAGTTTCCATAGCGTTTCCCGTAGTAGTTAATAGTCACACCAGTGTACACAGCCATTGCTAGAAACACCAAAAAGCCTGAAAACAGAAAAAAAAAAAAAAAAAACAGAAAAAAAAAAAAAAAAAAGGAAAACGTAAAGAAAATGTTTCAAGACGATTGTATAAGTTGCCTACAATTTCTACTGTCCGTTCATGGAAGCTGTTCTCAGTACTCCGTTTTTTTTTTTTAGCTTTTCAATTGTGACCATGGATTCACTACAGAAGAACACCAAATTATATCATTTATAATGAATAAAGGCCACTACCAATAATGCAAAAACAAAGCTTTAAAACAGGAGCTTAATGAAACCTCTCAGACATAAGAGAGGTTTTATAAACAGAAGCAATGGTGCTTTGTTGTAAAATTGCACTGATAAAGAAATAATTTTAATGTAATTAGTTCATGAGTAGTAAACTGCTGTTACTATATTTTTTCAAAAACCTACCCATTGTCTCAGTGTTTGATGGTTGCAGTCAGTTAATGTCAAACCAGATGCAAACTACATCTTATACCCAAACTAACAAAGTACAAAAATGATACTTACATGAGATGAAAAACAAAATGCCTGCAGCAAAGGTTTTGTCAAACCTGTCGAAGGAGGAGTAATGGATGAAGGCCATAATGCCAATAATAATGCCAATAAAACAGGCCAGAAGGGAGAGGATCATGAGGGCACGGGTGGCATCTAAGTGGGCTGTGGACAAGGTCAGAGGTCAATAGGAGTCACTGGTGCAGTCAGTGCAAGTAAACAATGGTAAATAATCTGAGGTGTGACCCCTTTTCAGGCCATGTTAACAACACAATATGATGAAGAATGGAGGAAGAAAATGAATTACAAATTTTGTCAAACAGTTGACATGCAAATCTTTAAACCTTTCTTTCTGACAGAAATGACTGAAAGCATTTAAAACTTTCTGCATTGGAGGCAGATTTATCTCTGATTAAACAAGAAATGCACAGCCTCAGTGTAATGCTATCAAATAGGGCTCTTACTTCTATGGTGTGATATGAATATGTGTCATGTTAGTGACAGTAATACATTTCCGAGAGTGACAGACTAAAATCCAGTGGAAGAAAGGCAACCTTGTGAAGCCGTACAGTTTGTTTTATGCCTGGAGCATTTTGTATATTGCCTGGAGCATATACAAAATGCTCCAGGCATAAAACAAACTGTACACAGCGAGTTCCCTTTAACAATTCAACCAATGAGAAAATTGTCACAACTTCAGAGTAGAAAAAAAAAAAAAAAAGTCTGGAAACCAAATATGAAAAATGCAACTCTATACAGAAATAGGCAGCTCTTTACAATGTTGATGATTGAAAAATCAGTCTTGTAATATATCTCATACTGCTGCAATCTCCCATTTAGCAAGTAAGCCCATCCACTCTTTTTAAGTTCACAGTAGCCATGTCCACTGTCCACCCAACTTTTCACACTGCACGCTCGTTTACTAGAATGTTCGAGTCAAGTATGAATGAAGAAATTATTCACTCACGATTGTACAGGCTTAGTTTTTTTTTCCCAGCACTTGTAATGATGTTTTTTTTTTTTTTAAATTTTTTTATTTTTTTTTAATTTTACTCTATTAATCCCCGAGGGGAAATTATTTCGCTACAGCGGCATCCCGAGGGGGAGCTGCTGCAACAGGCTGCCACGACCGCGGCGCCAACTAACCTGAGGTGCATGTTTTTGGGTGATGGGAGGAAGCCGGAGAATCCGGAGAGAACCCACGCAAGCACAGGGAGAACATGCAAACTACGCACAGAGAGGCCCAGGACCGGATTCAAACCCAGAACCTTTTTGCTGTGAGGCGACAATGCTAACCACTGCACCACCGTGCCGCCCAAATTGATTACTTGGCCATTATGTTTTTTGAATACTTTGAGTAATGCCTCTGGATCAGTATGAACCAATGATTGGCTAAACTTACCAATACTGTCGTTGTGTGGGAAGCATTTACCCGGCATACAGTAGCGCCACAGGCCCTGGTGCATATAGTTATTGGACTGCCGATACTGCATCCAGTAATCGGTTGCCGTGGAAACGATCAAGAGGATGTTCCCCACGCCTGCACAGAACAACCCTCCACCCAAAAAGCTGTACATCCTGCACCTGCAGACACACAGACATACACAGTAGGAAAATAAGGTCAGTTAGCATCAGCAGTCGGTGGTAAAGGCTCTGTCTAACCCCCCTTCCCCTCCACCCTATCCCTCCACCCCCACCCCACCTCTTCTCACTCTCTAAGTGTCAGTAATTGCGTTGTAATGAACATATTATTTCTACAGGATGAGCTGTGGAGTCGCCTGTGTATGTACACTCCAGTTTGTTCTCTCGGAGATCAGTCCCTGAAGATGTGCTTTTCATACACCCCTAGCCCCAATGCGTTTGCTCACACACACACACACGCACGCACGCACGCACGCACGCACGCACGCACACACACACACACACACACACACACACACACACACACACACACACACACACACACACACACACACACACACGTCCAGCCTCTATCGAGTGCAGTGATGCTTTGATACTTGATACATCTATTGCTCATTGTTCCACCTGGATGCAATATCCTGCAACCAATCTCTCTTTCTCATGGAGAGCTGTCATGTGTTTTATGTGTGGGGGGGATGATAGATATATCTTGTTATGTCTAAAACCTAAACGGGATGCTTGTTGAAGAGCTCTGTATTTCTGCTGGATCACATTTCTCCATGAGCATCCTCTCTGGCAAGTTCTGTCTGTCTCAATCGAAACCAAAACACTCCTTAAAAATGTGTTTGATTCCAAGCAGTCAATAAATGAAAATGGTCCCAGAATGTTAACGTCATTTGGTATTTATAAAATACAATACAATTAGTCAGTCAGTTTGATTTAGTATTTTCTGAGGTAAACATTACACACAATGAGACCAGCAGTTAATCTTCTTTTTGTTCAGGCTTTGGTCATGGCTGGTGCTGACTTCACTGTCTGTTTCGTCTTAATCACACAATCACATCAGTCAACGTGCTCAGTAGATATTCTTCAGTTCTTACTTCAGATGTCGTCTACTCTTGTAGAACACTTGAGAAAAGTGACCTATCTAGATTATGAGAAATTCTGTACAGATTTTTCATAAAGTCCCTTCACTCAGAGATCCTTTCTCTCTAAAAGATACTTGTTTATATTCATCACACTGCAGTTACATCAACACATAAACTGTTCATTTGCACCTAACTGGCTGTGGAATGTAAACATTTGTCTCCCTGGAACTAATGAGACTGTTAAATATATATATATTTTTTAAAGTAAAGAAAAAAACATCTTCAATGCCTGATACTTGCAACATTCCTTGTGGAGATCTTCAAACTGGAGCTGTTTAAATGTTCCATGTGGGGTGAAAATAGCAGGTCGAAATACAAAAATAAACTAAAACACAAACAACTAAAAAAAACACCAAAAGTTATTGGATGAGATTCAATATTATCTTACCTTAATCAGCCAATTTTAGGAAGATGCTTATGAAGATAGGGCTGTGTGACAAAATACAATAAGATCCTATATTGCCAAGAAAGGCAGATTTCCAGCAGGCTGACAGCACCAGCGTTTGACGGGGTGAAAAGGGGGAAACTGGGGCTACAATAAACACAGCGCTGACACAATAGGCCAGGCTGACCACAGACCAATCAGCTTCCACCAGTTTTGTGGTTTGGGAATCTGCTGAAAAAACAGAATTGGCCAAAGCTTGGCAAGCTGAAGTAATACTGATGACTGCATGGTTTTAATTGAAAGTCGAGAGCCAAACTGGCTTTAGAAGGGGCAAGCCAGGCATTAGCTGCTCTGCTTTTGATTTTTGGCTCATTAGAAAAGCATTGTCACACTACTTAAAATTCTTATTAAGTTTTGATATATCTCTAATAGCTATTTTTTAAAATTAAATGTTTATATTTGGATTTAATTTCTGATTGTTAATTTTCATGAAACTTGGTGGAAGGGTGTAGGATGGGTCCACTGAACCCACTGAATTTTGGAGCGGATGATCACTGGGCAGACTCACAAATGATTTATTTTTACTTAATACATCTTAATACAACTTACATTCATCTAAAAATCTAGTAGAGAGCAATTAAATCCAATAGTGATGAAACATTTCTAGAAATGTGGTACCAGTAATCCCTTGGGATGCATTCATTAGTAATAATAATAGTAATAAACTTTAGTGGTATAACCCCCTTCATACAACAAATGCAGCTCAAAGGGCTTTAAAGCAAGACAATCACATGCAGTGCATAAAAACATATAAGGGAACATTAACACAAAAAAAGAAAATGATAATTAAATAAATAAAATGCATAAAAACGGATGAAATTAAAGACAAAACAACACATCAATTAAACAAAACAGAGTTCAAATATAGAAGAAAGCAAAAAGCATTTTTAAGGCACAGTAGTGACAAGTACAGGCAAGTGTGAGAGAGCTTCAGGTGTAGCTAGTTAAAGGAGATATGTTTTAAGCTTTCTTATAAAGATATTTACTGAGTAAGTGTGTCCCCAGCTTTGGAGCAGAACTGACAAAAGCTGCATCCCCAATTTTCTTTCGGCTGTTTTCTGGGAACCTCTAATAAACCAGCAGCAGATGAAGCAGTTCTTGAAGGCACGTAGTTAATCAGAAAGTTAGCATTGTAACTTGGTCGTAGCCTCTTAAAATACAAGCTTTTGTATGTAAGGAGGAGGAGCGTAAAGTCATTTCTGCGTTACAGGTAGCCAGTGCAGAATGGCTAAGACTGGACTCGTGCTCTTGGTTCTGGTTAACAGCTGAGCTGCAGAGTTTTGGATGAACAGAAGTCTCTATTGTTTCTTTGGGAGGCCGGTAAAAAGTGCATTACAGTAGTCTACTCAGCTAGAAATTAAAGCATGAATCAACTTTTCAGCACCTGTCTGATTTATAAATACCTTGGCTTTGTTTCTAAGTTGGAAATATTAATTATTTTTCACCATGTTAATGTGCCTTAAAGCTTAGATCTGAGTCCAAGATAACATTGAGACTTGTCACCTCTGGTTTTATCCAAAGAATTATTTTCCCCACATTATTTCTCCTTTTGTTTTGGGGCCTTGTTTATAGTTTTGGAAATTGTTGCTCATACATTTATTTATTGCAAAACAACATTTAGTGATGGAGCACATAGCTGCATCATCTACTTAGTTTAGCAACGAAGTACAGTTGTGTATCAACAGCATAACTATGGAAACAAGCATTGTGCTCTCTAATGCTTTCACCAAGTGGCAGCATGTAAAATTAGAAAAAGAAAGGAACAAGGTGAATCCCCTGTGCAACCCCAAAGCAGTTTTCATGTATAGACATATGATCTCTAATGCTGATATAAAACTTCCTGCCTTTGATGTATGTTTTTTATGAATGTTATTGCTCAAACTTGATACAGCAAGCAGTCATTGTGGTGCACCAAAGGTATAAAGCCCTAAAACCCTGAAAAATCAGAACCCAGAGAGGACAGGCAAAGAAACAGACAGGGACACTGAATGCTTTCTGGTCTCTTTGACAGTCCAGCGGCCCGTACCAATTTGTTCTGGTATTCCTGAAGCCAGTGGAGCACTCAGGGACAGTGTTTTATGGGGCAGAAATGGAACCAGTACAATTGTAACTTACCATAATTGTTAATATATCCAGAAATATTTGTCATACAGTTGCAGATTTGCATACAATTGAAGTGGACAATTGGCTTTAGCAGAGGTCTGTACTCTCCAAGTGTATTTTTCTGTTTTTTTGGCAGTAAAAGACTTTGTACTCTTTATTATTGTTTTATTGTTCAATTTGATCATTACACGAAATACATTTTTCAAAAAAATGTTTCAATGGATTTACATTAGAGTGAATGCTGTGCATAGGCTATAGGTGCATGAAATGTTTACAAGTCATTACTCATGATTTCCCCCAGATGTACTTCAATCTAACCACAAAACATAAGATGCTGTACAGATGGAGACATGAGAAGCATTTTCAAACTGAGACAGAAGATGCCTGTCATATAATGTTATTTTTCCACACAATGTAAAAGCAGTGGTTTGAGCACAATGTTCACATGAACTATTCAATTCAATTACATTTTATTTTATTTATATAGCGCCAAATCACAACACAGGTGAATTAACAGGCACTTAACACATTAAAGTCCTTACAACAGAACTTTACATGAAGTATGTGTCAGAAAAGAAGATTATGTATTTGAAAATATGTTCTAGTTTACCTTCTGTTAACCCGTTGTGCTGCAATCTTAAACAAAGAAATAATTTCCGAATATACATTTGAACTTTTTAACCACCATTTAATTTCCAATACTCCTAATTTAACTTAATGTAATCGAAAGCATGTTAGGATGGCCATTTTACTAACTTCACATTTCTGAAGATACATTTACAGATCCACTATAGCTGTGCAGTTCATGATGTTTATGATGAGTTTAGTTAAGTCTGATTTGTCTTTCCTTGTCATAAATGCACAGCATAAAGGGAAAAAGAAAAAGAAAACTGCCCCCGCAATAAATTTGGATTTAAGTTTTAGATAAATTGATATGAACCTAAACAAAGTGGTTGTATTTGATGTTCAGTTTTGAATCTTCAACTTAAGTACATGCTACAGAGTTGACATTTGTAATGATGATGCCAGCATCTGTCAGACATCTTCACATCTTGCTTGTGTTGGAGCTTTTTGCCAGGAGAAAAAAAATTGATGCTCAGTTGGATTCAGGTTACTGACTCGGCTAGTCGAGAACATTGGTCATACAAACACGGTTGCTTTTTCTGTTTGTTTAGGATCATTGCTCGGCCTGCCGCACATGTTTTAAAAAGAGCTACAACATCTATAACTCTTAAAGATGAATATGTCACTGGAAAGAGTGAAAACACATTTCAACTTTATCATGTGAGTCGAATCCATGAATACATTCACATCAGCTTGTGTCAGCTTAAAAAAAAATGCATACCATAATCAATACTTTTTTAATGCCTAGATGAGTGATGAGTGCAACTTCAATAGCACTACTTTACTGTCGTGGTCGCCGTTCTCATGAGCGTGGTTTCCAGCTCCAGCATTTTTGTACACCACCTATTCAACTACAGATAGACTGTTAGAGACTCGCCGGTGGACATAGGTGAGTAGCTAAGAGAACCACATATTTGGGGAGTTGGTAAAAACCTGCAAGAGTGAAAATGGGACTTACATTCATCAAGTTGCCTAATGAGTGGAAATGGTGCTCCGTGTCTGTTCAGGCAAATGTTTGCAACTCCGTTTACTATAAAAGTTATAAAGTATAAGGTTGTAATTTCTGAATGTTTTTATTCAAATTTATTAAGAGCTGTATATTTATGGATGGTCCACAATGTGTTTACTGTTACCTCTGAATCGTGTTAGTGTTTGTGGTAGTTTCGGTTTTGGCAAGGAAAAGACCCCTATGTATTTTTAAGTGTATTAAGTGGTAAAACTTATAAGAGGACAATGTGGGTGTAAAATGCATTTTAGTGATCATTTTTACAAATCATTTTTCCCATTCTCCTTCTGAAATACTTCAAATTGATAGAAATTCCACTTTAGGTAGCTCTGAAGGTAAATGGTGCCGGCTCAGGTGTATGAAGAAGCAGCTCACACCGGTGCAGATCCTTTGGATGTGCTCTGACATGATGTTTCCTTCATTCTGACCATCATCTGGCTGTATTTGCTCATGCTGTGTCTCTTTCCAGCCCCCCCCCACCCCCAGCCCCCTAACTCCTAACCACCCACCCCTGCAGCTTTGACAGATACACACACACACACACACACACACACACACACACACACACACACACACACACACACACACACACACACACACACACATACACACAGATACACATACACACACCTCAAAGATGAAAGGAGAAGAGTAGCTCCATTATCTGCATTACAGCAAGTTGCTCAGACCAATTGACAACAACAAAATGCCCCAGAAAAAGCATTTTTTTTCTCCCAGAGATTTGAGTGCTGTACTTACATATAACTTCATTTTTATAGACCACAGCCTATTTTCTTCCATCTGGAGTGTGGCAGCCAGGAGGGCATTTGATATCCTCCCATGCACCATCAAAGTGGACAATATGCCTCTGTGACTGAAGAGCAAATCCATGTTTTCTTGAATCCATCCATCTTTTGACAGATTAATTTTGTTATGGAAAGTCGACATTTATGTGGCATTATTGGTGGGTAAGAAGGGGAGGTAATGTGATGAGAGTAATTACAAAGAGCCAGCGTCGTGGCATTAATGTGGTAAAGTTACTAAGCTCATGTCTGAAAGCCTCCCACACGGCCTTGTTTATGTGCACCTGCCGTCTGAACACACAGCCGTGACACTTTTTATCTTAATTTTTGTAAGCTGTTTTAAAGCCCTGTCTCGCAATTAAAGTATCACAAAAGATACTTTGTTACAGGCTTCAGTGGTTAGAGAAATGACCTGTGGCTTGTTATGGTAAACAAAAAGATAATTTTGTGACAGACACATCCCGCAATTTACTGCAACGTGTGGTGGAAAGTACATTTACTCAATTCAAATTTTGAAATACTTTACTATAGTATTCCCAACTAATTTGACTATTTCACTATATATTAGAAGGAACTATTGTACGTTTTATTCCACCAGATTCATCCAACTGCCAGTTACTTTGATTTTAAAAACAAGACACAGGGTCCATATTTTTTAGGAGGTGAGTGTTAAAAATTATTAAATAATTGTTGCTTGAAGTCTTAACATAGCCATATGTGGTGGTTTCCTGCATCTTCATTTCTAGAAAGAAATATAAGCAATTTGACACACTAAAAAGTCTATTAATTAAAATAGCTCATGGTTTAAAACTAGGGGAAGTAAACCTGTGGCTTTTTGGGGCACATTGGCAGTTTCCCACATTGCCCACTTGGTGACTTTACTGAGAAGAACCGAACTGGACATTTTATTGTAAGAGCATCATTTACATCAAGCAATTTCTACCTTTACTTAAGCCGGAGGGAAACAAAATGCAATTCGGATATGTCTGCAAGCAAAAATGTTGTTTAAACTACAATTACTAACCCCTTGACATGATCACGATTCTGGTCTCTAATAAAAGTGTGTTCAAAGACACATTTATTGCAATTTAAATACAGACTGTGGATGTTTGATAACAAGCCGTATTGTTCCCAATGCCTGTTAAATATATTGGTAATGGGAAGACATATCTTTATTTTTAACATTTGAAATGGCAAATTCACAGCAGAAGCAATTTAAAAATGTGCCTCCATTTAAAGTCGCATGATAGCTCACCATCAGATGCATGTTTTGTTTATTGTATATCTTAATACTTTGAGTACAGGCCTGGAGTCCTTGAATCTTCTCTAATTTCTGTTTTTATTTCTGTTTCCTACTCTAACTGTTTTTTTCCAGGATATTGCACATCTCTACATTTAGTATATTAAATGGCACACTTCATTTTTTTTCATATTCTCGGCCCCCGGCAAATATACTCCCCTAACAGATCCCATCCTATCAATCAGAAGCTTCTGCCCATCTTCATGATAATAGAACAACTCTGTCATATGGGAATAGAGTTGTGGAGGTGATGGAAATGATCCAAAAAGTGAGAAATCCTGGTATTTTCCAGCGGTGCCGTTCACAAGGCACAAGGTCGCACATAATGCCCCCAGAAAGTTATTGACATTAGTGGACAAAATGCTTCTAAATCTTTACGTTCCAGTCACCCTTTGCCTAAATGGATAAATCAACTCCTTGGAATTGAATTTTCAAGCCTTCAAATGGCTAATTTGTGCAGCAAATGCTTTCAGCATTTTCTCAGCAAATGAACGGCAGCTCTAATCATAAGAGCATGTGGGTGGTGGAGCCTCTCTTCATCCACCCATAAGACAGCTGCGTAGATGGGGAGAGAAACCTTTACACTTAACCACTTAAATGAATATATCAAGAAACTAATTTACCATTTTAATTGCGTGATTTAGGAAGACGCTACTTCACTTGCCCCTCTTCCATCTTGGTTGATTTCCAATGTGAGCGCACATTAGATTGATCAATGAAAGACTGCAGAAATCACAACACTTAAGTCTTTTCATTTCCCTCCCTTAATTAAATAATTGAAATTCCTGTCAGTGTCTGCACTTAAGCCGCACACAAACATTGCAGGCATGCTGCATAGCTGAATGAATCGTGAATGGCTTGTTTTTTATCCTTGCTTGTTTGTAGCTTGTTCTTTTCTTTGCCTTCTACCTTTTCCTTTTTTGTCTTCCAAGAACCACAGATTCACTCCATCTGTCAAGCCCAGAAATAGATCAGTGCATCCATTTTGTTGAGATCTGCCCATCCCATTAAGTGATTGCTTGCAGAAATGGCAGGGGACATTTCTTCTGATACGTTCCCTGAAACAGCGCAGGCAGACATTAAGGACACATTATTGAGTCCCATTTTCTCCCAGCCACAAGGATATCCATTAGAGTGGCACACAGGCCTAAATTTTTCCATTTTCTCCCTCACCAAACTTGACTTTACACATTATTTCTGCCTCTGTTTTGTAATTTGCTGCCACAAATTATATCAGGGAAAAGCCATCTCGTAGCATGTGGCTCCTCTTCCCCAGGCTATTTGCCAAGACTTGATTCTGAAGTGTCAAAATGGGCCTATCGTTACAGCTAATCATGACTGACAGGAGGGTGCTTTAAAGTCCATACAAGTTGGCCCACAGTGGAAACTTTGTGTGTGTTTTTATTCCTGTGCACTGCACAGTGGCATGCTACACCGATGCTTTATGGAGAGAGAGGACATTTCTTATCTGTATTTTCTGAATCACAGCTCCTGTCTCTTATCAAAATATGGATTCAAATATGACTCCAAAGAGGGTCAGATTTTGCCCTGTAAATTGAAAATTGTAAAGAAAGAGAAAAAGAGGGAGAAAAAAGTCTCAAGTCACAATAACAGACCACTTGATTTACAGACTGAACGTTTGACGTTTGAATTTTCTTAATCAGGTTTAAATGACAATTTTAACATTGTGAGATTTCCATCCTTGTGTTTTGAATCTCTGAATGATAATCCAGTTAAAGACAAAATGTGCAGGTAAACTCTTACAGATGTAGAGCATTCTGATGGAAACCATTTCCATCAGCAATTTCTATTACCATGAACACAGTACAATACAGTGACAATGAAAATTATTCAACCCATCAGAGAAACGGGCTTAACTATTCTGATGATCAATAATTTTGTAAGGTTTTTTGGTATAATTTCAGTGACATATTTAAATTGTAAATGAAAATGTGTAATACATTTTTTCAGAGTTGCAGGAATTCTTTTTCATAATACAGCCATGTCATAATTATTCAACCCCATCTTATCTCTGTCTAATATATATATATATGTATATATACATATATATATATACATATACTTTTTAAAAAAAATACTTCCTACTATGTAATGCTGCCAAATTGTTGCAAAATGAAATTAAGCTTTGAGTAAAAAAATATTACAATTAACCGACAAGGCAATGGTTTAAAAAACTATTATCACAATAGTTCAAATTCAGAACACACACTTGGCAGCATCGTCCACGAGCTTAAAACTCGTGAAAGAGTAGCAAATCTGCTTGGGTTTGAAAGAGAGAAGAAAGAGCAGAATTTGTTCTGGGGGAATCAGACTTTGGAAAACAACTGCCCTGAAACCCCCCCCGAAAACCAAAGAAACACCGGTTTAACTGCTGAAGACGTGCAAGAGGACCAAATGAAGGCAGAAACCAAAGTATCACGACAAATTGTAAGAAGAACACTTTAAAAAAAAAAAAAAAAAAAAAAAAAAAAAAAATCACAATTAGAAACCTTGCTGCACTCCTTTGTTGACCAAAAATCTAATTGAATATGCCCAAATAAATCTGGATAGTCAGTAAAACTCTTTCACCCATTGATCAGAGGCATGTCCAGTGTATGAAGGGCCATGGTTATATGACAAGAAGAATCAGCCTGGTCACCTGTCAAAAACATATTCGTTTTACAACAACAATTCACACAGTTAAATGTGTAAGGAGGATGTCAGAGGACTTTCACCCATGAAACCAAAGTTCAATTCTGTGAGAATGTGAAAATGAATGTCGAAGGAAGGTAATGTATTTATTTTAACCCAAACAATGATCTTGGAGTATTTTTTGGTGCCTAAACTTAACAAATCTGTGAATGTGTGCCATGTGACCCAAACCATTACCTTTTTCTGAACCTAACCATGTGGGAACCTTGTGTATGTCTCATGGGCTTTGTTGGACAGTCACTGGGGTGAACACAAGCCAAGTTGTGGGCCGTGGTTGACTGACTGACATCTCAGTCCCCAATGGTTGAATCCCACTTCAAATCTTTGGTGGTATTTAAAGAAAGCTTTGCTATAGAAACCAAAGAATATTAAGGGAGCTGAAAGTTGTTGTGTAGGACAGGGCCAAAATTCCAAAAGCATGCGGCATCAAAAGCTTGTGAGAAACTAACAGAAACATCAAATGAAGGTTGTTAAGGTTCAGATGATATTGTTATTAATATTGAATTTTGGGGTTGAATAGTTTTTCTCAAAATCTTATGTATTTGTATGCTATTTGTAAGCTTAACATTATATTCTCAAAAATCACTCAACTGTGCATTATTGGACTCTCTTTGATACAAAGGCTTTATATAGCCTTTATATATGTTTTCATTGCATTTTACGTACATCACTGTCATGTCTTGCATGTTAAGGGGTTGAATGATTTATATTTCAACTGCATAGGTGTATCACTGTAAAGGGGGTTAAGGCACATACCACATGACCATTAAAGACAATGGTTTGATTCCTCAATGTGACCTTTGCTGCTTATCAGTTCATTCTCTCTCCTCCCACATTTCCAATCTGCAACTTAAAGACACTATTAAATAAAGCCAAAATACTTATACTAATATTAAAAATAATGGTGCTGTGGTCTCATTATTTTGTAACATACTACCTTTTAACTTTTAACACCCTGCAGAGAACACAGCATGACTGCTGGTTTGAATCATAAACCCTGTAAAAAAAAAAATCCTTGACATTATATTTGAATTTATGATTTTTATCTGATGAGATTTAAAAGGCCAAAACATTGCAACACTTTTATTGTTCTTTGCTAAGTAAAATGGAACATGAAGAAAAACATAAATTGGCAAATAATTACTTGCACTGGAAGTAATTTACAGTTTAATGTCATGAACATTAAACAATGAGCCTGCCTTTGTTTATAATGTGTTATGAAGGTTAGTTCATTTGCAGAGTTCAACAGAGCAACAATGTTGAGTACAGTTCACAGTGCTCAGTATATATATTTAAATATGTCCAAGGCAATTCTAATGATGTCATTTTACTACATTTAGTACTAGTGCTATTAGTACTTCAATCTTCTAAAAAAGGGCTGATATTACTGTCACAATACATATTTCTACATTGTTGGACATGAATTGAAGCATGAAACTATCGTGCCCTGACAACCTTGATTACAGCGTCTCCAGACACATCACATATGTTAGACTGTCAAATCTTCATTTTCTGGATGCTGCATCTCTCCTTGCAGTAGTCTTTTTTTTTTTTTTTTTGTAATAGGCAGACGTGTTTGTGAAAAAAGTGCATATACAAGGCTTCTGTGTTTGGCTGACAGTTTAGTTTAACGCCTTGAGATGGTTTCACAATCTGCTACAACAGTTGGTTATGGTTAATCGCTTTTCTTCCTTTTACAGTGCATTGCTTCAAACTCAATGTTTTAAACTTATTCTAATTATTGATCTATGATAAATTGAAAATTTGGGTTTCTATGTCTTTAGATTGTATACTGCACCATGCTGCAGTGATTTGACACTGTGGCCTCAAAGCAGGATGATTCTGGGTTCGAACCAGCTGGTAGGCCAAGGCCTTTCAGTAAAGTTTGTGCCTGCGTAGGTTTTCTCAGGTGTCTCCTGCTTCCTCCACAGTCCAAAGACATGCGCGCTAGGTTGATTGGTGATTCTAAATTGGCTGTAGGTTTGAATATTAACATTAATGGTTATCTGCCTTTCTGTGTAGTCCCTGTGATGGACTTGGTCCCTGGGGTGTACCTATCCTTTACCCAAAGTCGGCTGGGTCAGGTTGCAGCCCCCCCTCACGAGTCTGTCCAGGATAAAGTGGGTATAAATAATGGATGGATTGATGATAATTTCAAATTCTCTGTTATCATTCACTGCAGCCTTAGGATTCCTTACTGCAGGCATAGTTGGCTAACACTGAACATAATAATGTCCCTGTGTTCCCCCTCTTACAGATCTGACAGCCTGTTGCATCCATTGCAATTACTCCAACTGCTTGAATACATCTTGACAACTGTATATGTACACATTAGCAAAATTAACTTGATCATGACCTCATTGCGCCGTTTACTCAGAGACATCTCCACGGTTTCATGCAATAATAAGCACAATAGCTTGTAAAAAAAAAATGCATTCAAGACCAGATCCACCAATAGACAGGTCAAGCCTTTTCACAGTGTTGTGGAGAGCACAATCACAGAGGCGTCAGAAGGCAACTCAAAGGCCACAGCAGCCCCCCACTGAGCTGACATTCTCATCGTGCCTTGCCCATTAATTCTGTCATTGTTGCTGCCCTGGCCTCCTGGAGTCCTATCAAAGCCTCAATAACCACTGCTTAACCAAAGTCCATTGCCACTGCTCTAAACCATCTGACAGCATGCGGGTGTGCGGAGCAACTGCCTTTCACTTTGACGTGGCTGCGCTGTAAAGGCCATTATTACCCTGTAATTGTAGGAGTCAAACCCAATTAAGCAAATCTGTATGGGAACAGATGCCGCCCAGTCCACCCGGTGCGCACACACACACACACACACACACACACACACACACACACACACACACACACACACACACACACACACACACACACACACACACACACACTTTATTTACCCGCTCCCCTTTCTGTCACTTGCTGTCACTTCACTTGGGTTAGGCCGACTTGATCTTTGATGTAGGATGAACAAGCGGTGGTTAAAACCCTCAGCCAGGTAGGACATGTTGCTAAGTGAGTTCTTACTGGTCATTTGCTTATTGCAAGTGAACAAGGAGAAAAACAGAGAATCGCTGCCTCATCTGCTGAGGCCATGGGAAGAACAAGTGACATTCCACTCCAGTTGGCATAGAGAAGTAAAAAATAAGCAAATGAAAGCCATTTAATCCACAAGGAAGGGAGCGAGAAAAGAGGGGCTTAAGCGTGTTCGGCTGCTCCAGCGGGGATCCACGCAGCAGTGAGGAACACCAACTCCAAGACCAAACGCTCCCATTCAAGTAACACGCCACCCACTGAGTCTGCCACTTCCTGTCTCCAAGAGGATTGGCTCTGAAACTAGAAGAGTAGAATTAAGGCAATGTTCACGCTTACATGGATAAACCGTAAAATCCATCTTATTCTCTGCACTTTTTGCCCCTCTGACCCACTATTCAGGTGTTTTTGGGGAAGGGAAAATAAAACATTTTAAAAGAAGTTTGGTAGATATATTTAAAAAAAAACCTAACTGTTCACTGGTTAACATTTAATTTTTTTATTTAAAAAAAAAAAATTCAGTGCAATATAATATCAATATCTATAATTCTAAAGAGTGTTCGGCAAATGTAAATGTAAAATCTGAGGACTTTGAAAATATGTGATCAGTAATGGACTTTCTGAATAAAATCCCCTTAAAGAAGCTCTCAAAAGAAGAAACTTAATAAATATAACTACTATACGCTTGAACAAACGGGAACCCATTAATCCAATTCTTTCTTTAAGCTATCTGTTGTTGTTTTTTGTTTGTTTTCTTTGTCTTGTATGAATGTTTGGTATGTTTTAGATTGATTAAATGGTTTGTGAGCAATTTCTCAGCGTCAAAGTGAAAAACTCAGCATTAGCTGGTTACCTCAATGTTACTTCATCTGCAATTTGGTTTTACATTGTTTTTCTTTGAAAAAACACATAACTGCAAAATGAAAGTGATACATCTCAAAACATCACTTTCATTTTGCAATTAGTGAACTTGAACTTGAATTATTAGACCTTAAGATTAACAGCTATAGGTAGGAGGCCTGAGCAAGCTATAGCTACTGTTAAGTTCAGGCTAAAAAGGCTTTCCAAGATAGAGTCATATCATAACAACAACAAATTGGTTAAATTTTGTAATAGCTAAGATGGCTAGTTTAAAGGAAAAATGTGCCACTTTTCACTTGGATGTCTACTCAGTTTTGATGGTAAATGTATTCAACAGAAGAAATCAATTCCTCAATATACGCAATATTGACTGAGAAAAAGCTGCCTGGCTTTGATAACAACTTTGTTAACTATCAGGACAGCTGTAATGCAAGAGATGCAAAGGATTACTGTTAGTCAAAGGCAAAAACGATGATATTGAGAGCTGGTGGATTATTATCGTTGGCAATATGCTAACTTTGAGGACGCTATCGACTTTACAGATGGTCAACTGACACTTGGAGCAGGTGCAGTGCACTTCATACTTAGAGAAGAAAGCCTGTTGACAGATAGCAATCTGTCTATATATAAACTTATCTCGTGCGCACAAATTCATTACATCGTCCGAACGAGTTCATTAAACATGGGAACGAAATGCTATTTTGTGCTATTCCTGTGGCCAGTCCCGGGTTCCGTAGTCATCATTATTAGTCACGATACATTCTACGGTCACTCCTTTGTTTTGCCTCTGCTGCATGTAGAGGGAGGAGGGGCAGGTTTGGGAGGGGAGCTCAGCCAGCAGCTGACAGAACGACAAAGTTTGACCAGTCGTCACCATCACACACACACACACACACACACACACACACACACACACACACACACACACACACACACACACACACACACACTCTCTTGGGCTCTCTTCCTTGTGCTCGCCCTTGCCACACATTCAGAATAGTTTTTTATGTTAATTCGGCTGAGGCACTGTAAAAAAAAAAAGCCCTCAGGCATGGCACCTACATCATATAATAGTGGGGAAAACCTTTTTTCTTGAGGACAGATGGCTGCAGAAGTAGGTGAAGAAACAATCGACCCCAGTCTGCGAGATGCTGTGTGAAACTGTGGCTGCTCAGTGATACTCCACCCCCGCTGTAGCACAGAGCGTTGCTCGCCTAATTGATCACGTTTATTAATATTAAATGTGTCACATGTCTAAGTCACAGCACCAAGTTTGAAGCAGTTGGGATGAATGGTTACAGAGATATGCGAAGTACAAACATACACATGTACAGACAGAGATTCCTTGCATTATATATAGTGAGATATTATGAAATTAAATGTGTCATGTAAAGTAAAAAAAAGTCATTTGGAAAAACTGACATGATGAAATAAAAGATAGCTATTACTGGGTTTGATAATTCACTTGAATATTTTACAAATTGTTGATGGATTTTTTATATTTTACACTATTTATTCACAATGTAAATACATTTGTGTTAAACTGAATAGTTCAAATCCCTATTTATTATCGACACAAACAATAATAATATGTAAACCTGCATTTACAATTTGATGATTTAAAACCCTTGTTCTGATCTGATATGGAACTTCTAAATCTACTACACTAATACAAAATGATATACAGTAGTTTCATGTTGAAGGAGTGGTCAGTCACATAGACTGCTAATCAATCAGTCAATCATTTGAGTCTACGCAACAGGCATTGAGCTAATTACACACTGAGAATGAAACAATGAGGTAATCTAATGAGCACTGTGGCAGTTACTGCGGCCACATGGACCTGCCTAGGACTAATATAGAGGCAGTGAACAAGTAGGATATTGTCATCGTTCACCCCAGCAGGTTTCACTTGAATAAGAGCACTCATCCAGTTGATTTAAATGTGTGTGATCTCACGCCTCTTTCACTCCCACCTTTGTTGCCTTCAGAAAAGACAGGTCATAATGGGTCAGCGGACACACACACACATACACGTTAACAGGGTGTGAGTATGCGTGTGTTTGTGCGGATGGTCTGGATTGAAGGGGGGGTTCTGTTTTTGGGTTGGATATACAAGCCTAGATTTGGCCCCCATGTGGTCCGTGCACAAATACACTCACCCGCTAAAACCTGGGAGTGGTTCTCCTCCTTGACTCCTGAGTCTTAAACCCCTCTCTGAAGTCTTACTACTTAGTGTTTCTGGGTATTAAATGATAAAATAAGAAGATAAATGTGTGTGTGCGCATGCACGTGTGTGTGTGTGTGTGTGCTATATTTTAAATTAAACCTACTATTAAACAGATAACATAATAATATAATAATAAACACATCCTTCCTTCCTTTCACCATTCTACTTCTTTTTTTTTCTTTCCAATTTAAACGCACATACAATACAAAACTATGTTGTTGTATTTTATATTAAGGTACATATTTTTGTTCTGTAATTTCTCATCATTATGATTCAGGTAGATTGTTGACTACCTTAGCATTCTGTTTACTCAGCAAAGCTTGTACACTGCAGCCTGACCTCTATTCTTCAGACATATTAATCACTGTTCTCAGTAATTGCCAGCCTGGTTTCCATTTTTAAATAGCCAATTAATGCACCCTCAAATATCTTGAATCTTTCCCATGGTTGCCACCTCTGTCAGTCAGGGGCACAATGGCAACAAGGGAACAAATGCAGCACTTGGAAAACAATTGAAGAGGCCAGTTGTCAGTAATTTAGCAGTTCATAAGGCAATCTTATTAATTATCTCCTTCACTGGTTGCTACATGCTCTGGATGTCCTGATTACATGCTTATTGACTCTGAATCCTTTGACGAAATGTTCCTCGCTCCACTTCCTAATGGAGTCTAAAAGAGGAGTCATTTACAAATGGCTTTATTAGGCAGAGGGCCCACATAGACCTTTAAAATGTTACTTGAAAATGCAATTTCATCTGACGTTTGCAGGAGGCTTTCATGCACTTAAGCAGAGGTCATACAAACAGCAATGTAATTAGCACTCTCCCTTTTACAGAGTGTGCTTCATTTGAAAAGCGTTACACACCTTTTCTCCACCATTCAACATTAATCATTCAGTTCCAGGGAAAATTGCCAAGCTTATGAAAGACAAAATGTCATTCTGGCTGGCCACTCACTGCATGAGGCTTCTTCTTGGAGTGGATTTGTTTGATATACATGGCGAGAGTTGAAAGCTTTGTGTCATGCATTAAGTAATTGTCCTACAGTAGGTTTAACACATGACACAAAGGGCAGGCTTTTGATTTTCTCGGTCGGGAGAATTGAGGGGGGTCAAGCATGCATTGAAGATCATTCTGAGATTGAAGCCATAGGCTGAGTGAACGAAACAAATATTACAATTAATAGAAAAGCTGCGCATTAAAGCCAAACAGCGTTCTATCTTTTTGAAAATATAATGTATAGATACATTTACATAAATTCATATACAGTACAATTCTGTGAGGTCAAAACAATCAAGTTTCCACAATACAAAGTCTGCTACACATCAAATGCATAAACTGTTTGTAAGTGTCTAGTGCAATGGAAGAACCCCCTAAAATGTGAGCAAATGCTGAAATTTGTCAAACCTCCTCCAAGCCCATCCCAGCTCACGTGGAGCCTCTCAGCATGATTCTAAATGCAGATAAGGAAGAAATGGAAAATGGAGGCCAAATTGACCCTTTCACAGCATGTTAAGTCAGTTTGTATGGGTACCTGGAGTGGCTGTCCCCCTCCCATCAATAAAATAATTTAAGAACACATTATACTCCTTTAAAAGGGCCCATTTGTCAGACCAGGTGACTCTTAAAAGACCCTGCGGATTAGAGACGCCCTGCATCAGGTACTTTTAATTCAACCACAATCGATATGACTTAGGCAGCCGTTGTGTTGGGAGTGAATATTAAAAAAGGGTATTTCAGTTAAAATGTCTCCTGTGCATAAAGTCAATAAAAATGGATGGGGGGTAGACAGGGGTGGAAACCATACACTCTGTGTAATTTGTAGAATCTACATGGGTTTTCTTGAAAATAGTCAAAATAATAATAATGTTGTATGAATAATGTCAACCAAGGAACCAGATGACAACTGTTTCCATAATACACTGGCAGACCCCCCCCCACCACCCCCACAACCTTTTCTATCAGTTCTTTATTTTTTTCTTTGTGAAGTATGTTAATGACAAACAAAGAAGAGTCACTTCACCCCCAATGTGCCTGTAAAACATGAATCGTATGATCGCTTCACTTTGATATCCCAAGACAGTATTGACTTTTCAGTAACTTCCTATGTAGGAAGTTACTGAAAAGTCAATACTGTCTTGATATATATGTATATATCCATTATCTATACCCTTGTCTTCATCTCGACCCGCGTTGAGACGCTCACAGTCTCCATTCACACCTACAGCCGAACTACAAACCACTGTTCACTAAGTAATGTACTGCAGTCTCTGCACCTTTCACTTGGCTCTTTTATGGTTACTACCTTATATTTCCAATTAGTTTTTATTGAGAATCTATGTACAGTAATGATACTAAAAGTTACCTACTGCAAATATATCATATCTACAATAGCTGAAGATGAATATATCTCCGAAATTTCTTGGAACTGTAAAAGAAAGAGCATTTGTTATTCGGCTATGTTTAAATGTATCTGAAAATATATCTCTACAACTATATAGTTCTTGTTGGACATTGTGTCAAATCTTTGAGACCTGATCTGACGGAGGAGACAGCGTCATGGAACACGGTGTTTTTGCTGCTCAACTGGGCTTCATGAAATAATTCTGTATGTTTTGCCATTTCTGTTTCTGTACTCATCAACAGTAGCTATTGTTAAGTCAAAGCACAATCTGTGATCACAGGGTAAACAAAAAGGGTCACTCACCCTTCACTACAAAATTGAAGTGGCACCCATTGTCATTTACATTACACAACGTAAATATTTTCTGAATTGTTAGACAGAAACCGTATTCTTAAAACCTTATAAAACCTTATACAGATAAATTGGACTCAGATTCTGCTGACCGGCGCACTGGACACACGTGGACTCACAAACATTGAGTTAGGATTTAAACCTATCGGGTTATCAGTGATATAAAATCATTTTTTAGAAACTTTGATTTACTTCAGCTTGATACATATTAGTGTACAAACCAGAGATTACCTTGAAATAAAAGATATCGCTGATAAATTACAAAATTACCATGTCTCAATATCAGAATCAGAATTGGATTTATTGCTAAATATTTTTTTAAGGAATTTGTCATGGTTGCAAGGATGCATAGAAAATTAAAAAATTAAAAAATAAGAGAAAAAAACATACAAAAAGAGAAAAAAAATAATGCAAATAAAATATAAATGAATCATTATAAATCCCCAAAATATGTATAAATATATGAACTAATATGAATGTAAACATCTGTGGGATCGATTTATATTTATAATATTTCTTTCATGTTGAGCTCTTTGAGCTAACTGCAAAATCATCATCAACTTGTCTCTTAGACTCTGTCCCAACAAGACTGCTCAAAGATGTCTTTCCCCTATTAGCACTTCCATATTAGATCATATCAATTTAGCAACAGATTATGTACCACAGGCTTTTAAAGTTGCTGTAATTAAACGGCAGCTCTTGATCTGTTTTACCTATTTCCAACCTTCCCGCTATTTCAAAAATGCTTGGCAATTTTGCAATTATGTGACTATTTGCAGAGAAATGGCGTGTTTGAAGCAATTAAACCAAGCTTTCGAGATTTTAATATATTGACGTCAATAATGACTCATCCATGTGCACAAAGATTAGTCATAGAGTACCACAAGGTTTGGCGCTAGGTCCGATACTTTTCACATCATACATGCTTCCTTTTGGCGATATTACTCCATAATCTTCCATTGGTGTGCAGATGAAACCCAGTTAAATCTGTCTTCGAAACCAGACGAAACAAATCGGTCAGTAAAATTTTAAGAATGTCTAAAAGACATAAAGGCCTGAATGATACATCTAAACATCTTAGAAATTATTTATCCAATCACATAGTTACTCTGGATGACATTGCCTTGCACCAAGTACCCCTGACTGCAGTGTGCAAATCAAGGCAGTGCTCAACATTTGACCCTGCCCACATTGAGCATTGCACATCCCTGCTACTTCCAGATCAAAATGTTGTTAGAAAATGCCAAATTTGAAGCACAAAAGTGATTGCAAAAAACTATAGTTTTGAGAATTCCATTGTCATTCACACAACAGCCCCGTTGGCCCCTTTTCAGCATGCCCATGTTAGTCAATCTGGCTCTAGTCCACTGCGTGCCTTGTGAGTACCAGGAGACAACAAACAAATCTGATGACAGGATAATGCATTTTTGAATAGTATAATATTTTTGATTTACACAAGTTATTGTGTAGATTAACAAGATAAAAAATAAAGCATTTTTGAAGGAGTAGAATTGAACATTTTCCAACTGAATTCTGATCTGCACACTGCAGTCAGGGGAACTTTGAAGTCCTGTTTGATGAGGATATGTCCTTCAAATCACATTTCAAGCAGGTTTCTGGGATTGCTTTCTTTCATCTTCGTAATATTAATAAAATCTGGAACATCCTGCCTCAGTGATGCAGAAAGGTTGACCTAAGCTTTTGTTACGTCCAGGCTGGACAACGTTATGCCCCAATTGCTATTTAAAAAGCCTGTAGCTACTTGATCCAAAGTCCTAAAGAGAGATTACTGTTAGGATTAGGGAAGAGAGATCATCTTTCTCCTATTTTAACTTTTTTTCATTGGCTTCCTATAAAATTAAGACTTGCATTCAAAATTCTCCTCATAATTTAAAAGCTCTTGATGGCCTTAAAAAAATGGACATTACCATATTATATCAATAGAGTTTTTTTGCTCTCAGAATGGTGGCCTGCTTGTGGTTCCTTGAGTTTCCAAATGTAGAATGGGATGCAGAGCCTTCAGCCTTGAGGTGACCCTGAACCATCCCTTAGTTATGTTGTTATAGACCTGGGCTGCTGGTGGGCCTCCATGATGAACTAAACTCCTGCCCTCTCTCTCTTTCATTCTCTATACATTTTTATGAAAGCATTACATCTCAATAACTTCTCTCCCATTGTTGTTTTTGAATTGCTTGTTGCCTCTGCATGCAGTTGTGCTTTTATTTGCAGGTATCCTTGACCCTGGAGCTACATGTTTCTGGCCCCACCAACAGTTTATTTTCTTGGATCTCTATGCTGTTCTTTTCTCTCCTCTCTCCTCTCACCCCAACCGGAGGAGGTAGATGGCCGCCCACCTCCGAGCTTGGCTCTGTCTGAGATTTTTTCATTTTTAAAGGGAGTTTTTTCCTCCTAGCTGTCGCTCGTGAAAATCGTTGTATTGTTGAGTTCCTTTTTTTTTTTTTTTTTTTTATAATATCATAAGGTTCTGTTGTAAGGACATTACTATGTCAAGTGCTTTGAAATAACTTGTGTTGTAATTTGGAGCTATATAAATGAAATTGAATTGAACTGAAATGTACATGGTGTAAACATTATGTGAAATGCGCAGGTGTAATATTACAAAGAATTCTAATAATTGCATTAATGTAACGTGCCATGTTAGATGTTCTGAGTTCACAGATGTGCAATACAATATTATAATATATTATTTGACTTGCAAATACACAGCCAATTATATCCCAAATGTTCAGTATCTGTTTTGGTTGGCTTCCAAATATTTCGTCTGGAATAAAATAACTTAATTTTGCTGTCTGCATTTAAGTAAGAACATTTGCCATCCACACTACTGCCTGTATGCCTTGGAGTCACCGTTTTCTCCGTCTGTGTGTCAGTGAGAGGAGGTTCACAGTGGCTGAGTGAAGCAGTGATTTGGCATGTTAGTGAGTATGTTGGGGCTAATCAGACAGAGGGCCAATGTAATGGACAGAATCTGGGCAGAATCACAGCTAGACCTGCCGCGGCAGGGAGCGGGTAATGCAACTAATTTCTCCACTGTCTCAGCCACCGCACAGACGGAAATGGGGTCAACAAAGGGGCAGGCGGCATCAAATGAACAGCTGTTTCCTTTCACAGTGTAGATATGCGAAGAGAAGAATCTTAGCAAGCCCCCCATCTGCTTTTTGTGTAAATGTAGAAGAATGTATGTACAAATTAGGGGCAGGACCTGTGAATATTACTTTCATTCTTCAGCTCAGAATCCTACCTATCAGTAATGGTATACTGTGGGAACACTGTGCAGCTGTGTAATGAAATGTGCATAGGGTTACTCATAGATTCCTTTATTGGCTGAGGTTTCTGCATTTGTTGTGATAGAGAAACAATTGGCTATTATAAAAATGCCTCTCATAAGGAAATAAGATGGCAGTGTGTGCATTGGAAAGGCTGGAGGTAGCTGTATAAAGTGTGGGCCTTGTGTTAAGAAGATGTATATATATTAATGTAGATATTAAGGTCCAATCGTTGGATGCTCTGAGAGTTTGCTGTCCCATTCGTCAGTGATTGGACTTGTCCATTTCTTATCACAAACAACAAATGCTACTTCATTTTATCAGCATTCTGACAGCTGTGTAAGGTGTTTTCAACCAGTGAGATGACAAATATGAGCCTCTGTACTCTGTAAGCTGTATACCTATTCAATCATATAGTAATAAGTCTACTCGATGTGGTTTAAATTATTAAAAAATATATTTGTTTTCAAATTTAGGCAACCAATGTATTCCGTGAATTGGTTTGCATGGTGTTATTCTCAGTTTACTGTGTTGGTCGAGTATTATTACTGTATTTCAGTTATTATTCAAGACTAAAGACAGATTTTTTTCATGGGAGGATATCTCCAGTACAGCACAACAGATACAAGTGGATTGAACTAGGATGTCACAGTGGGATGCAACATGTCTAGACCATGAAACAAATATTTTAATATCCATCCAAACCACAATTTACTTTCCCACAACAAGCATATCTGATGGATCTCAAAATGAAAATACCAGTTCCTTAAAAAATTATTTAAAAGACATTCAAATGAAAGTGTTTAGGATTTAGTGGTATCTGGCAGTGAGGTTACTGATTGTAACCAACTTGCCTCACCCTCTCCTTCCAAGTGTGTAGGAAAAAGGTGGCTGCATAACCAGTTTGTGTTTTATTTGGTTCGTGCATTCTGGACTTCTGTAGAAACATGGTGGTGCAGCACGATGGGCTCTGAGGGAGAGGACCTGCTCCCTACGTGGATGTGAAGGGAGACATCCCTTGTTTTGTTTTTTTGTGGGGGGGAGGGACATTATTTTCAGTGGCAGACTAATCTTCATTTGGGGCTCTAGTAGTTTAGGCAGCTGTATGTGGAGGCAAAATAATTGATGATCTTGTCTGTTGTTGGCCAACAATGTATCTCGGCAAATGTGAATACAGGATGTCACCAGTCTTAAGCTGTGAGTAAAAGTAGCAACAGCACACTATAAAATGACTCACGGCAGTTCAGGAAAAGACCTACATTTAAAATCTAGTTTACATAGAAATTGATGGATTGGTACGTTGTTGGACAATTACTATTGATACATTAATATGTAAACAATTAAATGTCACAAGTACTGTTGGCTAGGTTAATTAATTACAGTGCATCATGTTCTTAAGCAGACAATAATGATTTGGAAGTAAAATCTTTATCTGCTAGGTGATCCATAAATAAAGCTGTGGAATGAATATAGTGAAATAAAAAAAGTATAATATGAACATACATATACTACAGCAGACAAACAGCAGCTATGTTAGGCATCATAATCATTCACCATTGAAGGTGTTTGGGTGGCTGGCAGTAGGATCCTCTGGAGAAATATGAATCACTTAAACTGATGTGCTGCCCACCCAACAAAACATATCCTCAAAATGCGTAGTGTATCCTGGAGCTGAGAGGACCCTCAAGCATCTCTGTAACATACAGGAAATCTCTTTCATAGACCACCAACTTGTGATTATCACAAGTTGAAATACAGCTTTTTGAGAGGGTTGTTTTACTCGCAAGGAACAACAGTACACAGTTTCATCTTTATAGAAGTACAGTCAAGGAAGCACTGTGTACTTTTTAATTTCTTCTAATGCATACTTGGGCTCCATTTCTTAAGGTTCAGTAAGAATTGATTAAGTTTCATTCTCAACACCATGTATTTAGTGGATATTTTCAGCCACCTCTTCACTAAGGCTCAAATTTTAAACAGCAATATTTTGTGATTCTAAAATTTAAAAGATACCTGCTCATTAATAAACCTACTGTATATTGCTTTAAAATGCCCCTTGAGTAAGGTGTAACAGGCAGTCATGAGTGTTTAATAAGATGCAGCACTTGGTTTGTTACAAGCAGTTTCCTATAAATTCCAGGTTGTTATCACTCTGCTATACTGGAGCAGATCAATGTTGTTAACACTCATATAGATTTATTGACTGGTGAGGTTCGTGCTGTTTTGGGACCAGAGCCAGTAGCGATGTTGGAATTCAGTTTTGATGTCAACATTTGTATGCATTTAATCTTGCTTGTATCCAATTTTAGCCCAAATTAAAATGCAATATATTGCTTTTCACGTCCTTCCATAATGCTGGCAACTACTTAAATTGCTATTTCATTGCGTAAGCCTCGAAGTTTAGAGTTTGCATTGATTTTTTAAAAAACAGATTAATTGAATAACCTGTCTGCTGTGTTGTTTCTGCAGAAACTTTGTTGGAAGGTTCTTTTATGATGTTTAGTATCCTTTTTAGGGTCACACTTAATTATATAGTACTTAACGGTGTTTTATTTGACTTGACAATACATCAATCTGGATCTGATTTGTTAATTATTTTTAATCTAAGGAAACGGTTTGGAGTCAGACTTAAGTGTTTTCCATCCAGTTCATTCAGCCCTGTCAGAGATTTCCCAACATCCCCATTAAATAAAGGAAAATGAACAAAACAATAATTAATTAAAAGCATTTATCTGGGTACAACATATAAACCCCACAACTCTCATGGTAACAAATCTTTCATACTTCCAGAGAAGAGAGAGAGAGAGAGAGAGAGAGAGAGCAGGGGGAAAAAAGAATGACCGAAATGCACATGCCATCTGTGGCTGAGATGCATTAAAGCTTCCCCATCAGGAGAAGTAATGGATTAAAGGCCACTGTGGCTCTGCAGTTTGCCAGTCAATGTTCTTTCGCTCTTCTCCAACCCAAAGTCCCCCCTCCCTCCTCTGTTCCCTTCCCGCTGGAAGAAGTTGATTTGCCATCAATTGCCATCTTGGCTGGCGCCATTAATGCACGCCCACAAAAGGATGACACATCGCATTATCACCTCACTCCCTTTCAAATTAGAGCTGAGCGATGCCTCGGCGCAGCTTGTGACTGGTTAACACTATCAGCTATTTGTAGGGATTGTTCCCTAATACGCAGTGTCTAAAGATTTCATCAGGCATTTGATGACGGAAATAGACCACTGCCCACAGAGAAATTGGACTGATTAATGGAATTATGTGTTGGAGGGAAGTCAATACAGGCAGCAGACACTCACAAGGGGATGAGCAGAGCTGTCTGTCATAGGCCAGACTCAAGTGGCTTGGCCAAGAAGCTTCGGTCAGTGCAGGCATTGAGTGGGACCTGGGCTATGTGTGTCCACTGGAAAAGTCAGATATTCAAATCTATGCTACTTACTGTGGCTATATGCAGCCTGCCTCCACTTTCAATGTCCATGTCCATGATCTGTATCCTGATGGATACAGATCTTTTTTTTTTGTCATCCACCTCACACAAAAAGCATTGTAAATCTTACCTTAAGGGTAGGAAAAGCACTGAAATACCCTTTCTGTTGCTTTTGTGCAATTATTCCCGAGACTGGTTTCCACCCTCACTCAGACCAGCCCCCATCAGCACTGTTAAGTGCTCTCTTAGTCTGCTCTAATGCACCTCCAACCCGCCAACAAAACTATAGACGACCCCCTTCCGCCACCGTGGCCCCGTCTGCCTCTGATTCCCAACACAGCCTCCTCTGTCATTTGAATGAATTATTTCTACCTCTTAAGGAGGGTGCAGATAGAGTTCTATGATCCTTTGACAATCAGCCATACAGTTGGGAAGCAATGGACCTATTAAGGCTGTTTTCACTCCCTCCTAGATTACGGAAAAACTACCTGAGTAAAAATACAGTTCTTCCATAAATATTTTCAATCAGCTCATGGGCATTGTATGTGAACTATGACAACAACAGTGCCTTCTTTTATTGCTCCACAGCTTACCTTTATCAGAATCACATACATTAAAGTTTACACACACCCCCCCCCCAACTGATAAGGTTAAAAAAAAAAAGTGGTCATGTGATCATTCTCTTTGGTGAACAAAATATCTTAAGTATTTGTGATTTAAGAGTGGTATTTGTGTTGTCTTAAAGAGCTGTTTAAAATTAAAAATTAAAGTTGAGAGAAATTGCTTTTGGTCAAAGATATCTACAGTGAATAGCAGAACACACAGATCATTGGCCTTGGCCTAAACATATAGAGTAACATTTAGCTATATTGTATATTTCTAAGCTTAAGATTTCCCTACTGCCTTTAAGTAAAGACTGGGACAACATAGCAGTATGGACCAAACAAATAGTTGTTTAAAGTCATCTCATTAAACTTTATGTCACCGTAGAGAAGAGATTTCACATTCGGTATGGATGTAACCATGCGACAATACATCTACTGTATGTTAACCAACTTTAAGATCATGTGATTGTCATGATACATTCAGCTGAGGAGCAGCGTCTCCTCAGGCCTCGTGGATGTGGGACATGTGTGGTAGTGCACATTGTAGGTCTTCAGTGCTGGTAACACTGTTATATGATAGGATGATAACTTTGACTAGATATTAGTGTATTTATGGAGAACACACAAGATGATCAATATCATAGGTCAATGTTGGTCCATAAAATAAAACCAAGGAATTTACTGTAACAGTCTCAGTGTGAGCTTCCTCCATCCATCCTCAAAGCTTTAGCAGGAGTGCCCTCTGGTGTACAATCAGTGAAACTGGAACAAGTCAAAACCAAATTAAAATTCACTGAAAAGCTGTGTGTGTGTGTGTTTGTTTGTTATATATATATTGTGTCTTGACACTATATCACTATATATATATATATATATATATATATATATATATATATATATATATATATATATACACACACATATATAGCGGGGATACTACCTCCTCAGAATAGCTGGTGGTGACAACAATGTGGACTGAACTTCTTTATATACTTTATATATTCTTTATATATATAGTGTCACACAGTTATGAAAGATCACTATGAATATACAGATAACCACTGCTGCCACTCTTCAGCTGCATTAAACACATCATTTTGCATTTCCATCTAGTCAACACAAACTTTTTCTTATTGATTATCGTAATTACTGGAATCAGTTTAATTAACAAGGCAAATCAATGAATTTCTGTATAAAAGAACACAGACAGGCCAATTAGGCACCCAGTTTAAGAGCAGATTGGATATTATATGCGTGAAGTGCCTCTCCCTTTAAATCCCCTTAGTCAAGGCTTCTCTGCTGTGATCTGCTTTACTGCAGATCCGGCTGAGACCGGAGTCTAACATTCATGTCTGGAAACAACCAGACCTTTCACCCATTAACCCAACACTACCAACCAAGACAAACACTTTGGTTAAACTTCATCTTCTCATCACAACTATCCTTTGCAGAGGTGAAAGGGCTGGAGAGGATGTATGTATGTGTGTGTGTGTGTGTGTGTGTGTGTGTGTGTGTGTGTGTGTGTGTGTGTGTGTGTGTGTGTGTGTGTGTGTTCTTTCCTCTTATATGAAATGCAAGCTAAAAACATCTGAGGAAAGCAAACAGCTGCATTATGGGAGTCGCTGGCAGGTTCCCTAAACTGATTAAAGGAAGTTAATCACTTCATTTTTCATCCTCCAGCTCTTATCCTTCCTTCTATGATGATTTGCTGCTGGCAGCTGCAGAGGAATTGTAGTTTTAAGCCACTGGTGGTTTGTTCCTTAAAGACATTAAACAAGTCGCTTTTACACTGGCCAGTCAATAATGATATTACACATGGAGGCGGTGTGTAAGATGGGCCGAGGACAGCAGTGAGGTGTCAGAATGGAGGGACAAGAGATAGGGAATAGTATGAATCTGGAGAAGGTGGAAGAAGGGACAGGGTGCAGAAATGAACTAAAAAGCTGATGTAATTCTGCATTGGTAAATGACATTACATTGATATTTCACTTGTTAAATGCAGGTATGAACAATTAAATTATTAATTGCTTCATTAATTTGCAATAAAAGTTGGAAGTAATCTTTATTATCATTAGTTCTACCCACGTTTTTTTCTGCTGTTAAAATAGCTTCTGTGAAAAAGGAGTGTTGATACAATCCAGAAAGCAGAATGTTGTGTACAAGATGAACAGATTTAGTAAAAGGTGTTGGGTTATCACTGATCTGTGTGGTCTGTGGACCCCGTCTCTCAAACTCTCTTCCTCTTAGTGAAGTCTGGCAATGAAGCCGGCATTCAGAAGCCTTTTGTGTCATGCATTTGGGAACTCTCCATATGAGCTGTGATGGTACAAACCAGACCCCGGTGGACCCAACAGGCAGAAGACCACATGGACGAGCTCGAGATGGTGAGGTAGAAACTACACTTTCCTGTTCTTACTCACAGCTGCGCAGTGCCTCACGTCTTGAGGCTAGCCATAGTGTTACAGTCTAGCCACGACAGGAAAGTCCAAAAGCCATAACTTGCATTTTCACATTTCACTTATGCATTTTTAACTTAGAACTAAATATTTTCTGTCCAGCTTAATTAATGAGCTCAAAGTGAACATAACATTCACAACAAAAGACAGAAAATATGCGTACCACTGACGGCTGCTGCTGGTAGCTGAATTAACTTAGCAGTTTTCCTGGTAACTCTTCACATTAGGCTGAATGAATTATCAAGGATTCATACATGAATAAAAATATACATACATGACAGAAAATATTTAGCCATTTTGAAAAAAACGCAGGTGGAACTAATGACAATAAACATTAAACATGACTTCCAACTTTTATTGCAAATAGATGAAGAAAATAATAATTTCATTGTTCATACCTGCATTTAACACGTTAAATATCAATGTAATTCTTTCCTGGATTTTAGGATTGGTTCTGTTAACTTAAAGTGATGAATAAACAATACATTCAGAGTAGTCACATATACAAACACGCACAGATCTTGTTCAGGCCCACGGCAGGCCCGGCAGCCATCTGAAACTGACTTTTAGCATTACGCAATCATCATGATCTTGGCATTTACCTTCTTTCCCCTCTCTGCTTATTGTCATGATCGTAAGGTTTATATGTTTCTGTTCTTTTTTCATTCGTGTTCCTGTTTTATTTTGATTAATCACCGTGTCTCTCATTTCAGATTTCTGTTTTTCCCCGCACTTGTTTCCAGCTAATGTGTATTTAGTCTGCATGCTCCTTACCTTCTGTGCCAGTTCGTCATAGTGCTTATGCTCTTTGTACTAGGCTTTTCCTTGTGATCCCATATCGAGTTTTCATGTGTACTGACCTGTGCTCATTATTTCTTGGAACCATTATTTCCTGGGGTTTTTGCCTAATTTATTGACTGGACTTTTTGACTGGTTTGAGTCTCTGGAACATCCCTCTGTGTTTTTTGCCTGTTTTGTACACCTTAGGTGCCTTTGTGCTTGTGAGTCCTCCACCTGAATCATTACACTATAGTCTTGGTGTCTTTTAATTATTTTGCCATGCAGGCATTGATCTCTCCAATGACGCTGTGAACTTTCTTAACACGGTGTGAGAAATTAAATAATCCAAGACTTTTATTTAGTGTCGGATGATCTCACTTTGCATTGGGAATGGTAATATTAAAATGGGAAAAGGGCACCATTTTTGTGCGTTAACAGGTTTATACAACAGCATTTTGCCCAACCCGAACAATATTCTGGCATGCTTACCAATCACTAGTTTGACTTTGCCTTCGTCAAGGCTCTGTCTACTACCCCCATCAATCACCTATTTTTCCTGTGATGGTGTGTATGAACTGTCTTTATGCAGATTCTGTTTGTATGTGATACATGTTCCCCATGTTATCATATGTTGCAACATGTGGTCACAGTGTTGTGTACAGTCTATTGTCTTCCATCTCTATGCTGTTCTTTTCTCTCTTCCTCTTCCCTCGTCCTGCCCAGTCCAGGCAGATGTGCGCCCACCTCTGAGCCTGCATGGTTCTGTCAGAGGTTTATTCTTGTTAAAAGGGAGTTTTTCCTTTCCACTGTTGGGGTTTTTCCTTCCTGTTAAAGGGGAGTTTTTTTTTTTTACTCCCAGCTGTTACTCATGTGGGAAGAGTAGACTTGTTCGATTCCTTTTCTACAATTTTGTAAGGTTCTGCTGTAAGAACTTTACTATGTTGAGTGCCCTGAAAGAAGTTGAGTTATTTTAAGTAGTTGGAAGCATACAGAGATGTATGAAAAACTTTTTGAGTGACGGAAGTACAGTATAACGGTATGCTCACAGAAAATGAAAGGCCCTTGGCAAAAATATTAGCCTTTCAATGTTTTTTTTTCCATTTTTGATTTTATACCTATTATTTATTATTTCCTGAAACTATTGTGTAGTTGCCCTCAGTTCCAATGGCATCTCAATAGTAATTTACCCTGCATCAGAGAGCGTCATTGTTGTTGAAAAGCTTTTATCTCATCTCATCACGTCTCCTTTCATTTCATGTACTGTTTACTTCAACCCATTTGTGAGTCATTATTCTATGCCTGTCTTACAGGCCCCATTAAGCTTCTTCTAAAGTTCATGAAAAATACCCTTGAAAGGCTAAATTTGAGCAGAGCTATTCCTTCTTCACAATCACTTGTTTCTGCTGTCAAATACCTTTCAGATTTAATTAGCAATTTGAACAGGAAAGGCAGTTGCATTGAAAGGTACCTGTATTTGGTTTGCAGCAGTGAAAATCAGTCTGATAAGATCATGCAGAAGTACTGACACAGCAGCCACAGTAAACCCACCTCTGTGATGGCACCAGTGCATCTGACAGTTTACCAACATGCAAAACATGCAAAGAACAAGCATGTTGGTGGTAACCTACATTATGCAAAAACTGCGAGGAACAATGGATCCAGACAGCTAAAACAAACACAGGTGTGTTTCTTCTGTGCTAATCTCAGAGCTACACACTGGATACCCAGAACTGCTGATGGATTAGGAGAATCATTTTGTATTTATTTAGATAAAGCCTTTTCAGGGGTGCTATTTCAGGAGGAGGCTGCAGAGGGCGGACAACTCAAATCTTTGGAAATAGCAACTCCTGTTATCGCCATCCTGTGAATACAATAAGTGACAAGAAATGGCCCCATACCCCTTTAGATATCTAAACTTTTAATAATACATTTGAAATAAATTGTCTGAAGTCGATTATATATATATACAAATCCTGAGTTTTGGAATTTTGGAATTCTATGCAAAATTTATGTTCTCTAATTTTCTCTAATCTAAATGGCCTTTCTTTTCTGACCTTTAGTCCTATTTTCTGTGTCAGTGATTTATGAACATAACTTTAATCTACACAATTTGCTCAAAATTAGGCAACCTTCATTGTCATGGCAACAGTAACAGTATATGTTTCGCAGGTTGGAGACAGGAAGCGAATATGGGTCTGCAGTCCACTATTGTAGCTGAGTATCCACCCAACCCAGACAGAAATGTTAAACATTAACCTACGTGCCACCAATTCAATTCAATTCAATTGTACTTTATTTATGTCGCGCCAAATCACAACAACCTGTTTTTCATGGCACTTAACACATTAAAGTTCTTACAGCACAACTTTACAATATTATACAGAGAAACCCAACAATTCCCACATAAGCTAGGAGGGAAAAACTCCTCTTCAAGGGAGAAAAATCTCCAGAAGAGGGAAGGAAAAACTCCCTCTTAACAGGAAGAAACCTCCGACAGAACCAGGCTCAGAGGTGGGCGCAGCATCCGTTAACAGAACCAGGGTCAGCGGTCGGCGGAGCATTTGTTAACAGAACCAGGCTCAGAGGTGGGCGGCCATCTGTCTTGACCAGTTGGAGTGAGAGGAGAGCAGAGATAGAAAAGGACAGCTTAGAGATACAAAACATGAACTGTTGGTGGGTCTGACAATCGCAGAGCACAAACATGCAGCTTCATGGCCGGGACATCTGCAAAAGAAAGAACAGAAACTATGCAAGCAAGGGAACTGAATGGAGAGACAACAGACAATAAGCAAAAACTATGGGAGAGAAAAAGCATGAAGTTATCACCATATAACGCACTGCTAAAGGTTAACTAATACAATATTCTGGTTTGTGAATCACTTAATTCCAAGAAAGAAGGTGTTATAAGTCTAAAGGTAGGTAGGTAGGTAGGTATATACTTTATTAATCCCCGAGGGGAAATTTTTTCGCCACAGCAGCATACATACAGAAGCAATAATAGAAACAATAGAATAAAATAATAGAGTAGAATATATAATAGAAAAGCAATAAAATAAAATAGCAGTAAATAGCAGTAAAAAATATAAATATAAAATATAAAATGCACAGTATATACAGTATATATACAGTACATTATATATCTATATATAGTATATACAACAAACCAATAAACACAGTCAACATATATATATATATATATATATATATATATATATATATATATATGTATATACAGTACAGTATATATCCATATAAATAATATACATATAATATACAAGCAACCAAGAACCACAGTCAACAGTGTTATTATACTGTGATGGATTTTGCCAGAGGTGAGTTATTGTAAAGTCTTATGGCAGTGGGCAGGAATGATCTCCTGTATCTGTCCTTGTGACAGCGGAGCTGGAGGAATCTTTTAGAGAAAGTGCTCCGCTGTCCCTGCAGGAGGTGGTTGAGAGGGTGGACAGGATTATCCAAGATGGACAATAGTTTGTTCAGCGTCCTCCTCTCCACCACCTTTTCCAGACTATCTAGTTTGCAGCCGATGATGGAGCTGGCCTTCTTAACCAGCTTGTTAAGTTTGTTGGTGTCACCGGCTCCAATGCTGCTCCCCCAGCAGACCCCAGCGAAGTACAAAGCACTGGCCACAACAGACTGGTAAAACATCTCCAGCATCTTGCTGCACACATTGAAGGATCGAAGTTTCCTCAAGAAAAAGAGTCGACTCATCACCTTCTTGTAGACAGCATTGATGTTGGTCTTCCATTTCAGTCTGTTGTCGATGGACACACCCAGGTACTTGTACTCCTCAACCATGTCCACCTCCTCTCCCAGAACTCTCAGCGGTTGTGGAGCCAAAAGAGTATTTTAAAGAGTATTTTCTAGTTAATTAGTATAAGTAAAATTTTTCTGTTCCTTTATTATGCTACACAAGCAATTCCACTTGGATTTCTCGTGTTATTAATGATGTACTTGTTGCAAAGGTTAGTTTAAGTACAACAATATTCTGGTTTGTGAATTGCTTAATTCCAAGGAGCAAGGTGTTCTAAGTCTTAAGCAGTTCTTTTGTTTTTAGTATAAGTTTAGTTTTTCTGTTCCTTTTTTATTATGTGACAGGAGCAATTCTACGTGGATCTCTGATGTTATTAATGATATAGAAATTGGTTCATTGACATGAACTACATTATTCCTACTGATTCCTCTTCATCAGTGGTCTGCTCGATTTAACTGTCAAGTTAGATTTCAGTCTATTATTAACATAGTTTTATACATATAATACTTTTGTTTATAAAAATATATTTATCTGCTATAGGTATATAAGTAGCGTGAAATAAAAGCTGGTTCTAGCTTTTATTTCACGCTACTTTTGTCTTATTTTTATGTTTTGATACGAATTACAATGCATAAACAGACAACATATAAATTTCACTGCACTGTACGTGTACTTTTGTAGGGTACTGTACATAAAAAAGGTTTTATAATTTTAGTGCAGTGTGATCTATGTGTCATTTTCTAACCACCCCAAAAGAGTCCAAATGTTGTAGTGAGCTTTTGTTTGGAAACCTGCCTGCCATTTTGTGTATAAATAGTATCGCTCTTTTGAGTTTTATATGAATTGGCTGTAGTATCTTATCATTATTTGTTAGCATGTGGGCTGCAGATCAAATTTGGCTGGGCTGCAGCTGCACAATTTATAGCACTGTTCTAGTATAAAGTTATTAGGGCTCTTTTTCACATACTGTAGATTGGCTACTATACTGCTACAAATGGATACAAAAGTGCAAATGTTCTGTTTGCAAACCTTTTTTTTGTACTCTTAAAATAATTACAAATTCATCTCAAAACAAAAAGGCTTCAAAATTGTGATCTACAAAAATAAAGCAGATAAGCAACGACAACTTACCATGGACATTCAAACCTTTTTTTTTACTTTTAAATAACAATATTACAAAAAAAAGAAACCTGTACAGAGCTTCACATTCTCTGATCTGCTAGTGAATGATTAATAAATACATCAGACTCTTGTCTTGTTAAAAGAAGAGGAAAGACTACAATTTGTTATTGCAGTCAGATCATATTATCCTCCTTCCAGACAGAGAGGCAAATGAGGCATCTCATTAGGCCTTTTAATCGTGTTTCAAACATTAAAAGGACAACCTTAGCAGTGCTTCATCAGAACACAACAACCCTGAGTGAAAGAGAGAGAGAAGTAGAGAAATGGGCCTCCTGTTAACAAAGAGAACGTACCCTTTTATCCAGAATGCATATTGTTGCAAAAAAAAGTAATTTATAAATAATAGAACAAGATAAAGGAAAACATCTACAACAGTGAAAGACCACTCCAGTGAAGTGAGGTAGGCATGAATGCAGTGACACAAGCATCTTCTCACAGTGTGTATTGAGAGTTTGCAGACTGCTATACACACACACACACACACAGAAATGGCCAATACTCGCATGGCAATATTGAAAGACCTAAGACATTCAAACATTAATTTTTCTGCTTCATTCCTTTCATGTACACTCTTAGAAATAAAGGTGCTAACGGGAAAGGTTGTCCCCTTAGGAGAACATTTTTTGGTTTCTGGAGGAACCCTTTATAAATGTTTCATTTGAAACCCTTTCAGTTGGATCTACCTCAAACCTCATGTGAGAGGTCTATCCAAAACCCCTTTTTAAAGGGTTGTATAAAGAACCCATATCATATTGGTTCCACCCAGAACCCTCTATCATTTCCACCCTCTGAGGTTGTGCTAACATCAGATGGTTCTACCAGCCAGTCTTTTATATTCCAAGGGTTGTACCCAGAACCTACCCAAGGGGCTCAACCATGAACATTTTGGGATTTACATAGAATACAAAACTACAGATGAGGCAGAAAACAATTAAATCTCTCATATTCAATGATACATTTTTTTTTTAAATAAAAAAAACTCTTGGAAAAATCAAGAATGAAAACAAGAAGGCTGTGTAGATCAGGTCAAAAGTGAGCATAGGACCAGTGGAATCAGCAACATGACAGGTAAGACACCAGCCAGGTACATCAGGCTAAATTCATGTAATCTTCTACAGTAGATTAGGAAGAGAAAAAAGACAGTTGCATCAAGGTCAACTTACTACACCATATAATTCATAACACATCTACACACAGAAAAAGTACTGCTGGGTCCAATGAGAGCAGAAAGAGTATGGCTACATAATAATAAACACTGAAAAAGATTGAATACTGGGCAGTAGCAGAAATGTTATCATTTCATTAGAATTAAACTAATTTAAATCACAAAATGAAAATGTGGACATTAATAACACATATTAAAATCCCACCAAAAAAGGTGTACCAAACTCAGTTCTTTCAGCCACAGGTACACCTCTTTGTTTGTTCAGGTTGGAAAGTTCATGTCTACAAAAAAACAAGAATCTAATGGCAGCATCAAAATAGTCGACCTTCCATAATAAAAGTCCTCAGCTAGACTCAAGTTTGCTTTAAAATTTAGACAACTTTGATTCTCTGACATTTCTGTCAATTCAATCCAGCTTCTGGTAAAATTTATTTTATAGAAAGACACACACTTCTAGATGTGTGATCACACAACGTATGAACAAATTCCTAAAGGTATGTAGATACATTTTCATGTGAAAACTTGTTTTATAAATGATCTGAATGTCCTTCCTTATGATAAATATGTGTTTTCTGTGTGTGTTGTCTTTGTTGATGACGTCTTTTTTATGCATTATTGTGTAGTATATACCACTGTGGGGGAAGAACTGAATTTCTTTGTACAGCCGTGCAATGACAAAGAAAGGCATTGAATTGAAATGAATTGAAAAAGTGATTCAACTGCACAGACTGGCAGAATTATGGTGTCAGGACTGACTGGATTGTCTTCGGAGGCAAACTTGTGGGAAAGGGCATCGGGCTTGGTATTCTTGGAGCCAGGTCAGTCAGTGATGGCAAAACGGAACCGACCAAAGAACAAAGGCCTTGCCTGGCGGGAGTTTAATTGTTTGGCCATCTAGATGTACTCTAGGTTCTTCTGAACGGTCCATACAATAAAAGGATGAGCAGCCCCTTCGAGCCAGTACCTCCACTCCTTCAAAGCCAATTTATGGCCTCCAGCTTCTGGTTACCTTCATCATAATTGCTTTCAGCAGGTGACAGACATTGGGAGAAAATGGCACAGGGACAAAGCTTGGAGTCAGAGATGGAATGTTGAGAGAGGACCGTCAGACACGCTGACCTCAACAATGAAATGCTGAGAGGAGTCAGGCTGTACCAGGATAAGGAGAGAGAGGAGGTAAACCGTTCTTTTAAAGCCTTAAAGGAGAGCTCTGCCTCCGAAGACCAGGAGAAAGGGACAGAAGTGGAGGTAAGCTGAGTGAAAGGAATCTTTCTGCAGTACCTAATGAAACTTCAATAAAAAGCTGGCAAACCCACTGAACTGCCTCAACTGATTTCTAGTAGATGGAGTGGACCACTCAGCGGCTGTCTGTGTTCTTTCAGGGTCCGTCTTCACCTGTCCACTCTTGATGATGTATTCAAGAAACTGAACTGAGGGAGTGAGGAACTCACTTTTTAGCCTTCACCAACAATTTGTTCTCCAACAGATGTTGCAGCACTTAGCGGACATAATGATTGTGCTCTTTTTTAGGTCACAGGAGAAGATCAGAATATCGTCTAAGCAGACGACAACAAACAGTTAAAGAAGTCCAGGAGGATGTTATTAACAAAGTGTGATCGGGAGGCCAAAGGGCATGACAAGATATTCAATGTGGCCCAAAGGAGTGTTGGAGGCCATCGCTCATTCATCCTCTTACAATCAGACCAAATGGAAAGCGTTAAGAAGATCAAGCTTTGTTAATATAGTGGCTCCTGACAGTGGTTACAAAATCTGAACTGAGTGGTAAGGGGTACTTGTTCAGTTTTGTTATTATGAGCACAGAAATTAATACAAGGACATACGGTCTTGTCCTTTTTTGGACACAAAGAAGAAGCCCACATCAAGAGGAGAGGATGAGGGGTGGATGATGCCTGTTGCCTGAGAGCTGTTCATATATTTTTCCAATGGTCTCCCTCTGGCCGGGAAAGACTATATAAATGACTAGAGGGAAGAGTTGCACCAGGTCGATGGAGCAATCAAGACGACGGTGAGGTAAAGAAAGGGCCTTGCTAAAAACCTCTCCCAGGTCTTCATAGTAAGGAGGAAAAACAATCAAATTTTTAGTTGCAGGTGAAGAGGTGTCACTGGAGCCCTGTTCCATCCTAGGTGCAGACCATCAGAGGGCACTCCAAGGCCTCTCCCGAAATTCAAGCCTGAGACATGAGATTGTTGTCGAAAAGCGAAGTGTCAAGAGCGAGCGTATTTACACACAAGGTGGTTTGAAGTTTAAATCTTGGCAGGATACTAGCTAGCAGGCCTGGATTGCTCGCCAGTACCCCACTGCTACTGATGAGCACCCCATTTTGGCCAAATAGGACAGGTGGAAATGAAGTGACCGTGCTGACCACAATAGTTCAGCTGGGGTGAGATGCGCTTAGCCAACATGCATTAGTTCCTCCTTTAGAGAACTGAAGTGGTCAGTGGGACCAGGCGGTGGATGTACTGGAAAGCTCCTTCTTATGGGAGCTGAAGAGAGAGAGCCAGAGCCAACAAGTGAGTGTACCTTGTAAGTCTTCTCCCAGCACCTTTCACATAGGTTATCTAACTTAATGGAAAGAGCGATTAGTGAGTCCAGTATCATCCTTCAAGTTTTCTCTAAGTCTGGATGAAAACACTCCCCTAAAAGATTTATTTTCCTACTGAGACTCAGGTACTAGGAAGCAGCTGCTTATTTTCCTATCTAGCCATTGCAGCACAATATTATTATTCATATGGAGTGGTGTTATCATCTACTTAATGGATGCAGGTCCAATATTCACTTTAAGTTTTTGAGAAATTTGTGGTTCCTTAAATGCTTATGCTGCGATGTGTTCCCCAGGTGGTCTCTAACTGTTTCTGTCTGCTATTTGCTGCTAAGCAGGGTTTCACATTGTCACGTATTATAACAAATTAATATGGCAGTTTTAAGTTCCAACTATCAATTTTAACATGAATAGCCCTGAGAAATTTGCAATGACATTCCCCCAGTAGCCACTAAAGTGGTTAGGTAAGCTAGGCAGGGAGAACATGATGATGATTTTTGAGTTTTGAAATCTGAAGTGGAAAGTGCTTAGTGCAGAAAAATTGCTCACTTGAGACTTCAGCTGATTCATCCAGTTTTTAAGTGTATTGTCAAAACCATCAAAGGAGAACTTCAATTGTTTAATCAAGAAAACCCAATTAAGGATATCTTCTTTGGCAGTTGAGAAAACTCATATTCACAACTGGTCCTGGGCCTTTCCGTGCGGAGTTTGCATGTTCTCCCTGTGCTTGCGTGGGTTCTCTCCGGGTTCTCCGGCTTCCTCCCATCATCCAAAAACATGCACCTCAGGTCAGGTTACCTGCTGCAGCATCTCCCCCCTGAGAGCCCCCCTGCTGTAGTGAAGAAGAAATTTCCCCTTGGGGATTAATAAAGTGTATAAAATAAAAAAAAAAATCAAACTAGTCCAAGTCAAATTCTGCTGTTCAGTGCTGTGTGACTTTCTTGCATCCTCCATCTTTAAGTCTAGCTTCTCTCGAGTTTGTCCCTCTGTAAGGCAGAACACCAGTTTATTTTCTTCATAATCTCCAATGTAAAATGAGGGAGCTTCTTAGGCAGACAGAGAAAAATTATCAGTAAATTGGAGGGAGTTAATTCATTCAAGACTGAATAATCAGAAAAACTAACAATACATTTGAATGATAACACATTTTATTTATGTAGGGCTCTTCAGGATACTCAAAAACGGTCTTCCGTTTAAAAATGATCAAAACAATATATTGAAAGTATAAATCACAAAACATTAGCCACACAGTATAAGTAGCTTATAAAAGTAAAAAAAAACTATGAGTCGCACGTTAAAAACAGCTCTGCAAAGGTGGGTTTTGATTTAAATGTGGATAAGTCGGTGCACTCTCGGATGTGTTTGTGAAGAGAGTTCCACAGGGAAGGCTGGAGAAGGCTCTGTCGCCCCAGGTCCAATGCTTGGTTCTGAGTACTGGGGACAGCATGTTAGCATCAGAGGTGTGGAGGCTGCGGGAAGGAGTGTGGCAGGGGAGCAGGTTGGTGAGGTGGGGGGAGGACCTTATTGTGGAGGGATTTGTGAGTGAGGAGAAAATCTTTATGTTGGATCTGTTGAGGTACGGGAAGCCAGTGAAGGTTCTAGAAGACAGGTTGTGATGTGATCATGGGAGCGGGAATGGGTGAGTAGGAATGGGTGCAGCAAAGTTTTGGATGTGCTGAATAGGGATGAGCGAGTAAAGCATTATCTGTATCTGTATCTGTATCTGTTAAACCAACTGAATCATCTATATCCGTATCCGTATCTGGAATGGGGCGGGGCTTAACTGGAAGTGGGTGGTGCTGTGACTGGAAGTGGGTGGGAAGTGACCGGAATGTGTTCATTTAAGCCTGAGATTGATATACTATATGTACCGTACTTTCCGGACTATAAGCCGCTACTTTTTTCCCACGCTTTGAACCTCGCGGCTTAAACAATGACGCGGCTAATTTATGGATTTAACGGGTTTCAAAAGGCTGGACTGCTGCGTGTTGAAGAGGGCAGCATGAGCTCAGCGGGGAATTTGCCTCCGAATGAAAGTATCGAGAGCGACAATGAAAACGATCCAACATCGGATGAAGCAATTCTGAGGCTATTCAACTCCAACACCGAAGGAGATGACTTCAGTGGTTTCAGTGCACAGGAGGAGGAATATAGTGACCAATGACTTTCTTGGTAGGCTACTGTTTACCACTAATTTTTTATTTTGTTACAAGCCGTGTTTCGTTAAAGCCTGTGTAAAGTTCATTTGTTTCAATGTACCGGCAGGCACCTGCGGCTTATAGACATGTGCGGCTAATTTATGTTCAAAATAATAATTTTTTTTAAAATTCAGTGGGTGCGGCTTATATTCAGGTGCGCTCAATAGTCCAGAAATTACGGTAGATGGTGTCGATGAAGCTTGTTTATTGTAGAGAAAAGAGCCTTTGGGTTGGTGGAGCCACAGTATATCAGATTTGAGTGGTAGCTGGACCGAGCTGTGTTGAGAGCTTGAAGATGTACTGATAGACTGGTTTTCGTAGAGAGTCTTTCAAGCTGACGCTTACTGGATTTCATTTGGTGGAGTTTGGGAGTATACCAGGGAGCTGAATGTGTGAATAAGTTTTAGTGTTAATGGGGGCCAGCTGATCCACACAGGAGGAGAGTGTGTCATTATATTGGTTGACTAGAACAGTGGGAGGCGAGGGGATGCAGACATCTTGGTGGTCAGAGATGTTGAGGTTGAGATTGGAGAGTTGGTGTTTACTGAGACCAGTGGAGTTAGACAAGTTCCAGGATGTGACCACAGCTGTGATTGCGGAAGTTGATATGTTGAGTGAAGTTGAAGCAGAGTAACATGTTAACACACTGACAGTACTGTCCATGATAAATTAATTCAGAATGAGGCTTTTATTATTTAGTGACCGAGTGTTGAGCAGGGCCAGTTCCAGGTGACATTGCTATGTGATTGGTTGTGAGGACAGAGGGAGGGGATGGAGAAAGGCCGTATTCACGTGCTGTTTGTTGTGATGATGTAGTGTGGAAGTTGGAGTACAGTAGGATCACGGTGATTGGATGGAATTTGTAAATGAGAAGTTGAGGGTGAATAAATGGTCAAAGCTTCTGGGTGGAGGACAGTGTTTGTCGAGTAAACCTGCTTCTATGAAAGAGTCCATGCACTCTGGGTAGGAACTGCTTGTAGCCTTGTATGGCGATGTGAGTTGGAATGCAGCGGCAGCATGGTCCGGTTAGAGAGAGCGTGAATAAAACTAGCATTAGCGTGTGACCAGGAATCAGGTGCCCGGAGGAGGAGAAGCAGTGTGCACTCCGGAATAATCCTAGGTATAACCGAGGCAGCACACCTACAGCAGTGAGGATGTGAGTCAACCTGGAGCTACCGACCTGATAGCACCCTGCTTGGAGACTTGAAGCCATCAGGTGCGGTGGTAGCAAGTTGAAGAGACTGACAAGAGCTCAGCAGGGAAGATTACTCTTGGACGATAGGATCCGGGAAAGTTGGGACTCTGTCAGCGTGTTAAATTTGAGCAATTAAACTTTTTACACAACAGCAAGTGAAGCCGCTCGGAGTCAACTCCTGGATGTTGTTCAGCCTGCATCTCCGCCTAGTCATAGAATCTTCTTTGTGTGCTTACCGTAGCAAGCACAATAAGTCAACATAATGTTAAGTGGTGCGGGGAACGCCTCTAAGTTGATGTCCTCGTGTCCACATGTGGATGTGGTAAGAAGGCTTGTCGTATCCCAGGTCGCGTGATAAAAGTAGTGGTGGCTACTTGCACTGAGCAGTATTCAGGTGCCACTGAGTTGTTCGAACCCCCTGACACTGGCTTACCTGCTGGGCTGCTTGCGTCACGTGATAAGAGGCACTGCCTACATACCGATTGTTAATGTAGGCTCCACTGATGTGTTGCTTTATCCCCGCACCATTGTAGGCACCTTGGATACTGTTATTGTCAGTCTGCCCACAGAAGCCACCAAGATACCATTTAGTGTAGCCACAGTGGCATCTCAGTCTGTTTTTCAAACGGAGGGTGATCAGATGGAGGCCATGGACCTGTCTCCATTGTCTGCTGAAGAGCAGGATCAGGTGAGGTCCCTTGTTAGGAAGTACACCTCAGTATTCTCTGCTTATGATGGGGATTTGGGTTGTACCAACTTGATAGCCCATGACATTCTGTTCTTGGATGACGTCCCTATAAGACAATGCTACAGGCGTATCCTCCATCTGAGTATGAGGTAGTAAAAGAGCATATCAATCAACTACTGGAGACACAGGTAATCAGGGAGTGTAGCAGTCCCTATGCTTCCCCCATTGTTCTGGTAAAGAAGAAGGATGGTAGTCTGCGCCTGTGCGTTGACTACCGTCAACTTAACAGCAAGACCAGAAAAGATGCTTTTCCTTTACCTCATATCGAGGAATCCCTGGATGCGCTGACAGGTGTTCACTGGTTTTCCACCATGGATCTGGCCAGTGGGTACAACCAGGTCCCAATGGCTGAGAAAGACAGACCCAAGACAGCATTTTGCACCCCATTTGGCTTATTTGAGGGGAACCGCATGCCCTTTGGGCTCTGCAACGCCCCCAGCACCTTCCAGAGATTAATGCAGCATTTATTCGGCGACCAAGCTTTACGGAATTGAAAAGTCTTGCACCATTCCCTACCATCCGGACGACAATGGGCAATGTGAACGTTTCACCTAAGGACCGAAGGCACTCAATGATGGTGACCCAGTTTACACCATTGCACCTGGGGACAACCACAGTAAAACCAGGCAAGTCCCTCGTAACCTGCTAATACCTGTTTGGAGCAGACTCTCCAGGTTGTGCCTCCAACAGTGGCGTATGTTCCATGGACATGCCACTCTCTGAAGACGAGTCCTCAGCCGATGGTGATTTATTGATGCTGCAGCAGCAAGAAGGTCCTCAAGTAACACCTACTTTGACATCTGCCAGACTGACTGCAGTGACACATACCACCCCTGGGCTGCTACCCCCACCATTTGACCCAGTCTCCAATGTGTCCGGTCCCTTAGTGGTTCCCACTACTGTGACGACAGATCAACCATCTGCCTCCTGGGCTGGCCCACCATACAGTCACCATGAAAGTGGTGATGTGGCAGCACGTTGGACCACACGGTCAACTGCTGGCCACCATTCTAATGTGCACCATCCTCCCGGATCAGTAGGGGGAATCGCATACAGGACTGCAAGTCCCCCTGGCCCTGTGTCCAAACGCAATGTTTGCTGTGTTCAGGCCCTTGCAGTTAGTTCAAGCTATTTTGGTCTTGCCTGTTCCATCGTCGGGGCGATGATGCAAGAAGGAGGGGTAGAATGTAGCATAAGGGAGCATTTATCACTCTCTGGGCCTTGGTGTCATCCCTTAATTACAAGGCTATCACTAGCCAATCACGGTGGGCCGACATCATATAAATGCAGTGGGGATTCCCTGACGTCAAACACATGTGCCGCTTCCGGTCTGCCTGACTTCCACCGCTGTTGCAGGTATGCAAGAGTGCCACCGTATTGTTTCTGTCATTTGTGCTTTTCTGGTGTTATATTGACTTTTTGTGATTTTGTAGACGATCTCTTGGGCTCCCCTCATCCTGCACAGGTGACTCACCTGCGGATCAGTTTTGGTAGGTCACAATTACTCCTGATTTGATTATATTATGGTGTCACATTCGTAACCGCGTCTTGTTTACAGAGCTGCTGGTAGCAGCACTACATGCCCTCCTCCCCCCTTCTGGAGCAGACAAATGTTGCCTGATCGGTAGGTGATTTTATTGTGCTAGTTTATATACTTTGGTGTTAATTATTATTATTATATTAATTTGATGTTCATCCTATATCACAGGGGACATTTGGCGGTTTGGCGCAGAACTTTTCCAGAAAGTGGCTCCAGCTAACCCTGCTCACGTTTAAGAATGCTGCTGTTTTGCCTTACCCTGTGCTGGGTCGCTTGCCGGGCTTCGCTGTACCCTGCGCTGCTTTTGTCTACAGTGCCTGATGCTGCTCAACTACCGGGCTTCACTTGCTCTTGACAGCACTGCTCCCCTGCTTCGTGCTGTTTCATGTCAGCGTCACACTGTTGTTTTAATGGTGAAAACTCCTTATAGCTTCACCCATTTGACTGTGCGCATATTTTGACAGGGGATGTTTAGGTCCACCGTGGTATTTTGTTTACATAAATTGGGTATCTGATCATCCCTCCTGCTGATCAGCTAACCTGAGTTATTTTGGTTGTTTGGTTTTGTCTTTTCTTAATTTTCTTTCTGTGAAGTGGAGCCTTGTTAATTGTGTTCCCTGTCTCTGTAGGAGTTGCTGGGCCTAAGGTGGTGGGGTTGGTGCCTCCTGGTGTTGGGTGTCTCTTTGTGTGCCGTGTGGTTTGGTGCACCCCTCGTTCTGAACCCTCACATGTGCTTGCGTGTGTGTGGGTGATTTTGTGCCCACGTGTGATCGGGGTGCCTCCTCTTTTTGGGATCCTCACCTTTAACGGTCCACCTCTGCACTGGTAAGCCACAGCCCTGAACATCTCTTTTAAATAAGTGTATAGGGCTCTTTTATTAGTAGTTGGTGTTTAAAAAGATCTTGGATTGAACCACTGTTTTGAATATTACACGTCATAATAAAGATTCATTGTTTATAATGGAACCACGTCTCCTGCTCATCAGTATAACGAACCTGAGTGCCTTCTGAGTTCTTGATAATGTGTAGGCAAAACTTATTCTTTCGGTGAAATTCCTAAGGTGGCGTTGTCATGCTCTTACTAATACTATTGGTTAATATCCTCGTAAACTCTAACCATACCCTCCTCCCGCCACGATCACAACAACATGAGCTAGAGCATGATTGCCATTATTTACTGCCTTACAGTTCTCTATAACCTGTGTTTAAAAGACTGGTGTAGATGGTTACAAAAAGATTCTTGACAAATGGGAATGTTTGCATCAGTTTGTGGAGTTACGGTACACCAGAGCAACCAAAAATACATTGCTGCCTCTTGATAGCTTTGTAACTGGAGCCACCTGCTGCTGTTCATGGCTGTGAACTCATTAAAGATGCTGTAAAGTAAATTCCATGGTTTGCTTCTCAGTACATTATATACATGTGAAATGAGTTGCTGAAAGCATGTGCAAAGCTAGAAAACTTTGTCGCACTGAAATGTGGAGTTAGACTGTTAAACAGCTTCTCATCCGTTTTCAGCTCAGGTTTTGTTTAGGCGGGGCTAAAACCCAACCTATCTACCTCACAACAACCTATCTATGTCAGATCACAGCTGGTTTATATAACCTTCTGCATGGCTCCTCCTCTCACAAGGTGAAATGCCATAAAAGCCTGGAGCTCATTTGCATAAGATGTCATCCCACTTGACTTCAGTTGCTACTCCTGCCGTAGTCAGATTGTTATTGTACATCAGCTAGCTGCTGATGTCTCCCTCTACCCGCAAGTGCATCTTTCCTGGATGCAAGAATCTCCAAACTAGCGCTCATCGCTATTTAAATTTCCTACTGAGGAAGAAAGGAAAAAGAGGTGGATTGATTTTGTCAAGAGTCACGCCGATGGAGAGCTTCACATCAACAACAACAGCCGCCTGTGCAGTGACCATTTCACGGCGGATTGTTTCACCAACTTCCACCGGAGACGGACGGAGTTCACGGACACACCGCTCCTCCTGTAGCGTGGAGCCGAACCGAGCTTCACCCTCACTGCCGTTCATCTCTCGGTTGCACCGGCACCGTTCGCTGCTGCAGCAGGGTCCGCCGCCGCCAGTAGTGGTGGACACCGCTGCCGCCGCCGCCCTTTTCCACCGCCGCCGGCAGAGTCCCCCCGCTGCCGCTGCCGTCGGCATGGTCCACCGCTGCCCCCAGCAGTTCACCACTCAGCGTAAGTTCTGTATGCTTGTTATAATTATACTAGATAACTTTTCCACAGTAAGTCTGCTACATTTAGTCCGTGGTGCAAACTGCTAACGTGATTTTACTCGGTGTAGAATACCTTTATTTTCATGAAATGGGAGCTAATGTGCTAATTAACTTCTATTGAGCTCGTAGCCGAGCAGAGTTCAGAGAAAAATGCTCCGATAACCGCGGATTGTTTTATGCGTTTCAATATAGCTAAGGCCAGGAACTATAATATACACTGCTCAAAAAAATAAAGGGAACACTTAAACAACACATCCTAGATCTCAATGAATGAAATATTCCACTTGAAAATATTTATTCATTACATAGTGGAATGTGTTGAGAACAAAATAACATAAGAATGATCAATGGAAATCAAAATCATTATCCCATGGAGGTCTGGATTCAGAATCATACTCAAAATAAAAATGGAAAAATCAAATCACAGGCTGATCCAACTTCTGTGGAAATTCCTCAAGACAAGTCAAAATGAGGCTCAGTAGTGTGTGTGGCCTCCACGTGCCTGTATGCACTTCCTACAACGCCTTGGCATGCTCCTGATGAGACGACGGATGTTCTCCTGAGGGATCTCCTCCCAGACCTGGATCAAAGCATCAGGCAACTCCTGGACAGTCTGTGGTGCGACGTGGCGTTGGTGGATGGAACGAGATGTGCTGGATTGGATTCAGGTCTGGGGAACGGGCAGGCCGGTCCATAGCATCAATGCCTTCATCATGCAGGAACTGCTGACACACTCCAGCCACATGAGGCCTGGCATTGTCATGCATCAGAAGGAACCCAGGGCCCACTGCATCAGCACATGGTCTTGCAATGGGTCTGAGGATCTCATCCCGGTACCTAATGGCAGTCAGTGGCTAGCTAGCACATGGAGGGTTGTGCGGCCCTCCAAAGAAATGCCTCCCGAGACCATCGCTGACCCACCACCAAACCGGTCACGATGGAGGATGTTGCAGGCAGCAGAACGTTCTCCACGGCGTCTACAGACTCTGTCATGTCTGTCACGTGCTCAGTGTGAACCTGCTCTCATCCGTGAAGAGCACAGGGCGCCGATGGAGAAGCTGCCAATCTTGGTGTTCTCTGGCAAATGCCAATCGCCCTGTACGATGTTGGGCTGTAAGCACAGGCCCCACTTGTGGACGTCGGGTCCTCATACCACCCTCATGGAGTCTGTTTCTGACAGTTTGAGCAGAAACATGCACATTAGTGGCCTGCTGGAGGTCATTTTGTAGGGCTCTGGCAGTGCCCCTCCTGTTCCTCCTTGCACAAAGGAGCAGATAGCGGTCCTGCTGCTGGGTTGTTGTCCTCCTACGGCCCCCTCCATGTCTCCTTGTGTACTGGCCTGTCTCCTGGTATCTCCTCCGTGCTCTTGACACTGTGCTGACAGACACAACAAACCTTCTTGCCACAGCGTGCATTGATGTGCCATCCTGGATGAGCTGCACTACCTGAGCAACTTCTGTGGGTTGTAGACACCGCCTCATGCTACCTCTAGTGGTGAGGGCACTGGCAAAATGCAAAAGTGACCAAAAATCAGCCAGAAAGAATGAGGACAGAGAAATGGTCTGTGGTCACCACCTGCAGAACCATTCCTTTATAGGGGTTGTCTTGCTAATTGCCTCTCTGTAGCAAGTCTGGGCTACCGTGGGGGTTCCTCGGAGACACAAACGATCCGCTGAGCCACAAAGTTTGGTTTATGGTTTCTTTTATTTCTGAACACACACTTGCTGCTCTCGATGCCGGCGCTCTCCTGCCCTGCCTCCGAGCGTCCGTTCAGTCGCTGCTTTTCCTTCCCCCCTCACCAGGTCCTGCTCACTTATAAAGGAGAAAAAACAATTCCCTGATTCCGTTCAGCTGCGCCAATTATCCTCCTCCTGGCACCGTTCCCTGAACCACTCCATCACTCTCTCCCCGCTGCAGCTGAGCTAACCACGCCCCGTCACCACACTCTCATTTCCACCTGTTATCTGTTCCATTTACACAACAGCAGGTGAAATTGATTCACAATCAGTGTTGCTTAACTGGACAGGTTGATTTCCCAGAAGTGGGATTGACTTGGAGTTACATTGTGTTGTTTAAGTGTTCCCTTTATTTTTTTGAGCAGTGTATGTAACTCTGTATTTTACATGTCGGGGTGATGGTGAACATGGACCAGAGGAGATCTTGTCCTTCTGATTAATGAGGGTTATTGTTTTTGTACTCCGGTGTAATGTTACAATCAGCGACCCTCTCGGTTACATGTACTGGGTCCGGTCCGGATAAACGAGCCCGACTACATGTGCAGGAGGCTGCAGAGAGCAGGTGGAGGTGGAGGGACATCAGTGGAAGAGAAAGACTGTTGGCTCGACCTGAGCAGGTTCAAAGTTTGAATTGACGTGATATAATGAATTGACGTGATGTGATGCAGCGTTGTGCATGTTGCAGTCGTTACAGAACTAAGGCAACTCTTCCGCTCTTATTATCGCCACTATTGTAATGCAGGTGCGTTAGAAGTAGTTGGAGAGCTCACTGTCTGTTGTCTCTGGTGTCCAGTTTTACTCCTGTGTTACAGCTCAGGGGGACAAGCTTCATTTATATGCATCTGTATGTTTCACTCATTGGACAAATTAATTCTGATTCTATTCTGTTTTCATAAAGCAGGCTGCTCTGTCCACCAGAGAGACAGAGGACCAGTGTGACATCATGCATAAAGTCACCCGAGAGGTTGGATGTCAGACAGACCGCTTAGTGGGGAAAAGAACTGCAGCCACAGGACTGTCATACAGAACACTGAACACCGTCCAGCGAGTGGGCGGAGCTTCAGCGCCTTCAGGCGACACCCCCCAGTGTCAGAGCAGAGAAGACTGCTGATTTTCTCACTATTTGAAAGCCTAATTTAACATACTTATCTGTGTTTTTTTTCATTCAAATTTGGATGGGTAGTTAACAACCCATACTTCTGTGGTGTGATGAACTTAAAACTAATTTTCATTTCTACTTTACAGCATCTTTAAATGCTTTCTGTCTCCCCAAATAAATATTAGAGTGCATTGTCACTTTATTTTCCCTCTTTTTTTAAAAGCTTAGTTGCCATTGAGGCACTGTGGATGTTCAATGAACTGTAGGGTGGTTGTTCTATTTTGTTTGCACTTCGCCCTTTAACTGACCGGACTGATACAATATCTCTTAAAGCAATAACAAAATTAACATATTTTTCGCTTGCAAACATAAACTTTCATTGTTTCTTCACACTTCAGATCATATTACATATATTACCTGTCATGTGCAGCAATTCAATTTAATTCAACTTTATGTATATAGCGCCAAATCACAACATAGGTTATTTCATGGCACTTAACACATTAAAGTCCTTAAAGCAAGACCGTATTGTAAAATACAGCACAGCTGCAGCTCGGTTTTGTGTGTGTGTGTGTGTGTGTGTGTGCACTAGTAAGTTTTGGTTCTCTCGGTTTGAAACACAACTGTTCTTTCCATTATCTCCCCTCATGGTGAAGGCTTTTCTTTCATTTGATGCATGTCTCTCTTGGTATTGCATTAGCATTCAGCAGGAGCATTACACACACCGTAATACTCTGCTCTCAACAAAGCAAGACATTGTTAATGGCTCCATTGAGCGGTACAGTATGTGACTTACAGGGACAACTTAATTATTTATCACAAAGACGAACATTATAAGTGGGGACACCATTTTAAAAGTATGAATAGTGCCAGACTTATATGAAATTTGCAGACAACTCCTATTTGAACTGAATTCTGAAGTGACTTTGAACATAGCCAAGATTAGTTAAATGGTCCTTGAATGGCTTTACATATGTATCAGATCCATCTGTGTTTTGTTTGACCCCCAACTGTCCACCATATATTCTTCTCAGTCAAAACACTTTCTTAGGCACCATTTAATCCTATTCATACTCTAATATGAATCATACATCTATGCTTCTAATTCCTTTTCAATTTTTACACAGTTCATCCTGCTTACAGTTTTTCTCTTGCTGTTCTCTGTTCTAACATTCACCACACTATTTGTTTAAACCTTCTTCAGCATAGATTTACAGTGACTGATGTAGCGACTGTCTATTTTGTTCCTATTAGTTTTTCAATGGGCAACTGCTTTTATTTCATCGACTGATCGCACATACTGTAGCTATGTTTGCAAAGGTAATTAAAATCTTGCATTGTCTTGCATGAAATAACAGAGACTTTTTTTGACTAATAGTGAAGTGGGAGGTTAGAGGAATACAAATTTGAATCATGAGTCAGTCACCAAACACCTACAAACCTAAGTTTGTGGTTTCATTTTGGAATGTGGTTTCATTTTGTGTGTGATTTGTCATCCTTTGAAAAGGTCTACATTTCAAAGATATTTATGTTAAATTTTTGATCATTTATTCCCCCCCCCGGCAGCCAGACATGCCTTCGTGGATGTAAAGAAAACCATCGTGGACCGGCTGGGGCCTGAGGACTGGCCCTTTGCATTTGCGCAGCCGCTGAGGGACGCAGCAACCAGGTGGCTGTAACCAGGGAGCTCAGGAGGGGTGCAGGCCATGATAGAGAAGGTGGTCATCGAACAATATGTGGAGGGTCTGCCGGCCAGAACGTCAGCATGGGGCCACTGCCACCGCCCTACGGAGCTGGAGACCGCCATCACCCTGGCAGAGGCCCACCACGTGGTCCATCCCAGCGGTCAGGGGGACAGCGGTCGCCCACTGAATTCAGCCTGGCTGACTCCCGCCCCTTGGTGGAAGTTACAGCAGCAGCTCCTGGTTCGGCCCATACCAGCTCTGCGGTCTCCACCCCTCCTTCATCCCTCCGATCCACAGGCCCCAGCAAACACCGGCACTCTTCCCAGCTTACAGGGGGACCCTCAAACGTCAGGGCAGGAGTGTTGGAGGTGTGGGAAACCCGGCCACTTCTGGTGGGAGTGACCGCTGATGGAGGTGGACCAGATGTTAAGGATCCAGGGGGGTGTACATCAGGCAATGGTGAATTCTGGCTGTACACAATCTATGATTCACCAGAGCCTGGTTCCCTCCGTTTCCCCCGATCACCCTTTTCCTCATGTTTCCTTTCTTCTCCCCTGTTTGTTTTTGTCTGTCATGTGTTCTATATTTTGGTCTGTCTGGAGGGTGTAGATCCATTCCACTGCCCACCTCCAGTGACCTCGAACTACCACACCTCATTCAGCTGGCACAGCTGATTCTCATCCCTGTAATCACCACCTGGCAGTATATCAAAGCCTGCTCCTGCACTCCACCTGCGTCAGTCCGTCCGATCATCTCACCTGGTACCACGGTGTAGTTCAGTAAGTCTGTTGTGCTGCAATTCCGGTTCTGACCCCCTGTCTGTCTCCTGCCTGCTGCAGTCCTACCAGTGTGCCTGCCTGCTACCCTGTGGTACGTACCTGCCATTCAGTGTCGATCCACGGAGATCACCAGTTGACGTGTGTTGGCAATCCTGTGTTGGTCCACGGGAAACCACACAGTCGACCCGGCCCGCTGTCCTGCGTCGGTCCACAGAAAACCACAGTCAAACCTGCTTGCTGTCCTGTGTTGGTCCGTGGAGATCACCAGGTATCCAGCCCCCTGCTCAACGTCGTCCCACCTGTCTGTTGGCCTGCCGCCGCTGCGGTTCTGCCCCAAACCACGCTGCCTGGTGTGGAGCGTGGCCTGAAGCCAGCTTGGACTCGCCTGTCTCGGGCCGGTGAAAATTACGGGGGACACCCTCACCTGCCTGCACAGGTCTTGTTGACTCTCTCCCTTTCCAGAGTAGTTTGAGTACCTGCCCCAACTCGGGAGAGAGACAATTACTGGCTTCCAGCCATCCTGGACTGTTTCTGTGTTTATGCACGTTCAGTTTATTTTTCCCCTGCTGTTTTGGAAAATAAAACTTCCTGTTTTCAAGTTACCTGCTTTGTGTTTGGGTCCATTTACCAGCACCCCACATAACACTTGCATTAAAAAAAACAAGTAATATGATACTGTAAAACTGTTACGCATCATATTACATTACAGAATTCCTGATGCAATGAGTAAGCAGAATTCTGTTATTTTGGTTGAGGTGCAGCCAAATCACCTCTCCTCCTGTGTCCCCTCAGTCCCCTGTCTGCTTGTTCTGTGTCCTCCTCTCCTCACCTCCCATGGCCACGCCCCTCACCGGTCCCAGCAGCTGCAGCCACTCACCCCAGATCACCACCTGCAGGTGTGCTGCATCTCCATGATCACCTTCCCGGACTATATGTACCCTGCTCCTGCACTCCTCTGGTTGTCGGTGCATTAGTATTACTACTACTAGCAACAGCTAGACAATGGTGAGTTATTGCGAGTGTGAGTTGTGCACCGCAAGGACCGCCAGTCACCTGTCCGTCACCCGTCCGTCCTGTTCCCGTTCCTCCGGCTCCTGTTCCACCTGTAGAGCTACCTGTCGGAATCACCAGTCGGTAGAGTTGCCCTCCCGACTCGAAGGATATAGACTATTTTTTCCAGCGGTCCTGTCCGCTGGTCTGCCCGCTGTCCTGCCGGCTGCGCCTCCCTGGATCAGTCGGTTGAGTTGCCCTCCCAACTTGGAAGCAAGTGGACGCTGTAGGTGCCACCTTTTGTTTGTTTGTTTTTGTTTATTGAAATAAAGACAGTATTTTGTACCCGATACCCGAGTCTGTGAGCCTGCATTTGGGTCCTGGTAAACACCACCTCATAACAGGAAGACTCTGACTGTTGTTTGTGCTTATGCACCAAACGGCAGTTCGAAGTATCCGGCCTTCTTGGAGTTGGTGGGGGGAGTCCTGGAAAGGGCACCGCCTGCTGACTCCATAGTTCTCCTGGGGGACTTCAACGCTCATGTGGGCAACGACGGAGAAACCTGGCAGGGGGTGATTGGGAGGAACGGCCTGCCCGATCAGTGTTTTGTTACTGGACTTCTGTGCTAGTCACGGTTTGGCCATTACAAACACCATGTTTGAGCATAAGGTGGCTCATAAATGTACCTGGTACCAGAACACCTTAGGCCGGAGATCAATGATTGACTTTGTCTGCAGCCGTATGTCTTGAGCACTCGGGTGAAGAGAGGAGCAGAGCTGTCAACTTATCACCACCTGGTGGTGAGTTGGATCAGATGGCGGGGGAGTCAGCTGGAAAGACCTGGCAAGCCCAAATGTGTAGTGAGGGTAAACTGGGAACGTCTGGCCGAGGAACCTGTCCGGGAGGTCTTCAACTCTCACCTCCGGAAGAGCTTCTCACACATCCCGAGGGAGGACTGGGACGGGGGACATCGTCGGGCAGTGGAAAGAGCACTTTGAGGAACTCCTAAACCCGGCCACCATGTCCTCTGGAGAGAAGGCGGCGTCTGAAAACTTGGGGGGGGTCACACCCATATCCCTGACAGGTATTCAAAAAGCTCCTCGGTGGCAAGGCGCCAGGGGTGGATGAGATCCGCCCTGAGATGCTGAAGGCGCTGGACGTTGCTGGGCTGACACACCTCTTCAATGTCGCATGGGGGTCGGGAACAGTGCCCATGGACTGGCAGACCGGGGTGGTGGTTCCCATTTTCAAAAAGGGGGACCGGAGAGTGTGCTCCAACTATCGGGGTATCACACTACTCAGCCTCCTGGGCAAAGCTTATGTCAGGGTGCTGGAAAGGAGGCTCCGACCATTTGTCAAACCTCAGATTCAAGAGGAGCAGTGCGGATTCCGTCCTCGTCGCGGAACAGTGGACAAGCTCTTTACCCTCGTGTGGCATAAGGGAGAGTTTATCCCTCTCTGGGCCTTCGTGTCATCCCTTAATTACAAGGCCATCACGAGCCAATCACAGTGGGCGGGCATCATATAAATGCAGTGGGGATTCCCTTAGCTCCCCCTGACGTCAAACGCATGTCCCGCTTCTGGCCTGCCTGACTTCTGCCGCTGTTGCAGGTATGCAAGAGTGCTGCCGTATTGTTTCAGTTAGTCGTGCGTTTCTGGTGTTATATTGGCTGTCTGTGATTTTGTAGACAATCTCTTGGGCTCCCCTCATCCTGCACAGGTGACTCACCTGCGGATCAGTGTTGGTAGGTCTCGATTACTCCTGATTTTATTATATTATGGTGTCACGTTGACGTAACCATGTCTCGTTTACGTAGCAGCGCTACATGCCCTCCTCTCCTCGTCTGGAGCGGACAAACGTTGCCTGATCGGTAGGGGATTTTATTGTGCTAGTTCATATATTTTGGTGTCAATTATTATTATTCTATTAATTTGATGTTCATCCTGTATCACAGGTGACTTTTGGCGGGTTGGTGCGGAACTTTGTCAGAAAGTGGCTACAGCTAACCCTGCTCACGTTTAAGAACGCTGCTGTTATGCCTACCGGGTATTTTGCCTACCGGGTGTTTTACCTACCGAGCTTCGCCGTACCCTGCGCTGCTTTTGTCTACAGTGCCTGATGCTGCTCAACTACCGGGCTTCGCTTGCTCTTGTCAGCACTGTGCCTCTGCTTAGTGCTGTTTCATTTCAGCGTCACACTGTTGTTTTAATGGAGAAAACTCCTTTTAGCTTCAGCCATTTTACTGTGCGTGTATTTTGACAGAGGATGTTTAGGTCCACCGTGGGGTTTTGTTTAAATTAATTGGATATAAATTGGGTATCTGATCATCCATTAGAGATGATCAGATAACCTGAGTTATTTTGTTTTTTTGGTTTTCTATTTCGTCAATTTTCTTTCTGTGAAGTGGAGCCTTGTTAATTCTGCTCCCTGTGTCTGTAGGAAATGCAAGACCTAAGGTGGTGGGGTTGATGCCTCCTGATGTTGGTGTCTCTTTTGTGTACTGTGTGGTTTGGTGCACCCCTGGTTCTGAACCCTCACATGTGCTTGCGTGTGGGTGAGTGATTTTGTGCCCACGTGTGATCGGGGTGCCTCCTCTTTTTAGGATCCTCACCTTTTAATGGTCCACCTCTGCACTGGTAAGCCGCAGCCCTGAACAACTCTTTTAAATAACTGTATAGGGTTCTTTTATTAGTAGTTGGTGTTTAAAAAGGTCTTTGATTGAACCACTGTTTTGAATATTGAATGTCATAATGAAGATTCATTGTTTATAATGGAACCACAGCTCCTGTTCATCAGTATAATGAACCTGAGTGCCTTCTGAGTTGTTGATACTATGGGAAAAACCTATTCTTTAGGTGAAATTCCTAAGGTGATGTTGTTGTGCTCTTACTAATACTATTAGTTAACTCTAACCACACCCTCCTCTCACCACACTCGCAAGACTACAGGAGGGGGTCCTGGGAGTTTGCCCATCCAGTGGATGTGGTTTTTGGAGAAGGCTTTCGACCGGGTACCCCGGGGGCTTTTGTGGGGGGTGCTGTGGGAGTACGGGGTGCCAGACCCGTTGCAATGGGCCATCCAGTCTCTGTACAACCGCAGTAGAAGCTGTGTTCGTATTCTCGGCAATAAGTCGGACTCGTTTCCAGTGGGTGTTGGCCTCCGCCAGGGCTGTCCTTTGTCACTGATCCTGTTTGTGACCTTCATGGACAGGATATCTAGGCGCAGCTGGGAGGAAGAGCACGTCGGGTTCAGGGGTCTCCGGATCGCATCTCTGCTGTTTGCAGATGATGTGGTCCTGTTGGGCTCTTCGGACCACGACCTCTAGCACTCACTGTGGCAGTTTGCAGCCGAGTGTGAAGCGGTGGGGATGAGGGTTAGCACCTCCAAATCTGAGGCCGTGGTTCTCTGCTGGAAACTGGTGGATTGCTCCCTCCAGGTGGGGATGGAGTCCCTGCCTCAAGTGAAGGAGTTTAAGTATCTCGGGGTCTTGTTCACGAGTGAGGGGAGGATGGAGTGGGAGATCGACAGGCGGATCAGTGCGGCAGTACAACAGGCGCTGCACCGGACCGTGTTGGTGAAAAGGGAGCTGAGCCGGAAGGTGTAGCTCTCAGTTTACCGGGTGATCTACGTTCCGACCCTCACCTATGATCATGAGCTCTGGGTCATGACTGAAAGAATGAGGTCGCGGCTACAAGCGGCCGAAATAAGTTTCTTCCGTAGGGTGGCTGCACTCAGGCTTAGAGATTGGGTAAGGAGCTCGGACATCAGGAGGGAACTTGGAGTTGAGGCGCTACTCCTTTGCATCGACAGGAGTCAGCTGAGGTGGTTCGGGCATCTGATCAGGATGCCTCCTGGGCGCCTCCCTCTGGAGGTTTTCCGGGCATGCCCAACTGGCAGGAGACCCCGGACACGCTGGAGGGATTAGATCTCCTGGCTGGCCTGGGAACACCTCGGGATCCCCCAGCATGAGCTGGAAAATGTTGCGGGGGAGAGGGAAGTCTGGGTCAGTTTGGATAAGCCCCGGATAAGCGAAAGATGATGGATGGATAGTTATAGGTTGCAGTGGGCCAAAGATTTGTCACAATGCTGTCTAACTCCTGGGAAAATAGATGGTGCAGTGGTTAGCTAGAAGGTTTGGGGTTTGATCCCCCCTTTGTCATGACTTAAAAAAAAAAAAAAAATCATTACAATTTTTGAACGACATGCAAAAGCAGGACTTTTGGGTCACTTTTTGGCCACCACGCCACGGGCACACCGATCGTCGAAAACGTATTATTTTGATAACTTTTAATTCCAAACATGTTAAGAGTGCGCAGACTCAATTTCAAGTCGGTCCGACAAAATCTGTAAGAGGAGTGACTCAACAGGAAGTTCGCCATTTAGAATTTAGTCGCCATGTTTAAAAAATACAAAATGCTCCAGGCAAAAAAACAAACTGTACACAGCAAGTCCCCTTTAACAATTCAACTAATGAGAACATTGTCACAACTTCAGGAGTAGAAAAAAATAAATAACACGTCTGGAAACCAAATATGAAAAATGCAACTACATACAGAAATAGGCAGCCATGTTTGGCGATTCACGCGATAAAGTACAACATGTGTGAATTGCCAAACATGGCGACTAAATTCTAAATGGCGAACTTCCTGTTGAGTTGACGTAATGGTGCCTTGGAACTTTTTTGTACATCTGGTGTGATTCACATGTCCACCAAATCTCGTGCATGTCGGTAAATGTAGCCGCCGGGGCATCTGTTTAGGTGGGGCTAGTGAGCTATTTGGCCACGCCCACTCGCGACTCCACTAAAATAAGAAATTTTCCGCCATCGTGTACCAACTTTCATGAGTTTTTGAATATGATAAAGCCTCCAAAAATGCAGAGAATAATAATAACGCAGAATAATAATTCCTTGAAGAACAATAGGGCTTTCGCACCATCGGGCCCTTATTAATAGATCTAATGGGTTCCTCCTTGTCCCAACCAGTCCCATGACAATCAGGCCCGTAGGTTTTCCCATAATCCTGCTGACAAATATAGATACACCCAAAACAAACACCCAAACACATGCCATTCTGGTGAATTTAGACATTTTTATTTCCCTTTTATGCTTTTAATACAAATCAAACACCCAAACACATGCCAGTCTGGTGAATAAATCCACGTATTCACTGTACATGTTTTGTCGGCTTTAACATCTTCAAAAACTCATGAAAGTTGGTGCCTGATGCATTGCAAAGTTTCGTGAGGTTTGGAGCATCGTTTGACCTTAAACATCAACTTCCTGTGTCACGGCGAAACGTCAAACTTAGCCGCATCACCCTGGCTATACTATATACAAAAATTAATTTTGGGTCACTTTTTGGAGAAATTGAAAAAGTTTTGCATATACTACACATGTTGCTATTAATGGTTCAAATTCCACCTTGGCCTGTTGATGGTGATTCAGCTTTTAGTGAAGTTGAAACTTTTGGAGAAATTGAAATAGTTTTGCATACATTACACATTACACAAAGATATTTATTATCACTGCAGACCCCTTTGAAAACACGTATATCTACTATCCAAAGAATGTCTGCGGCAATTTTGGTCGCATTTGAATGAATATTTATGGCCGGTAGAGTTATAGGTTGCCCTTGCACGGTGCACGTCGGCGAGCCGGCGTGTCGGAGCCCCTGGAACCACATATCTCAGTCAAAAGACTTTTTTGTACATCTCGGTGTGATACACGTGTCCAACAAATTTGGTGCATGTAGGTGAAACTAGGTGCCAAGGCTGCAGTTTAGGGGATGCTCGCGAGCTGTTTGGCCACGCCCACTCGCAAAAAACATTTTAATTATTAGGGCGTAGTGCTCTGACAATGTTATGACATAACATAAAATAGCACAATATATTTTATAACAGCGTTGGAGAACTTATTTTTGAGAAGAACATTCTGGTGGAAAAACAAAACTTCCACTGAAAAACTTGCCAGTACTTTGCATTGTACATGCAGTTCTCCTCATTCACAAAATGTTTTTTTGCTGTTTTTTTGCTGTTTTTTTTTTTTTTTTAAATGGAGGCATCCCTGGCCCTGGACCTTCATGTCTCAAATGGCCGCCTAGTAGTGGTGTGCAATGCGAAAATATCGATACTTCAGATTCCATACATTTCTCTTCTACTATCAATTTTCTTATTAAAAAAATTCATATCTATAGTCAGGAATTTTGAGTAAAGGTGTGTTTTTTGTATTATTAACAGGAAAGGAAACTACACTATCACCAGAATCAGTCAAAAACAGAACTACTTTTTCTTCCGCCTGCCATAGGCATAGTTAGTTTAAAACTGCAACAACAGTGTTTGTGTGTGGAGAACTGCGAGGTGATGTGGCAGCACCACAAAGTTAAACATCTGAAAATGAATCATAACATGCAATATGGTGAGGTATGAGGCCCCCATCATCATCCTCAAAAACACCATGTCTGCTGTGGAAACCTTTTGGTTTCTGGGATCCACAATCTCCTGGGACCTTTAGTGGGAGTCCAACATCAATTCCATAATCAAGAAAGGCCAGCAGCGAATGTACTTCCTGCAGCAGCTCAGGAAGCTCAACCTGCCCCAAGAGCTCCTGATCCAGTTCTATAGCGCCATAATACAGTCTGTTCTCTGCACCCCCATCACCATCTGGTTCAGATCGGCCACCAAACAGGACAGGAACTGACTACAACGGAGAGTCAGGACTGTAGAGAAAATCTTCGGTGCCGACCTGCCCTCCATTCAGGACTTATACACATTCAGAGTAAGGAAACGGGCCAGTAGCATCTCTGCAGATCCATAAAACCCTGGACACCTGCTGTTTCAGTTCCTCCCCTCTGGGAACAACCAGAAAATAGAACAGTTTTTATCCGCAGGCCGTTACTCTGCTCAACACATAACATGTGCAATATCACTGGAACTTTTTGCACTATACCCAACCGCATCACCATTTGTATTCGGTGCAATTGCACCATTAGTATATATGTATATATGTTTCTTAGCTATATATGTCTATTTATGTTTCATATGTTTATGTATGTCTATTTGTTTTGATTTTTGCACATTCAGAGAGAAGTTACAGCCGGTGTGAAATTCCATGTATGTGTTAACATACCTGGCCAATAAAGCTGATTCTGATTATACAATGGAGGTCAGAAGAAGAGGTGCTGCCGGTGAGACAGATTCACTCACAGAGCCCAGTGAGTGGCAGGAAACATCCAGGTACAGAGTGTGTCGTAAACCACTGCTACTGACTATATGGACTTCTCGTTTGTTGAGGCATCAAATGTGTCGATGTTCACATCGTGGGAAAATCCGCAATCCAGGGCTGTGCCATATCATAGCGTTCACCATAATACCTGTATAATTTTTCAGACGATATGATAATATTATATCGTGATAAAGGCAATTTCTTGACCTGCTAATGTCATAATACTGTTACCTATTGACATACGTTTGCAGCTTATCGAGCAACAAGCATGACTTGAAGATGTTGTATCCTACAGTGTTTCAGCTGAGTGTGACTTTAATTGACGGAGGCACAATTTCTCCCTCTGTCCTCTCTGTGCTTCACACACATGGAGCTCAACACACAGAACACTTCAGACGTTCAGGTGAATGAGTCAACCCGTTACAGAACAAAAGTGGAACAAAAGCCCAAATCTACCTTAATGATGGGCAAACATCGCCCCTAAACTTCAGAAAATCAGCCCAGAACATTGCTGAATCTGCTGACAGTGGTGGGGAAGCAATTAGAAGCTCTGCACCACATTATTGCCCTCGAGCCAATTCTGATCAAGTCAAACTTGAGGTAGTGTTGGCTTTTGCCCTCAACAGCACTGTAAAGGAAAGGAGCACAGCAAGTGTGAGTGCTGGGTGATCAGAAATGTTTGGTCACTGACACCCATTGCTCAAGGTATGCCATTCTTCTATTTATTTATTTTTTAATAATAGTTTGTTTTTATTTATTTAATGTGTGTGTATGTGTGCCTCCTGTAATAGGAACAAGGAACATGGTGTTGGGTTCCCATGCAAAGTAGCTCCGCTGTTGGTGAAGTTAATCAAAATGACCGTTCCATTTGGTTATTTCCCACCAACCATTTTGGGTTGTTAATATTGTGTTTCTTTGCCCTATGAGGAGGAGCTCTGTTGGCACTGCTGTTGTTGTCCCTTAGTTTATTTTCCTTACTTTGCTTTCTTTGTTTTGTTATCTCATCTTGTGCACTTGATTTCATTTGATTTTGATGCATGGCCCATTTAACTAGCTGGCCTTCTTGATTATTGTGTATTTATATCTTTTGCGGGTGTGTGCTCAAACATTATCTGGAGCAATTATATCAATTGTTCATCCTTAGAGGGAGTTTTTCCCAATTGTTATATATAAACCAACTGTGGCAGGTTGCTGATTCCTTTTACCAAGTCGCAGGCAGATTGGGCTGCTACATCTTTGGAGGCTGGTGGTCTTCCCCTTTTCTTGCCCTGGGTTATCTCCTGCATGCCATTTTTGCATAACCTTTGTGTTTTTTTCTTGCAGTGCACTCTGGGACCTACCTTTTCACTCCACCCTCCCCTGTCCTGGTAATGTAGTCAGGGTAATTGAATATTTTTTTTATAACATCCTTCTGTAATAAAGACATTAACGTTTGAGTTGGCTTTTATTATGACTTTCTTCCTAATTGGAGGAATAGAACTGCTTAATTTTCAATATGTTTAATTTGAAACTGAAACTCTCCCTGTCTCTACTCCCTCTTTTTTAAATTTTTTTATAGCGCTTGTGTATTTGAGTATTCTCAGGGTAAAATTCCCAGAGTGGCGTTGTGGGTTCTTTTAGTCCGAGGCCCTGTTAGGTGGCCCGGTCGCACTGGCATCAAATTCAAAATAAGTATATATTTTTCATAAAACATTACTATTTCTCCCTTTCAACATTTGATATGTTGCCTTTGATCTATTTGCAATTAAATATGGGTTTACATGATTTGCAAATCATTGCATTTTGTATTTATTTACTGTGGTGGATGGGGTGTGGTTTGGCTCAGCTGCAGGAGGGACTGATTGGGGGAGTGGCTCAGGAAAGCCAGATGATTTACTAAAGAGTAATTGCGTCATTGAAATCAGGTGCACATCGCTGTATTTAAATGAGAATTTGCGTGTTTTAAAGTGATTCTAGCAATGGAAAACAGTGACCACAAAAGGAAAAGGAAATCTGATCCCATTGAAATTAAGAAATATAACAAGAACAAAATGCTTTATAGGAGATTGTTTGCAAAAGTCAATAATGTGGGAAAAACAAAAAGGCGAAAAAAATAATTAATAATAAAAAGTCCCCAAATAAAACAGGAGGGACAGTGGATGAGATCCTCTAACAAATAAAGATCAGCAGGCCCAGGTCCTTCTGTGATGAGCAGGTGACTTTTCATTCAGTGCCTCGCGAGTGCTCGGGAACCCTATGAAGCTACTGTGAATTCTGCGGGACACCTTCAGGACCTGTGACAGCTCACCTGAATAACAGGACTGGTGGGATATCCAAGCTGAGATACTCTGGAACGACCCAGAGGCAGGACAATGCTGAGTCCTTAGAAGTTTTGAAATTGCTGGTATTTCGTGGGCCCTCCTTGTTGTAGGCTGTCAATCATCATTCAGCTCATTCAATAACTCAAAAGTGTCATCGCTGGACAAACGATATGTCTGAATAATTTTTCCCTCTGTCATCTCAAAAATCTTTCCACTGATGTAAAACCCAGTTTTCTACGCACTCTTTAGTTTCTCTACATCTCCTTCTCACCACAATAAGAGCAGCCGCCCAATATTATATACGCTTGCAGGCAAACGCGCAAAATGGACATCGTGTGTTAAATTGCACATTTGAAAGACAACACCCTCACTGGACGTCATTAGTAAATCTGCTTGGACATTTTTTTTGCGGGTGGTGTGGCGTTTACACGTGATTTTACACACGCAAACGTTTCGTAAATTAGTTAGTGTAGGAGCTAATTCTGTTATTGTTGGCATGTTGTATTAATATTAATTAAAAATGTATTTATTTTATTTTTTGACCATCTGGTAGCAGTAATTGGATACACAGGGGTGTGTGGGTTTTGTATATAAAGGGCACAGGAAACAGGAAAAGGTGGGCACAGGTACGGGAAGAGCACACAGTTCTCACCAGGCCGCATATTGGACGATTCATCAGAACAGAACCACACAACCTGACGGTTTCATGGTATGTTTGTCTTCACCCTGTTCAACTACAAAACTTCAATAAACTGCAATCAAACGTCAAAATCTGGTACTCGTTTTATGGTCTGCATAAGAACTAATATACCTACATGTGTAGTAATGGTAAAAGGAAACTGTTATAATCAGAATCGGATCGTATCGGCAATACCAGCCCCCATTTGACTTGGTATCGGATCAGAAATCCATGATATCGCACAACACAACCGCCCAGTTCTGCCTTAGGTTTCATCCTGTTAAAATGGAGATTTTCCTCACAGATTTTAGTCATGTGGGAATTGTTGAATTGATGGGCTCTTCTCCATAATGTTGTAAGGACTTTAACTTTAGGATGTGGCACCATATAAATAAGATAATAATTGAATTATGTGAATAATACTTTTTGAATAACACATTTATTTTTAGGCTTGGTAAGCAGAATTTGAATTGGCCCAAATCTGCTGTTCATTATTTCTCTTTTTGCAGCTTTGAAAAGAATAAAGTGTAGGCTTCTTGTCTGGGCTCTACAAGCTCAGCTGCAGGAAGAACATTTATTTGAATGTCGGTTAGCCATTTCTGTGCTGAACCTAGCAACCGGATGTCTGAGGACATAAGCTCATTAATATTACCTTTCATTTATGATCTTAAAGCTCTCCGAGGGACATTTATGACTTACACCTACAGTAAGTTGAGGGGATGCGTTCACACACTTTGCCCCTCACAGTACTTCCTGCTGTGATCTACTGTGCCTGCTGTGTCAATTAATGTCTTGTTCATGCTTGCTAAAACTTTAACATTGTTAAACTGCATGTAGTCTTGCAATCATAACATTCACCAGCTTATTAGACATGAAGCTGAAACTTTGAGCAGAACATGATTAGCACAATAAGATAAAATCCCTCCTCGCATGACCTAAATGGTGGTTAGGTCTGATTTGATTGCTTGCTTGTCCAATCACCAGTGGTAATTATCATGCCAAACGGCAACACAGTTAAATGTCAGAAAGAGTCGGGGTATTCATCTGTCTCTCTTGGGCAGAAGTATCATTTACCGTAAAAAACATTACCTGTGACTGGAGAATGTTCAAGCAGCTGTCGACTCATCAAACACAATTCAGGGCTTCATTAGCAGGCAAAAAAGCTCCGCAGCACTATCACAACACTCCTTGTGATGCTATCTCATCCCTCTATTCTCACCTTTCATCTCAGTGAATCGTACATCCTAAACTGAACAACGTACTTTTAGCCATCTAGCTCCACATGGTGTGATTTCTCTTTTTTCATCCCCAACACAAACAGATATTTTTTACAGTTCCCTACACTCAAATCTGTCATTCTCCTCTTGGAGTCGTTGCAAATCCCTTTGCAGTCCCTTTGAAAGAGAACTGACACTGAAATTTACATGTGGATTAATAAAACTGGGGGGTTGCTTTTGTATGCAATACAAGGGATGCTGGTGCTGAATAAGAATGCATGAATATGCCACTCTCTTCCCCCAGGTCCCTGGAGTTGGAGCCTCTGGCATATTCATCTTTCATTCACTTTCGCAATGCTCTCAACAAAACAAGTCTGTGGAAAATCACCCAGTCCAGCCCCCCGCCCCCACCCCATCCCCCTCTCCACCTAGATTTCAACACAGTTAACAGAATGCTGAAATATTGTAACAATTGTTCTTTGCTCAGCAATGCTGCTGAAGAATTGCTACAACAGATAGCTGGTTGTTAGTTTCTGGTATATAAAGGAAATAAGTTGACACAATTTACTCTATTGGATCATCAATCATAAGTAGTAGTGGGGCTACTTTATTTTTCAGTCTTTCATGCTGCTGTTCTGTGACTGCTATATGGCAGGTGAAGCTGAGTTACTTTAAGGACCGCAGCATCAGTGGAGACAGCTGAAATATGCATGGAGGCATACATAGCCTATAGTGTAATGTTGCACAGAAGGGCAAACGAGTGAAGTTAAAAATTAAGTCAATGGCTCACTGCACAGAGGGGATGACTCTTAAGACTCCAACTCGACAACTTTCACGTCTCTTCTAAAGCTAAGAAGAATTTTCAAGATCATACCTACTCTCGACCACAAATCTCCACAGGTGAGTGAGTTCTTGGTACATCATCAATGATTATGATTTTTTAAGCATAATCATTAAGAATTCTAAGCAACAATTTTGGGACACTGAACCAAACTCTGCTGCACAGAGGCCATAATTGAGTTTTTGTAGCTCATTAGTAGCTCTGACTTCACTGTTTGCTGTTCTCCATCTGTTCCAGATGCCTGAAGGAGGGTGTGTATGTAAGCTTAAGATAGACACAGATCGATTTATAAGCACCCCTCAATAAACCATAACATAGTTATTTTGTGTAGTGGCATAAGTCACATATTGTTCCTATGTCCCCAGGGTCTTATTAAACTGACAGTGATTAAAATGTTGCCGTAGAACCACACGACCCCTCCCTAATGAGTTGTTCATGCATGAGACCATGAATGACACACTATAACCTCATGTTACTTCCTGATCATTTATGTGGTATTAATGAATGAAGTAATGCTTAATTAATGATAATTCAAGTATCCTTACTCTAAAGTGTTGACAAATTATTTCAAAGAAGCCCAAGATTTATGAACTGTAGAAACTGCAGACGACAGGCAAAGTTCAGTCAGTTTCTCCTCCTAATTCTCTAAATGCCATCCCAGAACTGGACACGTAAGAAACCTTCCTCTACCTGAACCAATGCTGTGGCTCCGCTGATCCCAGCCAGACCAGGTCCAGAAACCATCTGTTGCTTCAATGGTGCAATCACAATCCGTGTCAGGCCCCGCCTTGGAACCTCGGGAAGTGGCACCAGCATCAGCCTTATCGGGAGAAACTCGTGAGGCGGCATGAGGAACCACACAAACTGTGAAAATGCATCGGAGAACCTGAGGATGGCACAGGTCATTCTCCCTGCTCACGAACAAGTTGGCTTCAGGTCAACTGAAGCATTGCCACATCAGCGCGGCTACATTCGGAGAGATGCCCCACTCGTCCTCGAATGGGCTCCCCTTGTCAGCCCCCACACAGATGTGCCCCCAGAATGTGACGGGTCCTCAGAGAGCCCAGATGCCACTCTGTCCATATCAGAATTTCTGTAATCATCCCATGCAGCTAGGGGACCTTATAACCGCATGGTGTGGTTCAACCTCACCATGATGTGCTTGGTGTAGTTGCACAGCAAAAGGATACAGCACCTATTGGACTATACGCTCAGTTTCAGGAACTTGATGTGACATCCTGACTCTGACCATATCCCTCGTATCACGTCTTGGCTGAGAAGTCTACACTCTGATGCTGTGAACACTATTGTCATCGGATTTGCTCAGTGTCCTTGGCCTTATTATCACTTAACTTAATGTCATCTGGAAAAAGTATCAGTAAAACCTACATGAATAGCTGGACATAAAAAATGTAAATAGAATTTAACATTGGGAAGAGTAGTTTTAGCTTGATGCGAGGGTGGATCAATAAGTTCCAAGACTGCTTCTGTTGCGCACCAATGGAGCGCAGCACTGTTACTTGCACGGAGCACGTCGAAGTTGTAACCTTCGTGAGTAAGTACTCCATGTTTGTTTGACAATCTGACTGTGGGGGAGGAGTTCACAGTGTAAAAACCCTGCAAATGTCAAAGAACCCACCTCCTGACCTGATGTGCCTTCTTCGGTCTTAAACATTGATGTTTCACCCCTCGGAAACGTCACTTAAACCACCTCACTTGGTTCATTGCTTCATTGCCATCGGTCTCCTGAAGTATTTTAAAGGTCTCAGTTGCGGACGAAACCTGGAGTACTTACTCGCGAAGGTTACAGCTGTGCTCCATGCACATCACGATGCTGTCCATCGTTCGCATGCAACAGGAGTCACAGAACTTATCGAACCGCCTTCATATATAATACAGTATTTCCCCTATAATTCTCAGTGATGCTGCTGGAATGTTACATGGTTAATTCATATTCCTAACAAATGAAATGTGAATCACGCGCAACTTGCGAATTTCGACACTGTGTGCAGCTGACGGGGGCCAGTATGAAATGAAGGGGATCCTAACACACAAAAATGTGACACCATATTTGATGCTGTGTCTCGAGATGAGTTTTGGACTCACAGATGAACCAGTTTAGGCAATGTTTGTACTTATTTAAAGTTGTCACCCCCACATCCTTTACACGGTGTATTTTTTGCCACAACTATCTGGATATTTAGATGTTGAAAGCAATAAATTGACACACGCGTCAAGGTGAAAAGAACGACTATCGACTTCCTAACTGATGGTTGAAAATTGCGCACTCATAGATGTACCTTTTTCCAGTGCATTCACCACTGAGGAAAATAACCTTATGGAGCTGATATTGTGGAGGGACACAATTATGTATTTCTCAACATACAACAGTTGATGAAGAAGTTCAGTGTGCTCCTGTCGCATGCAAATGGTGCCCAGCAACGTGACCTGCAAGGAACACAGAGAAGCTCTCATGGTTTTGTGAGTTATTGTCTGAGCTACCGTGGGGGTTCCTTGGGAGACAGATAACGACTCGCTGACGCACAAAGTTCGGTTTATGGTTTCACTTTATTGTTCAATCCACAATGCGGCACACACTCTGCTGAACACGGTATTGGCGCTCTCCTGCCTTGCCTCCGAGCGTCCGTTCCCAGGCTGCTTCTTCTCCTCCTCACCAGGTCCTGCTTACTTATATATGGAGAGAAACCAATTCCCCCGATTCAGTTCAGCTGCGCCAATTATCCTCCTCCCGGCACCGTTCCCTGAACCACTCCATCACTCTCTCCCCCTGCAGCTGAGCTAACCACGCCCCGCCACCACAGTTATTATTCCAAGTTGTGTTGTGTGTGTCATCAGCATCTTAGTAACGCAAGTTTTTGTGACCACTGGTCCGGCGCATCTGCAATTTCTCACCCAACTTGAAAAGACAGCCGACATCAAAGTTTGTCAAAATTGCACACTCTTCTAATGTCCATTTACATTTCCACAGAACCTCAAGCAGTGGATAGGTGGGCGTCCACCCAATACATTATGTTCAGCGGTAGAAACAGGAAAGCACAATCTGTCAGCCTGTAAGATTAGTTTAGAGCAGGGTAGGTACACGTGGACGCATAACAAGGTACAGAGGTGCTTAGCTGGCATCATTGATAAGAGGAGAGTAGAAGTAAGAGCAGGGAAGAGTGGAAACAGTAAGGCAGCTATAGTTTTGTTAAGAGGGAGAGAAAACCAGGGATGGAAAGGTCTCAGATAGGCAAGCTGTTGCCATGTTCAATAAAGGTAGGGATTGGGAAATGCAGGTAGATGTGGGTGGAGAGATTGTGGCCAGACATTGTTTGGTGGTCAGGTAGCGAATAGTTGACTTCATGAAGCTGACCATGGAAGATAATGTAGTACGAGAGGAAAAGAGAAAGATATTACGACTTGCGGGAATTTGGAATTGGAGGACGGCACCTGCAGCAGGCAGTCAGAGAGAAGGGGAAAGCTGCTTGTAGCAGGTATAAACTTGTGACTTTGAGCAAATAAAACATTGCATCCAAGCAGGTGTGGCGGGAGGAGGTTGTGGTTAGAGTTTACGAGTATATTAACCACTGTAACTCCCTCCTGGCAGGTCTACCTGTTAGTGCCATCTGACCTCTACAGCTCATCCAGAATGCAGCAGCTCAACTGGTCTTTAATCTCCTGAAATTCACTCACACTACTCTGCTCCTCCACTCCCTTCACTGGTTACCAGTAGCCGCCCGCATCCGTTTCAAAACATTGGTACTTGCGTACCGTGTTGCAAACAGATCGGATCCAGTTTACATCCAGGACATGGTCAAACCCTACATCCCAGCCCGCTCCCTCCGCTCTGCATCTACCAATCGGCTTGTTGCTCCCTCGCTGCGAGCTAAACACTCTACAAAATCACGACTGTTTGCTGTCCTGGCTCCTAAATGGTGGAATGAGCTCCCCACCGACATCAGGACAGTGGAAACTCTGTACATCTTCCGCCGCCAACTAAAAACACACCTCTTCCGACTTTACCTTGAACAGTAGAACTTTAGTAGCACTTAAAATGGCAGTTACTGATAGCACTTTGTAGTTTGGCTTTCTTGAAGAAATTGTATTTTCTTGACTCCTGTTGTTCTGGGTTTTGTACCCTCATGGTTGAAATGCACTTATAGTAAGTCGCGTTGGATAAAAGCGTCAGCTAAATGAAATGTAATGTAACCAATAGTATGAGTAAAAGCACGACAACGCCACCTTAGGAATTTCACCGAAAGAATACGTTTTGCCCATACAGTATCAATAACTCAGAAGGCACTCAGGTTTGTTATACTGATGAGCAGGAGACGTGGTTCCATTACAAACAATTATTCTTTATTATGACGTGTAATATTCAAAACAGTGGTTCAATCCAAGATCTTTTTAAACACCAACTACTAATAAAAGAGCCCTATACAGTTATTTAAAAGAGATGTTCAGGCCTGCGGCTTACCAGTGCAGAGGTGAACCATTAAAGGGGAGGATCCCAAAAAGAGGAGGCACCCCAATCACACAAAATCACTCACACAGGAGGGTTCAGAACCAGGGGTGCACCAAACCACACAAAGGGAGACACCAACACCAGGAGGCACCAACCGCATCACCTTAGGCCCAGCAACTCCTACAGAGACAGGGAACACAATTAACAAGGCTCCACTTCACAGAAAGAAAATTAAGAAAAGACAAAACCAAACAACCAAAATAACTCAGGTTAGCTGATCAGCAGGAGGGATGATCGGATACCTAATTTATTTAAACAAAAGCCCACAGTGGACCTAAACATCCTTTGTCAAAATACACGCACAGTAAAATGGCTCGAGCTAAAAGGAGTTTTCTCCATTAAAACAACAGTGTGATGCTGACATGAAACAGCACAAAGCAGGGGCGCAGTGCTGTCAAGAGCAAGTGAAGCCCGGTAGTTGAGCAGCATCAGGCACTGTAGACAAAAGCAGCACAGGGTACAGCGAAGCCCAGCAAGCAACCCAGCGCAGGGTAAGGCAAAACCCGGTAGGCAAAACAGCAGTGTTCTTAAATGTGAGCAGGGTTAGCTGTAGCCACTTTCTGGAAAAGTTCCGCGCCAAACCACCAAACATCCCCTGTGATACAGGATGAACATCAAATAAATATAATAATAATAATAATAAACACCAAAGTATATAAACTAGAATGATAAAATCACCTACCGATCAAGCAACGTTTGTCCGCTCCAGAAGGGGAGAGGAGGGCATGTACTGCTACCGGCAGCTATGTAAACAAGACGCTGTTACGAACATGACACCATAATATAATCAAATCAGGAGTAATCGAGACCTACCGACACTGATCTGCAGGTGAGTCACCTGTGCAGGATGAGGGGAGCCCAAGAGATCGTCTACAAAATCACAGACAGCCAATATAACACCAGAAACGCACAACTGACAGAAACAATGTGGCAGCACTCTTGCATACTGTACCTGTGACAGCCGCGGAAGCCAGGCAGACCGGAAGGGACACGCGTTTCTAGAATGGTCACACCCTACCTGGACTGCATGTTTTTTGCTGACTTATTTGGTACCTTTGTAGTTCCTGATTTTTGCTTATCAATTTTCCTTATGTCATTTTCTTGCAATTACTACTGGTAACTCTACATATACACAACTAATATATTCTGATCAAGTGTTGCAGTGTTTTTATCACTTGACAGGTCAATTGAGTAGAGTCTGCAGCAGCTGTGGAAGAGGTGTGAAGATACTGTGTTTCAGTTAAAGCACAAATACAGCAATCTAAAAATATTCCATGACAAGTAAAAATCTTGCATTAAAAATCCTTCTTAATTAAAACTACAAAGGTATCAGCAGCAACATGTAGTTAAAATACTAAAGAAAAAGTTTTGTACCCTCTGACTGATATACTGTATGACTGACTGATATACACTGCTCAAAAACACATAAAGGGAACACTTAAACAACACAATGTAACTCCAAGTCAATCCCACTTCTGGGAAATCAACCTGTCCAGTTAGGAAGCAACACTGATTGTGAATCAATTTCACCTGCTGTTGTGCAAATGGAACAGACAACAGGTGGAAATGAGGCAATTAGCAAGACAACCCCTATAAAGGAACGGTTCTGCAGGTGGTGACCACACACCATTTCTCTGTCCTCATTCTTTCTGGCTGATTTGTGGTCACTTTTACATTTTGCCAGTGCCCTCACCACTAGAGGTAGCATGAGGACTAATGTGCTTGTTTCTGCTCAAACTGTTAGAAACAGAATCCATGAGGGTGGTATGAGGGCCCGATGTCGACAAGTGGGGCCTGTGCTTACAGCCCAACACCATACAGAGCGATTGGCATTTGCCAGAGAACACCAAGATTGGCAGCTTCTCCATTGGCGCCCTGTGCTCTTCACAGATGAGAGCAGGTTCACACTGAGCACATGTGACACAGTCTGAAGACGCCGTGGAGAACATTCTGCTGCCTGCAACATCCTCCAGTGTGACCGGTTTGGTGGTGGGTCAGCGATGGTCTGGGGAGGCATTTCTTTGGAGGGCCACACAGCCCTCCATGTGCTAGCCAGAGGTACCCTGACTACCATTGAGTACCGGGATGAGATGCTCAGACCCATTGTCAGACCATATGCTGGTGCAGTGGGCCCTGGGTTCCTTCTGATGCATGACAATGCTAGGCCTCATGTGGCTGGAGTGTGTCAGCAGTTCCTGCATGATGAAGGCATTGATGACCGGCCTGCCCGTTCCCCAGACCTGAATCCAATCGAGCACATCTGGGACATCATGTCTCGTTCCATCCACCAACGCCACGTTGCACCACAGACTGTCCAGGAGTTGACTGATGCTTTGATCCAGGTCTGGGAGGAGATCCCTCAGGAGAACATCCATCGTCTCATCAGGAGCATGCCGAGGTGTTGTAGTGAGTGATACAGGCATGTGGAGGCCACACACACTACTGAGCCTCATTTTGACTTGTCTTGAGGAATCTCCACAGAAGTTGGATCAGCCTGTGATCTGATTTTTCCACTTTTATTTTGAGTATGATTCTGAATCCAGACCTCCATGGGATAATGATTTTGATTTCCATTGATCATTCTTATGTTATTTTGTTCTCAACATATTCCACTATGAAATTAATAAAGATTTTCAACTGGAATATTTCATTCATTGAGATCGAGGATGTGTTGTTTAAGTGTTCCCTTTATTTTTTTGAGCAGTGTAGATACTGATATCTGTAATCACATGTGCAGTAAATTATCAAAGCAGGAACCCAATGTAGGCTCTAATTAATCATGGCAATAATTTAACAGGTGAAGGACAGTGTTTTCCTGTTGCTCTCTCCTCTATATCTGTCCTTGGGTCTTGCTCTGATTCAGGGCAAAAAAAAAAAAAATCAAAAAAAAATCACATGACTGCTTTTTTGGTTACAACTCTTCAGTAATTGAATGTTTGAGATCCAATAAGTGAGTCCCATCATCAAAGCGAAACTCAATGTATAAAGATTGGTCTGGCAGTAGCAATGCCACAGCAGACAAAATCCAGTGTGAACACATGCAAGTACTTCGCTGTAGTCTACTGGGAGAGCAGCATTGGAGCCGGCAACACCAACAGACTGGTTTAGAGGGTCATAGCCATAAGAAGCGCTACAATTGTCTGAAAACTGCACCGTCTGGAAAAGGTGGTGGAGAGGAGGACGCTGAACAAACTGTAATCCATATTGGATAATCCTGACCACCACCTACTGCAGGGACAGCTGAGCACTTTCTCCACCAGACTCATCCAGCCCCGCTGTGACAAGGAGATCATTCCTGTCCACTGCAAGAAGACTTTACAATAGCTCACTCTGGCCAAATCTGTCCTACATCACTGACAATTTTTTGCATTAAACTGCTGATCATTTATTAAAATTAAACCATGAGAGGTAAAATCCCAGTGTGGCAGAGCTTTTAAATATAACTCAGACATCTGAACTGTGACTCGACAACACACTGCTGTTTGTAAGACGTCAGCAGACAAACAGGTTGAAACCACTGGTTTCATCTTTAACTGGGTTGGAATGTAGAGGAGTATTATTTTATACACTTTTTAAAATCTTCATCTGAAAAAGAACTAAAGGTTTAAGATAAAAGTTTTGGGGTAGAACGTGCAGTATTTCTCTCTGAAATGTAGTATAAAGTAGCATCAAATGAAAATTCAATTACCTCAAAATTTTACACGCATACACATACACAACACACGTCTGAACCACAGTGTTCTGGCACCACTGTTTGTAAATAGGTACAAAAGACATCATTTATTTGACAGCACAGTGACTGACAGACAATTTCCAGGGATTGGAGTGCACAAAAACCAAACTTTGTTTATTTAAAAAAAAAAAAAAGGATGGGGAAGAAATTAATAAAAGCATATCTCAGAATATAGAGAACGAGACATTCCAACACAGTGATATAATAAATGAAAGTCCAACAGCAGATATTTTTGCTTGATGGGTGTGATTTTGACTGTAAAGACTTTATGACTGACAGATTTTTTCAGAAACCCCATTGGCTTCCTTTGAACAAGTTGGGAACAGTTATGCATGTAAATTACAAAATTGCTCAGAGCTTTCAGAGCTCACATTGTTACCCACTTTTATTCAAATTAACACGGCAGATTACAAAAGTGAAAGCAATGAGTGCAGAACAAATTGGATTAAGGGAACAAATTTGAATTTTATTCAGCTGCCTTCACAATTAATTAACTACACTATAGTGAATATGGATGCACAGCTGTGTATGTATTTCTAATAATGAACTTTTACCTGTTTACTAAATTGCAGGTACTTGTACTTGTCCTTCACAAACTCCTTGATTTTCTCACTGAATTCTGTGGATAACTTTACTTCTGATGAACAATCACATTTCTTTGTTTTAATCCTTAATCACTATTGCTTTTGGTCTGGCATTTTAAACTTTACTGATTGCTCTTAGAATACTAAACGTATTCCCAGTGCAGACGGGACTGAATAAAGACAAAAAAAAATTTTCTGATGACTTTTGTAAATAAATATGTTTTGATTAAATGAATATTGATATTGATTATAAAATGTTCTACTACTTACTTAATACAAATGTTTAGGCAACTGTTCTCCTGCTTGGTGTAGCGAGCTGTTTTTTAAAATCACCTCTGTTGGCTCTTAAACCTCCTTATAGTGACTGAACCAAACACTGGAAATCAAATCAATAGAGTTTCTATAAAAGTGCAGTGAAAGCATTGGTCGCCTGAACAATGTTCCTGAACCTGAAGGACACATTCATAGCTAGATTCAGGAAAGGAAATCATTTTATTGATTTCTTTCTGTGGCAGCAGTAACTGAAGCAAGTGATAGCAGGGGAGCTCACCATCCATAACTTATTGAGGAGCCCTTCAGGTCCTCTGGCAGGGCGATTTATACTTGGAAGCTATTTATCAATGGCAACGTCACTAAGGAGGTGCTTCACCTTGAGGAACAGGGAGTAGATGACATCCAAGGCAAATAGGGGGAGGAGATCGAACAAAATGAATCCTTTTATTGGTCTGGCTTCTGTCGATGGGAGCAAGTAAAATTTACATGCTGCGGCTCGTAAAGAAATGAATGTCCCTTCGTAATGTACAGCCTCCATGATCACTGAGAGCCATGACAAGTCTACCATCCAAGAGGACGGGAAATGTTTTAGAGGGAGAGTTACTACATGGCACCATTTTTATTATTTTGGAGAAAAGCTGTTCCTTTTCAAGGGCAGATCCAATCGACCACTGCAGAAGGCCAGTTGAAATACAATTGAACTGATTTATTGCATACATCATAATTCTTAGCAGTTTAAAAACTTCACTTCTTGCTTACAATGTGTCTTCATACAGAGGAACATGCATCTTTACCCAAGTTTAGATCACTAGTCCGTGTCACAGTTTGTCAATTCTTCTGTAGTGGGGAATTGATTGAAGGATTAAGGCAGATGCTTAAGAGTCTTTTGAAAGAGCTCTGGGACTAAAACGGGGAAGCATAGCAATGAAAGCTGTTTGTGACAGAGCTGACTAAAGAGCTGTAAAGGCTTTGAAAAGCTGCTTTAACCTAGAGCACATTATGAAAGCGTAGATGTTATGACAGTTTTTAGGGGTTTAGAGTGGTGTTTTCTTCCTAAAACACAGTAGGCGGTATATGTGACCAGGCTGCAGAATGTATTAATGTATTGGCCTACAAAAAAAGTTTTTTCTGAGCTATCTGGCAGGCATTAAGCACTGGTAAAAGAAATCAATACAATTTATACACTATATAGAAATTCCCCTTTAAACTCCCTCTTGTTTGTATGTGCTGGATGATATCATGATGGGAAAGTGCAAACAATAGTTCAGTGTGCAAGTCCCAAATGTTACAGTATGAGGGGGAATCATGGAGAGATGAATTTGATATTCAACATAAATGTGAATGTCAGCAAAGAAATAGCTAGTGCACAATTAATTAATAAAATGATTGTCATCTTGTGTCTGGATTTGATCTTACAAAATGAATTTAAGGATTCAAGGAGGTTTTATTGTCATTCCAGATATGCCATCCTGCCTGAAGGGAGTGGGGTAAACAGGCCTTTGTGCAGGGTGGGTGGAGACTTTTATGATGCACAAAGCCTTCTTCCTGCACCGGCTGATGTAAATGCCCTCTATATTGGGTAGGCTGCTGTCAGTGAACTTCTGTACAGACTTAACCACCCTCTGCAGTGCCTTTCTGTCTGCCGTAGAGCAGTTGCCGTACCACACACTGCCTTTCTTCATTAAGCTGGCTATGTTGTTGCTGCAGGTGAGAGGGGGGAGTGTGTGTGTGTGTGTGTGTGTGTGTGTGTGTGTGTGCTCTGCATCTCTTTTGCTGTAGTTTGTAATCCTCTTGATGTTGGTGGAAAAGTGACCCTGGGTTTTACGATCATAGGTGGTCGCTTCCTGCTGACTACAAAAAGGCAGCTGATAGCACTTGCAGAGGAGCATTTGTAAAACTCAGATATAGATTAATATTAATTGTGTTGATTCAAAATATGCTGGGCTGGTTCTGACACTAAATAAGAAACCATGTCGTCCGACCTATTCAGGTGGGTTTTTTGTTTATTTGTGTTTTGTTTCTTTGGTAAATCTGTAAAAACTCCAGGATAGAGTATGTTTGGGGAAGTTGTAGTTACCTAACCAACTCTGGCTTGATTTCTGATTGAGATGAACATTCTCTATCCATATCATTGAGATTTGGCATCTATTATATTTGATGGTATTATATGTGTAGCGCTATAAAATCTATTTCACTGACCCCTGCAGGAAATCAAGGCATATTAACTGCTAGTGCATGTCTCTCTCAAGGTCAAGGAGCTACTGGAGTGCTCAAACCAATGTTTTAGCAATTCAAATTTTGTCAGTTGAAAAGATTTGAAATATGTGTCTTCTGTAAAACATGGGGTATTTTGATTGAGACATAGATTTTTCATTAATTTTTGTTAACCCCTCAGGCTGAGTGAAGATTTGTTGTCTAACTGAAGTGCTAGCAGTATGATAAAGAAATGGTGGAGGAACTGACACAATTAGTAATTGCCTTATAGTTTAAATGATTCACACATCACAGAATTTTAAATATTGTGAGACTTGTAACTGGACACTTTCTATGTTTGCAACATGCGAGGACATAGTGAAGAAGCATAAATGGCATAGGTCAAATTGAACCTGTTTGGCCAGTTGTGCCAGAGTCCTCCTCGATGTGTCTTCAAATTTTCAAATAAAAACAATGATAGAGTTCAATTCAAGCATATAGATTTACTGCTGAATAAATTGGGAATGTGATCACAGTTTGATTTATGACGGATCATCCTGGTACATCTTGAGGAAAGAAATGATCATTTATTTTCAAATAATCCTAATTAGAATCAGAATTTGGCCTTGCTTGTTTTCTTTTAATACATGATTGTGCCTTTTCCAGCTTTCGGTAACAATTAGGAAGGTGTGGTGTAGCTGTTATCATTCAACCATAGCTGACCACAGTCTAAAATGTAAACTGCTACCAACAATAATAATTTTTAACTAAGTAATACAACCACTATACAATTACAGATTCTTACCCTGTTCACTGCTGACTTGTGTTTCCTGTAGCTCCTGAGTGGTTAAAGCTGGAACTCTTGTTGACCCACAAAATGGTTTTATGACTGCAGTCACGAATGTCCAGCGATGGCATACTACAAAAAAAGGTGTAGAAATATTTTTTTTTAAGACAGACATATTCCAGATCTGTGTAGCAAACATACATATACAAGGTATTGTTATCTACCTGAACTAACCTCAACTAACTGACCTTGTATCCACAAACTGAACACCAGCTTCCTCAGTTTCACTGAAACCCAGAAACAACAAAACTCTGATATAGACCATGAATACAGCTGATGCTGTTATGCCACAGTCAGTTTGGTAATGTACACAATCATTTTCTTACCTGAGAGTGACTCAGCAACACTGGACAGGACAGGTATCAGATGTGTGGCCACATTTGGTTGGTTTTGATGTTGTAGTCAAAGAACCTCCCTTATATCTGCAAGAAAATATACAGTAGACAGTTTGTCAGTTTCTTCTAAAAGTATAAATTAAACTGAGGTTCTATCCTCCTAACAAATGTCAGCTGGAGGTTATTATCATCTTATAAACAACAGACAGCGTTTGAAAAAGCTGCAACAACACAAACTGCTGCAGTGACTTTCACTGGATTATTTTACATTTCACACTGAAAGCGGTCACAGCTGCACATTACTGTTTTATAATGTCAACATTGCTACCAACAATCATGCAGAAATACATCCTTTCGACTTGAAAAGTAATCTCTGACAATATCTGTGCGGCAAAAGAAACTGTCGTGACAACCACTAAATTAACATTTAGCTGTAGAAGCAAAGGCACACAGAAATATCAGAACAAACAGTAAACTGTTACGACTGCCTGGACGTTTTACAAAGGTACGTTTTCAGCACTCTTCAAACTTTGGATTGTTCGTAACTAAAGAAATTAGGAGATGTTTTCAACCAGTATGGTTTTGATAGAGTCAGGGTTTTCATGAAAAGGAAAGCACAAGCGGTTGTTAAAACCAGAAGACAGAAAGAAATAGTGGTACTAACCTCTCTATTTCTTTCTATCTTCTGGTTTTAAGAAAGGCAAGAAGGCAGCTACATAAGAAACGGAAGAAGGAGACTGAAGAGGAGAGACATGGAATTGAGGTGTTGCAGCAAGAACTAAGAAATCGATCAGCGTTGCTTAGGAGGGCCGAACATTTGAGGAGGTAAAGGAGAGCAAGGAAAGAGGGCTTTTTTTTTTTTTTAGTGACCCGTTTAACTTTGTTTAGAGGTTGTTTAGGAAAGAAGTGGACAGCTAAAAGCATCAAAGGAGAGCTTGAGGAATACCCCAGAAAATCCTACACAGATATCGCAGAATAAATAGAGATGAGCCTCCCATCAGATACGCCACCATTAGGTGTTGGCCATTAGACCACCAAGGATGATTGAGACAGTTGTCTGTTGAATGTAGAAGGGAAGGTTTTCTTTAGTGTAATGGCACACAGACTGGCAGGTTACCTGGAAAGGAACAAGCTGATTGACACTGCAAAAAGCTGGAGTTCCAGGTTTTGCAGGTTGTCAGTGTAACAATCAAGCAGCAAAGCAAGAGAATGATCTGGTGAATGCATTTGGCTCTGTGCTGCATAGCCTAAATAGTCTTTAGGGTGCCAGGAGAGACGGATAACTTACAGAAAAAGTACTTTCGAGATATCAGGATGTATTTCACCACAGCTGATGTTACCCCAGCATGACTATGGAGGTAGTGATCAGGGCATCTCTGTGGATTGTCGGTGGGAGAGGCCGCAGGATGGGCTGCTGCGCCTCCCAATTAGAACATATATGGATGACATGACATTAGTGACCACAATTGCAGCTTGTGAGATGAGAGTTTTGGGAGAAGTCTTTAAAGTGCGCTAAATTAAAGATTAAGCCAAATAAATCACACAGCATCTCAGTGGTGAAAGAAAAGTTGAAAAGATGGGTGCTGTTTGTAGATGAGGAAGAAATTCCCTCTGTGTAAGAGTCTAGGGCAGGGGTCGGCAACCTTTACTATCCAAAGAGCTATTTTGCCCTATTTTCCACCAAATAAAATTTGTCTGGAACCGCAAAAGCTATTTGATATCACAGCTTATAAAGTTTTATATATAGTTATACTATATATTCACAAAAACTATAGTTTGTTGCATTTATGAAATCATAGAACAATGATAAAGACAATTATTGACATTTTATTGCTATTTTACTTGTTATATCAATATCCAACTCTTATGAAGAGAAGAAAAAAAATACACTGGCATGTGTAGGCCTACATTCAGGTCAATTAAACACAGAACTATGCAGGCCTTGAGTCCTCCCCATATTTGTGGAAAATAAATAAAATAGCTTTGAAATAAATATAACATATAGCTGCAGAAGTGAATTAAACACAGCACAATGCAGGTCTATTTGGGTCCTCCCCATGTTTGTGTAAAATACATTAAATAAGCCTGCTTTGAAATGAATATAACGTATAGCTGCAGTCTAATATCTTAAAAAGAGTAAACATAAAAAATAGGCCAGTTTGTATTGAAGTAAGACTAAAGTCCATTTCAGTGCGCTGTCATCCTCTTTTTTTTTCCTCAGCCACTTACAGCCATCAACCATCACACCGGAACATAAAAACACAACTACATCAGTTCAGAATCTAAAATATATATTTTTTCCAAAATAATAGCCTATTAAATGATAGTGTTCTCACCTGTTTAATGTGATTTTTGTTTCTGAACATCGCTGCAGAGTTTCTCTATATCAGGGCTGTAAGATGTGATTTTGAGCTTCACAGGACTGCAGGCTATCATCTGTGAGGCGGGAGCGATATTTGGATTTTATGTAGTTCATGCTTGAGAAAACCTGCTCGCATAAGTACGTTGGTCTAAATGCATACTAAGAATAAAAATTCATGTTCATACAAGTGTCGGGAATGGCATTCCATGTTTCAAACACAAGTTTGTTGGGTTTGGGGAGGTTTTCAATATCGCTCCATTTGTGCTCTCTAGTGAGGATGGCCTTCTGATGGGCGACATCTTCAAGATCAGCTGTCAGGCTTTTGAACTTGGACACCCATAAGTCTTTATCAGCTATGTCGGCCGGTTCAATTTCCAGATCAGGTTGACTTACTCCCGGGAATGCGAACATGTTCAGCTGGGATGGGTCGATGTCCAGGGGTGTGACAGGGAAGGATAATGTGCTTTTTTCCTCCCTGAACTCGCTAAATCTTTCCCCAAATGCAGTTTGCATTCCAATAATTGCACGCTGTAAATACTCACAATTTGTGTGATTATTTTTTCCTCTGAACTCTCTCAGGGAGGGGAAGTGAGAGAGCATGCCTCTCTGTACATCTCTGGCAAACACGGTCATCTTGCGCTCAAATGCCAAAACATCCTCCAGCATCTCCAGAGCCGTGCCTCCCTTTCCCTGGAGACTTTTGTTTAGTTTGTTTAAGTGACTTGTCATATCTACCATGAAGTGCAACTTTTCCAGCCAATCTGCATCTCCCAGCTCAGGATAGGTGAAGACTTTGCTTTCCAGGAAGGTTTTCACATGTTCCAGACAAGCAGCAAACCGTTTCAGCACCTCTCCCCTGGACAGCCACCGGACTTTGTTACGCAGCAGGAGATCTGAATACGCGCTGTCCACTTCTTCCAACAACAAACAGAACTGTCGGTGGTTTAACCCCGTTGCCATTATTTTGTTCACTGTCTGAATAACAAGGTTCATCACCTCCATACATTCCGGGGGAAATGTTTGAGTGCACAGTGCTTCCTGGTGTAAGGTGCAATGAAACGACAGCAGCTTTCGATCCAGTGACTTCTGAAGTAAAGTCACAAATCCCTTCTGTACTCCTCTCATACTGGGTGCCACATCAGTAGCCACTGACACCATGCGTGTTTATTTCTTTAGCTTTTAAACAATTCATAACGGCCTCACAAATGTCCTCCCCCCGTGTTTGCCCTTATAGCGGTATTAATTCAATGATTTCTTCCTGCGGCCCATCAGAGTTCATATGTCTGCATAACAGTGCTGACTGCTCAATGTTGTGTACATCTCTTGACTCATCACAGGTAATTGAGAATGCTGGAGCTGAATTGATGTCCTCAATTTGCTGACTGGTGATGTTTGTTGCCATTTTAATGGCCCTGTCCTTAACGGTCTTTGCAGAGAGAGGCATAACTCTGATTTTCAGAACAATTTCACCTTTGTTTTTAAAGTCCGAGAATAGATGCTTTAAGATGAATGATTCTTTCATTTATTCTCCATCTGTGAACAGCTTTCCACACCTTACTATCTCATGAGCTGCCACAAAAGTAGCAGCAGTATTTGAGTTTGAAGACTTGATCCACTTCGTGAAAGTATATTTAATTTGCTCAGTTTGCTGCAGCAGTTAAGAAATTGCTCTTTTTCAGTCATCTCCAGCTTGATACTTTTCAGCAAATGCTGTGTGCTTATTCTGGAAGTGTCTTTCGCCATTAAATTTTTTGTTGTTTGCTAATTTATCGCCACATATCAAGCATACAGGTAAGCCAGTATCATTGGCAGAGGAAGCAAATGAATACGTCCACGCAGAATTAAACTCTCTATTTTCCTCCGTGACTTTTCCTTTTTGGATTTATCCATTTTTAGTTTACCGAGAGCTGGGGTCTCCAAATCAAGATTAGCCACCTGCAGGGAAAGGCGCCTCACAGCGACATAATAGGATGTGACGCACATTTTAGTTGACAAAATATAAAAACATTTTTTTTTTGGTCAAAGCCTCAGGGAGCCACAACAGAGGGACTAAGAGCTGTATGTGGCTCCGGAGCCGTCGGTTGCCGACCCCTGGTCTAGGGAGATTGAGCGATGTTGAGCAGCTTAGAAGAGACGTTACTAAAGGTTTAGAAAAAATAGAGATGTCAGGACTTCTTGGAAAGGTTAAGCTGTGGTGTCAACAGTTTGGGCTATTTGGCAGAAAAGGAATGGTGTTGGTGGTCAGGTATAGCAGGTAGGAAAATGTGGCTTTGAGCAAAATGTTATGTGTAATGGCAGAATGCTGATCCAAAAGCAGACATGAAACAGGGAATAAAAGTTCAACAGGTTTATTTTCAAAGTTGTGTATAGTGGAGTTAAAGGAGTCCTGGACTGCTGGTGTGAAATTGGCAGAGGCTGAAGCAGACCAGCAAGGGGTTGATGTGAGGCTTTTCCTCAGGCACAGGTGGAACAGGTGAGGAAAATGGCTTGAGTGTCAGCCTCCAAAGATGAGAGCCGACAGAGCGACAAGACAAACAGGCAGTTGGGAGGACTGCCGGCACGGTCAGCTTGAGTGCATTGAGCCTCTCTGACAGTAGATTTGGCTTCCCAAGTGAGTGCTCCAAGGACGCAGGAGGGAGGAATAATGGTGTCTGAGCTGGAGGGAGCATCTTCAGAGGCAAAGTGTCGACAGAGGGCGTCAGGATTAGTGCTCTCATATCCAGGTCGGGAGGTGATGGTAAAGTTAAACTGACCAAAGAAAAGGGCCCATCACCCTTTTGGCCGTCTGGATGTATTTGAGATTTTTGTGGTTGGTCCACATAATGAAGGGGTGAGTGGATCCACTTAGCCAATGTCTCCATTTATCCAGATCCAGCTTGAGGGCCAGAAGTTGTCAGTTCCTGACATTATAAGAAGGCGCAGGGGCAGAGCTTGGACTCTGAACCAGAATGCTGGGACGGAGCTGACGCCAAGGTGGAAGTGAGTCTGGTGAGCGGGGCCACCACTTTACCGTAGTCCCAGATGTAGCAAAGGTAGAAGTTTGAAAAACCTAGGAACTGTTGAAGTTGTTTTCTGGTTGTGGGGGTTGGCCAGTCATCCACAGCCTTGACCTTGTAAGGATCAGTCTTGACTTGTTCCCTTTCAATAATATTTATCAGATACTGCACAGAGAGGACGTGGAACTTTTTGTGGCGATTTTCCAGTAGGCGCTGTAGGACTTGGCGGACATGCTGTTTGTGTTGCTTGGGGTCCTGGGAGAAGATGAGTATGTTGTCTAAGTAGACGAGCATGAACCGGTTGAGGAAATCACAGAGGACATTCATTCATGAGGGCTTGGAAGACAGTGGGGGGCATTGGTGAGTCTAAAGGGTATCACTTGATATTCAAAATGTCAAAATGTTTTTAACAAATGAGTTGTTAAAAGCTATTTTTTATATCCTCGCAAAATGCATGCAAGGTGGTATGCGTTCCTGAGATGCAATTTAGAAAAGATGGTGGCTCCGGATTTGTTTTCAATGGTGATATTATTCAGTCCTCGGAAGTCGATGCAGGGGCAGAAAAATATTGTCGTTTTTGGCAACAAAGAAGAACCCAGGCCCCAGTAGTGGCAAAGAGGGACGTATAACCCCAGCTGCCAGGCAGTCATTGATGTACTTCTTCACCGCCTCCCACTCAGGTCTGGAAAGGTTGTCCAACTGGTTCATTGGGTGCCAGGCGGAAGGTCAATAAAGCAGTCGTAAAGTCTGTGGGGAGGCAAAGACAGTGCTCGCTCCTTGCTGTGATAGTCAGAGGGAACCAGAGTCAGTTCCTGAGCAGGGAGAGCAGAGGTTAGGCTTAGGGATGTAGACTGTGGGTGGGCTGACTGAACGCACTTGAATGATAGGAGGAACTCGAACCCACAACCTTTCCTGCCAGCCAATCAAGGTGTAGGTTGTGGGTTCCAAGCCAAGGGGGTCCCAGAATCAACAGAGTCTTTGGAGAAGGGAAGATGTAAGAACTGGACGTTTTCACAGTGATTCCCTAAGATGACCAGGTGAAGAGGAACAGTGCGGTGAGTTATCCTGGCCAGGGAGCTTCCATCCAGAGTTTTGACCAGGAGGGGCTTCCACAGAGATTGCAGACTGAGAAACCAGGGTGCTGTATAAAAAGTTCTGTTCAGCACCAGGGTACACCAAGGCTAACAGAGGCAGAGAGAAGGTGTTCAGGCACAGGGTGGCAGGAAGTTGCAGTCTGGGTGAAAAACTACACAAGGCAAGCATTCATTTGAGGGCAAATTGCTTGTAAAACAAGTGAGTTTTTAAAAGCTTCCTAAAACTATCAACCGAATCTGCCTTTCTAATAACTGGGGGAAGATGGTTTCAGAGGGAGGGGGCTACAACTGAAAAGGCTCTGTCCCCTTTTTTTTTTTTTTTTCTGGATTTGGGGACAGCCAGAAGGCCTTGGTCAGTAGACCTCAATGATCTTGTTAAGGCTATGGGACACGACTGTTCGGTAATGTAATGTAGGGCTAACCTGTGTAGTGCTTTGAATGAAATTAAAAATATTTTAAAATCAATTCTGCGCTCAACTGGCAGCCAATGCAGGTTGAATAGAACTAGTGTGATGTCTGAGCCATGTCAAAGTTGTTAAAAGTCTAGCAGCTGCATTCTGGACCAACTGGAGCCGGGACAGAGAGGAACATCTTATGGTGGTGAACAGTGAGTTGCAGTAGTCAAGGCAAGATTAAATAAAAAAAGTTAATAGTTTTCTCCAGTTCTTTATAGGATACCACAGCCTTGATTTTTGAGATGGAATAGATTAAATAGACGGAGTCGAGAGGGGTGTAACTCAGCCAATTTGGGGATAACAGGTGTACCTTTCAGTTATCTGCAGTCCAGGCAAGAATATTGATGTTACCCTCAGGATACAGTAATGCTGGCAGACACCAGCGAACACTCTCTCCGGACCAGGGTGGAGAAAGTTGCGTGTGTTGAGTAATGGGATGCTCAGGGTCCTACTGCGTGTATTTTACAGAGCCTCCAGATCCTTACTACCTCTCAGCCGTCCTCCTCCACGGATCAGACTGGTAGATTAGTCAAAATTGGGTGCAAGGCTAAGAAGGTGGCTACCTTTGGGAACAGGCTTAAGTGACTGAAGCAGTTGGTATTCTTCAGGGAATCTCTCTACCTGTGAATGTTGCAGAAGGTTTTCGACATCTGACCGTTCAATGGCCTTGGAGGGAGGAGTCTGGGTATGTTTGAGGTTATTTACTGAGCTCACTGTATGGGCCACTGATCTGACGGCAAGTGGAGGAAGGGAGGGATTTCCATTCTGCAGGGTTTGTGAGTTCCAAGACTTCTGTTATGCGGTTAGCGACAAATATTTTGTAGCAACAGGTTTCTGAGTTGATCCACATTAGTGGAGTCTGACCACAGGACTGCTGGGCCTTTTCTGAAGCATCACAGAATACATGCAACTCCCTTGTGGTGATCACTTTGTCCGGTGGGCTGTAACAACGAGGGATTTTAATCTTGTGCAGGTTGTGGAGTTCTTCCTCCCAGGTATTCCAAACTGATTGATGTTTGCAGGTAGGATTAGATCATCCCATTCTTGCTCCTTCAACCATAGCTGCTGCACCAAAACCTTTGGACGGGTGATGAAGGGGGTGAGGAAGCGAAGGGGATCATACTGGCAGACTAGGACCTTGTATATATTTCTGAGACTCAAGGAGGAGTACCCCACCGGTCGGTGCCTGTAACCGAGCTGGTCTGTACCACAGTGCCAGACAAGCCCCAGGGTTCCTTCTTGAGGGTCTGTGTGGTTTTCATTCACCCAGTGCTCTGAAGAGGCAGACCTGGCCTCTGGGGGAAAATGTTGAACAACCACAGGACTGTTGCTGGCTCACTGTTGGATCTCAAATTCATCCACAACCAAAAGGGAGCGTATGCAGTCCAACAGATTCTTTGCCTCATTAATGGAGGGAAGGCTATTTAGGCAATTGTCCACATTGAAGGATTGTAAGATGGACTGAAGAACGTCCTCGTTACCTGGCTATAGATTCCTCACATAATGTTGTATGGCATATATGGTACAACAGGGGCTGCAAGTGGTGTTAAAGGGTAAGACCTGCCACACATAGACGCTAGCCGGTTCATCTCCTTTCATGTGTCTCCAGAGGAAAGAGAGAAGGGGTTGGTCCTCTGGCAGGTGTCTGATCTGGTGGAACATGGATTTGATGTCTCTGCTAATAGCATAGGTGTGCTGCCTATCGCCCAGGAGGACACCCATCAGTGAAGGACCCAAAACTGGACCAGGAATGAGGTAGTCGTTCTGACTTTGACCTTTGTATTTGAATGAACAGTTAAAGACTAAGCAATGTTTGCCGTTATGTTCCACCAGATGATGGGGGGTGTAACAGGACTCACTGGACTGACTTTCCTCCTGAAGGTCTGACATAGCTCTCCTGTACCAACTTCTCTACTTTATGGTTGTAAATGGAAGCTTTGTTGGACTTCAGCATCTGAGTCCTGCTTAGATCTGGCTATAAATGTGTTACTCTGACATGGGAGGATGTCGATTTGCGACAGCTTCTCCACATTGTGGCGGAGATCTGACTGGGTGGAGTAGCTCTCATGGAAAAGGACTTCGTTCATCACCACAGGATGAGCTGCATTAGGGTTTAAGGGGCTGACAGGAAACAAGGTTGGGCCTTGCAGAGCCCAGCCTAGACGGGTGTGCACTGCAGCTGGACTCTTACCAGGAACGAGACGCACCTTCTCAACAGGACAGGGAAGATGGGGATGATCAGACCCAATAAACGTTAGAGCTGTAATTTCTCTGGACAAAATGGCTGTATGACCTACTGACTGAGACGACAACATCAGACCATGACAAAAACCTTCCAGGACAAAAAAAGAGGACAATTACCACCCCATCCCAAAGCATTTGTCATAGTCGAAAACCAAATTTTACATTCCATTAATTTTGCACAAATGTCACCAATGAAGAAGAGCTCGGAGCCGTGTTATATCAAAGGAGACCCTTGCTATGACTGACATCTTCCAATGTCAGTCAAAAGACTTGCCATAAACCAACACGTCATCAAGATATGGGACAGATATCCTGTCTATGGAGCGACAGGCTGCTCTTCATCCAGTGGCATAGAAAATTATATGTGCCAGTGGAAATGTGAGCATCCTGCTGAAAGCATTGGCATGCCAACCTCATTGAAAACGTGACATATAACCAAAGTGAAGGTCATGCTGGCACAATTAACAGCATTTCAAAAGAAAAAAGCAATATTACATAAACAAACCACCATGTAGCTTAACACACATTCCTTTTCTATCGGGTGTTTATAGAGGGAGCAAGGTAAGTGTCTACAATGTACAGCCATACTGTGGATCCAAGTCAAACCCATCAATAGAAACTATTGTTTCATCCATGAACGGAGGTACCACCCATTACGTTCAACTCAACTTGCAACCATAAGTTTTTGACTCGCAACCAGAGGTCTGATTTCCAAACCAAATTTTTTGTGACACATGCAAAATTCTCAAGTCTGTGAACAAAAACAACAAAATTGAAAAGGAAAACTTGTTTGCAATTCAAATAATTTTGTTCTCAGTCAATGTATTTTTACTTACAAACTTGATTTTTGATTGCAATGTGAGAATTCTGCATGCTTAAAAAAGACACAAAAGTACCTTCATACCTAACGACCATGTGTTCTTTTTATACTACTGCTTTGTTGCGGTCTAATACTGACACATTGCAGTGGCCACAAAAGACAGCAAAGGACTGTAGTAGTTACTTAAAACTAAGGGTGGCGTGGCTTGGGCAAACTTTTTGATAAACAAAGTAAGGCAAGACCTCTAATCTATGTTCTTTTTTGCAGAAAAATGCAGACAAATACAGTGTTTTTCTTCTTTTACTGCCAGTGTAACGAGACCAGATGATCACCTGGTATCAAGATACAAGGTTGCAATAATGAGTCTCATCAGAATGTCATGGTGCTTAAAAAAAAACAAAAAAACCCGTTTCATTGTGCTTCTTTCCGTCAATGCTTCTTGCTAAGTCCAAAGCATCGTTAATCCTGACGTGTCAAAAAAATCTTAAAATTCACAACACAATCTGTGACTTTTTGATTTTAAGTGAGCAAGAATTATTTTCTAAAGAAGACAAGGTGCTAAAGTTTCGCGCTACCAGCTACCCAGTCTGTGCCAACATAATTTTCCACACTAAATGTCAGAATCTTTTTTTCCTCTTTCTTTTTCTTATTTTTTAACCAAAGGTAGCAAACTTGGCCGCCCCCCCAGGACATGAGTGAAAATTGCATTGCAATACAATGTTTCACCACACATTCACCCCACATATTGTAACATTTAGTGAGGTGCTGTTTCCCTAATTGTAAGTTACTCAATGAGAAATATGGAAGAGATTTGGCAGAAACAGCATAGAGGAATTACAAAACTGTTGAAGTGTTTTATTAAAATTGCATACTACAGTGTAAAAAAAAAAAAATCAGGGTTTGATCATTTCTCCTATCCTGTTCAGGGTCACGGGGGGAGGGGGGGTACTGGAGCCTATTATTATCATTTATTATTATTATTATTGTTGTTGTTGTTATTATTATTATATCAGAAATTACAAAAATAATACTTTTAATTAATGAAAACAAAGTGCTGTGTTGTCCTACTGCGCATGCAGTAGTTCTCTTGGTGGTATTTTATTGTTGCCATCGTGATTTTGTGCGCCCCTGGGGGCCTATTGATTTGCTCCTGTTCAGGTCTGAATCATAGACTGTATCTGAATTTGAGAAAAACTATGAAAACCAGAATCCTGAAATGAACTCTGGCTCTTGCGGCCCTGACTTCCACACAAACTGCTCTCTTTTTGCTTGTACTAAATATACCTAACTTAAATTAAGATGTATGATTATGATTAGATGAGTAAGTATGATTTTCGTCAGTATTACACTGACGGGACAGCATCGCCTCCACAAGAAGTCGCTGCTACGAGCTCCTTCAAAGTCTTCACATACAACAGGATCAGAACAGGAAGTTTGTGATTTATATTTCAAATTAAAAGCACCGGAACGACAAGTGGGCCACATAAATATCTGAACATCGGCAACTGTGTTTCGTTTGAGAAACCGGACGCGGTTACTGTCCTTACCGCCAGCTTCCTGCTGGCACCGCTGCCAATAACCTCACAGTTGAAGGAGGGACTTTGTTAAGCGTTGCACTGGTGGATGCTTTACAGTCAGACAGGAGCGCCGGGGACTTGAAGGAAAGCACTTTTTCAGTGAAGGATTTTCAGAGACTCACGTGCTAATTTTTCCCAAACAACGTCACGCTTGCAGGCAAACAACAGATCGGCAATTATGAGGAATCCTCTGTTCTGGGCTATGTTTGTCGGGATGACCATCCTGCTGATGGAGCAAGGTAAGTGATGGATTTTGTCATCCCTTGGAGCACTTGTTATCGCTACCGTCGGAATCTGTTTGGATCGGATTGTTTGTTCTTCATGAAGTGCCTTGATAATGTGGCGGAGGGTGTTTGTCTCCACATTTGACACCATATCTGCCATCTAAGGGAAAGCTTAAATTAAGCGATTGTAAAGTGCAGCTGAGCCCTCATGATGCCAGCGGCTGGACTCCAAGCGCTATCCGAGTAAATGTGTTTTTACGCCGGTTTATGAGACTGCAGCCTTTTTCTCTTCTGCCAAAGTTTAATCGCTCCGGTAAATTGTCAGCGGTAGTTTTGCTTTGGTTGTGCATTTTTGCATTTAAAAGAAAAGAAGAAAAAGTGTCGGCTTTAGTCACACTGCACTTCATTTTAATGCCTGTGCAATTGTCCTTTTTCTGCGTGGGGCTGCTTGCTGCCCGCGGAACATCTTGACGCATGACAAATCTCCCGGACGGGAGGTCTTTGCTGCAAAGTTGATTAAGTATTAGTTCCTAATCCACACTGACTTCGTGGTCAGGTCATACAAATTAAGCCATTTATTCTCCGGGCAGGCAAGAGGAGCTTTGCGAGAAGCGAGATCAAGTCAAGCAGCCCAGCCTTTCTGACCTTGTTTACACCTGAATATGAAGACTAGATGGAGGCGTTGCTTAAAGACGTGAAAACCAAGTCCACTTAAGAGCAATGAAAACCGCAGTCGTATCATCCGTAATCGTCAGGTTGTGTAGGCTATTTGCCTTTTTTCGAGCTCTGTCATCAGTCTAACAAGATTGGGACTCAAGGAAAAATTAATGCTATTAAGTCTCCTTGGCCTGATAATGACCCTTGAAGTCAGAAGAGACTGGTTACATAAATAACTGGGTTAATAAACAAATGAGTGAAGTGGATTCATGGATGAATGAAGGAGGTGTGCTTTTCCTCATCAGCCCTCCAGACCTCACTTTCTTTTATTTGGCCAGAAGCTTATTTGTAGATGAGTCTTCGGCTGCACTAACTGCGTCCCTCTACATCCTGCTGATTTGAAATGTCAAGCTCACACACAGCAAATTAGAGATTCTTTCATAAAGAGCTAAACTAATGACCCATACTTTGAAGAATTGTTGCCAATGGTAGAAATAAGGTCACCAGCTCACCTCCTTAATAATGTTTTTTATGATTTCTAATCGGTATTCTGACTTTGAAATTATGCTTTTTGATCAACCTCAACACATTTAATACAAATGTTTTATTTGTCTAATCACATAAAGTCAGTGTATTAACTAAATCTCTGCTATTATGTGGCGCACAGTTTTAGCAAATATAACTCATACAGACTCTTTTCACTTTTTTAGTCTTATTATATAGTCTATTTCAATTGCATCAGAGGTATGTGGAATAATCAAGACTCACTGTGTGCTTGAGTGGATCAGAGACAGATTGTTTTAACTCACACTTAATGAAATTCAGCAACACTGTCACTGTTAATACCATACATCATTACTTATTGTACAGTCATTATGTTTACATACCCTCTGCGTACTATACAACATTTTCATAAATATTCAAATTACAAAACTCTTGTTGCTTGTGCCAAACAAAACACTGTCTCTCTTGTTGCTTGTGCCAAGCAACAAGAGAGACAGTGTTTTGTTTTGAGTCACATTGCCATGCTATTAAAACTGTGTAGTACACCCAGACAAATTCCATCCACCCCTCCCCATTTCAATTCAAGATCTATTTTGATGAAATAATTTGCATGTACCAGCAGATCTCTTGCAGAGTCAGAGATGTGTTAGATTAGATTACATAAAACTTAAATGGTCCCCATGGCAAAATTGGGTCGTTGCAACTCTGAATAGGGCACAGGTAAAAAGAGGCAAATATATTATCTTTTTCTCTAATACAAGCATTTTTGATACCAAGCAAACAGAGCCAAAGAACACAAATGAATAAATAAAAATTCACAGGTAAGCAGATGTTTATGAATGCATTACTAGTTTACACCAAGGATATTTTTTAAATGACCATAGCCATGCTTATTGATTCCAAAATTCATATTAGATTGTATTCACATTTTGCTACATATTATGGATTTAGGCTGGGATGAGGTTTGTCAAAATGTAATAATTATGTTAATAGTACAATGTTTAGGATTATTTGATACAAAAAAATTAAATTATCCATTAAATGTGATGATGTTGTATTGTTGATGTTATGTCAAACATCTACAGTGGGTACGGAAAGTATTCAGACCCCTTTAAATTTTTCACTCTTTGTTTCATTGCAGCCATTTGCTAAAATCAAAAAAGTTCATTTTATTTCTCATTAATGTACACTCAGCACCCCATCTTGACAGAAAAAAACAGAAATGTAGAAATTTGTGCAAATTTATTAAAAAAGAAAAACTGAAATATCACATGGTCATAAGTATTCAGACCCTTTGCTCAGTATTGAGTAGAAGCACCCTTTTGAGCTAGTACAGCCATGAGTCTTCTTGGGAATGATGCAACAAGCTTTTCACACCTGGATTTGGGGATCCTCTGCCATTCTTCCTTGCAGATCCTCTCCAGTTCCGTCAGGTTGGATGGTGAACGTTGGTGGACAGCCATTTTCAGGTCTCTCCAGAGATGCTCAATTGGGTTTAGGTCAGGGCTCTGGCTGGGCCAGTCAAGAATGGTCACAGAGTTGTTCTGAAGCCACTCCTTTGTTATTTTAGCTGTGTGCTTAGGGTCATTGTCTTGTTGGAAGGTGAACCTTCGGCCCAGTCTGAGGTCCAGAGCACTCTGGAAGAGGTTTTCTTCCAGGATATCTCTGTACTTGGCCGCATTCATCTTTCCTTCAATTGCAACCAGTCGTCCTGTCCCTGCAGCTGAAAAACACCCCCATAGCATGATGCTGCCACCACCATGTTTCACTGTTGGGATTGTATTGGGCAGGTGATGAGCAGTGCCTGGTTTTCTCCACACATACCGCTTAGAATTAACGCCAACAAGTTCAATCTTGGTCTCATCAGACCAGAGAATCTTATTTCTCATAGTCTGGGAGTCCTTCATGTGTTTTTTGGCAAACTCTATGCGGGCTTTCATACGTCTTGCACTGAGGAGAGGCTTCCGTCGGGCCACTCTGCCATAAAGCCCCGACTGGTGGAGGGCTGCAGTGATAGTTGACTTTGTGGAACTTTCTCCCATCTCCCTACTGCATCTCTGGAGCTCAGCCACAGTGATCTTTGGGTTCTTCTTTACCTCTCTCACCAAGGCTCTTCTCCCACGATTGCTCAGTTTGGCTGGACGGCCAGGTCTAGGAAGAGTTCTGGTCGTCCCAAACTTCTTCCATTTAAGGATTATGGAGGCCACTGTGCTCTTAGGAACCTTGAGTGCTGCAGAAATTATTTTGTAACCTTGGCCAGATCTGTGCCTTGCCACAATTCTGTCTCTGAGCTCCTTGGACAGTTCCTTCGACCTCATGATTCTCATTTGCTCTGACATGCACTGTGAGCTGTAAAGTCTTATATAGATAGGTGTGTGCCTTTCCTAATCAAGTCCAATCAGTTTAATTAAACACAGCTGGACTCCAATGAAGGAGTAGAACCATCTCAAGGAGGATCAGAAGAAATGGACAGCATGTGAGTTAAATATGAGTGTCACAGCAAAGGGTCTGAATACTTATGACCATGTGATATTTCAGTTTTTCTTTTTTAATAAATTTGCACAAATTTCTACATTTCTGTTTTTTTCTGTCAAGATGGGGTGCCGAGTGTACATTAATGAGAAATAAAATGAACTTTTTTGATTTTAGCAAATGGCTGCAATGAAACAAAGAGTGAAAAATGTAAAGGGGTCTGAATACTTTCCGTACCCACTGTATGTATTGTGTAGCACAGATGTTTACTGAGGTTAACATGCTGACCAGCTTGCTTTTGTAACTATCATGAAACTCAACAGGCAAGAGTGAGTCACGTCGCGTCCAGTCTGCCCTCAGTCCGACCTGACAGGATTTCAGTGTAACACCGAATTACGTAAGGACAGACTGGCTGGATGTCACAGAGACTCTCTATAATCTATTGGTGTACAAAGTGGTATTACAGGATGGAATTTAGTTTTGTACAAATTGCATCTGTAAGCATTTATTATGTAAATTGTTTCATTACCCGGCCCAAACCGTTTGTATCGCTGGGAGTTAAAGCTGTTAAGTAGGCTGTCAGGATTACTTTAACATGCAACATGGTCGCTTTAAAATACAAAGTAGCTGGTACAGTAGCTCCTCTCATCTGATCTGATTATGATCAGAAATGGAGGCAGTTATTCATGTTGTCACTGTTCTTAAGGGAAATAATGCTATTTTAAGTGTTGAGACACATGCGAGAGGATCTGACGGGTCAGAACTAGACAGGCACGGTGGCATTAGAGAGCAGCGCAAATCACAGGAGCAAAAACAGTCCAGAGTGACTGATAGAGATAGTGAAGGCCAAAACACTCAGGCGCCGCACGGCGCTCGTCAAAGCAGCTGCTCCTATTATTTTCGATGTAAGCCCCTACACTACACCAGCGGCGCCTGAGTGTGTGCCGCGCGCCGCCCAGCAACACTTCACCGCCCTGTCCTACTTCCAGTATCACTGCTTCTGACAGGAAATTTTTCCCCCGAGCAAAAATGGCTTTTCTGTACTTCATGGCTCCCTTTCGTCTTCTACTCGGCTGCTGATGCAGCTCGACTCTGTCGCCCCCTTCTGTTGGAGTCTCACTATGGATGAGGAAGAAGCGAGAAATATCCCAAGCTGTGCAACACAATGCCGTTATAACAAGGACAATTGGCAACTTACACATCACATCAGTTTTTCCATGCTGTGTGTGGTCTTGACGCTTTGCTTTGCGGCGTGTCCTATTGGTGACAGTTAAAACACGACACCTGACGCGTCGCGGCCCCCGTGCAGTTTTAGCTTAAGAAGCGCTTTGGTTGAAGCTCTCTGCTAGTTGGCTGAGGCTGAAGCCGCTGGGACAGGAAGTAGTGCACATCTGGACGATAGTTAACACAAATTGAGTGCTTAAAGGTCTTCTCTGTGCACCTTTGCGGAGATGAGCAGCAGGCTAAAATTGCTGTGGGGCCATGTGAGCTCAGTGGAGAGAAGGTGTGAGGCTTCTTTTATGTAGCAATAATCTCCAGGAGACAACCGACATCATTCACAGTACATCAGTGTCATGTGCATCCTTTGGCTTTAATTGGAAAAATATGTGGGAATATGTCAAGGTCAGCTTCACTGCGCCCTCCATGGAATGCAGTTTTGTATTATTTTCTGTCATAAGATTTGCCAGAGACCATTGAATGAACTCTCGATGACAGAACGGTCATGCTTAACAGCATTCACGCCTGAAAAAAAAAAGTCATAGAACTAAAATTGTGTGCTTTGTGTTTTCTGTTGGGTGAGGCAGTAGTTCAGTGGCACTTCACACAAAGAACACGTCCTGCTTTCCTGCAAGTGATCCTACTGTTTCTGTCAGTGGATCGCGCTTCCAAAATGTTTCCAGGGAAGGTTGGGAAACCCCAACAGCTGATCATCTTCCACAAGAAGCAAATAAACATACTAAAAACATGAAGGCTAGGTGGGAAGCAATCAAATGTTAACATCAGTGCATTTGTTTGGAACATCAGATATCCGAACTACCCCAAAAGAAGCAGCACATGTTCGTTAAGTAAAGAAGGAAAAGTGCTTTTTTCCCCCCATAACATAAGATAAACACTGATAATGAGACAACCTCATTGTCAAAGTGCCCTGCCTCCCTCCCTCCTTCCCCACATGTAGCTGGGAGAAACAGTGGTGGCTGTGTTGCCAGGATTCAACACAAGCTTTTATTTAGTTGTGTTTGTTTGTTTGTTTGATTGTTTTTGACAGAGACCTGTTTTATTTTTCCTTCCTTTATCGGCCTATGTTGGGCAAAAGACAAAAAAAAAAAAAGACAGCCGGTTAGATTGAAATTTGGAGCAACAGTTGTCATTTGATGACCAGCTGAGAAGACGGAGATGGATAGGAGTGGTGGTTACAGGAGTCATGGTGTGCCTGTTGTATGCAGCCTTTTGTTAAAGACATTGAGATCATTGTTGATGGGTAGAGTGTGTTCTCTTCTTATCGCAGGGCGACAGCTACTCAGTAGGGATCTCCAGGCAAAAGAGACAGAAAAAAAAATCTTTTGTGTCAGTCCCCTGGTGCGGCAGTCCGCATAAAACCTTGCAGCAGAATGTATGGGCACAGCAGACAGATGGCTGTCAATGGTAGGTAAATATCACCCACCTGTGTCGAGTGCTGTGATATCAAACGATGATTAATGAATGTAAATTGGCCACGAGGTTGTGATTAAAGTCAGTCCACCCACAGACGCCCTCACAATTAGACCAAAATTATGCCTTGTTATGTATGTTGTTAATGCACTCTGCCAGAACCTGCCTCCTTTACTTTTACGCAGATAGTGATGCGATTAAAGTATACAAAAAATGTTTTTTAAAGGGCTGGTCAATTTTTATGAATGAGAACAAATGTAATTTCCTTCAAAATAATTTATATGAAATGCAGGTAGCCTAAAAGCCAACACTCCACTGTATAATAGACATTCTTTTCATTCAACAGAACTCATTCATGCTAACTGTTGACTCCATACATATGTTGCCATAGTAATGTTAATGTTGTTGTAGAGGACACGTAGCTTTTGTAAAAAAAAGTATTCAAGGCTCCTATTGCTTTACTCTACATATATGGCTGCTTCATTATTTTCACACAAGCATATCCAGTGCTCTTTGCTTCAAATGACTGAGTTCATGAATTAATCAATTTGTCGATGCACAGAAAAATAATCAGCACCATATTGGTGTTGATTTATGATTAACTCTGCAAGGTAGGGCAAGGCAAGTTTATTTGTATAACACATTTCAACAACAAGGCAATTCAAAGTGCTTCACATAAAACCATTAAAAGCATCAAAACATAAGGCAAAAGAAAAGGAAATTTAAAAACAATTAAGAACATTGATTGAAACATTAAAAACAGTCATTAAACATTAAACAAGCTAAAAAATAGAATAAAAGTTGCAGAGCAGTTTAAGAAGTAAAATGCAGAAATACAGTAAATTGATCAACATCCTTGAATCTGGTTCAATTAAAGGCGGGAAACAGAAAAGTCTTCAATCTTGATTTGAAGCAGCTGACAGTCTCAGCAGACCTGCAGGTTTCTGGGAGTTTGTTCCAGATATGTGAAGCAGAAAAACTGAACGCTGCTTCTCCATGTTTAGTACTGACTCTGGGGACAGAAAGGAGACTCGTCCCAGACGACCTGAGGAGTCTGAAGGGTTCATAAGGTAGCAGAAGATCAGAAATGTATTTTGGCCCAAAACCATTCATAACCATAAACCAACAGCAGGATTTTAAAGTCAATTCTTTGTTGGACAGGAAGCCAGTGTAAAGACTTCAGAACTGGAGGGATGTGATGCAGTTTTTTTGGTCTTAGTGAGGACTCGAGCTGCAGCGTTCTGAATCAGCTGCAGCTGTCTGAATGACTTTTTGCAGAGATCTGTAAACACACCGTTACAGTAGTCAAGTACTGAAGATGAATGCATGGACAAGTTTTTCCAAATCCTGTTGAGACACAACTCCTCTCATCCTTGATATATTCTTCAGGTGATAGTGGGCTGATTTTGTAATTGTCATGATATGGCTGTTCAGATTGAGGTCTGAATCCATGACCACACCTAGATTTCTGGCTCGGTTTGTGGTTTTTAACATCAGTGATTGAAGCTGAGCGCTGCAGATGAATTTGTGTGTTCGTTTTTTTGTAATGCGTTAATTCTGGGTTGGCATGGTGGTGCAGTGATTAGAGTTATTGCCCCGCCGCGAGAAAGTTCTTGGGTCGAACCTAGACTGAGACCTTTCTGTTTGGACTTTTCATGTTCTCCCTACGACCGTTTGCGTTTGCTTCAACTTTCTTCCCAGGTTTTCTTGTTATCGTCTTTTTCTGAACACACCTTCGACGCTCTATTCCTCTCTCTGCCACTCTCTCTCTCAAACACTCTCACACACCAGGTCCTCGCAGGCCTGGGACACACACTGCATGCCTGGCGTGTGCGTAGCCTTTCACACGCCGCTCAGCTTGGTTGCGTGTGTGTGTGTATCCACACCGGCTGCAGGTCCCACCATAGAATCAATGAGTTTCTCCGTGCTGGTTCTTCCGACACATTCAGAATCCTGACTGATTTAGCATTACAACATAGTTTGTGTGGTTGTATAAGTTATGTTTTAAAAGCTCCTAATTTTGGTTTTGTATTTTTTTCCTGTAATTAGCAATGTTACAGTGTTAACAATGCTATCTATTACAGCCTTTGAAACTACTTTTTTGATGTCCCAAAATTAAAAATATATTTAAGTAATACATTTTAATAATTTAAATATGCAATGACTACTAGACTATTGGCTTCACATAACGCCTATTAGTTGTAAAATCATAAAGCCTTTCAATAAATAAATAAGTAAATATAATCAACATTTTAAAAGTGATGCCCTCTGCAACATCTGGTCCACACAACTAGGTAATCATTGCTGCAAATTCCTTTTCCCTCTGGGGTCTTCGGCCCGAGGGCTGTTGTCTGCTCTGCCTGGTTGGTGATCCGAGTTCGCTGTTATGAGGATGATGACTAAACTCCTGGATGGTTCGGTGACACTGCGAACGGGTGTTTCTGTTGAAGTCAGTTTTATGTTAGAAAGCTAGAAAACACTGTCATTAGACTTCTACATTATGTCATTACAGCAGCCTTTACAACCATATCCTGTTGGAGTAGCGTTTTACTCTTATAACGTATGAGGGAAATTTTGAATGCATGACAAATATTGGAACTGCAGACTCCATATCTCATGTTTTCCTCATATGAACAGTGGGATGTTAAAATAACAAGTAAGAGCTCTGGTATGTAGGTAGACAGAGTCATAGAAAAAGTAATGGAAATTAACAAAAGTGTTTTTTGGTAATGCCTCCCTAAAATGTTTACCTGAAATACAATCTGTCTCATGACTGCATTGAATTAAGGTCTATTCAGTATGCTCAATGGTTTTACAGTTAAAACGGCTATTTCTGCTTCCTCAATATAAGTTTAAAATATTTGAACATGACATCCATTCAATAAGAAAAATGCAGGACAAGCACCAAAATGGAACCAGAAAAGGATTGATCACGAGCAAATATTTCTAAGTGTTTTCATCCCTGTCATTCCTTCACATCTTGAACCAAGAGATTACGTTGGATATGATTTGTTGAAATTAAACTTTACGGTGCTCCCTGTTACAATATAATTAAAGAAATTAGAGTCACGAGTGTCTGAAACTAAATATTGTCTGTTTCGTGCAAACAACAATAGGCTATGTTTGTTTTCTGAAAAGGCAATTTGCAAGTTGGCAGTAATTATTATCCATTGTTGTGGCGGGAAGCAGTTTACATATTGCATTCTACTTCTGTATTCAATATTGCTCCTTTGTTTTTATGTGTGCATTCTGTATTTTCACAGGTTTATATCACAAATAAATCATTTCTTGGTTTTTGAAAGTTGAATGTAAATCTGATTGATTTGCACACTCCAATCGAGTCATCAATTTTCCTAGAATTCCACTGCAGGCTGTCAGCACTGAGGCTGCCTTGTGTATGGCATTGGCAATTCAGTAGGGCTAATAAGGAAAACAACAAACTGAGGAGATGCTAAGAAAATCAAATTGATTGATTAGATTGTATCAATCAGATTATCGCCTTTCGCTCCTAAACTGTTACATGCCAAGAAGCCCTCGGGTAGAAGTGAACTGAGAGACAGAAAGATACAGAACCTTTATCCTGGGGGAAATTTCAGAAATGTAGATATTTTAAATGTGGATAGATATTGCCAGGTAAATCTGCCACATAGGCAGAAAATGCTATCTTTATCAGTTTCTTTCCTCTTTTTTTTTTTTTTTTCATTATTTAAGTTATCAAAATGTGCTTAGTGATGTCCTCAGTTTGCAGATGCCGTCACTTTTCACTTATGGATATCAAATAATGCAGTGTCATCACGTAGTAGCAATACTTAAAATTGCACAAAAGTAAAGGCTAAATCTTGTTGAATAGCTTTTCCTTCCTCATGAAGCTTGCCAAGTCCCTGTGAGGTGGTCATGTGACTTGATGGTGAAAAGGGATCACGCCAGGGAGGGCTGATTAATAAGCAGTGGGGATAGTGACTTCAGACTGTGTCCATTCACCAGGTTGTTGTGTCTGAGGAATGCTGTGACAGCTCGCATTATGCACTTTGTTTCTATGTAAGCAGCTTCACAGAAAACCTGCTTAAACAGGCAACTTGCATATATATATATGTATATATATATATATATATATATATATATATATGTATGTATGTGTCCTTTAGGGTGAGTGAATGCCAAGGGAACATAAATTAGAGAGTTTAGAGGAAGTTGATTTGAGGCTACAATTCCACTTTGCTAAACAACTTTTTTGCATTTGTTAGGAACATTATTTATGAAGCAGTTACAGTACATGCAGTTGATTTTAGAGACAATTTCGGCATCTTATTTGCACAAATAAACATAACCACTATCATTTTTGAATTTATTTTATGGTAAAGTTTAGAAAAAGAAACATAATCAGATCAAACAAAGAAACAAGTAATTTTGCAAAAAAAAACCTTTGCAGTGCCCATTCAAAATATAGTATTTGCCAGTACTATTGCCTAGTTTATGGCATTGTTGTGTAGCAAATTGAGAACAGCTCGCTGCGGATGTCGGTGACAACACGCTTGACTGCGTCGCAATACATATTTATTTTCCTTTATCGTGTAATTGAGGAGATAGAGAGAAATATGTATGAAGATGGAGTGATGTATCTTTATGCAAGTTAAATGTCACTTAACTGTTAAAATATAATTATAAATACAATTATTTTATTTCTCTGTCTGCGGCGACACTTCGCCTACTACTTTACACATCTTGGATCTCCAGTCAGGGGCTGCAATTTAGTGATCCACAAATGCAACAGGTTATTAATAATATTAAACATGTCGCATGTTTCGCTTGTCCAAAACAAATGGGATGAATGGTTCTTGAGATATGCGAAGGGCAAACATACAGACATTCATACATACAGTGATCTCTTACATTATGGTATAGATGACAAATGCTGTGGCCTCTAAAAGAAATTTAATAGCAGAAATAAATCATCAACATTCATCATATGAATGTGCTATTTTACACACTGTAATTTTGACCTAAATCATGGTATGTGTGAAGCATCGACACCAAAACCAAATGTCATTTACTTCTGTACAGCATTAGCAGTTTTTTGCGAGCATATTCTGCACATGGGTTCACAAAAACAGTTTAATTCCAGCTTTTTGTACTTTTCAAGGGGGTCTTTTGTATCTTTGTTGTGAGTGAAGGGTAAATTACTCTTCCATGTTATAGTATGTTACATGTATAGAGTACTTTGGTAAGGAATTGCACTAAATGGTAAATGGTCTGTACTTGTATAGCGCTTTATCACCTTTTGGTCTCAAAGCGCTTTAACATGGTTTTCCCATTCACACACTAATGAGACAGATCACCGTGCAGGGTACTGCCATCAGGAGCACATTCACACACTGATGGTACACCATTGGGAGCAACTAAGGGTTCAGTGTCTTGCTCAAGGACGCTTGGGCATGTGGACAGGAGGAGCTGGGGATCGAGCCACCAACCTTCCGATTAGTGTGCAACCCACTCTACCGTCTGAGCCACAGCCCCCCACTACTGGAACATGAGATTTTAGTTTTTTGGTGGTTTTGAAATTCCTGGTTTATGTGCAGCAAGACCTGAAAAATCTAAACGTGCATTTCATCTCATTTCATTTTTGCAGCAAATAGTGTGCTGTCAGCAAAAAAGGTTTGGTGGCTTAACACACGATCTGGAGTCAAAAGTCATAGACGCATGCAAGGCAGAGTACAAAATGCAATGTAGAGAAATTATATAGGACAAGGAGTCGCACAAATCACAGTAAGTGACAGTGTTTGTCTTTTGCTATTCTAACAATACAAGCATAACTGGGATCACAGGACTTTGTAATGCATGTCAAAGACGGCGTTTTCTTTGGCATTACTTTGTATTCTGTCAGAATGGACAGAATATTGTTGCCAGAAGTTTCTTCGTTGGAGACCACAAGTTAGACCAACCGAGAGAAGCCTGGGGATTCAAGCCACTGTATTGTATTGTTGGCCACTGGATGCTGATCCCTTAAATGTAGAAGGAGAAAGAAGCATCCAAAGTTAGACTCAGTGGGTAGAGCACAATAAAATAAGTAACAACAGTTACAAGCACACAGTCTAAATAATTAATATTTCCAGTGTGCAATGAACAAAAGCAGATTCCTGTCTTACTACTGTATGTGACACTAATTAGTCTTTTTGCTGTTCTGTTTTATCTTTTTCCTTCTCAGAGTGACCTTGTCATTACATGGCAATTCCATTGTCTGTGTTATAATCAGCTTACCTGCAGTTCTTGTGTCTGGAATGGAAAATAACTTCTTGTGCAACTATCTCTTTGCTGCCTGTACCTCTGATACAATCAGTATGTTTCTGCTACTTGTCTTTACCCAATGGATTGTGGAGACTTCCCTGCCTTACAGGAGCATTTACAACCTGAGATACTTTCCTAAATCTTCCATATGTTATTTTTATCTGATATGAAATCTCAAGGAAGAGAAACAGATATAAGTTAGGTGGGCAGGCAGTCGATACCAACATCAATCATATCCTGTCACCCGACCAGATCTTTGACATCAACACGGTGATAAGGAGGCCACTTGAGACTCTTCCTGCCCTCATACATTAATACCAGAAAGGCATCTCACATTTGGGGAGCTGCTGTGTACTAAGGGTGCTTAACTAGTGCAGTGGTGTGGTTGTAATTTTGGAACAGATGGCAGAGTTGGTAGTTAGCAAAGCACGTGGTTGAAGGAATAATTTGCGTGCAATTATTGGGGGCTTGCCCGAGCATTTGCGTGAGGGACAAGAGATAATATTTCAATTAGCGCTATCACTGATGGTTCTGTGAGCCCCTTGGCAGAGGCCTTTGTGATGGAATCTGGAAGAGTGTTAATAGGAAAGTGTTGAGCCTCCTGGGAGCAGGCATCTTCATTAAAGGTATAGTTGTCATTTTTTTCTCCTCATAGTTGGTCTGCAAAGTTTTCTGAACAGTCTCCAAACTGTGAGCAGCTCATCATTCCATCAGCTTACTTTTTGGCTCAAAGTATATCAAACGAGCCACTAACAAAGGTGACTATCAAACAGAAGGAGGATGCTTTAGGATATAGAGGCATCAATTTCAAATTCCCCATTGGAGGAGGGCCAAGTGTGTTAATGTAATTTCAATGATTCTTCTATCCTTGCAATTGATGAATGCAAAGTTAACCGTTCAATACAACTGACAAAACTTTAAACAGCTCTGAAAGGACCTATTGATTCTCACCTTGTCACTTACGCCGGAGATATACTTGCTGCTGAACCACACGTTCACGTTGACAACTGTTTGCGTCGTAAACATATTAGTTTATATACTTGACTATGCGTGTTACTGCAGGACTCCACCAGAGGGTGCACCAGTGAAACAATGATACCATTAGAACATCCTGATCTGCCTGATGTAAACTATAAACATGGCGACAATCGAGGGGGTCGCTACTTTGGTGAATCCAGTATGACGGGGACAAAACACGTCGTTGGCTCTGTCCACACTTCGGTTTTTCAGCATCTTCCGCTAAGCATTGACGTAACAATCCCGGACTTGTTTCCATTTCGTTTTTTGGTTCTTGTCACATTTTCATACTGCCCCTACACCGCCCTTGCCAGTCATTTGTATATTGCATCTTGCATATGGACGTGCACAACCAGCGGTCCAAAGAGAGGTTACGCGAAGCAGCCATCATGCAAATGCGAGCGTGTAGTTTGAAGCAGGTATATCTCCAGCCTAAGAGCTGAGAGAGAAAGACAGCAGAGAAAGTTTATGTATGAGCCATAAGAAGCTTTGTATTTCTGTCTTTTACAGTACATTAATTTGCAGATTTACATACAAACCAACCACTGCACCACTGCGGAAAGCACATGGTTGTCATAGACCCACCCTTTGCATGAATATTCATGATATATCAGATGGCCAAGAAGACAATGTTATCATACATAGTTACTTGACAAACTAGCATCCCCGGCTCATATTTTATAAATACCGCTCATCAGCATCTGGGCTACTGTGTTGTGATAGTGAGCTGCAGCAACGCAGATTTTTAATTGCATTCATATCAACAACAGCTGTCTAACATGAACCCAATGCCATTTAGCAGGTTGATTAAAGCTAAAACCTAGAGCTCATTGAACGTGCTGTTTTGGGCTTTGGGCTGATGATCAACAGCAGGTTTAACGTTGCTAAACGTAGAGCAGTTCCTGCAGAGTTGCAGGAACTACTCTAATTCAGTTCTTTCAATCACTTTGACATGGTTTTTCATATCAGTGTGAGGTGTCGACTTCACAGTTTTTAAAAATGTCATAGACACAACAAACTGAAACATGTTTTATTCATTATAATAACTGGTTATGTACTGGGAGAATTATTAGTTGTCATTTAAATATTGTCCAGCCCAAAACATGCTTAATATCTGTATTTGGTCAGATTATCCATATATTTCTTTTGACATTTTTTTAGTAGTATATTTTTCTAGGTATCATTAGTGTGTGCACTAAAAACAAACTCTGCTGGAAAAGTATTAGGACTTCATCTACAACCAAATTCTTCACAAAGCTCCTTGCATTACTTTACTTTACAATGCTCATTAAATTTCATGGAAGCTTATGTGAGCCTGTTTCATAATTAATGCTCAACGCTTGAGTGGCAATCTTAATAGTCTTTTAAATGGTCAATACAAAAATGAACGTTTTCTCATTAATCAAAATCCAATTGCTGTAATTCCTGCTTGGCCACTTTTGCTATATTACAGTATTCATTTAGACCAAGAAGCCACTGTTCTACATTAAAAAATTGTGTGTACAGAGAACGACATCATACACCACAGTGAAACTCAAATCACGCTTAAGAAAAGCCGAAGGCACTTAGTTTAATAAGTTAATGATAGTGATAATAAGAAGTTTGAGTTCAAATAAAGTGGGTTTTGGTTTGGTTTGTCAATGAAAGCCTTTCATTACTAGATTTACTAGTTCGTTTAATGGACTTATACGTATTAGTGTTGTTAGAATGAGTCATTGGGTTTATTGTATAATGGAAATAGCTACTTACAGACAGAATCACAGCTGGAAGCTGGACCATGAAAAATCCATTTTAATTTAACTTGTACATCACCTCAGTTTGATGAAGAAAAATGTTTCTTGGTTTACCTGTAGGGGGTTTGATAATAGCAAAGAATCAAGTACCTGCAAGATTGCTGTTGTTAGTATGACTTCAGATACATTTTGGTCATCAAAGACTTAAAGCTGCTGCATGAATTGTATTAGGATGTAATATTGAGCTACAGAATAACACACGATCAGCCACAAGTTATTAGATGAACTTATCTTGTTTTCTTGTAGGACTTTTGGAGTTGATAGATGTACCAGTGTCTGTATTTTTACTTTTGTAGCTACATATAAAAGTAGCCTTGTAGCACATTGGCTTCCCATCAGGTCATATCTACCAGATATTATTATTTCCTCTGAAGAGCAATGACTGGCCTTGATGATCATTTTGATTTGATAGTGAATATTCTGCTTGTGTGACATTTTTTGCAATGACTGCAACATTATTTTTCCAGACAGTAACAGATATCTAAATAGATTACGACTTAGTTGACAAGGCAATAGATAATGTGTCAGGTAACTGATACAATTGTATCACACAGGTACATTGTACACTCAGTAAATAGTTTGCTAAACAGCCCTTCACTACACACGTTCACTTAAAGTGCTTGTTTTTTCCAGTGACAGTTTAAGATTGTTATTCTAAGTGACTGACAACACGAGGGAAAGACTACATACAGATAGAAACCTCTTTTGTTTTGCTAGAAAATGGTTGTTTTATTGCTCTGTTCAAAACCACCAGACTCGAAACCAACTCCCATCTTCAATGAGTTAAAATGACTGCTTTTTTAAATGGAGTCTGGTGGTTTTTAACAGAAGCGATACAACAGCAAACATAAAGGTCTAAAATTGTAGGAATCCTTTTCATAATGTTGTCAGACAATTGTAATTACACTTTAAACCATTCAGCGACAAAACAAGCACCTTTAATAGTAGACTTTTTGGCGGTCACTGGCTCTAAGTCTATAAAGTGCGTCCCTGAAATATCAGCTTTTATTGCCACATATACTAAGCTGTTACCTGTTCAGGTAGCTGTTACTTACTGTCTGAAAGAAGACTCGTAGGTCCAGCTGCCGGTCCAGCATTCTCTGCTAATTAGGAGGCGTGACCTCCTCCGTCTGTTCATCCGGTGTGCGAGCATAGCTTGGGCGCAACCAAATATACATTTGGGAGGGGGGAGTCACACATTTAGGTTTCCTTTAACAGGAGACCAATTCGGAGGGCCACAAAAGAAGAATATATTTAACATATTTTCTTCTTTATATTAGGGAAGGAGAGACAGATTGGTATTTTCTAAAGAGGCTGTGGTTCAACCTAGTAACAGTAAAGTATCCGGCCACCAGAGACCTGAACTGAAATTGAAAACCTGAAACCTGAAATTCAAAACATCATACCTGGCTTTCAATTGGTTGGAGACTTTTGGCAGGGTTATTTCACGAAAATCCGAGCACGCGAGGTGAGATCGGAGAGCAGAAATTTTGCAGATGCAGTCTTGAGTGCAAAGAAGAGGGGCTAAACTGGAGCAGAGGAAATCTGAGTGCTGTCGTACGGGTTCGAAAGAGAGCGGAGCAAATCGGCGAGCAAGCAGCGATTTTTGTCCGAGGGAAGACTTTTGAGAGAGACTGTTATAATAATTGATTGTGAAAACAAGAAATCATGCTCTCGAATTGAGATGGTGTGCTCTTGACTTATGGCAGTGATATACTCCCATACATATGCCCAATGGCCCAGAGGTCAGAACGCCCTTGACATTATATTATTTTGTGCATGTTTAAATGTTACTGCGAATAAATAGCTGTTTACTCGCCAGAAATACACTACACACTTCTTTCTTGCATGTAAGAGTAGACCGGGCGCTACAGTGACTTACTGCACCATCTTGTGGTAGAAAGTGGTATTACGAAACAGGAGGAGCTCACCCTAAACTGTCGCCATCTTGGCTATGTGGAGAAAAGGGGCGGGACCACTGACATCAAGAATTTTCAAATTATGGCACATGAGGAAACTGCAATTGTTGCAGAACACTGCACAGAAGTGTGTTCAAATATTATGCAAATTCAAGAGATTATAAAAAACAAAAATTAAAGCGCTTGTCTGTCTGCTTGTCATGCTCCTGGGGAATCCTAGGAAGTGGAGAACCCCCCCCGATCTAGTCATGTATTCACAAGGATAGTTAAACTTAAGTTGATGCAGAGTCCAATTCAAACTTTCTCAAATTGGAACAGTCATGTCCTCGAGGCTAGCTAGCAGCTATTCAGAAGGCCATGTGTTGGTAATGTCCTGTGGGGAAGTGGACACCAGCCAGTGCCATCCATAATTTTTATCTGCTTCAATGTCCCAGACAGCACAGGAAAAACAAAGGCTGAGGCACTCGCCTTTTGTGTGTTCATCTAACTCAATGTGGGAGACAGACAGGCCTATTTGCATTCATGGTAATAGCTGTTGTGCTTGTTGCTATATTAAACTGATTGGCTAAAGGTTTCAGCGTGTCTGATTTCCTCCCACTATATGCTTGCACGCCTGTGTCCCTATCAGCGACTGTCAGCTGAAACCCATTCAGAGAGGCACACACTCTTATCCTAAATGGTGTAATGCATCCTCATGGTGCATGCTTTTCACGTCGCTTTTTACCCGCTCGATGTACGCACTCCCACGCAGAGCTGAAGCGGTGGGCGACTTCATAGGTGTGTACAGAGTGTTCTAAAAAAGGCCAGCCCACACTGGGATCATCAATAGGCAAACACACTGTTGTGATGGTAGAACCTGAGAGGTTAAAATAATATGCAATCAGGAAAGATTCTGGGAAGTGCATGACTGAAGTGAATCACTCTTGTCTCATAGCATTTTCTACAGCACCTCTTTGAAAATCCTGACACACTATATCTCTCCAGCCAGATGGTGGGCCCCTTGGAAGTTGTTTTCAGAGATTCTTTTCTTTTTTCTCTTCAACTGGGTACCACGTGCACAGGGAAATAATTTTGCATTAGTATGCAAAGAGGCCTTTTTTTTTCATAACCCTCAAGCTTGTTTGCTCTGACTCATTGTCAAGTTTCTGCCTTACCAAAATGGGTAATTCAAATCAGAGCTTCCTATGGGGCAAAATATTAAAATCAATATTTTATCAAATCTACTGTTATTGTACCCTCAACGTTTGTGTGTATTTAGTATCCCAGGGGACTTTTTACATTTAATTTGATATATGCAATGTATGACTGTAATCTGTATAAAATTAATGGAATTAAGGGACCAAAGGTAGTATTTACTAGCAATTTTTACACATTGTAAATAAAAATGTTTTTCTTGTAGTCAGTTCAGACAGTCTGGGAATTTTACTGTCCAAGAAAGTGAAAAAAAAGAACCCCTCTTTTTTAATCTCAGAACTGTGACCTTGTTTTTCTAATAACATGCCTCACTGTCAAAAGCTTTAAAAAAACAACAACAAGGTTACACAGGAAGAGAGGCAGACACGGACAAAAACAAAGTGGGGAATTACACCAAAACAACCAAAATGAAACTCAAAAGTTAGGGTTTTATATCATGGTCTTCATTATATTGGTTTAGGTCATCTCTGCTCCTCAGAGGGCACATAAACACCAACAAATCCTGTATACCATTTCTGAGCGAATGGCTTTTGGTGACATTTCTATCCATAAAATGTTCTTGCCTATGCACAGGGAAAATAGTTGACATGTTAATAATTTAATGAGCATGGAACTAAACCACATCAGTGCAAGATTGTAACTTAACTGTGCCTGTTACTGTAAAAGCAAAAGTAAATTGAACTCATTTTGGCAGCACAATGTCCACAGAAACTGTGCAAAGCAATTTCGACAATTGTTTGGATGGAATCTCTGTATGTAAAAGTAAACATGATTTGTGCAAAAAAAGGACCGAGGAAGGTTTGGAAAATATTTTTTCTGCCATTCTATTTTTATACAATATAATTTGCGGTTTCTTCATTCTAGATAATTACAAATTCTTGGAACATCTAGGTGGGCCAGTGGTCTAAGAAGAACCCAAGCAGGGTCCACAGTGTATCTACAATATCTCTTGTTCTACTATCTTCCTGAGTGTTTTCAGTCATAGTTTGATGTTGGATATCAAATACAGCCAGAGTTGCCATTATAAATAATACAAATGCATCAAAGGCCTTCATGTTAGTCTCTCTGACAGAAACTGGAAGTTAGTGACAGAACAATGAGATGCTGTACGACTCCATGACAGATGACAGCAAAAGAAGTTACTCTTTCAGCGCCTGACTCCAATATGCATACAGTTAACATTTATTGACATCACAAAAACATTATTGTACTGTATATATACACAATGCATTTTCCATTTCTTCATTTTCGGCAGTACTGTTTATATTGTTTTACTTGTATCCTTGTTTTGAACTCCCAACATCTCATTAAGACAACAACAAAACTCTGTATGTCAACTGTAAACATCGAGATAACATTTTAGTGTGGCGTTAATTATGAACTGCCAACATCTAAATTTTAGCTACAAGTAGCCTGTTGGATGCTCACAAAGCTTCGGCCTATGAAAATAATCACACCCATCGCCTTTGGCCAGAGGAGACTGGGCCAGTGCTTGAAGAGCCCTCAGACAGGGTTATTACCAGGTTCAGACTAAGACGTGTTTGACCTTTAAGACTCCCCGACCTGAGTGAAAGGAGGATGTCATTAAGAACTCAAGGTCAGAACAGATACACTGCAATCAGGTAATAATAGGGAGGTCTTCATGGTTGTCTTCTGAAGAGCTGGTCTTGAAAGGTGTTTAATGTCTCTCTTTATTTGGGAATTCTTTCCACTGTGCCATGCAAATCCATTGTCCCTCATTCACACAGCTGCGTCTGCTTTATTGCCCTTAATGTTTAGTGTAGGAAGTTGAAGTCAAATTTTTTTGTCTCCTACGATCAAATTTACTAGGCATTTTAATATTATGGCACATTAAAGGTGAATAAATTATATCTACTTGGGCTGCCCCCTTCTAAAGATTTACTTAGTCAACTTATAGTTCTCAGTTCAAGCCGAAAGCCAACTAGTCGTTACACATTCATGATACAGTGGGTACGGAAAGTATTCAGACCCCTTTAAATTTTTCACTCTTTGTTTCATTACAGCCATTTGCTAAAATCAAAAAAGTTCATTTTATTTCTCATTAATGTACACTCAGCACCCCATCTTGACAGAAAAAAACAGAAATGTAGAAATTTGTGCAAATTTATTAAAAAAGAAAAACTGAAATATCACATGGTCATAAGTATTCAGACCCTTTGCTGTGACACTCATATTTAACTCACATGCTGTCCATTTCTTCTGATGCTCCTTGAGATGGTTCTACTCCTTCATTGGAGTCCAGCTGTGTTTAATTAAACTGATTGGACTTGATTAGGAAAGGCACACACCTGTCTATATAAGACCTTACAGCTCACAGTGCATGTCAGAGCAAATGAGAATCATGAGGTCGAAGGAACTGTCCAAGGAGCTCAGAGACAGAATTGTGGCAAGGCACAGATCTGGCCAAGGTTACAAAATAATTTCTGCAGCACTCAAGGTTCCTAAGAGCACAGTGGCCTCCATAATCCTTAAATGGAAGAAGTTTGGGACGACCAGAACTCTTCCTAGACCTGGTCGTCCAGCCAAACTGAGCAATCGTGGGAGAAGAGCCTTGGTGAGAGAGGTAAAGAAGAACCCAAAGATCACTGTGGCTGAGCTCCAGAGATGCAGTAGGGAGATGGGAGAAAGTTCCACAAAGTCAACTATCATTGCAGCCCTCCACCAGTCGGGGCTTTATGGCAGAGTGGCCCGACGGAAGCCTCTCCTCAGTGCAAGACGTATGAAAGCCCGCATAGAGTTTGCCAAAAAACACATGAAGGACTCCCAGACTATGAGAAATAAGATTCTCTGGTCTGATGAGACCAAAATTGAACTTTTTGGCGTTAATTCTAAGCGGTATGTGTGGAGAAAACCAGGCACTGCTCATCACCTGCCCAATACAATCCCAACAGTGAAACATGGTGGTGGCAGCATCATGCTATGGGGGTGTTTTTCAGCTGCAGGGACAGGACGACCGGTTGCAATTGAAGGAAAGATGAATGCGGCCAAGTACAGAGATATCCTGGAAGAAAACCTCTTCCAGAGTGCTCTGGACCTCAGACTGGGCCGAAGGTTCACCTTCCAACAAGACAATGACCCTAAGCACACAGCTAAAATAACAAAGGAGTGGCTTCGGAACAACTCTGTGACCATTCTTGACTGGCCCAGCCAGAGCCCTGACCTAAACCCAATTGAGCATCTCTGGAGAGACCTGAAAATGGCTGTCCACCAACGTTCACCATCCAACCTGACGGAACTGGAGAGGATCTGCAAGGAAGAATGGCAGAGGATCCCCAAATCCAGGTGTGAAAAGCTTGTTGCATCATTCCCAAGAAGACTCATGGCTGTACTAGCTCAAAAGGGTGCTTCTACTCAATACTGAGCAAAGGGTCTGAATACTTATGACCATGTGATATTTCAGTTTTTCTTTTTTAATAAATTTGCACAAATTTCTACATTTCTGTTTTTTTCTGTCAAGATGGGGTGCTGAGTGTACATTAATGAGAAATAAAATGAACTTTTTTGATTTTAGCAAATGGCTGCAATGAAACAAAGAGTGAAAAATTTAAAGGGGTCTGAATACTTTCCGTACCCACTGTATATCTTTTATTATTTGAATATATATTTTTGGGGCTTCAGATTATAGTTTATGTTTCAGGTTGAACAAAGACTGATATAGGTAGCATCATTAACACTTTGCTACATTAAAGAGAAATGCAAAATCAAAACATTGAGCTTTTAAGATATAACTTTTACAAGTGTGAGCACAAACCAAGGTGCCTGTAAACGACAATGCTAATGGCTAAAGCGAAAATGCTTGTGTCGGAACAACCAGCAAGAAGACTGAACAATGAGTTAATTTAGCTCAACACAGTATATTGATTTTAGTCGAAAAGCGTATCAGGTATCCGAGAGGCAGAATGCCACTGTCCAAAACTGAATACTGTACACAATACATTTCTCCAGCAGGGTCAGACTGTAAACACATAGCTAAAATGTGATGTTCTGAGGCGTCCGAGGGAAACATGCAGGGCAAATAACCTCAACTGTGGCGCGATCACACTTGGGTTCTCCAATATGACAGCGCACCTGCTCACAGCACAAGTGTCTCGCCCGCAATAAAACAATCATCCCTCGCCACCACCTCTACTCAACAGATTTGGCTCCCTACTTTCTGTTCACCAATAATTTGCCACTTTGATGTGTGCGGAAAACTTTGCAGAAGCTCACAAAAGTATGTGTAACTCAGGTGCTTACTTACTGTGCTCTGTGCAACAGGAGCACTCTGAACATATTGATCCACCCTTGTATAGTACTGTTTGAGGGTGTGTTTGGTCAATCTGCAACTAAACGACTAATTAACAGTTGGTCAAAGAAGACTTTTTTCACAGATTAACTTTGGGCAGACTTAGTGAGCATTTACAGATTGTCTTAAAATATCCTGTACTTCATTGTGACATTGTGTTGAATTAAAACTGCACACACATCTATATTTTGGTTAATTTCAGATGGCAGAGCAAAAAATTGAAATAAAGTGTCAACAACAGTGTCAAGCCCTTACATTCAATTTCAAATTGTGCCTAATTTTCATTTAGATTTACCTGTATTTCATTCATTGAACAACATACACGAAAAAAAAATATTGAGAAAGACACCCTCAGCATGACAAATTTTAATTTAGTTTTTTGCTCCTGCCTTGGCTGCTACATGCATGTGCTCACACCGTCTATATCTCCTATTTTCCCTGTAAAAAAAAAATGAATAGGACACATGAAATTATGGCTAAAATTTGGATCCTTTGGTTTGCGGGTATTTATGGGGGATGGGTCGGGGTTGGGCTGTTTGCATGTATTTACCTATGCCAAGCAAGTTAGTTGTAAAGTTAATTAATAGTAACTCCTAAGTGGTTGTGATTTTTAATCCCCCACAAACCCCCTTCAGCATGCCGGAGGGGAGGCTTGTGATTGGGATTTCTGGTAAGTGGCTCTCACGCCTACATGCTCACATGAATCACTGCATCATTTTGGCTTTCACTTCCAATCCCACACAGGCAAAACTAGGCAGGGGCAAATCTGCATTACTGAAATCTTGTTTTAAGCTTGGCAAAGTCATATTCTCCCTCCAGATACAACGAGATCTGACAGCACAGCCAGTGCATTTTATTGATGATTCTAGGCTCTTTGTAAAGTCAGGTCACAGGTTTCTATCAAGGGGATAAAGTACAGGTGGCTTCAGTGTTGCACTTGCCAGTCACTCGTCTGTCTGTTTCCAGGCTTAAACTGGAGGTGGACGCTTGGTCATCACTATTCTGTCCACCCCCCTCTGAACCTCCCCACCCCCTTTCAGTCTTGTCCCAGACAGATAATTGCTTTATTAAATGAGGAGCAGTGGGCCCACATGTAACACTGTACCTTGTTGAAAGTTGGAAATCTCATATTCCCACCTCTACAATTTCAGGTCAAGCTCCAGAAACCGGTGAAAAATGTTTCCTTATGACATTTTTTTCATCCACATTTTTTTGGCAAAATTCAGCTTGCTTTATGTAGTGTTAGTAGCTTCACACTTGCGATTAACTAAAGTTTTAATCTGAATGCAGTTTTCACATTGGTCTTAAAATGATTTGATAACATCAGGTGTTTTATTTGATTTAGAATAGATAATGATATAGAAAATAAAGTTGCAGAGTGGAGAACATGCACCAGGTTTTCATTTTCTCTATACATTTCTTCTGGAACTTAACTTGTTGCAGGGAAACTTTGCTAAATGCTAATGTGCGGCATTTTTTGGGTTTGATTGGTTAGCGTTGGGCTGGTTTTGTAAAATGAACAAATGTTTAACCCTTTTGCAAATGTACATGAAGAATTTGTGCCCAGATGGCTCCTTGTGAGAAATGGGAAGTAAAGCTGCTTAAGCCCAGTAGGACCTTAGGGTACTCACTAGAGATTAAGAATGTGTCCACAGTAAGAACTGACAACTGGACAAAAATAAAATTCTTTTAGATGCTATTATGTGGTTCCGTGTAGTTGTAACTGTAACTGTATAAATATTTGAGTCGGTTACATGGAGGGCTTTACAAATTTCCAATGGGAAATTGCTGTAATAGCCAAATAATGTATATCAATAAGTGCACTCAAAGAGCTTGTAAAAAAATGAAAACAATATAAATACTTTAGTTTAAGTCTTAATATATAACACAGTGGTGCCTTGTGTAGAAGACCATTCTCCGAAACAACAACGACAGCATCAGTCATTTGAAGCAAGCGCCACAAAAACAGCATGTGTTTATGCTTATGGGACACAGCCCCTTTAGCAGTAGTAATTATAACTGGAGCAAATGGAGGCAATCAGGTGCTGTTATAGAAAGACAAATTATCAGACTTTAAAATTGGAGACCTCTGTTTATTTACTGTTTCTGACTGACGGTCATATTAAAAGCATGACCCATGCTGTTCCCGAGCTGTAACCACCTTAACAAAATAGAAACCACAGTATTTTTTTAAGTACTTATAATCCCATCATTGTCACCCAGGTCTGCTGACCATCTTCTGTTTATCCCAAAGTATATGTTAAATCACAGGGGAGATTGTACCTACTGTACATGTTGGAAGCAAGAAACTATCCTGTTTTGATACAGACGAGAGGAGGGGGAGAAAAATGCACTGGAGAGAGAACAAGCTTGTTTTTATGTCGATAATCACAATCTAAGTATCAGATCAATTCTGCTATCTTACACACTTGTGGAAATGACCCTGAAATAGATCTCCCTCTCCTGAAAATTTAATACTGGAGATTCTTGAACTGGTGTTAATATTTTGCTTAGGAACTAGAAAACATTTGAAACAATCATAAACCATAATAAGCAGGAGCTGTCTGTTTGCTGAATTGTCAGTCTGAAATTGTTGTTTGTAAACTAAATTTAAATGAAGTTAAAGGTAACATTACAGTCAGTTATTCATCATTCAAAAGCCACCAATTATTTCCTATTACAAAATACAGAAATAACCTTCTACTCTCATTGTCTTCTTGGGGCTGGAGAGCTTGGCTTCTTTGTATTCTGGTCTTCCACACATGCAGTGACCACACTAAGCTCACACACTTACACATGGACAGACAAACGCAGACACAAATAGATCTTTTCAGGTCAGACCAGAGCAGACTAGCATTTCGCCCGATCAGCTGTTAGTGTCTCTGAGGGAGAATGCTTAAAATATGGCGTTATCATAGTATTTTACTTGCCATGCATACTGTATCTGTAGACTTTGGTCATTTGGGTTAATATGGAATACACAAGGCATGAACTGTACACTGGAAAATTCTAAAAGATACAGGTGACAGTTGGACATATTTGCAGTATGAAAGATTTTGTTGTGCGTCTCCCAGCAATCAAGTGTTTGCCTGTTCTCCCCTCCTCCTTGAAGTGCTGCACTTTTTCTGAAGATCTTTCAAGTTGGTAAAATTGGAAGGCTGGTAAACATAGTCTTCATCAGGGCTGGATGCTGAAGGTTGGTACTTTTTGTTGCAGAGGTTACCTGATCGATATCACCAATTACCAGAACATGTTGAGGTAAATGGTGGGAACAACATCCCAGAGTTTCTCCATTCTCAGCACCAGCTTAAAGTAACTCAAGCACTTATTCTTCAGGAGAGGCACTGTATTTTATCGTGTAGCCAATTTGAAAAGTCTAGACTCTCCCATTTTTCCTCACTCTGAATTTTACCTTTATGTGAAGGTGATGTTGAAATAATAAAGACGGATTTAACATTTTGTCATAAAAGTTCCTGTGATATCTTTGGTCACATAACAGTCCCTGGCCCTTACATAAATCACTGGTGAATTGTGAAACAAGTGCAAAGGAGACGTATAATGTAATTCATTCGAGAAATCCCTTCACTCAGAATATTTGACATTTGTTTTATCTAAAATTGCTCGAAATTAGATTTTTATAACAATGTATTAAGTGACAAATTGAAAATGATAGGACAATGGGAGAAAAGATGACTGTAATGATGAACCTTAAACCAATCACTAGCTGAATCTGCAGTTTCCCTTGACTTTATAGAGATTCATAGTGACTTTCAGCTCATTGTTTAGCTGTCTGGCCCACAACTGTACTGTTCTGTTTTACTCTCGCTTTCATTTTCAACCAGAAGTTGCAGTTACTCTCTGAGAAAAAAGCTCTAAACCCACTTAAAAGGCGATATGTCAGTGTTGTGCTCAGATCGTGTTTATGCTGTCCTCAAGTGGCCAAAAAAAAAAAATCAGTTAAAGAAGTCATAACTGAAGCATTTGATATCTTAAAGGAATGTAATTATTTCTTGAGTCAAGGAGAAAACACAGAAATGTATTTATGAGAGTCTTCTGAAGTGAGAAACCAACATCATCCACGTTAGCGGTATGAGGAAGCCAAATTAAAAGGGGGGAGGGGTTGATGGTGCACAATCAAAACCTCAGCCCAGTGCTTCCGAATTCAGCCAGTCTAACTGGCTGAATTCAACGACTACACTTACAAGTGAGAAATTTGTCGTCTTGCTAAGATACGACTCATTCCATTATGAGCACTCTGAGCATTTGACTCTAAATTACAATACATTTTTTCTGGAATTGGAAATTATAAAACATTCATTAATCACAAAGTCAATTTGCCTTTTCCAGTCAGAGATGTTTTATTATTGTTCATAAGGATCACCTTCATACACTGAAAAGGATATTTTCAGGCACTAGTGATGCGTCGGTTGATCCAAAACACCGTAGGTTCAAAGCGTTGACCTGCAATTTTTCAAGTAAGCATTTCAGAAATATTGCGGTTTCTATTGGGTCGGGTCAAAAAGCAACAAAGCAGCGCTCCTACTAAGTTTTAAATAACCTTTAGAGCTATTGCATCTTGCTACATATCCCTTTGAACATTCCACATGCCCTCTACTCTCCAGCAAAAGTTTTAGTCTCTTTAGATATTCTTATGTTTGCCACAGTTCCATCAGTGAGGCATCTGATCATCGCTAATTCCTCCAGTTGAACAACAAGCCCAAACATCCAGTCATAGTTATAAATAACTTATCTTCAGCCACAAGAAGGAGTCCTGCAACAGATGACATGACCTCCTAAGAGCTCTGGTGACATCAGATATTGATTTGAGAATGAGGTTTTTCTAGGTTTACATCATCTTAAAAAGTGTGCCTATTGTGGTGACATTAAATGTGTGGAATATACAAACCTGGGGCCTCATTTATAAAACATTGCATTGGATCCACACTGAAAGTGTACGTGCACACAAAAGCAGAAAATGTTGTGCGCAAAAACTATTCAGATCTATAAAACCATGTGCATGCACACCTGCATGCAATGTTCCTTTTATAAATCACAATCCACGTGGAAATGTGCACACATAGATCCGCCTCATATCCCGCCTTCAACATGCCCACATTCAACCATTAATGTTCAATGCAAAGCATGTTATGAAGTTTGATGCATATAAAATGAGCCATGTGGGTCAGTGTGTGGTGAATTGCGTCAACAACGGAGAGGAAAACCCGGAAATTCAGCTGCTTGTGGTCGAGGTGCAGAAGATGAAGAGATGAAGCTTGTAATGTTTGGTGGCGTCAGCAGTGGGGTCCCAAACAAAAGAAAATGCTGCGAGTAGCAACATGTTGCAGCTGCAGTGATAGAAGTTCCACCGCGATGTCTCCATGACGTTGCGCTCTCTGCGCCTGAGAGCTCAGTGACGGAACGTTTACACATGACAACTGCATTAAACTCTATGTGCACAATATGAGAACAAAAATAATAATGACAAACTGACGCTCTGTTCTGCAGTTCTTCAGCCTGATGCTGTTTAATGTTACCATGGATTTTTTTTTTACAAAGGATGATGATCAGTTTGCAATGTTAAAGCCATGAAAAGGAATGTGCTGATGCGCGCATGATATAGTGATGTGAGATTTTAAATTTGCTTCTATCATTCAGAATTGAAAGTTGCTTATGGAATAATTATAGGTCACGAGCAAAAAATTACCCTGCTGGTTAGAATGTTAATGATACAGTGGACCCGTGCCCAAATACGATGCGATATCAAGTGAAATTAAATGTGAGAGGCTTCGTTATATGTATCAAGATGCCTGTTACATTTAATTTCTACAATCTGGCTTCAATTCACCACTTCACCATCTGTGTTGCCAAAACGTGCGTACGGATGGGTCAGCGTTTGCGCATTTTCCCGTCATGTTTGTTTTTATAAATCCTGACTTTTGAGTGGGGAGCGGCGTACGCGTTGGTTATAATTGATTTAGATTTTGATAGACTTTTGTTTATCACAGTTCATGTGATACTTTTCCCCCTTATTCATCTTCAAATTTGGCATGATGGGACGTCATCAACGATCATCGTCCTTTTAAAATGGGATGCGATGTTGTTTCCTCACCTACTGGGTGACCTGCAATTACTCCTTACTCATGACTGCCAATTTGCCCACACGAGAAATTTAAAAATAATATTGAAGTGAGCAGTGTGCAGATTAAGACATCTTCTGACTGTGGCAGCATTGTAATCTTATTACAGGACACAAATGACCATGCTGGAAGCTTTATTTCCTCACTTAAGAAAAGACTGCTCTGGTTGCTAGGCCACAGAATTTTCCCCTAACTGCCCCATGTCCTCTAGAAAATATTCACACCATGTGCCTTACTCTTTCTTTTAGTTCTTTTATGTGGGAAAGAACATCTTATGTGGCATACAATGCCTACCAAGTAGCCTGCGATGTAAAATATAAATCAGAGGGGTTTTAATCCATTAAAAAACTTTGTCTGGTAGTTTTCTGTCCACAGCTTTATCAACAGCATTGTCCTCAGTTATTTCCTTTGTACTATCTGAAACTGCTTCCAAGTAACAGTGTATTGGGTTACTCCTAAATATAAATTCAAGTTTGTTTTTTTTATTTCAAAAATCTCAGAATTATATTATTATCTTTTAAATTGGTACCCCACAGGTGCAATATTTATCCACTATTCTTTCAGATGATTGTCTGTTTCACATGAGATTACCATTGTTATTTTTTTTTTTTCACAAATAAGTCTTCAGGTATTAGCTAAGTAACATTTTTGTGAAATAGTGGCGAAACAGTACGTTAGTTCTCTTGTTTTTGTTTGTTTTGTTTTTACAGTGAAATGGCTGTCATGGTCTACAGAAAGGGAAAGACAAGGAACTTGCTACAGTATATGGTTTACTGTTGAATTACCAAACATTTATAATCACAAACAAACAAAGACTAGAAGACAACTGGATTTTAGTTTCAATGCGACTGTGCATTAGAATAATTGCTTTTCTTCATCCCAAAAATGTATAAGCTTATTTGCAGTGGAATTAGTTCTTGAATTATTGTTGTTCCAACATTCCCGGACATCCACAGAGATTTGACACTTGGGTCCTTCGATTTTTCGAGTCGAGAAGTACATCCCTGCTGACCATGAGAGGATGTCTCGTAGATCCTACATTTAAAATAAGGTTAACATGCTGGTTTGATTTACATCTTGCACTTGCAGGTTGTCAGTAACTAAAGGTCTAGTGCTTGAGGATTATTATAAAATAGAGATCTTTTTTGATGCAATTATTCATCAAAAAACATGTCCTCACCTCGGCTTTGCCATTTAAATTGTCAACTTTTAGCATATCTTTCTGTCCACCTCTCATGTCTACCAATGTTAAATCCCCCTCAAAAATAATTTATCACTTATCTTTAGTCCATTTCCTCCTCTATGAACAAACTGAGTCAGGCCTTCTTTTCTTCACGATTCGAAAGACCAGTTTGAGTCATGAAGGCTTTTGCACAGTGTGACTTGACCTATTGGTCGATTTCCCAAAGTGAAGAAGACTATAGACTAAAATCCCCACCATCAAAAATGCCATCTCCTGTTATTAGCTTGGAAAGCCCTTTAAATGCAGTTCTTGCTCAGAAGGTTGGCCGCTCACTGCATGGTGGAATAAAGAGGGATTAACTAGACAAATTGAAAATCTAGTTGTGTAATTCCATACCTAAAAAACTGGGAAAAAGAAAGAGGATGGACAAAAAAGAGTCCTGGCATGTCTACTTACTCGAGCCTTCAAAATCATTAGTTGTTTACCATATTGTTTATTGGATTCAGGCTGTGTAGAAATGTACAGTATTTTGAGGCCTGATACATACACCGTTTGTCACTTGTTCCCGAAAGGCTAAAGAAAATGGATTGCTGGCTTCAGACTGAAGGCATCTGTATGCGACAGACACGGTACCCGTAGCAACAGTAGCTTTATCAGCTTGTCCTTAAGCCACACACACACACACACACACACACACACACACACACACACACACACACACACACACACACACACATCCCCTCAAACAAACACATATCCACCTAGTTCAGCAGGAAGGTTGAGGTCATGGATCCCTGTGTGCTCTCCCGGTGCCTGTCAGACTAAAGAAAAATTAAAGCCATTTGGAGAGAGCTGCAGAGGGGCGCTTCCTGCATGATGCCAACATGTCCTCTCGCCCAGTACTACCTGTTTTCTCTCACTGCTTCTTTGTTGAGACTTAAGATACAGTAACACTTTCAGCACCGATGGATAAATTACAAACGTTGATTTGTGAAATGAAAAGAACTAAATACGAATGGGTCTTTATGTTCATGCTCTGTTACTTTTTATATAATTAACATAATTTTCTTTTATTAATAAACCGTGTGATGTGCAAAATTGTGACCACTTCTCCAAACCAGTTACCTTGCTTTAGCAAAAAAAAAAAAAAGGCAGTTTGCGAATGCTTCTTTAGTCAGCCATGTGTTTCTGTTGCTGATTTAGGAGCCACTATTCTTTCATCTGTTCACAGTACTTGTTTCCAAAACAAAAAAACCCCCCAAAAAACATGTAATTTGCCCAGAGGTACCCAGATTAGCATAAAACTGTGATGCTTGATTGGCGGGGTGGTGGTGGTGGTGGAGGGAGATGAAAGTCCTGTTTCATGTCTACTATATGTAATGATATGTGTGTAAGATGGGTAAAGGCTTTATCTGTATAAACAAAATCAATGCAGTGCGTGTTTGCATAGGGTTTATGTCGATGTGTTTTGGTTAGCCTGGATGTGTATGGTCTTATGAAACTGTATGAATCACCGCCTGGGGACATGAGGTCACGGTGACCCTGAACTTTGACCTTTGACCACCAAACTCGAATCAGTTCATCCTTGGTATCAAGTGAATGTTTTTGCCAAGTTTAGAAATTGCCTCAAGGTATTCTTGCGATATCACGTGCACAGAATGGACTTACAGACATACGGATAACCTGAAAACTTGCTACGGTTATTGCCGGCGTAATAATAATAGGAACATTTTTGGCATATGAAAAGGTTTGACAGTATGCTCATAATGACCTGGGACTCAGGTGGATCAAGTATGGGGCTGTGTCTGTTTATTGTCTTACAGCAGACAGCACTTTTTATACAAAAGGTACATTTGCCTGACAATACTGTGCAGCGATTGAAAGTTCCATGCGAGGGGATTTTCTTCTGCATGTTAATTCATATTGTTTATGTAGTTGAGATGAAAAGAACAACAGCAAACAGGTGTGGTAGGAAAAGGTGAGCTTCTTTTAAATGATTTATGCCAGTTCAAGCTGGCAGAGAAATAAAGGCATTAGCAAAGATCTGAAATGTCAAACCTATGATTTTACAGATAAAAGAAAGAAATGGAGTCGTTTAACAAGCCACGATCAAAACAATTTTTTTATGTGTGAAAGTACATATTGATTTGGCGCTTACGTGCCCTCTCAACCCTCGACTTTGACGTGTTTGCATTGCATCCAGTTGAGAGGGTGTGTACATACGTGTAAGTATTATCAAATGCATAAAATGATGTCCCTTGGTAGAGGCTTCCACATGCTGAGCAGATTCACTGAGTGAACAGATGGATCAGAACACACGTTTAGCATTTGATGGACTGGTAAATAGCATCTGCTTTGCTCTTGACAAATTCATTCTTGAAGAATTTCCCTCAAGACATAGGTTAAAAGGTTATTAATAGAGAGCTGGCAAGAAAAAAAAAAACAGCCATATGACTGTCTGTGGGCAGTAGCTGTGTTTTAAAGGAAAAAAGTGACTCATCTTTAAATTCACTGAGATATGCGTGTGTACGTGATTGAAGCTAAGATCACAAAATTAAATGGCTTTGATTGTTTAACAGCTCAGTGATTTCATCACGAAAAACAGCATGACTCTTTTTAACATCCTTTCTCCTGCACATACTTCAAAAATGGCAATATATCTTTGATTATTAATGTAAATAGATTTTGCACTGTGCTTTTCATTTCCTGCATGCTCTATATATTTGGGATGCAATATAACTCACAACCGATAACATAACGGTCGTGACTCAGAGGTCAGGCAGAAGTCCTAGTAGAGGTGCCATTTGTTTTTTTTAATATCCAGAGAAATTCAAACATTATTGATCTCCTGTGGCCCATGACTTTGGAAAGTAATTACTAGGTTATATATGATGAGATTTCTCCGCCCAAGGGATGACTTTATTACTACAATATAACATCCTCTTTCCAGCCTTAAAGAAACACAAGGTAGTCGTTACAGCATGCCAGTCGTATGCATGAAGAAAGAATGGACACTTTCAGTGGCAGCACCAATTTATTTATCACAGCTATAGAACTAAGGATGAAGTGAAGCGGGTCAGTAAAAGAGGTAAAAGGGAAACATATTCATTCACCCACTAATATTATTTTTTTTTCTCATTATACCAGGGCTCATCTGCATTTCACTCTGATTTGTTTGTCCTTCACAGGGGAACCAACCTATTTATTCCCAAGAAAAAAAAGTGGCTTTTTTTATGGCTGCCTTCAGAGAAAAGAGGCAAAGAGCAGCTCACCAGGTGCTTATGGGAACACTCTCGAGGTGGATCGTTGAGAGACCGAGGAGGCGGAGAAGAAGAAAAGGAGATCAAGAATGAGATGAGGGAGATAAAGAACGTGGGAGGGGAGAGGAGAGGAGGAAAAGTACGAGCAACGAGAAGGTGAAAAGGAAAAATAGGGATGGAGCAAAGCAGGAGAGTTATGATTACTATGCTCCATGCTGTTTCGCATGGCTCCTCTTCCTATTGCCTGAAGCGAACGGGGCTCAGATTTGGGCTGTCAACCAAAAGGTGGATATCAGCATTCCTTTGAGCCGTCCTGCCTCCTTCCCTCAAACCAGACTTCACACACACTGCTTCTATCAACTTAGTCCGTGTGTGCTGGTCTTTTGAAGTGTGGGCTATGTGATGTTTTCATGCAGTTTTAAATTCCCTTTCGCAGGTTATGGCGATGGTATTAATTGTGAGTTACTACAAGGCCCCCACGATGCCAGTTGAGATGATGAGTATACAACCATCACAAACCAAATTTGGCATGCCCAGTGTGAAAATGAATATGAAAATTATAAGTCCATTTTATTTAGAGTTCAGCTCAATTAACCCTTAGAACCAAAATTAATTACTCTCCTTCTCGAGTGAATAGCACAGCGATCATTCATCACAGAGATACACATATCCAATGTAACTGCACCATGTGAGCTTTCCAAAAATGTCTGTGCCTCATCTGTGTGACGAAGCGATACAGAGATAACCGAAGTTGAAGTTGCGTCATCGTTATACTCTGCACTAAGTGCTACTTCCATCTCCAACTCCGCTACTCTTATTGAAAAATTCCCTATTGCTTCGTAACATACTGCATGTCAAAATAATCAGCTAGTCCAGTTTTGAAATCACAGTAGACCTCCGTACTGTCTCCAATATAGGGCTGACATTACATCCCATTTTGTATGAAAAAAAACAACTTCCATTTGCATGCTGTATGATACTGGAAAGTCTGGCCCAGTTGTTGAGTTGTTATTGTCATTGCCTTGGCAATGCGCCTCCATGAATTTAGGGGACCAAGCTGAAGGAGTATTTGTTCGGCTGTTGGGAATATAATGGAATAGAATTGCTAACTCCTGCTTTAAAGGGAAGTGCAAGAAAAAGGAAGCTTAGCTGGTGTTTCAGTGTAACGATTTAATTCTTAAATCCTATACAAAGTATAATGGGGATTATTTATCAATATTCCTTGTTTGAGAGTAAATACAACCATTTAAACCTTCATGAGTAATGGTGCTGCTCAATATGTATTTGTTTTTACCTTCGGTTTTACTACAGCTTAGGTATAGGAAAGGATTTAGTTTAAAATCAGATGTGTTGTAAATAAATGCCTACAATGAATAATAAATAATAAACATAGACTGTCTCCTCAGTAACTGCATGCATTGGCATTAGTAATTCTCAAAATGTATGTGGCAATCATTGATCCTAATGCTATCCAAAATCATAAATAGCGAGAAATAGGATAACCATGTGGTAGGCACCCCAAACATTTCTCCATCATCATAATTATGTTATTTTATGTGAAGTGCAAGTACAAGACAGGTTAGCTGAAGTGTTTAACTAGAGGATAATGAAAAATGCAACGATGCAGGTAAGTTACGAAGCACTTGCTGGCACTTTAAGAATTAACTTTATGTTTATAGAAATTACCTTTATTTATCATCCACATCCACAGTTTGTATAAGTACTCATTATGTTAAGGTCTTTGTTGTTCTGCCTCATAAAATCAGCCCTAGTTTCTTATACACCGTTCTCTGGCTGTAATCATATTATGGCCTCACATCCCCAGAGAATTCCAATTTTCCACTGAAAAACTTTGTTCTTCGTCGTTAATTACAAAAGGCCAATGTTTCCTCTCATCCTATAATTACAATTCAGAAAAAAAACTATTACATTTTATTCAGGCGGCATGATTACCTCCTCTCACTCCAGCCTTCCATGCCATAATTTAATATTTTGCTCAATGATCACTCAGAGGATTCATAAAGGCCAAATAGGATCCCACTTACAGTGCATTTCCTAGTCATCAGTTGCTTCTGCTTGTTCTTCTGATAAATGTTGGGCAGAGGGAGGCACTCTGGTTTGACAGTGTGCCATTAAGCCATTCACAGACCAGTCTTGCAGATGCTGGGTGATTAATGTCTTCTCCTTCTCCCCATTTAGCTCTTCAATAATGAACCTGAATTAAAAAGCCTTTGCTCCGGGTGACCAGATCTGCAAACACTGTCACTTTCCATAAAAACACAAAGCCAGCCACAAAGAAGTTGAGGCATCTCTTTTTAAACTTGAAAGAATTAGAGATGCCACGAGGACTGACACTTAGTAGAAGGTTGGAGTCAAAAGAAATGTGCTTAACACACTCATTTCATTAATTAAGTTCTTAGTTGTGGTGTCAAAATGGGTATTAAGAATTTGGGATTTTAGGTTGTAGCGGTTCAACTACCAACATTTTGGCACAACCCTAGTAATAACCAATGATTGCTCATCACAATGGACATAACATTTAACATCTGAAGTATAACATTGTGGCAAAAAAAAATCTAAGGTCAGGACATTTTTAGGGCTCCAAGCACCAAGGGTGGTGGAACCTTATGTTTTATGGTTTTGAAACGGAAACGTTGGAAAGAGGGTGTTTTTCTTGCAGGTCCACCAAACGGTGTCTGTATGTGGAAGATTAAATAATAATGAAGCATTCTAATCTGTTAATGTAATGGAACATTGAAAAGCAAGACTATGTAAATTTTCAACTACTACGTATACATTCTATAAATTGTAACCACATTAGGCCTAATAACCACAGAAAAAACAGAAAGCAGTTTTCATGGCACTGTGCTAGTGAAGACTTAACAAGTTGTCAGCATGTAGGTATTTGGAGGTTAATATCATGCATAGCACAGGTGGAAATTTACATTTAATACACAGAATAACCTTCTGTTGTGAGTGCTCAGGGAACAAGCTTTTTTGTGCTGTGACATTTATGGTTTCTACCACTGTCATTTTTCAACTTTGGCAGCACTTTGATGCTGCTGTCGGGATGTTTGGGGATACAGCACGTTTTGAATGTCATGTGCGTAAAGTGGATTGTATTTGGCCAGTTGGAGTGGGTTCAATAGAAGTACCCCATAAGATAAACAAGCATGATTCTTTTTGCAACATTATCTTCTCACAGCTCGTTTGATGTTTGGTAATGTGACTGGAGGTTGATAGAGCATCCAACTCTCTCTCTCCCTCTCACAACCTTTGGATACAATAAACAAACTTAGAAAAAAGTTTATGTAAGTAAAGAAATAGCGTGTTGAGCGGTAACAGGACTGCTGTTTAACAGCACTTGCAAGAGCAGTCTTGCGAATTGTACTGGAAATTAATTGTGTCATGTGTAATACAACGTAGGCACTATGTATGACTGGAAAAGTAAGCAATGGGGTGATATTAAAAATGCAACAAGCCACCTGTACAAGGACACTTTCCTGCGACAAATGGTCGAGAAACATAAATTCATAACAATGATTAAAACACTGGATTCAAGGTGTCTTATGTAGCTAGCAAATAGTCACTATGCTCCAGCTTCCTGCACTCAGGAATTGAACACTATAAGAAGCTAAGAGTTGTGGCCCCCACCACAAGAGGGAGCTTCTGTCAGTAAATACAGTATTATAAGTATTATAAATAAGTATTTAATGTAATGCAAAGGGAAAGGCTGCATTGAAATGTGTAATGATGCTGACTTTGACCACCAGAAAAGGGAAGCCAACGAGAACAGCAACACTGGGTGCTGCATGAGATCAACCACAGGGAAGAACACTCAAAACTGTACACTGCTGTGATTGGTTGTTTCACTGTCAATTAACTGATCTGTAACCCTATCACGAACCTTAATCCATCCACAATGTCACAACCAATCAAAGCAGAGCCTCCCTCCCGCTGATCCTACCAGCGCCGGCCAAAAGAGTGCAAGCAGCTTGAGAGAAGCTCAGTTGCGCAACAAGTCATGATATGCCAAAGAGTCAAATATAGCAGTGCTACCACTGCGTACGGATGAGTACTGGCTCATTTACACAATGTACAAAGGCATATATACAAACTATGACTTTTTTCAGTCCAGTGTTCTACAAATTATATCCACAACGCAGAATTTGGCCCCTCATTATTTACATTCAAACCAATGTCTTGTGTTAATGGGGGAAGTATTCAACCCTAAACCAATGGGAAGTTACGGTGTTGGATGGGCATATAGCAAGCCTGACACTGATGCAGGAGACTGATATTTTTGTTTTGTTCCAGATTATTTGTTAATTTACATCGTCACATTTTTAGCTTCTGAACAAATTTTCATTCTTGTGTTTTGAGGATTTGTATCTCTTTTGGGTTTGCTTGCTTCAGATACATTTGTGTTATCTTTTTATGTCTGGTGCTAAAAGCCGGTATAATAGCATGCCGTTGATTAAAATCAACATTGCATGCAAACTTTGTAACTTTTCCCTACACACCTTTCACAGTTTGTTGAGATTTCAGTGTGTAGTAAAGGGGGTGTGCCATAATGTTCTGTTCACGATCATTTCCCTATAGTTTTTTATTTAATAAAAAAAAATAAAAAAAAATCCTACTGCAATGACTGCGATATATTTCAACTTGTTAACCTGATGACATCATACCGCGTTAATCCCAAAAGGCGGTTGACTTCAGTCCTGTAGAAGCGGTTTGCTTCCAAAAGATCAGCTGTACAACAAACTGAGGTACAATGTTAACATGTACAAAATATTTAAAAGCAAACTGTGACGATAGTTCTGACATATAAAACGATCACACTTATTTTGTTGCAGTTGTATGTTCTTGGAATTTAATAAAATATTTTTTCTTAATTTGTCAAGAATATCATCATCGAGAATATACACTGAAATATTGTGATGTCATTTTAGGGGCCATTATTTGGACACAATAGTGGTCTCTCTCTGTGCAGCAGCACCGGTTTAAACTGACTATATTACCATCGCCAGCCATGAAGATATTGAGGCACTACAGAGAAAGCACTTACCGATATGGGAATTTGAGCTGCTGTAAATGTGCAAATATGTGTGCAGTGATGTCAAAGTAAATATCCAATCTGTTCACTAAAATAAGCTTCAAGTTTTGGTTTTAGACACACACAAAAAAAAAAAAGTTTTTTGGAATATATCCTATTCTATATATTCTTACCTCACTATCTGTTCTATTTCATGTACTAGCACTCCTCAGTCACCTGTAACCTTTATGCCTGTGTAGAGGATTGCTGGACTTTAAGGAGTAGTGCAAGAAGAAGCTAATTTTTCCACTCCGGCCAATCTTTCTGAAGCGCTGGGCAAAGCCTTCTGCTGTACAACGTTTGGAGAAGCCCTTCCACACTGTGCAGTGCAAGCCCTCACTGAAAGCTTATTATTAATGGAAAGGTCAAAGCAGGGTGGGTGGTTAGATAGTAGCAGGGAGATACTGTCAGTTATTTTCCTTTCATTCTCCAAGGCTGAGAATGAAAGGCTAAAGAATAAAGGAGCAAGCTCATTGATGTATTATAGCAGAGTATGCCTTTAAATGTGTTTCAAGAGTTCTGAACTTACATTTTTAGCTGCCATTGATTGTGATGGACATGTGCTCATCTATTCTATACAGGCAAAGTGACCGACCCTATATGGAGAGTGCTGTTCATTGGCTTCAACAACAAAGCCAATTTTGTCTTGACGAATTCTCTCAGATGCTGTCCATCAATATCATGGAAGCTGACAATTACTTCCTAGGTTTGAATAGAAAAATACTCTCCCCAGATCACTAAGTGGACAAATCGCTGTGGTCCGTCTCTATACCCGTTATTATGTTTCATTAGGTGCTTCAATAATTTAACTATAGATGTCAATCGTTATTCTGTATAGCAATTAAATAAGAAGTCCACCTCCTCCCGAAAATATATGAAATACATTATCAAGTGTAATGATTTCTGTGTAGTTAATTTGTGCTGCTCAAATTGAAGCGGGTATACTGGAGTGATTGCTTCACCAGGAAGACATATTGACATTCACAGGAAATAAGAGCATACAGTGGGCACGGAAAGTATTCAGACCCCTTTACATTTTTCACTCTTTGTTTCATTGCAGCCATTTGCTAAAATCAAAAAAGTTCATTTTATTTCTCATTAATGTACACTCAGCACCCCATCTTGACAGAAAAAAACAGAAATGTAGAAATTTGTGCAAATTTATTAAAAAAGAAAAACTGAAATATCACATGGTCATAAGTATTCAGACCCTTTGCTGTGACACTCATATTTAACTCACATGCTGTCCATTTCTTCTGATGCTCCTTGAGATGGTTCTACTCCTTCATTGGAGTCCAGCTGTGTTTAATTAAACTGATTGGACTTGATTAGGAAAGGCACACACCTGTCTATATAAGACCTTACAGCTCACAGTGCATGTCAGAGCAAATGAGAATCATGAGGTCGAAGGAACTGTCCAAGGAGCTCAGAGACAGAATTGTGGCAAGGCACAGATCTGGCCAAGGTTACAAAATAATTTCTGCAGCACTCAAGGTTCCTAAGAGCACAGTGGCCTCCATAATCCTTAAATGGAAGAAGTTTGGGACGACCAGAACTCTTCCTAGACCTGGCCGTCCAGCCAAACTGAGCAATCGTGGGAGAAGAGCCTTGGTGAGAGAGGTAAAGAAGAACCCAAAGATCACTGTGGCTGAGCTCCAGAGATGCAGTAGGGAGATGGGAGAAAGTTCCACAAAGTCAACTATCACTGCAGCCCTCCACCAGTCGGGGCTTTATGGCAGAGTGGCCCGACGGAAGCCTCTCCTCAGTGCAAGACATATGAAAGCCCTCATAGAGTTTGCCAAAAAACACATGAAGGACTCCCAGACTATGAGAAATAAGATTCTCTGGTCTGATGAGACCAAGATTGAACTTGTTGGCGTTAATTCTAAGCGGTATGTGTGGAGAAAACCAGGCACTGCTCATCACCTGCCCAATACAATCCCAACAGTGAAACATGGTGGTGGCAGCATCATGCTATGGGGGTGTTTTTCAGCTGCAGGGACAGGACGACCGGTTGCAATTGAAGGAAAGATGAATGCGGCCAAGTACAGAGATATCCTGGAAGAAAACCTCTTCCAGAGTGCTCTGGACCTCAGACTGGGCCAAAGGTTCACCTTCCAACAAGACAATGACCCGAAGCACACAGCTAAAATAACAAAGGAGTGGCTTCGGAACAACTCTGTGACCATTCTTGACTGGCCCAGCCAGAGCCCTGACCTAAACCCAATTGAGCATCTCTGGAGAGACTTGAAAATGGCTGTCCACCAACGTTCACCATCCAACCTGACGGAACTGGAGAGGATCTGCAAGGAAGAACGGCAGAGGATCCCCAAATCCAGGTGTGAAAAGCTTGTTGCATCATTCCCAAGAAGACTCATGGCTGTACTAGCTCAAAAGGGTGCTTCTACTCAATACTGAGCAAAGGGTCTGAATACTTATGACCATGTGATATTTCAGTTTTTCTTATTTAATAAATTTGCACACATTTCTACATTTCAGTTTTTTTCTGTCAAGATGGGGTGCTGAGTGGACATTAATGAGAAATAAAATGAACTTTTTTGATTTTAGCAAATGGCTGCAATGAAACAAAGAGTGAAAAATTTAAAGGGGTCTGAATACTTTCCGTACCCACTGTATACTGGGTTGCTTTGGGAGACACTGCATTCATGGAAACGAGGATATATATTTGCTCAAAACTGTATGTCTGATATACTCAGTGGATATTATTGCAATATAAGGAAATGAGGAGATACAGCTGCAGATTCATCTGCAAATTGTGTTACTTGTATCCTATTTGTCAAACAGTGTGTGATGATCATCAGATGCCATGCAGAGTATCAACATACCTTTCCAAACACCACCTCTTATGGATATGACCTCAGCTCATTTAGGAATGTCATCTAAACTTTAAAAAGTTATCGCTTCTCTTTGTAAACATACGAGGACATTTATCTTTGTTGCTTTGCATTCCTTTTTGCCACTCACCTTTCAGGCATCCTCTTTCTTTCATGTACCACTACCTATTTCAACTGTCTTGACAAGGTTAATGGTCCCGTGAATGTCTGTGTCTGAGAAATGACGGGGACCAGCTTTTCTCACTGGACTTTTCAGTTTTTGTTTAGCATTGGCTGATGAAGGAGAGTACGCTGCTTTGATCTCAATAGTTCAGTTAACTTGATGCTGTAAGCGTGACACAGGGGGAACCAGTCCTCTGTGCCATTCAGAGATGTTCGTGTCAAGGTGTTCAAGTCACTGCGTATCACTGGAACAACAGTTTCATCCCCTCAGTTGGCAAATACCACAGCCGCTGCACATATGCCGTCTTTGACATGTAAGCATGAGCATGTGTGTGAACTATGAAATGTTTTGGCAATATGGAAATGTTAGTTACCCTCTAACCTTAGGAAGATGAGGAATTTACAATTTGGTTGCATTGCAGTAATCACTTTCAACTGTGTCCTTTTGTTATTGGTAAATGGGTACGAATAGTTTCTGACTTCGGTGGGACATTAATCGTGTTAGAAATGCAGTTTACATACAGTGTGTTTTCATAAATAATTCATGACATTGTGATATATGGTACAATTTCACATAAATAATTATTCTTCAGAATAATGTAATTAGGTCAAGAGTTTTCACAGAGCCTAAAAGAGTGTAAGACTAAGAGAGTGTGTGGCTGGTGAACTGAGAATGAGCTGAGGAGACCGATGACTGAAGGCTGAGGGAGGAGGCCAGCAGACAAGGAAACACGAGGCAAAGGTAAACAATTGGAACTTAAATGAGATGAAGTCTGATCGTAGTTATGTCACCTAGGTGTGTCTGAGATTGTATTTCCATTTTACCATAACGTGCACTCACACCATGTCAAGAGGTTATTTTTCCAGTTCGCAGTGCGGTTGATTTAACCTGAGCAATGTGAACACAGTGGCCCCGGTTCACTTTGCCTTTTGTCATCATATTTTATCCCTCAAGGCTTGCCGTAGAAAAATAAAAAACACTGGCAAGTATGTCAAAGTGGCGGCCAAATTAGTTATTATAAACAGCAAATGTAAATGCAGTTGATTAACTCACCTGATATGTGTATCTATAAGCTATGTGATATCTTGATACAGCAACATTCTTCATCCTGTGAGTCAGACTAGGTCCTTCCTGAATACCCTAACAACACCAGAGTGTAAAAAAATCTGGCCAATGAGTTGCAGTTTGGAGCATTTTAAGTGGACAATCTCTGACTGAACCTGACTCGTAGGTGAGGTGAGAACATTAAGAGAAAAGAACAGCAAAGAAAGACAATAAACTAATTAAGCATGTTGTGAGGCACTCGGCTTACTGTTAACAAATGAGGTTGCAAGATTAGCATGATAGTAAAATTTGTCCTTTAATGTTGAAGCACATTCGTCTTACTTTAACCAGATAGTTTTGAGACAAAGTGGAGGACAAAGGGGGAACAATAAAATTGCAGCAAAACACAAGCTAAAATAAGATCCCTGGGTATTCCATTGGGACGAGTTTACTTAGTTCAATATCCCCATTTATTAATGCTCCATACACCTAATTGACCATCGTTTTAGTTCAAGCAGGCCATGCAGTCAAGCTCTGCTCACTTGACAGCTACAACAGCTGATCTCAAGGCCAGCCCACATTAGCTGATTCCCCACCATGCATTTAATCAGCAACTTTCAAACAAGGCGCCATAAATAAACTGCTTCAGCCTGCCTGTCCTTCCTGCTTCCTCTGCAAGCCGCTTTTGCGACCCACCGCCTCCCCAGCTCCTCCTTTTATGCTGTCTGATTTAATCTATGTTATTTCTGTTGTCATTGATGCCTGCTCTGTTCTCTCTCGGTTTTGCTGCTGCTCTCCCTGCTTTAGGCTTCCATGCAGCCACACCGCCAAGTGTAACTTACTGCTTATGCAAGCTTTCTTTGACTAAAGTGGCCCTGACCGAACAGAAATCTGAGGTAGCAGATGACCTCTAATCCCTGCTGGGATGTAAGACCAATACAGTCAATTGTAATTTGGGGGCACTAGAGGAAAAAAAACAACCCTACAGCTTCTTTTGTTAGTCTTAGCAAGCTTTATCTTTCCGTTTTCAATGACAATCCTTGAGCCCTCGGCTGAGATGCCCACAGGACAATCCCTTGCCAAGTTCAGTGCCCTCATTAAATGCTCTTAGGTTGTTGCTGTACTGCTAATCGAGTATCACGGTCTGTACAAACTGTTAAAATCATCACATTTAAATGTTGACAAAACCATCTGCTATTTTAAATATGCTTCCATCACCAACGTCAGAAGCATTCACCCTCTGAGGACCATAAAAGTCTGTACAAACTTTAATGATAATTCAAACGCATCACATGATTTACTTGAAAAAGAGCAGAGTATTTACTGAAAAATATACTTCAGTAGCACATGTAAAATACTGGCACACAACTTTTTCCCACTTCTTTCATGTGGGATAAAAGACAAATGACCCACACAATAAACAAACATGAATTTCACGTGGAAAATCATGTAATCACGTGACCACATATACACGTGAAACTTAAAATGGAAAAACATGTTGAAATTACATGTAAAATATAGACCACATGTGTTTGAGAATGTGAAACATTAATTTTGCCCATGGGAAACATTATGGAACATTTACATTTTCATGTTACAAAACCACATACATGGATTATATGTGAAATCCATGTATGTTCCCATTTGAAATACATTTGAAACACATACCACCAACTTGTGGTATTGTATGTAAAACCTACATGTGAAACCCTGTCCAGGTCTAGGCTAGAGAACCCAAAGGCAGACACAGTATGGAGGCAGGAAAGCACTTAAAGATGTTTATTAGAGGAGTTAACAGACTGATTGGGGTAAGGGGAGCCAGGCTTAAGGCAGGCTTAAGCCTCCCCTTAGGCAGGCTCAGGGGTAGACTGCCATCTGCCTCAACCGGTTGAGGTGAGGGAGAAGAGAACAGTTACAGGCAGACACAACATTAAACACCGGGTAGGTTAGTGGTGCTCGCAGATCTGGATGAGGGGAGAAGTGGAATCTGATGCGCTCAACCAGGGCGATGAAGACTGGAGGTGAAGGGGGCTTTTAGCTCCATTTGTCAAAAATTAGACTTGCACATGTTAAATAAAATCCTCGTAACACACTTATAACTATTTAAAAGGCTTTTTTTTTTTTTTTGTCATCACCCGGCTTCCAATCAGCTACATCCGATCAGCAAGCTGACTTGCTCATCCCGTCAGTGATTTACAAAGAGCCACAGTGGCATCATGTGAGTGTTTGCTATTAACAGCTACTGGTAAAAAGCCACACAAGATTGGAGAGCAGCAAATTAAGGCAGTGTGGCCAGCAGGTGGTGGATAAAGTGAAAATCTTCTCACTCTCTGGCAACGCTGTTAAAGATGCTGTAAAACAGAAATGAAAATGAGTTCTAAGTTCACACCACAGGAGTATGGGTTGTTAACTACCCATCCAAATTTGAATGAAAAAAAAAACACAGACAAGTTTGTTAAATTAGGGTTTGAAATCATGAGAAAATCGTCAGTCTTCTCTGCTCTGAGACTGGGGGGGCGTGTCCTGAAGGAGCTGAAGCTCCGCCCCCTCGCTGGAAGGTGTTCAGTATGACAGTCCTCTGGCTGCAGTTCTTTTCCCCAGTAAGCGGTCCGTCTGACATCCAACCTCTCGGTGACTTTATGCATGATGTCACACTGGTACTCTGTCTCTCTGGTGGTTGGAGCAGCCTGCTTTGTAAAAATAGAATAGAATCAGAATTAATTTGTCCAATGAGTGAAACATATGGATGCATATAAATGAAGCTTGTCCCCCTGAGCTGTAACACAGGAGTAAAACTGGACACCAGAGACAGCAGACACTGAGACTCCAACTAATTCTAACGCACCTGCATTACAATAGTGGAGATAATAAGAGCGGAGGAGTTGATTTAGTTCTGTAACGACTGCAACATGCACAACGCTGCATCACATCACGTCAATTCATTATATCACGTCAATTCAAACTTTGAACCTGCTGAGGTCGAGCCGACAGTCTTTCTCTTCCACTGATGTCCCTCCACCTCCACTTCCTCCTCTCCCTCCACCTCCTCCTCCACCTCCACAGCCTCCTGCACATGTAGTCGGGCTCGTTTATCCGGACCGGTACATGTAACTGAGAGGGTCGCTGATTGTAACGTTACACCGGAGTACAAAAACAACAACCCTCATTAATGTGAGGACTAGATCTCCTCTGGTCCATGTTCACCATCACCCCGACATGTAAAATACAGAGTTACATATATTATAGTTCCTTATTGAAGCTTTATTGAGACGCATAAAACAATCGGCAGTTACCGGAGCATTTTCCTCTGATCGCAGCTCGACTTCTCGCTCAATAGAAGCTAATTAGCACATTAGCTACCATTTCACCAAAATACCGTTATTCTACGCCGAGTAAAATCACATTAGGGGTTTGCACCGCGGGCTAAATATAGCAGTTACCTCTGGAAAAGTTATCTAGTATAATTGTAACAAGCACAGAACTTATGCTGAGTGGTGAACGCCGAGGTGGACCCTTTCCGCAGGCGGCGGTGGCGGTGTCCACCGCTACTGCCGATGGTGGACCCTGCTGGCGGCGGCAGTGGATGGTGCCGGTGCGACCGGGAGATGAACGGCCGGGAGGATGAGGGTCGGTTTGGCTCCGTGCTGCAGGAGAAGCGGTGTGTCCGTGAACTCCGTCCGTCTCCGGTGGAAGTTGGTGAAACAATCCGCCATGAAATGGTCCCTGCAGAGGGGGCTGTTGGTGTTAATCCTAACGTCTCCTTCAGCTCTTCATGAAATCAATCCACCTCTTTTTCCTTCATCAGTAGGACATTTAAATAGCGATGCAGCACTGCTTTGGAGGTTCTTGCTTCCAGGAAAGATGCACTTGCGGGTGGAGGGAGACATCCTGTAGCAGCTAGCTGATGTACAATAACAATCTGACTACGGCAGGAGTAGAATTGAAGTCGAGTGGGATGACGTCTTCTGCAAATGAGCGCCAGGCTTTTATACCCGTTACACTGTGTGAGAGGAGGAGCCATGCAGAAGGTTATATAAACCGTCTGTGAGGTGACCTAATGATGTAGATAGGCTACCTTTTAGCCCCGCCTAAAAAAAAAACGAGCTGAAGACGGGTGAGAAACTGTTCAATGGTCTAACTCCACATTTCAGTGCGACAAAGTTTTCTAGCTTTGCACATGCTTTCAGAAACTCATTTCACACGTATATAATGTATTGAGAAGCAAATCTTGGAATTTGCATTACAGTATCTTTAAAGAGAAACTGATCAAATGTCTGAGGAACCCGTCACAACCAGCTGCAGAAACTTAGGAATGTTCCCTTTGACTATTTGGTGATGATCACTATGTAGCAACAACAACAACAACAGAACAAGATGTTTATGTGGCTTTGGACTTTTATCTGTCATTTGATAATTGGCCCTATAATAATAATCTCGTTAATCTCTCTGATAATTTCGTTGCATGCTGTACTGATTTGCCTGCAGTGATGATGGACAAAAACCAATACATTTTACAGCCGATTGACTGAAAAAAATCTCCTGTGTGCACAATTTGTCACTGCCAGGTACATTAACCAACATTGGGCAGTTAAAAGAATACGTTCAGAAGACCTGGAAACGGAAACACTGGCAACTGTTGTTAAAGTTGTAAACCTTATTAAGGCTTATACTGTTATGTGGTGAGGTGTAGCAGGACCCAAACGCACAGACTCGGGTAGAAGTTCAAAACACAGTCTTTATTGAACACAGGGGTGGTACCTACGGTCTTAGTCTTCTTATTCCTCCCGGAGGGGCGAAGCTGGCAGGACCGCTGGATGGACAGCTAACAGGACAGCTGGCGGGACAGCTGGCGGGACAGCTGGCAGGAGCGTTGTCTGGTAGCACTGGCTGGTAGCGCTGGCTGGTAGCACGGATTGTTAGCACTGAACAGGTACCGGTACTGGAGCTGGAGCAGGAACCGGAACGGGGATGGACGGACGGTCAGACTCACTGGTGACAGATGGTGGGAGACTCGATCCGGCCAGAAGTTAGTGGCCCGACGACCCGTTCGGAGACAGGAACTGGAGGGACGGTGTTCTCGACCCAGCCGGAAATTGGTGGTCTGGCATCGGAGATCCGTCCGGTGATAGGAACCAGAGGGACAGCGTTGTCGATCCGGCCAGAAGATAGTGGCCCGATGTCAGCGACCCGTCCGGCGACAGGAAACGGAGGGGCGGTGCTACCGCCAAGTAGGCCGCACTGTGGGATCCAGCGGGCCAACTCCCTGGCTCGAATGGCGTCTGGATCTCTTGCCGGAGCTGCGAGGGCAAGAGAGCCAGTAGTGGCCAGAGAGTCTGTGGCGGCCGCGGGGGTACAGAGTCTGTAGTAGCGACTGACGGGGTTGTAGGCTCGCTTGTGTTGGCTGACGGGGCTGACTGCTACAAAACCAGAGACCAGGGGCGTAGCAGGACAGGAGGACTGGTGACCCCGGCGTCACCTCTCCTGGGGGGGTCCCAGAAGGCCAGGCGGGTTCCCTCAAACCCTGTCCTGGGTTCAACGGGAACGGGTGAGTTCCGGTGGGCCTGACTGGCAAAATACTGAAATAAAGTCATGTATTTCGGACAGCTGACAGGACAGCTGGTAGGGCAGCTGGTGGGACAGCTGGCGGGACAGCTGGTCAGACAGCTGGCGGGACAGCTGGCAGGAGCGTTGTCTGGTAGTGCTGGCTGATAGCGCTGGCTGGTAGCGCTGACTGTTAGCACTGAGCGCTGACTGGTAGCACTGAATAGGTACCGGTACTGGAGCTGGAGCAGGAACTGGAACAGGACCGAGGACAGACGAACGAACGGACGGACGGATGGTCAGACTCACTGGCAACAGATGGTGGGAGACTGGTAGTAACAGGCAGCATCTGGTCAAAACCAGACAGAATCTGACAGTAACTCGCAGTATGGACCGACACTCCAAGACTGCAGGGGCAGGGCAGATATAGTCTGGTGAGGTGATCAGTGGAATCAGCCACCTGCAGGTGGTGATCAGGACCAGTGGCGGCAGCTGCTCCAACCGGTGAGGGGTGTGGCTATGGGAGGTGACAGAACACATGGGGAAACAATAACAAACAGACAGGGGAATGACAGAACACACGAGGAGAAGCGACTGGGGACAAAACAGAGGGAGACACACCAGGGTCAGACAGGGATCCTGACATATACTTTCAAACTAGAAACTGTTTGCAGAGCTGTGTGAGGATGAGCCGCATCCAACTCTGTTGTTACACACAGAGGTACACTGGCTGTCACGTGGACAAGTGCTCGTGCCTTTTATGGAGCTGCAGGGAAAAAAAATGAAGGAATTCTTGCGGGATCACATTCAACTGTCTGATGCGTTAGATCAAAACGGACACATTCCCTCGCTACGATACGACAAACAAGCAAACGCGGTGTCCTGAATCAAACTTCACGCAGTGTTAAGAAGCGTTCCATAGTTTTGTACTCAAACTGGAGTACAGATTTAGACATTTTTTTGAAAAGGGGAGCTGCAACATTTTCCACTGCTGGTAAAACAGTTGGGTGGAACTGTGCGTGTATCTTTACACACTGAATTTTACCCAGTGCATGAATCTTCCTCCGGGAGGAAATCAAGTCCCATTTTTTGCTGATGTCGATGAGTAATTATCAAAGGAATCTCGGGTGATGAACACCTATGTTTCTAGTCTCAAATATGTGGAATGCCTTCGGCTGTGAAGAAGAGCTTGCTGACTTTCAAGCTGATTTGGTATCGAATAAATATATCCAGGAGAACGGACACAAACGTTTTGGATTGTCAAAGGACACGCTGTTGCACCCAGACTGGCCGAACATGTGGTTACAGAGGTTAATTATGCTATTGCAATAATATACACAAAAGCCCATAACAGGCTCGATGTCCACCTGGACTGCAGGCAGGCTGTCACTATAGATCCCACCTGACATCCCATCCCTGCTCAGATGTATTCAACCCCAAGGTGGCCATCAGTTCCTGAATGAACAGCTCAACGTAGATTCAATATTCCTAAAGTAAAAGTTATGGATTGTTATTTTTACTGTTACTTGTTATTGTTAAAACATACTTCCAGGTGTGTCAAAACCAGTGTTCATGTGATGTGCATGTGGACAACAAGCTTTTCAATTTCAGTGAACTAGTCAGAGGGAGATCTAGGACAGATCTACAATGTAGGACATGTATTGTTGCAGATTAATTTGTTATTACGTTGATAATGAATCATTATTATTATTTTGGTAAGGATGTATGTGTATTGGCCTACTCTGTTGGGAAGATGGATACCTTTGACAATGTATCTTTTCAAAAGATTTAAAGGTATACATAATATAATATACTTTTACTTCAATTGATTTGTAATTCAATAGAACCACAAATTGTCCAGTATATTTTTATGTTTGAATTACATTAATTAATACACCTGATGACACTCAACAAAAAAAACCATTCATACAGTATATATACACACATATATAGACACGTTTGCATACAAATATGTGTTCTGTACCTGCCTCTCATACATGCATACATAGATACTTACATCCACTTTTATACATTTAACAAAAATAAATGTCAATGTTCCTTTTTGCCAGTAAAGATTTGGAATCACTCACTTTATTCTTTTGGTGTGTGTGCAGGCTGGGGGGAAATCTAGATAGAAATAGGGGGGAGTCCTTGGGAAAAAGTTTAACAACCACTGCTATAGATACTTCCAAATACCCAAAAGGTATTGGAAAATCTGAATCTGTCAGTAACCATGTGTTATTTATGACTTTTCTTCCTCATATTTGACATCCACATCATGTATGCATGGGCAACTTTAAAGGCTACGCTTGCCATTTGTTTTGCTTCTGGCATTTCATGAAATCTTCATTTGTTCCTGCATACTCCATACCAAAAGCTAAAGTAATATTGTAGGTACTATAAGAGCTATTTATGGAGAAATCATTCCGAGGGTAGCGTAACTGTCAGAGCCCACTTCAGCCTCAATGTATACATACATGAATTGCTGCCGTATCACCTTAATTGAGCTGCTACCAACAATCGCATCAATAACAAACTTAAACAAAGGAACAGCCCGTTAATGTGTAAAGTGCCTGAGGAAATATCCACTCTGCATTACAGTTATTACTTGTGGTAAAGAGAAATTCAAGTACGCGGCCAAATAAATACCCAGCCCCCGATAGATGTTCAATCGATGTTATTAATTTGAATGTCAAAGGATATCACGGTGGACTCACTGGAAGACACAATTTTAAGCTGCCAACATAAATATTAACAGTTTCAATGCTCGCTGGGGTATGCAGGACTAATACGGCCCCAGCAGCAGAAATGCAAAGGGATAGCTGCTGTTGTGTTGCCATACCATCATTGAATTATAATTTACACAGCAAACTCTTGGTAATGCAGGGGACTGAAACTGTCTGGCACTGAGGCAGGAGATCAGAGGGAGCAGCTGTGGTGGTACTTTTTTGTAGTTGGTTATGGCTGCTTTGCCTGGCAGCTGAGCGCCGCATGCTTCCATCATGCAGGAAAGTTTTAGCTGCATCATAAAGTGTTACTGAGGGCAGACCACGGGAGCTGATGAACACGGTCTGAAGACCTAGGTAAATGTAATCTTTCAACAGTTGGTGGACATTTTACATGAAGGATCAACTTTATCCAACAAGGACATCTTACACAAGATCATGTGTAAAACGTTTTGCACCTCCTGATAGTTGAGTGAGATAATCACGGGAAGCCCAACTGAGTGTTAAGAGATATCTCAACAGCTCTCCCACAGAGGCCATGTTGACCTTTAAATAATGGTTCCTGCATGCTCAGCACAAAACACACGCCCTTCAAGAGCAACACATAGGGCCTCCGATTCTTTCCTGCACTGTCACGGCCTGGAGAGATGTATTACTTTCTAACAGAACACAGTGCATTGTTTGCAGGTGATGTACATCACCCTCTGCAGCTGTCTGCTAACAACTGACTGGTTATTACAACAATGTTAAGCCTCCTATTCAACATCACTTAATTTCTGCTCTGTCTTTAGAGGGAGCGGGTGGAAGTATGTATCTGTTTCAATGATATCAGCCTGTGGGTGTTTTTATCTTCATCAGCTGATCATCAGCTGTCCTGTCCGTTTCTCTATCTCTATTCTTTTAACCTGGTTGCTACGTATTTAGTTGTTATAGATATAGAGGATGTTGATATGTGTGCGGAGAGAACAGGCCAACATTTGTATTTACTGAAAATCTGGGACACCCGTGTTTGGTCTTTCTTCCCATTCAGGTTTTCTGGAGGAGGATTTGATTTGTCTCACCTGCCTGACCCTTAAAAAGCAGCGTACTTTCCCCTTTAAGATGTCTTTGATGATTATATTGTCTGCTGTAATGTTTGTCGGGAACGTGTATTTGTGTAACATTTTCCCTTACAAATATGTATGTTTTGATTGTGCCTTAATTTGACCAATATTTCTGTAAATATATATTCAAAAAAAATAAGATTGCTGTATATTATCATTGGAAAATTGAAGTATTTAACACCATAAAAACCTATTGTAAATGGGATGTGAGAATTAAAAATCTGTACAGATGTGACTTGATTTATCAGTAGTGAAAGCTGTTCTGTTTTATAATGGCAAACTGATAAGATGCTTGTTTACGTAATAAATCATATAAAATGGGGTTTAAACTAGAAACAACCTCCATTTTAATAGGTTCCCATGTTAAACTAAAACAATTTGAGATTGTAGGGGAGTTAGGGGAGGCTATGGCTCAGTAGAGCAGGTCGCCCACTCATCATAAGGTTGGTGGTTGGAACTCAGGGTCCTCCTGTTCACATGCCAAATTTCCCTTTGACAAGACACGGAACCCCAAGTTGCTCCCGATGTGCTGGCGAGCACCTTGTCTGGCACCTCTGCCGCCATCGTTGTGTGAGGGGTCGAGTGGGAGGCAAACTGTAACAGCATGCTGAGACCTTTAAGGTGATAAAGCACTCTATGATCGCAGACCATTTATACAAACCGATAATGTGATTGGGATCAGATATAACAGGATGTGAATATTTCTGTGACTTCCTGTTCAGACTGAACGTTGCTGAAACCTGTCTGACTTGATTGCGGCGGTTTGTCTCCACCCACGGCTGCTGCTGATGCCTGCTCTCATCCGTTTTCCAGGCGAGATGCAGTTGGTCTCAAACGAGCCTATTGATTCTCCAGGAAAATGGAGGAGTGCATCATTTTGAGCACCTTCTTTATTTTTTGTGGCTGTTTTTTTATCTGATTTTAAATTGTATTTATTTTTGGAAAAATCTGCACCTACATGCTCGTCCATTGTCACCCATAACATTCATAATGGTGTGAATGAGATGTCGTGCCTTCAGCCCATATGTTTTTCCTATCAGTTAAACAATAGATCTTAAAGTACTTTACTTTTAAAGTAAAGTTAAAAAATTATTTCTCAATGTATAAACACTTTAAATCACAAGTTTGATCTGTATTCTGAATATGACTTGTGTTCTTATGACCTTCTACCAATCGTATTTTGGTAAAAGCAACCAGGACATGGAAAACAAATCCCATGTGCAGTGTTTCAGTCAGTGACTCTACCAGAAAGTCTCTGAGTGACTCGTGTTACACAAGCTTCTTGATTCTTCATTGGACCTGATGACCAAATGGCTACCACATCAGATATATAGATAGATAGATAGTTGCTTTATTAATCCCCAAGGGGAATTTGTTTTGCTACAGCAGAATTATAGGTACAGGAAGCAATAAAACAACAGTAAAAAAATATTAAATATACAAATGCACAGTATATACAATAAATATAATAAAATAAAACAGAATAATTAAATTCAATTAAAACTAACTAAACAATAGTGCAAAGTTTAATTTTTTTTTTTTTTTTTTTTTAATATTTATACAAACAAGAAAAACAGACAACGGTGTTATTGTTGTGTGATGGATTTTGCCAGAGGTGAGTTATTGTACAGTCTTATTGCGGTCGGCAGGAATGATCTGTATCTGTCCTTGTGACAGCGGAGCTGGAGGAATCTTTTGGAGAAAGTGCGCCGCTGACCCTGCAGCAGGTGGTGGAGAGGGTGGACAGGATTATCCAATATGGATTCTCAGCAACAGAATGTATTGCGTTGCCTTCCTCCTCTCTTTCTCCCTTCATTTTCTGTGTCTACACGGTGACTCTCCAATCAAGGCATACATGACCAAAAATTAATCTTAAGAAAATAATAATCGCTTAATTATTTGTTGGGTATTAAGCTACTTAAGTGTCACAGGAAATATTTTTGAAATGTAGTCAAAGTGTTCAGTGTGTGTCAGACTTTGGAGCAATTTCAAAATAGGTTAAAATATGAAAGAAACCATATTTGTGTATATTGGCGATACAGCAGCTTTGGTGATTAACCCCAAAGGGCAGGAAATAAAATGTTAGCCACACAAGTTGAAGGAAAATGTCAAAAAGACAAAAAAAAATTGCTTGTCAGTGGTGGATGTGCTGTCAGTGGAAGTAGTCATCTCCACTAAATTACCATTTTAAAACGGAATCATAAAACATCAGTGGTTTATGTAACAAAGACTCAATACGATCAAACCAGCGCTTGAGCTCTCCTGGGGTTCACAGCCATGTCAGCCAGGGTCAACACGCCATAAAGGATGTGTCAGGCCTTAGCACGGAGACGGACAGGGCTATGTTTCTGCAGATCTTTACCAATGGTGAAAGTCAGGCAATCCAATTTACAATGAGATCCCATCGGGGCCTGGACTCTTGAGCAATTTGCCGCAGCCAAGCCTGTAATTGATATTTGTCAGAGAAAAAGGGTGGTCCATGTCAGCTCTGAGGCTGCAGGGAGATAGAGGAAAGCAGCTGGCATGCTTGAAGCCCAACGTGGTGGAGTGTCTGTGAGGCATCAGATGACAAGCCAGGTGATTTGTAGCACTCTGTTTTATTATTAATATATTTGTACATGCTTTTTTTCCATGGCTATGGAATGTGATTCATGCTCTGCTTGAGTGGAAGAACAGGATTAGTACTTTAACGGTGTAACATTAGCACTCTGGTATTAATTAGTTATATTAGTAATAGTAACAGTAATAGTGCATCCCCTCTAACTAAACAATCCCTTTTGTAACTATTCAAATCATTTACTGATCAAATAAACATGCCTGACATGAAAGCAATTCTGTAAGCAAGGATTTGCTCTCATCTGGGGAGTGAGAACTGAAATGTAAAAAGCCTCGCTAACAGTGAGAAAGTATGCAGTTAAAGTGAGCTACAAAATATTCAAAATGGCAGACAATCAGGGAAATAATGTTACTGTCATTCAAGATGAAAGACGGTTCTCTGAGTGTAAATTAAATAAAATATCTACCCTGAAGCTGATTTTGTCACTTTGCCTGCTTCTGGTTCTCATAGCAGATCCGTATTTACGCCACAACAATCCGTGAGTGTCAGAATAGGGAACACACAAATCAATTCTGCAGTGGTTTAGTCAGAAAAGATGTTTGCCCATCCATCCACTGCCACTTCCTTTGTCAGACCTCATGCCTGTAGAAGAATGCCAAACTACCTCCTGCATACTTGGATCAGGTCTTTAGAACCTGTTTGAACCTATTGCTACTTCCGCTCTTTTCCTGGAGAGCACCTTTATTTAGGCAACCTTAAATACCCTTCAACCCTGTTGAAGTTGTTTGAACAAACAACCAATGCCTCTTTTTTTCCCCAGTGAGAACCAATGCTGGTTGTACCTTACAGCAATAAGCCTGGTAACAGTATCATTTGAGAAAGAGCTGTAGCAGATGACAAGCTGTGTTCTTCACCTCAGCGTGAAAGTCACTGCGGTTTTTCAATTCTCCGAACATCAACCTGTTCAATCACAAGCCTGTTTCAAACATGTCATATCGTGTCGTTCTCAATTGATAAACTCACTCACAGAAACGGCACTGACTGTGGAAACAAAAACAGGACTTTGTGAAGACAGCTTGCAGAGTGTTGAGCAAACGTATGTCTTTTTTTCCCCGTGTTGGTCGTCCTAACTATTTCTTTAACTATTGACCTTGTGGAAATTGCTGGTTGTTCCTTGGGGCATTCATGGTCCATGTCACAGCAGACTGCATCTCATCTACTGAAAGCTACCCCTCAATGGATACTACATTAACATTAAGTGCTGCTAGTACTCCACACAGCACTCACTAGTGGCACCTACGATCAGCGAGTGCTTCACAGGTCTGAGCTCGCATGCATCAATCCCGGAACTGAAGCAGTATGGCACACATACCGAGCCACAAGAGTTTATACTCTCGCACTGAATGAGAGAACACTGTTTGACAGAGCGCTCTCTACTTCCACGAGTCTTTTCAACACTGCGAAACAGATAGTCAAAATCATGTCAGCTTTTGCATCTACTTCAACTTCTTTTTTTTTTTTGTTAGAAGAAGGAGCACCTAAACTGACTTTTAAGAAACCTTTCCCTTGTTTTATCTTTAGAATCCCCATAGCTTGTTTCTGCCCATCACCCTTAGAGGAGGGCTTAGAGGCAGATATGCATTTTTATCATAACAGAGAAAGAAACTATAAAAAAGAAAAGAAAAGTGAGCTTGTGATCAGCTGGATTTTAAAAGGCTCCTTTGTGAGGGGCGCCTCCATAATGGCAGAGGCAAGGCAATCTGCAGACAAGAGGGCAGGTTGGGAAATAATTTCATGTCAGTGCCAACCTCCACCGGTTCCTTATTGACCCTGTCATAATTAGAACAGAGCAGATACTGTAGCATCAGAGAAGAGCTGGTTCATCTCTACAGGCTCATCTCTTTTTTTCCCCCAATTCCTACAAATGACCTTTGATACATATTGAAACAATGAAATGAGTACTTGGAAAGCATTTTGGATAATTCATGATATTGAATCACAGAGTACCAGTGATATACTGGTCCAACAAGGATCGTTGATATCTCATAAAATTCACAGTGTCCAATCTCAGAGGGAACGCTGTGAATGAGCCTCATATTTTTGAGTTAAATGAGCTGAGTTCCTTTTGAAAAAATGCAGAGTGTACAAACCTAAACAGGGGTGCAAAGTCTCTGCAGTCAAAGCCGTATTTGCACTAGAGGAGTAATGGGAATCTCTGTGTCTAAGTTTTTATTTTGTTTCTATTTCTGTGTCATGTATTTTTTATATCTGTCACTAGCAGACGACAAATTTTAATGCAACATGTAATATGCAGTGGAAAATTTGTTTTTATCTTGGAAATTCCATGTGATGTAAGAATGTAGTAAGGGTAATTTGGCACACTTTCTACTTCTTCCTCTTCATATAAGTTGCATTTTCTTTCTGAGGCAGCATTGGGATCAGCAGATAATGCTTGTGGATGCAGCTGGAACTCATCACTTTTAATTATATGTGTAAAATAGGACAATTCAAGTACCTTGAAGGTAATAGAAAATACCTGCATCCATTAACCCACTGTACTCTGGCACGCAGGTCAGCCTTCTATGTAGAATCACATTTTAATTAAGAGATACTGTATTAGAAAACACGAGCAGGATCTCCTATCTGTGGCCTTATACCTGGGTGGGTTTCTAAATTGGTTAGAATTAGGTTTGTATTTGTTTTTATCCATGAACCAATGTGAGAGGCATACAACCCTTGAAACTTAACCAAAACCGGAGCGTTGAAAAGTTCCCGCAGCACTCAATTTCTTAATCTAATCCTGGGATGCTTTTGAACCGTTTCGAGCAGCAACTTTGGGAGAATACAAATTGCCTGATGAAACGAAATAAATTTCTTGACGCGAGGTTATCTTCAACAGATAATTGCTAAATCCTTTGGCTGCCTCGATCAGCAGAAGGTAGCAGAGGGTAGATGTAACTTGATTTAAGACCACAGTGTCTGTGTCAGTTGTATTTCACCCTGTAGCGAACTCAATTAGCATTCATGCTTGGACTTGTTCAGAAAAAATATTTCCTCTCTGCTTTCTTAGCTTATATTGGTGGCAGTGGGGAAACAGTCCAGTACAGATATCACATAAAAGTTGCATACTCGCTATGCATAACAACATACTAAAGTATCAAAAATGTTCTCCAAAGTAATGACAGAGCTTCATCAGTTTTTGCTGCTTCAAGGTCATCATATGCACCATAATAAAGGTCCATGAACTAAACCCAAAACCCAACAAAACTAGAATGTTGTTCAACATGTTGACTCCCAAAGAGTCACTTTTATGAAATCACAACATGGATGTTTTTCTCATTGAGATTTTTGGAAAATCCCAGATGTAATTTGAGAATTCTACAAGTTTAGAAAATGGAAAAAACTGATCAGGAAAATGTAGACACTCCGGTGCTTATCCAAACAATAGTTTGAAATATATATGAAGTATAACATTTTCAGTCATATTTTAGAATACCTTTTCCCATGTGTGTGTGTATACATATATATATATATATATATATATATATATTAACTGCAAGTTAGAAAATCTTCCATCATTCTGAAGCTTTTTATAGTCATCTTTTGCTGACATCGTGCCTCGGAGGTATTGATCAAATGCCAATGTAATTTTGGAGGCTTTACTTTTGCTGTGCTGCATTTTATTTTGTTGTTGTTGAATCATTATATGGAAGGGTATTTCCAGTATTTTTGCAATTCTTATGTCGATAGTAATATGATTGCACATTATAAATATGAGATGGATGGAGATATATAAGTCAAATATTACTGTTATGTAATTGCAGTTGATGGAATTTTACATTAGAAATGATTTATTTTCATTTTTACAGCCTACTACCACATTGCGCCTTCTTGCTCATAAACATTCACCACAGACTCTCCATGCAGACCATAAGGTCAGGAGCACTGTAGCATATTATAGATATTAATCTCACAAGAATATGACGTATTGATCTTTGGCGCACAACAGGTGGATCATGAAATGACCTCTGAGGCATAATTTAGCAGATTCCATTCAGACTTTTTTTTAAAGGAGACTGAAAGGTAAGGCTTTCCAAGTGGTTCAGGACTGAACCACAACAAATGGTACTGACACTTACTGTTAATCACAGACATTTAGACTTTCAGTCACCAACATTTCAAGCATACAAATGATTATATCCACTTTTTTTTTTTTTTGCATATTTCCCCTACATGTATCTTTTATCAATATTGAGCTTTAAAAAAAAAAAAAAAAAAAAAAAAAAGCACTTTTATGTGTGAAAGCAAGTTTATGTGTGAAGGAAAACCTTCAAATTAATCAAATTTGAGTGTAAGCGGTTACATTCTAATACAGGGGTGTCAAACATACGGCCAGGGGGTCCAGCTCGGCCCACCGGATAACTTTGCAAAGTGTGAAAATTACAGAAAGACATAAATTGCATTTCTATGAGAATATGGAGGTTTATGAGTACAAACGTTTTGTTATTTTTTTTTTTAATCGATCCAGTAATTGCTTCAAAAACAGCGTAAATGCGACGTCTGCTCCGGAGGAAGAAGCGCTCGGTGCCACAGGCAGCAGCGCTCGCTGCTCGCTTTGTGACGCGTTTGACGTCAAACGCGTCACAAAGCGAGGGAATCTGCAGAGGAGAGCCGGGGCAGATAAACAGTGGGCTGATGTCTGAGTTTTTGGTCTTTATGTTTCTAGTTTATTGTAGAAAGACCTTAAAATAGGGTTTATCATCCAAAAACCTTCACCAATGATTTAAACAAAGAGAAATATTGTCGTTATGTATGCGTTATTATGCTATGATTTTACTGGTCTGGCCCACTTGAGATCAAGGTGGGCAGTATGTGGCCCCTTAACTAAAATGAGTTTGACACCCCTGTTCTAGTAGGAGTTGCATTAAAAAAAATCTTCCTTTTTACCAGCTGGCAGATCGAAGATGCCAGACAGTAGATTCCACACAGGGCACGGCTGTGCCGCACTTCAAATTAAATCACTACAACTGCACTTTAGAAAAGATGAAAGAGGATGAAAAGTTATTGGATGTATTTCAAAAAGCCTGGTACAAAATGTACATTAAAACCGACCTCCTCCGTCAGAAAATACTAACAGTATATACAAGTATATAAATAAATAAAGAATAAAAAAACTAAAGATGAAATTAAAGCATGATCAAATGAATACAAGGCACTTCACTAGTCCTTTTGCAGTGATATCCACAGTGTATGATATACCATTATCTATACTACTTATACTTTACAGAGTCAGGGTGATGATATCTAAACTAAAATTGAGGTAAAAATTTAATTTTAAGTGATTAAGAAAATATTGTTATTATCATATATAAAAGGGTTGGAATTATTCTTCTTACTTGAAGAATTTTCATCACTTCCTATAGAAGAGAGACACATTTTACAGCTTAAAATGTTTTTTAGCGGGGAATCTGGGGCCACATACCAAGTTGAACTATTTTTATCGAGCAGGACTAGCAACATAAATGAACGCTGTGGTGACCTCTGGACCCGCACCCAAGAAAGGTCCCTTACCTTTCCAATGCGTGGAAGAAAAAAAAAGATGCAGCAGTGCTCTATTGTGAAAATGATTTTTCATCTCATCTCAGCAGGATAGCAGAGCCCCCCGTAAATATGCCTCTAGCTTTCAAAATCAAAGGGACAGTAAAGACCAGGTGCCACATAGGGAAAACATTGTAATGAAAAACTCATTTATTATTGTGTCACAAAACAGCCAGCACATGTGACTTTTGGAAGGTAGTTTTGGAGAATCCATCATTTGGTATTCCATTTCTGCATTTCATCAGAGCTTTCAAAGGGACCAGCATATGACTCATGTTCACTATGAATTTTTTTCTTATTTAATGTCATATGTGTTGAAGTCTGGTGTGACTGTAATATTCAAGTACCTACAGCACTGCTCCTTTTATGTATGACCAGAAAAAAAAAAAATCATAAAATCTTAGTCTTGACTGATGCTTCCAACGAATGTACATTCAATTCTTTCCCAGGATCTCTGAGGACATGAGAATTTCAAAAAAAGAAGAGTGACCATCGGTTCCCTTTAAACTGAGCTTAAGTGAACAAAGAGCAGTATAATGGTCTTACTTGGTGAAATCCAGCAGCAAAGGACATTGGACTTTAAAATTTAGTGAAGGATTAAAGTGGGATTAACACAAGGATGGCAGATAAAAAAAGGAGCGAATGAGCTGATATGCCTCTGTTGTACAGTGTTGTTATTCACAAGATGTTCTTAACACCTCCCAACCGTAAATCACAGATGCATGGATTTGAAAATATCTTGGACTCCTTTTAACAGAGATTTAAAGCCCGCTGTTTCTAATAATATGAGCCAATCTTATCGTCCCATTCCCATTTTCAGGTCCAACTTTGTCTTTTTTAGTTGTATTTTGGGGAAGTATATCTCTGGTGAATAACCTAAATAATTACTTTTAATGCTGCTCTCCTGCCAGGCCTGGAGGCCAAGCTGTGTCATGCAATTCTGGTCTTGTTCACCTTCCACTGCATATGAAATGCAACCTTGAGGCCCCTCTTCCCATTTTGGAGAAAGTGTAACAGTCCTCAGTATGACAGACAACACACTTCAGCAAAAACAAAAACATCCACTTCAGGCTTGCTTTTCATTTGCAGTGAAGTTTGCTGGTCAGGTTGTTACAGCTCCGCGGTTGTTGGGTATGACAAGTTCAATCTGATTGTTTCTGACATTTAGGAGCCACGTGGTGGTTTTGAGACGACTGCTGAAAATTCTATGCAGTTTATATATATATATATATATATATATATATATATACTGTATATATATTTTTTTAAATTTATTTATTTTTTTATTTATTTATTTTGTTGTTGGAAAAAGGCATAACATTTGAATGTTCATTTAAGTAGTTTGTGAAAGCTGTGGATGACCTTGCTAGTTTGAGTACTTTCAATTCAATTCCATTTTATTTATATAGCGCCAAATCACAACACAGGTTATTTCATGGCACTTAACACATTCAAGTCCTTACAGTGGAACTGTACAACATTATACAGAGAAACCCAACAATTCAACAATTCCCACATAAGCTAAGAGGGAAAAACTCCTTTTTAAGGGATAAAAACCTCCAACAGAGGGAAGGAAAATCTCCCTCTTAACAGGAAGAAACCTCCGACAGAACCAGGCTCAGGGGTGGGTGGCCATCTGCCTCGACCGGTTGAGGTGAGAGGAGAGCAGAGAGCGAAAAGGACAGCATAGAGATACAAGACATGAACTGTTGGTGGAGACGACAAGCGCAGGGCAGAGACATGCAGCTCCATGACGGGACATCTGGAAAAGAAAGAAGATAAACTACGCGAGCGAAGGAACTGAATGGAGACAACAGATAATAAGAAAAAGCTACGGGAGAGAAAAATATACTTTCAGATGTTCTTGTATTTTCAAGCAGGTTTGATGCTTTTGACATGTTCTTTTCACACTTTTAATGTTTCAGTGACTTCATTGATATGGTATATTTCCTCCTCTAGTCTCTCAACTAGTCTTAAATAAATAATACACAACATATCAGCTGTGTACTCAGAGAAAGAATCATGAACTGTTAAATAAGATCAAATATATTCATTCTTCTTCTAACAAATTGTGTAAAAATGTATCATTTGATGTATATCAGCCTGAGAACAAAGCCCACACAGAATGAGAAAAAAAAAAATACAGTTTTGTTCTCGAGAGGGTGCTACCACTTAACTGTGATATGGATTAGAAAAATATTCCCACAACACAGATGGTTATCATTGCATTATTAGCTGTCTAATGACTTGTTGTCTTTCTGGCTGTTTGCTCTCTACAATCTTGTTTCGTGTTATCACTTCCTTGAACAAATAAATGTAACTGCCTATGCCTTCTGCTTTGTCCATTGAGCTTTGGCTGAGGGAATTATCTGAGCATATTGAATTCATAGATCATTGTTACTGGCTGGGGGCTTCAAAGTATCATTAATATTCTGATTTTGGAGATCTGTGAACGGCTCTCTTCTTCTTTCTCTGTTATTACAGCGTTGTTTTCCCAGGTTGATTTGTGACTTTGCTATTTTTGTGTGCTGACTTTGAACAATAGAAGGAGCTAATAATATTTCACTTTGTCTACTAAGCATGCAACTCATTGAAATGAAACTATTAGCAAAGATGATGCTTTCTTTTGACTGGTATGTAATCCATGTATTGCTCAAGATTCTGTTATGTTTGGATATAGAAAGTCAGGTTGACCTAGAGAAAGATCTGCTGAGGTTCAGGAACTCTGATTGTGGCGTTTGTCAGATTTATACACACGGATTTATCACTGTGCTTTTGTGGGGGTTTGAATTGATTCACAGTTAGATGTTTGTTTGTATTTTTTGTCTCTGAAACAAGGTAATGTATTTTATTACAAGGTATGTATTGTTCTTGGAGTTACAATGGTTTCCCATGATTTAGACTGGGGTACTGAAGTTTGATACTTTTATGACACTGAGCATGTCGCTCAGTTAGTATGTTTCAATACTAAAAAATGTCAAAAAATGCCTTGTTATTTCTTTCAAAATTTCAATACCTAAAGAGTACATCTCATCAGTACTCAACAGCATTTCCCATACAAAGGCTTTACCTTATGTATCTCCTTTTATCAGAACACTTTATTTCCTTCCTTTTGAATGGCTTTTGGCAACACACCTGCCTGCGTTGCGCCCACCGCAGTAACTGACGAAGGACTGTAGAGGCTTCTCTGTACACATCCACCGACAGCCTGCATGTGAGGCATTTACTCAGCTTTGATAAATTGTATTGGCAACTGATAACCTGAATCTGTTTGTAATACAGAAAGTACTGGTTTACGTTTTGTTGTGTATATTTAACAATTCACAGTATAAATTATTTTTGCCAGAATAGGTGGCCAGACATAGTGTCCTTAGGTTTTTCAATCAGATCCACCCCTCGTTCCTCCCCAGCTTTTCAAAATTTAGTCACTTCGGCTCCAAAAAACTAAGATAGCGACGGCCAAAAGTCTAAAATCAAGCCTTCAAAACAACAAATCACAAACCAGTAGGCGATGTCATGGTGGGTAGCCACTTGTTCTGTGTCTACTGATTATCCTTATGCATTCGTCATATACGATTTTCTGGCTTTAGTGTACATCCAATTTTATATTTGCATTTTTACTATTCATCCTCATTAAAGAACATTTCAGGATTTATATATTGTAAGATTAAAGTTAAGACTGGAGGCAAAACCATCCCCTCAGAAAGAATGGAACAGAAATAAACTGAAAAGAAAGAATTGTTAAAAATGTTCCTTTCAAACAGAATGAAGCTGGGCTTAAAGGAGAACAGCTTGTTGGAAATTATATATTCCTTTTAGTGATTCTTTGTAGAACTTTTGTCTTGCTCTATAATAACAGCCTCCAACTGTCATTAAGGAGACAAGACAGAGAATGGCCGAGTCCAAACCCAGTTATCTGGCTGTGCGCTGGTACCTGGCGTGCTGTCATGAGTAGAACCATCATGATGAAATCCAACTAACATTCTGTTTCTGTAGTGTTGCACTATGGACCCTTTAAAAGTAGTACTGTTTTAGTAGTAGACTGTTGCAATTATAACTGATATATAGGTGAGTCAAAATGTTAGATAGATAGATACAAAGACAGACAGATACTGTAGACAGCCACAGGCATTACATGCTCAGAACCGACAGTATGATATGTGCTGATCCGACTGAAATGTCAATTTTCATCCCATAAAGGGCATCTTTAGCTATTGTTTTTAAGATCCCTCCTAACTTTGATTTAGTCCATGTGAAATATGTCTCTTCTTCTTTGTTAATCTTCAGATGCTTCATGACACTTTTTATTAATTTTGAAATGTCATTAACACACATGGGAGCTCAACCCTTGGCTGTGAATGCTCAGGCTCTTAAATTTGGTGAAGGTGGCAGTGGAACTGAGGAGGATTGGTGGTGTTGGAAAAGGGGTGGGGGGGCTCACTTTCACTTTAATCACACTTTCTGGCTTTGCTTCTTATCCATTACCCTGTCAGAAGGAGAGAAAAAAACAACCATTTATAGATGCAGCATGTTTACATTTTTGAGTGGCTTTGTTGTACTCATTGTCTGCGATATTTTGTTTGCGAGCCCTTGAATTAAGTCAAGTGCCATCTTACATACCTACTACTTAATGCTGCCTTTCAGGTGCTCTTTCACACAGGCCACCTCTCTTAGATGATATAAAATGGGATGTGTCCTCTTTCGCTCACTTTTCTTTTAATGCACATGCAATATATTAACTCTCTAAATGATGATTAAAGTACATTTCCAAATTATTTAACAATAGGCCCTTCATTAAAAATGCACTACATTCATACATTGGTTCACAATATTATTGTGAATCTTGTGTAAGAATCCAAATACAGCAGGTGCAGCAGCAGAAGCCTCCCACAAATTTAAATGAAACAAATATTGATGTTCCATCCAACAATATTGCTGAAGTGAAATGGAAATGGTATTAACTCTCATTGTTGTGGAGGATGGAGCTAAAGTTAAATTTGATTCGCAGCTTCGAATTTGGCCATGCAGTTCAAACTTCCAAGTTTAAACTGAATTGTTAAGGGAAACCTGACTTATAGCACTAAGCCACTGATTCTCCATTTTCTAACACCTCTCACTGCCCTAAGAGCATGTTAGACATTTTAGATACAGCCTTAATGCTGTCTTAAACCCGCTTTTAAATTTGAAAAGCCTTAATTTCATGTGAACATGCAGCAAAGGGGCATTTCACTGTTTTTCTAACATCTAATAACAACATGATTTCCTCCCTCTCTTGTCTGCGAACTTTACTCTTTGTATTAAACAAGCCAAGGCTTACTTTTTAATCTAACTCCAAGATTGATCAAACATATGGACTCTTTCAAAAAACAGTTATTGATAAGGCATTCATACAGGTGACGGCATGGAACTGAAGGGTCGTCAGTTTTTACAGTCCAGCGTTTACTTGGGAGCTCCCTCACTTATCCATTACCTTTAAACAAAATGATAAAATATTCGTTATTTCATTGCATTTTGCTTTCATATAGTGACATGCTCTGAGTCACATGTCCCCTGAGTTTACAGATAATGATAAACATCCCTGTTGCTGCTGCTTTTTGTCTCTTTTGTTCTATTGTCTGTAGTTAATAACTTAAAATACTCCAATAAAGAAACTAAGGAAAATTAAGTTGTGGTTGTTTAATTATTATTATTATTTTTTTTTTAAGTTAATAACATAATATGAGGCGATTTTGACTTGATAGTCAATATGCATGCTGAACTTCACAAAGTTTCTGAATAATAATGGGCCAGAGGGGCAACGATACTGAAAGGAATTATATGCTTTACAAAACAGAATTTGCCGTAGGGGGACAGACTTCCTACACTGTGCTCTTACTGGTACTTTTACCGCCCAACTTAGATTTGAAACATTTTTACAGTCATTATAAGCAAACTATTGTTGGGCATTGAATAGAGCTGGCAAGAACAGTTCCCAGACAGAAGCACATATATTTTATCACCAAGTTTCAGCTAGACAAAGACTAAACAAAGATTCTCTGCATTGATCGCTGGATTTGTGGTTTCAATTCATAAATTTATAAAGAAGAGGTGGAAGTGGTGATCATAAATCACTTTGCTGAATCTAATCATGTTTTTCAGTTCAGTTTAAATATCCGTTACGGGCAATTGAGTGCAATGGAGTTCACCGAGCTAGAGGTCACAACTCTGTTCATGTGTCCTTCAGTATATTTGGGACCAATGTGTGATGATAGTACCTATTGAGCCTGAACAGTCAGTGAATGCATCACAGTTCATAGGGCCAGGCATTCAGTGCTGATTCACACTCTTATCAGGTCAGTAGTTTGTTTGGTCTGTTGTTAATCCAAGCTATGTTTTGTTCAGTAATAAATTAGCCTATGAGCTCAGCACAGTAGCCTGTGATGTACAACTAAGTTCTCAGATTGATTTTTTTCTTTGGCTTTTGCAACATCAGAAAAGCTCCAAGTCAATTCACTTCGGCAGTTTATTGATAAAGCAATGAACACCTCAGATACATGCATACTTAGATGTGTCTATTAAGTAAGACCAGAATGTGAAGAAATGGCAGTGTTGACGTTTTGATGTTGTGGACACATACTGAAGTTAGAGTGCTAACCAGCTAGCCCCTGCCCATCCTGTCTTTGTAAGACCACTGTACCCTCTGGTAAGTCACTGTCGTGTCCAGTCTGCCGGGAAAGGAAGAGAAGATACTCTATTACAGGGGTGTCAAACTCATTTTAGTTAAGGGGCCACATACTGCCCACTTTGATCTCAAGTGGGCCAGACCAGTAAAATCATAGCATAATAACGCATACATAACGACAATATTTCTCTTTGTTTAAATCATTGGTGAAGGTTTTTGGATGATAAACCCTATTTTAAGGTCTTTCTCCAATAAACTAGAAACATAAAGACCAAAAACTCAGACATCGGCCCACTGTTTATCTGCCCCGGCTCTCCTCTGCAGATTCCCTCGCTTTGTGACGCGTTTGACGTCAAACACGTCACAAAGCGAGCAGCGAGCGCTGCTGCCTGTGGCACTGAGCGCTTCTTCCTCCGGAGCAGACGTCGCATTTACGCTGTTTTTGAAGCAATTACTGGATCGATTAAAAAAAAAAAAATAACAAAACGTTTGTACTCATAAACCTCCATATTCTCATAGAAATGCAATTTATGTCTTTCTGTAATTTTCACACTTAGCAAAGTCATCCGGCGGGCCGAGCTGGACCCCCTGGCAGGCCGGATCCGGCCCGCGGGCCGTATGTTTGACACCCCTGCTCTATTATAACTTCTGGTTATGATACAGAACTGTTGCATCGATGGCTCTTGGCAAAACAAAAGCACAAGAAGAGTTACCATCTGTGTTTCTTTCCACTGGTGAGGACAGTTCCTGGCTGATTTAAATTAAGTAAATTAATTCAGTTTAATGCTGTTAATAATAGTAATAATAATAATAATAATAATAATGATAAAAAAACGTTATTTGTATAGCACCTTTCATACAATAAATGCAGCTCAAAGTGCTTTTCAGCAAGAGAATTACATGCAGTGTTTCACAAAAACAGATATAAAGGAACATTTAAAAATATAAAAAAGAAATGAGATGCATGAGAACAGATACAATGCATAAGAAACAGACAAAATGCATAAAATTAAACAAATAGTGTTGAAATCTAAAATATACAATATGCATTTTAAAGACTTGGACTTGATTTGGACACACGACATGTTTAAAATCAATAAACTTTGATAAAGGTGCTCTGTGCAGCAGGGGGGTGGAGTCACACCACACAGCTGCAGTTCCAGACAGCATCACAGCAAAGCTGTCTTCACTAACTAACTAACTAACTTTTTGCATTGGTTGCACTGGTGTGACTACCTTTTACTTCAGGTGCACCAGCCTTCTAGTGTCAATGAGTGGTAAAAAGTAAATGTCAGTGAAGGTCCCAGGCTTTGTTGATGAGGCCAGCTGCAGTCAGAAAGAAATAGTTCTTGACCTCGGGGGTCTTTGTCAAGAGAGACCTCAGCCTCTTGCCAGAGGAAAGTGATTAAAAATGCTTGAAGGGATGTCAGGTTGCAGCCAATCACCTCAGCAGAGTGAACGATGCATTGCAGTCTATTCTTATCCTTGACAGTGGCACCAGTGTACCAGATGGTGATGGAGGACGTGAGCAGCAAAGTCTTTCATCACTGGCCATTGAGGGAGTGACTCAGTAAGACTTTGCCACTCCAGCTGGAGATTCCATCAGTACACCTCTTACCACTTACCACCTCTTGATACTGACCCCAACACTTCTCCCTTACTCTCGCTGGTATACTGTTGGAAAAATTACTCAGAGGCTTGGTTCAAAATCAAACATGTCGGACATTTATTCTTGCAAGAAGGAGCAAATACATGCACCCTCAAACAGAGGTGTCCAGCATTGCTCCACGTCACTCCTCTGTAGGGCAGCCTTTATCCAGTGTGACAAACAGTTGACAGTCACCCCCATTCCCTTTGTATCTGCTTTCGTATGGTAATACTGAGTTGGTTGTAGGTCACAAAGATAAGGACACAGGGGAGTCATCAATTAGATGTGGAAACTAAAACAAAAAGGAATCACTTGCAAATAAGAGAGAGAACAGAAGAGACTTTCCGGAGCCTGCCTGACAAGAGACTTTCTGGAGCCACAATGCAAACAAGAGAAAGGGACAAATCATTTTTTTCCATCATATACTTACTCGTTCCACTAGTTTACAGTTGGAAAGTTAGCGGTTAGCCTGGACACTGCAGCTGAAACAACCGCAGTGCCTAAAACTGTCAAGACATGCTCATCATAACAGTTAACAAAACTTTCTGTTCTTAACTCAAAAGTTTGTCTTAGCTTCTCAGCTCAGTTTCTGGCTGCTGCCAGTCAAAAACATCCCATGTCAAAGGCAAATGTGTGCACAGACCCGCTAAATTGTGAACAGAACAAATGTGACAGATTTTTGATTGTGTGTGTCACACTCTAGAGCCCTCTGAATATTCATGAAAAAGACAATATGATAATCTTTAGTAGTGGAAGTTTATTTGTTGGTAACTTACCAGCTAATTAAAAAAAGCCTCATCCCTCCTGAAAAGAAATGAAAAGTAATTTATACCTATTAGACATAAGGAACACACACAACACATATTTTTTTTTTTGCCATTTTCGTTTTCCTTATTTTGTTTATGTGGGTGTTTCTTTATCTAGTTATGTTATTACCTAATTAATAGTATTTCTCTCTTTTTTTCTCATTTCATTTTAGAATGTGTACTATGTTATGCTGTATCTCTTTGGTGTAATAAAGGAGGGTATTAATGTATTCTAATGAAAATCACAGTCTAGTCATTTGGTTTGTTGTTATTGATGTAACAACAAACCATATATGGGTATCACTATGGGGATAGTATGTCATTATGATTATGGAGATAATTATGTAAATATTATTATTATCCTCTGTACCATCTACTATAATCGTTGACGCTTTGGCATTATTGTTAACCCAACTTTCCTGCCAATAAAGCTCATTGAATAGAAAAAAACCTGAATTGGCTGTTCTAAAGTGGTCTTCTGTGAGTCCTGATCTGAAGCCTATCGAATGTCTGTTGAAAGACTTAAAACATGCAGTCTACAGAAGGTGCCCTTCAAGCCTGAGAGAGGTGGAGCAGTTTAGTTTGGAAAAATGGACCAAAATACCTGATGACAGATGCCGAACTCTCACTGGGAGCTACACAAGTGCTTTGTTTGCAGTGATTGCCTGTGAAGGTTGTGCAACATAATATGTACATGCCATTTGTATTTGTTTTATTATTTCAAATATTCAGTTGAATCAAAAGCACTTATTAAATATGGAATAATGAATGATAGAGGCTGATTAGTTTTCTCAGTTGAAGATAATTATTTCAGAGAAAAGTTTTTTTTTCATTTTTTCATGGAAGGCTACCAACGAAGTCATCCATGACTATGAACTACTATTATTCCTCATTGGAATTCATTGGAAGACCCTGCTAACGGTCCCATATTATTAGCTGTAAGTAATACTAGCATTTGAGAGCAGATCTGTTTGTTTTCAAACTCTTTCTGGAGGCCAATCTAAGATGAGATTAAAAGGAAACAGGAGGACAAATAATGTTGTTGCCTGTGAAAGGCCTGGGTACTAAATGTGTCCAAGGGTTTTCAAGTCATAGCCTGTGCCATCTCTCAGCACATTACTCCTGCAGTCTGAGTTCCTTAACTGCATTGATCCAGCTGTCTTTTTCAACTTGGGTGTCGATTATTTTGGGCTAACTCGGGACCAAAACAATTCAAAACTATTTACAACAGGCTCCAAAACCATAAAGGGATTATTTACAAGGCTGTCTGCAAACACAAGCAAAGTAAGCAAAGCTGGCAACCACATTCAGATCACAACGGTTCCTTGTTTAACCCGTCATATGCCCTGTAACATCCACAGACCACGACTAAAACATTTAACCAGTTTTTTACACGCAAATGTGACTTTTGTCCACGACAAGTTAAAGTTTGTTTTTGCCTTCCAGCCAAAGGCCTAAAGTTGGTGAGTAAAACCGTATTTAAGGTTAGATTTCTTGCCACATTGGGACAGTGTATAAGGGACAGTGAAATGCTCTATCTTCAGGCAGGTTCCAACATTTGATACACATGTCTGATGAATGTCTATATACTCCCACTAGAAACATGATTGCTGTACAATTTTGTAAACAAGGTCATGATCAAGGTTATATCCACAGCTATATTTACAAAAGGCTTTTTAGGCTAGAGTGGGTTCAGTAAAAGAAGAGTTTCATGAGAGAAATTGTCATTCTGTCTGCTGAACTGTTACGTTGCTGTGTTTTACCAGACAGTCAAAGAGTACATTTTCAATAGCTGGGTTTTGGTCCTTGAGGATTATCTGGGTTTGTCACCCTGCTCCTCTGGGTGCACAGGTCAGACGAGTAGAGTAGAAAGCAGATCATATCTGGTGATGTGCTGCACTGCTTTAACGACCTCTTGTAGTATATTGGTTTTGGCTACCAGGTGGTGATGTACATTACATACTCTGACGGTGCACCTGTAAGGGTTGCAGAGTAGCCTAACCTCCTCAGCCTTTAAAGGGAAAGAAAAAAAAAAGCTGACTTTCTGACTTTCATGCACATGTAGTGACATTGACCCAGGACCTCACCAATATAGACCCTCCAGAAACCAGAAGCGTGAAATATGTGAGTAGAGCTGAAATTTTGTGTGAAACTCAAAACACAACTGTTCTTTGCTTCACGATGTAATATCGACCAAATCAAACAGATAGACATAAATGTCATGCACATCCATGGTCCAAAAAGAGACGACTCCTAATAATTTAGCTGAGACTTTGTCGTAGTTTAATCTTTCTTGTGTACAAGTGAGTATTTTGGACACGCCAGAAGGAAAGTCTGACATGTTGTCATAATATGCACTCATGCTTCCAAGAATATGAACAGATTTTGAACACCAGGATCATTTTTTTTAATTTTTTAGCAGCATCTCATTTGCTCCATCTCTCAACTTTATTTTGTGGGATGTAATGAACATTGCAGCCAATCACAATCAAAACATTAAACCATGTAGTTGCACGTGGGAAAATTATTTAATTTGCATTTTTTTTTTTTTTTTTTTTTTTTTTTTTTTTAAATATTCTGTAATATTAAACTACTCTACAAGTTCCCTGCAGTAGTACTGTATATTTAGGTGCATAGATGTGTTTGGATGAATGTAACAGGAACCAAGAGTTCCCGTTTTGTGTTATAAAGCAGCTCACAGGATAAATGTTTAATAGATCATTATAGAAACTGCTCATGTTCTTGCTAATGGACTTATCTGTGGATTTGTATTTTTATACCATCTTTTAAAATCAACAAATTCATGAAAATTAATAACTGACTTATTAGGTGGTGTAGCTCAGCTGAGGCCAGGTTCGAGTACATATTTCATATTTTAAAGTTACCTCATAAGAGGCAAGTTTTGAACATAATTATTATATTTTGATTACATTTTCCAACCAACTCAATGTAAATCATAGATGTATGGATAGTTTAGACTGGAGGACTCTTTTGAAAAATTTCAAATTCATGCAGCTATTCAGTGATGCTGTATCTTCCACTTAGCAGTCTTTTTGTATGTAATATACCTCACAACAACCCTCTGACACTTCTTGTAACATGCATTAGTCATAAGATGTGCTCGAAGCAACTTATTGAAAAGAATTACCGGAAGGAATGATGTGTTTTTTCACACCTGCCTGTGTGGTGGGGCATTCTCATACGGAGGCCATCTCAAAGGAAATGGGCTTTTGAAAGCCTTTTCAGCTTTATCTATTCACTTTAGTACAGCAGAGCGTGCTGACATGCTGCACTGGCTAGTAGAGAAATATGCTATTTGGCAATATATCTTTAATTTTCATCAACTTTAAAAGTGTCATTTGTAATAATTAAATCCCATTTCTTTGTACGTTAGGGGGTGGATGGACAGACAGTATTGGTTAGGAAGGGCAGGTTTAGACATGAGAAGTAAAAGTAAGAATATCAGGACAGCTACAGAATCTGGCGGGGAACCGATTCCGAGTGGAAAACCGGCTCTTAAAGTTTATACAATTTCTCTTTCCCAGCCACTAGTTAGTATATGTTTGTTTTTCTACAACTGATGATTGCAAAATTAGTTTGTGTGGAAAGACAATCGGAATGAGTTAAGGCTGTAGTTTTGCAGGTTATATTGTGCTTAGTTCCCTTTTCAAGAAGACCATAGAAGCAAAAGAGAGCCACTAAAAAAAATTCTATCAACTGCTTTAGTTCTTTTTTTTTTTTTTTTTTTTTTTTTTTTCAGAAAGGTTAGTGTTGTTAATATCTGCAGTAAATATCTGTTTCAAATGGTCCAAACAAGGTGAGTATGCCGGGTTTGTCTGCAGGTCTAGACTGGCAGTCGGGCATATCAGGCATTTTGGGGAAGATTACATTTATGATTTTCAATTTTCGATAAATTGTGGGGCCAAAGACCAGCCCATGAAGAACAGCCGCCATTGTTTTATTTACTTTACTGGCAATGTGCTGGCCCAATCACATGCCTAACAAGACTCAGCCTTCCCTCTCTGTCCTGTATCTTGTGTCAGATGCCATGCAGACAACAAGGGCAACGGGGGTGCAGACGCTGCGGGCCAAAACGTTTAAACCCTGGAGTCGGATGTCATCAAATGTTTCAAAATAACCGATACGTTTGCTGCCGGGGCCACGGTACTCGACACAGGCACTTAAAGAAGGAGAGTAGAGCCAGAGGAGCAGGAGAGCAACAGGGAAGCTGAGTGAGCATGTTCAGAATGGTAGTGTAGTCAAAGCGGTAAACATTAACAGTCACTTGCAGGGAGGTGGACGAGTGTGTGTGCCGCGCCAAAATGACACAGATTACTTTAATGTCGATGATAATAAGGGAAGCGTTCATAAAGTGAAACTGTCACATATCAGCTGGTGGTCACTTAGTCAAAGTCAAATATCGCAGGAGAAGCTCTTCTGTGCAAAAATATGTGCCTGTTATGCCTGTTAAGAAAATAATGTTTTCATTTCCAACAACGGGCCACGAGGTTGTCCAATATGTTTATTGTCAGGCAGGTATGGTGGTAACTATTCAGATTTATTGTTGTTATTACTATTATTAATATCTGTGTGTTAGCTCACCACTGCAAGTTCATATTGCTTCACATGGTTGATGAACTGCTGATCAAATTTCCAAACAAACTAGCACACAATTAATTCAAATTCCTTATAACAGCCAAAGATGTGACTATACGTCCTCCGATAATAAAACAAAGACGAGCTCTATTAACTACAAAAACCCGATGCACTATTTCTTCATAAATGTTTGGATACTTGAAATGTGCATGAACTGAATAAGTAATGAAATAAGATGGAACACCTCCATGCATTAATTGAATAAAAATGTGCTCATTACCACTAATTTTTGTATTTTGTAGGCTTCAGCTTTTTCTATCTTTGTTCCAACATTTCTGGACCTGAATGTACAGGAAGTAAACTCAGTCATGTTTAATGGCATTTTAAATGGAAACAAACTTCTTTTTTTTTATCTACCTGTGATCACCATGCAGGAGTCAGCAAAGAGTGATTTAGTACGCTGATACACTTGTTCAAAGCACTTACCGTATTACTCAGCTTTGCATTTGTTTTGGTTCATATACGTAGTAAAGTTGGTAAACATATTTAGGTGGACTGCGAGCATGGTGTGCTGGAGGATGGCGTCCAGCCGATTGTTGTGGGCCGCCCAAGCAAAAATGTTTTTGTCCCGGTCAAGATGAATGGTAAATGAATAACTAATTGAGCTCATCATTTCAGCTATGATAACTGGTTTGAACTAAATATTAACAGCAAACTAAACATATTGCAGATTGCCCTTGTAAATAAGCAGCATATGGGATAGAAGTTTTGAAGTGTTGCTGCAGATGTAGTTTACTCTCAAACAAACAAAGTGTTCTCTTAATGTCGGAAGATATTGAGTAGTTATTAAAAAATACGTATGCCTGTATGATCACAAATGCAGTCTGTTAATAGATTAAATTACTTGCCTTGCCATATTTTAAATAAACAGAAATTCTGGGCTGCATCTTGAAGCTTGTGATTTGTGACTTGTCTCGCCCTGAATCTTTGCTGTCAGATTGAACTTTGTCAATTTTTCTTTTGAATTTTTAAACTTTGGAAAGTCTGTGACAGATGACTTTAAAGTTATACATTTAATGTTTCATGTTGAAAGGATTTTTTTTGTTGTTGTTGTACCTTTTACCAAAGTAACAGAAAAAAACAGGCTCTTAATTTTTGGGGAATTCCAAATTTTTAAATATTTTCAAACCGGTCAATATGTATTTCACTCGTCTCCTTTTCTAGTCTTGCAGAAAAATTGCAATGTAAAAAAAAAAATAATATATATAAATAAAATCTCCTGTAACTCCCTGGTACCTCTTGAGCCTAATTAGGACCCAAAAATAGAGCCGGGTAAAACACAGTACAAAGAAAAAGAGATGAGATGCTGAATTCAAAGAGTGATTCACTTCAATAGCCTCAGGCTTTTTTGCATTTAGGGTAACAGCCGTGTTCATTTGCAACACCCAGGGGATCCTGCAATGGGTTGCCAAGTCTCAGGAGTAGAGCTAGTGTGTTCATACGAGAGGGTGATGACCTGAGTGGCAGATCTGTCCCTTTGCTCTCAAAAACCTATGATTAGAGGAAATTGTAGATACAAACATTAAGATTACAACCCCTGCCACAAGGCCTCAGTGACTTATCAAATGAATGCAGAAAATAGAGATTTACTTGTAATTGAAAAGTATTTTTCATCTCGTGTTGCAGAGACGCACAAACATTTAGTTGCAAACTGTCATTTACGTGCATTCTGCAGCAGCATTAATAAAATAAGACTTAAGTGATAATCAATACTCAACATTAATAATCATATTTGTTGTGATAGTTTACTGACTATGGACAATGCATTGACGTGTGATGGAATTTACGCAGCCGTTGCTATTTTCTATTTTTCATTTTTATTTATATACTACCAAATCACAACATAAGTCATCATTTGACATAGTGATGTCCAGACCACACAATATTATAGTCAGGAATCCACCAATTCAACAATTTGGTTTGCAAATTTGTATTTAGTTTGGCTATTTTGGAAGTCAACACAGTTTTAAAAAATACACAAGGTAAAAAATATATACGGCCTCTATTTGGTTAAATATCCTTAAGCCAGTTGCAGTTGAACAGACACTCTTGGTAGCCATGAACAAACTCCTGGCAGAATTATCATGAGTTATGCTGAAGGATTGTCAGGTAGTCCTCCTTCTTCAGTATTCCTTCCACTTTGTGCAAAACAGCCCCAGAGCATGACCACCATACTTAACAGATGCTACAGTGTTCTTGGGGTTGAAGAACTCACCTTTACTCTTTGTGTCATCTGACCATAAAACTTTCCTCCAGAGGATTTTTCTTTGGCCATGTGGTCAGCTGAAAACTTCAATCGAGCCACAAGCTGTCTCTTTTGGGGCGCTGGCTTCTTTCTTGGACAGCAGCCTCTTAGTTCACGACAATGTAAAACTTGCTTGACTGTAGAAAGCGACACGAGTGTTCCAGCAGCTTCCATTTCATGGCAGGCCTATGCTTTGATAGTTCTTTGGTAGTTGTTTGGTTGTTTCTGACCATCCAAACCAATCTACTCTCAAATGAAGTTGACATTTTGAATCTTCTTCAATGAGCGTACAGTTGTTTAAACGGACTTTATTGGAATATGCAGCTGTTTCAAATGTGTAAATCTTCGATTTGGGGGTTAAACCTCCAACAGAACCAAGCTCTGAGGTGGGAGGTCATCATCAAGGTTACCTAGCAGACATATTAACAGATGTTATCACTTGTTCCAGCGGACCTCTGCCAACCAGCATAACGTAGGTTAAATGTTAACTTAGCCAAACCCTAAGTTCTATGTGGAAAAAAAAGGCAGACAGAAAGACTTGGTTTGAGAGTAGCTGGTGAACAGGTGGAAGCCATATACAAGATACGTGGTCGTGGTCAAGTCAATCTTCTTCTGACTGGACGGCACATTCAGAAAGTGATGCGCTTCAATATTATGCAAATTATATGCAAATGATGTTCCACACTCCTTGCCACTCCCCTGAAACTCCTCCTCTCTCGGCCAAAACAGTGAAAGAAAGTTGGAACTAAGAAACTGACATTTAACACTGACATTGAGAAAATACTGAAAGCGTGAAAGAAAACAAAAACAAAAACTGTCACTGAAAACAGACAAACATGAAGAAAAAAACTGATGATTGACACTGAAAAGCGCTCCGTAATGCAAAAAAATATAATAATAAAACAAGATAATGAGATTGTAAGATTATAATCCGTTTTTTCAGTGCCAATACTAGTTTATCTCTTCTCCCTCCACTTTTGGACAATAAACTACTAAACTGTGGAGTAGGTTTACAGTGAGCATAGCCTGGCTTTACTATAGGTAATTGTTTCCAATCATGACATCCTACGAGGCGGAGACCTTGGAAATACTCAAGGAGCTTTTGACCAATTGGCTCTGACCACCATATAAGCCGAAACGTCACCGACACAGCAACTGCATACAGAAAATGTAACAGGGTGGCAGGACTTAAAACCACAACTCACAGAGAAGGTGAAAAAGCTAAAACATAACCTAAAGACAGAAGTGGGTTGTGACAGAAAAAAATCCTGCTCGACTTCAACACCATGCCACTTAGCCACTGATGCTGGTTGCTGATTGGTTCACCCTTCAGAGTTGCTGAGCCAATGGTAATGCAACCGGGGTCACCAGAGTATAACAACAGTGAAGAAAACTGAAACTGCGAGCAATACTCCAGCAGAGCTGAGTGACAGTCAGCATGTTGTCACTGATGCAGACAGTCCTCTGCAAAGCCTCAGCTGGTTTAACTTCCTCTCAGCTTCCCGCTGAGCAAACAGCTGTTTACACTCACAGTAAACACATGTTGTCATGTGTAGACTTCTTGAAAGTCATTACCCTGTAATGGCTCCCAATGGTTTAGTGTAACGAAATATGCTATTTGCTATGTTTTAGCTTCTCTGTAATAACAGCCAAACCTATGTACGACGTAATACGATGGCGCCAACCACATCAGTTTAAAATAAATGTTATGGCTTCCATGCTTAATCCAATCAGGACAAGGAAGTGTCGTCACAAAGGGGATTTTCAGCCGGAAGAGAGTGGTTACAGCACCTGACTCAGAAAACTGCAGCTGCCTTGCTCCCCCGAGGTTTTAATGTCATGTCACAGCGTGACGTTTTGTAGCGCTGGCTGAAGTTGTAGGTCCAGCAGGCATCACGTTAAATCATTGTTAAATCAGAATGCACCCCTTCTTCCTCAGACTGGCTGCCTGCCTGTCTTTCCAGCTCCCTGTATCATGACTGACTTTTGTGTACAACGATATATTGCATCAAAGTATCCGTTAAAAAGAAGGAGAGGCACATGTAGCGCCGAAGATACCCTTCGGCTATACTTTAATATCAGCTATGCAGATTTTGAAAAGCTATTTTTCTTATGAATGAGCAGGTGCAAATCTATTAGAATGCTTTATATATATATATATATATATATAGTTCTGTATATCGGGTTGATGTTTAGATTATTTTAATTTATCCCCCTGGTGGTTGCATGTGTTATTGCAGTTAGTTTCAACAGTAGAAGTCTTCTTTTCATTCATTGGCCAATATGGTCACATGACATGGCCAGAGCAATGATTCCAGAGCACAGCAGAGGTGAGGGATCACATGTGAGCAGCTGATCCTCTGCCTTTCTTATGTTGAGTGCCTTGAGAAGCAATGCTTGAGAGTACAACAATATCATGTGTGCTGAATTGTACTGCTTATTGAATGTTTACATCGAACTTTAACATAAAGAGGGACGTTTTTATGGAGCTAGTATTTTTAGCATCTAAGTTAGAGTAAAGCATTGTGATGACTCAGCAAAAATGTTAATTATCAAGCCATGCCTTGTTTGTTGAAGTGGAAGGTCATTTAGCACAGTGTTTTATTCTGCGTGGTACAACAGAAAAGATATGTAATTTTATTTTGACATACATACTGATTGAGTGATTTATTTTTGTCCTTGTTTCAGTTTTACAAAAAAGACTGTTGTACATAAGAAGAGGAAAACAAACAGTAAAAGTTCATTCAACTTTACTTCTTCGTCTGACTCTATACAACAGTATGTTCGCTATCTGTCGAAGTGTAGTCTGACACCTACTCTGAGGACAGAATATATATATATATATATATATATATATTTATATAACAGTGGAAATTGTCGCAATTTAACATTGTTGCCAAAATGAATAGTTTTAACAATAGGCTTGTCAGAACTGCAAACAAAAAGTCAAACAATGTTAACAAGAAAGCTAGCAATGAGAGCAAACGTCTGATCAGTATGAACAAAGCAGAGAGAGCCGTAAGCAAAATGACATAAAAACACTAAAAGACCAATAGCTTACACAACATTATGAATAATTTGTTCCCAAGTTGTTTTTCTTTAGATATTTTTTTTTTGTTGAGGGAGTTTTATACTCTCCTATTTTTATTTTGATCTGATATTTTGGATATTTTGTTTGAAAATTATGACACACATCTGCTATCATACATTTTCTTGTGGTCAAGCTTATTTTGCCTGAGAGCCAACCTGTGCTTTTATAAACGTTACTGTTGGCAGTTCAGCGGCTGCTGTTCTCTAATAGCACCCCACCCAATATGACTCTAGGGGAAATCGTAATGAATTACAAAAGTTCTATGGTAGAGGGTAATTGCAAATTGTGTTCTGCAAGTTATTTGTTTTTCCATATTTATGATGACTGCATGGAATTTTAATGCACACGCAGGGAAGTTGGATAAGCATTTCGATCCATCGACCAAATGGATGTGGGACCAGGGTACACTCCACCACTGGGATACATTTGGTCCTAACTCAGTATCCAGGACATTGGTATGGCTAAGGGAATTATTATTCTGTAATGGCTTATTCATCAACATGCTTCAGCATGTTAGTATATCTGTGTATATGTTGACACATTTTCTGCTCACAATGATCTGTTTACAATTTTACATTAATGTGTGCAAAACATTTTAGTGTTCTCTATGATAATAAGAGGCACTCCAGTTCCCTCGCAGAAGTGGTTTTAGGTCCCTCTGCTTCAAGAAATTCATGAATTTACTTCCATGTGCTCCTCTAGATTATACAATATCCCTCATTCCTAGGCTTACATTATTCTAACACAATTTCACACTCTAGGGAAGTGCCTTCCAATACAAAACGGTACCGGCGGTGAAATGATTCACCAAGCCGTGCGATTGTCTACCTATAAGTGAAGTCTCATGAAAGGGGGTATTAACATGGAGAGTCCATGGTGAGAAAGCTCGGCTCTGCCAGGTGTTTTGGGACATGTTTCAGGTCTGAATCTTCATGCTGTCATTTTCTACTACTGCATCCCACCTTCGCTGTGGCCTTTGGCGAAAGAAAGGTTCTGCAGCACTCATAACAGGGCATTTGCATGGAGTCAAGAGAGTGTCCTGACTGCTGCAATCTGGGGAAATCTCTGTAAAATGTGGCGGGTAATTATGAGTTTGAATGCAAATGGCAACTTGACAGGAGAAATAAATTATACCCATCACTTGGCTAAATTGCTCCAAATTGAAGACGAGTCCCCGAACCTGAACATATTACGCTACTGGTCGATGGAAAAAAATGGAAAATCAAAAACAAAGTAATAGCTAATTTTACCGCCTGTACCATGGCCTGGGGGATGGCACAAATTGTTATGTATGATCACAGATCATATATACAAATTTGAATCGTATCTTGTACTGTCAAAATAAATGCTCATTTCCTGTATGCCAGCATGGGGAGCATTTTGTGGTCTCTTTTGTCTGTTTGAGTGAATACCAACAAGAAAAGCACTTACGGGCTCTTGTCAACATTGTTTCCTCTCCTGTATGAGACAGCTCCCATCAAAGTGCCTCAACAGAGTAATGGGGAATCATGCCCAATGTTTATAGCCACATTCGTTCCGTGTCTGTACAAATTCAGTGGTTGTTGAAAGTAGCTTGGCATTGCCTGAGTGACGCGTTGTCGACCTTTTTCCATCCCATTCCAGCTAACAGCCATTTATTTTCCACACACCTCCCAGCACTTCATTGAGAAGAGCTAACACGGGAGGAGAATATTGTCCCTTTTCCCCTATTAAGCAACAGAGGATAAAAGACCCCCCCCAAAACACACACACACACACACACACACACACACACACACACACACACACACACACACACACACACACACACACACACACACACACACACACGCACACACACACACACACACACGCAGGGAGACTTTGAGATCAGCGGTGGAGTCAGGAGCAGAATACATATCAGCAGCAAAGCAAGGAGAACAGATTCCCAGACTGTTTAGCATACCTAATTGACCTCTTTCTCAAAAACCTTTGTGCTGTGACTAACCTCACCCCCTGCCCCCGGGCCCCCTCTACCCACGACCCGCATCCACCATAATATTATTCTCTGACTCAGTGCTTCCAGTCATTTTTGGTGATGAGTGAGCTTCATCATGGTTCAAGCCATCAGTATGCTTGTTTGTTCTGCGCTTTGCAAAAAACAAATAATAATAAGCTTCTGTGAGCCTCTAAATTTATCTTGTTTCTTTTTTCTTCCTCCTCCGTTCTTCACTCTCTCCCTGCTGTTGGCCAGAGAAAAGACTTAAATTTAACCAATCTAAGGAAGCAGCAGTTTCAAAGCTGCTGTCTGTCAAAGGACTAAATCACGTCAGTTAAGTTTGTCCAAATTGAAAAAAACAAGAAGGGTTACAGCTTGATCTACTTGAAACTACAACCTGCTTTGGTGTTTAATATTCCAGCTTGTATTTCTGTTTAAATACAAAACTCACCGTCTGGAATGAGTCATTACTTTTATGTTTAATGAGTACATTAAAGACTGAGTACAGTTATCAGCAACAGTTTTGTAATGTCTCACATAGCCTGGTCTGCAGTGGGCTTTCCCAGGAGGCCTCTAAAAATATGCAGTAATTAAGTGCTCACCTCATTCTAATCGGATTATTACTGTAAAAATATCCTACGACTTATTTTAAACCTAAGGAAGAAAGAGGAGGCGGACCAGAGCTGCACCAGGCATTTCACTATAAGGAACATTACTGAAAGTCTTTCACCACTCACAAGGACTCAATAACCTCTATTAACTGTTTAAATATAAATCTGAGTGTCTTGATCAGAACATAGTGTGAATAATTCTGGTCCTTGGTGATCAGACGTATTTCTTACAGCAGCAGTTTTAGGTAGTGCGTCAAGTGCCCTGAAGATTTGTTCAAAGATATGTTGTGAAGACAGTGGAGATATTAGAAATTTTGAAGGCTAAGAGGAAATTTGAATTCCTTATATTTCTAGTTTGTGCTTTATTATAGAAAATATAACTCATCTCTGTAGTTTATGGCTGAGATCTGTGAGCCCAGTGACATGAAAAAACAGGTTATAAATAAAGCCAGAGGTAAGAAAAAGGCATTCGGCAAAATACCCAGACTGTGTGTCTGTTGTAGGCATCATAGACATACACTGCATTATTCCACTTTAACCTACCGTACTTGTGTGGAGAGTATTTTGATGAATGGCAATAAGTGATATCAGCTTCAGGTACAATGTAATGATTCCAGTTTCACTTCAATATTGTGTGCTTCAGACTCTGTGACACTTCAAACATTTCCTTTTAAAACCTGATGAACACTCCGACTCATATCTGAACGCATCAGCTGTCTTATGTTGAATCCGTACTTCAAGCTTTGCTTTGTATCATGAATCTGGGCTCCAACGCCAGGGATCAGACAAAACACTTGGCTGAGGTTAGTGAACAAGCACGGTTGAATTGCTACTTAATAACAGAAGACAGAAACCAAAGACACTCAGTCCTGCATCTAACAACCTCAGCCTCCTTTCCAGAGCTCTGGATGAAGTGTTGCATGGTAGACAGTGAGCATGTCAAGTATCTTTTTTTTAATGGGCCGTCAACCCTCCACATGTGGTTTTGCGACACAGCTGCCGTAATTAAGAGATGCAGAGAACACAGCTCAGGCTTCACAAGCCATGCAGTGTGTATAATGTAATTTGCACAAGGAATGTGTGGTCACTGAGGATTTATGGACTGCTACTGGTTCAATATTTAGCATTACAAAGCAGGACTTCATTAAGACAATATGTCTAAAGCACTGCAACCAAGCCAGGCTTCCTTTCATCCCGCCACGAGACTTCATGGATCTGCTCATGTAGTGTGACAACGTGATGTCAAAGAGCTGCCAGTGCTTGATGGACTCTGCACTCTAAATCTTTTACAATGAATCTTTCCTGTAGGCCAGGGGTGTCAAACATACGGCCCGTGGGCCGGATCTGGCCAGCCAGGGGATCCAGCTCGGGCTGCCGGATGACTTTGCTAAGTATGAAAATTACAGAAAGACTTACAGTGGGTACGGAAAGTACCCTAAGTACCCTAAGCACACAGCACACAGCACCCTAAGCACACAGCTAAAATAACAAAGGAGTGGCTTCGGAACAACTCTATGACCATTCTTGACTGGCCCAGCCAGAGCCCTGACCTAAACCCAATTGAGCATCTCTGGAGAGACCTGAAAATGGCTGTCCACCAACGTTCACCATCCAACCTGACGGAACTGGAGAGAATCTGCAAGGAAGAATGGCAGAGGATCCCCAAATCCAGGTGTGAAAAGCTTGTTGCATCATTCCCAAGAAGACTCATGGCTGTACTAGCTCAAAAGGGTGCTTCTACTCAATACTGAGCAAAGGGTCTGAATACTTATGACCATGTGATATTTCAGTTTTTGTTTTTTAATAAATTTGCACAAATTTCTACATTTCTATTTTTTTCTGTCAAGATGGGGTGCTGAGTGTATATTAATGAGAAATAAAATGAACTTTTTTGATTTTAGCAAATGGCTGCAATGAAACAAAGAGTGAAAAATGTAAAGGGGTCTGAATAATTTCCATACCCACTGTAAATTGCATTTCTATGAGAATATGGAGGTTTATGAGTACAAACGTTTTGTAATTTTTTTTAATCGATCCAGTAATTGCTTCAAAAACAGCGTAAATGCGATGTCTGCTCCGGAGGCAGAAGCGCTCATTGCCACAGGCAGCAGCGCTCGCTGCTCGCTTTGTGACGTGTTTGACGTCAAACGCGTCACAAAGCGAGGGAATCTGCAGAAGAGAGCCCAGGCAGATAAACAGTGGGCTGATGTCTGAGTTTTTGCTCTTTATGTTTCTAGTTTATTGTAGAAAGACCTCAAAATAGGGTTTATCATCCAAAAACCTTCACCAATGATTTAAACATAGAGAAATATTGTCATTATATATGTGTTATTATGCTATGATTTTACTGGTCTGGCCCACTTGAGATCAAAGTGGGCAGTATGTGGCCCCTTAACTAAAATGAGTTTGACACCCCTGCTGTAGGCTCTCACACCTATGATGTTTGATATTACATGCACAGCGCACAGTTCCAGCAGTCTAATGCATGACACAGAAAGCTGAATCATGGTGTATCACTCCAAGAGCTGTCATTGTGTAGCTCTCTAATTTGATTAAAGCATCAGTGTCTTGACTCACTTGCTACACTCTACAAAACCACAGGAATCAGTTTGAATTTCGGAGGACAAATTTCCATTGGATAATAATAATATAATAATAATAACTTTATTTCCATGGCGCTATTCAAAAACAAGTTACAAAGCATTTTACATACATTTGTATGTAAAATATAATGATACAATACAACAAAAATAAAACAGACAGTGAATCAATAAAAATGTATTCAACAAAAGGCAAGTCTAAAATAGTCCATTTTTAAGAGTGACTTAAAAGAAAACGGTGTGCTGGCATCCCTGATCTCGTCTGGCAGGTCGTTCCCTAACTGAGGGGCCCGAACAGAAAATGCCCGGCCACCTTTAGTTTTATGGTTAGTTCGAGGTTTGGTCAGGAACGACCGGTTGCATTTAGGCACGTAGGGGGACAGGAGGGCCGCTATATATTCAGGAGCCAGCCTCCCTGCGAGCCTTATAAGTGATCACTCAAATTTTAAAATCTATTCTAAAACGGACAGGGAGCCAATGAAGTGATTTTAAAACAGGTGTAATGTGCTCTCTCCTGTCGGACCCAGTTATGAGTCTGACTGTGGCATGAGTACAGTGCTTTGCAGTAATCTAACCGGGATGAGATGAAAGCATCAATTACTGTTTCTAGGCTATTAGGGGATAGAAATGACCTGATTTTTGAGATTTGAGAAAGGCATGATTGGACAACGGAGTTGATGTTCTGGTCAAAGTTGAGGTGGTTGTCAAAGATTATAGAAAGGTTTCTGCAGGAGGAAGTAATGTTAGCTGAGCTGATGGTTGGATGGTTACATTCAAAACAATAAAAACAAACAAACAAGTGAAATGATGCCACAATTTGGAACTAGAAATAAGAACAGTAAGCTGATTTAGCTTTATTGTGAACAGGAACAAACTGACTGACAGGTGTTTGAAAGCTAGAGTTACTATAATAACTTTGTGATGAATCTCCACCCTTTTGGTGGTGGATAATGTTCACAGTACTGCATTCTTTTTTGTTAAGAGAGCCCAATTTGTCCTCAGTATGTCTTTATTTGAAAATGCAAGCCTTTGAAACTTTTTTAATATTTAACAGCAACTATAATCATTTTAATATATGAAGGGACAACTTTTGCTTGACTAAAATCTAGAGATGGCATAAAATTAGAGTTTATTTACCGGTGATATTACTAGTTTACACTTAATCTAAAATGTTAAGCACCATGTATTTTTGTATCATTTTGTTTTACCATGCCCTACGCTGAAACTTTACAAAGCCACGCTTGAAGTTAACAAATATCATCATGTCCTAAATAAGAAGACATTAATGTGACAATAAACACTGCAATGCAGCAGATTTTTGACGTTAATTTTTACCTGTGGGTGTCAGGTGATTGACAGTAAGCAGTGTGTAACAAACTTAGCAGACTGATTTGTGAAGTGTTGGGCCTAACGAAATTACAATGAATCTGTGAGGCTTCACACTTCCTCTGATACATTATCGACTTTAGTTTCAGGTCTGTGAAAGGCACCTTTCCTTTTCAAAATGAATCAATAGGAAATGGCTTCTGCTGAACAAATGATGATTATTCCTGACTTTAAAAAATACTGTGAATGAGGTTGCAATTTATGGCACACATTCAAAATACCTGTATGATGTTACAGTAAATAAGCAAAGTTAAGGCTTCTGGAAATGAAATAAGTTCTGGAAATTGACCTTGTCGGGCATTAGCTGCAATCAAGTCAGGGAGTTTTATGGGCTGATGTACTATTTACTGTGGTTATACGGCTCATTAACAAAGGCTTTCATCTGTGGCTTTTTTTTCACTGAAAAAATACTTTATGGTCCATAAATGCCTCTTCTCCATCCCTGGTCCTCGAAGGTCATTCGGTTTTGGACAGTGGTGTTCCACTTGTCTCCGGTGTTTCTCTGCATCAATGAGCTGATGTTCCTCTTGCCTGTCCTTTGTCAGACTGGACAGGTGATCGAGAGAGATGGCTAAGTTCTTCACGAGTAGTTAGTATTTACAAGCTATGACTGTAAATTGGGCTCTTTGACAATATGGTTGATGTTTTCAGCTGAGTGGCATCATGTTGTTTGAAGCCCTCTAGACATAATTACTGTTCTCTATTCAATGCGTAGTTTGATATTGAATTGACTGTATATGGCCACATTATTAAAATCTGATATCATCCAGTCATTCATTCACCTAACATTGTACCGTACTTCGGTATAGAAACACCAAACATTTCAACAATTTCTACACGAGTGACAGTGGTGAGGAAAACTTTTAAGAGGAAAAAACTTCCAACAGAAGCAGACCAGAGGTGGGTGGCCATCGGCTCTGACCAGTTGAGATGAGGGAGGAGCATATAGAGAAAAGAACAACACAGAGAGACAACAAACAATAAACACTGGGCAGGTTGGTGGGGCCAATATAGCAGCAGGTCAGAAACATCAAGCTTCAGAGCCAGAGATACCTGCAGGTACAGAGAACTACATGAGAGAGAAGACACGAGACATGCAATCGTGGCATATAAATGCATGGACAGAGTAGAGCAGAGTAGAGTAGAGTCGAGTAGAGTAGAGTAGTTGAGAGTAGCATGGTAATGTAGTCACACAGAACTCGGATGTGTTTGACCAGCAGTAGCTACAGTATGTGCTGTCTGTGGGAAGGTAAAAGAGTGTAAGCAAATCATTTGGTTTGCCATGACAGTTTTATGCACAACTGGTGTTTTAGTTGCAGTGTGCCGGTTAACTGGAAAACTAAAATTAGTGAGTGACCGGGCAAGGGAGAAAGAAGGAGCTGCGGCGTGGCTGCTATCAGGGTGGACAGAGGAGTGTTCATCAGTGCAGCGCTAAATGAGCAGTATCAATTGTGGATCTTATTATCCATAAATTCTGCAGTCCTCGCAGCAAAACAGAGCTCCTGAATTTTGTGTAAATACATTTTGCTGATTATAGAGAGATGAATGGGCTACTGTTTGACCAATGTGTATATACATATTATTGCTCAAAATAAGGCATAACATACCTAAACTTATTTTTTCTGTAAATTCCTCCCTCACCCTAACCAATTCAATTCAATTCCATTTTTGGCACTCCATAACTCACCTTTGTCAACATGGAAGAGTCACTATGATGTGAACAAATTGAAATCTCTCTGATAGATATGATTTGAACCAGCCTAGTGCACTTCCTTTGATCATAATGACTTGTTACAGTCTGTAATAAAATCTCTTGATCAAAAGCAGCACTGAGATCCAGCAGGATAAGTGTCGAAACAAGTGCATTGTCTGAAGCTATCAGACGATCGTAGCTGGTTGATGGAGATAAATTGATCTGATGTAATATGGAAGTTCTAATTAAAAAGCATCCTTGAGCAGTTTTATTGAGATAGGCTCTAGGAGACAAGTCGCTCTTTAGATGAGGTAAATGTTGCAGTTAGCTCAGAGAGCTCAAATGGAAAGAAGTGGTCTAAATATAAATCAAGTCTCAGAGACGTTTCCAAAACACCTATAACAAAAGAAGAACCAATCCGATTTAAACTATGATAAAACCTTTTGAAGGTAACATTAGTTGTTCATTATAAGCGGCCTGGCTTATTTTCTTTTTGTACATTTACTATTGCTCAATAATGCAAAACTATTTATTACCGAATACTCTATTACTGAAATAATCAGTAAAATACTTGATTACTACAGAGTCGATAGCTGCAGCCCCAGTCATAGTCAAAATGTGATCGACATTAGTTAAATAAAACAGTCAGCAATGACAGTAATCAATTAAACCAAAGCTTCGACTATGAATGCTTTGGTATGTGGTATAGTTTTATGTTCTATGTGTGCCCATGTGCTCATTATTTTTATTTACACACACACGCACTCATATGCACGCACGCACGCACGCACGCACGCATGCACGCACACACACACGCAAACACACACACACACACACACACACACACACACACACGCACACACTATGTGTGCCCGTGTGCTCATTATTTTTATTGCCGATATTATTTGTGTATCATTGCATTGGCCAAGTAGACGCCTTCCATTCTGAAAACCAAATGTGCTGTCCTTGTGTGTCTGGTGGTGCTACTGTTAGGAGTCACTTGAGTGATGCTGGTTGCTTGTAGAGTGAGAAGATAATGAAGTATTTTGGCCGCGGTACCTTTAAACTTTAGATTCCCCTGATATACACCCCAGGGTGGACTGGGACATGTAATCAGTGATGTAAACTGGGGTAATTAGGCGTTTCAAGCCTTTCAACATCAGACATTCTCATTCTGGCCAGGGTTGATCAGTGGTCCACTTGTGTCCCATACAGCAGTACCCTCTGGACCACTCCTTCTGATTCATAGACATCTGGAGGCCATACCAGCAGCCTCTGTGATGCCCAGCTCTGTGAATCCTCTGCAGAGTGAGCAGCTAAGAAAGCATCTACATCAAACTGCATCCAACTTATTACACAGTTGACGTTGTGATGTTGGTCCACACTGCAAAACGTATCGGTGTTGCAATAACTGCCCTAAAATTGGAAGGTGCTTACTTTTGAGACTGTGTTTTTAAAAATAGGAGTATACAGAGTGACGGTGCATACATAATGAAAAGGATAGGGAGAGTTTGAAGGATCAGAGGCAGGAGTTTCACCCAGGAGACACGTGTTTGAGTCCATGAAAATTTTACGTAAAATTGTAAAATCACATCACCTACTTAACCTATTAAGTAAATGTATTATAACTTAAATTATGCCAGTAGCATATTTATTTGAACCCAAACCACAATTTTTTTTTCTAGACCTAAGCACATAGTTTTGGTGCCTAATTCTAAGTTACCTCCTGCATACATCTGAGATGGCAACATTTTATTAATTTTTTTGACAATGGATGCAGGAAGGTGGGTGCAGGTGCTTGCTGCTTCTGAAGGTTTATGTCACCAGCATTAACAACCTCCTTTAAGTCCATTGGGCAGGTGCTCAGGAGGTTCCTCAGCTGTGATGAAAGAAATATGCACTTATGTGCTTATTTTTAATGGTGTGGAAGGTCACAAATGTAATATTTTAGGGTCCTGACTACTCTGCGTTGGCTCATATATCCCATTTTGGTGGTGCGCCATTCCATATGAATCAATAGTACTTTGAATTGATTTTGAATAGGCTACATCTCTCATCATTGTTCAGAGATGAATGATAAACACCAGCTGCCTATATATGAAGGTGCAAGTGGGTTTAAAACACTTCACTTTTCTGGAGATTGCAAAATTAAACATCTTCTGTATGGTTCTGTAGTATCATATACCTGGAAGATATGATATTGGTGCTTGCAGATGTTTTCTGCCAAAAACATAAAATGACAATGAATCAGAACAGAAAATAGTGTGAGACCCACAAGACGTAGCCATACCAGCAATCCCTTTATCACTGGGAAAGCTACAGAAAAGACAATAAATGGGGTATAGTCGGTGCTCTTTTTTTTTTTGTATAACTATTGTCAGAGTGTCAGAAACCTGATGTACCACATACACGCACATACACGCACATACACGCACACACACACACGCACGCACGCACGCACGCACGCACACACACACACACACACACACACGCACTCATATGCACGCACGCACACACACACACACACACACACACACACACACACACACGCAAACACATACACACACACACACACACACACACACGCACACACACGCACACACATACACACACACACACACACACACACACACACACACACACACACACACACACATACACGCACACATTCATTTGGCCGCTGACTTGCGTCAGTCAGCTAACGGATTAGTCAGATGCAGTTGAAGTGTTGGGGAGTAGAGCAGGGATGATAAGTTGTGGAGGCTGGCAGTGTGTCTGGCAAATAGCTTGGCATCGGTTAGCATCACAAATGAGCGAGCAATGGGAGCAAGAGGTAGCAGCAACTGAGAGATGAGAATCTGCAAAACATTGCTGACACAACAGCAACACAAACAGAGTGTAAGGGGGGGGGCTACCTATCAATCAATGCTGCGTCACGAACAGGATAGACTCAAGTGTCACGTAGCTGAATATGAACTGACAAGTGTGTGTGTGTGTGTGTGTGTGTGTGTGTAATTCTGTGGGGGGTAGCACTACACTGCTTTCTGCAAAGGGGGTACCCTGCCTGTCACTGTCAAGACTGATTCCATCGTAATTGACTTATGATAGATGAAAGATAACCTCACGCAGAGCGGGCAGGCAGACAACAACAATGGACGTCAATAAATAGCTCTTCGCATATTTCTACTGAACACGCATGTGAACTAGCACACACATGCATACTCTGCTTCACTGTTCCTCCAGTCGCTGATCAAATTTTAACCATGTTTCAGTCTTTAAGACTGAAGGACAGAATGAAGGACAGAGTAAAACGTATACAATACAATTCTCTCAGCCTCTACACTGACCTGAGTACATGTACTTTTAAATGAAAAAAATTAGGAGCACACAAAAAAAAATTAGGAGCAAAGTAGAAAATGTTCAGGTAAGACTTAAATTGTTAAACAACAACTTACATACATATTTATACTGTATGTGTGTGTGGGTGTTTGTCTCCCTCTCCTTGTTTGCAATGTGTAGTATAATTTTATCACTCACTCAGTGACAGTCAATGTGCTCATAGGGAGAGACCTGCTGTTGCATTCGAGCCAAAAAGCTTTTTTATTGATGAACCAGTGGGAGGCTTTTATTATGAAGCAGCAACAGGAAATGCTTCACGTTTGCTTGGGAGTGAAAACGGGTAGTTCACAACAACCTAATATTTTTGAACTATTCTGAAAACAGACAGGTAGAACCAAGTAAGTGGCTTTAGTCTTGAGGTATAATTACCACTTGATATTTCGCTCACAGTTGTCTTGTATTCGGCCAATATGTCAAGTTTTTAACAAGATTATAGTAGGTTGTTTTTACACATACATTTAGAGGTGCAAATGTGAATGAAATGCTCATGCTGTCAAGATATTTACCCTCTCCCTTCTCCTGGCCCCCACTCTTTTGTCCTGTGGGGGCATAATCTCTCAGTTTGATCTTCAGAGTTCAATGCTAATCCATAGACACTTGTATGCTGCCTGGGTTTCCTGGTGTGATGTCTGCATAATATAAAACAAAGGTGAAGGGATGAATAGGACAAAGATGAGTCGACACACCAGCAGCCAGTTATTAGTTTATAAGGAAACTAATCATTATTGTATAAATTATTTGATACTTTCTCATTTTACCGGTCTTGATTTATTATTGGTATTTTGTTTAGAATTTGGGAAACATCCCCCTCAATAAGCCCCAGCTATAAAACATATTGCCTGCAGCTATTACTTTCTGTGCCTATATGTTACAACATTGTCTGCTGTACATCTGCAGTTCTAAATAGCTGATGGCAGACTGACAGCCTGACAACCCTGTTTCCAAAATAGTTGGGACGCTGTGTAAAATGTGAATACAACACAATGTGATGATATGCAAATCATTTAAAGCCATATTTAATCAAAAACTGATGAACGACAACATTTCAAATGTTGAAACTGAGCAATTGTATTTTTTTGTGAACAAATATATGCTTATTTTTAATTTGATGCCAGCAACATGTTTAAAAAAATGTTGGGAAAGGATCCTGTTTAAAAATCACCTGGTGGAACATCTTACAACTAATTAGGTTACCTGGCAACAGGTCAGTAACATGATTGGGTATACAAATAATATTTCAGAGAAGTAGACTCTCAGTGAAGATGTGGAAGGGTTCACCACTCTATGAAAGACTGTGTGGGCAAATAGTGCAACAATTAAGAATAGTGTTCGTCAATGTAAACTTGCAAATCATTTGGGGATTTCATTATCTATGGAATCCGGAATCATTCAAAAATTCAGAGAATCCAGAGACATCTCTGTACCTAAGGCTGAAAACCAACATTGGATGGCTGTGATATCTGGGCCATGACTCTGTAGTGGTAATCATTACATGAGCTTAGAAACACTTCTGAAAACCATTGTCTGTGCACAGCTCATGACTGCAGCCACACATGCAGGTTAAAACTCTACAACGCAAAGAAGAAACCATATATAGACATAATCCAGAAACACCGCCGCCTCCTCTGGGCCTGACCTCATTTAAGAAGTGAAAAACTGTGCTGTGGTCTGAAAAATTTGAAATTCTATTTTGAAATCATGGCCGCTGTGTTCTCTGGTGCACATGGCATGGGTAGCTTGCACATCTGGGAAGGCACTATTTACGCTGAATGACATATAAAAGACAAGGTTCTTTCAGGGAAGACCTTGCTTATTTTAGCAAAACAATGCCAAATCGAATTCTGCACGTTTTACCAACAGCATGACTCTGTAGTAGAAGAGTTTGGGTGTTAAACGGGCCTCCCTGCAGTCCAGACCTGTCACACATTAAAAATATTTGGCACATTAAAGGAGACCCTGAACTGTTGAGCAGCTGAATTCCTTTAACAGGCAAAGAATGGGACAACATTTCACTTTCAAAACTCCAGCAACTGGTCTTGTCAGTCCCCGAACATTTACAGTGTTGTTAAAAGAAGAGGTGATGCAACACAGTGGTAAACATGATCCTGTCCTAACTTTTTTGAGACATGTTGCTGGCATCAAATTCAAAATAAGCGGATATTTTTCATAATAAATATAAATTTCTTAGACTTGTCTTTGGTCTATTTTCAAATAAGTATTGCGATTTACATGTTTTGCAAATCATCACATTGTGTTTATATTTACATTTTACACAGCGCCCAAACATTTTTGGAAACATAACGCCTCCGGGTCTCTAACCTGCTGAATTTTAATGAGTGAGTTTTTGAGAGGTATAACAGTTTCATATGGTGCTCTGCTAAAGCATACCTAATTCAATTTGGGCATTACATTTTAACAGATCGAGTTCTATACTGTGTCTAATTTTACCATGAGACAGAGTTGTGTGAAACCTTTTAATGTGCAGTGCTACACTGCTATACAGGTGTAGCTATATCTAGGCTCTAGTGTAATTGCATTTTACTTATGCACAATATCCAAAGTTCTCCTACACAGACACATATTATGTTTATACACACACAAACAAATGTAGCCCCTTTGTTTAGTTCAGCCTGACTCTTTCTTTTTTCTATTTCAGTTTATTTGCCTCTCGCTCAGCCTTGCTGAATGTTTCTTCCTCATACTTGCTTTCTGCTGCTTTTCATTTGTAATAACCCAATGTATCTGTATAAGCGTGCAGAAACCACTGCAGGCTGCTTACTGATAACCATGTCAAACAACCCAGCCCCCCCCCCCCCCCCCCCCCCCCCCCCCCCCCAACTGTCAGCTCTCCCAGGAGCTTTGCTCCTCTACTAATGGAGACAAAGTCTGTCTCCACCAGAGGAAGAGGTGTGTCAAAACACCCATTATCTTCTTACGAGAAAACACTGGCACAGTACAGAGACCCTACGAAAAAACAGTTTGATTGGGTTCCGGAGGAAGCAATAATTTATGTAAATGTGCTTCAAAGTGTTGTCCAATAGGAATTGCTCAGACTCTTACAATTTGTATTTCTCATAACATGAGTTTGGGAATTTATTTCTCATTTCTAACTCACACAGATTAATTTTTTTACATAAAGTTTTAAATTAAAACAAAGAACCACGAAAACAAAAAAATCATAGATGCCAAATACAGCATATGTACTGTATATCTAAAAATAGTAAATGCCTGATATGATTGTAATTTGTTTATCATTCATTTTAAAATTAATGCACAAGCAAGGATGTGATAATATAAGTGTGGTATACAGATGATCTACTAATTTCTTTTTTAATAATTGCAAACAGGAAAGACAATAAACTTGCAGCACACTACTCATTTGGCTGCTGCTTAATAATGACAAGAAAACAAAATTAAAGAATGGATTAGGAAGGAGCTAAAATTCATGAGGAAATATGCACATTTTTTTCTTGGTTTAATTTCGAGCTGTCCATCAAGTTTTGGACTCCTTTTATGAGGGAGAAGGTGCTCAGCCGTTCAATAATGCTGTAGTGAGAAAGGTGTGCTTAAGTCAAAAATACGCATTTCCGAAAGTGGGACATATACAGATCTTTATTTCATTGATATCATATTTAAAAAAGCAGCAGAACTAGATAAGTGAAAGAAAAAGTTAGGCCTGTTTTTCATTCCTGAAATCTTTGGAGATTTCTAATGCTATCACGGGTACTGAAGAGACAAACAAACAAATGCTGGTTTCAAAGTGCTGCCAATGTCAAGGCACCATCACCCTGCCGTTCTCATTGCCACCAACTACCACACACCTATATTCAGTTCCAGTGAGCCATGTCTATTAAAACATTAAATCAGTTGATCTGCTCCACATTCTTTGATGTATCCCCTTGTAAATTAGCTTGATCCTCTCTGAAAACAGTCTGGATGGAACAAAGCATTCAAACAAATCTTGACATTCGTATGTCCCTGCACCTCATTACGAATCCTGTACATTCCACCCACATGCTTTTATTGCCCACCATGTTCACGGTTTGAGCCCTTAGTATGTCCTTGAATGGATGAAATTAATAGAACTAATAATAGTGGCAATTCACTGCAGATTAACAAGACTGAAATGGTCTTTCATATCCGTGAACACAGGCCAAAGCATGCTTACGAAAGCTGATTTAAATGATCAGTCTTAATCTTGATAAATAACTGCATCTGCACTAGATTTGGAGGTGTTTTGCATGTTCCCGGGGTATTACAGCAAATGATTTTGGACTTTTCATTTTAAGCCTCCTGAATCTGAAATTGTATGCAGTTTAGTAATCATAAGAGCATTTACAGTACTCATTATATGTATAAAAAAAAAACCAAAAAAATGCTGTTTTTTTTTTTACTAGAATTTAGAACTTTCAGGGTTCCTATTTTGTCTCTTCACTGACTTCTCATCCTCACTGTTCAAGGTGCGTCATGGTGAATCAGCCAGCTAAGCCATGTTCTCTACTGTGCCAGGAGTGAAGCTAAGCACTTCTGTATGTCGCCTATCCCTTCTTTTTGCTCTCTCAATCTCTAAATTTTTCAAGTTTGTTCACGTGAAACAAAAAAAATGGCAGCTGTAATTTCCACTCAAGCAAAGGTCTTGAACCCCAAGTCTGGTCTAAAATAAAATTAATATCATATTTATTTTGAATTAGCCATACGGTAAACACAGCTATCTTTATGATTGTAATTAACCTGTCACTTATGATACCAAGGCAGTTGGAATAATAATGTTGACTTTCTCCAACTAAATTAACATAGCAAAGTCATGACAACATGAGGCATGCTGTGTGTTTTCCACAATACCTAAGTTAAAACAAGTTCATTGATATTTTTCTTATATTGAGAATAGAAAATGGAATACAGATATGTTATTATTCAACCATAATAGTGAGTGACACGTGTCACGCTGAATGAGAGAAAGAAAACGGGCCAATGGCTGACGCACAGATAAAGATTTTTATTTGTGTTACAGGAATGTGCAAATTTGTGTTAAGTGTACTTAACAGAAATGTATTTTCAGTACCACAAACCATAAACAGGTATATTTCACATTAGCAACACAGATATAGTATGATTTTAGTTTTTAGATCATACAGCTGTTGAATGCAAACTTCTGAGAGTAGGCAGGGACTCTAGCAAGCAACGTGTTGACACAATCGATTCAAACCTTTTCCATTGATGGTTATAGTTGTCCTATATTGATGGCTATACAACTTTCAAAATGCTGGTTTGAGATGCCCTTTCAGTGAAAGTCATTCATGCAGCATTGCACAATAGTGTACAATCCTAGTGTTTAACCCTCTCGCTGCTTTTCCTTAAAGGGATTTAAGTGTTTTTCTCTTGAAGTCTCTTTTTTTTAAGTCACTTTTTCATCACTCATGGCTCATAGAGCGCAGTATGCTACTGCATAAATATATTGTTAATCTTCACCAATGGTGATGCCCATGAAAACATTTGGAAACTGCCATCCGTACCATGTTTCCTGAAGAACTTCTGTACATCTATATTGGGTAAATTCTACATCTTTACGACGTACTTCTGGTGCCAATGCAATACATTTGTGTGCTCTTTTATTCAGTAGTCCACAGTTTTTGTCTCTTTACATGTCTGCAGTTAACTATTGTCTTATAATTACAGTTGTTCAATTTGTTGGTATCCTTCCATGAAAAACAGGAGAACACAATTTTGAAGAAATAATTTGAAACTTATTTATTCCATATTCAGTGAAACCTAGTCATTGCGTTTGAGTTTTTTTAAGAGCAGTTTGTAATGTCACTTTAACCCAGTTATATCAATTATTTTTCTGGGGTACCACAAATTTGACGTGACCATTTTGAAATAATCTTTGTTCATGATGCATTTCTTTTCACAATGTCTTTGCCTTACTTGAGGACATACAGAATGCAAATGCAAAATTGGCTTTGCAAAAACTAAAACAAACATCATTAGAAATAAAAACATATATCAAAATCTGGCTTACTAAAACAAAAGGTATCTCTCTGGTCACATCTTATCCAGGAAATAGCTGTTTACAATTGTGCAATATCAATTGCAGTGCTGCAATAGGGCTCTCACTTGGTAGTGCTTTTACTGAGTAGCATATTTTTCAATTTAAACAATTTAGCTAACTCCAAGTTGATAAACTGCCGCCCTGAAGCTTCGTATTCTGTATTTTGGTTGTCACAATCCTGTTATTTAGGAGCCAGAAGTGACCATATTTTGACAAGCTGGGAGAGGGGGAGGGGGTCACTGGATCTGATTCGATCTCTAAGGACACTGTGCCCACCAAGCTATAGTGGAAACCTTACTGAAAATGGCCTGTCAATGAAACAGACATGGCCCCATACACACAGCTTTTTGAGGCCTAATATCTCATTACTATGGAATTATTTTCAGTTGGACCACCAGAATGCAAATAAGAAGCAGTAACTTTAAAAGTCCTCCATGGTATTGCACTTTAAGGCACTTCTACACCGGCCCAGAAGCTACATCCACTTTTATATATAGCCGATGGTTGCCCCGTAGATTTCTTTCACCATTTACAGCTTTATGGTCTGGCTCCACCCTGTCTGCACCAAAACCCAGCATGTTGGAAGTAATTGAAAGATGTCTCCTCACATATACTGTACGGTATATTTAAATCACCTTGCCGCCAGCCGTGAATATCATTATCTTTGCACCTCCACTCACTTCACATTGAAAACATTCTGACTAAAGGCAAAATAAAACTCATGAATCTCCAAACCATTTTGTCATGTGATCACATGGAAAATTGAAATATGTCATGATGAAAAACAACCCTCCAGGTATTCTTAACATTTATTTGAGCAGAGGAAGTAGGAAGGCAAAAAACACTTATCTTCTCCAGCCAATACCATCAGTCTCCTTTAACAAAGCATATTACTCAGATTGTATGATCCATCATCACATCCCTACTCTGTTCTCATAAAGTAAATGAACAAGTGCCTTTTCTCATTCTGAAGGTGAGCTTTTTTGACCATGTTTTCTGCTGCAATTCTTGTAGTTACAACGGTACAATGTGTCTGTCATTATCTTTCAGATCTTTTTCAGAAGGGTGTGACGGGGTGGGAAATATTGATTGTGTGTGTTAACTTGTGGGCTAGTGACACATGTTATTTCTGTAAATATTGATCCAACTTTTATAGAAGTGTGTAATCATCTGAAACTTTTATGCCATTATCCATAATTCAATTAGTAAAAACTGAGCAAGAGGAGTGGACGCCCTGCTACATGTGTTTCTATGAATTTTTCTCAACCATTCCGGAAATGGACAAGAGAGGCCTTTTCTTAAGACCAAACTATGATCCCAAATATGGACAGTATTAAAGAATGTTTACAGAGTTAAAACAGATTTACACAAACTATGCTCAGTTTCAAAGATTTACAATATTTGTGTGGGAGAATAATATTATTTTGCAGTTCTCACTATCGAAAAAATTACTATCCAGGAAAAAGTCCCAGTTACTGAGGATAATCCACAGACCTCACAGTCAAAAGTATTCATATGTCCTAGTATTCATATACTTTGACCCAAGGAGTAGTTTCTATAAAAACTGCTGTACATGGATAACAGGGACACTTTAAAATATTTCAAAGAGTCCGTTGTAAACCACAGATGTGATTTCAATCTTTTTCAGTCTCTTTCAGGAGAAAAATCACATAGATGAAGATTATATTTTTCAACCGCGGGCTGGTAGTGGTGTACATTTGAACACGCATACAAGCTCCTATTGAATGATAGTTGGAATTGTCCAGTGCGAGAAGCTTTGATTATTCACTGCCTGCAACAGTAAGTCTGTATTGTCATGATTTCTGTCAGAATGGTCTGATATTCTGCTTTTTTGTGCACCATTATTGTGCGTGTTCAATATTACTGCGAGCTCATACCATTACGGAAAGATAGGGAGTATACTGTCTGTGCAGAAAGCATGTCTACATTGTTTGTATGAGGTAACCTAAAGCCCTTTTCCAATAGACTTTGCTCGTCTTGTCAAGCTTTCAACGTGTCGGCTTTGTGTCATTCAGTGGGCAACCCCCACAGCTGCACCTGGCTTGGTGATTCTAAATCGTCTGTACGTGTGATTATGAGCGTGACCGGTTGTCTTTTTGTGTCGGCCCTGTGATGGACTGGTAACCTGTCCAGAGTGTACCCCAAGATAGGCTCCAGTAGTACCTCTTTGTACTCAAACTCGGTGCTTTCGAATGATGTGTCTCAGAGTATGTCAGGCCTGAACACTACAGATTCCGTGAAGGTGAAAAACTATTTGTTTAAGAAATAACAGTTTGAGTAGTCAGTTTTGGTGAACAGACTCCGCTGATGGAATGTCACTTAATTGAGCTATATCCTAGATGGATGTAGGAGGTAGGAAAGGACTCCCTGGAGCCAAGATGGTAGAGGTGGTGGAGTAGGTGGATTTAATTATTTTCTATATTTAGCGCCAAATCACAACATAAGACATCTACGGGCATTTAAAATAGGAACCTAAAAATGACCACATGAGCAACATCTGGAAGGGAAAACTCCTATTTAACAGGAAGAAAACATCTGGTAGCAGTTTAATTCTATATGACGATAACCTGAGTTTTATAGACTCCAAACATGGGAAATAATTTGATATCAAAGTGAACAAAGAACATTGTCCAACATATTGAAATCAGGTGCTTGGACAATGTTCAGGAGTGAGCATAAGTAACTTATTAAGCAGTGTCCTTCAAACGTCACTGATGATACGGTGTTAATAAATTATTTACATCAGAAGCTATGAGTGTGCCTAATTTACTTTCCAATAATAATTTAAAAGGCCTGAGCTGCTGTGCGTAAACTTCTTGTGTGTAAATGGCACAGTGGCACACTCCGTGGCCTCGCACTGCCGCCTAGATCACTAAACCAGTGTGGATGAAACAACTTTTGAATTGTGACCCCTCTATGTGGGTTCTAAATTGGAATTCATTTGTAGTTAACCTGAGTGCCTTTAATATTTTATGGCTGAGATTGATGCGCACTAACTGCCTGATCACATCCAATTCAATAGACAAGAGTCCTCTTAATTGGGATTTGTTGTGAGGTGTATGTCTAACGAACCCAAATGCAGACAACAGCAGAATCTCTGGTGAACCAAGCTCTTTATTTCTCCTTGGTCTGGATAACAAACAGGATGCACAGAAACAGTCTGAGTTCGTTAACTTAATTGGGATTTGTTGTGAGGTGTATGTCTCCAGTCTGCGATGCAGCTGGCAGGCTGACGAACAGGCAGGCAGCCGGCACGGGGCATTGCTCGTTGGGGAATCCCGAGTCTTCTCCACAGCCAGCAGCAAGCTGACGTGGCTTGGTGGGAATCCCGTGGTCCTCCACCAGCCCAGCTGATTGGCTGGATCGACTGTGTGACGTCCACGACTTGACACAGGATAGCCAAACCCTCGACAGTTGATCTCCGAGGAACACACTGGAAGGTCTCTTCGTGCAGGTGATGCCCGTGGCTCGACACTGGACGGAATAGGCAGGGTCGACTGTGTGACACTCGTAGCTCGACACAGGATTGCCAAGATTGCAGCAGATGATCTCTGTGGAACGATCTGGAATCTTCTTCGTTCAGGTGAATGCCCATGGCTCGACGCTGAATGGCAGGAAACAGGAAACAGGTCAGAACTGGAATCTCAGAACAGGGAGATGGACAGACTTACGGGACGGGTTGACGGGTAGGCAACGGACGAACTGACAGCGGGTAGGCAGGAGACCGGGGTATTAGTAGCAGCCGGAGGTGATCACTGGAATGCCGCCCAGCTGTGCTGCCGGAGAGAGGCATGGCAGTGGGCGGTACTCGGAGGAGGGTACTGCTGAGGAAAAAACAGACAGGGGAATGACAGGACACAGGCGGAGAGGTAATCGGTGGTTAAACAGGGGAAAACACACTAGGAACAGGCAGGAATCCTAACAGGATTAAATACACAGGACATCCACCAAACTTCCATCCATGCATCCATTATCTATACCTGCTTTATCCTGAACAGGGTCATGGAGGGGCTGCAGCCTATACCAGCTCACTTTGGATGAAGGCAGGGTCCACCGTGGACAGGTCGCCAGTCTGTCAGAGGGCCAACACAGAGACAGACAGAAACAAAGACCGCCCGTGCTCTCATTCACAACCAATTACCCTGTTTCTTTGGATGGTGGGAGGAAGCTGGAGTACCCGGAGAGAACCGAAAGGCCCCTGGCAGATGTTTGAACCCAGAACCTTATTGCTTTGAGGCGACGGTGCTAACCACTGCACCACTGAGCGCCCATCCACCTAACTTGTCTGTGCGACTTTGAATGTCTGTTCATGTGGATGTCTCTTGCCCACTGAAGCCATGAAAATAGCCCTGCGCCGTCTGCGCTGCACTTAGACCGGGTTTGAGCTGGTGGAGGCGCAAGTTCACCTCAAAACTGACACCATAATTGGACCACACCAGTGCATGTTTACCAACACACACCCTGTTGCACCGTTCAGCCTGTCTTGGCTCAGTCGGGTTCATGTTTATCCACGAAAATTGCAACTTTGTGCGAGTGCTGCAAGAAAATGCCAATGCACTGTGCCAGGTAGGAAAATAGCACCCATACTGTGTAGAAAAGTGTTATGGAAATGTTTTCCACATCAATCCAACCTAGTAAGATTGCTGTTGTAATTTTAATGGAAAAGAGATGCTGTCAGTATAATGGAAAGGAGGAACACGTCTGAAAGAGAGTTAAGGAAACCTCAGATAATTACATGAAGATTAACTCTCAGCCAGTATTCGCAGGTATCTCGTGTCCTCTGTATTTTGTCTCTTTCTGCATTTGCTTTCTTAGACTTTCATTGAACGTTAATAACATACTTAAAATTTTAACAAGCTTATTGCTTCTGCATATGGACGTCACTCTATTTTCTGTGCCGTGACTGTAAAGTTCAGAACAGAGGTCAATTGTCATTCTTTTTAAGACTTAAAGGCCCTTGAGAGTCATGGTTTATAAAAGACTTCTATTCTTTGTATTTCTCTGTGTAAATTAATTAATTTGTTATATATATATATATATATATATATATATATCAACATATTTTATATTTGTAGGGTTGCGTCTATGCACCAGCAAACATACACTCATACAAACACATGATGGGAAAGCCATCAAGATATGTACTACACCTGCTTACCCATAGCAGAAATCTGATTGCACCACAGGCCTGTAAATCAAACAGACATGCCCCCCCAACAAATACAGCTTTTTGAGGCTTAATACAGAATTAATGACGCAATTACTTTCAGATGGACCACCAGAAAACTAAAAAGAAGGATTGACGTTAGTTAATGACACTGTTATGACTTGTGGAAAAAAATGTATTTACTTTGTATTTCATAGAAGTTGAATGGGACTCCATAGAGACAGAACCTTTTTGAAGCCAACCTCTAGCGGCTCTCAGAAGCTACAGTACATCCACTTTTGTATACAGTCTACGCTCCTGATTGGGCCTGTCGAAACTCCTGATGGAACCATTCCTTTACATAATTGCATACTTCCTCTAGACCCATAGATAAAGACATATAAATATCTTTGCACTATGGACCCGCATTTGCACTACATTACATATATATATACACAGTAAATATATATTGCAGTCAAGTCTCACTGTGGTTGTTGTCTGTTTTTATTGTTACATATTTATACTTTTCTTGATTTATCTTTTTTTATTTTGCACACCGTGGGACTGAGAAACAATATTTCGATTTGCAAATTCACATATGGTGAATTGACAATAAAGTTGACTTTGACAGAACAGTAGAACATGTATTTATGTAAACCATAATTTAAATACAAAATATTCCTTACAAATTGAGGAGCCCCTGGCTGCAGATAGTCAAAAGTTCTACTCTGCCCACACTGAGCATCGCTTTGCAACATGTTTACAGTTCAAAATTCTAAACTTTGACTTTTATATTACGTTAATTATGTTGTGTTACATTTGAACTGCTATTGTTTTCAAGGTTAGAATAATGTTTGAATTCAAATAGTACAGAATTATTTGTAAAAAAAAAGAAACAGAAAATTATAATATTTGAATATAAATGACCCTGTCATCATATCGTCTCGTGGTGCGAGTGGATTGGAGCCAGATTGACTAACATGGGTGCCAAAACATGACAAAATACAACTAAATGAAACATACGCTGTACTATACTTGGTTACCAAACCAATATGAACAAAGATAAGGACTACATGTCTCTTAAACAGCAGGAATTGTGAACAGAGCATTCATTGCAAGTCATTCACCTACATATTGATACTGTAAAGTTATACATGTCACTCTTAATTTGGATTTTTCCTCCCAATACGAACCGGCAGGATGCTTTTATTGTGGAAGTTACAGGAACCCCACACGCCACGTCCTGTCACAGAGTTAGCAAAGCTTCAATAGCAGGACATATTATGTAGAACCCTTGACATGAACCACTCTGTAATTTTATCAGGTAATCATCAGCCATCTTAACAGCAACAATAAAAGGTGCAATAGGTATGATCTTTGTTAAGAGTTACATATCATAACGGTTGAAATTAAGCATTTTCCGACTGCATTTTGAGCTGGAAGTGTGATAGGGGGCGTTGACAATGGGGGAGGTGCTCAATATGGGCGGAGTCAAACATTTGACCCCCGCCCACACTGAGCACCTCCTCTATCTGCGTACTAGTCAGGGATACTTTTTTTTATCCAAATTTGGCATGAAATAAAGTGGTCCACAAGGGCTAAATTATATTTTCATTACTAAATGCTTTTTATTTTAGATTTTTAACTGCTTGTGTGTGTATAAAAAGTGCCTGGTCACGAACAGAATAGAATTAAGAATTATATTTCATACAGGTGAGGCTGTTACGTTACAGTCTGCATGGTGAAGTAAGCAGAAATGTTCTTGCTTATCTTAGAGTGACTTGCCACTAATACTTAGTGTATTAGTGTGTGGTCATCCTACATGTAGTTTGTGTTTATGGAGCAAGAGAATCTCTGATATCTGCAAGAGAACAAATACAAAACGTGTCTTTTTTAAAACAATACATAAATAACTACATCCTGCTACATAATGTAAGCATGGGGCTGTTATCAGACAACATAACGCAATATCACGCAGACTGCATTTGAAGCTGCCTCACCCAGTAAAAGGACAAAAAGTGAAACAGTTATTTTCACTGGATGTATTTTACAGTTTCACACGGAGTGAATCATTAATGCAAAGTCGGTAACGGTAAGAAAGACCGTAAATACCGTCCAGAAAGGGATCTAAGCAATCTAACTATAAACACTGTTGGGCAATTCTTGCACTGAAGGAAACCATACTGATTCATAATAACTCTTTAAGCCAAGAAAAATATTCTGCTGCAGATTGTGTTTAGCCTGCGTGGAGTGTGTTTGTTACCTCTCCCACGTTGCACAGCTGCTCGTTTGCATGCGAGTGTCCACGCTGGCAGCGTGTCTCCAGCGGAGACAGACACCGACACAGAGGAGAGAGGGAGAGAGCTCCAGAAAGACGTTAGCCTTCACCTGTTATATAAGCGCCACGATGTAAACATTGGGTTTCTGCAATAATTATAAGGTGTACATGTGATTACAGATATTTTCCCTGTATATGTCTCCCAGGAACCACTTGCAGCCTGTTTGGAAAAATAGGCGTCTGTTAGGCATCTGTTGTCTAGATGTCTCACTCAAGGCATGACACGCGCATGAAACTTGCGTCTACACGCCGGCTGTGCGGCTGCTCCAACCTGTTAACACAGGCGCTGAAATGACAATCAAGATGCAACGCACACACCACGCAGAGCATCCTGGGAGGTAGCTGCTCTTTTTATGTTGTTGTTTGTTTGTTTTTTGGGCTCTGAAGTTGTTTGGCACCTGCTAAGCTTGCAGACTGTGCAGGTATAACGCAGTAACGATCTCATTAAATGAATAGGAAGGAGACACCCCCTTGGCTAAACTCTCTAAATTCCAACATAGAAATGCATTCTTTGTATTGTTAATGTACATTTGATTCAAGCCATATTTGTGTATGCAATAGAAACACGTGAACCTTATTTTTATGTTTGTTTTTAACATGAATATATATTTATGTCTGCATTAACACATATTTTTGTATCATTTATATATAAATCTATATTAATATATTGGTGAATCTTTCTGTGTGCATTCTGTCACTTTGAGACTGACCACATAAATTGCGGTGACATTTTTTTTTTATTGATGAAGAAACTCAAACATTCTCAGTGTAAAATGGCAAGACTTTGGAAGAGATGCAAATATTAAATAATAGATGAAAGGGATTCAACTAACATAACCACATCAGATGCTGCATGTGGTTTTATGGATGTGTGCAGTATTCTTGTGTGTGTTTAAGACCCATGGCTACTTTTTAATTTTTCCTTTCATGCCTGGCCTTGTGGCAGAGAAAACTGGATGTGGTGATTTTTTTTTAACAATCATTATTTTCTCAATAAGCTGCACAAATATTTTACAAGCTTCCCGGGTATTCAGCACACTTTATGTTCACCCACCTTATTTCTCCATGTTCATTGTTTAGTATCTCAGTGGTATTGCTTGACCATTCACACTATATTCTAATATGTCTTCAAAGATCCTTCTTCTACCGAGATGTATGCAAGGCTCTTCCTCATCTCAATAATCTACCAGTGTGTATCTTGGGCCCAGACACTCTAGGGAGGCATGTGGGTTTTTTTCTGCCACAAAATAAACATGAGCAGGCCATATTCTTTTATGAGCATAATTGAGACTGCCTGAACTCTTAGCACCCAATGAGGGCATCTCTGTAGCAGCAAAGCCGCTTTAAATAATCCTAATGTCAAAGGCCCGGGGAGGAACATGAATTGACTTCAGACACATTGGCGAACTATTTTTATTTAGCCTATATAGTCCCTAACATTTTAACTGACTGACTGAGAGATACACCAACACCAATCTGTAGAATCAGATTTGGTCTTCCAGTACTTGTTTTAGGAGAAGAATATGGAACTTACCCATTAATGATGCTTTATTGGCATCCAGTACATCTTATGATGACTTGAATCTACTCTGGCAAGAGAACAAAAGTGTCCTAATGTGAAATGTGGCTTTTAGCAAAGTTTGGATCAAAAGCAGAGACTTGGCTTTGCTCACTAATTTCCATTCTGTTTATTAAGCCCCAGCTGCTACACTGTTCCTTATCTGTTCACCTTTTCTCAATCAACTGATTTGATCTTTTCCCTATTATAAATCATCTGTCTTTATCTGTTGACCTCTTCTGAATGAGGTGCTCTTATCTTTTAACCTACTCCGAGGCTTGAAAGAGTCTCATACGTATGTAACCTAATATCTAATAGAAATACCCAAAAAAGGGAATCTTCCCATTTTTGCAATATTGATTCTGGAAATTAATTCATGGAGATCATTATTTACATTAAAATATTGCACAAAAACACAATTCAACAGGGTAATGACATGCTCTGCAGTTCAATGGGCCACACACAAAATAAAAAAAAGACAATTCCATGAAAGAAAAAGGTTAGTATAAACTAAATTCAGGATTCAAAATAATAATTATTAAAAAAGTGGCAATGGGACTACACTTCAGATGGCCCTCTGTTGGCAGTTACTGTATGACACAATACATTTTGTAAATTGTTCCAACAAAAAAGGGTGATTAAAAAAAAGAAATGTTCTGTTGTAATATTTTTTTTGCAGCAGAATCAGACCAAAAAAATGTTTTTTATTAAGTACTTCAGATTTAACTCAGTTGTTACAATTTTGTCAAGTAAGCAGACACATGTGCAGTGAAGATTATGCGAATACATGAAACATTAGGGGGAAAATATGCTACGTAGAGACATTTTTATTGTGGCATGATGAAAAAGACAGCGGTGAATTATGATTCTTGATTCCACCACTCATTAGCTAATCATGACCATGTGGTCTCTGATAAAATACAGCACCACACTACACTATAGGTACAGTATCCTTAACCAATTATTGCTGGGTCTTACCAGGGGGTGAGGCTCTGTAACACTTTCTTGTGATGAACTACCCTGGTAATCTACTGCAGATGAGCTCACTACTCACCTCGGCTCACATGAGTCACATCACTTTAACAATCTGCTCTTCCAGCACATTTTAAGGACCCTTGAAAAAAAAGTGTGGGACTTTTGGATTGAGCCATTTCTACCATTCAGTTTGGCTTTGTTTTGCCAGAACAAATTCCACTAGATGTCATCGTGTCTTGAAAAAGGATGCATTTTCATTTTGCTTTCATAGCAGAAGCTGGGAGCACAAAAGTCTCTCCAGGAATGAAAGTGGCGTTTAGCGGAATTTGTAAAGGTAAGCATAGTCCTTCCGACATACTATAATTTCAGAGGTCTTGCTGAACAGCATTTTGTAACTTGATACAACAAAACAAAATATAATAAGCGTCAAATAGTTTTCTGAGAATCAGCACCTCCAAGTCTGAGGCCATGGTGCTCTGAAATGGGTAGATTACTCTCTCTGGGAGGAGACAGGGTGCCTGCACAGATTGAAGGACTTCAAGTATGCAGGGGTCTTCTTCACGAGTGAGGCTAGGATGGAGCGGGAGATTGACAGATCGGATTGGTGTCACGTCAGCCACAAAGCAGGCACTGTACCAGACCGTTCTGGTAAAGAGGTTTCTGAGCCAAAAGCTTTAGATTGACCAATCTACATTTACCTACATTTACCTACATTCACCTACAGTCACATACATTCACCTACATTTACCTACATTTACCAACATTCACCTACAGTCACATACATTCACCTACATTTACCTACATTCACCTACATTCTGTCCCTCACCTACAGTCACCTACATTCACCTACATTTACCTATAGTCACCTACATTCACCTACAGTCACCTACATTTACCTACATTCACCTACAGTCACATACATTCACCTAGATTCACCAACAGTCACCTACATTTACCTACATTTACCTACATTTACCTACATTTACCTATAGTCACCTACATTCACCTACAGTCACCTACATTCACCTACATTTACCTACATTTACCAACATTCACCTACAGTCACATACATTCACCTACATTTACCTACATTCACCTACATTCTGTCCCTCACCTACAGTCACCTACATTCACCTACATTTACCTATAGTCACCTACATTCACCTACAGTCACCTACATTTACCTACATTCACCTACAGTCACATACATTCACCTAGATTCACCAACAGTCACCTACATTTACCTACATTTACCTACATTTACCTACATTTACCTATAGTCACCTACATTCACCTACAGTCACCTACATTTACCTACATTTACCTATAGTCACCTACATTCACCTACAGTCACCTACATTTACCTACATTCACCTACAGTCACATACATTCACCTAGATTCACCAACAGTCACCTACATTTACCTACATTTACCTACATTTACCTACATTTACCTATAGTCACCTACATTCACCTACAGTCACCTACATTTACCTACATTCACCTACAGTCACATACATTCACCTAGATTCACCTAGAGTCACCTACAGTCACCTACATTTACCTACATTCACCTACATTCTGTCCCTCACCTACAGTCACCTACATTCACATACATTCACCTACAGTCACCTACATTCACCTGCATTCACCTACATTTCAACCTTCACCTACATTCCGTCCCTCACCTACATTCACTTACATTCACCTACATTTCAACTTTCACCTATATTTCGACCCTCACCTACATTCACCTACAGTCATCTACATTCACCTACATTTTGACCCTCACCTACATTTCGACCTTCACCTACATTCCGTCTCTCACCTACATTCACTTACATTCACCTACATTTCGACCTTCACCTACATTTCGACGCTCACGTACATTTCAACCCTCACCTACATTCACCTACATTCTGACCCTCTCCTACATTCCGACCTTTACCTACAGTCACCTACATTTACCTACATTTCAACCTTCACCTACATTCTGTCCCTCACCAACATTCACTTACATTCACCTACATTTCGACCTTCACCTATATTCACCTACATTTCGACCTTCACCTACATTTCGACCTTCACCTACATTTTGACCTTCACCTACATTTCGACCCTCACCTACATTTCGACCTTCACCTACATTTCGACCCTTACCTACATTTCGACCCTCGCCTATGGTCACGTGCTTTGAGTAGCGACTGGCTAAGGCTAAGCTCGGCCTAGCCTCAGTGATAGGATAAGGAGCTCTGACATCCAGAGGGAGCTCGGACTAGAGTCACTACTACTTTGCATCTAAAGGAGTCAGTTGAGGTGCTTCGGGCATTTAATTAGATATTTATGTCAGTATTGTGATTAGAACAGCAAAGAATACTGCTCTTGAACAAATGACAGATTATCCCTTTAACAAATCATTTGTATTTCGTTGATGTCTCAAATCTCCTATTTGTCTTGTGAACAGATGTACGTATTTTACCAGAAGAGCAGTCTGACCTTGATGATCATTTTTATTTAATATATTGAGAGTTCTGCTTGTGTTAATTTTTTTTTCGCAATGACTGCAACACATTTGTTTTTCAGACAGTAAGTAACAGATTCTTAAATAGGTGACATCTTAATAATGATAGCCAATATTTCAGGTAACTTGTGCTGGACATTTGGATAAAAGACTGGTATGGCTGCCGGTCCTCCTTTCACCACTTTTTAAGAGAGGGTGGATCAAAAAGGTACGAGATTGAATATTTCACCTTAAACTGCCTCTGGCGTTGGGTTTATGTGTGTGTGTGTGGTTGTGTTTGCGCCTCCAAAATGCTCTGTTGTACATTATATTTCACTTCCTAATGAATTTCTGTATCCAGCAGAGATGAATGAGAAAGTTTAAAATGAGAACATAGTCTGCTCTTTTCTCTTCATTAAATGTTTCTGCCATCACCTGTAACAATGATTCCGAGGGATGTTATTTTTAGCTGTGAGTCCTTACAAGGTGAACTGAAAAAGCCACCCACTGCCCACTAACACCAATGCACTTTATAAGCCCCCTACCCACTTACAAAATCTCCCCACCATCCCCCCATCTCATATCTGTCCAGCCATATGCTGACTCATGTATTACATCAGTCCCCCACATTACAATAACAGGACCTTGCAGGTTTACAGTGTCCTTCAAAGCAACAATGATAACTCTCAGACTAGAATGTAAAGATACCAGGGTTGCTGCAAGTCACAGCAACAGTAATGACACACCTTCTTCATTATCTATTTCTCCTATTTTACCATTGTGCCGCAGTTGCGCTTGCTTTGTGTTCACCAATCTACCAATAGAAAAGATGGCCACACCTACCTGCACTCCCTGCACACGGAACTTAAACCTGCATTTGCGTAGTGTCTCACCAAAAATAAAGCCCTATTTGTTGAAGCTTAAAAATTTAAAAGGAGTAAACATCATTTTCATTTGTGGCAGCTTTACAGGACTGCAGCCCTTTGGCAGACAATCGTCCTTTGTCCTCCTTTGTAAATCTTCACATACAAATCAGATAATTGAATAATTGTTTTCCTGATCAGACAATCAGCCACAAAATTACAAAGTATATCCAGCTCGTAAAGAAATAATTATCACAAAGAAAACCTCTCGTGTCCTTGCAAATAAAAAAATACATTTTTGACCATGTTGGCTGACCTCCATCTGTTTATATTTGGTATTTATGAAAATGCTGAAATGGAAAAGCAGAAGTGTGAATTGTCATCTAGCTGCCTCACCTTGCTAAGAGTTGTGCCGCAGTGTGCCTGGTGTGCTGAATGGTCACAAATGCCGGCTGAGGGGGCTCCCTGAAGGCACCGCACCAAATCAATGTCAGGATATCCACTGGAGGGTTTCAGCCTCCACCAAAGTACTGATTTAACACAATACACTGTTATTTGACAGCTGGGACTCTTTTAAACACATATTTTTCTACTACTTTCCACAAACATCATTGCCCTGATGCATTGTATGACCTTGTGTGGTTATTTTATTTTTCAGGTCAGAATGAATGATCCTGAATTTTCCCAGCATGCCATGGAAACTTGTTTGACTCTTTGCTGTGTACAGTTAGACATCGATTATAATGTAAAGTTTCTAGGATGTGGGTGGTCATGCTTTGTGAAAGCAAGTCTTTTCACCAGAAAAAAATGACATCACAATTCACATTATCAATAATTCATGTGCCCTTTTTGATCTAGCTTAGTGTCTCTCAGTGTGATTATGTAAATACTCTTAAGTGCTTGAGGATTTAGGTGAGCAGGGCTCAGAAGGGGAGAGAAGGAAGTGCTGAAAGTTTGTTATAGCAGGTATTATATAAAGGTAAGATCATCTAAACTCATCACATGCAAAGACAACATAGGAGAAAAGATGGGGAACTCTTTAAGATGATGGCTGAATCAATACTTCCAGGCAGGCCCCCATACCTTTTCAAAGTTTATGCCTACCAGAAATGAATTTTTTTTTTTCCCACTTGAAACAATTTCTGTAAGTCTAGCACATCTGCAGCCTTGCCATCAGAGATTCCTATCACCCTGAGACTCTTGTGAGAAATTGCCTTCAAAAAGAGAACCATACTCAGTATTTCAGCATTTATAAATCATAAAATACACCAAGGACCATCTATGTCCAAATGGATTTCTCTTTACTCACAGTAATGGCTGTGCTATTGGAGTAATCAGTGAACTAATATCTGGTAAAATATCTCAGGAAAAAAGGGAATTTATTCTACAAAGTACAAAACACAAAGGAGTGGAAATGTGCTGGGTGCTGGACCCTAATTGACAGATGGGACGACCTGCAAATCTAAAAAAAAAATGTTTAGGGGCACTTATATATATATATATATATAAATATATATATATAAATATATATATATATATATATATATATATATATATATATATATATATATATATATATATATATATATATATATATATATATATATATATATATAATATGCTATTATTGCAAAGTTATACAAACTTCATTAGCAATCTGTACATGTACACTTATACACATCACAATGGTGTTTGGGAGTTTACGGGCTGAGTCTCTGACTCAAACCTGCCAAGAGCTGCCACATTAGAGTTGCAGTGGCTTATGGGATCGGCTGATGACTCAAACCTGCTCAGAACTGCATACATTAAGCAAGTGAGAACCACATAATGACATTCAGCAGGTGAGTAGCCTGCTGTTACCGATTCACTCACGCAATATCTGTTCTCCTCATGCCACTTATTTATAGTGTGTATAGCAATTTTTAAACAACACTTTACACGAAAGTGTACAAAGTGGATAAAATAGCACACGTCTCTACTCATACAAGTCTGTGGCCTACAGATTAGCAATAATCTTCTCGTTGCACTGAAACATCAAAATAGCTTATGGGATCAGCGGGAAATCTGCATTAACTTTGCTAAATTAGTAACCCACAGCTTGTCACAGACTTTTGTTTTATCGCAGTGGAATCGGTTCTTGTGGACAGCTTTTCCAATCTGACTGCTCTCGGTTCTTTGATACAGTGTTTTGTGATATACGATATGGAGAACAATACCATCACCAACAGTAGAGGCAGTAGAGATGGACGAGGAGACTATAATAAACAATATAGCACAAATTGGCTTTCTGGCAGAAGACTTACTAGCTATGGTAATATTTTAGGAAATCTAATCCCGCCATAGAGGGATAAATGTTAAAAGAAATACAACATTTTTTTTACAGACTGTTTCATTTTTTTGTTGACACATGATACTCAATGAAATATCCCAGATTAATCTGGTCTTTTGGTCAGTCCGTCAGGACTCAGCTTTTAAAATCTTACCGTTTTTAAAATAACACAAAATAAATATATATTGTAATCAAAGCTTTTATGGCATGTGAATGTGTAATTTGCGGGGTTTCCACGAAGGCATGCTGTCACTCGGAACTGGTTACAAATTCAACAGAAATGCTGCTAAATAGGTAAGCTATTGTGAGTTATTGCTAATGTGAGGTTAAAATGTCAAAGAGGAAACAAACCGCACTTGGTTGCACTGCGAAAAAGTCAAGAGGGAGAACAGAAAATTGGCCAGACTATTACGCACAGCCTCAGTTTTCTTTACAGTGATTGTGGTCCAAAAATCCTGAAATCCACTCTGAAAAAGCAAACCAATCAGTGAGCAATGGGGTTTATTTTCTAAATGTAGTTGCATTAGTGGTTAAATCTTGGCACATATTGCAGTCAATTCCAATTGGTTAAAGGCTGCTCCAAGTACCTTTCAAAATTAACCTAGGGTCTACTCCCAGTAGGATACAATGGCCACTCATATATTCACACAATAAATTTGGTCTGGTAATACCAGGCTAACAGAAAAGGCCAATGAGAGTGAAATGGCAGTATATATGGGGCTGGTGCTTCAGCTGCCCAGAAAACTGCAAAAATGAACAAAAAACAGAGCCCTTTGGGTATCACAGTCTTCTTCCTCTATAAATATTAACAGTGCTTGTTCTTGTGTAGCTGCTTGGATCCAGTGGATGATTTATGCCGATTCTGGTTTGGAAGTACCATCAACGAGAACCCCTTTCTTTTCTCACGGTATTTCGCACACTGGGTGGAAAATTGTTTAAACTCAGATTAGGGGCCTGCCAACTTTTTTTTAGAATGTCTCGTATATCCCATTAATGTGTTTTCTTGTAAAATTTGCATATATTTTGTGTATTTATCTATAGTTTTGACAGACAGACTTGTGAGTTTTCATGTTGTGAAGAGGCCCTTTGAGGCTTCAGTGAGGTTGGCATTAAGTTGATCAACACTGACAGTTGGGGAGAAGATTTCAAGGAGTCAGTCATTAAACTGAGGGACTACTTGACAGTGCTGAAAGCAAAGCCCAAACATCTCTATGCAATTCCCCTTTTATCTAGTAAATACAAGCTAGATAAAAGCAAGTGATTTTTGTGTTTGTGTTGTACCACTTTTGAGTGAGATTATTATTATTTTATCTATTTTATGCAATACTTTTCCAGTACCATGGGCAATGACTGAATGATCCACTTATGCATTAAAAGGAGGTACACTCTCTCCAAATTTGTACATTAAAAGACATCGGCAGAGGACATGCCCATGTGGATATGCTGTGGTCGGAGTCAGAAGGCTTTTCTTCATCTCCACTGGCAACTAAAAACTGACATTCACTGTCATCTGCTGTCAAACAACATAATATACAGTATAGTAAAGTGTGTAAAACATGTGTCAGTGGTCCCTCCCTTTCCGCTATATGTGGCCATTGTGGCGACTGTTGAGGGTAAAAAGTGTGTGTTGTTTCATACTCAATCTGTGGACTGCTTTGAGTACGATTCCATATTTGACAGTGTGAAGGCACGTATCCACTCCAAACAGGAAGTGTTAGTTAAGTCGGCGATTTGGAACACAGCAACCTACATGAAACCATATTTGTATTTAATGACCCATATCTATCCCCTGTGCATATCTAATTCCAGTTTTATCACTTCACATCTGAGATATTTGAGATTGAGATGGTGGCTACAATGAAAAATATTCTACAGCCCCCCCGGAACAAAAGTGAAAGTACACAAACACATTTGTGGAGGATTATTAGCTTTGCATTGTGCTGTCAACCATCTGCGGTTGTGATTGGTAGATCTGCGCCCATTTGCCAGTATAGTGATTATAATATTAGCTCGGCTACAAGTCAGTGATTGCTGAGCTTTGCAGACATGCTATGCTATGTTTACATTTGGCTTGTCATGCGTGTCTGCATTTGAATTACAGTTTAAATTTATGTAATCCATCTGCTCTGTGTGTGCAGAGACAATTGACTGTGTTTGCTCTTAATGGTTGCTGGTCTTTTCTGCCTCTGTCTTCAAGGACGATGCTCATTCTCTCTCTGATTGTTTTAATACTTCTGTGCTACATTTTTGCTGTAGCCACATGCTTTGAATTATTTGTGTTAGCATCACAGTGCTAAATCCTGGATTTGTATCTAGCCACAGGTGCATGTATCTGTGATGTCTTTACTAAAGCAAATTTCACAGGATCAATGATGGAATCCCAGCATCTGTCCAGAAATAGCTAGCTTCTCCATAACGGGTCGAAGAAGAAAGAAGATTAGATACATTCTCGTCAGCATGTCTTGTTATCACTCTCAGTTGGGGTTGTTCACCTCCCCCCACCTTTAATCCCACCCTATTCCAACAGACAGGGAAAATGCTCCCTGCGACAGCATGCTTCACACGCAGAGAGGCACGCTTGGCACCTCATCTGTCCCCAGCATGCAACAGTGTGAACAGTTCGCAGGCCATTTTTCATGGCTTCTTTAGTCTTTAACTCTCTTTTATTTTCCGTCTCCACAAGGTCACTGACATTTACTTCATGAAAAGCCATGTCAAACTCCTACTGATGAACCTCTGATGACTTTTTCCATTTGCCCTTGCTGTTTTTCTTCTCCTTCACCGTGTTTGTTCCACCAAAGTACAGTGGTGCAGTATTTCCAGAAATGGATTGGAGGAGGGAAAAAAGGGGCAGTGGGGGGGCTGACGAGGTGGAGCGTGAGGGGAGGGGCAGGTTGCCGGAAGGCTCTACTCTGTGGCTGGCCTTGTCAAATTGATTGATGAGAAAGGCAAGCTTGTGTTCTTGGCAGGCTTGGGATTCATCCTCCTGGCAGCATTGATACACTTATCTAGGTTTAAAGTGGCGGCGGTGGTGGCGGGAGGCGTCGCTGTCACACTGCAAGGGTGTTAAGAAGGAGGTTAGACTGCTGCACATCATGCCAAATGAGATTGGGCACCAGCCGATACACATGGTACAATGTCATGCGAACACATGAATATGCTTTCTGGTTTTAATGAACACACACCCGATAGGATGGGTGAGTGATAGATAGCCTCCAGGAGAGATGAGGGAGCACATGTAGTCTGTGTTTTCTGTCTCTTTGACACTGAAGTATGAAAGGAACACGGCATCACTGGCTAAATTGAAGATAAGAAATATGGTGGGAAACATGGACGTGCAGTAAGGCTCCTTTTCCAACAAATTATGTTGCACTTTAGAGGCTTTTGTGGTACTCCAGGTCCCCTTCACGTTCCTTTCTTTACTGGAATTTGCAGAACGACCGCCAAAATACACCAATGTCATAGAGTGAACGACAAAACACAGGTAGGCTTTTTTTTTCTTGTTTGTGCTGTTGACAAATGCACCATGAAATCTTTGGAACTCATTGGAATTTCAGTGCAACTGAATTTATGTTATCTGTCCATGCTGGAAATAAATCAAGCTTATTGAAGTTACCTAAAGTAAAACTTTCACTGTCAAGACCAAAGAATAAGAACAAAGTATACCTTCTTACTGACAGACATAATTTCACAAAGAAATTCAATTTCTCTTGTCCGGTTATTTTTATGGTTTACAGTGATACTGTGTATCGCTGTTATTTCTGTATTCCACTGTGGCTGCCTTTCAAACAAAAGCTTTGCATCACACCAAGAAAGCTTTGATATCCTGCTTGCAGACAATGGAAATTTGGAAGTCCTTAATATACATGATCAAAGGGAATCAGCTCAGTGCAATGATAGCAACACAATCACAAGCTCACAAATATATACTCAGACACATAAGTGTAGACACAAACACACCCTCAGTCAATTTTAGGTCATCATGAATCCCAAATGTTATACTAAAGTAATATGTTTATTTATGACACCAAAATATCTGAAATGATATAAATAGTGATGTTTTTAAAGTAGTAAGAAAAAAAGATCAGCTATAGCCCTTTTTGTGTTTAAAAAAAAAAAGAAAAAAAAAGATTTTGAAGCATTTGGAAATGAAAACCTTCAACTTTCATCTCGGCATCGACAGCTGCTCCATTTCCAGAACAACGCTGGAGGGAGAGGAACATGTTCTTTCAATTCTTTCACCATGAAAGAAAGTTGAAATTGCATTGCCACGCCATAGAGCTGAGGGGGAAGGGATTTGTCTTCTAGTTGTGACATTATCTTAATCCGCTGTCCAGATCCCAGTGTGGAGAAAAAGATGGCAGTTATATTTTCATTCTTATGCCGTCCCACAACACGTAGTGCCATTAAAGTACTGTTTGACAGGGTTTGAGGAATAGTGACAGTAGCTGACGTCATTAAGCAGTGCAAGTTGCATCATGCTGAACAAACAAGCCAGTTCTACCTTCAGCATAACTTCTCTGTTCAAACATACAGTCTCTCGGTAGAGATTTGAAATCCTGTATTTCAGAGGCTCTTCTATAACTCTCCAGAAATCTGAGCAGGCCCTGAAATGTATTTGGATTTTTTTTTGTGTGTTTTGAATAAAAGCAAAACAAGAAACCTTCAAATACTAAACATAATCTGCATTGGTTCTTCCATTCAATGAGGTCCACAACCCTGAGCCCTCAGTGCAGAGGAACAAAGTCAATCTTCCCACCAGTGATGGGTGAATGAAGGAAATCTTGCATCCAGCAAATTTCTTTTTTCAGCCTTTATTAATTCAGGAAAAACTGAGTAGAGATTTAAGATGAGACATTTTCAACATCACCATTCTTCATACAACCTTGTTTCCAAAAAAGTGGTGACGCTGTGTAAAATGTACATAAAAACAGAATGCGATGATTTGCAAATCAGATAAACCCATATTTAATTGCAAATAGACCAAAGACAACATATCAAATGTTAAAAAACATTTTTTAAATTGTTTTAGAAAAAAAAAATATATCTAATCTAGCAGTGAAATATCCACTATAGCACTATATCACTGGTACTTTGGTTAATGTCAGTAACTGTCGCAAGACGTTGTTTACATTTAACAGATACCACAATCTTTCCTGAACCTTTAGACCTGTGCTTTTGTTTCCTAAATCACAGACGGGAGTCTGGATGTGATCCCGGTCTCTGATGTTACAGTTGTGTGCATTGCTCACCCACCACTTAACCTGACCAACTTCTGCCTGTGTTCATAAATGTTTATTCCTTTAAATCATGACATTGGATTTCATCATAATCCAGTCAAGTGATTACACTACTGTAACACTGCAATTGGAAAAAATATATTTTGTTAAATATATTTTCTGAAACGAAGTACTTGCTTAGAGGTGATTTCAAATGAATTCCCCTCTCTACTGCCTTTGCTCCAGCGGAAGAAAATATCAGCCACACCATGAATGCACTTTGGAAATATTTGTTTCCTAATTAGGTACCACAGGGCTAACCAAATGTCATGACCATGACATCCCTGTTCATTGTTTCTTTTAGTTTGCACAGAAATAAGTAAAACAAATACATGTTTTAACAGCTGCTGTTCTGTATTTTACCATATTTCAGTAAAGTATGCATTTTTGCATTTTAAATAAGAAGTATGAATTATTAATAAACACACATTTGGTAGTCATTGCCGCTCTGTGTATTCCCACCGACACGCACATACTGCTGGGAGTTGCCAGGTGTAATATTTGCTTCAAAAATGTTTTTATACAGCATGCAACATTCATAGCACATGAATGATTTAAGCTTTAAATCATGATGAAACATTTGCCCACTGCAACATTCAGTGAAGTGTAGATTGAAAAAAAACTGTTCAAAAAGTGACTTTAAGCAGTTGACCCTGAGCAGCTGATTAAACACTAACATGTAAAGAATGTGGATGAGGTGGACAGCTTTAGTGACAACATTAGTGATAACATCTGAAATATTTGGATGGGCTATGGGTTGGCAGGGGATTTTAGATTTTAGATTCAAAACATTTAACTTTTTTATTTTATGATTTGTTGTTGATAAACCTTTTGAAACTTATATGTAGTTATAAATTGCCCTACCTAGACCAGCAACAACATTGAAACAGGGTTGATCCTGCGTAAGTCTTGGTTTAGAATATTAAATAGTCAGTTATCATCTCATCTGTCATCACCTGTGGGCTCGTCGAGGCCTACTGAACCTATTGGGTAGACTACAGTTACTTGTAGGTGAGAAGGTTACAGTAATTGCTGGGTTGAGTAGCTATTGTGGTTAATATAACATCTTTATTTTAATAGCATGTTCAGGTCCCACATGAAAACAAAATCAGTGTTTATTGTATTCATGGAATGTACTTACGTTATGTATTATAACCTTTTCAAGTAACATAATGTTTTTCCTAAGTGGTTTGGCAGCTAAACCTAACCAAACAGTAATTATATCAGTTTTTTTGTTTTGTTTTCTGTGGTGCTCTTGTAGTGGTGGAAGGCAGTGGGCACTTATTTGAATAAAAGCTATGTATTTTCATATAAATATGAACTATTTCCTATTGCAGATTTATTTAAAAGATGTACTGTGTGCCAGAAAAATAATAATCACAAAACACTGGTAAAACAAAATTTCTAGTTAATGGATATTTATCCTCCCATTGTCAGTCTGTATGCAGCAGCCAGCTATAGGGATAGGTATGTATTATCTGTAATTTATTTGATCTTATCCATACTGATTGGTTATTTTTCATTGTGGAGTTTTTTTTTTTTTTTTTTTTAACAATCATTTTATAAAATAATAAATTCAGAATGGGATTAGAGTAGATTCATAATTTAAAAATGCTAACATTACTGTTGTTACCACAGCAGTAGACATGTTTATATTCCTGTCATTAAAATACAGAAAGAAATTTAGAAAGAATGAATCTTCCTCCTGTCCTCCTTGCTCCTCCCTCTGCTCCAGGTAAAAGGAGGCGGGGCCAGTTTGGGAGGGGACTGCTGCTAACTTTAAAAGATGTGTTTCAATATACTTTACAAACTAAGCTAAACTCAGCAGCCACGCATTTCCCTCGTGTCTCTTTAGGAATGGCTGAGATTGTCACTAAAATAAGAAATAGTCCACTTAAAGTGGACTATTTAGTTTCATTTGAGATCCGTCCACCTTGTGTTCAAGTTAGGCTTCAGCATTACCACAATCTTGAGGGCTAACCCCCTTCATTTTCATCAGCAGGTGCCACATTGGCCACGGGAACTTAGCTTAGCTTGTGAGTAATTTAAAAGTACTTACTGACAAATAGCTTTAACTGTAGGCACACAGCACTGCTGTGTTCAGACTATACCGCTGACTTTATATTCTAGTGTGATGTCTGGTTGTCAGCCTCACCGGCACACACATGCTCTCTTTCAGCCACACACTTATGCACTAGTAGAATAGTCTGATAACAAGCCAAACATAGGATGTGTATGTACATAGACTAACAGAGTTAGTTAGCTATGCTAACTATGTTAGTTAGTTATGGTAGTTAGCGGCCCGAAGAACTACAGGCTAACTGAGTAGTCTGGGGAGCCAGGGAAGGGCTCTAGATGCCACACCTAAACAATATATTGTTCTCTTCACTTGAATTGCAAGTAACTAGGTTTCAGGGAACAAATGCCACGACAAAATAGGAGTGCAAAGGTTATGGATAAGGATACATTTTACTGTGTTTTGGCTGACTGATTTTCAGATGTATTTATCTGAGCGAGAGTACAACACTGACAAAAAAAATAAATAAATGGAAGTGACTCATTCTTCTTCAATGAATTTTAGCATGGATGGTCTTTGTTGGATGCTGTCAACGACATCAACCAGGAGAGCTCATGTGTGCGTTACTATGCATGAAACTTGGACAGAGGTGCGCTGAAGGCTCTTTTCAGAATCCTGACAATAAATTGGACAAAAAACAAGCCACACAGCAGGGCCGGGAGTTCAAACTACCATTAATTATGATTGTCAACCAACACTATGTTTTGGCAATCAAAGTAGGCTTGGGTGGTGTTTTCTCAACAAACTTTATTTTTTTATGTTTACAATAGCTGCTAACGTGACAGTATGTGATCAGAACTTGTAGCTTCATGATGGATAATGACCATCTTTCCTGTCCTTTGCTCTCTGCAAACAATACTGTCTGACTTTTTATTGGGTTTTTTTTTGTCTTTTTTTTAATGGTTGCTACAAGGGCAGAGATGTGGCAAAGTACTGTCCTAGAATAAGATTCTTTAAATACTACTCGGAATTATCACTGAAAATTTGAGTCACAGAGGCATTCTAATGTCTCGTGTAAGGTTTGGGAATAAACATGATCATAATCAATTCGTTCAATAACCTAGGAACACAAAGCTCATTAAAATGTTCTCAGTTTCTCCTCCTTCAATGAGTGGCATCATGACCACCATCAATCTTCCATTCCAGCCTTTTGACAGGAAAGTGGTTACAACACAAACTAGTTTAGCAGCTTAACTTTAATGAGTTTACAACATTGTGGCAAAACATATGATTCAGAAAGTAGCTTTCTCTTACTTAAAAAAATTAACTAAGACTTAGTTATTCTGTCATACCGCTTCGGTTAAAGAGCAATACAGAACTGCTTTCATATTACTCACATATTCCAGTGCTGTTGCACACTGTTGCTCTTACTTTAACAAACATCTTCTATCAGTAAAAACAGCTTTCTCATTTCTAACTTATGATCAGTGAACATATACAGGCCTGCAGTGTGTACAGACTGCTGAAGGTTATCAGTATTAAGGTTAGGAGTAGCAGAACAGCCGCCTCATCAACCATTATGGAAACCTCTTAAAATATCCATTCCTGATTCTAGCAAACCAAATGCATTTCAATAAGTTCATAAATTCCCAAAGTTTGCAGCTGCTTATATTTTTGATACACAGCATTTAAAAAGTGAATATCTTTGTCTGTATATTTTTCATATTATATGACTTGCTTATAGCAATATTTAAATTTTACCCATTGGGTCAAAAACCTGAAATTTGCAGTATAGATTGTAATACTTTACTGTGTCTATATTGTGTCAAAATTAGAATTTATTATATGTGATTTTGTGCAATAACTTGTGAAGCTGTTTCATTGTTAACCAGAGAGACATACAGTGCATCCGGAAAGTATTCACAGCGCTTCACTTTTTCCACATTTTGTTATATTACAGCCTTATTCCAAAATGGATTAAATTAATTTTCCCCCTCAAAATTCTACACACAATACCCCATCATGACAATGTGAAATAAATCTTTTTGAAATTTTTGCAAATCAATACAAAATAAAAAATTAAAAAATCACATGTACATAAGTATTCACAGCCTTTGCCATTACACTCAAAATTGAGCTCAGGTGCATCCTGTTTCCACTGATCATCCTTGAGATGTTTCTACAACTTGATTGGAGTCCACCTGTGGTAAATTCAGTTGATTGGACATGATTTGGAAAGGCACACACCGTCTATATAAGGTCCCACAGTTGACAGTGCATGTCAGAGCACAAACCAAGCCATGAAGTCCAAAGAATTGTCTGTAGACCTCCGAGACAGGATTGTATGGAGGCACAGATCTGGGGAAGGGTACAGAAACATTTCTGCAGCATTGAAGGTCCCAATGAGCACAGTGGCCTCCATCATCCGTAAATGGAAGAAGTTTGGAACCACCAGAACTCTTCATAGAGTCGGCCGCCCGGCCAAACTGAGCGATCGGGGGAGAAGGGCCTTAGTCAGGGAGGTGACCAAGAACCCGATGGTCACTCTGACAGAGCTCCAACGTTGCTCTGTGAAGAGAGGAGAACCTTCCAGAAGGACAACCATCTCTGCAGCACTCCACCAAGCAGGCCTGTATGGTAGAGTGGCCAGACGGAAGCCACTCCTCAGTAAAAGGCACATGACAGCCCACCTGGAGTTTACCAAAAGGCACCTGAAGGACTGTCAGACCATGAGAAACTAAATTCTCTGGTCCAATGAAACAAAGATTGAACTCTTTGGCCTGAATGCCGAGCGTCATATTTGGAGGAAACCAGGCACCGCTCATCACCTGGCCAATACCATCTCTACGGTGAAGCATGGTGGTGGCAGCATCATGCTGTGGGGATATTTTTCAGCGGCAGGAACTGGGAGACTAGTCAGGATGGAGGGAAAGATGAATGCAGCAATGTACAGAGACATCCTTGATGAAAACCTTCTCCAGAGCGCTCTGGACCTCAGACTGGGGCGAAGGTTCATCTTCCAACAGGACAACGACCCGAAGCACACAGCCAAGATAACAAAGGAATGGCTTCGGGACAACTCTGTGAATGTCTTTGAGAGGCCCAGGCAGAGCTCAGACTTGAACCCGATTGAGCATCTCTGGAGAGATCTGAAAATGTCTGTGCACCGACGCTCCTCATCCAACCTGATGGAGCTTGAGAGGTCCTGCAAAGAAGAATGGGAGAAACTGCCCAAGAATAGGTGTGCCAAGCTTATAGCATCATACTCAAAAAGACTTGAGGCTGTAATTGCTGCCAAAGGTGCTTCAACAAAGTATTGAGCAAAGGCTGTGAATACTTATGTACGTGTTATATTTTCGTTCTTTATTTTTAATAGATTTGCAAACATTTTAAACAAACTTTTTTCACGTTATCATTATGGGATATTGTGTGTAGAATTTTGAGGAAAACATTTAATTTAATCCATTTTGGAATAAGGCTGTAACACAACAAAATGTGTAAAAAGTGAAGCGCTGTGAATACTTTCCGGATGCACTGTATTTAGTCTGTGTAATTAGTTTATGAGCTCGTCCAGAAACTTAATGGTGCAACATGGCAGGCTCCGTGGAAGAGTACCCGCTCCCTCTGTAGATACCAACAGAACCAGACTCGAGCATGGGTAACTATCTGTATCAGCTGGTTGGGATGAGAGGAGAGTGTGAAGAGCATCAATTGGGATACCACGATGACATGAATGGCCTCTTTTTAGATCCAGATGTGAGTGGTACTGGACACATCTGCTCTCAAATCACCAGGGCAAATGTCAGTCTACATCAGCTGCTTATCCCGATGGCATCAGTGTCCTTCAATTTTGCTGAGGAAGGTTCCCCACTGGGTGAAATAACCCAGAAGTAAATAAGTTGTAGTCCCTAAGAGAGGCACAGTGGACAGCATTGTCGCCTCACAGCGAAATGATTCCTTTCTGTGCGGCGTTTGCATGTTCTCCCTGTGCCTGCGTGGGTTCTTTCCGGGTACTCCAGCTTCCTCCCACCGTCCCAAAACATGCACCGTAGGTTAATTGGTGATTCTACAAATTGCCCTTAGGTGTGAATGAAAGCATGAATGGGCTTTGTTTCCGTTTGTCTCTGTGTTGGCCCTGTGATAGACTGGCAACCTGTCCAAGGTGAACCCTGCCTTCGCCCAAAGTGAGCTGGGATAGGCTCCCCCCCGTGACCCTGTTCAGGATAAAGCAGGTATAGATAATGGATGGAAGGATGACTAGTTCCCCAGTGGGTGAAATAATCCAGAAGTAAATAAGTTGCAGTCATTAAGAGCTGTTCCAATTCGTAAAAATGTTTAGGAAAGGAACTTCAGTGCTTCCTTTATTATCTCCTTTAGCAGAAGGTACACTGGACCGTCCTTTATGAAATGAAAGGAGATAGTGACACATTAACATGTAATGCCAATCTTGCATGGAGTAAACAATTGTTGTTTTCCCACATTTCAGCATCAATATTGCTCGATAAACATTGCAAAAGTGCACAAATCATAAATTGCGTGTTTTTGCTGCCGGAGTCATACACTCAGACCTCTCCATAATCACTTAACTCCTTTCATGTATGTTCAGTTTAGCCTCTTTCACCACGCTCTACAGTTTCACATCTTCTACAAACAGAAATGTCTTTTAAAACTTTACTGTGATGAAGAGTCTCCAACGGGGTCTGTTAGTAAGACTCACCAGGGTGTAGTCTGAGTTTTTTAAAAACGTTAACAGTTTAGTTTGTTGCTTCTCGCTGTTTGTAGAAGTATTTTCACTGAGTTTCTTAAATACCAGCATACAGCAGCAGATCCACGAGAGTGTCTCTGCAAAGTTGTGCCCATTTAAGCACGAGGAACAACATCATTAACTTCATTAACAGCCTAAATATGCCCGACATGGATCTAATGGATCTAATGCTAGGCTAAATGACATTGTGTAGCTCGCCATACCTTCCTTCTTCCCTTCAGACAGGTGAGCTGTTACATTTTGTTACTGTTACTTATCAGCTGCAGGTAAATTATTGATCCACAGCGTCCGTCCTCAGGCTGAGTATTGATCACAGCTGGAGCGATGTTTTTATTTCATTGTTAGTAAAAGTCTGATCTGTTTGCTAAAGTCCAACATGTTTTTTTTTAGATTAGCATTTCACAGTCTCATAGGGGGATATTTGAAATAGGCCTATATTATTGTGCATTGGCTACAGATGTGCTCCCATAACTAAAGTAATGTCTCTGACCAATCACATAACTACAAAAATTTGGAAATCGGTAGCTGAGTAACAATAGACACGTTATTGTAGCGCAATTGGGTTGCTGTGTTACACTGTAGTTTTTTATTTTCATATGTTGATAGTGAGCTGATAGAATGAATAATCATAAGTGCAGCGCTCTAACGTACTTGCGTAACTATAAGTTCAGCCTGACAGAGGGCTGTCATTTATAAGAAATGTAAATCTTAATGTAACTAAATGTAAATTGTAACTGTTTTGTGCTTTATTTTGCATTGCAGTGTCCAGTCTTCTGTTACCAAACTGTTTAACTTAATTTTACCTATAACTTTAAAAGTACTTCCATTTGATTTATTTATATATTTTTGTCAGGAAAAGAATTTGGCTGAGATGATGGCTGGGTGGAAGCCATGTGACACACAAAGCAGAACATCACATATCACTGAAGGCAAATTTGTTGAGAATTATAAAACCAGATTTGATTCAAATCTAATCAAGGGAGTCAAAGTTAGGCAAAGATTTGATAGGAGATTGGTTTCATAAATAGCATTTATCCAGAGTAGATTTTACCTTGTGGCGCAAATAATCTTATTGGTTGAGTTAAATATAAATTGCCAAAGAAATATAGGCCCAATCAATTCCAATCTGGCTGATATAAGATGAGCTGTGTGCTTGCCGTGGCATGCGATCAATTAAAATGCACACCTGGTGATATTCCCAGTTTTGGATGGCTCTGTGCTATAAAGTAGAACACTTTTGGCTGTTATTCAGGGAATGAATGTCAGGGCTTCCTATGGGCATTCCCATGTGTTCAAGTTAACATTTGATGTATCAAAGACCTTCAGGTAAACATTCAGTTCTCCCTCAAGGTGGCGTCGTTACTATAGTGATGCCACATAAAACCCTCACATCATTTTTAAAATCACCTTAAAATGATTGCTTTTCACTTCTACTATAGAACATTCCATACAAAAAAAACCTAGAAAAACAAAATTCAGTGTGGGCTTCACGTGTCTACTCTGGAATTTATTTGGAATTCAGTCGTGTGGGAACAATGCTTCGGGGAGAGGTTTGCTTTGAACACTTTCTTCTTTTCAGGTGGGCGGGGCTTGCGAGAAGACGTATCAGTGGAAAACAGTGTTTGACACAAGATCGGCTTCATTTAACACAGTGCAAAAAACTTCATAATGATTTAAGAAGCATTGATCTACCTGTGCAACAAACCGCTCCACTTAAGAAGCAACAGGACACAAACATGTGTGTGCACCTCTAAAGAGGGAGAGTGTCTGTCGCTTTTTAAAAGAGCTTATGGTCTGCACGTCACCTTTTAGTATTGCCTCTGCTCGATTGCAACGTCGAAGGACGCTATACTAAAAGTAGTAGTAGAAATAGTAGCTACCACCCACAGACAATGGAAAACAAATAAGAGCACGTTGAGCCGAGGTGAGCTGCTACTGTCAGTGGCAAAAGGGCTACAGAGGAGAAGTTGAGAGGCAGACAGAAAAAAAGCCTTCCAGAAATACCTCACAAAACAAAAACTAAAAGTCATGTCAAAAAGATTATTTCACCATGTGTGGCCGAATCGTGTCTGTGAATAACTGTATTTATTTTCATGTTCCTACTATATATTAAACGGTCATGGTTGCAGGTTAGAGAGACCCAAGCTGTCCCAATTTGGGACTGCAACCTTCAGAGGATGTCCGGTTATGCCATGAAGGCAGAACTAAATGAGCCCGTTTGGTCGACTGATCACTTCACTAGCTGTCCCTGCTCTTACCGTAGCACTGCTACGCTGTGCAAAACTTGCAACTTGGCTTGTAAAGTACTTGGCTGTGCAATAAAGAAACAATACAAATTGTGCTTTGATCACAAAAAGGAAGTCATAAAATAAGTTGAAAGAAAACCAATGAAGACAAAATCGCAGAAAAAAAAGGAAGTTAGAGAATGTAAGTGTGAAAGTAAAGATTTGTAAAGACGTTAAGAAGTGGTAATGAAAGTGAAAAACAAATGGCTGGAGGCAGAGTTGAGCTGTCAAATTAAACACCTTCTCTGTCCACTTTGTTCCGTTGGAGGGAATGATTTTCTTTAAGAGTCTAAGTTATGTAATTATATTTTATATGGTGAAAAGTATAAATTAGTTGTAATGTTACGTCTTCTACTGTGACCAACAACAACACAAGTTATATTCACATCAGTTAACTGATTTTACTAATACTGAATAGCTAGAGAAAACACAAGGAGTACATTAGTATTAATCATTTCATCACAAAACATAATTTATATCCTCAATTTAAAGGGTTAACTAATTGCATTAAAGACAATCCCAGAATAGATGATGATAACTATGAGTGGAAATTACACCAGTTTCATTAAGCTTCGGTGATGACTTTGTCGTCATGGAACTGTAACGATTTTCAATCCTTAGATGGTAATGTTTGTTACATAGAACGAAACGGCAACAAATATGTGTTTGCCAGGGTTTTTGGTAATTACAGTCCCCTTTTGAAGCGATAGATAAGGATTGGGAGGGATAAGGAAGCATCTCCTTACTTAGATATGGCATTTTTGAGCTCTTTCCAAAGTCAGAGGTGATTTGGTTCTCCATACACGATATGTGTATATGGAATGAAAAAAAGGACTCAGTTTCCTGGTGTGACAACCAGGGCAGTGTTTTGGGGTCAGAAAGTGGATTATCAGGTCCTGTTGAGCTTTTAATTAATATGCTTTTTTTGGGGGTAAAAGCTTTGAGACATTTCTTTTATTTTTTTATCCGTCAACAAGTTGTGTCCTGTTCTGGTGTTAAAAAGGTGTTTGTTTGCCCAGCTTGCCCTGGAAGTGGTATGTGAGCTGAAGAGAGTCTATCCTCTACAGAGCAGATGGAAACGCTTCACTGACAGAGTGTGATGTATCTCAGGCCGAAACAGATCCATAACCAGCTAAAAATAAATGAGTAAACCTGTGTACCTTTAGCAAACGATAATGTAAACATGAGCTAGTTAACAACAGTTCTAGTTTGTCGAATGTCATTGAACTATTTCAGTATAATTCTATAGTTAACACGAGTGGTGGAATTTAACAAAGTGTATTTATTTACATGGGTCTCACTGGACAGCTCTGTTGTAAATATATGATGAGTTTGAATAGTATTACTTGACGAACCCAACTGTATATAAAGTTATTAAAATGAGCTCAACCGTAAACATCTACAGCAGTAAAATGCAACACACACGTTAATGCAGCAGTAACTTACATATATCATAGTAAAATGTTGACAGGGAGCATTGGCGAGTACTTTCACTTTTCAAACATTTTGTTAATGATGCTTACATACTTTTAGTGAAGTAAGGTTTTAAATGCAGGACTTTTATTTGCAGTGGAGTATGTTCAGTTTATATTCGTACTTTCTACTTAAGTGAAGAATATGAATACTTCAACCAAAATTGAAAATACCACAAATTGTACTGTAATATTTTGATATGATTCTGTCAATAACCAGCTAACACAGTTTGAGTAGATATATAGGGTTTAAGCCTTGATTTTTTTTTTTTTAAAGGTTTCCACACTAAATATCTGTTTATTTAATAGTCCAATGGCAATCAGTGTTACACTCGATCAAAGCTAACACAAATCCCTACATTTCAGTGTAAAAGTTATGCATGTAGAGGGGAAATTGTGCGCAGAAAACACAATTAACACTGCATTATTTAGGCGATCAATCGAATGCGTGACATCACGGTTTAGGGCAGATCATGGTCATGGTTAATAAAAAGGAAATATTTCTTTACAATAACATTATGGACATGCTTCTTCTTCCAATAGCACTAATTGTGCATCTGAACATGAGCATCTGTCATCTGTTACATGTCCTCTGCAGCTCGTCCAGAATGCTGCAGCTCGACTGGTCTTTAACCTCCCGAAATTCACTCTCACTACTCCGCTCCTCTGCTCCCTTCACTGGTTACCAGTAGCTGCCCGCATCCGTTTCAAAACATTGGCACTTGCGTACCGTGCTGCGAACAGATCGGGTCCAGTCTACATCCAGGACATGGTCAAACCTTACATCCCAGCCCGCTCCCTCCGCTCTGCTTCTATCAATCGGCTTGTTGCTCCCTCGCTGCGAGCTAAACACTCTACAAAATCATGACTGTTTGCTGTCCTGGCTCCTAAATGGTGAAATGAGCTCCCCAACGACATCAGGACAGCGGAAACTCTGTACATCTTCCGCCGCAAACTAAAAACACACCTCTTCCGACTTTACCTTGAACAGTAGAACTTTAGTAGTGCTTAAAATGGCACTTACTGATAGCACTTTGTAGTTTGGCTTTCTTGAAGAAATTGTATTTTCTTGATTCCTGTTGTTCTGGGTTTTGTACCCTCATGGTTGAAATTAACGTGGTTGTAAGTCGCTTTGGATAAAAGCATCAGCTAAATGAAATGTAATGTAATGTGTCAAATGACACAATAAGCCACACTGGAGCATCAGCATCATATTAAAGTTAGGAGTCTTACTATCCATACTCAACTATGTGTCACTGTCCTCACAGCTTGGGGGACAAAAATTATTTTAGTTTTTCTCCGTGACTGAGTCTATATAAATTTCATGTTTTCTCATCTTGTTTTATTAATTCATTTAATCTCCTAAAATGGCTCACATCACCAGACCAAAGACTGTTTTCCATCTTTCACTTGTCTTAAATAACCAAATGAAGCCAAATGAAATATTGTTAAAGGAAGAGACCAGGCTTTTCTTGCATGGGTAGGTCTTTAATCTTTTGCATTGCAGGGGTCAGTGACAATGAAATTAACATAATTGCTCATTAAAATATGCAAATGAGCCCAGATGTTCAACAAGCAACGGATGTGTACTTGTACACAACAGCTCAATATTAAAAGATGATAACAGATAATAGGATAGAAATCCCAGTTAATAGTTTTATCTTTCAAAGGACCATTCATTTTGGAGATACATACAAAATTTAATCTGACTTTCAGTAACAGGCCCAAAAGCCCTTTGTTTATTTACTTTTGTTTTTTAAGTTGGTCTCTTCCAGATGTTCAAAACAAACTGTTTTGTTTTGACCAGTGATTCCTGGTTACACATTATTCTTACTGCTACCCAGTAAAAAGAAGGAAATGGCTCTTAGTGAGGTGTATGACATCAGCTACTGTACACCACATATACTGTATAGAAATTGGAGCTGCTCTACTGACTATGACCAAGATACAACTGTATGTCCAGCCTGACTTTTAGCAGTCATGTTAATTATTAAAGTCTTCTCCCTATTTTAGGACCCAGTGCTGGTTCAGTAAAGTTCTGAGATTGTTTTTTTTTTAGTGAATGAAACTCCAAATAACATGTACTGAAGTTATTGGAGATTGTTATGGTGGATGTCACACCTTTTGTCACAGCAGAGACCGGGGTTCACCTCCAAACTCCTGTGGTTATGTTTAGGCAAAAAAAACCTTTTGAGTTAAGATCAGACAAATGTGGTGGTTTTGAAATAACCACATTGTGTCTCAAGTTACTGTGGACTTCTTCTGTTTTAAAATAAACCACCATCTTTCGCTTACTTTAACCACATGCTGGCAATTCTTGAACATAACTGTAAAACCATTTAATGTGTTGTTACAGCTAGTGGATATCGTACAGCAAGATCAGGTACTTTGTCTAAAACAACATTCAATCATCCCTGATTTGTAACCTACATTAACATTTCCTCATAATTACTTCAAAACGGATTTGCTCCTGGAAATGTATTGTGTACAAACAACATTTGTTGGAGACACGGTTGCCATTCCAGTCATATGAAGCATGCTGGTCCACTGCTTTGAAATAGAGCTCCCTGGATATATGATAAATAAACATGAAAATATTCATGTCCCCCTTTTTTTTTGTACTCGCTCCAGGTTTATAATCTAAAGAGCTGCAGACAAGTAGTGTCTGTAGGCAGTGGACCGAACAGGTAAAGATAACTATAACTGTTTTTTGTGACTCAGCTGATTTTCATATCTAACATTCATTGACTTAGTCTGTTTTTTTGTTTTTTTTCCAGATTTAAATAATGTTCTTTTGACTTACACTTGAATTCAGTGAGCGAGAAGAAAAAGAAAAACAATGCGCGTTGGCCCCAGACAATCCAGTCGATACCTAATTCACCAGAACGGTGGCATATCTAGTGTACTTCTTAGCTTATGTACGTTGCCTGACTGAGCTTTCAACAGATGGAAGACTCCCCCTTTTCTCGTTGACCATTCTGTTCGAAAATGATATGAATATGTATTTTGTAGGGCCTACTGTTGTTTTACAGGGACTAACAAACAATGGGACTTACCCACAGGATTTTTTTTTTTTATCTGTTTGAAATAGAAGTCTTCAGAGAAAATTAAATAACCCTTTTAATACCACTGTTCCTTTACACTCTGTTTCTGTCACCACTCACCCCTCTTCCTGTCAAGTACCACCAATTACTAGACTGGTGTTGAGCAAGCTGCTATTGAAGCCACCTGCTCATTATTCACCATTACCCCACTGTGTCTCTGGAGTGCCTTGTCCCCTCTCAAATAATTTCCAAGATCTCAGTCTGAATCACTGAGTTGTAGTGGCAAGAGGATGCCTCAAGAAAACAGTAGAGAAAACGTGGTGGCAGGCTTTTTTTCTTTTCAAGTAAACAGTGTCTGGATGAAAGGATCCCTGCTGCCTGAAATCTTTGCATGCAATAAGAAAACAGAGAAAGTTGAAGTTTCACTTGAAACTCCGTCTTGTATATGGGGTTATGTCAGATCTAAAATGATGATGTGAGGAATAACTGTGTTGGCTAATTTGGCTTAATCCACATATCACTCACTACAAGTGGTAGATACTGTATTCTCATACATTGACAGAGGTGATTCCTGTGGTGTGTGATCCCATCCCATAATGGATGTCAGGGGGAGTTTGGAGTCTCTAAGTGGATTATGTTCTCGCTTTTGTGAATTTTGGCAGATGTATACGTGCCTCTATCAAAGCAGATAACTGTGTTCAGGAAAATAGTGCAAAAGAACATTGTGCTGTGCTTCTTTTGTGCCACAGCTCATCATCATAGTGCATATCCTGAAATGAGGATCGCTTGTTGTTGCTCAAAAAGGTCAGAAGAGCTTATATTTTAATATAGAGAAGATGGCAGGGATATCTGGACATGTTATACAAAATCATATTCAATTTGGGTTACAGAAGTCCTCCGCAATGATGAAATGTATTTTCTCAAGTAGTTTTCTTTGGGTACTTTTACTTTCCCTGGGCTGGCAGGAGATCTGTTTTTTACTTCACTATAGTCATGGATGAATTTGTTGGCCCCGTTTACAGCTCATTGAAAAAAAAATTACATTCCCCTTGAAAAGTAATGACATTTAAAGTTATTTTCTCACGTATACTTGCATGCCTTTGGTATGTCATAGAGTGAAGCAAATCTTCTGCAAAGATAATTCTAAAATGGCCTCGACAGATTTGTGGGTACCCTCAGAAAAAACAAGAAATAATTGAGTTACAGTGATATTTCAAACTAAAGGTTTTTCGTTAATTAGTATCACACGTCTTCAATATTGTAATCAGTCATTCAACCTGTTTAAATCGCGAAAAGTGTTCACTGTGCTGTTTGGTGTCATCGTGGGCACCACACTGAACATCGGCCAGAGAAAGCAGAAAAGATCAGAAAGAACATTATAGACAAGCAAGTTAAATCTAAAGCATATACGACTATTTCCAAGCAGCTTGATGTTCCTTGGAAAACAGTTTTGAGTAATATGAACTAGTTTAAGGTCCATGGGGCTGTAGTGGGACTGCCTGGATGCAGCTTTAGGAGGAGAATCTACCCCAGATTGAACAGAAAGGTGGTGGTGGTGGTGATAGGCAAAGATAGACAAGTAAATAAATGCTAAATTTCAAGGTTTAGCTACATCTGTGTCATGAATCCAGCATGGTTCACTTTCTAAGGAGTGGCCTCTGTAGACAAAGACCTGGGAGGACTTCACTGTCAAAGTAAAACTTTAGAAAAGAAACGGCTGAAATGTGCTAAAATCCATTTTGAGTCACAATGCTGAAGTTGAACTTTTCCAAGAAAAGAATACAATACTTTTGAAATTCTTTTGTGAGGGCTGCAGAGTGCCCAGATTTTATAATCTATGCAGTGAACAATGCAATTTCATGACAATAAAGGCATTCTGAAGCGAAGTGTGCTGACCAGTGTCAGAGAGCTCTTTCAGTCACATGCAGCGTATGGGGTCCTCCAACAGGATAATTACATAAAACACACAGGTAAAATCACCCTACAATTACTAAGAACAAAACATTGGCCTATTATGTGACTGTTCATAGAAGTGGCCTTCTATGAATCCTGATCTGCATCCTATCAAACATCAATGGAGAACTACACAAGTTATTCGTTTGCAGGGATCGCAAAATATTAGGTTAGGGGTCCCATCAATTTTGTCATTATCATTTCCATTTTTCATTATGTAAAATATCTTTTGAATCAAAAATCAAAAGTAAATTAATTTGTGTTATTAAATATGGACTAAACAACCATTTTGCTCGTTTGAAATGATTTCAGAGAAAATTGTGGGTTTTTCTTTTTTTCATGGAGGTACCAACAAATTCATCCACGACTATGTTTATCTTACAACTACAGTAAGTCGTTTTTAACAGATTAACATTTTACATACAAACAGACACAGAGTTCACAGACCTCCGCCAGGGCCCGAAGTCCAAACTTCAATGATACACAAATCTGCCTGCAACTGCAAACACCATCTATATCTAAACCTTTTTCCTGCATAGTGCTTCACTAAAACTTTTCATCTCAGTTGCTTAATATTCCACTGTTTTTCATCAGCTAGTGTGTACCTGGTAAACCATCGAAATTAAGTTAAAAGAAATCCATATTGTGTTAATGGCAATATTCTGACTTTGTTGGTATATAATGACATATGTGCATAACTTACACAGCAGCAACAAACATGGCTGAACGTGTAGACAAAATCCGAAACTAACTGAGTTACTGTTACTGTAAATAATAAATTGAGATAATTTTTGTTTCGTTATAAATATTTGAAGGCAAACTGTTTGGTCTTTATGCTGACTTGCATTTTTTATGTTCTTGAAATTGTTGATAAAATATTTTTTAAGTATTTTGTTATGTCAAGAATTATGATTAGAGCAAAAATACAATGCAATATTATCATATTTTTGTGGACCATGTCGCCCACCTTCAGGATGAACCCCTCTGGCTTTCAGCCATCTGGACACTTCTGTGTTTACTACTATGCTAGATTTGGCCATAGCATCTCATTACTGAGACATCAGCTCATACAATTTTTCAGATTTACATGCTAAAACATCCTGGTTTCCATCAGCGTATTTCGGATATTTATTAAAAAATATTCAAAACTGGGATAAGTGGTTATAAAAGTGTTGGAGACCAACATATTTTAAAAAATCTACTTCAAAAATCAGATCACCAAGATATTAGTGTGCCAAACACACTCATATAATAATACAATACGCTTGATAATGTTGGACTGTAATGGCCACTGCATAGACATTATGCATGTATGTATGTATTTACCTATTATCTCCTAATACTTGAAATATTCCAAAAATCTTAAATGCAGGACTTAATTCAAAGGGGTCTTCAGGTTTCCGTAAGCTAAGATGGGGATCATTTGTGGGTACAACATACGCATTTTTATTGGGTGCCTATTGTATTGGTAATTTTCAGAGAGTTTGAATGAACCCACTGAGCCACTTCTGTCAACATATTAAAGTAATCTGGACCAATATTTCTTTGTGGCTGTGCAGTGAGGCAGCTTTTGAAAGGAAAGGATTGATAAACACATCGACCAAGAATGCGCTGACAATCACGATTCCCCTAATTTTCTATTGTGCACAGCACATGCAGGAAGATGGAGGCAGAGGAAAAGCAGAAGCATGACCAGCAGCTGATCAGGACATTGTATGTGAAATGAGCTTGACCTTTTTACATGTAAGGACAATGCTTTTGTTCATGCAGGCGTGTGGACAAGACACAGAAACCCTCCTGACAAGCAGCTATTGTAAACAGTACAAGGAGACTCAGTCCCACAATTGTTCTGCTCATTGTTTGAACAGCAGTATTTTTCCTTTTTTTTCCATTATGATCTAGCACAATTAAATCAGGTTGGCCGGGTTTCTCAATGGGGTTTCCTCTGTGTTATTAAAGCTTTTTTCTAACAGCAGTGAGACACTTTTTTACTATATAGATCACTCTCTTTGTCCGTCTTCAAGATTGAATTGCCATTAGTGTTTGGCAAATTAATGTGCCCTTCCAACTTAATGATCCAACTTAGAATTGACCTGCCGGAGAGAATTAGCTGTGCATACCAACACATTACAATAACACCACAATTCTAGCTTTCAGGTCCTGCTGATGATGCAGAAAAAGCCTTAGGAGCTTCCGCTTCAAGTTCTGTCTGACTTCTGTAAGAGATCATGTGTGCATTTATGAATGGAAATCTCTACCACAGTTTATAATCCTATAAGCACACAATATGACTGCAAAATATCTCAAATACAGAATATCACATATTCTAGATATTAAGTTATCAGGATGAGCAGGTCACCTGGGTAATGCCAAGGATTATACTTTTTTAATAAATCCTTCCTGTGTTGCCACAAGGTAATTCACATTAGCAAGATTTCAAGCTCAGGAAGATAAACTTCAGCTCACTGCGCTCCCTGTTCATAGCTGATGCTAAGAAGTTGAATATATTTCAAGCATCTTAGTTAAAGTAAGTTTTTGGTCTGCCCTTTTGAAACTTTTTCTGGTTAATTAGAAGCTAATCACTAGCTAGTAGCTGATAGCAAGGACCTTGTGTCTTTTATCTATTTGCCTCCTGTTTTGTTTTTGTGCTGGGTATCTTAAAATTACCTGTTTGATTTTTGACTGGGTGCAATCCCGAGGACAATGAAGAAAGGATAGATCCTCTTCTGGAAATGGATTAAAGTGCAACTACACATTACACATGGCGTGTCAGCTGTCGAGTAACATATGTGTCTTTTTGACAGCGCTCTGCTGCCTGGTCAATAACACCTGAAATAGAACAAGGATTGGTTTATTAAGCCACATGCTCACTGAAATGTAGAGGCTGGTACCCAAAAGAAGCGAGCTTTCATTTGATTGCAAAATCTTATCTTGGAAGCAGCTGTGAGGTGCAGCGCCGGTTAGGAGAGACATATAGGAGAATATGAGTTTGTCAATACAGTAGCAACTGTTCTTTAACCGCAGGCTTGACCCTGAAGTGAGCTCGAAAGAATTGGTTATCAAGTTTGACTTGCTTCGCTTGTGATGCATTTAGAAAAAGGGTTTTCTTGATTCTTCATGGAAACGATGCCGCCTATTGGTGAATTATATGTATCGACATCGCTTATCTTTAGACAAGATATATATATATATACGTATATAAAGCTTTCCAAAACATTTTTCAACCACATTTGTTTCCATTGCTTTCAGCTATTGCAGGTACAGTGTATCTTTCATTTTTAGACATTTCAGATGGGTTTAACAATACATCTGCCACATCCCAGCCTTCTATCTATTTTTGGTGATTGACTCAGCTGCTTCCAGTGTGTGGAGGCGGTCTGAGGCCAGCTGTTCGCTGTTTCTTATGTAAATGTGATAAATGTGCCTCTCTGGTTGTATCTGCGTATCCCTTACATAGTGGTATGCTGCTCGTATTACCACCAGCTGGATGAAGAGCAGCCTGTTGGTATAATGTGTTGCGGTTAGGAAACATTTGTGCCGGTAGGAAACGAGCGGCACACATAGCTGAAAGGATTGTTAACTTCAACCACCTCAGAAACGGTACTTGCCAGTGGAAATACAAACGGCAAGATACCGCTGAAAAGTGAAAGTCGTGCCGCCAAGAGCAAGGTCTCGTAAACAGACCTCCATGAAGCTCAACACGCAGTCCTCTCCTGTTGGAGGGAGCGAGGTGTGTGCCCGGGTCCAAACACACCAATAGAAACTCCTGTCTCATGTATTAGCATAGGTCCCGCCCATTACATCAAACTCAACTCGCAACTGAATGTTTTTGCTTCGCGAGTAAAAGTATTTGATTTGCAACCAAAGGTTTTTTGTGACGAAAGGGAAATTCTCCAGTCTGTGACCCAAACCAACAAAACTGAGGGAGAATGTGTTTGTAAATAAAAGTATGTGCGCTGGGAATTAATTATTTGCATTGCAAACTTGATTTTTGATTGCAATGCAAAAAAATGTGCTCTCCAAATCGCCTTTTTTATGCTTTTTATGCTTGCATAAAAAAGACACAGGAGTACCTTCATTGAACCTGACTAAGAGGTGGGCGGTCATCTGTCTCGTTTGGCTGGGGTGAGGGTAGAGCGGAGGTAAAAAAAAACAAACAGCATAAAGAAATAAGAAACAATAAACATTGGCAGGTCGATGAGGCCCGTCAGCACGGATAGATACCTCCATGAAGGCACTGAGAAAGGCAACAGAGATGTAGCTACCTCTTAATTAGATGAGTATTCTTTGACCTCTCAGGCATGGATCACACTGCCTGCGTGGCGCGTGCGTTACCTGTTGTTGTGAGACGTCATTTTATTTCAGCGTCCATATTAACAGATCAGAGCAGCCCGTTGAGACGTGCGTCTTCGCCTGCATTTCACGTCTCCCCTGTGCGGTGCCTCATTTATGAAATAGAACCCGACGCCTATTTTTCACACGTGGTTCCCAATTTAAATATAAATGGAAATGATCTGTGATCACATGTGTATTGTATAATCCCAGCAGAAAGACAGTGTCGGCTCCAATTATATCGAAACGACACTTCACTAGGTGAGGGGCGGAGTTGTCTTTACTGCTCTCCGTCTCTCTCCCTCTCCCTCTCTCCCCCCCCCCACCTCTCTCTCCCGCTCTCTCTCTCTCTCTCGCTCGCTCGCTCCTCTGTCTCGGTGTGAGTGCCTGTGTGTGTTTGTGTCTCGCCTCCAGGTATCTGCTTTTTGGTTGAATTCATCACTTGTCAGACCTCAAAATTACTGCACTAATGGCCATTATCAAGGAGGAAGTCATCGATTCTTCGGTAGGACTTGCAGCTGCTGCACGTGGTGGATATACACACGCATGTTTGCAAGATAAGATGTGCGTCAGAGGTAACGGAGGCACCACGCAGACAGTGTGTTCCAGAACAGTTGACAAGTTTCAAACATTTTTTGTGATGCCGGGAATGAAAAGCATGTTTTCTAAAGATGCCACAAAGCTGCACAATATGAAATTATTATCACGCAGCAGAAAGAACTGACTACCGACCTATGACAACTGATATCCGTATTTTTTTTAGATGTCGCACTTCAAAAGCTGTGTCCCAAATGACGTACTTATGTAGAAGCACTGACTATTTTGAGGACATAACTGCGTTCACGCTGACAAGTATGGAGACATGAAGTGCAGTACAAGTTCCCAGATGATGCACTGTCCAAAAATTGAGAGTAAAAAATGAAGGCATCTGAGTAAGCAGCAGCTGTTGCAGAGCACCACAGAAAAGTGTTTACTGTTCACCCCCACCATACTGGCGTTGGATAGACGTGTCTTGTGTGTGTTACATAGGGGGGCAAAAACACATTTATATCTGGGTAAAATAATTAAAGCTGCACATATGGCAGGCAGGTGGATTCAAATGTTTTGTTTATTTCTGGTAGGTGCAAAAAGGCAGTGTGCGGTTTGAGACAGCACTATCCTGTCAAAGTTCAAGTAATACAGAAGTAAGAGCACTAACATGTTAGAGCGCTATCTGTTAGTGTTCTATGGGAAGTGCGCTGGTTGGAAAACATATACAAAAGCCCATTTCTGTATCCATCCTTACATTGTGTTTCTAGATCTAGAAATGACCTTAAAATAACATTCAAATCAGAGTTATTTTGCCTCAAGGGCTGTCTTTTATTTGATTATTCACATTATTATTTTTGTATCAGATTGAGTTAAACACTGATTTCAACCTTACAAAAGCAATTTGTAGTCAAAGAGGAGCTTAATTATTTGATTTAGTTTTTCTTTATTTATAATTAAAAAAAAAAATTATGTTAAGAAACCTGAAATGGTTCGAAGCACTTCGGGTTCCAGCCCAGTAGGATTTAGATATTTTCCTTGTTGATAGCTCAGGAATGCAGTATTCTATCTGTGTTACATCTCTGACTGCCTCAGGGAAATACACACATTACATCTTTAGGCGGCACGGCTCTTTGATTTCTATTAGAGTGTTGGTGACTGCTTTCTGAAAGCCTTTAAAGTGCACACATTTCACATTCTGTCTGTTTCTCTACTGCACAGCGCATTTGTATCTAGCTGTTCAATTTGTGTCATTTTAGTTTATTTTTTAATGCTCTTTTAGGCAGTCGCAGCAAATAACGGCATCTGCACCAGTATTGATCCCCGCCCCCAAACACACACACACACACACACACACACACACACACACACACACACACACACACACACACACACACACACACACACAGTCGATAGGCACTAGTATCTGTTTCTCGCAAACATCCCTGTCCTAATTGTGATAAAAGTTTTCGAGCCTATTTTGCTGTCTACCTTGTAACATACTACACTATTAATCACAATATTCATAATCATTTGTTATTATCACTCAAAGTGAAAACATATTTGGATAAATCTCAGTGAATATCAGGACATTGTTTAGCACACATCAAAGCTTCACTTTTCTTCGCCGTGATTACAGTCTGGTAACTCGGCTCATGTTAGCGTTTGCACAGCCACTCTGAAGGGCGGACCAATCAGCAACCAGTGTCAGTATTGAACCACGTTTGACCTCGCCCCTCCTTCATTCTGAACATTCAGCGCTCAACGCAGAATAAACGCTCAGCACCTCGTCACGCTGCTGACGTACATTAAAAACAACTTTAAAATACGCTGTGCAGAGTGTCGGTCAATTTTGGCGCAAGCTGATTGGTTAGAATTAACCTGAGGTCTAAACCTGTAGGATGGAACGTCTGCAAATGATGCTCTATGGAGGGAGGCCCGACCCATATTCATGGAGTGAAATTGGATCGGGTTTGCACCCTGCTTATATATTTCAGAGTTGATTTCCAATACATTTCAAGTGATGTATATTAGTATTTGGACACATAGGGCCTGATTTACTAAACGTTTCGTGTGTAAAATCACGTGTAAACTCCACACCACCCACAAAAAAATGTCCAAGCAGATTTACTAACGACGTGCGGTGAGGATTGCATCTTTCAAATGTGCAATTTAACACACGTTGTCCATTTTGCGTGTTTGCCTGCAAGCATATGTGATATTGGACGTTTCTGCTCGAAGGTGCAAAAATACTGGGAGGGAACATGCAAATACAAACATTTAGCACCCGCAACGATATTTATCAAACCTGAAAGTAGAAACAGGAGAAGTGATTGTTGTGTATTTTAGTATGACTGAAAGGAACGTATTAATCAGGTGCGCAAATCTGGAGAGACGGCTGCTCTTATTGTGGTGAGAAGGAGATGTAGAGAAACTAAAGAGTGCGTAGAAAACTGGGTTTTAAAGAGTTTGTGGAAAGATTTTTGAAATGACAGAGGGAGAAATTATTCTTATTATTGTCCAGCGATGACATTTTGATGAGTTATTTAATGAACTGAATGATGATTGACAGCCAACAAAAAGGAGGAGACACGAAATACCAGCAATGTCAAAACTTCTAAGGACTCAGCATTGTCCTGCCTCTGGGTCGTTCCAGAGTATCTCAGCTTGGATATCCCACCAGTCCCGTTATTCAGGTGAGCTGTCACAGATCCTGAAGGTGTCCCGCAGAATTCACAGTCGCTTCATAGGGTTCCCGAGCACTCGCGAGGCACTGAATGAAAAGTCACCTGCTCATCACAGAAGGATCTGGGCCTGCTGATCGGTGTTTGAGAGGATCTCATCCACCGTCCCTCCTGTTTTATTTGTCAATGTTTTATTATTAAGGAACATGCAATTTAGTACCCTTTATCTGAGATCTTAGTAAATCAGCCCCATAGTGTATTATTGTTCATTTCTTCTGAAGAAATCTTTTTCAGATCAGAATTTCTCCACTTGTCCATTGCCGCTGTTTAAAACCTTGTTAAGCCCTCGTAAACTCCTTGTACTTAAGTAGGACAGTAAGCCTACGTACCACTTTGAATTATGTTTTTTATGTTATTTTTCTATTTTGCTCCCCAGTCCGCTTGACAACAGCTGCAGCTTGAAAAATAAGACTTAAACTGTCAAACACACCGTAAGACATAGACATCACATTAAACGCTACCATCTGATTTTGCACATCTGTGAGCTCATCACATCCATGGGCCATTACATTGGTGCAAATGTAGGGAGCTATCTGTAGTATTACACTGCACATTACACATACTCTTTGTACTGTGCACATTCCCACGATAGTACATAGACTTCTTTATTACACTATTGTGAAATGTTATTTGTATACCACCAATTTTTTGTATTTTTCTCATTGATTTTTCTTGCCTATCTTTCTACCTTTCAGCGTTCAATTCGTTCGAATTTGACAAATTTCTTGTGTAGGTTGAAACTTACCTGTCAATAGCTTCAATTCTGATAGACCTAAGCAATACATTCAACACTCTTGCCCAAATGATGGATATTTTTTGTAATATAATTTAGTAATATAATTATTGTCAGATGTACTCTTGCTCAAATGATGGATAATTTTAGAAGCAACTGAGACAGACAAATGAAAAACACACAGCAGGCCCCGTTAAGGCCAGAGGGATGTCACTGTGCTATTTACACAGACCGTCATTTTTTGCAAGCTATCATTCTTGCATTTGTCAGCTGCAGCTGTACACCTGCCCATGTTTGTGATTGGTCAGATGCAGCAAACCGCACCTCTTTTATGTTCAGCTCATAGCTGGATTGGGAAACCCTTAGTTGACTTCGTTAGTTATTACCAGCTTCGTGTGACTGTTCAGCACAATTGTGTTTGTTAGGTTAAATTAAACCAGATGACAAAGATATTCTATGTATGTATTGTGGACCTGCTTTATAGTCCAGGTCTATGGGAACCTGCAAGGTCACACTGAGACAGACACACAGAAAAGCACACAGCAGGCCCCGTTAAGGCCAGAGGGATGTCACACTATGGTGTCACTTGCTCAATTTGACTCCTTCTGATCAGTGTTCTGCTGGTCCTTCGGAAAATAATTCCATGATTGCCTCAGTGAGGAGTCAGTCAGTCATGTGACTCAAGTCATTGACCTCTGATGCACAGTACTTTGCAAGAGTTGTCTTATCCATTCGGAGCCATCAGGGAGTTTTGGGAACATTTGGTATGGCCTCCACATATTCCTGATCTGAACATCATGTAATCAGTCTTACATAAAGAGACAGAGGATATCGAGACAGTCTGAATCCACAAAGAGTCTATGGCAACGTCTCCATTATGTTTGGAACAATCCACCAGCCAAGTACTACTTTGAAGAAGCCAAGAAAAACTACCTTGAGTGCAAAAAGGAGAATTGGTGTAAAGCTGGTGCAGTCTCTGCACTAAACAACAGCCTTTTGTATTCATAATCAGGGCTGTCTGGGTAATGTGAGGGCACTGGGGCACCACATCCTTTCAGTTATCAAGAGAAATAAGTGAAATATGTTCAACGTTAATTATTATATTTTGCTAAATATTTATGACATAAAAATGGTGTAGTTGTACATGTCAGCATTTATTAAAAATAGCTTTCAACATGTGTTTGGTCAACTTCTGTGTGAATAGGTTGACTTCCTTTGTAAGGGCAGCAGGCCAAAGGAATGTGAATGTGGGTCCCTTTGTTGCTTCAGATAGTCCATAGGTCACAGCTCTCTGCATCTCCCACATTCATTGGTACTGTTATTGGTTTAAATATTGCCGACCTAATGTTATTGGAGAGTCCCAGATGCTGCCTCTCTTGTCCACAACCACCATTAACTCTCTGCCTGGCGCTCCACTCAACAGCTTAGTTGACCAGAGAGCAGTTTGAGCGTAACCACTGATTTGCAGGTCGCTGCTGATATTAAACAAAGCTAATATTGTTGATAAACCAATACTAAATGAAAATGTACTGATTGAATGCACCTGAAGGTTTTAACAGTATTTAAATGTAAGCACTCCGCTAATACATGGTTATATATCACAAGTCTTTTTACAATTATCACACTCAATCATAACCCCAAGCTGTGTGTTTTTGGTCACAATCCTGTCGGAGCACCCACAACCTGCCGGATAGCACATTTCGCTTCAGAATGCCTCAACAGTCTTGAGATTTCATAGTACCCTGTGCCGTACGCAGCAAAGCAGCCCTGAAATAGAACTAAGCCTCCTCCACCTCTCACAGCAGGTATAGGGTTCTTTTCTTGGAAAGCTTCATTTTTTTCTTTTCATTTGTGAACATGAAGCTTATGCGACTAGCCAAAAAGCTCCAGTATTGTCTCATCTGTCCAAAAGACTTTCTCCGAGAACCAGTTTGGCCTGGCAATATGTATTTTAGAAAATTCCAATCTGGCTAGTTTATGTTTTTCTTTCAGCAGTAGAATCGTTATCTCTTCCATGAAGCCCTCTTGTCACTCAGTGAGTGACGCATGGCGATCAGACACTGATGTACTTTGACTTTGGAGTTCGGCTCGTTTCTCTTTGGAAGTTTTCCTCGACTCTTTGTCTGCCATGTCTACCACTTATTGTCTATAACTTTCTAAACTCCTTTGACAACGCTCTCCTTTGCTCTTTGGCACCATTTTGTGCACCCCACTGAACATGAACCAGGAAGAGCAGAATGACCATTAGAATAAGCTGAATGACTGATTACAAAATTTAAAAACGTGCAAAACTAATTCTGAGAAAACTTAGTTTGAAATCAGTGAAAGCCAACAATTCACATTTTTTTCTTCGGTACCAACAACTGTGTTCAGGTCATTTTAGAATACCTTTCTAAAGGAAGCAATCTTGTACATTATTTGCTTTATGATATTAGAAGGTATGAAGCATTAATGTCCACTTCTGTATTAGGTTAAGGGCTCCATGCTTTTGGGCGCAGCCATTTTCATTTGTTTTATTGTTTCGAATATTCTGATGAATCAACAATCCAAAGCCAATTCAGATTTTTTTTTATTATTAAATGTGGAATAAGCAACAATGGATGCCAATAACCTTTGTTACTTTCAAGTTATTGCAGAGAAAATGTTGAGTTCTTATTTTTTTCGTGAAAGGGTACCAACAACAATCTATGATTGAACATGAAAATCGCAATCATTACATGTGCCGATCTCCACACGCTTACTTCTCGCATTATTGCTGTAGCGGACATGGTGCATCGTTTATCAGTTGACATACAAACTCAGTGCATGTAACTTTTGTTTGCAGACCAGGACACCTCATGTCCATTTTCTTACATAAGGCTTTTAACAAAAGACTTTTTTTTTTTTTTTTTTTTTTTTTTTTTTTTTTTAAATCTTATCCTGACACTACAATTACAGCCCTTTTATGGACTCAAGACAAATTCTAGTGCCAAAGAACTGAAATCAGCACTGAAATAAGACTCCTTACGCAACTTTATGGTGATGTCACTAAATCACTCAACACTGTCCAATTGGGATGTAAACTCTAGTGATATTGGCCTGATTTAGACATCTAGGTGGAAACTGAACTAAATTTTAATTCAAGTTGAACATATTTTTTTTAATTTATAGGTTACCTTTAACTGTTTTTACTGCAAGGGCTGAATTCCAGTGTGTTACTTGGACCTGCTTTGAACTGACATGTAAACATTTAAATGCAAATATACTTAAATTAATTTATTTAGCATCAGAAATTGCTGTGTGTCATAGCTGATAGATCAAACCCGAGTTGGGTGAAGAGGGTCCAGTGAAATGCATACGAAGCTCAAGGCTGGTCACAGTGTAGTCTGGTTTTATAGGTCTTACTGAAAGGCATTGCTGTCCAAATCCTCACTTAAAGATTTAGGCTTTAAGCGATGAGCAAGAAGCCGAAGGCGCGCTGTCAGAAAAGCCGGAATTAACAAGCTTTGCCGCCCTCCAGAAATTGGTTCCTTCACCCCTTCTCCTCCTCCTTGTCTCGTCAGTCAATCCGTCTATCTATCCATCGAGCTAAAGTAATTTCCTTCTGTTTCTAACCCCCCCCCCCCCCCCCCCCCCACACACACACATACTACCCCCCCTCCCCCTACACACACACACACACACACACACACACACACACACACACACACACACACACACTTAAAGCTCTTCACCTGCTTGGATTTATATTTGGTGCCGTCCAAGGATGGTTTTGCATGAGATTTTCCTAATTAGCTTGCCAGATACTGTTGCTGCATCTCTCTAAGTGCATCCCCAAAAGTGCAAATTGGCACTTTTGTGATTACTTGTTCAGGTACTGTTCACAATAGCCTGTTTGGCAACATTATTGGAAACTTTATGGTATTGCGGTGTAACTTTCTTTGGAACAGCTCGCTGCGGACTTAGGTGAAGATACCCTTGACTAGAGCTGTGTCCCAGTTCAGCGGCTGAATTCTTGGGAGGATGCATCCTTCGAAGGCGTGGCCTTTGTAGATCTGATAGGCATGAAGGCCAAACTGTAATTAGACAGGCTGATCCGCTATTTGCGTCAGCAGTTATTCCTGCCATTACCGTAGCATTGCTACCGCAGCCAAGCAGACTCGAGGGCTTTAGAGTGGGGAAAATAAAGTTGCCTTTTAATGCATTTTATCATTTAATCAAGGGAATGGAGAAGCTTCACGACCAGTGTGTGTTGCATTTCAGGCTGAAAGAGGACCGTGGCCAAGTAATAATATAACTTGACCATACTCTTAGCAATCTAGTTCTTTATCAATATTCTTTTTGTTCTTCTTTGATTATTTATATTTTACAAAATATTGTTTTTACAGCAGCTGCAGAAATGTCTGCAACAGAAAAGTCACAATAGACTCAATTATATTTCACTACTTGATATCAAAATAGATATTGAACTTCAGACAGAATAAAGAACAGATGTCAGTCATCACTATCAGTCACTATACAGTTGATGTTCACTCCTTTGTCCTCCTGACTCTGCTGCATGTAGAGGGAGGGGCTGGTTTGGGTGGGGTGGGGGGGAAGGAGGGGGTTGCTGAGCTGTCAGCAGACAAAGTTTGTTTGACCAGTTTCAATAAAATGTACAAACTATAAACTCAGCAGCCAGACATTTATTTGTTCTCTAGTTCTGTACTACCTACATATTCTGCTGTGGTGTGTGTTCGTTGTCACACAGGCGCTCTCACAGGCGCTCTCCTTCGCATCGTCACGTTCACTCATATTGTGACACACTCTGTCTCTCCTTTGTCCGCAATCAGAATAGTTTTTTATGTTGATTCTGCTGATTTAGTATGTATATACTGTAGTATATAATAGTAGGGCAATGTTGTAATAGTGTGGAAAGGAAGACAATTCCACGCCTTATTATCTTCGAGACAGAGCTTGAAGTTTGATGTTTCATCTGGCTAGATAAATAGAGCCGTGTGTTTCCTAATAATATTATCAGAGGGGAGTATGTATAACATGAAAAGCATTGGCCTTTGTACAGAACCCTGTGAAACTCCATGCCATGATTTAAACCATCTTAATGCAGTTCTTTTAATCCCAATGGCATGTTCCAGTCTCTACAATAAGAGACAAGTCCATTGTCTCAGGCAATGAGAAGATCTTTGGTAACTTTAACCAGTGCTTAAATTTGACCAGATGTTCATCACTTATGTGGGTTTTTATTTTTATAAGTTTATTCTATGACTTCAATGCTGTTTATAAGGAAAAGTATGGACTCTTTTAGTGCATTTTAATGCTGCACTGAAATGGGAGTTAGTCCAGGTGGCTCCCAAAGAAAAGCTTACCCCAGACTGTATGTTTTACAGGTTTTAGTTGCCTCACGTTTGGCTGAACTCTGGTTGACTCATGGTTCTGTCACTGTTTCAGTTTCCACTGGAGACACTTGTTCTTCAGCAGCCGCATTTCTATTATAGTTCAGAGTTGTTTTGCTTACATGCTTCATGCTTTACAGCCTATGAAATACTTTTTTGCAGGTAGTTTAGATGTGTTGTTGCTACACCTCATTTTGTGCTATTACCATGTTCCTCATCTTCAGAGATGTGAGATAGTGTAGCAAAGACCAGAAGTGGTGGACCTGTGAAAAAAAAAGTTGAGTTTGAAATGCATGGCTCACGTACTTTGTGGAAACACACACGTGGAATAGAACAGGGCAGCTGCAATGGAGCCAGAATACGGTGTGGACATGGCAGGTTGAAGACGTGTTGTTGTGCTGCACAATTCTCTTGTAAAACCAGACAATGCCGTTGAAAAAAAAAAAAAAAGCATAGATCTCACCTTTGTGTTGCTTATCCATCTAAGCAGTAATGTTATTACCGCCCCTTAATGCTAAAGGGCCTCAGTTGGGTCACCCTCCCTGCTACTTAGTTGATAAGAAGCACAGTTAAAGTGCCACAACAGCCACAACAATGAGCTTATTACGCGATTACAATCAGCTTTTGACAAAGAACACATAGGTTAGATTTATTCTTTATCGAGAGTGTTTTCAAAAAGTATTCATTTGGTTTTACGAGAGAAGAGGGATGAAGGCTATTTCACACAGAACTCTGTCCTGAACCAATGACCTTTTATTTGTAACTTTTATCAAAATGTGGTTTTGCTGGCAGGACATATGAATGCGTCCTCATAAATCACATGGATTTTTAAACAGTTAGATGGGACGACCCAGTGGCTGAGTGATTAGGACACATATGACATGGGCTAAAATGCCCTTAGCAGCCGGTCAGACTTTGGTTGCATATTATTTCTCCATTATTTCTGCACATTCTCTGTTTTTCTGCTTTTCTAAATAAAAGTAAAATGGCAAATGAACCCAGAAAACATACAATCAGATGCACACGGTCCTTCTAAACTTTTGCAGTGTTTTGTGATTATTGCATGATTCTTCTTTGGATTTTCTCAAAAATGTATGTATTTTGCAAATAATTATTGCCAATTCAAGCAGTTGTTCAGATTAATTTTCATAAACTAATTCATTTATTAGGCAGTGACTGGAGATTAAAGTTGGGGAGGCTGATCTTCAGGGGTTGAACAATCCAATCACATCGTATCACAAAATGTGATACAGCAGTATTTAAGTTGAAATGCATATTTTAAATAATATAGCATGAAAGACTAAAACAATTACTCAAACAAAGGGAAGGAGATGTGAGATTATGTTGTAGCACACTGGTGTCATCTACACATGATTTGACTGAGTTAACCACAGTGGTCACCATGCGTAATGACGTGATGGACTCCCAGAAAACAAATCAGAAGTAGCCAGTTTAGAAAGTGACACCATGATGAAACATACGCTGACTGAATAGGAGTCTATGGAGGCACAGGGTTTTTGGAGGCAGTGCCCGTAGGTCCTCAGCACTAGACATACCACACTGACGGCAACGAAGACAATTTCATGAAAATGCTAAACAGTATTTCTTGCACTAGTTGCTGCGAAAATAAGTTTTTCATCTACCACATCTGTCCCAGTAGGACTTTTCTATAAAGGGCTTGAAATTAAAAAATAAATGAGTTATAATGCTTCAGATTTCTTTTAATCTCATTTAATTTTTGCATATCATTATTTTTAAATGATCGAGAAATGCTTGTTTGTTAAATTTCAAAGACTAAACAGTAGTTGAACACCATGATTTCCATCCTGGTGCATTCGTGGCACAGAATAGAAGTCATAATTACTAGAGGCATTTGTCTCTCCTGTCTTTCCTGTCTTTTTCTCACTTTCACCAAAACTATTTATGTTTTGTAACATGTTATGTTATGGTAAAGCAAAGCAAAGCAGGTTGCAAAAAAAACAGGTTCATCATATTTTTGAGAGGATGGATTACTTCATTTCTTCCATTTACATGTTTAAAAAATAACCCCAACAATCCATCCATCAATACCCTTTAAAATGTTTTTCTGTCCGGTTTGTGTTGTCATTTGCAGCAATAAATATCCATTTTGACAAGGTCAAACAAGGTCAGCATGCCTGGTGTTTGGTTGCCAGGTTACTGAACATATTGACACCATCAGTAATGTTGTACAATTAATCATCTTTCTGTGCTATCACTGTGAAACCAATGTTAGCTAATCAACCTGTTTATTTACCAGTGTTAAAAAAAACCCATTGTGAGTTCAGCATCAAACTTCATCCCTTTAATTGCAAACACTTGCCAAGTCTCCATTGATAGAAAGGCAACATTTATGCAACAAAATAATGCCATGACTGCTATTTCCTCACATTCTGTGGATATTTTGTGTTTATTTTTTAATGTTTTAAAGTAAAAACTCTTACACATCATACCTTTTAAGGCCTCCACTGATGGTGGTTTGCAGACTTGGAAGTAAGCAGCAACACACCCTACTGTAACGAGTACACGACCACAGACAGTAGACTGAAGGAAAAGCATAGGAGCTTATCAACAGTAAGCTCTCTTCTCTGGAACATCCCCTGTAGAGCCAGATACACCAACAACAAATAACTATGATAACAATTTCTTTTCTTTTTTTTTGGTTTTGGAAATTAATGTTTATTTTCTCATTAGTTAATTAACTCCAGATGATAAAGAAGCACAATAAGACAATCCACTTAAGGAATAATACAAGGACAAGAAAATCAGTCAATATAGGTCAGTTATATGTTGTGTTAGGTGTTGTTAATATGCTTTTGGTGTAGCCTGTGTATGTGTGTGTGTGTGTGTGTGTGTGTTTACTAAGCAGTCAGTCTCAGTTCTAATTCACTGTGTAGATCCTAATACAGGTGTTTGTGTGCTTAAATTATGCTTGTGGACAGGCAAAGAAAACAAAAGTAAAATATCAAGATGGATTGGATCAAGTTTGTGAGAAATTAATGAGATGAGCAAACCGAGTGGGGTTCTGTTTCAGAATTTTTGATGGAGGAGGATGCATTTTCCATAGAGAAGTAATCTATTAGAAGTTTTTTCCAGTGTGTAATGTGTATGGTGTTCCTTGATTTCCAGTCCATGAGGATGGTTGTCTTGGCGATAGTTAGGGCAACGAGGAGTAATGCACTGTTTGTTTTGTTCAGTTTGATTGTTGATAGGTCACCTAGTAAACAGAGTGAGGGAGATAATGGGATGTGGCAGCACAGGATGATGCACTGATTTATTTCCAAAAGTGATTAATGGGTGGTAATAATACATTTCTGAGTGGAAGACGTAAGAATAAAATATGCGGAAGCTAACATTAAATATTCATCCTCTTTAAAATTAAAAAAAATGCAGGTTGCCTGGGTAAAGGTAGTGGTGATTATCATTCTCAAATTTTTCATGGCCAATGTGTTCACTGTCAAAACTTGTCTTTGTTTTCTGACAATAAACACCTGGTACCAAGTCAGTCTTATTATTCCATTTGTCAAATCTGCCGGTGCAACAGTTATCTGTGATCTTGTAGTTTCATTACAAATTCTTCTTCTGCTTGTATTTAGGGGAAATGGAAATAGTGTATTTTTGCTACTTTGCGACGATTCATTTTTGGATTTAAACTGATGATGTAATAGTCCCCGCAGGCATCAACAATCTACACTTCAGTGTTTAGTTTACTCATCTCATCTGCCAATCTTTTGATGTCAGCTGTTGAAGAGGCTTTAGTCAGATGTTTAATGGTACTCTGAATTACATAATCTCATTGAAGTGCTCTGGACAACAGCTTAAATCAACGTGGGCCAAAGTTCGTTGGCAAACTGCATGCACCCCACCCGGCTCTGCATGTAGAATTGACAGCACATTGAAAAGCATTCATTGATGAACAATGCATCTGTCTCATTCATTTTCTTTGGGGTGCAAATGGGTTCTGCTTTTGGGTGAAAGCAGTTCTTAAAGGGATCTCTGTCAAAAAGGGTTCAGTGGCTGCAGGCTGGTTTTCAAATGTAACCAACCATACCATCCTGACTGTATATGATAAAAATTGCAAAATTCATGGGAGGCAGAGTTCATGCTGTGAAGGCTTCTTCAGAAATTGTGAGGAATTAGGTCAGGGGGAATGTACAATCGCATCGGCTCCTATTAAAATGAAAATTATTACAGGGTACAGGTTTGGAATTTAATAGAACAGAGGAAAGAAGAATGTGAAGGGATTTTTTATTAAATTCAACAAGTGAAGTAACATCTATGGCTGCTTTTTATAACTCTGGTTTTATATTGACTGACATTATCCTGACCCATACATCTGATTAGAATTGTTATCAAATCTTTAGGATACTCCCAAGAACACCACCAAACTATAGTCCATAACAGGCATGATACAGAAAGACACACCATTCACACTCACATTCACACCTATGGGCAATTTAGGGAATTTTCAAATATGCTCTAATATGGCTTTGAATGAACCAAACCAAGTCCCCTAAAGTGGAACAAAAACTAGACCAACAGAAAAGGGACTCAGTTGTTTTTGCGTTCACATTCTGAGTTCATTTGAAAGGACGTCTTCTTTTCTGGCCACCTTCAGCTCTGACACCTATCAGACATGAAATTTTGTGTTCAAAAAAGTTCTGAGAGCATTATGTCCTAGGTATGTTATCAGCAGGAAATTATGTTGCTGTTGTTGTTTTTGTTCCAGAATGTACTTCTTAAAGGTAGAATAACGATCTCTAAAAAAAGTTCTAAAATGTTGTTCATTCCATTGTAAGAAGAAAAGTGAAAATGTTTTAGTTGCAAATGTTTTCAGAATGTTATTATATAAGAGTAGGATAATACCGAGCTCACAGGATATTAAGTTTGGTTGGAGTGTTCAAACAGGCACAACAAATACTGATTAATTGCTTTTAGTTTGTTTCTTGGGCTGAAAAGGACCAATTTTGAAATCACCCTTAGAACCACCCATTAACCTAACATGTGGGTCTTTGGATGGATGGAGGAAGACAGGGGAAGGCACAGGTAGAACGTAAACTCCATACAGAAGAAGTGAGGTTCAAGCCCGGAGCCTTCTTGCTGTGAGGTGAGTGAGGTGCTGATCAATGCACCAGCATGCCGTCCAATTAGTTGCTCGGCAGAAAACAAATTGCCAACTATTTAGACTTTTGATTAATCGTTTAGAGTACTTTTTTTTTTTTTTTTTTTTTTTTTTTTTAATGAAAACATGCTAAAATGATCTGTTTCTGGCTTCTTAAATATGAATATGTTCTGCACCTTTGGCTTTGGCAAACATTGGTCGATATTTTTCAGCCTTTTCTGACATTTTGAAGACCGAACAGCTCATCAATTCTTCAAGGAAAAAAAAAAGATAGATTATTCAGCAATCATTATATGTAGCCCTACTGGAGGCAACAACAATCTTTGGATAAATAAAAAAGTTGTCCAGCTGTCAAATTGTATAGTTGACAGTGACACTTTTCTTTGCCCTCATTAACAACTATTTGCTGCTGTTGCTACTGCTCTGATGTTTAGAGGTCTTGTTTTGTAAATCTAGGTATAGTGTAGTTAATGTGACTGCATTTACAATTCAATAGACACGAGTCAGGTTAGTTTATGATATGATTAATTGAATAAGAAGGTTACTAAAAAATAAAAAGTCTTATTTTATTTATTTGGACATTTACCAAACAGCTGTCTCTGGGAGTTTGGATACGTCTGTTCATGTGTGCACTTGCCCACTGTTGCCCTTCTTGGACCTGTGCACTTAGACCTGGTCTGCGCTGGCAGAAGTGCCAGCACAATTTCACCTTGAAATTGACACCAAAATTTCACTGCACGAGAGCCTCTTCATCCACACACCCTTTGTTGTGTTCCGCCCATCTTGGCACAGCTAGGTTCATATTGAGCCAAGAAAATAGCAACTCGGCACAAGCGTGCAAAAATTCCCTTGCACTCTACTACAAATGCAAATGCACCTGGATCTGCGCTTAGAATAGCTTTGTGCCTGTATGAAAGAAGGACCCTTAGTGTCTTCAGCCTATGATATGATCTCCTATTTACTACTAATTACTTACACCTGTATGACTTTCTACTTTGTAGATTTGACAGTTGGAATATTGTTGGATTTACAAGTGTGTGATATAAATTTGACTGACACTGGAATAGATTTAAGCGTCTTTAACATCTCAGTCCAGCTTATTCTTTTTGTCCTCCTGACCCTCTGGATTTGCCCCTGTGCCAGCATTGCCTTATAACTCAAAGAATATAGTTTGTGTTGATTTTCCCTTCGACATCCTGGAAGGACCAAGTCTGAGCTAATAGTGGTCAAAATACTACTCACTGTTAATAATGACTTTATTTGCCACAGCTTTATAGAAACACATGCTTGGTGAGGCAGATATATCACCCAAGGATATAGAGATGAGGTAATCAGGGGAGGGTGTAATATTGGTAACACACTTATTGTATTATTCTTTTTCATCGTTTATGCTTTGCCATACAATGCGATTGTCTCCTCAAAGTTGTAGACAGCTGTCAGGGCCGGGACACACTGACTGCCCCTCACTGTACTGTTGCAGCTGGCTTGCAAAGATACAAAACAGAGGTGGAGAGATATAGAGAGGGAGAGCGCACTGGAAAAATGCTGCCTTTGACCTGTTCAATTATTTACATAAAACAATTAGAGCCTACTTTGGGTTTGCGCTATGATTATATGGTGCACAAGTGATCACAGATCTTTTCTCTATTTTTGAGGGCTGATAAGGGAAGCAGGAGCAGCTAAACTGAGACCTGTTTCCTGTACTGTTGTGACTGTATACTGTAGATGGGTACAACAGTATTGTTTTCAGAGACTTACAATGTATTGTTACGATGTATTGACATATTGCTATGATGTATCAAGATGTATGGTTACTTATTTATTTGATGGTGTTAGAGCAGAACTTGTGGTGTATCAGACACTTAGATAGACAGGAGACAAAGATGAAGAACTCTTTCAATAGAAAGCACGAGTTTCTGTAGAAAAAAAAAGTTGAATTCTGGTACACACACAATGCTAATGTTGACTTGTAACCATAATCTCTGACAGATGACTGAGATGTTTAATAAAAAAAAAAAGTATTACGTACATTCATGTTTAAATTTAATGTAATGAAGATTTTGAAGGAATCCTTACGTTTAAATGTTTGGCTAATAAAGGTCTGATTCTGATGGGACACAAATGACAGTAGACAATGCTTCCGTTATGGCTGTTTCATGGAAACATGGATGTATTATACACATCTTACATCTGACAGCACCAAATATCTTTCCAGTCACTCAACAGTTTCAGTTTCGATCTCCCCATCTGATCCAGAGCTATTTCACACCATTCATTAGAAGTGACCTCTTAACTTTTGACCACCAACATGTAATCAGTTTATCCTTGAAACCACTTTTGGATTGAATTTGAATACGTTTCCTCAAAGCATTTCTGTTGTATGGAGGTCAGCAAAAATATGACGGACGTGAGGTCTCAGTTACCTTGACCTTTGACAACCAAGATTTTATCTGTTTCTCTTTGAGTGCAAGTGAACGTTTGCGCCAAATTAGAAGTAATTACCTCAAGGCGCTCTGAGACGTGAAGCCACTGTGACCTTGACTTTTGTCCCCCAAGATCTAAACTATTAAAGTACATACGTACATCCAGAAGGACAGACAACACAGAACATAATGCCGCTGGCTATGAATATGAAAGCATTAAAACAGTGATGACCAATGAATATTCATATCCATGTCTCAACATCCAGACCAGACAGACTAGCTTTCACTCTTCCAGATGAAATGATGCACACGTTCCCATTGAACCACACATACATATTAAATACATGAACAAACACAAGCAGCTTTCATGCAAAACACTCTTGGGGATCCGTTACCTTCTCTGTTGTGTTTTCCTTTGTAAACCTTTGGTTTGAAGGCCACGATGGGCTCTTTAGTTCCAAGCTGAATAAAGGGAAATCTCTTGCTCTGTCATCCAGATTCACCTTGCAACCCAGGGGGAGGAAGAAGGGGGAATTAGCTACAATTTGTGTGCTTCTGTGTTTGCGTTTTTCTTCTACAACAGTGGCACAAGCAAGAGAAACAATCCAGCCACTTGAGCTTTTCCCATCACCGAAAAAAAAAGGAAAGCGACATTTTGTAACTTCCTCACAAATCAAGTGTTTAGTTGTCAATTCAGTTTAAGTGTTGTATGCATCCCTATACTTCACACCTCTCCTTCCATCTATTTTCAAGTTGCTTATCCTGGTCAATGTTGAGGTAGGAAAAGGGCACAAAGAGTAAACCAAACTGTCTTTTCTTCTCCAGTATCCTCCCTCAGCTTTCTGTTCCAGAATTTGGGAGGAGACAAGGGGACAGAGAAATGTCAAATTAAGAGGCTTTTTGTTGCTGTGGCTTTCTGTGCTCGTTAGCTGCACCTGAGAGCCACGGTAGGCGACCTCCAACGCAAGTAGAATCCCCAAAATCAATCAAAAGCCAATTACAGGCAGGCGGGGAATTTCCATATCACACAGATCACACAAAGGCTCAGCGGATAATTCACAGCATATTCTTTTCTGGTGACTTATTAACAACTCTTTTTTTGTAAAATGATGTGAGTATGGTTGCTCCTTCTTACATTGATACATTTCTTTGGCTTTCCAGTAAATTCCTTCCACAAAAACATTTAAATGATGCAGACTGTAGGTTTTAATCTATTGTAAGGACCTGATAATGTAAAAGTTCCCCGAAGTGACTTGGCACTGTATAAATTAAAGTAAATTAAATTAGATTGAGCCATAGATCAGAATGTTTGTGTCTGTCCATTTGTGTTAGCACTGTAGGATGGGGTTCAGTCCATAATGACTGAGAAAGAATACACAGTTAAACAATGAATGGATGTTTTCTTGAAGCCTATTTAGGAGCTGAAACTTATTTTCAACTCACATTTACTGAGTTTTGGGTTCAATTCTATTCCAATTTTATCATTCACTTGTCCTCTGCCCTCCCACCCCTGCTTGTTTGTGTATCATGCATAACACAATTGACCACTTGCAAAAGAAACTGTTGCAACACTATGTTTAAAAAAAGGAACACCATCACCCCCTCGATTTGAGTTTCCACCTAAACTTTTTTAAGCTGTGTGCAGTAATTTCTCTGAGAAGATGACATTACAACAGAATGAATGGTAGTACTCAGTATTCATTATATACTGTATATACTTATATGACTTCCCTTACCACTTAGAACCCGATAAATGCAAAGTGCATTAAAATTCACTCCTCTTCATCTCAGTTGAATAGCGCAGCGAGTATACATCACAGAGAAATGTCACACATTTTATGTCAAACTGCACGACTTGAGCTTTCCAAAAAAGAATGCAGCCTCGTCTGCGTGATGAAGGGTTCGGAAAGATAATCAATGTTATCTGCTGACAATAGTTTTGGGTGAGATACATGTAAAAAGTCAACAATTTCATGAGAGAAAATATTTGTTTTCCTTGATATAAAGGCTAATATATAAAAAAAAAAAACATTCTTAGTATTTTCAAATTAAATGATGAAAGATCTGGACACCCTAGACTAAGCTGAAGAAAACAAGCTATAGGATGAATGGTTGACTTATATTATAACAAAGATATGAGCTTAAAAGTGAAAGTGGTAAAATTACCCTGAAAATAGCCAAGTAGTCGTAGGAGTAAATGTCACCTAATCTAAAACTAAATGTAATTTAGGATTAAAATATATTGTTAAATCAAATCAGACACGACTATGTGCATGCGTTCTTCTTTTCCATGGCTCTTCAGTTTATCTGATTGTGATGACATTTCAAAATTAATTTTGGGATATGATACAGGTCAACATATACTGTTCTGTAGACCTCTTGCATCAGGCAAAAACAAAGGGTTTCAGGGTCTGCTGACTACCTCTGCCTGTAAGAGTAGCGTTCCGTTTATGATGATTTTCATATAATATACAGCTTCTTCCACCTATTGTTAAAATGTCAGTTAATATTTGTGACCCGTTAACCCTGAGGGAGGCAATGCCTACAGAAATAAGACAACAGAAAAAAAGGTTCACAACAATAGCTTCATCATTACTTCGTGGTATGGAGACATACAACTGTGTGGCTCCTGGGATGACAGGACCTGTTGGCTGGTCTGGCTCTTGTTTCAGATTTTGAACAGATTTAAACATGTCAACAAATGTTTGATTCCATTTACTGCGATATAACATTTATGGTCCCCAGCCGGGTTTGATATTCAATCAATGATGGGGGAAGCAGTATTGTAGGGCTGCCACCCGAGGTCCCTCAGTTTGCTACAAAAGGACTGCTCATTCATCCTTTGCTATTCGTTAAGGTTTTTAGAAGATGTAATTTTGAATAACCTTTCAGTTTACTGACGTTTCATCTGAATTACTTTCAAAAAGCTGCAAGAGAGCTGTTGTGTTTAATAAAAGGTGTTCTGTTACATTTGAGGGAAATGTAGTGAATTGTTTTTTCAAAAGGTCTACTGGTGACTTTAATCAGCTGCAGTGTCTGTGCCAAAAGACTGATTCTTTTACTTTCAATACTGTGCATTTTTCAACTAAAAGTAAAGTCAGTAGGCTTTGATGCCATGAGTCCTTTTTTTTTTTTTTTTATCAGATGACTTCATACAGACAAAACAAAAACTAAATCCCTCTTTGCCCTTATAGAGTTTGGTTTCTACTTGGTCCACATACACAGTTTTTCTCGGTAATTGGCAGGTTGAGTATTCCAAGCATCTGAGAACCTTCCACAGTTTTACTGATTTAGTGTATTTTTTCTCGTCATATAATTCCAGTCTGACTCCATGATGCTGAGATCAGGTCTCGGTGGGGACCACACCATGTGTTGCAGGAGTCTTCTGTTCTTTGTGTTTCAATTTGTTGTCATGCAGCAGAATGAATTTTCAAGGATGAGATGCCTCCCTCATAGGTGTTGTGTGATAGATAAGAATCTACATATATATAGTGCCAAAAATGTTCCCACTGTATTGTATTTAAAAGCAACCTCACTACAATATCCATCTGTATATCTGAACACATGGCTGCACACACGCTGGCTGAGTCCTGACTACCAGACCAGGAAAATCTTTGCCATCTGACAAAATTTCTCAAGTCTCGAAGAGGGAATGATTTTGTTTAAATTGAGAAAGCAGGGGAAAAACAAAAGTGAATAAAACGGGCACCAAAAAATATGGCACTTGTAAAAGATGAGGTTGAAAATTATAGTAGTTATGTGTCCTTACTGAAGCAGAATGAAAATGCATTTTATGGGCTTTAGGCATTGAAACATTACAATGATTGCTCTATTATTAGACAACTGAGCGAATAAGGCGTAGCATGTCGGCGTGGCACTTTGATCAAGTCTTCGCAAATACATTATGTTTATTTCCTTAGTCATGCCGTATTTGTGTGGCTTATTTTCAGGCTTTCAGCAAATGTCAATCTAGATTTCAGAGGACCTCTTTGTTTACAGAAACATATTCAGTATGTTTCCCAACATTTTCTTTTAATCCTTAAATTTACAAGTAGTACTGATTTAGCATTTTTAAATTCTTCTCCGCTTGTCATGAAATGCATTTTTTTTTGGAGGGGGGGGGGGGGGGGGGGGGGCTCAGCAGCTGCTTGCTCAGACCTTTTATCATGTTTGGGGTTAATGAGAGTCTTTTTTTTTTTTCTTGTAGAGGATTTACATGACTGAAGTTTTGATCTGTTTAAACCTAACTCTAACGCTCAGGCAGGGTTTTATGTGACACCGTGAGTGTTACTGAAACGTGGTGTAAATACCGCTGTAATCACGTGCTGTTATTAGTGCTTTTAACTTTGCTGCAGAGTTTATGAACAAAGCTGAAATAACATGTCAAAAATTGCTACTGAAACGTTGCATGAATACTGCTAATCATGCGTTGTTCTTGATCTTTGACAGCACACAGGTAGAGAGGACTGAAGTGTCTCACCCTTGACTAACCAAGCTGAATTTGCCTTTTGATAGACATGGCACGACAGACTAATGTGTCTGTTGAGTCTTTAAATCCTGCAGCTGCACAGGACAACTCTATTCGTAGTCTTTATGATTTACAGTGAATGAAAAAAAACAACAACACTGTTTGCCTTTTTAATTCATCTTTGTCTGCTCTATTTCTCTTTTTTTGTGTAAAACTGCAAACCAAATTCCCTGTGAAGCTAACAAATATTAGCGTGTTATTCATTCAGCATGGTACAGTCATACCATGCATGTTGATCAGTTTTGTGTTGGGTAACTACATGGAGAAAACAAACATTTAGTGCTTACTGGACATGGAATACGAGCTTCTGCAGTATTTGGCAAACACTTTGCTTTGAAATATATTTAGTCATTTGGGATTTGTTTGTGTGACTTTTGCTCTGAGACTGTTTGTGACTGCAGCCCATTTTAGTCGATGCAGACTTTTACAAAAGGAAACTGCTACGAGATGCTTTTCATATTCTCAATTAAGAGAGAGCATTGCTTTTTCATTGAAGAAATATCCCTCTTTTGCCTCTGTCGGACTCTGAATTCATGCATTGACATATATATGCACCTTGATTACTAATAATTTGTTTAGTCCCTTACTTTCACAACAACAAAAATAAGCCAGTCACAGCTAATTTGTTGGCATAATCAGGAGAGAATGGTCTTGATTATGTAGATTAGTGACATTTAATATTTTACGTCGAGCTTTTCTTAATCCAGACTGCAAGGACAGGGCTCTGCTTTGATTTCTATAGCAAACTTCTCACCCTGCGGGAAAGAGCCTCTGCATCCTGCCAGTGTGAGCCATCACTTAGAGATGCTCCACTCGCTCTCCGATGGGAGCGCCACTCACTCTGCATGTCAATACCACTGGATGTGTATTTCCACTCTCATTAAAGACGTTAACGAACTTTTGCGAGCTGTAACTTGGCAGACTGGTCAGCCCTTAATGAAGTCATTCTAGACGTGGCTTGCTGTCCGTACTACGGCTTGGTTCTTTCAGCTGCCACACCACTCCCGACCCCCCATCCAACAAGTTGCTCATTAAAACATCTACTGCCACGGCTGATTTGTTATTGCTGCGGTAAATACATTTACAAGCAAAATCGGTCTATGTAAAAGAGCAAGAAAAATTTAAGTGAAAAACTCCAACAATAATAAAACCAGCAGAGTGCTAAGAAAATAAAAGCATTACACTCATTATGAAAGGAAAGCAATGGCTCATCATTCTGTCATTTGCAAAAACTGGAAAGATTAAGTGCCCAGAGGTTTATTTCCATCACAACCATCACAGTCTGCATGGTATAGCTATCTATCTGTCTGTCTATCTATCCGTCTGTCTGTCCGTCCGTCTATCCATCTGTAGTATCCAGTTAATGTATATCAATGAAGTAATCAATCAAAAGATAGTCACACAATTGCATTCTCAATTCATTACGATCCGATTATAATTTTATGTGTTTTTTTTTTGTTTTCAATGATTGGAGGTTTAACAAGGAGCAGCAGTGAGAAGGAATGAATAGGGGATTATAAAGCTGGAGCTAGATTGGATCAGCGGGAGGGATGCTGTGTCTGTGATTGGTTGTTACATTTTGGGAGGGGTTTAGATTAGGTTTAAGGCTAGTGATAGAGTAAGGGATCTTGACTGACAACAACCAATCACAGCAGCATACAATTTAGCACGTGTGCCTCTGAGGCTTATCCAATCTAGCAGCAACCTTAGCAGAAGAGGCCAGATGGCAAAGAGGGGTGGGGGGGTTCAGATGGAGTCCTGGGCAGCCGGAGCTGGGGAGAAGAGCTGAGCAGATGGGAGTGTGAGAAGCCTCATAAAACCATATTATCACTGGCATTATCATTGCCATGATCACAGGAACCATACCAGTGATGAAGCTTATTATGTCAAATGTTAGATGCTGAAGGACCCAGGACTGACTGATGGCGAAGTGCTCTGGGCAGAGGAAGGAAAGAGACGCTTGAAATGAGAATATTTACTCGTTTGATCTAGTTGAAGGGGAGCATGGAGACAAGGATCTCCTCAGTCGGTGATCGCTGGTTTGGGCAAAATGTGGGCTCCTTCTCAACAGCCTCAGAGAGGGTGTCTTCCTGCTTTGATATGTCCGTGGGCTGAAATTAATGTGGTTGTGTGAGAAAACCAGAGTGCTGTGTGAGAGTGGAATGTGATGACCAGTCTTACACGGATTTGAGTATTAACATGTACCATCCTGTCAGAAGCTCCAGTTCTTCCCTGCCTACAGTAAAAGCCAAATCAGATTAACTCAGTAGTGGGAAAACACGCTTAATGTTTGAATGTTGTTTCTAACGTATTTTCCTCGTGATGAATCTGTTTTACGAGACACTATTTAGTGGAGCAAACTCAATATTTCCTACTTGATAGCCAGGTGTTTAAAGCAATGAAATATTCCTTGCAGAACTTGTTGGACTATTATTGGGGCAGATGTTTTGGTAAATCCTCAGCATTTACAGAGCACCTTTTTACCTCAGCCATTCACAACTTTTGCCTCTCATCCACCAATTCACACACTCACACACCAATAGTGACAGAGCTGCCATGCAAGGTGCTGGCCCGCCATCGGGAGCAACTTGAGGTTTGGTGTCTCGCTCAAGGACCCTTCAGTATGTGGACAGAAAGAAACATGGAATCGAACTGCCAACCTTCCAGTTAGTGGGCAACCTGCTCTACCATCTGACCTACAGCCATTCTACTTGTTTGGTGTCATGGCTCTCGCTGACTGGAAGGGGAGACAAAGGTTCCATAATGCAGGTTTCAATGATAATAGCTAAAAATCCAATTTCTTTACAGTCCTTAATTTTTTTTTTATTAGTTTTCATGTAGCATCTGTTTTGATAGGATGTCACAAAATAGGGATTCCTATGGCATAACCAGGTCACCAAATAGAACAATTACTCTGAGAACAGTTTGTGCTGTGGTTTTGTCAATTTTTGTGAACATGCACAAAGTGTGTCATGCTAGGTTTTTACATTCTGATAAACAGAGGTGCATCACATAGCGGTCTCTAAAGTTATGAAGCTGCTGAAAGAAAAGGGTTTCATGCATTTCTCAGGCAAATTATTTCAATGAATTACCCAAACTATTTACAGAGTATAACCTCTACTTTTGAGCTACATGTGACCTTTGCAATTAGGAAGCGTTTAGTCTCTAACTAAAGTAACTAAACAAAGTAACTAAACTAAATTAAAGCAAAACTAAAACTCATTCGTTGAAGTTGCCAATATATGTTGCACATGTTTGATACCACATGGAACACCATGTCAGAACATCAGCAAAGCCACTCTGCCCACCTAATGAAGGCACATTTGTCTATAATCACAAACATAGTAACATGCATTGTGCAAAAAACTGGATACCTTTACTGAATCTGCTATATGTCAGGTCTTTACCAAAATAATTAAAAAAGAATAACTTGATGCTGATTTGTTTAGAAATCAATAGAAGATAAACAGGCAGTTATTAGAAAAGTGTGCCACAAACTGAAAATATAGCTGCAGAAAATCAAAGAAAAATATCACATCAGTGGACACATTGTTGGGCTGCCAGGTGAGCTTGTTGAAGTGCAATGCAACAACATCACAAACATCACAGCAGTGGCAGCTTACCATCAACAAGAAAGATGGATATCGCTTGTCTGTGATGTCATTCTATCTGCTGCAGAATTACAATAATTTCCCAGAAAAGTAGCAGTGGAAACTGAAGAAATGGCACCTGCAATGTGACTGTTGGACAGTGTAGTACTTTTGCATTCAAGATGAATAAATATGTGCATGCGTGACTTTGTCTAGCTGTGCCCTCTTAAGTTTCACAAGGGTTGTCAAAGCACAATAACTTTATTTCCCCATAGGTTTGCATAAGACACACGTGTCATACTGCATAATATTTAGGCATTCATATGATTGTGTGAATGTCACAGAGTGTATGCACACATCTGGGCATGCAGTCTAAGCTGTGCCAAGTACATATTAAGATATTTGTCATGTAATTGCATTGGGGCTGCGTTGAGCAGCATTACAATGTGGATGGGGACCTTATCTGATGAATAATACAACAAGTTCATAAAAGGGGCTTCCAATGAGCTGAGTTACCTCGCAGAAAAAAAGGGAAAGATGTTGAAGGAAATGTTTGAGAGCAAAGTGTCATGAATAATTGAATAGGTCTTTGAAAAATTCTGCATAATCTCACCTGCTTGAAGGTCACATCCCTGTTGTGATGTTTGTGCCCCTTAAAAGGGGGAATTGAGTTATCGTTCACAGGTTAGATCAGCTACCACTAAGAGCAGGGATTTTTTTGCCAGACATTAAATGAGCTTGTAATGAAGGCGGTCTAGTGCTCAGTGAATTCAAGCTACACAAAGAGCTCAGTGTAAGTCGGAACTTTGGTCAAAACATTATCTGCCTGGAGCCATGATGCTTCAGGCTGTTAAACTGCATGAAATGGGTCCACATTTAACAGGTGTCTTGACAATTTTGAGGTTGCAGGAAAGAATCATTGCATATATTTCCACCATGATAAGACAGGTTTGTTTTAGGCTAAAAGTAAAGGCCACGTGTTTAAACGTATCTGATCCCTCAGCTGTGAGGCTCCAGACTGAGACACACATGGAGCAAACAGTGAAATAAAAAGTGTATTGTACCTCTACAACTGCCTGTTTCTGTAATGTATCTCTGTAATTATAAAAGTAAGAAAATTACAACAAACTTAAAGGCAGCTTTTCTTTTGAAGAAAAACAAAAAGCTGGCAAGTAAGCCTGTTCAATTTTTCATCTGTGCTTTTTCATTAATTCAGCATGAACCACAAGATGACTTCTGGCAAATATCTTAAAAGAGAATTACTATGTTTGGAATATGATTGATAAAAGCTATTAGTAAGGGAATTCAAATCTGTTTAATTATTGCTCACCCTTTTCTAGAGTATGGATTAGTGCCACACATTAAAGAAGACTTTTGTTCATCACATATTGTCACAGAGTGTTGTCGCTTAAAAATGTATTAGACTACTGCTGTGCCCCTTCAACATAGCGTGTTTGGCAGTATTGCTCTGCTTGTGCTATTCTAAATATGTCAAAATATTGTTTTTGCGGGAGCAACACAAATGTTTCAACAGAAAAGTCACAATGATCTCAACAATATCTCACTAATATTATTGACATCAAATTATTGAGGGTTGAGAGTGTATAAAAATTGTGTATCAATTGAAACCAGTACCAAAGCGGCACAGGAGCTAACTATCAATAAACAACGATGTTAACTGTTCTGTTATCGATACTAAAGCAATTATCAAAAAACAAATTTCGTAGTTATTGTTACTAGATATTCATTATTCTGCACAGTTTATCTCAGCAAACCTCTGAGCAAGCTGACAGGGTGGCTCTCTGTGCAGTAGTGAACCTTAAAAGACACGCCTGCTCTTAATGACAGCGGCAGAGGCAATAAACATTCAAAGTGTGGTTACTCTTCACTAAAGTTAATGGTGACAATGATCATTGGCACAAGTGCTACAAGCCTTTGGCACGTAAGAGAGAAACACAAGCAATCTGTCAAAACATCCAGCGAATTTCTGTCACATACAGGCGGAGAAATGCAGTTCATCTTTCGTTGCTCCAGTATGATTCAGCCTGCAGCCCATACATGGAGTCAACTGTAATATAGGTACATGGGTTAATAATTAAAAGTAACCATTAACTCACAGATTTTCATGAGCGTGTTCATATATTCAATCTGAAAAAAGCGTCTTCTGAAATTCACAGGTGTGGATAATTTAGTGATGTGGGGGCTGCAGGCAAACTACTGCACAGTAAAATACTGTCAAAGAAAACCTGTTTAAAATAATGTTGCTGCAGTTTGCTACACAATAAGGTTAATTTATATGCAGGACATGTTTTATCTTAAAAAAAAAAATCAAAAACAACCATTAGGGTATCATTAAGTGTTGTGCATCAATAAGCAGTACAAGTGGCAGTATCATTCACATCTTAATACCCATCCCTGTTCCTCCCTCACTGCATATACAGGAAACTCCAAAAAGTTGAATCTGGCCAGTGGTCACATCTTTTCATGTCATATTTTTTGTGCCAAATTATGGAAAGTTGTATCGATAGGACTATCGATAAGTATCGGAGTCGATAAGCGGTATTGGTATAGATAAATTCCAATCAATACCCATCCCAAGTCGCTATACAGGTTATAGTCACTCCTCTGCTGGGGCCTCATTTACAAAACACTGCGTAGGATCCAAATTAAAAGTGTACATGGCCAAAAAAAACAAAGTAACATATGCAAAACTAAATTATGATTTGTTAAACCATGCACACATACACACCGGCAGGCAATGTCACCATCCCCATCCCCATTTCTACATGACCACATTCAGCCATAAATGGTCACTACGAAGCAACTTATACATTTTGACGCATATAAAGTTAACCATTGTTGGTGGTTCTTCTGTGAATCTTGGCAACAATGGAGGAAATACCGGAAATGCTATTTTTCTGACACGGAAATTGAGAATCTTGTGGATGAGGTGGAGAATTGTTTTGTGGTCCCACCTCTCCAAAACATTGGCTCGCATGGGTCATAGTTGCATAGAGGTGTGCACATTTTCTCATCACATTTATTTTCATAAATCCCAACTTCTGCGTGGGCGAGTGGCATAGACATTTTTCAGGCCCTGTTTTGTGCACAAGCAACTGTTATAAATTAGGTCCCTGGACTGGTTTGGGATAGGGACTGAAATGTCAACCACTCCCTCTTTCCCTCGCACACCGTTTTCTGTGATTATTCTGCTTAGAAGCTGTGACAAAGCACTTGGACTAGTTAGATTAGGGAAAGCCTTGTTTCTTGAGAACAGCTTGCTGCGGAAATAGGTGAAGAAACGGCAGACTCGGTCCGCTGCTCTGCTTTCTGGAACTGCAGCTGGGTGGCGATGACTCCGCCCCCGCTGCTCCACAGAGCACGGCTTACCTTTATATTAAAGTTTATCAGTAGTAAACATGTCCAAATGGACATTCTTGGGTCCGAAACAATACACCCACCAAATTAAAAGCAGATGGGATTAACAGTTGTCGAGATATGCAAGGGGAAAAACAAACAAACAGATAGAGATTTCTGGCTGTATACAGTAAATAGTAATATTCCACGTGCTATTCTCAGAACCTCTTTTTATTTGAGTATTAATTCCGTTTTAGATTCAGCCTGCTTTCAACCAAGGCAGCCTGTTTAGATCAGTAGCAGTTAAATTAGATAAAGGTGGTTTTCCACAGGAGAGGAGCACCGGTCAAAGCCATCTGACTGGCCCAAAGGGTTTTCATCTTGCCACTTTTTTTCAAATAGAAGAGGAGGTGTGATATTATACAGGCAGGTGCACAGAGGATGGCAAACAACTTGGAAACTGTCATTTATACGTTGTCTCTTTCGTTATCGTCGAAGCACAGAGCCTGAGGATTGAAAATAAATTGCACTCCCAATCTATCGAATTATTCTTTAAAGTATAGTGTAAAATGTGAAGCTTTTTAAAGGCCTTTCTTGCTCCACTAGCTTTGATTGCTTTTCTTTGTCCAGCTGTTGTGGTCCCTCAGTATCAGTTTTAATGATATGGGCCTAGAGGTTGACCGCAGCGAGGAGTCAATCAACTGAAAACGTGTTACAGCGCTGAAGGTCTGAATTGAGTCGCAGAGGAGTGTTTTTAAAGCCTTCATTCCACAACATCATGTTCCTCACTCTGCACAAAAGTAATTAATCCACCATATCATGGTCCAATGCATAGACAGTGGTATAGAAAACCAACAGCATTTCCTCTCAGTGTAACAGTCCGATTAACAACAATCCTTTATCCTTTGAATTTCTGGCTAAAGTCATCGTTATTCTCTCAGATTGACATGAGAAGATAGATATCAGTTTGTGCATCACATACAGAGCTGGAATATGTGCTAGCACCTAAACTATCATTTTTGGATGAACATGTAACTTTAAAGACATTTTTGTTTTTACATCTGCTTATAATATAAATAAAATGCAAGCTTTAGAAGTGTCATTAAACAAGCATTTTTTTAACTGTACATAGCCATCCCCCAACCCTAGCCAATGCTAATGCTAAACCAATACGTCCTGCCATCTACATGCCAAATTAGACTTATTAGAATTTTCAGTTATCTGGTACTACCGTGCTAATGTCAATATCCAAATTGTAAAATCAATATTTATGCAAATGTGTGAAATGCTATTATTTGACTTGGTGGGTAAATTTACCAAAGTACTTGAGAACCACAAAAACCTGGATGCTTCATGTCAGCCAAAGTGGCTGAAGATTATTTAACTCAAATTTAATGAATGTATTGCTAAATTATCAATTGGCATGATTTTCATTTCTCAACTGGCCAACTGTGCTGTTTCTGGTGTTCTGCATAGTTATTTTCATTTATGTATCTGTTTCAGTGTATCAGTGGTAAAGTAGGAACAATAGGTAATTAGAAGAAATGTCACACTCAACTTCAATTATGGTCAATCAAATCAGCTCCTCTCTTTCCCTTTAAAACTTTTTTTGGTACAGCGTATTGAAGCAGCCTCAACATTTGGAGCTTAAGGATGAAATAGTGAAAGCGGTTATGCATTGGAAAGGTGGATAATTTCACTATTAATTAATGGCAAAATGAACAAAAAACACGAGTGCTGGAACAATGTCAAGCAGCGATGGTAAGAAAATTACGCACACTCAGAACTTCCAAGGTAATTAATTTATTAATAACACTGATCGAGCGCAATTTACTTGTCACTGATGGTGTGGTGTTAATAAATAAACTGCATTGGCGGCTTTCAGTATGCATAATTTACTTTTTAATCATACATAACTCAAATGGCCCAAGAATTCACAATTTCTGTTTGAAGGTTGCTGATCTATTATTGGTGATTTGAGATATCATGCAAATTTGACACTATGGCATTACAGTTTGTTTTAACCCATTGTTTAATTGACATCTATTTGTTTGAAGAAAACCTGGGCTTATCCACACAAGGCATTGTCCCACATTGCGGCAATTCACTGGTATTTTATAACCGACTTTTAAAACTATAACTTTGAATGCAAGGTACAAACCTATTTGTGAAATTTCAGTGCATTTTACTTTTGCCACATCCCTTATCGCACTTACTGTTGTAGTAAACTTTGACAAACAATTGTGTCACAATTCTCTTCTTGCATTAATATCTATGCACATGACAGAGTCAGTAAATTGGGTTGGACTTTTTATGCATCCTAAGCGGGAGATGAAGCTAATTTAGTTTAATGTCTTTGTCACTGGTCCATAAGGTAGAAATGCACGTCAGACAAAGAGCAGTCTGGTGGAACGCACTGACAACGTAAGGCTGAGAGAGTTTTACTGAGTGGTGCAATGTTTGTTCTCTTTTACAACAAAGTATGACAAAACCTCAATCAGTATGACAAAACCTCAATCAATACGACATTTTCAACCATGGCTTTTAGGAATGAAAGAATGCAGTTTAATCAGGAGATATTCAATTTGAGTAAACAAATAGAACATTTTATTGTCATGCAAGAGAGAAACTTGAGGGATGTGAGAGTCCCGGGCGATTAGACCCCGTTGTAAAGTCATCCTATTAAAAGTTGATGCAGAAAAGAGAACAGATTTAAAGTTTGACAACAATTGACTGATTACCTGATTGAAATTGTGGTCGAATTGGTTTGGTTTACCCAAAATGTCCATAGTCAGGTAATTAGAAGAGTCAGAAGACAGTGAACTGATGAAGAATGCAACATAAAGACAGTCTTCCCAATTGAAGTTGCGCATAGCTTGATGTGTTGATTAGCTTGACGGTATCAGTATTGTAGGTGTGGAGACCAAGCTGCACCAGCTCTTTGCCCCCTGAGGTATTGTTTTGCAATGCTGGGGACACAGATCAACACGACATGGTTTGAAAAAGTGCAGACATTTTTTTTCCGCCACAGGGTGCGATGTCACCTGCCGGTTTTGCTGTTTGTGAGAGGAAAGGCCTTGAAGATCCTCTGTGGTGTGTGGTTAAAATGGTGTGAATGAATTCAGTCACCTAGGAACCAGGCTACACTTCCCTATCCTAGCAACCAGAAAGCATTCTTTTAACTTCACCTGGGGACCTAATGTTATTAAAAACCAACACATGCTTTTCTTATGCATGGATGAACGATGAGCCAAATCAGAGGCAGTATTTTGGATTCTGCTCTATAGTTGAAAGTGCACTGCAGGATTTTCCTGGAAATGTTTGAAATAATCAAATATGAAATACTTAAGTTTTAAAATGATTTGTGCAGAATATGAGCACTCAACAACACTTACTGAAGGACACTTTGCAGCAGCATGGAGCTAATTTCCAGGCAAAACCTACCAAACAAATATGTTTTACAAATACTCGACAATTCACAAATGAACACGTGGTTTGCAATTACAAAAGTTACCAATCAAACAAATACACAAACATATTTTCATTACAAAATGTCTCTAACAACAAACATATTTCTTAAAATAACCAAAAACATTTCACATGACTTTTGGATTGAGTGGATTTTTGTAGATACAGAAATTAATTTATGTGGCTCTGGACAGGCAGAACATGTCTGAGAGGACGTTTAAATTGGATCATAGTGAAACATGTTGCTATGGAGGGTAAAATACTCAGGGCATTTTTGAGAAAATCTTAATCCAAAAGTCGCTTGAATTTCTTTTTAATTTTTCTTTCTTTCTTTGTATATGTAAGAAATGCAGTATTTGTTCCTGTAGCATGATGATTGTGTATTTGTTTAAATAGGTGTGTATTTACAAAAACAAATTCATTAATACATGTAAAATAGGTTGCGTTTGTTTGAGGGTTTTTGAAAGGGAAATTTGCTGCATAACTTTCTTTCATGTCCTGAATTATTGAAAGTTATTAAATTTAATTCAATTAATTTTTATTTATATAGCGCCAAATCACAACACAGGTTATTTCATGGCACTTAACACATTAAAGTCCTTACAGCAGAACTTTACAACATTATACAGAGAAACCCAACAATTCAACAATTCCCACATAAGCTAGGAGGGAAAAACTCCTCTTTAAGGGAGAAAAACCTCCAACAGAGGGAAGGAAAAACTCCCTCTTAAGAACCAGGCTCAGGCTTCAGGTTGGCGGCCATCTGCCTCGACCGGTTGGGGTGAGAGGAGAGCAGAGAGAGAAAAGGACATCATAGAGATACAAAACATGAACTGTTGGTGGGACTGACAATCGCAGAGCAGAGACATGCAGCTCCATGATGGGACATCTGCAAAAGAAAGAACAGAAAATAAATTACTATATTATATGACCATATTTCTAGGGACCCCGAAATAAATAATGTACCTCCTATAGGGACCCTTTTTGCTGTCAGACCTGAAACCCCTACACATTTGGTCCACAGTTGACCCTCTTGTTGTTTTCAAACTCAGCTGGTCTGAAAACAAACAATCTGACCAACATGACAAAACAGTTTTTCTGAGTTTTCTTTGGAGTTCCTTCCTGGAGGTTCCTGAGCTGCATTGTGAACATGATTCTATTTGTAGTACATGCCATACTTTGGCATGGCTGCACTTACTGCATAAATCCGAGCTCCTGTCTGATTCAGTGTGTGCACCGTATTCCAGTCAGGAGATGCGATTTTAAATGCATGGTACTAACATAAAGAATGTAAGCAAGTTATTCCACAGCTATGGCCTCATATCACGAAACATCGTCACTGTTTATTCACATTTATGTTACAACAGACATCCAGAAATATGTTATATATATTGGTGGTCCTATTTGACGTGTCAGAGTGTTTGTAATGCTATGTTGCATTTTATAGATTCATTTTCAGTGCATGATGGACAGAAAATTAATCTCCCACACTGCACAAACAGAAGACCCAACAAAAAAAATAAAATAATTGGTGTTAAATATTAACATGTTTCCACCTTTATCTACTTTTTCTACGTAAACCGAAAAGCTTTTCTTTATCTCCTTTCCTAATTTTTTTGTGTTTCTACCAAGTGCATCTCACAAATATTCACACCATCAAACAGTTGAGACACTGTAAGTCACAGGCTCATCAAAATGACATTGCATGGTTTTCCTTGGATGAGTGGAATTCCACCACTCTCCCGTTGCTGCTTTGCATCACCAGAGATGGGAGGTATGGCAAGAGAGAAGTGAGGAGCCATGTTAACTGAATGCAAAGCACCCCTAATTTGATCACATTCCCTAGCTCAAGCCATAATTCAATTTGTGAGGCTCATTTAAGACTAGCTTTTATCATCCATCTTGGTCAAACACTCCTCAACTTAAGCATTTAAACCTATGATAGACATTTCAGATCAATGTAAATTAACATTAATAATATGACAACTGTGGTGATGTACAGGGATGGTAGAGAGTACAAGTTTCCAGTGCAAATTATGAACGCATTTTTGTGTGTGTGTGTGTCTTACCACATATCAGAGTCGTGTTAATGTGACGGGTTCCAGTCCATTGTTTTCTCCCCTGGCATGCGGGATGATTGTAAAAAAAAAACATCTCCACTCCCATTCTCCTATCTGCCTCCTCACACAATGATCACTCGTATGTCAGGAGCTGTCCTTGAAAAGAATAGAATTACTGTCAACCAGTCAAGTTGCAGTTTTTGTCTGTCCAGCCTCATATGATATACATATGTAGAAAATACTTTAATCTTTCTCTCTGTTCACAAGCTTTTACCCAATAAAGCTGGGTAACAGTAGAAATGCTTTGAATATAGATTTTGCAGTAAAGAAGCTACAGAAATTATAAAATATGATGCTTCACACACTGGATTCCTGGATTATTGCTTTGCTATGCCAGAAAAGTGTTTTTTGCACAACATTTTGGTGTCACAATGAAGTTAAGCTTTGAACCTTAAAATAAAATAATTTTTATAATTTGATCCTATTTAATATTTATGTGACATCTTATGATTAATGTAAGAATTCTAGAGTTATGGCCCCAAATGTGTTTTTGTAAGGTCATAGTCCCTTTACACCAAAATCTAATCAGTTCATGAATGTTTGTGGAAGTGAATGTGAATGAACCTCCAACTGAATGTGGGTGCCAAATTTGAAGAAAATGCAGAAAGCGTTCCTGAAATAAGTTGTGCTCAAGAACAAGACAGAGGTGAAGTCACGGTGACCTTTGGATACCAAAATCTATTCAGAACATCCTGGAGTGGAAGTGAACATTTTGTGCAAAGTTTGAAGAAATTCCCTCATGGCACAATTGAAACACTGTATTAAGAAGAATGGGTTGATGTGAAGTCACACTGCCCTTGATCTTTGATCCCCAACATCTAATCAATTTATCTTTGAGAACAAGAAAATGTTTGTCTTTGATTTGTAGAAAATCGATTAAGGCATCCACGACCGCAGACATACATACCTGTTGACGCTTGGATGGACAATCATGCCACATAAAAGTCTCTGCCTATTGTTGCGGTGCTGAGCCACGGAAATAATATTTATAAAGTCAACAAAGCTGTCTTTGTGTACAACAGGAAATGACAGCCAATGCTTGTGCACTTTAAGGATGCATTGAGTACAGCATATTTCATCCGACCACAACCAACACTGTCACAAACAGCTCTTCACATCGGACAGCTGTTTTCATCAATAGTGCTCTAAAACCTCGCTGTACATTTCCTCTGCAGTTTCTAACAGCAGGCATACAGTTTTAACTACTAGCCGGTGAACAGATTAGAACCTTTGCAGCTAAAAGGTCAGATTGACATCTGTTAGGTAGACAAACAAACTTAAATGAATGTTTCTGCTCAATGTGTAATTATGTAATTGTTTGCCTTATCAACTCATACATCTGTATTGTGTTCGCATGTTTCCATTGCCAGTGGGAAAAACCCAGGTAAAGCACGTTTAGAGAAACCCCCCTTGCCAGGGGAGGAGAGTAAATTGTAAATGCTCTGCACTCAAATCGTGCCTTTTTTCCTTTTGCAGTCTACAAAGTGTTTTACATTGTTTCGCATTCACACATCACTGGCGGCAAAGCTGACATGCAAAGCGCTCACCTGCCATTGGGAGCAACTTGGTGGTGTTCAGTGTGTTGCCCAAATACACCTTGGCATAAGGATAGGAGGAACCGGGGATTAAAGTGCCAACCTCATGATTAGTGGGCAACCCACTCTACCAATTAAGCCACAGCTGGCCCTTAAATTCATATTGGACAATTCTTCAAAATCCCAGGTTACATTCATTGGCCTTTTTTTTGTGTGTCCAATGCCAACATTTTTTAATTCTCCTATTCCACAATGTCCTCACATGAGTAGTATACTAGTTATGCTTAGTTAAAATGCAAGCATTGATTTAATGAAGAGTCACCCTGACTATAAACCACGCCAGACAAAAGAACACACTCCTTCCTTTACTGGGTTGTTTTGGGGTCGTGATGTGAGATACCACTGATTTCTTTTCTGATCAGATATGTAATAAAACCCAGGCTGGTATCATCAAAACCAGTCCTGATACCAACACTTGTGTACAAAAGCTCGATGTGTTCAGAAAAGGGGAATATAAAGTAGGCTCTATGCATTTCATTTCCCCAGGCATCCTGTGTTGCTACTCTTGGAGAATCATCTACAAATTTAGCTTTAGCTATGCATGCAGCCTCATGAAATACAAAATAGATACTCAGCCATAAAATGTAAAAGGCACTGGCATTAACAATGCATACCTTGAAATTAAAATACCCATAAAGGGTGAACAATTCAAGTCTTTGCTCTGCAAGGCCAGACTGTGACACTGCATCATTTACGCTCAAAACGTTAGGGCGATGTATGGACAGCAGCCATTTAATTATTGATTGGTAGGTAAATACGGCACACCTAAAGCTCCCAATGCAATTTATTTATTACCACAACAGCATTTGGTTGTTAATAAATTCATAATGTCAGGAGCTTTTAGTGTTTGTAAGTTGCTTATGATCTCCTCAACACCGTTCCAGCACCCTGATTTCACTATATTGGATACCTAATCTTTGTTCACGTTGACATTTAATTAATGCCACTAGTTGGCGACTATGAGACGCAGGTTTTTGTCTTCCATCATTGAACCGCCTTCCACAGCGGGCAGCATAATACCAGAGGAAGAGTTATTTATGATATTAATACCTCTCTCCAAGCCAATTTGACATCATCAGCCTGTGGAGGCCGACACGTAGTAACGGAAATTTGGTTATTGTGAGCCTGTTTGAGTAAAATTTGGATGGCAGTGCCGGTCTGCTCATTCTCCAGCCCTCAGAAACTGACAGCATGCTGCACCACAGCGGTTTAAAGGGAATGAGAAGAGCTGATTTGATTGGCCATAATTAACGTCGGCTGTGACGTGCCTTCCAATTATCTGTTCCTCTTACTTCACCACTGGGCCACGCTACACCAGAGTTACACCTGCACCCGTGTTCCCCAAAATACTAAACAAGTTTGCCACACCTTAAGCCCCCAGTGCACCTGCCCTTGCACCTGCATTGTGCCAAGGCGGACAAAGATAGGGCACACACAGGGGTCCACTGGTGGGTAGAGAGACACACGGAGTCGTACAGGGAATGACAAGGAGAGAGAAAGAGACACACACAAGGGACCACGGGTTGGTAGACGCAGTGACTGTCGGGGAAACCAAAAAAAGAGAAAAAGAGACAGCTGTTTTGTTGCTGCTTTTTTGCAATGTTTAGTAATTGTGTCAATATCCATGTCGATGAAGGCTTTTAACAGACACTAGCTGTGTGCACACAGGCCAGAAGCCCTGCCTCCTCCTACTCCTGAACCTCCCGAAATACACTCACACTACTCCGCTCCTCTGCTCCCTTCACTGGTTACCAGTAGCCGCCCGCATCCGTTTCAAAACATTGGTACTTGCGTACCGTGCTGCAAACAGATCGGGTCCAGTTTACATCCAGGACATGGTCCAGCCTTACATCCCAGCCCGCTCCCTCCGCTCTGCATCTACCAATCGGCTTGTTGCTCCCTCACTGCGAGCTAAATACTCTACAAAATCAGGACTGTTTGCTGTCCTGGCTCCTAAATGGTGGAATGAGCTCCCCAATGACATCAGGACAGCGGGAGCTCTGTACATCTTCCGCCGCAAACTAAAAACACACCTCTTCCGACTTTACCTTGAATAGTAGAACTTTAGGAGCGCTTAACATGGCACTTACTGATAGAACTTTGTAGTTTGGCTTTCTTGAAGAAATTGTATTTTCTTGATTCCTGTTGTTCTGGGTTTTGTACCCTCGTGGTTGAAATGCACTTATTGTAAGTCGCTTTGGATAAAAGCGTCAGCTAAATGAAATGTAATGTAATGTAATGAAGCTCTGCTGAGACACAAGCAGACCTCTGTCAGTGTCCAGCATCTACAGAAATTAACAACAACTTGCGACTCTCCTGGTTCATTTCTGACATCGGCTTGTTTCAATTAGGTTTGTATAAAATATTTTCAGCCGAGTTACTTTGCTCTTACTGGACGAGTCACAAGTTACAGTTTGTGGCTTTTCCTTGCTTCTCCATTGGCTCGCTCCTACCTCGTTAAGATATCTTCATTCAGCTGACCGCTTTCACTGGTAATATAGTGCACGTCTGAATGCACATTTTGATATGGACTGTCTGCATAAATCACCCAGCTTCCCACCATCAGTTTATTTAATAAAAAAATAAAACCAGGCTAACGATCTACCACCTCCCTTCCACACACACACACACACACACACACACACACACACACACACACACACACACACACACATTGTTTGCTGAACAAAATACAAAGTAAAGTACATTATTTTATTTTTTAAAATTTTCGACTAGCCTCATGTTTTTGCTCAACATTAAAAATAAATACAGCTGCATTTATTAAAAAAAATAAAACTTGTGTAAAGAGTTATCTTACTCTTGTGATCAAAAACATTGTTCTGAAGCTCAATTCTGGGGCTGTTCTGTAAATACGTTTTCTAATAAATGATCAATTTAGCAATTTTCTGATCAACCTACTGTATATCAATCTCAAGTTTAAATTAACAACTTCCTGTTGCTTCCCACCCACTTCCGATCTAAGCACCGCCCACCTCCTTATTAATCCCCGCCCCATCCGAGTACAGATACAGATAAAGGAGTTCGTCCCTAGTAGTTATGAGTTTAGTTCAGAAATCAGTTTCTTCCACAAACCGTGTGTCTGATATGACTAACAAACAGAAATGTACTGAATGTAGGGTGGATGTAATTATAGGCAACAGGTCAGCTGCTTCTGAACATGTCATGATTCTACAGATGTTGTATTGATACAGTGATTAGTTAATTTGTTTATCTTTCAGGAAACATTTTAAACATTTCGTCAAAGTTTTCATCTTGATATTTCCTTATATTAGTTTAGTTTTGTTTTAATTGGGAAAAACAGGTTGTCAACAAATATTTTTTGTAATAATTTTTGTTTAACATCCACCCCCACTGCAACAACGTCTGGCAACAGGGAACATGTAAAAAAAAAAAAGACTCTAATTCCTCACAGCACCAAGAAAAAAAACAACACAAATATGCTTCTAGTGCCGAACTAATAACTGTATTTAAAAATAGACCTCAAGCACAACAGTACAAAAAGCCAACCTGATATTAATTATCATAAAAAATGCATTGGCTTACCCAGACAGTCTAATTACCACCGAAATTACCGCACACAGTGACCTGAAAATGTGAAGCTCTCACACTAGGAGACTCATGCTCTACATTTCTAAAGCAGAAAATTATGAAAAATCCTCCCACACCTTTTCCGTACCCCAGCTTTCCGACTGAACTTCATTACATTCTGAGACTGTGCTTTGCAGAGCCTAATCTCACAGAAATACTTGAAATGACCTGGACCTCTATAACACTGGATTGTGTTGTGGTGGCACGTAATGTGTTAAAATCACGTGCTGATACCACAGAAACAATTCCAATAAAACGTCAGGTAGGACCCTTTGTCATGGTATCCACACTAATATCAGCCAGAAAAGGCTGACGCAGTAGAAATGACCTCTACACAAGGTGACTTTTTCCCGATTAGGGGCAGGCCGGTTAGTAGGATGGCTACATACAACAGTGGACACGTTTGCTTTACAGCAGCGAGTTGCTACAGTTTCCCAAAACCATGTTTCAATGTTGAATTTACGATAATGGTTTTAAAAAAAGTAGTAACGTTAACCCACACCACATTTAAAGTAATCATTTTCACCCCAAAAAATGATCTTTATCAAACCCCAATAAGTGGGTTATGTTTCTAAACCTATTGTAACCAGCTTTGTCTCACCAAGGGAAACAAAACAAAAAAAACATCCTTTTTAACAGTGATTGTAAGAGTTTTGAAAAGCATAGATAAATGATCTCAGAAAAATGCATTTCAAGAGCGGGACCTCCTAATGACCTATTATGAGCCACCAACACGTAATGTGGTGTTGAGAGGTTGTGGTCATTTCGCTTACTTCTGTGAAATTTTGGTTGGCTTTGCAATCCAGTTGTATATGTGCAAAGCTCAAGTCTGTCCATTTAAACCACATTAAAAAAGAAGGGAGAAAAATGAAGGACTTAGTTTTTTTCCTTGTAACCCTGCAACAAATTCTCCTGCCAGATTCACTCTGAGAGAATTTGGATAAATAGTTTTTCATTAAAAGGGTGAGTTACTTGTGGAGGTCTTCATAAACAAAGATCTGGATCTGCCGTATGACCTTGTTGGAACGGCTCAATTCAAAAGATCGATATAGCTGCTGGGCTCCGACTTGAAAAGCCCACATTGACCTGATTGTGATGGGAGAACAGCCTACTGAGCAGTTAGAGCTGTTAATATATTGCAGACATGTTGCAAACATCATTGACTTTTAATTAGTAATGAGCAATTGCATTTTAAACTGATTATACCCATTAATGGCATTTCATTCTTTTTTTTCCCCATCAGAACACAATACCAAGAAGAATCAAATATTATGGCGATACAGGATTGAAGAGATGATAACGATTTTTTTTTAAAGTTGCAGTTGTTTAATATGATCTGCTAGTGTGGTAAAAATCTGCTTCTGACATAAAGGATTTGACTATACTGAGACACCCACAGAGGACAGCTTAAGACAATTTGCTGCAGCATTTGGGAGACTGTATGATGTCACATTTACACTATTAGGGTAAAGGCTAATTGAACGCACTCAAATTACAACAGTCATGTAATTGCTTGATTAACGTACAGCACATTCAGCATGAATAAAATATAACCAGAGCGGAATGCATCTCAGCTAAAGGAAGATATTCTTCATCAGTCTGTGCAGTCTCTCATTCTGCTTGTGCATTACAATGATGACAATCATAAAGACAATACTGCAGCTTCCTGCATTTGTACATCATTAGTATCCCTAATTTGTCATCATTTGTGTTTCTCTCAATGCAGAGAATAGTTCAAATATTACAGGTGTATTAATTGTATATATACTGTATATAAAAACAAAGTTGGGTTTAATTATGTAGTTTATTGTCAAAATCACCTATAGCCCGAGTGTTTCTGTAATGACAAATTATTTATCAAATCTAATATGAGTTGATGTTAAAGTAGAGCAAGAATAAACAACCAGGTCCTGCGTACTCACTTGATGGCTCGATGGTTGAGGTATGTGTTACAGAGAATTGAACTGTAATGCGAAGTATGACTGCCGGGACTTTTTCTTACATTCCACTGTATTCATGGTGGTAGAACGTACGAGCAATTTCTGTGATGACAATAAAAACACTTGCTTACACATAAAGCAGGGAATCATTTATCAGTTAGTGGTAAGGGGCTTGTGCACAAGCCATTAATATGTGGCATGAGGTAAATGGACTCATCCTTCATGTTAAAGGTTCATACTATTTCTTGACTGTCTAATAAGTTAGCCTGACATTTATTCTGTGGATTAATCACCAGTAGTGGATGTTCTGTTCGGTTTAACCTTGGCTGTGAGGAGAACAGAGGAAAGTGAGTAGTTCCCTGTACTTTCCTGAGCAGGTGGCTGCTCACTGCAGTGTTGGACGTGCACCCGGTATCTGTGATGGTATTCTTATAGGTTTACTTGGTCATTTCTATTTGTAGTCTATGGTGATTAAAAATTAAACATGCAGCAAACATATATCCTACAAATAATTATCTAACAAACATACAAACCTGCAACTTTGCTTTGCTCTTCTGGGATACCTCAATTTCAGATTTGACTTCAAAGAGAGTTGGAAATTAGAAGCCCAGTTTGAAAATGACCTAATTGAAATTGACGTCCAAAGGATTGTGAAACTAATTATGTACATTGACTGTATAGAAACATGCATTCTATGCTGATGATCCCTGAAAGTTTATAATACATTAGTTTGACTGTCTTGCTCAAAGTTCTTCTTGGATATACCTGAAAGGTCAAAGCAAATGTAGAATCTGGAATCTGACAGAACTTTCTTTTTCCTCTGCTAAATCAAGCTATAAGGGATCAAAGAGGGAAATATATCTGTCATGATTTAACCTTTAATCTAGATATTTGTTTGACTGACATCATGATGTGTTAAACTCAATTTGGGTCTATAATGAACAGGTTTGAATTCTCATGGGACTAAACTGTATTCTATTGATGGCTCAGATCCCATAATTCAAGGTAAGATACACACATTTGAATTTCAAAGAATGGTAGCGTGGCAAACAGCTAACAGTGCTCTGGAAATTCATACATGATTTAACAATAATATTAGAAGAATGATGTGTCTGGATAGTTCATCGTAAGGGTTAAAACCCCTTTGATGCTTATAGTTTGAAATAAAAAGGTATCTTTTCTCAATGAAAATGCAGAGAAACATTTCCTACTTGCTGCAGAACATATGGAGGTGCAAATGAAATGCTGCAGAAATGAGCTACAAAGGGCTGCCTACGAATGAATGCTTGCATGCTGTCTTCATCACTCTGCTCTGGCGATCGCTGTAGCTGGAGGCTTTACTTTTCTGGTTTGAGCCTGTGTCTGTCTCATTCTAGCAGATGCAATATCTCAGAACCGCCTTGAGGAAAAAAGGTTTTCAAATTAGACCACCAAAAACACGAGTGCATCCACAGCGGCTGCGTGTCAGCTGTGGTGCTGGTCTCTCTTTGATCATGGCCATCAGGATACTACTTTGAAGGTCCAACAAGCGATGAGTTGTAGCCAAAAAGCAGTCACGTTGTTTTTGTTTACCCTCGTTTAGAGCGAGACACACAGACACACAGGCACTCACTCAGAGACAGACAAGAGAGAGAGAGCAGTAGGGGAAACTCGTCCCATACCTGGTAAAGTATCGGGATGAAAAAAATTGAGCTTGCACTGTGTTTTTACTTTTATTATACAGTACAAATTTGATCTCAGATCATTTTAGCTTGGAACTTCACGCAGGACACGTGTTGTGAAGCGGAAGCTTCTCATGAGGACCAAGACACGTCTCGTTCAAATGGAACACTTTACTTTCATGAGGCATGAGATGCTGGTGAGACGCGTGTCTCAGCAGGCAGTGTGGCTGCTCTGAGCCGTTAATATGGACAGTATATAAGACAGTATATGAGATATATAAGTCATATAAGACTGTGTGTTCCAGGCCTTAGAATGCTTTAAGCTAATATCAAGACTTTGTTTAGATTGAAGACAGCCAGCCAGGAATGTAGTTTGGAGCATATTTGCAATATGTAACAAACAGTATCATGGATTGATTAGAAGCATAGCTACAATGTCATATTACATGTTTGTAACATTACCTAACAAAATTCAACATCAGCGAACATGCCCCTCAGTTTCAGGAACAGCCGCAGAGAGTAGAACAACAGCGTGTCGCTCATCGTCCTGATGATGTCAGACAATGTGAGCTCATATTGTTGCAACTAAAGGGTATTCCAAACAATAATTTGTGGCAGTTTCAACTGAGAGGAACTCGCCAACACTAATATCAAATAGCCTATTTTACTGTATATGTAACTATAAGCAGGTTAAGAGGCTAATATCAATCCTGTACGCTCCATGCTTGTGATAGAGGATGATGGATGTGGAGAGAGCAGTGAAAATGTAGTTTGCTCAGAGGGTAGAGTGAAGGATGAGGTGATGTCATCCTGGATTATGGCCGGAGAAATTTACCCAGATAACATAATTCAGAGGACTTGTAATTAAATGTACAACTCTGTTTCCAAAAAAGTTGGGACACTGTGTAAAATATCAATAAAAAAACAAAATGTGATGATTTGCAAATCATGTAAATCCATATTTAATAAAAACAGACCGCATATACAATTTTGAAACTCCGAATATTTTTTTTTTATAAGAAATGTATGCTCATTTGGAATTGATGCCAGCAAGGTGGCACATTTTTTTCTACAAAGACACTTTTGTGGCCATTATTCAACTCCATAACTGAAGAAGAAAGAAGGAGATTCTGACTGTCTTTCACATTTGGTCAGATACTGAATTGGTGACACTAATCTCGGGTTTATGGTGACTGTATAGATGGTCTGTGCAGGTCAGGTTGACAACGTGTGTGAAACATCCACATTTTTATAGCTTCTCAGCAGCAACATCTGTTTGAAGCATTGTCTATTGTGGCATTTTTTTTTTTTTTTTGGTGTGTGTGTGTGTGTGTGTGTGGGGGGGGGGGGGGGGGTTGTGGGTAATGGAGCTGGGGAAAGACCTTGGAACTCCTATCAAGAATCATTGTGTTTCTCCTGCCCAGAGACACAACATAAATTTCCATGTGTAAAAGAGGTCTGAACATTAAGTAATTTACTGTTACTGAAAAACATGGAAACCACTGACCTTTAATAAGACAAATTCCCTCACGAATTACAAAGAATATCAAAATGTTCCAGTTGTCAAGAGCATATCACATGAGATGGGCCCTCCATCACCATCACGGACAACCAAAAAGGAGCCTCATGTCTTGTATGACAAATTATCATGAGGCTAAACCTGCCATTCAAAACCTGAGACTGAGATGAAGTGGCTTGGATGTTGATAACATCAGCCAGAGGTGCATTCAAGCGCCAACGTCTACCAAATCAGGCATAAAATTAATTTCCAGACTGCGTTTGAACAGACCCTGCGTAATAAAGCCAATTCCCACTGTAATCTGGATCTGTCATCTGCAACAGGGATCTGTCTCTTGATTTGTCTTTCACAATCGGCAGGTGTTGTTGTACATATCCATCAGAGTGGTGCTCCGTTTGATGCACCTGTGCTTGTTATGACGCAGTAGACGCTATATTTTCCGTGTGTGTGTGTGTGTGTGTGTGTGTGTGTGTGTGTGTGTGTGTGTGTGTGTGTGTTATGCTGCACGTTGGACAGATTGTTGCAGGACTATGGCTCATCATCCACATGGTCCTTCATGTGTTCCTCTGTCCAGTTTCACAGATGCTGCTGATTAGATTCTTTCAGACATTGGGGGAGATGAAGGTTTCAACACAGTGTCTTACTGCAAAACTAAACTAATAGAAGGGCAACTCATATATTTAAATCGTTTTTTTCTAAAGAAAGGACATTTTACATTTTGGTTATGTTGTTTTTAACATGTCTGTTGAATATTTCAATTAAATGATTATAATCTATACATTGTCATAAAACAATGAAAGATGCGAAGAAAAAAAATGTCTTCAGCCAAAGTGACATCTTGAAATACTTCATTTAGAGTTCTAAAAGTCCAAAACCTAAAGATGAAATTAAAACAAAGAAAAACAGAAAACACCAACATTTGAAAAACTGGAATTGAGTGTTTACATATTTTTTGTATTTCAGTACAGTAATAAATTATTAATTTACAGATCATTTTTTAGCCACTTTTCTATGAAATCTGTGAAATAAATTACATTCCCATCACTTTTATATTTTAGTAAATGTTAACTTGCTAACATGCTAACCTTAGTGAACACAGTACCTTCTTACATGTTTTTACTGACACGTGAGTGTGCTAGCATGTTCATCACTCAGGGGTACTAACATGGCTGATAGTTATTTTAACACATATTTCATTTTTGAACCATTAATGACTTTTGGAATGAATTTTAAGCTCAAAGAAGAATTTGAAGTGGCCACACGTACAGTGCATCCGGAAAGTATTCACAGCGCTTCACCTTTCCCACATTTTGTTATGTTACAGCCTTATTCCAAAAATGGATTAAATTAATTTTGTTCCTCAAAATTCTACACACAATACCCCATAATGATAACATGAAAAAAGTTTGTTTAAAATGTTTGCAAATCTATTAAAAATAAAGAACGAACATATAACTGAGTATATGTGAATAAGTATTCACAGCCTTTGCTCAATACTTTGTTGAAGCATCTTTGGCAGCAATTACAGCCTCAAGTCTTTTTGAGTATGATGCTATAAGCTTGGCACCTATTTTTGGGCAGTTTCTCCCATTCTTCTTTGCAGGACCACTCAAGCTCCATCAGGTTGGATGGGGAGCGTCGGTGCACAGACATTTTCAGATCTCTCCAGAGATGTTCAATCGGGTTCAAGTCTGGGCTCTGCCTGGGCCTCTCAAAGACATTCACAGAGTTGCCCCGAAGCCATTCCTTTGTTATCTTGGCTGTGTGCTTCGGGTTGTTGTCCTGTTGGAAGATGAACCTTTGTGCAACCTTTTGGTAAACTCCAGGTGGGCTGTCATGTGCCTTTCACTGAGGAGTGTCTTCCGTCAGGCCACTCTACCATACAGGCCTGCTTGGTGGAGTGCTGCAGAGATGGTTGTCCTTCTGCAAGGTTCTCCTCTCTTCACAGAGCAACACTGGAGTTCTGTCAGAGTGACCATCGGGTTCTTGGTCACCTCCCTGACTAAGGCCCTTCTCACCCGATCGCTCAGTTCAGGTTCAAGTCTGGGCTCTGGTGGAGTCCTGGTGGTTCCAAACTTCTTCCATTTATGGAAGATGGAGGCCACTGTGCTCAGTGGGACCTTCAATGCTGCAGAAATGTTTCTGTACCCTTCCCCAGATCTGTGCCTCGATACAATCCTGTCTCGGAGGTCTACAGACAATTATTTGGACGTCATGGCTCGGTTTGTGCTCTGACATGCACTGTCAACTGTGGGACCTTATATAGACGGTGTGTGTCTTTCCAAATCATGTCCAATCAACTGAATTTACCAGGTGGACTCCAATCAAGTTGTAGAAACATCTCAAGGATGATCAGTGGAAACAGGATGCACCTGAGCTCAATTTTGAGTGTCATGGCAAAGGCTGTGAATACTTATGTACATGTGATTTTTTAATTTTTAATAGATTTGCAAAAATTTCAACAAAACTTTTTTCACGTTATCATTATGGGGTATTGTGTGTAGAATTTTGAGGAAAAAAATGAATTTAATCCATTTTGGAATAAGGCTGTAACATAACAAAATGTGAAAAAGGTGAAGCGCTGTGAATACTTTCCGGATGCACTGCACCTACACAGGCTGTAGGACCGTAGCATGTGACTTCAGCAGCTAGAGACAGAGAGCCCTGATAAATGATGAAAGAATTCAAGAGGTGGAGTGCCGGGTGTCCTCCCAACAGAACATATTTGATGATCAAGATGGGAAAGAATGCAGGCATTTTGATCTCATTTAATTTTTTCCTACACTCACTTTTAGTAAAATCAATGTTAGCTTATTAGAGAAAGGTTTGAATCACATATCAAGTCACAACTGATGTCAAAGAAATGAACACTGGTACAAGGAGGCCACTGCAGTTTAGCTTTAAAGCAAACTATCAGATTATTTCATTCACTGAGTGATGCATCATTTGTGGAAACTGACTCTTTTGCTTTGGCTCGTTCTGGGTGAACCCAGCTCTGCACATTGAAACCCAACCAAATTGTATTTTTAATGACATGATTTTATTTGATGGCTGAAAGTGCTTGCCCATTAGTCAAACTGTTTTTACATTCGAGTTTAGTAAACATTTGAAAAAGTAATGTGGGTGTGTCAGGCAGGCATTGATCATCATTGTCATAGTCACTCGCATCACTCATCTCTTTCTCTCTCCACTGTTTATCTACCCTCTGCTCTATTCCTCTGTCTAAACTGTCTCTCAATCTACATTACCTGCCCTCTCCCCTCTCCCTGTCTCATAGCATAATAATTTATAGCAGCTAAGGCCCATTTAGACAGTCTGAACAGCATATGCAACTGGCAGTGCATGTCTGTTTCTGTCCTTTTGGGGTCTCTGCAGAATTTCTTCTTCAAAAAAAAAAAAGATTTTCAGTGTTCAGTTTGTTTAAAATTGGTGGGGTATATTTCCCATAAATATGGCTATTGTTATGCTGACTTTGTGCTCTCTTGTCTCTGCTCCAAGGATTCGGAGAAACAAGGATTTGTGCAAAACAGCCTATATCTATAAGCTGATTATAACTTACAAATGAACATGATTTTTTTTTTTTACAAAAATCAATTCAAATATTTGTCCCTGAGTCTGGCTGAAAGTGTTTTTTTTTAAGTTGCGAATCATAATATATTTTTTTATTATATTTATTCTGATGTTTTGACAATTAGCAGCTTTGTGACTTCTCCGGTCTCACAGCGTGGTTTATGGTTTAGTCCAAGACATCAATGCAGTGTCTTCCAATGAGTCTGCTCTGTACTCAGCTCTCTCAGCGGGTGCCTGTCCTCTGTGCTGCAGGCAGGGATGCCACAGACGTGTTTTATACATCCTCAGTGCTGAGGAACATGAGGTGTATTGCAGCAACGTTGTATTGTCTCTTCATTGTAATTTCATCCTGGTAATGTCCTCTATTTGGTCAGGTGTTTAAGAGAAGATGCATTAACACCTATTCTCGTAGTTGTCTACAGTATATGTCTCAGGAGAGACGTATGGTCTGAATGTATTCAAACAATATATAAACATTATTTACTCAAGTGAGTTAATGTCAACAAGGAACAGACGTAATAATTTTAAATGCGAGCACATGGCATACATCCAGTCTTGAGCTACTGTGCCATATGCAGGAAGATGATTTTGCCATCATCAGATGTGCATTGTTAACAGCCGGCAATATTTCTTTTAATTGAGCGCAACCGGTTTTGTCTGACCCTTCAAATTACATCTCGGCAAACTCCATCAACTTTGTAATTATAATAAACAGTTAGAGAACATGATTTGTTATCCGTTGGTGACCTCAACGATATGAAGAGGGAAAATTCACTCGAGGCATGTCGGAAACAGTAGAATCAGCTATGGCAAATTTGATTACACTTGATTACTGTGTAATCACACTGTAATTATAGGAAAGAGACGCAATTGTTAATACCTTCTGCATAATGATGCTTTTACCTCTAACTCACATCCCTCACTGATTATGTAAAGCAAAACAAGGTGGGAAGAGTTTTTTTGTTTGTTTTTGCTACATCTGTTCAACAAAACTGTTAAGTAGGCAGGGACTTGTTCTGTAATCTGACAGCCTTGGAGGTCCCGGCCGACACCGTATTTGACTTTAGAGTCCCTGTGTCAGACCGATGTCCTATTTCCATTAGTGCCAACCATTCTGTCAAGGTGTCGATGGAGGAAGAGCCCTTTGAGATTGAGTGCTCTATGCAGTTCACCAGGGGGGGCAGAGGGGAAAGGGGGGGAGGTAGCAGAGGGGTGAGGGGGGGCAGCAGAGGTGTTTGGGAGGTGTAAGGTGTGGAGGAGACAGATGAGGGTGGTGAACTAAACCTGTTGAAGAAACAGTTTAGCTCATTTGACCTCTCCAGGTTCCCCCTGGTTGTCTCTCTCTCCCCTTGAACCCAGTAATCTCCTTCATACCGGTCCACACCTCCCTCACGTTGTTCTGCTGGAGTTTTGCCTCTAGCTTCCTCCTGTAGGAGTCCTTGCATTCCCTCATCTTCTCCTTCAGGTGGCGCTGCACTCTCCTGAGCTTGTCCCTGTCCCCAGACCTGAAGGCTGCTTTCTTCTTATTAAGAAGCACCTTCAGGTCACTGGTGATCCACGGCTTGTTGTTGGGGAAGCAGTGAACAGTCCGGGATGGTACGGTGGAGTGTTCACAGAATTTGATGTATTCTGTGATACAGTCCGTCATGCTGTTGATGTCCTCCCCATGTGGTCCAAACAGCACATATAGCCTGGAAAAGGTGGTAGAGAGGAGGACGCTGAACAAACTATTATCCATATTGGATAATCCTGTCCACCCTCTCCACCTGCTGCAGGGACAGCGGAGCACTTTCTCCAAAAGATTCCTCCAGCTCCGCTGTCACAAGGACAGATACAGGAGATCATTCCTGCCGACTGCAATAAGTCTGTACAATAACTCACCTCTGGCAAAATCCATCACATAACAATAACACTGTTGACTGTGCTTCTTGGTTGTTTGTATATAATATATATATATATATATATATAATGTACTGTATATACTGTATATACTGTGCATTTTATATTTAATATTTTTTACTGCTATTTTATTGCTTTTCTGTTATTCTATTATTATCTTATTGCTTCTGTATGCTGCTGTAGTGAAAAAAATTCCCCTCTGGGATTAATAAAGTAACTACCTAACCTAACCTATCCACATCTGCTTGGAATTAGATTTAAAATCAAATAAAAAATGAAGTAGGTGCCAGGAAATCAGTGGTGTTTGCGCTTTCTTTCAGCCCTGCTCTAGCAAATGAATGGATCAGTGATTGTGATGGTGACCGGTTTGGATTGAGTAATACTTCAACAAAAATGATCACAGTGGGTCTATAGTCGTCTGAAGGGTTGTTTATTTGTCAAACAACGTGACCGCAGCCTTTTTGTGAGACACAGAAAAAAAAAAATCAACTGCACTAAAAGTCATCATGGTTCCACCTGTTCAGCTTTTCACACAGAATACTGCATATTGCAGCACACCGATGAACTATAAATGTCACAAAGAGCAAGATGTACTACAAAGCTGCAGGAATGCCCTGAGCATGAGCCCATGACAGAGTAGGTAATCATTACAGTTCTAGCTCGCTTGTGTTTACATGTGTGTGTGTGTGTGTGTGTGTGTGTGTGTGTGTGTGTGTGTGTGTGTGTGTGTGTGTGTGTGCCTGTGTACCACAGAAACATTTAAATCTATTATAATCACGTTTTCTTTATTGGCTGCAAAGACTTTGCCTAACAGTGTCAAAAACTCAAACATAGTTTGCAGTAATTCAGAAAACATCCTCTGAAATTTAATAAATTCCAACGACACACTGTACCAATGAACTTGAAATGATGATGTCATTTTCTACCTCTAATGGTCTCAAATGTCTTCATTTTTATATTATGTATTTATGTATCCAAAGGATCAAATGTCACCTTCACTATATTCAAGACCAGGAACAGAAGCAGTTACTGAATTGGTGACACTAATCTTGAGTGTCCATTTTGAAACTGTATATCTTGTGTGCAGTCAGGTTGAAGATCTATGACACATCTATGCTTTAGAATTTGGCACTTCTTTGCAGCTGCACCCAACTTTGCCTCAGGGATTAATAATACATATCTCTGATTCTGATCTGTAAAGGTAATCTTTAAATACAGGATAATAAAAAAGGACAGCCAGCTCACAGAAACTCATGTTGCATGCCAGCATGTGGTTCTTTCACCTTATCTGCTGCAATCCTTTTAATGTGATAGCTATATAGATGGCAATTGCTTGAAATTGAACGATTAGGTTTATCTATAATATTGTCAGAGAGGAATAATTTCCTGACCCTGACAGAAGTGTTGGAGGACAACTGGGATACTGCAGCTTTTTGTTTGCTGCATTGCATCTTGATGAAACAACTTAGCTAACCAGACCTGTTTATTCAGACTCAAACAGCTGTGTGTCACATACTATCCCATTTTGAATGATATTTCAATTTGATCAAATTGTGAGTACCTTTTATCGATGCCAAAGCAGAGAAACGAGAAACAAATGAATGGATCCACTCTTTGTGCTAATGCAGCACACATTCTGAATATATGATGTAATGATTGTTTTTCTCTTTTCTCCCTCTCTCTCTAGGTAAGTGAAACAAATTGCTCAGGTTGATTGAAGAGAGACTGCCTTGGGGTATCACATTCAACAACACATCTTGCTCTGGTACAGTACTCAGCCTTCATTCTGATGGAGCCTTTTGTTTCACGAACACTAATACTGACAGAAAATCAAATGGCTGAATATTACACACACTTTTTTGTTTATTTTTATGTTTTTTATTTTACTGCACACAGTAGTGCCAGAGCTGCAAAATGAAAACTTGCAGATGATAAAAACATGAAGGAGAATGATCAAGGGCCAGTGCTTGAGATATTTTATTTCATCACAAGATTGTTTTATGTACTATATATATATATATATATATATATATATATATATATACACAGTATGGTGTGGAGCATATTATCTTTCTTATAGGTTCAGATTAACATTTGGGTCTATCAGAGTTTGAGTATTGTTGTTGACAGACTTTCTCAATCAACGTCTTAAGTAATGACATCAACATGGGAACTTTATAAAGATCAGCTGACTTGAAATAAACTAAAGCTATTCTCCGAGATGCACTGAGCCAAAACATTCTGGGGCTCAACTTAATTGTTTAAAAAAATGTTTTTGTGATGGACCAAATATCACTAATGTTGTGCAATAATTATGTATCTTATAAGCAGGCTCTTTCCTTTTGTCGCTTCAAATTGCTTTGTTTTAATTAGCCACTGAGTTCATGCGGCTTCGCTACATCGACACTGTCGTCTCTCAGTCAGCGCTGCAGCCACTGTTTCCTCTTGTGTGTGGCTGTGTGTCATGCAGCATAATTAAGTTCAAACTGAATGTGCTACCAATCAGTGCAATTATCAGAGGATTGGATTGTGTTTTGTGAGGGCACAGGATAAACAAGTCTTCCTCGTCCTCAGACATAAAAACCCATGCACACATACAGACACATAACTCTCCTTATACTGGCCCCACTCATGGCTTACAGAGTAATATCTTGCTGTGCCCCTGCTCATTATTTTCTACCAAATTGATTTGAGCCAATGCGTTTACAAACAGTGGGCCCTTTTTCAGTTCCCAGCACAATTCAAGCGCTGCGCAAATCCGGTCGTATTGGTATTTTGGTGATTTGCAATTTTTCTAAGACCAAGGTTAACCTTGCTGCTCTGAGATGGGAGGAATGGCGCACCAAGGGGTGCCGGTCTGGTGCCATTTTAGTGGCAATTTTGAGGTGAACTTGTGCCTGCGCCTCCGCCAGCTCAGGCCAGGTGTAAATCTGGCACAGCCGGCAGAAAATCCCACAGACAAGTTCGGTGAATGTCCTACATATTAATACCACTTGCATAAATATTTTTTTTTTTTAATGCAACCGATTTCTTGTTAAACATATGAAAAGTTAAGCTGACTCTTGTCTATTGAATTGAATGTGAATCAGACAGCGTCGCGAGGCAGTAACAAATCTCAACCATAAAATATAAAAGGCAAATTAAATTACCCATGTAGGTGTAACAGTTCAAAAACCTTCTCATCTACTCATCTGGTTTATAGTCTACCTGCCAGCCATGCAAGACCACAGAGGGTGACACATACGCACAAAAGATTTGGGCAATTTACACATGGCAGTTTAGGTCATTTGAATATGATTGCAAAATAACTTAAAACTGCAAGCAGTGATGTACGGGCCCTCGCACTCCGGCACGCTGCCTCCCCGAAGCCGTACCCCCGAAGCCGAAGCAGGGGGCAATGGCTAGCCGTTTGGCCACGCCAACTCACAAAACACATCAGATGTATCGTCTCACCACACCGGATGTATGCGACACGTTTCGTGAGGTTTCAAGCATCCTTTGACCTTAAACATCAACTTCTTGCGTCACGGCGAGACATCAAACTTTGCCACATCGTCATGGCAACACCCATTGACAAAGTCAAACGAATGCCTCAATATATCATCAACTACATGTTTAGGTTATTGTGACCCGACTTTATGTTCATGGGATCAACCAGCTCGATGTAGAATATGAAAGTATGAAAAGTGTCATTTCCAGTGGCCAACAGGGGGCGCTATGACTATGAGCGAATATTACCCCACAGGGGTCTTCAGGGCGGGGCTGTTATCATACCTGTGATGTTTGGAGAAGGTCGTTCCATGTACATAAGATTTAAAGCAACTCGTAGTTTCATGGCAAGATGCTCAAAATGGCCACCACGCTACGGGCACACACATCGATGAAAACAAATTATTTATACAACTTTTAATCCCAAACATGTTTTCTATCCATAGAACCTAAATTCAAGTCGGTCAGACAAAATCCCTAGGAGGCGTTCGACAAAATACAACGTTTCAGAATCGCCAAAAATGGCGACTAAATTCAAAATGGTGGACTTCCTGTCGAGTTGACGTAGTGGTGCAATGTAACTTTTTTGTGAGTCTCGGTGTGATACACGTGTCCACTGGATTTCGTGAATTTAGGTAAATGTGGCCGCCGAGGCATCTCTTTAGGGGGCGCTCTCGAGCAATTTGGCCACGCCCACTCGTGACTCCACTAGAATACAAAATATTTCGCCAGGAGACATATGCGGATTCACTTTCATGATTTTTTTAATATGATAAAGCCTCCAAAAAGGCAAATCACTTTACGTAATGATAAGAAGAAGAAGAAGAAGAAGAAGAAGAAGAAGAAGAAGAAGAAGAAGAAGAAGAAGAAGATTTTTATGAAACACAATAGGGCTTTCGCACCGATGCTCGGGCCCTAATTAGGCACACTCAAAGCATCAATGCAGTTTATTTATTAACATCACAACATCAGTGACGTTTAGAGCACATTGCTCCTTATTAGTGTTGTTTATACTTTAAGTGCCTGATTTACTAAAGGTTTGCATGTGTAAAATCACGTGTAAACTCCACACTACCCCCACAAAAATGTCCAAGCAGATCTACTAACGATGTGCGGTGAGGATTGCGTCTTTCAAATGTGGAATTTAACACACGTTGTCCATTTTGCGTTGTTTGCCTGCAAGCATATGTGATATTGGGCGTTTCTACCTGAAGGTGCAAAAATACTGGGAAGGGAAATGTAAATAGAACAATTTAGCACAGCCACAGTTTGTGTTTACTAAGGCACTAAAAAAGTTGGCCAAACCCACTTGTACTGCAGGCGGACCGGCGTCTGCGCTACGCCTGTGCCATGCCTTTGGGCCCTCTGTATTGAACTATCATGGGTGTGCTGCCACCTGGCATGGTACAGTATTTGTTTCTAAAATACGTTTTAATTACAGACCTGGGCTCCAGCAGAATGCGATTTGAATATCCTGATGACATGTGATGCTCTCCCAGTCTCGTACTAATGCTTTTATTTAGGACACAACCTTTAGGACTTAATTTTTCTTGCACTCTTCAACATGCTTGTGTGACACACATGGTGATTGCCCCTTTTTTTTTTTTTTTTTTTTTTTTTTTTTTTATATTTTCCTCAAAAAAATATTTCTTTCTGATGGCTTTCACATTTTATTTACAGATATGCTGAAATATCTTTTTTGGCTCATTTTTTTTTGGCAACAACATTGTGCGTTAGGCAGTTTATCGTTATGGCCTTCCACGCAAAAAGTATATATTATGGCACAGAGAGGCACTTTGTATTTGCTTATGTTAGGGAGTGCACAAACATGTTTGGAAAAGCCGAACCTCATGGTTCACTCTTTCTTGGCGAAGAGGGCAGGAAGAATTTACAATGATGTAGTTCTGTTTTTACATTTAGTGCAGATAGAAAGCTCAGTTGTGCAGAAGAGAGAGAGAGAGAGAGAGAGACAGCTGTGTGCAGCTCATTTGTGTGCTTTTGAAAGCTCTCCTTATACTGTATGCATGAGATGATTTGGTTTTAATCTCAGAGTTATATATTTAAAGAATGCCCTGAGTATCTTAACTGTGGGAGAACAAACGATTGTGTGTTGACTGAATGAAAACAAATGTGCAGAACAAAATTAGCTATTTGTTTGATCGTGATGTGAGCAAAAATAAAGTTCTACAAATGTGACAAAAATTATATTGAAACATTTTTGATAACAGGGTCGTATTAAAAGACCCAATCAAAACCACCTTCCTTTTCATAAAAAGGAAGATCATTCTGAACTCATTTTGTTCCCGGACCAGAAAATGTAACATCTTTAAACATGGTAAAACAGAATAATTTTACTATGTAATCGCAAAAAATTCTGATTTGATTTACAGCCCTTAACAACAGCAAACAGCATACAGGACTAAAGAGACTCCAGTTTGTCATAGCAGTTAATAGCAGCTACAGTGATATAATAGTAGTTAATCACTTGAGATAAAATTGCTTATTTTCTGGTGGTTACTGGAGCCATTTAGTTATTATGTCTAGCTGACACATTGTACACTGACAAACTGGTATTTGTCAACTTTGCACTTGCCTCAATTATTTGAAAACTACTGCACTTGGATTGACCTCCACCAAGGACAACAGTCCACTCTTCTTTGATATGGGTACTATTTACAACTGGCTATTTTTAAATTGGATCCATACTGGTTCTTCCTCACAAACCTCTGTCCCTGATTTCTCCACAATGACCGCTTGTTGTATTAAGTTGGAGCGAGTACAATATATCCCAAGGAGTTACTGATTCCCGTGAATGTGGATTATGATATGGGCTCATCATATTTCTTGAATGTCCTATGTTTTGTCACTATAGAACTTTACTACCATCTATCGGATTTTAAGATGTATGGCATTTATCTCGCAATGTTAATGAAAGTGAAAAATAATTGTTGGATTTGCCCTCTGAGTCGGATCTGCTCCATAATGTAATGGTTTATTCCTTGGCCCACGCTCTACCCTTTCACCAAGTTTTGTCAAATTCGGGTTGGTAATTTTTCCGTAATCCAGCTGACAATTACAGAAGCAAATAAACCAAAAGCCTTTCCATTTTGGGGAAATATCTAACACTATTTTACAAGATATATTAAATTAACACAGGCTACTCAACATTTAAATATAAAATCTCAGGAGGGTCAGAATATGCCTGCACTGGAAAACTTAAAAGTAGTTCCCTTTTTACAGCATTCTGTTTTGTTTTCTGTCTTTCAATAGTCTGTACTGTTCTTGCGGTGGTTTCCTCTCAGGTGTTATGACCTCCTCTGCCAAAGAGGTTGTGTTGGTCAAATAATAAGGGTACTTTGTTTTGCTTTATATCAGCATCATAATCCTGAGCCATAAGTCAGATGCCTCTGCTGCTGCTGCAAAAAAGAAGCATTAAAACCTCTGCTCCACTGTTCTTACCAGAGAGGTAAATATTGTGCCTGAGGATCCTGCTCCAAAAGCTTTACATGCTGATTAAAAGTGGATTTACATGACAAGAAATTATAAGCAACAGCATAGTGGTAAGAAATAGCAGGGAGGATATTTGAGTACACAGAGACAATCTTTCCTTTCTAATACTGTACGCTCCATTGGCACTACCATTATGCTAATGAACAAGGCGATCCTGTTGAAATAATTCGTTAGTGTAATGGGAAGAAGCTAATTGAGTGGATTCTTTTCGAATTGCTAAACGTGGTTAATCGTCCGCCATAAGCCTCAGCCAGATGGGAATATACATACAAAATGTACTCGCATACACACATGTTCACACAAATGCATGAAGGGTGACTGCACTTCACCTGTGACAGACACTCCATTTAGAGCAACAGTGCTACACAGGTGCTCGCTGCTCTGAGACAGACAAGATCTTAGAGTGGAATTGACTCCAAGATGACGAAAAAAGACATGAATACTGAGCAGCTCTCTCAGCGGCAATGCAGCACAACAGTCAAAACCCAGTGTGTCTTTCAGTTGTGTCACTCACACGCAGAGTGGTAGATCTTTAAATCCAAACCAATGACATTTGCAAAACCAGCACAAAGGAAGAGGATCTTTACCTGGAGAAAGTGTGCAGCCTGTCAAGTAAATGTCTTAGCCTTTACCGAAATAACTTGCTCATTTACACAGGAACATCCATGCGTGTTGCAAAAAGCACTGTTTATTAATCAGTAACTCCCCTTCGTACGCATTTCTGAATGTGTGTGAGAGCGAGCAGGTTTGTGTGTGAGTGTTGAAAGAGTACACCCTGGATAATGTCACATTAGCATACTTCCATCCCCGTGCTGTCACTCAGTGAAATATACAAGACATACCTGTAGAGTCATCTCTATACTGACTCCACAAGTCTCTAATGTAATCAGGAGTCAGCCATGTGTTTCACCACAGAGACTGACATAACAACCCAGCGTAACTCACCAGGGGCTTAGCTGGGGAATGAATATATCAGCTTTAATAGAATATAATAGGTATGGTTTAGCCAAGTACTACGCATTGTGGTATAAATTCATATCTATCTACTGAATTCACACAGAATGTCAGGCATGAGAGGTACAGTATTAACGTCTGCACCTGGAATATTGCTGCTGTCAAGGCTAAAACAAGCTGCAAATTCCTGCTTTAGCTGGCCAAGCTAAACACTGAAGGACTGCCAATGCACCCCCCACCACCCCCCTCCGCCCCTCCCAATATATTGTTTCAGGCAAACACAGTATCCCCAAATGCGCATATTAAAACGTAATAGATAGGTAGGTAGGTAGGTAGGTAGATAGATACTGTATTAATCCCACAAGGGGAATTTTTTTTTTTTGCTACAGCAGCATTATAGATACAGGTAAAGAAATAAATATAACAGTAAAAAAAAAATGGTGGCTCATGTTTTACTCAGATTGTATAACTTTATAACCAGATACTGATGCTCATCTCTGCAGTTGTTGGCCTTTTTACCCATGATGATAAATGAGGCCTATGAGACACTGGCTCCATGGCATGTGCATTACTTCTACCTGGCTGCATAGCTGTGGCATGCTCACGCATGTTTCCACACCGGGCCGCTGCTGCCAGTCCGATCACCGAGTTTCCTTTTGATAACCATCAGAAAGGAATGTTTGGAATGAGTTGTTAACAAAAAAAACAGACACATGATTTTTGTTTATCCTTGTTCAGAGTGAGACACACAGACTAATAAGCACACACACCAACACAGAAGAGAGACAGGGAGAGTGAAAACGGTGCCTTTCATCTCTTAAAGTATCACCATGATATAATTAGAGCCTATACGCTGGGTTTCTGCTATGATTATGTAGGGCACATGTGATCGCAGATCCTTTTCCTGTCTATTTCTGCAAGAAACCATGCACGGTACTTGTACAACAAAGGCGTCAGGTCTATAACTGACTGACAGGAATCCACGATGTTCGCAATAAGAAGTGAGACAATGTGTAGTTTGTAAATCAATCTCACTTTAAAGTTTGATTTTTGTAGACGGCAGCCTTAATTTGCCTCATCTTGCATTTATGTACCGATGTAGTTTCTTATCAAAGCTCTTTTGTGTGAACATTACTGCCCTCTTCTGGCTGCTAACAGGAGCTACACCGTTGTCTTTTTCAAAGTTCGACATATTCTTTTCTTTAGTCTTATCTCATTTGTACAGAAAATATTACAATCGTCTTACATTGCAACTTTGGACCACTTTAGTTTGTCCAGTTACGATGGAGCTGCTGCAGCCACATTTTCTGTATTCCCAGCTCTTATCAGGCGCCGGCTATTTCCTGAAGTAGCTTCTACCATATGTATTCCACAGGCAATAGGTTTTGACTTTATGTAAGAGCAATTCCACTTTATTGCAACTTCTATGAGGTTAGCAGATCAATCGTTTTAACACGTACATACTTGCGATAAACTTAAAATCCAAAATAAACCGAGGCATTGGTCTGTTCCGGCGTCTTCAATTTATATATCATCATCTGCTCCCAGCATTTGCTGATATTTAGTTGAATCTATTCTTCCCTCCCTGTGCCACTGGCTGCCACACAACCCCAAAGCAGAATAATTGCACAAAGCAGGGTGCTTTTCATAAAAAAAAACTGGCTCCTTTCTTTCTCCGTCCACAGCACTTGATATTAAAGCCGCTCTGGCTCATCCAGTTGTTGCTTTGCAGACTGCTTGGCTGGAGGTGGCAAGTTTTCCTTTTGAGGACTCCATCATCAGTTTTATACGTATGTTTTCTTGCTTTTCCGTACCTTGTCTTGACTTCCACAGTTCTCCTTGACTGCCATTTCTTAATACCTTTTCAAACACTGGAAAATGTAAAACTGAACTGCACTTTAGTAGATTTTTATAACATTCCTGAACTTTGTAGCCATCCCCTTTTATTTAAGATTTCTTTAAGGAGTCAATGATTGTTGAATCTTACCACAAGGTAGAAAATGTATCAGCTGTGAAACTGTTATTGACAATTTATGATGTTCTTTACGAGTCCTAACAAGTCAGTTAACGGCTAACGAGTTAATGTATGAAACAACATTGTGCCCAAACTTTTGCACATACCAGAAAATAAGACAGCCAGAGGAAGGAAAGTGCGCTTATATACATTGGTTAATTTTCGTAAATAAATAAATTAGCCCATATTTACGAAGGGTTTAAATTCGTAACCACCGACTTCAGTGCCGGGAATTGCATTTTTTTGTGCCACAAAACAGGCATCACTGACTATACACTGTATATACATTTTGACTGTGTCACAAGTAACAGAAGTGGATGTGAAATGTAAGGCATGAATAACACACTCAAGCCACACTGAAACATTCCATTAAAGCCCCTGGGCATGTGTTCAGTGGATCGAGCTGTGGCTCTCTTGAAATATTCAAGCAGGTAATTTAAATGTATGAGTGGTTGAGTATTCTCATAATAAAATCAAACTGAAATTTTCGCAGGATTCCTACCAGGATTACTGGTAGAAAAAAAGCTGAACAAGGCAAGATGTGAAATTACAGCTCTTTCTTCCAGCCTGGTTCTCAAAGTGAGGCTGTAAAAATAGAAAATAATTATTGAAAGAGAAATCAAACAGACCAAGTATTATCAAGCTTGGTGTACCAGTGAAATTCCTTTGTTGGTACAGGCACTGTATCACACAGTCGTAAGTGACACACTACCATTTAAATACTGTATAAACTCTCCTGAACAGCAGCAGATGAGCTGTTGTTTGTTCTGCTCTTCCACTGAAGAGATGATAGAATCCTTGCATGTTGCCTGGACACGAACCAGACAGAAGAACCCTTTTACTTATGTGGAAACCAAGACGATTGCATGCTTGCTGTCAAAGATGAAGTGGTCTTTAAAACAAAACAACAGAGGTAAAGTCTATTGTTGTGGGTTAATCAACTATTATACTGACATGGCCCAGGTATATGATGACATGTGCTTTTGGAAGGAATTTCAGGGGCTTATTTGATTGGAGGGAAACACAACAGGTGAAGTGTTTTTGTTTTTTTAAAGATTGTATCATTTTTTTTTAACAAATTGTAAACTGGATTTGCATAAAGTCTGGCTGTCGGTTACTGATGGTGTTTCAGCTATGATCAGCTATATTTTTTACTATCTTAGTGAAAATCCAAAGACTAAAGATCCGTTTTATGACGATTCAAACAGGCTCAAAATGATAGAAGTCTGATTTCCGAACGCCCGGGGTATTTACCACAATAGAACTAAGGCTTGTGATGCTTTTATTGTGAATTGTTAGTGATTAAAGATAGTTTTTTAGGATGATTTAAACAGGCCTACTTATTGTTTGTCTGGATTTGTTTCACTATTTTCACCTTTAAAAAATATAGATATGGACTTGCTAATGGCACCTGATTTCTGCTTGGGATTGTTTTAAATGAATTACGTTGTATAAACAGGCCCACAATGTTTTACTAAGTTCATCTTGTATTTTGCTCCCTGGAAGTGATACTCTAATAGGAATGCCCATGATTAGTTCCAATTCCATGTACTAAGTTAAACAATGGTATTTTAAAACAATTGCTCCAGATGTTGGTTCTGGGAACAAAACCTGACCCGAAACAGGAAACATGGGCTTTGAACCAATTGAGAAAAGTGGCAATGGCAAAAGAAAGTTTGTTCGTTAAACATAACATATGTAAATATGAATTAATAATACTGATTTGACAGAGGTCTTCTGAAGAAGCACTAATGTTAGTTAATGTATTAACTTTATAGCAACTTATAGTTAATGTCAGTTTCCTGCCCTTGCAGTTAGACATTGGTGTTTCCTGACTCTAATTCACAGGTTCTGGATACACTTTACAGTAAATCAGGTAAAACTGTACTAGTGCTGCAATTAAAGCTCAACATATGTAAAAGTAATTCCATAGAGAAAAAAAAAGCATCTACAGACTGCTCTGAACACTTGGTTTGCAAGACATCAGCTGATTTTTTTTTTTTTGATATGGTCATCTGCATCTAGAACAAATTTCATATACAGTTTGTGAAATAAAAATTCTTAAATCCACCGTTATGTCACACAACAAGTTAATAAGCTTGATATTTACTAAAGGTCCTTCTGTAAATCTTTGTTGCTGTGGATGTTAGCGCTGTCCACCCTCATATTCCAGATCAAATTTGGGCATGTGCGGGTGAATTTCAGAATCTGCCATTTCCAATCAAAACTGAGAAATTAGTCAATAGGTTTAGAGCTTTATTATCCTCACCGGCAAGAGGATTAGGCATCGCAAGCATTGGCAGGTTGGAAGTTGGCCAATAAGAAAAAAAATATGCTTTTAGGAAGGGGGGCCTTAAAGAAAATACATACAAAATCTGGAAGTTAAAGTCAAATGAGTTCTGGCCTACTTTAAGGTCAACTCAGACCAGTTATATTAGAAGAACAAACAAACAAAAAAGAAGATTGTCATTGAAAAACACAACAATTTGAAAAATCCCACTTAAAAATAAAATACTTTTTTTTGTATTTTTCAGTGCAACTTACCAGTACTTCTTTTCTTTTTTTAAATTTATTCTTTCACTTTCAGAATTAAATAAACATGTTCACAAGATGTACCTCGAATACTATATGTACAGTATATATCACTGTCACATCTGTCCAGGAAATCTAAGAACCAAATAACTCACATAAAATAAAATAAAAAAAAAAGACAGCAAAACAACCAAAACAAAACTAAAAATGATGATCTTTTCCTTACAACATCGATCTGTGAAGATAAAGTCCTGGGGCTTTACATGGTAAACTTATTTCCCAAAGAAAATTGTTCTCTTCTTTATTTTGTAAATGTCCAATAGTTAGTTCCATCCCAGTGGATAGAATTGGACTCTTCTGTGATTCATTTTCTGGTAAGAGACTTCTCACCGGCCACCAGCAGAGTGTTCATTAAATATTTATCACTTTTCTACCAGTCTTGAGGATAAATGGCCTTGTACTTCAGGGGCATTTTACATTACAGAATGTCCTGTAGGGCATTGTGAATCCTTTTCCAAAACCTTTGACAACAAGGCAGTCCTAGAGAAAATGGTAATGGTTTGCATTTAGTTTTCCAGCTCCTCGAGCAAACAAGGAGGTTAACATCATAGTGGGACTTTTTTTTTTTTTTCATTCAAACTCCCTCATTTCTGTGAGTTGGTGCATTTCCAGTGACATCTCTATATTGATGTCCTTTCTTCCTCATATAGTATATAGTTATCCTCCCTTCCTTCTCCCAATTTGGTTTAATGTATAAAGTCAAATGTGTTTTGGGATTTGCCAGACTACTCTGAGTTCCTTCCTTTATTATATTGCATAAAGCTGTTATTCTTTTAACTTTCCAGTCTTTATATCTAGTATCTAACTTATTAGGCATAAAATCTGAGTGAAAGGCATGCCATTTAAGAAATTAAATATCCCCCTTGAGTTTAGAAAGGGGAAAAGTTGATGGAAGATATTCTCTCTTCAATGTTTTTCCATCGAGTCTTATTTAATAGGTTGAACCTGCATATCATAGCTCTCATCTGTGCTGCATAATAATAATAATAATCTCAAAGATATGATATTGTTCCTAAAATGACTATAGCACTGTCTATCTTAGATTCTGTTAGCTTACCAACATTTTTAAAGTTTGTCAGAACGTATGGCTCTTCTGTGGGGGATGAGGTCTGTTTTCTGAAAGTTCACAGTCTCTCCCTTACATCTGTGTTGTTTTCCCCGCACCGTCTCACAGACCGAGCAGGATTTTCCGCCACTCTCCCACGTGCTCTAATCACGCAGTCGGGGGCTGTCATCGGTCTTTCATGTCAGAATCGCCTCCTCCAGTGTCTCGTACAGGCGGGTCCCGCCGACTCATAGTTTAGCGGGAAATGGCGTCTAGCAGTGGATCTTTTTCTGCTTCAACAATCGTTTCACTTTAGAGTATTCTCCGTGCCTCTCCAGGTCTGCTGGGGGATAGTCTTGATCAAAATATATTTGTCTTCCATTCAAAAGCACATTAATCTTTCCCTGAGCCTTGTGCAGAGTCTCTGCTTTGATTTTGTAGCAATGAAATCTTAATATTATTGATCGCAGTTTGTCTTCCCCGTCCCCCGAGGTTCTCGCGGCTTGCTCCCGTTGTACTCTCAGTGTCAAGCTGCAGAGTCAGTGGAATCTCCAGCGTGTCTTGTAGTAACATTTCCACAAACTTCACCATAGATGACCCCTCTGCTCCTTTGGGAATGTTAAGTGTCCTTATGTCCTGTCAAGAGCTCCCTCCTTGGTCAAGTAGTTTATTATCTTGTTGATGCGTCATTTTTATCATCCTACATAGGACCCATTCCACATTTAAAATGGAAACCTTTTCAAAGCACATCTCTGCCTCTTTTTATTTGGTTGACATTTGTGAATTCGATTTAATATTGTTTAGCTGCAGCTTTGTGTCTTTACAAAAGTCCTGTGGCTATCACCTCCAGAAGTTTTGTTAAACTTTTCCCCATTCTTGCCCCACTTGTCAGTTCATGTGTTATTAAATATTATATATTTGACATTTTAACGGGGAGAAGTAAACATTGTTTTGGATGAGCTGTCGATTTGGCTGCCATTCAAGTTGGTGATGTCAAAGGACCCGAGTACTCTTTTTTTGGTAATGATTATGTTTCCTTTTCATGTTCAGGTTTTGTGTTCAGCATTGAATTTTGATTCCAATGCCAAGGTAAATAAACCGTCATGGCCTCCTTGTCAACAATAATCCCCAAAAATATAAAAATAAAATAGAACTTGGTTGAACACAGCTGCGGGTCAATTTGACCCAAGGACAGCGGGAGGGTTAACATCCGCAATGAAACAAAGCAAGACAAGGACGCGGCACAAGGTCTTTGTAAATAGCCACTGGTCAGCTTTCTGCATTTGATCCTGGGTATGTGTCATAGTTTTCCACATCTGCACGGGTTTTTGAATGCTGATTTTGTAGGGAATTACTTCAAGGCAGTATGTATGGTCCTGTTCAGATAGATACATGGTATACCAGACAGAGGTTATACTGTATGTGAGGGTGGGTTGTTGGTGGGGTTCTGAATGACCTGTTGTGTGGTCTACAGTTATTTGGATGTTTGAATGTGATTTAATGTCATGGCAGGATGGGAACTAGTGAATGCCTGCTAAAGTGCAAATCTTGGTTGAATAGATTGAGGATCAGGAGGAGTGACACTAGCTGAGACTGCCTCGTTTTATTAGCTGCTATAGCTGAAAGCTAATGTTGTTGCAGCCTTTGATTTGGAGCAACCTGGTAAAACTTGACATAGAAGCTTCTGTATTGCAATACATGCAGTATATGCACAGGACAGCAGTGTCAGCTATTCAGATTTCTTCCACAATAATATCTGTTGTTGTAAAACTTTAGTTTAAAATTAAAAGGATCTCTGTCCGTAAAAGCTTTAGAGCAATGTCTAAAAACAAATCTCCGCCCATACCAATATGCCTGAACAGGCACATATTGTTTGACATTTGAGAACGTGTATTAGTACCCAAAAACAATGTTAAGATATTTCTGTGATGTGCGGCATGATTATTACCAAAGGAAATTATTATATATTTGATTCCCTTATCAGGAAGGTCTTAAAATAGATGATTTTTTTCTTTCTCGACTTGCAATTTTTTCAAATTCCAACAATTTTACGCAAAAAAACCAACTTAAAACTCCACAAATTAAATTGCAATTTTTGAGAAAATACGCCAGAAAAACACATATTTGTGATCACAACAATCACAAAAAAACTCCTGGAGGGACACAGTGTGTGCTGTTATTCCTGAGAGCCCATGTTATCCAACCTTGAAATGACGCAGATTTCTCAGACATTCTCAGCCTGCTTCTGAGTCCCTTCACCTGTTAGCTGCAAGAACGCTTTGTTATGACAGTGACTGCAGTCGATTGTGCAAAACACTGATATCGGGATTAAATCATCCCCACAGCCGAAAGGAAGTAGAAACATTTTCAAGCGATTCTCGAGGTACCTTATTAATCAGGAGAGAGAGCTGTGTAACCTGACATGAAGCAGAGGATCAATACGAGCTGCTTTTTTTGACAGCAGAGCTGAGCGCTTTTATATGTGAGGACTTAAAGGGACTGTTTTTAAATCATATTTTCAATCACTGTCTATGGAAACCTTTATTCCAGCATGCTGCTCAGAGGGCAGTGCACAGGCACATCAATTTAGAATGGGATCAGAAAAAAACAGATTTTCTTGGAATGTGTGTTTACATGAGATTAGACGAAAACCATCAGTCAAGCAGAATGTATTATCCTGTACCATGGGATTGTAGGCCCATCACTCCGTCGACATCCAGTTAATATCAAACCAGGTAATGTTAAGGATAGTGATAAACCAAAAACGTGATTGTAGTGGTAGGGAATTAATTTTCTTTTAATTTTCAATTAAGCACACAGCTTACTGGTATTCGTAAAGCTGTTTGTCTTTAATAATATTCTGTTATCAAAGTGTCAAAAAGCATAGTTGTTTTTTGTTTTTTTTTTATCTAAAAAGTGTATAGCTCACAACCAGAGGTAAGTATTAATTGATGTTAGAGCAATTATAGAGGGCAGTGTTTTAACTTCTAGTTTGACCACATGGTGAGTGTTCTCTCAGACACCAACCTCCAGAAGTGTATGTTTTATTTGAACAATAAACTGATTGGGATGCAGCTGGTTACAGGTTCAGGCCAGAGCAGCATTTTATTTTTTATTTTTTTATATTGAAATATTTTGATGGCAATAGCTCTGCAGATGAAGGTGTTAAATATAAGCTGCAGCTGATGACACATTATTTGGCAATTAGGCCCCATTTTGATGTTGTCATTTTAAGAGGGTAGTACAGAAATGTTCTCGCTATGGAGTTTAGACAAAAGAAAGATGTTGAACATCTGGATGGATGTGGAGCAGGATGAGCTCAGTGGAAGGACCCATGTTCACAGATTCAGATAAAAGCTGGAGGTGATAAGGGTGGAGAAGTGTTGTATCAATCTGACATTAAAATGACAACTGACAGCAGCAGAAAAGGAACAGTCTTAATAATTACAGCTTTGATATGAGAGCTCACACACAGAGGCTGTTGAAAAATATAGGATTAACATTTAACATTTCAGCATTACGTTTAAGATTTTTTTCCCAACTGACATGGCAACAAAAGAAAGGGCCTACTGCAAACATACAGCACAGCTTCCAACTGATCAGGATGTTCTTCTCAACTCATTCTAAATGGATTTACACTCAATATTCTACCTTCCAAAATAAGATCAAGCATACAGTGGTGTGAAAAAGTGTTTGCCCCTTCCTGATTTCTTATTTTTTTGCATGTCTATCACACTTAAATGCTTCAGATCATCAAACAAATTTAAATATTAGTCAAAGATAACACAAGTAAACACAAAATGCAGTTTTTAAATGAAGGTTTTTGTTATTAAAGGAGAAAAAAAATCCAAACCCACATGGCCCTGTGTGAAAAAGTGTTTTGCCCCCCAAACCTAATAACTGGTTGGGCCACCCTCAGCAACAACTGCAATCAAGTGTTTGCGATAACTTGCAATGAGTCTTTTCCAGCTGTGGAGGAATTTTGGCCGACTCATCTTTGCAGAGTTGTTGTAATTCAGCCACATTGGAGGGTTTTCCAGCACCAACCTCCTTTTTAAGGTCATGCCACAGCATCTCAATAGGATTCAGGTCAGGACTTTGACTAGGCCACTCCAAAGTCTTCATTTTGTTTTTCTTCAGCCATTCAGAGGTGGACTTGCTGGTGTGTTTTGGATCATTGTCCTGCTGCAGAACCCAAGTTGGCTTCAGCTTGAGGTCACGAACAGATGGCCGGACATTCTCCTTCAGGATTTTTTTGGTAGACGGTAGAATTCATGGTTCCATTTATCACAGCAAGTCTTCCAGGTCCTGAAGCAACAAAACAGCCCCAGACCATCACACTACCACCACCATATTTTACTGTTGGTATGAGGTTCTTTTTCTGAAATGTGGTGTTACTTTTACGCCAGATGTAATGGGACACACACCTTCCAAAAAGTTCAACTTTTGTCTCGTCAGTCCACAGAGTATTTCCCCAAAAGTCTTGGGGATCATCAAGATGTTTTCTGGCAAAAATGAGACGAGCCTTAATGTTCTTTTTGGTCAGCGGTGGTTTTGGTCTTGGAACTGCCATGCAGGACATTTTTGCCCAGTCGCTTTCTTATGGTGGAGTCATGAACACTGACCTTAACTGAGGCAAGTGAGGCCTGCAGTTCTTTGGATGTTGTTGTGGGGTCTTTTGTGACCTCTCAGATGAGTCGTCGCTGCGCTCTTGGGGTAATTTTGGTTGGCCGGCCACTCCTGGGAAGGTTCACCACTGTTTTCTCCATTTGTGGATAATGGCTCTCACTGTGGTTCTCTGGAGTCTCAAAGCTTTAGAAATGGATTTAGAACCTTTTCCAGACCGATAGATCTCAATTACTTTCTTTCTCATTTGTTCCTGAATTTCTTTGGATCTCAGCATGATGTCTATCTTTTGAGGATCTTTTGGTCTACTTCACTTTGTCAGGCAGGTCCTATTTAAGTGATTTCTTGATTGAGAACAGGTGTGGCAGTAATCAGGCCTGTGTGTGGCTAGAGAAATTGAACTCAGGTGTGATAAACTACAGTTAAGTTATGTTTTAACAGGAGGGGGCAAACACTTTTTCACACAAGGCCATGTGGGTTTGGATTTTTTTTTTCTCCCTTAATAATAAAAACCTTCATTTAAAAACTGCAGTTTGTGTTTACTTGTGTTATCTTTGACTAATATTTAAATTTGTTTGATGATCTGAAACATTTAAGTGTGACAGACATGCAAAAAAAATTGGAAATCAGGAAGGGGGCAAACACTTTTTCACACCACTGTAATTGCATAACGAGAGAAAATTCTGCTTAGTATTCTCTGAATGTAAGCTGTCAGTCTGCAAATAGCATCTGCCCTTACAAAATATTCCAGAGAGGAAACAGGAGCACGACTTTCTCAGTGTAATATACGATTGCTGATAAAACAGAGCAAAAAGTCAAAATCATTTTTATACCATTTAAACATAAATGGTAAAGTAAATATTGTATCATATTTTAATAATATAAGAGAATTACATAATTATTTGTTTATTTGTTTTTTTGTCAATTATCAGTGCTTATCAAGCAGAGGTCATTCCAAACACAAGAGAGCAAGGGAAGAGTGATGGAGACAAAATTGATATTAAGCAAAAAGTCTTGAGCTAAAAACAAATTATGCTTTACGGTGCCCAGTGAACTGAGCGTATTTGTGCCAGTATAACATACTTGACCCTTTAATGTACCTAGCAAACATTCTGACTGAATATATATATATCTGATGCAAAATGGGCCCAAACAGGAAGACACATCACCTGCAATCACCTTCTGCCTGCATAAAATAAGACACAAAAATACTTACTCTGAGGACAAAGTATGATACAACAGGTTGTTTTTTTTTACATTGTGATGAAAGAACATGTCTGTATTTGAGAAAGAGTTAATATTGTCCAATTTTTGTTGTTGGTTTTACAAAAATCTTCCTGATTCTTCCTGATAGATTTCACTCCAGAACAGTTCTGGATAAACTGTTCATGACAATTTTTTCATCACATTTAGATAATCTCACCTGATATGGTTTGATATTGAGTGCTGAGATGCTAAAACTGCCTTACTGTTTCTTGTATGGATGACTGGAAGCCATGCTGCTCAAACATTGAATGGGTTAATTTATTGCAAATCTGGACATGAGAGCAAATAGCTTAAAAACACAACTGCAAGAGATGAGCGCACTCTCTGTATTATATTCAGGTCAGTAGTAGGGCGAGAGTAAATGAAGGAAAAAAAAACATATTTGATGAGTTACAAAAGGTTTCAAATACAATGTCGGTATGATGCAACTTCATATCTATAATTTATGTCTTACTCTTAGTCATTTGCCCGACGAAGAACAATAAGGACTGAAATGTTGCTTCTCCAATTTACTGTGTGGGCAATATTTTGTATTACCAGTACAGTTGCATCACATATTTGGGGATTTTAAATCAAAACAATGATCTTTCCTTACTGAAAACATTTGTTTTTATATATAAATTTGAAATCATTATGACAATTTTTAAAATCGTTTTCAAGCATTTAATGGCAAGGATGGGTTGTCAAGTAAAATATCTACCTGAACAAATACATCCGGATTACTTCAGAAAATCCTTATTCTAACTGGTTAGTCTTCAAAGACATTAAAAAAAAAAAAAAATCATATTGTACATCCTTATTTTCATTCTTGCATTTGGACCGGGAGCAAATGCCCATGTGAGCCACCCATCATATCTGGCCAGGGTCAAATATTTCCTGGGCTTTCATTCCACCTGTGTTGCCACAAACAAGTTGTCAAATTTCACATATTGTCAAGGTAGCACAGACTAGATTTAATTCCCTGTAGGAGGAGGTAACGCTACTATATACAGGTAAAGGTACAGTAAAAGCCTTTTCCACTCCGCAAATTCATCAAATTAATGTCCTCCTTTTCGACTCCTCCTACTCAATCAAGGTGGACAGTCTTGTTCATTTACGCTGCTTATATTCTTCACATTGTACCTGTCATTTCTCATTGCACCTATTGAATAGGCCGTGAGTGACGCTTCACTGACTTGTGCACCTATCTGCCCCATATCTATGTAACTACTATTTTATGCATTTTGTGATTTGACTTCTTTTTTCCTTTTTCGACTGCTTTGCAGTTAAGCCACCCTGTCGCTATGTGCTCCCCCACTCTACCCCTATCTCCAGTGATGCATTATGCTGGACATTAAGCTAATATCATGCATCTCAGGAGAACAGTGTTTTGTAGCTCACAGGACCAATTCAAGGTAATATGCCTTCAATTACAACCAGATACAGTTGACAGAATGTGGTGCAGAGCACTTTAACATTTATATTCAAGAGGAAAATACGAGATGCCAAAATGAGTTAGTGTGGTCTTTAGAGTTTGGAGTGAGTTTTATTTTGTTGCTTTTTCCATTCCTTGAAACCGTAACTGCTGTAGACCAGACGAATGAATGACTGCACTCTCTGAACAATTGGTTACACTAATGGATCAATTTAGCTCAGAGAAGAAGTGAAAAGCAAGCCACTGCTGATACACTTTTCTGCAAAAGTGCTGACAATTTCTGTGATCGCACTATAAGGATAAGTTTGTGTATGGCTCTACAGTGGCTTTTAATGAGTTGGGTACAAGCCACGTGTGTGTGTGTGTGTGTGTGTGTGTGTGTGTGTGTGTGTAGCTCAGGATTTTGGTGAAGTATCCCATTTGCCTTTTTCTTGTTCCAACCAAAAGCTTGTTTATAGTCTCTGTAAAAGCCTTCTTGTTCTAAAATTGTTTTTAATCAACATGAAGCAGAAATGATTTGTCATGCATCCCTGTATGTACACAAGGCTAAACAGTCTGCACTCATAATGTGCCTTTAGTGCTATATAAGTGCATTCTTTATAGCTCTTTTCCCCAACATTCACACAAACACACACACACACACTAATGACAACGAAGCAAGATGATCACCCAACTTCTAGAGCAACCTGGGGTTCAATGTCTTGCCCAAGGACACTTCAGTGGGCACGTGGACAGCTGGAACCTCTGGGTTTTAACTGCCAACCCTATGATTAGTGCACAATCTACTCTACCATCTGACCCAAGGCCACCCAACCTAACATGTCAACAGTCCTCTAGTCCACTTGGCTAGCAGGTCACAGTTTACTGGCCCCGCCCACAATTTCATTGGTCGAGCAGCTGAAATATGAAAACTACACTTTTTCTACCATTTTGATGATTTATTGAACACAATACAAACAACCGTGATGCTCCCTTTATATATGGTTGAGATATGAGTTAAGCCATGTCTGCACTGGAGGACTTCCTGGGTTTAGTTTCATGTGTTGTGTTCTGTTTCACTAAAACTGATAATTACTAATTTCAGCTACCTATTAATCACCACTTGCCACTGAAAGTCACATGCAAAATTTGACCAAAGCTCACTAATAATTGCCGCGGCTGCCATCATAATTCTCAACACTAGAAATACAGCAAAATTAAGTAATCCTAGAATAGAAAAAACCTAATAGAAAACTAAAGTGCACCTGTAGACAGGCCTACAGGTGATATAACTAACTGTGATAAAACTCTGACTATAAATGTTGGTACTGAAAACAACATTTGGCATTTATTATTACTTATTTACAAAACCTAACCTCAACAAACCTTATATCAATGTAATTCATGGAGGAATACGATTTACTGTTTGTCTCTGCTGCTAGTAGCTTGCCATGAACCTTGCCTCAGATAAAAGTTGTGAGGTTATTCTTAGTCATATATATATGTCATTTTTATGCAAGAATTTAACATTTAATGAATATTGCAAGCTTTTTTTTATATATATATTATACAATTATGCAAGGTTTAGAATAAAATGTTGACTATTGCAGTTGATGTTTGAAATCTAGTCTGTGTGTAATATATATTGTATTGTACACAATTACATATTATTATACCTATCATCTAAGAGATTGCACATATCCTTCAATTATTCTTTTTAAAAAAAAAATTATTACAGGCGTTAATATATTTCATACTGCTGGAAATAATAACCAGCACGAGAATAGTAATTGGCAGCACAGGATGACACGAAGCATAATGCGAAATCTCAACAGTGTTCATTTCTGTAAAGGTTACAGAACCCTTGTAATGAATCTAAAAAAGGCCCATGAGAGCTGGACATAATCACGTTGAACAAGGTCAGGAAAAAGAAAAGGAAGAGCACTGTTAGCAGACTGTTGCAGTATGTCCTTGAACAAAGCATCAGATTACCAACAGCAGAACATTGTGACTGTGAGGGGCTGCTCCACCTGCCCTATCCCAATTCACTTAACTAATTCACTCATCAAATATTCATGTTTCTGACTAAAATTCTGAATTTTAAATGTGGAACAATCAAATTTGTAGGTTGTGAAACTAAAGACCCCATTCATCTTTTGCGCTGAAGAGGCCCTGCTCATGTAGTTTTGAGTTGTTTATAAATTATCAGGAAATGAAATAAATGCTGCTATTATCTTACCAAATTTTTAATGTTGCAATTAATGATAACCTTTCGAATTAATCCATTTTCATTCAGTACGTGAAATAATTAACTTATATAATGCACAGATTTTAACCCAAACCGTTGTATTTATGTCTACCCTACCAATTAGTTTTGGGGCTTAAACCTAAAAAACGGTGACGTATTACATCGTTAAACGTTTGTTTAGCAGTGTTACCATGACAACCAATGTCTGGTGCACCTGTATATGTCAACATGTCATTGATTATGGCATACTGATCCCTACTGACAACTGATAGAGACCATATATAATGGGTTTTTGGCTGAACTGGTACCAGGGCCAGTCCTATTAACGCAAATGTCAGACACGAAGCGCCTTAAAGTGGACCACTGGATGCTGTTCGGGGTTGGCAGTCATTTAATCTCTCATTTAATACAAAGTCGAGACATTTTTTTTTACAAGTCAATATGTTGTCATTTGCTAAATTCCCTCCTTCTAATCAGTTGTTGTGGTGGTCCATCTGAAAATATGCCATAATTAATTAGATGTTTGGCTATATTTGAGGGAATGTGTGGTTTGATTGACAGGCTTGGAGTGCAATCAGGTTTTCGCTGCAGGTATGGCGGACAAAGTATCCTTTGATTTTCAGTCAGATCAAGTCAGATCCACTTCTCACTCCTCACATGACCATCAAAATATGGTCACTTCTGGCTCCAAAAAAAAATAAGATAGCAATGGCTAAAATGCAGTTCACAAACCAGTGTACGAGATCGTGGTTGTTTATCCCTTGGTGTGACTCCAGCCCGAACCTCTTGCTGGTGTGCTCAAGAAATTTGAAACTTACCAAGGTCATTTGTTGCTATTGATTGCAGATGTACTCTTCTCAAACTATCCTTTCCTCTACGAGCCAGAATTCGGAATATGAAAGTGGATAGCACTGACATCCATAGTAACAACAAGTAAGATTACAGTGGGGCATTTGGTAAATATTAGGCTTATTACCTTTTTATTGTGTAACATATGAGTCCTTCAATCACAAGATATGTATGATTGTATTCTCTCTTGATACTCTCTTAATGGGTGTACATGTGGAAAACGACATTTTCTGAGCTGCTTTTCAAACTCTATGAATGTTTTGAGGCAGTCAGACTCTCTCTCTGTGACCTTTAGAGTCGATACTTGATATTCTGATGCTGATAATGGTTGATTTTCTTCCAAATTGCAGATTTCCCATGTTTATGTGACGACTAAATTGAAGTTCAAATTAATCATTCATTTGTATTTAAATATGTAGGCAGTGGAAGGAATTGATAAATCTCAAGCAATCCATTAACTTAATTCTAATAAGATATCTAATCAACAGGGCATGGGGGCACGTGCATGCAACCCGGCTGTTGCTAATGAAAATTATTGGTCGTATGCATTGGCCCAGACTGAGTCTGTTGAAAAACAAAATAAATCTTCGCAATTGCATGCCGCATGGAGAGAGAATGGCCCTTAAATGCAAGATTAATTTGGGTGGGCATCGTGGCAATACCAATCACTCAAGGTGGAAACATGGTGGAATTACAAGAGGAGAAAAAGGTACATAAACCTCACCTCGTCAACACAAATCAGTGACAGTTAATTAAATGGGGAGATGGGGTAAACAGCACGTTGAAAAAACCTTTAATGGCAGCCCACAGAGATTTTACCATCTAGACTGGTCGTCGTAAATACAGATTCACAAGTACGACAGTGAAGCCTCACCTCCAAGCATGTTGGTAACTGTGCTTTATAATTTACTGTGATGCATAACTCTTATCTTGAGCCACAAGATCAAGGTATTGTGGCAGAAGACAATAAAGTCAATAAGTTTATAAATTGAACTGAATTTAGAGTTTGCTCAGCATGGAGAGTAAACACTGCTTTTAATAGCCTATCTATGGGGCTTGATGCCATTGCAGTCTCATTGAAAGGAAGAACAATGGCACCTGCTCCGTGCCTGGTTGTAAATGAGAACATGTTTTAACACCTTTGTAGCTTACTCCTCTTAAATGCAGCAACATCATCTTCTTAAAAATGCCTGCTGGCAGTAAAATGTCTTACAATTAGCAGCACATAAATGTTAATGGATCACTGCTAATGATTGAAGAAAATAATTACCCTGAAACAATTAAGTGTTCAGTTAGTTTTAATTTCAACCATATACAGCAAAATGTGAGACAAAACATTGTTCTCCCATTTTTTGTTTTCTACCAAAATCGGACCCATGAGATTCTGTGACGTCTTGGTCAGGTTTAGGCAAAAGGAATGACAGGAAGAATATCAGGGCATGCAGGTCATTCAATCATACGGGTCACAGATTTCAGTGTAACACGGGCTCTTAGAGTTTCAGCAGTTTGGTAGAATTTACAAGTAGTTGCCTTTGTGCTAATTAGTAGTTTTTGCTAAGTGGACTTTTTCTGTAACTTTTCTGTAGCACTGTAAGTGCATAGATACATTTTTTTAAAAAATTTGTTTTAATCGCTAGGTTAAGCATTAAGTTCATATTATAGCTTCCCCTTTCTAGGATGACCACAGTAGAAAGAAAACAGCCACAGCAAAACTAAATATTGACTCCATGGAATGCTTGTTGTCATCTTTAGAGTTACTGAAGGTTCATTTTAAATTGTCCAGACAAGGTTATTATGACTTGCCTGTTTGCTTCATAAGGTTGCCTCAGATTGGTAGATATTAATGACAAGCTAATTAAAATAGTCAAATGCAGCTATTGTAACTGGTCAACAAACTGCTAACTTAACATATGTCAGTAACATTATACACGTGTCGCAGCTCGGCTCAAAGACCACAACATATAACGGGCGGACATCATTCAAATTAGGTGAAAAATCCTCAGCAACTTGAAACAAGACATTTATTTACTTTTAACCAAAGCAGCTTTTTCTTTCTTTTAACCAGTGTTTTTGTCGCCTAAACAACAGAGGAGAGGCTGGATGTGAACCCTGCTCTCAGGGGTAACGAGTGTAGCTAAACAAAAGTAATGTATTTTAAACACAGCAAAAGTTAAATCAAATAATACAACAAAACATCAAAGTAAGAACAAAAAATGAGCCAGGAAACCACAGAGAAGAGATCAGCACCTGCGAAATACAACAAGAGAGGTGACGGGGACACCTAGTGTCATGGGGGAGGGGTTGTCACAATAGTGTAAAGATATTTAACCCTGGACATACAGTGCATCCGGAAATTATTCACAGCGCTTCACTTTTTCCACATTTTGTTATATTACAGCCTTATTCCAAAATGGATTAAATTAATTTTTTTCCCTCAAAATTCTACACACAATACCCCATAATGACAATGTGAAATAAATATTTTTGAAAATTTTGCAAAACAATCACATGTACATAAGTATTCACAGCCATTACACTCAAAATTGAGCTCAGGTGCATCCTGTTTCCACTGATCATCCTTGAGATGTTTCTACAACTTGATTGGAGTCCACCTGTGGTAAATTCAATTGATTGGACATGATTTGGAAAGACACACACCGTCTCTATAAGGTCCCACAGTTGACAGTGCATGTCAGAGCACAAACCAAGCCATGAAGTCCAAAGCATTGTCTGTAGACCTCCGAGACAGGATTGTATCGAGGCACAGATCTGGGGAAGGGTACAGAAACATTTCTGCAGCACTGAAGGTCCCACTGAGCACAGTGGCCTCCATCATCCGTAAATGGAAGAAGTTTGGAACCACCAGGACTCTTCCTGGAGTCGGCCGCCCGGCCAAACTGAGCGATCGGGGGAGAAGGGCCTTAGTCAGGGAGGTGACCAAGAACCCGATGGTCACTCTGACAGAGCTCCAACATTGCTCTGTGAAGAGAGGAGAACCTTCCAGAAGGACAACCATCTCTGCAGCACTCCACCCAGCAGGCCTGTATGGTAGAGTGGCCAGACGGAAGACACTCCTCAGTAAAAGGCACATGACAGCCCGCCTGGAGTTTACCAAAACGAACCTGAACCATGTCAGACCATGAGAAACTAAATTCTCTGGTCTGATGAAACAAAGATTGAACTCTTTGGCCTGAATGCCGAGCATCATGTTTGGAGGAAACCAGGCACCGCTCATCACCTGGCCAATACCATCTCTACGGTGAAGCATGGTGGTGGCAGCATCATGCTGTGGGGATGTTTTTCAGCAGCAGGAACTGGGAGACTAGTCAGGATGGAGGGAAAGATGAATGCAACAATGTACAGAGACATCCTTGATGAAAACCTTCTCCAGAGCGCTCTGGACCTCAGACTGGGGCGAAGGTTCATCTTCCAACAGGACAACGACCTGAAGCACACAGCCAAGACAACAAAGGAATGGCTTCGGGACAACTCTGTGAATGTCTTTGAGTGGCCCAGCCAGAGCCCAGACTTGAACCCGATTGAACATCTCTGGACAGATCTGAAAATGGCTGTGCACCGACGCTCCCCATCCAACCTGATGGAGCTTGAGAGGTCCTGCAAAGAAGAATGGGAGAAACTGCCCAAGAATAAGAGCCAAGCTTATAGCATCATACTCAAAAAGACTTGAGACTGTAATTTCTGCCAAAGGTGCTTCAACAAAGTATTGAGCAAAGGCTGTGAATACTTATGTACGTGTTATATTTTCATTCTTTATTTTTAATAGATTTGCAAAAATTTTAAACAAACTATTTTCACTTTGTCATTATGGGATATTGCGTGTAGAATTTTGAGAAAAAAAATGAATTTAATCCATTTTGGAATAAGGCTGTAACATAACAAAATGTGTAAAAAGTGAAGCGCTGTGAATACTTTCCGGATGCACTGCATCCGTCGGGACCGGATCGGCCACGGCAGGTTCTCATGTGGTCCTCCCTGAATGACATACGTACAGACACTGCAGATAAAGAGTCCGACAGCATCAGTCACCACTTTATGGATTGTTTTGTGCAGCCACTGATGTGGAGACGCTCACAGAATTTTGCCCCGTAATACTTGTTTTTCACTATTTTAGCTTGGACACTCTACATTTTTAAATTTACAATGTAGTATGGTTCTGAACCACAAGCTGTGTCTCAAGACTCTCTGCTATACACTACTGCTGTGAAGCCTGGGTTGTAGAATCTGGTGTTACCAGCCCCAAATTCACTGCATATAGAAATGTGACTGAACACAATCCACAGGGAATTGCTTTCAGTCGTTGCATGATTGTAAAGCTCTGGTTAGTTTTGAAACTATTGGAGCAGCCGTTAACCAATCGACATTGGACGTCATATGTGCCGTACCTCTACCACTGGTGCATCAACATTCAGAGACAAACTCATAACTTTAATTTCCTGACACTTGGCCACTAACCCTGTTCGCTGATCACTTTATTTTTGTTTTTTTGTTTTGGTTGTCAGAGCTGTTGCGCAACCGTTATTAGTTTTAGTGTTGTTTTCTAGCTTTAGGTAACTCACCTTTGTATTTTATACTGTCAGACAATAGTGCCAGTCGACCCATACCTCACTCAAAGATCTAACAACTTCAGTCTGCGAGCTTTTTAATGATGTTTTTTATTGTTATTTCTTTCCCAGTGCAAAGCATGAACACATCACAGCATATGAAGCATTTTTTTCAAAGAGCTGATCGGGTTACCAACAAATTCATCCGCAGTAGTATTGCCCAATCTGCCTTGTTTTGTTTTTTTTTACTTTTGCTTTAGGGTAGTATGTCTTAGTTATTTACCATTTACATGATTTTCCATCATATTTAACAACTAAAAGACCAACATGATACATTTATGAGCATATTAGCAAAAGTATTAATTTTACGTTGAGTTATCTGACACTCATACGGGATTAAACTGCCTAGCTGCTGCTCGTTTGCACAACAGTTTTACATCAATGTTTTTCAATGACTCTATTCAGGAAGAGGCTTGCTCTTATCAGAGTGGAGTTTGGAGTGCTCCCTATGTGGCGGAGAGAAACTGGATGAGATAACTTGCCGCGGTTGATGATACAATTAAACCAGGCCCCTTAGGAAGCTGCCCTGATGAAGCGCTGGCATAACTGTGATTAGAATTGCTGTAGCAGAGTTTATAATGAAGTCTGGGAATACGCAATTAGTATATGCCATTTGATGATGTGATATCAACATATTGTTTTATCAGCTGCAGTTTAATTAATATTTCATAATGCTTAGTGTACTCTTTAAGCTTGGTGTTCATAGGGGGAAGAAAGGCAACACATTAAAGTGCCATAAGCACATAAGCTAAAATGAGAATTCATCAGAGAAAAAAGTGAAAGAAAATGTAATATTTTATCAATTTACCCTTTGTTAGGAATACCCCCAGGATGACCGTTAGTTATGTCAGTGATCAATAGTAAACAGAGTGATTAGTCCCAGTCAGATTCATAAATTGCACTTTTTAGAGTCTCATTATTAAAAACGACCATAGCACCATGTGATTAATTACTGTCTTCTAATTAAACTTGCAGTGTTGAAACACATCTGATGATTCCATCTCCAGGAATATTTATCACATTTCCATATTAATATTCAGAAAAAAAACCTCTCTCCCAGTTTGCTGCATGCAGCAGGCACACAGTAAAACACACACATTTGCCCCTTACATTTTGTTCCCTCTGGCATGAAGTGGGCTTTATACTGGATGAGGAGGGACATCAGGGTTTATGAGACATCTCCACATCTACGACGAGTCAATAACCTTACCAAAGCTGCAGGGCTGAAGGTTAGGGTCATAAATGTAACCAAATGCACGAGCCATAATAATGAGGTAAACCCTTTTAGTGCTCCAAAATGTGTCGCTTAAAAATGGAACACAGTGGAGCAGAAGGCGTTGAATTCTCAGCAGGTGCGTCCTTCACCGAGCTTCGTGTTGACATTGTTGCTTTATTGGAAGAAATGGAGTGATTGCAGAGTGGTGCAGGCCTCCATTTTATGATCTCACTCCAGACAACAGTATTCTCATACCATCTTGTGTGGTCCTTGAGCAAAGCCTTTAGCACTGTGTGGACATCTGAATCCACCTTTGAACACATTGCGATAGCAAGGTAGGTAGGTAGGTAGGTAGGTAGGCATCTATATTATAACTGCTTGTCTCTCCAGCGATGCAACAAAAACAATCACATTTCTTTGTCTAATTAGGGCCCAAGCATCAGTGCGAAAGCCCTATTGTTTTTCGTAAAAGTGTTCTTCTTCTTCTTCTTTTTCTTCTTCTTTCGTAAAGTGATTTGCCTTTTTGGAGGCTTTATCATATTCTAAAACTCATGAAAGTGGATACACATATGCCTCCTGGCGAAAAATTTAGTATTCTAGTGGAGTCGCGAATGGGCGCGGCCAAATGGCTCGAGAGCGCCCCCTAAAGAGATGCCCCGGCGGCCACATTTACCTAAATTCACAAAACCCGGTGGACACGCGTATCACACCCAGACGCACAAAAAAGTTACAATGCACCATTAAGTCAACTCGACAGGAAGTCCATCATTTTGAATTTAGTCGCCATTTTGGCCACTGGAAATGACGTTTTTCATACTTTCACATTCTACGTCGAGCTGGTTGATCCCATGAACATAAAGTCGGGTCACAATAACCTAAACATGTAGTTGATGATATATTGAGACATTCGCTCGACTTTGTCAATGGCCGTCGCTGTGACGATGAGACAAAGTTTGATGTCTTGCCGTGACACAGGAAGTTGATGTTTAAGGTCAAAGGATGCTTGAAACCTCACGAAACGTGTGACATACATCCGGCGTGGTGAGACGATACATCCAATATGTGTTTTGCGAGTGGGCGTAGCCAAACGCCTCGCTAGCGCCCCCTGCTGGAGACAGGAAATGAGACAAAAATAGCAACTTTAAGCGGGGATACGCGGTCCCTCGCGCACTGCACGTCAGGGAGTCGGCTTCGGGGAGACGGCTTCGGAGAGACGACGCGCGGGAGTGTGAGGGCCCGTACATCACTGCTTGCAGTTTTAATTCAATTTATAATCTCTATTTTGGGCCTTACATAGAATGCTGAAACTGATTACTTTTCTAGTTTATATCAGATTATACGGGTTAGAGGTAGGCTGCACGCATTGTGTCATAAATACAGATGAAAAGAAGAATTTTCATTTGTTTTTCTTTGCATCTGTAAAATCAGCTCGGTACAGAAGCCCGTTCCCGCCAGTGGGATGAAAGAAAGAAAGAAAGAAAGAAAGAAAAAAAGAACCTGTAAGTCATTATAAAGATAAACTTTCTTGAAATAATAACTTAGTATCTAAACTGTAATGATTTATTTCCAAATAATAAGAAACTTTCTCAAAATATTGACTTATCTCGAATTAAGAAACTTTCTGATATTATTGATTAAGTATCATTTCAGCAATAATTTGAATATAAAAAAAGTATTTGCACTGCAATGTGTTTCAATAATAAAACATGACACCCTATTCCTAAAAAGTAGCTCTCTCTAGGTTACAGAGCCTTATTTTGATTTCATGTGATTCCTTCCAGCGAACCATTACAATTTCACTATTTGTGAATCCACGTCTTCAACGATGGTGTCCATTTTGGTATGCTGAGCTTTGTCTCACCCACTTGCTTCTGCTTCTTTGGAGCATGAGAGGAAACAGCACATAGCCTATGCAAATGTTTCTCATTTTTGAATCAGTATTTTGAGTAGGTTTCTCCTTATTTTCAGATACTAAGTCAATATTTTTAGATTATAAATCATTATTTTGAAAACCTAAATCATTAGTTTGAGAAAGTGTTTCATTTTAATAACATAAAGGATCTGTTTGGTTTGCATCCCACTGACGGGAATGGGGTTCCAAAGTGATAGGAGAATAAAATGAACAAATATCACAGATAAGCAGATGAGATGCAGAGGTAGTGACATACCTAAAGGTTACCACCCACAAAAGAACTATGTGTCCAACACTACATCAGATGATTATGTGAACCCAGTACATCATATTCACACATAAACCGATTATGACCAATTTAGATTTTGAACTTGGTCTTTTAATCCATACTCCATTCTAAAATTACCTTTTGCAGGCACTTTATTAATGAGATAGAAGGCCCAGAGCTGGTGTGAACAGGGAGCTAAAGGTTAGCTCACTCGGTGCTCAAAGGTGTTAAAATTTGTTCAGACACAGAATGCAATCGATACATGCAAACTATAATTTAGTCCCAAATGAATGTCCGCCAGCTAAAATGCTGAGGTGATGCATAATTATTTTCAGCAGGTATGGCAGATAGTCCTTTAAAAAGTGACAACAAACATGCTTAACAAGAAACCGTGCTCTGAAGTTGATGAAGCATTTAAAGGGTGTGGGAAGTCCACTGGCAGTTGCTAAACATGGGCCTCAGACTCTTTTTATTGATGGAAAGGCAAACAAGCATGTAGCAAAGACAACATTAGTCTGATCATTTTCTGTCCTGTTGCACTAGTCTCAAAGTTTGTTAAACCACAATCATTTTCTAAACCTCTCTATGGATTCAGCTTTGACATATTTTGTTATCTTGGTTTACTTTGTTCTCAACATCATGGCTCTACTTTAACCCTGAAGGATTCTGTAAAAACATGAATTTTTATCGACAAAAGAATCAAAGTTTTATATCGAACATTACGTTTTCAGTTTTTAGTTGTGTCTGGTCTTGTTTTAACAATGATTTTAAAGCAATGTGCTTTTCTCTGTTGGAAGTTAGCAATGAAATCAGGAATGTTTGCTGTCTTAGTATTTATCCGGACAGCACTCGCATTAGGATGCTCCTGACAGGTAGAGATTTTAAAGATGCACAATGGCACTTTTGGATCAAGCTCTCTTTCTGCTTGACTTAGCTGTTGGCTGAGTTCCTGGGCCCCTGAACCAAGCGCCTACTGGATTAAAGATTTTCTAACTCTTGACACAAATGCCTCAACAAATAAAAGTGGATTGATCTTTTTTTCTTAACCCCTTCAACTCTAAACCTCTTCAAAGGCATAAAGTCACTACCTGTCTTAGTTAGGCAGGTTGCTATTGGGCTTATGTTAATTTTCAACTTTAGAAATGCCTTCATTTGGCATGAGTGCACTCTGAGTACTACACCTTTTATGGAAAAAAAAAGCATCACTTTAACAGATAAATGAAGCTGACAATGAGACATACTCGTCTCAAAATAGTTACACTTTGTTATGACATATGCAGAATCAAAACGCAGCCTTGACTGACAAGTAAATGGTCAAAAAGTATTTTTTTTGTGAATTAACTGTCACGTAGAATAGTTTCTACCATCCTTAGCTACTGAATAAACCTCACTTTTTACCATTTTTTGTCTCAGCAAGGAGACATCTCTGGCCTCAACATGACATGAACCGAGCACCTCTAATGACAGTGTTAATGGGCTTCACATTTGCAGGTGAAGTGCTGGAGAGTGCTGATGAAATGCCCAGCCCCAGTCAGACTGCTCAGCTCATGGCCCCGTTGGGTGGGAGAGCGGAAAGTCTGCCTCCAGACACACTAATCCATTCCCATTTACCACAGCTTCAGAGTGAGGAGCCCCGGCAATAAGTGAGGCATAAATCCAGACTGAAATCTCTCCGATTGCATTCGAACGGCCCTTTAAACAACCGGCGGAGCTGCCACCGTGACTTCGTTGCAGACGCCACGCAAGCCTCCTCCTTTACAATCACAGATAACAACAATGGCAGGCAGTCCTGGCAAATTATGAGGGCACTTCTTTTGACTTCGTACTTATAAGCATTATATGCAAGGAAATTATTTTTCTCTCTGTCTCTCTCTCTCTCTCTCTCTCTCTCTCTCTCTCTCTCTCTCTCTCTCTCTCTCTCTCACACAGCCACACAGACTCTAGATCATTTGCTTGTCATCTCTCTGTGTGTAAGATTTGTCAAGGTCAAAGCTGAAGAGAAAGTGAGTGGGTGTATCTCGTGGAGGCAACAGGGAAGCAGAAACAGATGACAAAGTCTGTTAATCTTCTGCATATAATCATCTCCAATCCAGTCTGCATCCCGGGCTCACAGCCTCTCAGCCTCTCCTGTCTATTTATGCATCTCACACTTGTCTGAGATAAGTGTTAGAGATGTGGCAGTATTTGAGAAGTTCACAGAAAAGGCAAAGAGTTTTTCCTGATTTCCTGTGATTTCTGCTGAAGCACGTAACACTTCATTAGGAATGCTCATGCAGACATTTGCTGACTTAGCACAAATGGCATGAAAGTGCTCTGTTTGGGAATATCTTGTATTGCAGCTTAAAAGGCTCTAATTGAAATTTGAAAGCGGGCTGTAAACTGAATTGAATGTCTCTATTCCTGGCAAGATGGAATGAGTAAGAAACCCATTAAAGGAAGGTAAATTACAAGCAGGCAATTTTTTCTGAAAATAATTCCAGACACCATGGTCATTAATGCAAGCATAAACTAAAGGTGCGGTTGCTGAAGCAGATTGGCTATTTGATCACTGTGACCAAACTTAGGGGGAAAAAGCATTACCAGTCAGATCACAAACAGCTTATTCTGAGTTGCTGGAAAAGGTGTTCCTGTGGTGTTTTACTTCTGAAGCCACTGCACAAATCAGGGTGTGTTAAATTCAGGGGTTTATAGGTCATTTGTTTTAGATCTTATGTTGAATTAATAAACTTTGAACAATGAACACAAAAAGTATTTGTATGACTGGTCCCTGACTCGTTGCTCACATTTCCAATTTCTCAGTGGTTTCAAAAGGTCTTGCACTCATTCATTTTTCTTTTCCCTGAAAACTACAGAGTTTTGTAGATATGATTGAGTACGTGTTTGTCTTTGTCCTGAACCAAACATAGAAAAAAATAGCTCCATCCATGAAAAATACCATACGATATGAACAAGAACGTGGTAAAAAGCATAGATGGAAAGAAAGTAAGCCCCTCTACCAAACATAGAGCAACTTATAATAATACAAAGTCCGGCTTAATGAGTAATTGAAATTAAATTTAAATTTAGTCTGATTATCTGACTCATCATGATTCAGATCATCAAGCGTTATTCAGACAAGAACATTACAGTTGTACATGTAAATAAAGGAACAGTTTGAGAAGCTCTTTAAGCATCAGTAGGTCCAACAACATGTAAAAAGATTCTTGCATGAGAGACATGTGTAAATAATTTATAGATGACTGTGCATGCCATTTTTAGGTATCCAAACTGTCATATCAGTAAAACTCTGAGATTCCTTGCTACATGTTTTGTAAGAGCTCATTGTGAGTAGCTTAACTTTTTTCTGAGTGTTGTACATACACCTAAAGCAGTTAAACCTCAGTTATTATTGCATCTATTTTACCTATGAGTAATTACACACCATGATCAACAATAATTAAATGTAAATCTTTTTTCAAGGTATGTTAATGTTTCCGTGACATGTTGCTCATGCAGTGTATATACACTTCACATAAAATCTGATTTTACCCCCTAAAACAAGTTTATGTCTACAGACAAACACATACACAGACCTAAAGATCAAAAATCCAGAAAAAAAACGAATCTAAAAAACAGCCAGATATGTGACAATGCATCCAAACAAATGAAAGGCACCTTAACATCAGAGCACGCCCACATTTATGCGACACACCCAGTGCACACACTTTGCATTTTGAAGCAAATGGAGCACATCCATGTAGCCATTAGGGGATAGCGGCCAGGTATTGCGGGCAGCTGTGTGCCGACCGTGTCTGTGTGCTTCATGTCACAGTGTACCCGAGTACCATATGGCACAGACTACGCCCCCCCCCCCATGTAGGATAGATTTAATAGGAATAAATTGGGTTCATCTTTACAGTTGGGGTATTCCAAAACTGAGTATACATTCTTTAATAGAAAATTAATTATGTGGAAATTTGGTGCTCATTTTTCTTTTTCAGAGATGAATCTTTGCTGCAGTAACTGTGGCTAATAGATAAGGCAGTATCCGCTCCAATGAGGTACACCTCACCTCATCCTTCAGGCTTTCTTTGGTGTTGCACAAATTGTTAATAATTATAAAGCATGAAGTAGAAGATTTGGATCTATGATGTGTATGAAATGACCACTATGATGGCTATCGTGTTCTCCTAATTTCTGTGGAACAAATAGTCTTGTGAAATTGGTTCTCACCTCGAAATGACCCCAACCTGACATTATTTTTCAGAATGAAGGACAATCCCTGTGAACTTAACCCCTTCCTATCTGTTATTAAAATACAACATTTTGCAATTTGTACAAGGTTGTTGAGCAATGAAGAAGCAGCTTTGTATTGCTGCAATTGAAATGGATGTAGCATTGTTAAGTATGAAGGTAATTGTGTGTCTTTTTTTATGCACACATATAAGACAAAGACCAAAAAACTAATTCCAATCAAACATCAAGTTTGTAAGTAAAAGTAGATCAACTGAGAATTAAGTTATTTAGATTGCAAACCAATTCTACCTTATAGTTAAATTGGTTTTGGTCACAGACGTAAAAGTTTCGCTCATGAAACCAGCCTCTTTGTTGTGTTACAGAAAAGTGTTGATTACAAAATCAGACGTTTTTGGTTGCATGTACAGCCATGCTGTTGATCCGAGTTAAACCCACCAATAGAACCTGTCTCATCCATCAGTGTAGGTCCTGTCCATTACGTCCAACACAACCAAAAGTTTTTCACTCGCAACCAAAGAGGCCTGGCTAAAGAACACAAAACTACCCTCATAGTTGTGCTTCCTATTGATCGTTGCATTGATTTTATAAAAGGGGCATTTGAAACTTTTTTTAAACAGCTTCAATAGCTTCAATGTTTACGCAATTATTTTAATATAGATGTTATTCACCCTTTTAATATATAATTCTTTTTTTGGTCTTTTTAAACTCAGTGCCCTGGTGTTTGGGAAAGACACTGATTGTACTTTAAAATTCCCTCTAGTGCCATTGATCCATAGAGCTCAAGGTTGTTCATGTTAGCCTTACAGTTGTGGAGCTGTTACAGACTGCATTACTGCATAAACAGTATACATGAGGTCTGATAGGGTCTGTGTTTCATAGTTTTGCTTCTGCTAAGAGGTCAATTCATCTCGTCTTTGCTACCCGGTAATTACTAAAGATAAGCAGCCCAGACAGGACTGACCACTAAGGTTGTTTTTTGTTGTTGTTGTTCAAAGCTCAAATCAATTTCTACTTAATGAATAATATTAACATAATATCTGCCAAATAAGGACACTATGTGTTACAAGCAAAGAACACTTCTCTTTCACCTTTATTACCATTGGCTCAATAAATCTATGTTTGGCTTATTAACTGTAGCTGAGTACTCAAAGAAAGCCTATTTAAGCCCTTAGTATGGACACGGCAATGAACTGTAAGGGCTCGGCAATAAATAGACACTAAGATGAAGCTGGGCAGCTGAAAAGAACAGTGGTTGCCTGGCAGGACCTTGTAGACTGTGGATGATACAACAGATGGTGAAATTTCAAATCTTTCAAATGATCAAATAATTCACCCTAATGCTTTTAGATCCAGCACACTACTTTATGAGTTGACTGCCTTATTCTGATCGGGGAGCAGAGTGGTATTGTAGCTTGCATTGGGATATTATATTCCATTAGTTATTTTTGTTATCTTGATGGGTTCTGCATGCACCAGAGTACCTTGATTCCAACATGATTTGTCTCAACCTGGATAAACCATGAATAGACAGTGTTGTAGAAAATCTCATCTACGCATGTACCATTAACGTTCTAAAGATAAAGTGTTAAATGATGCCCTCTGATAATGTGGTGGTTTGCAGGTTATAGTTTAATTTTCTCTCTTGCAATAGTTCCCACAGAGCAAACAGCATTTCTCTACTCATGATCCTAGTTTTATCTGCTGACAAGGACATGTTATTTCAGCTCTTACGGAAATAGCAATCTTGTGATCCCAGTAATTTGTGTTCAACAAATCTCCACAGTATTTGTGGGAACTTGCAATTTTGCAAATTTCACGCAATTTCTCTGCCCAAAGGTAGCCTACTAAATAGAGGTTCTGCTGAAGGCACTATGGCAAAAGGTAAGAGTTTCCAAACAAAAATTTTGCTTCATCAACAATCATTAATCATGCAGTGTTTTAAATTACATCCTTCCTGTCGTAAGGAATTTCACAAGACTGTGGTGAATTATTATTTATATACAAAATATAAAATATGTATTGTATTACAGTCCCAGACTGTTTGTAAGCTATTGTCAATTTTATGACTGAATCTTTTTGTAAATTTAAACTGTTCTTTTCAATTGCTTATTATCATGGGAAGTGATTACGTATTACTCTTTATTAGGTTAAAAAAATATATATATTTTGTATTTATAATATATATATATAATTATATTTAATATGTATTTATATTTTTTTGCACTGCATGCAAAACATTTGAATTGCAACTCCACAAATGGCATCGCTCAGGGAAATCCTGGAGAGAATGATTAATCTATATTACAGCAGCCTCTTAATCCAAGTAGCACAAGAAAGGTATGAGGGTTAAATACGTATATGTGGTTACATGCAACAGCGCAGGGTGTGCAATGGGCAGCTTCAAAAGCATGGCGGCCATTATGAGATCAACATTTAGCAATGGTTGTTTAAAAAAATAAGAGGGCATTGTTACTCTTCCATCATTTGAAGTGTTGGCATGGAAAATAAATACAACAAATTAAAATGCTGAATGGTCAAAGAGGCAAATTGAACAAGTATCCCCATTTTATTTTTTTTCCTGCTCACTGTTTCTACGTTACCTTGGGGTAGTAGTTTTAAGCTCTTTCATGACAGGTTTTAAATAAAGCAGCTCTGTGTGTCTTTATTGCTGTGTGCTATTCAGTAGCAGCTGGTTGGTCCGCCCTCTAAAGAGCGTCTCCCTCTGCCTCGATTAGGTTTAATAAAATCCTCAGCTGCACTGTGCTTCCATAGCTTGCTTCTCAAGGTCAATAGGCCCTTGGGCACCCTTACACTCACAATGCGATTAGCCTGAATATCACATCCACTGTTATCCAGGGAAAACATAAGATTTACTGTGAACAGGTAAGAAATGTGTATGTCAGTTGCTCAGCCTGGGTGCTATGCCTGTGCACTGATTTTAAGTTTATATTCAAACAGCGGATTTGAACTGTAGTTATTGATTTTTGACTGACAAAAAGTCATTGTTTTCCTCGGTATAAAAAAAAAAAAAAAAAAAAATTAATAGCACTAGATACATTTAAAAACAAGAACTATGACTACATAAATGGTACTTATAATTTTCATCAACAAACAAAAACTAATAGATGATATTAAAATCAAAACTCAACTTAAAATTGTTTTCTTGGCCAAGAAAACTATCTCTTACTCAGAGTATCATAACATACTGTCTCTGTCAGTAATGAAATGTGACTACTGTATTGCTAACGATACTTTAAACCCTCAACATTCCAGTAAATTTCTATAATAACAAATATTCAAAGCATACCTAAAGTAAATTGAAAGCTGTACTTGATCCATTTGTAGTGCATACATGAGTTTGGTCTCTTTTGAAAGGTAACACTATAAAGTTGTATCCCCAACAGTCAGAATAACTGTAGGCGCGACTGGCATGGAGTGAAGAGACTAAAGTAAAAGGTTTTTATTTTCACCTGATTTTGTATTTAAGGTTTTTTTCAAACAGATGCCTGTAAGGTAAATGGTATGCGCCTTTTTACCGAAGCGGTTTACAAAGCGCTTTATCATTTTTGCCTTCTGTTCACACACATACACACCAGTGGCGAGAAAAGTTGCCATGCAAAGTGCTCGCCTGCCATTGGTACCAACTTGGGGTTTTGTATCTCAATAGCCCAAGGACACTATGTCCTGTTACATGGTCACCTTATGAGCAGCGGGCAACCCACTCTCTTCAATGAGACTCCCCTTTAACAGGAAGGAAAAACCTCCGACAGTTGACAGGGAAAACGTATTTTTAACAAAAATAAATCTCCGACAGAACCAGGTTCAGACGTAGGCAGCCGTCTGCCTCGACTAGTTAGGGTGATGGGAATGGAAGAGAAAGATAAACAGCATATCGATCCAAGACAATGAGTTTTTGGTCAGGCAGTAATCACAGACCATAGACACACGGCTCCAGGGCCAGGGATATCTGCAAAAACAAGCACACAACTACATGAGCGAGGGGAACTGTATAAAGAGTAAACAAGCAACAGAAACCCATGGCAGAGAGAAGGCATTATCTTAATAAGATGTAAAGGTGCCGTATAAATGCGTGAAAAAAGAAAGAGAGGTCCCCCAGGCCTATAACAGCATAACTAAGAGAGTTCAGGGTCACCTAAGATAGCCATAACTATAAGCTTTATCAAAAAGATCTGTTTTAGGCCAAACCTTAAAAGTAGAGAGGGTGTCTGCCTCTCTGACTGTAGCTGGGAGCTGGTTGCACGGGAGAGAGGCATGAAAGCTGAATTTGGACATCCTGACAACAAAGAATTACAATAATCCAGCCTAGAAGTAACAAAGGCAGGATGTTCCTAATTCTATTCATATTACGTAGATGAAAGAAAGCAGTCCAAGACAAGTGCTTTATGTATGACTTAAAGGGCAAATCCTCATCAAAGATGACTCCAAGGTTCCTCACAATGCTGCTGATGGCCTCAACAATGTCATCCAGGATAACATAACTGAATAAATAATTTCTATGGGGTTTTAGGCCAAAGTCAATAACTTTAGTTTATTCCAAATCCAGAAGTACAAAAACTGTAGATCATCTGGGACTTTATGTCTTTTAGACATACTTGAAGTTTTAGTTCCTGATTTGTCTTTGGGTGTCATCTGCAAATCAATGGAAGTTTATGTTTTCTTATGATATCACCTAATGGAGGTGTAAAAAGTAATAGGCCGCGCACCGAACCTTGTGGCACTCCATAACTAATGTTTACGTGCAAGGGTCATTGTAGACATCAAAAAATTTAAATCTATCTGATAGGTACTTTTCCTTTCTCATGGTGTGTGAATACATGCAAGTGTTTTGTGTATGTCCAGGTTATTCACTGTCCCTTAGGTTTTAGAATTTTCATGCATACTGGGCAGTGAGTTATGCCCTGTTGCTTTCTCCTCTGAGAATTTTTTCATTTCGAGAAGTCATTCAGCTTTAATACGCTTCATAATTGAATCACAGAGTTGAATTTGGTGAAATTAATTGCATTGGCATCTCTTCAAAATGAGATAAAGTCTGGCTGAGGCTCTTGTACATATACAGTGGTGTGAAAAAGTGTTTGCCCCCTTCCTGATTTCTTGTTTTTTTTGCATGTTTGTCACTTAAATGTTTCAGATCATCAAACAAATTTAGATAACAAGTAAACACAAAATGCAGTTTTTATTATTAAGGGAGGAAAAAAATCCAAACCCACATGGCCCTGTGTGAAAAAAGTGTTTTGCCCCCTAAACCTAATAACTGGTTGGGCCACCCTTAGCAGCAACAACTGCAATCAAGCGTTTGCGATAACTTGCAATGAGTCTTTTACAGCGCTGTGGAGGAATTTTGGCCCACTCATCTTTGTAGAGTTGTTGTAATTCAGCCACATTGGAGGGTTTTCCAGCACCAACCTCCTTTTTAAGGTCATGCCACAGCATCTCAATAGGATTCAGGTCAGGACTTTGACTAGGCCACTCCAAAGTCTTCATTTTGTTTTTCTTCAGCCATTCATAGGTGGACTTGCTGGTGTGTTTTGGATCATTGTCCTGCTGCAGAACCCAAGTTCGCTTCAGCTTGAGGTCACGAACAAACGGCCGGACATTCTCCTTCAGGATTTTTTGGTAGACAGTAGAATTCATGGTTCCATTTATCACAGCAAGTCTTCCAGGTCCTGAAGCAGCAAAACAGCTCCAGACCATCACACTACCACCACCACCATATTTTACTGTTGGTATGATGTTCTCGTTCTGAAATGCGGTGTTACTTTTACACCAGATGTAACGGGACACACACCTTCCAAAAAGTTCAACTTTTGTCTCGTCAGTCCACAGAGTATTTTCCCAAAAGTCTTGGGGATCATCAAGATGTTTTCTGGCAAAAATGAGACGAGCCTTAATGTTCTTTTGGATCTCGGCATGATGTCTATCTTTTGAGGATCTTTTGGTCTACTTCACTTTGTCAGGCAGGTCCTATTTAAGTGATTTCTTGATTGAGAACAGGTGTGGCAGTAATCAGGCCTGGGTGTGGCTAGAGAAATTGAACTCAGGTGTGATAAACCACAGTTAAGTTATGTTTTAACAGGAGGGGACAAACACTTTTTCACACAAGGCCATGTGGGTTTGGATTTTTTTCCTCCCTTAATAATAAAAACCTTAATTTAAAAACTGCATTTTGTGTTTACCTGTGTTATCTTTGACTAATATCTACATTTGTTTGATGATCTGAAACATTTAAGTGTGACAGACATGCAAAAAAATTGGAAATCAGGAAGGGGGCAAACACTTTTTCACACCACTGTATGTTAACAGTCCTCTGTATATCTTGCAATTTTTTTCTCTCCTTTTTTTGACTCTTGAACACTTTACATTCAAGACCAACAGCAGCACTCACAGTTCCATCAATGGTGCATTGCAATGATGCAGCAACTCAGTGGAGACTCCAATTAACTTGATTGAAGTTACTGTGACTTTCACTCTCCTGCTATTCATTATCTCATTTCCCCATGATTGCTTTTATAGGTTGTGAAATATACATCTAGTAGGAATTTGGTAATCAGTCCCTTTTCAAATGTTCTCATAACACCCTCCACATCTTGAACAGTAAATAACAAGTTGTTTATTGTATTAGGCCAGTTATTGTAGTGACCCATTCCAGATAGCCAGTCTGCCTTCTTCAGTTACCCATGTCTTTTGCAATTCTTAATACTGTCTCACCAAATAATATGCTGGCCATGTCTAAATTCTGACAATTCAATTCTGCATTGGAGCTCCAATGAATTTCAATTTGTCGAGGCAGGTAGAATTTTGCTGAGCAAATCTATATATAAATACCAAACATATCGTGTATCATGACAATATAATAATTTACATATATAAAAGGAAAATAATAGTTCTCCACTAACATCCATCGCAGGATTATCTATTGGGAAGCATCAATGACAAAGGAAAATATTCAAATAAACACATTTTATATAAGGAAATTCACACTAGTTTGTCATAAATTACTACTTACATAGGGTTAGTCAGTCTTATTAGACCTGCCCATTTTTTCATGTAACTTTCAGTCAAACAATATCTCATTCAGCAGCCATCCAACGACACAACGTGTCGATGTTAAAAGACAAAAGAAGTTCATTGGATAATACTTCTCTTGCGTTTAAGACAAGTAAATTCCTGTATCCTCTCCCGTCTTAGACACATACAGCATGTGTACCTTGAGTATAAACACATTTATCACTCAATAAAGAAAGCTGATTTGTCATGACAACATGTACATCTCTATGAGGTGTGTGTTATGTGCAGGTTAGTAAGCGCTCACACATCACACTGCCTTCGGTAGCATTTCTTTGAAAACGCTTGTCTCAAGATGTTAGAGATTGTATAATTGGAAGGAGAGTGTAATATGATTTTCTTCCTGAGGCCTTGAATCCTTGCGCAGGAAAAGAGAAGCCTTACCACATTGGGAAATATTCTTTACTTATCAAACAAATTCATTTAACTTATCTGTTCTACTGTGAAAGCATATCTGGGTTCCCCTGTGATGTAAGACTTTCTCAGGTATGACAAACATGGCACTCAAATGATCACTGACTAGCTGTCCTGCCTGCAGACTATCTTGACGGAGAAGTGCAAAAAAGGAAAAGAAAATTCAAACCAAAAATCAATTGATGTTTAACCCACATAAATGATGAATGTGGAATTGATCCAAGGTGCATTGTTAGGGATTGCCTGCTCACTGCAGACAGCATACCACAGCAACAGCTCTGTGGGAGGTGACTCTATCCATCTTATGGGGGAACAACACAAATAGATTTTCCCCTCTTATTTGCTTTCTCACAACGGGTTCCCAAGGCTTGCCCGGTCAGGGCTGAGGTGTTTCCTGTCATGCTTTGACAGATTTCCACAGCTGACATCACTAAAGTCTCTTCCCCCAGATTTGGATTGATGTAATGATTACCAGTATTTCCTTCCAGCAGGATGATGTAGCTTCGAGTTATTCCATTTGGCATGCATTGAGTGGGTGTGATATAACTCTTAGCATTCATTATCTTACATAACATGACAAGATGTATGATTGTGGAGGAGTCTGGTAAATGTTCAGCATTTGAATAGATTGGTGCTGCTGGTAGCTTGGATTGATGAAGAGGTCTAGCCCTCTCTGCTACTACTATGGAATAAATAATCTATTTCTGCAGCCTTTTGTAATGTATACATCAGCTTAAAGCAACCTAAATTATTTTTTCAGTATCTGGCCGTCTTTGCTGTAAGAAGTTAAAGCTGTTATGGCCTGTCTGATTTCGCTATCTGTGAATAAATATCCACTGGCTGCAGTGTGAATATTTTAGGAGAGAACTGACACATTTGGAAAGCTCTACTACTATATGTATTTTTGTTAACCCAGAGAGAAGTTTGTTGAGATCTCTTTGCAAACATAAATTCTCTCTGGAGCTCTTAGACAGCTGTTATATCAGTTTCAGTGTGTGATGAAGTAAATAACTCATAATAATTACCAGAAATATGTTACTAGAAACTCCATTAGGATTAAAAGGAATACATTCATATGACAGATTAGAATTGCACACTGTCCAAATGACAGCGTTTTAGTCATACATGCACATTGTAATTTATGGACAACTTAATTCTTTCGTTATCTAACTCTGTAAACATGAGGCATGAACAAGACAGTCCTGTCAGCAAGCAGCCGGCAACTTCAAAGACATTTTGTTTCTAATTGATTAGACTAAATTCTCTTTGTACCACATTGCACTCATTGCATTAGGCTGTACAAGACTAGTACAATAAATAATTATGTTTAAGCTTTTGCAAGAAGGCTTTTAACTCTAGCCTCGGTAGCATTTTTAGTTTTTTGCAATTCATTAGGGAGAGATCCTTAGCATCTGTGCATTGGTCATTATTAATATCTTGCAGTGGAAATTACATTTGTCATGAAGTGGGGCTCACTACAGTTGTAGTGTGTGAATACGAATATGTATTAAGATCGGCTAGCTCCAAGAAATGATATTTACAACCCACTCATTGATGAGAACTTTTATTTCAGTAAACTGATCTTTGTCGCTTGGTCTCAGAATGCAGTGTTTTACATTTTAACATGTTTTTTTTTCAGCGAACTGTCTCCACTCTCTTCCATTGTACTTGAAATTCAATACGTGTTTACACCAGACACTCCATTTCAAGTGCACACTGTGCGGCAAAATAAGCTAATTAAAGGTACTTCACTCCTGATGATAACATTTTTAGATTACAGCACAATAAAATGCACTGTTGTCAATCTTCTTAATATACTTCCATTATATTTATACTAGCTTGTTGCTTACATAAACTCAAATTCCTTTCATTTCCTTCCATTGTATCAATGAGGCAGATGTAGAGTATGCCTATGTTACAGTGGCACAGTCCTCATGCAAAACAGTCACAATGTGATTCATTCATCGAGGTCCACAGGCATTTGTACAGAAAGCATTGTGAATGTGCAATCAAGCATGTTTCAATATCAAAGCAGCTTGTGTTTTTATTAAACAAACATCTACCATTTTATATTATGATGTGTTTATGCTGGGTGCTGCTATGACTGGTTGTTGAATTGCTTTTTATAATTGAAGGAATGTAATGAAAGGACTGCAGTAAAGTTACAACTCGGTATCATACCAGTCCACCAGAGGACAGCGAGTCAGGGTCATGGCTTTGTCTTGCCAATCCAAGGTTCTCACTGGAGACAGAAATCTTTAGAATTGTAACAAATGTGTGGAGCTTAATGGTACAGAGGAATGAGATTAGAAACACAAAATATTTGTTAATATCAGTTTCAATATTTTACAGACATAAAAAATGTATACCCAGACTGATCCTTTAAATAATGATATCCAGATAGCTCTTCCAATTTTTTTCTACCATGTTTTTGTACAATGTGAAGGACCATTTTTGATGACAAAATGTCAATCAGACAACATTGTCTGTACAATATATTATTCCACTTCACTTTGTGTAAAGCCTGCCAGGTACATGTCTATAACTAACCTGAATGTTCATCTACACTGAAACAAGCTCTCTGTATATTCCTTTGGCTGTCATAAAGTATTATTATTTATAGTGTCAAGATCAAATTTGCACTTAATGTTTTGTGCTTCATTTACGTCTAAATCACAAAATGCTGAAATATTGAGAGTGAGATAATCTGAAAGAACAGAAAGCAGATTGCAGGCATCAGAACACTTGTGAGATCACTTTTCCACAAAAAAATGCAACATCAGACACAAATTCAATTTAATTCAATTCAACTTCATTTATATAGCGCCAAATCACAACATAGGTTATTTCATGGCACTTAACATATTAAAGTCCTTACAGCAAGACTTTACAATATTATACAGAGAAACCCAACAATTCAACAATTCCCACATAAGCTAGGAGGGAAAAAACTCCTCTTTAAGGGAGAAAAACCTCCAACAGAGGGAAGAAAAACTCCCTCTTAACAGGAAGAAACCTCCGACAGAATCAGGCTCGGGTGGGCGGCCATCTGCCTCGATCGGTTGGGGTGAGAGGAGAGCATAGAGAGAAAAGGACAGCATAGAGATAGAAGAGAAGAACTGTTGGTGGAGACGACAAGCACAGAGCAGAGACATGCAGCTCCATGACGGGACATCTGCAAAAGAAAGAAGAGAAACTACGTGAGTGAGGGAACTGAATGGAGACAACAGATAATAAGAAGAAACTATGGGAGAGAAAAGGATGGTGAGGTATGAGTCAGTTAAAGAGTAGGAGGAAAGAAAAGAAGCTCAGCGTGTAACGAGGTCCCCCAGCAGCCTCGGCCTATAACAGCATAACTAAGGGTTGGTTCAGGTCTACCTGAGCCAGCCCTAACTATAGGCTTTATCAAAAAGGAACGTTTTGAGTATAATCTTAAAGCTAGAGAGGGTTTCTGCCCCTCGAACACAAACAGGGAGCTGGTTCCACAGGGGAGGAGCCTGAAAACCATTCTACTTCTGTAATATTCTCAAATAATATTCATGCTGATGTGTAAGTCTTGTAGCCTTGGCCTCATGTCAATGCATAGGCAGAACAGTGTTATCTTTCAGACAACTCCACATTTGTGCTGCTGGGAGAAAAGAGAATGTCAGTTTCCATTTGTGCATATCAAAGATAGACAAGACTCTTCAAAATGGTAGCCTGTGTGAAAGCATTCCTAATGACTGCTTCCATGGTGGTTTGAACAGGTCTTTAGAAACATGCTGTTCACGAAGAGTGGGAAGTTGTGTACTTATACATTACATCATTGGCCAATCAAAATAATTGGCAATTAAATTGAAAAAAAAAGCCCATTAACAGTGTAACGCAGTGAGGAAATAGGCCTGAGAGCAAAGGGATGATACTGCGAGTTAGCTCTCAGGATTTCTATAAATGTAATTATTAGATGTGAAGGTGCCTGAAAAGAGCTGGAAGATTCTTTGATTCTCGTTCTGGCTGCACCCAGCACAAATTAAGCCCTGATTATGTCTACTTTAATGGCGTATATCCATACTTAAGCTGCAGCAGTCCCATCCATGAAGCCCTCTGGCAGATGGTAAAATACAGCTATTCTGCCCTTACACTCTAACAATCTGTTTGCATTTAGTTGGGGACGTCACACAAGCCCATAGGGGAGAAAACTGATCCCCTTGCCTGCAGCACTTCTTGTCTTTTTCCATTGTCACTGAGCAAATGCCTCCTTTAAGCCTTCCCATTTTCTTGTATTTATGAGGAATAAAACTGACTGGCAAACTGCTTTCTTTTTCTTTTACGTCCTTTTGAGTTCTCACCTCTCTGTGGCTTGGTGTTGGATGAACCTGTGCTGATTTCACAGCAACCTTCGCTTTAATCCTCTTGGTTAGTAGAGGGCAGAGGCACAGAATCAGTTGGAATTAAGACAGGTGCCCTTGCCCTCCCATTGTGGGTTGGATTAAAAGAAAACTGGTAGCACAACATCAGCGACCCGGGTAATGCAGTTGCAGTGAGTAGGGAACAACACAGACTGTCAGAAGCTGTTGTGAAAATGAAGCATTGTCCTTTTTCCTCTTTTTTTTCTTTTGATCTTCTCACATACAAATCAGCATGTCTTGAGAGCTGAGGATTTACCCACTTTATTTATGGACCGATTTCTCATGCACCCTCAATGCCAGTGAAGAAGAGATGACAGGAAAATTAAAAAATAAATACAGAAAGAAATGTGCAATTCCTAATCCTAATATGGGCACTTTGGAAAGCAAAAGCTAAATAAGGACTGGTAAATGAACAATGCTGGGGTGAGAAAATAATGAAAGACAAGCAATGGCCACCTGATAGGTACCTCTTTGACTCACCGATCTTAGCCATTGAATTGTTTGCAGCTCTACTGTCCTCTAGAGGAAAACAAAGTACATCACAAGTCATCTCGTCTGCAGTGTCCACGAAAGAAAAACTATCTGACAACCCAACGATTGGTTGGGATGGAGACAGGATGAAAATGTTTCATTCCATCAGTCATTCATCCACCTTTATTTGTTTTTAGACATTTTAAGTCATTCGGGTGATCTGGAATTTCTTTTTCATAGATATCACAATGCAAGGATGCGTTGCTACACATTTTACCTGATATATGACTCATTCATTCCTTCAGTCAATGTGAGGAGAAGGATCTGTTCTAAAGTTCTCCTTTTATTTATCAGCTCCATCCATCTTCACTGTGATTGAATGTTCAGGCTTTATTATGTCGGTGTTTACGAGCAGAGCTCGTTGACCTTTTGGAGAGGCTCTTTTGTGGCACCTTGTTAAAGGTGAATTTAGGATGCCTACAACTACTGGCATATTTTAATGCATAAAGCACACAGATTCAAGTGAACACAATTTATATATTTTGACCTTGATGCTGACGTATCGGAGGGCATAACATTGCCAACCAATTTGCCTGCAAAACTGAATCCTTGAAAGGAACAGACTGCATAGCATTCTGGTTATTGGAGGATGAGATATTACTGTATTACCCTGAGAGTAATAGGACGAACGACTTTTCTCCTGTTTTCTGTCATCGACCATTAATAAAAAAATTAAAAAAGGAAAACATTTTAAAAAATGCCACTGTGGAGAAAGACTACTTTTATGATACAACTTTATTTCCAGTGGTGAAATTCCACTTTGTGTATGTCTTGCCTGTTTGAACGTGAACAAGCTGCACAGTGTTGCTCAACTACATAAAAAAAAAAAAGCACACAAACATGATGTGCAATTGGATATCTCAATCATTTTAATACCACAGGTCTGAATTAAATGATTTCCACCTTCAGATAATGTCACAGTAAGACTGTGTCTTCAGTTCAGGCTAAACAAATGCCTGTAGAAAACACAGGTTACAGTAATATATCATGTCTGCAGTCCTGGAATCACACTAGGAGAATAATTGTCGTAGCACACAGTGACTTTATAACTAGGTGCCTTATTGACATTCAACAGAGTAGCTTGTGGTTTTGCCTTTGAACTAAGCCATCTTGGTATTTTTTATTCTGGCACATTAAATCCTAGCATTGTCTGTATATATACCAGGCCTGCAGGATTTGAGGAAAATCTGCAACGTGTAATAACATTGCAATGACAATATTACTATAATAATTTATAATAATTTAAGTGTGCATATTTGCCATGCAGACCCTGTGTCTTTCTACTGTGTTATTTACACAGACCACAAACATACTGAATAAAGAGATGAAATAGATCATTAGATCAGTATCGAGGGGTCCATCTGATAAGTCAAATGTTCGAATGCTGAGTGTGAATGCATGGCGCTAGTAAATATAATAATTGTTCTCATCTATCTCCATCTGTTAATGCGCATGTTCATCTCATTATACCAATGAAAATACAATTTATCTGTCACCAGTAATACATAGCATAGCATGTACTTTTGTTTCATTTGTATTTATTCCGCTCGTGGTAATGCTCAAAATTCTCCAGAAAATTTCAACAAAAAACAGACTTACAATCAAAACAGAACTTGTATTCACACATGCTGCTTTGAGTGCAGCTTGTAGGAAGCTCTGCATCACACTAATAAAGACTAAGCAATATTACTGTGAGTGTGTCAAACCTGCTGAAATTGACATGCAATGCTGCTTTCAGTGTAGTGCATTAGAATTTGAAATTTCCATTAATTTACCTATAATGAAATACGGCATGGATTTGATGTGGTATATGGTGTGAATAATGGATTCAGACAGCTAAGAAAATTCAAATGCAAATTAATAAGTCTTGTCATTTCTTTAACATATAATACTTTGAAAAGGCAGTCACAATGTATTATATTCAGAGCAGTTGTGAATATGAATTGTAACATCTGAGATAGCAAAGGTTTCAGCCTGAAACTTCACCTGTGCAGGTCACTGCAAAAAGACAGCATGTCACTGATGCATCACAGGATGAAACTTGGTGGTATTTCTCTGCTGTAGTTGAACTGGGACGCTGAGCAAGGCATGATGAGAGATAAAACATCCTTTGCATGTGTTTGGTTTAATTTGTACCTTTTGGACTAACATTTGGGAAAACAATGTCTGTGTTGACTTTGCTTCATAGAATATTTTAACCGTACAGTCATTTTAATGTAACCAAGCAGGAACCAGACTGGAAATCAATGTTTCACTGCTCTCTGGTTGAAAGTTGAAAGTTGGAAAATGTGGGTTTGGTTTGGGCCGAAGTGTGCTCTGTTGAACCCAGTAACCACATAAAGAGTGGATACAGCTGAACTGAAAGTTCTACTTACAACCATCAAAAACAAGAAGGCTAAGAAACAGAACTTAGTCATGCGTTCTGGCTGGCCGGCTATTTATCGATCTCCTCCGCTCCGTTTCAGTACGATCACAGCACTGCACCTACACACAACAAATGTCACTGTAGGTGATTCTGCGGAAACAACCGCTGTGACATTTACTTCAGACAGTAATTTTGTTCTTAGTTTTTTTTCTATAAGTACATTAATCTAAAACAGAGGGGACAGAAACAGGAGCATCAGACAGGGAGAATCAAGCCCAAAGTAGACTTACACATGCTCATGCTATGCTGCTCTGCTGCTACCACGGTGACCAGGTGTCCCACTGTGACTACATAGCATTTTCATACCTTGGCCCATGTCTGTCTGGCATGTTGAGACAATGTCCCATTTTTTTGACTGGCTCTACTTTTCAAAAGGCAACACTGCAGGACAGACGCTTTCCTCAAATCTGGAAAGGCAGTTCCAGCAAAGACATTCCCACTGAAACCCAAAGATGACTGCCGGACAGATAAGGAAACAGGAGATGAAATAACTTGTGTTCACCACACTGTGTAGCACTTCCAATCATAGGACAGCAGACTGTGTTTGCATCGTATAAGACCATTTACTGTGAAACTTTAGCTTCTGTGTATGCTTAACGTACTCAGTGTGGGAGCTCAGAAATATAGAATATATTTGTTTAGTCCTTCACATGCTAAAGGCCTAACCTGTAATGTACCACATATACTATATACTATGCGTAGTAAGTTGGTTCGACTTACAATAACTTATAAGGTGCTGGTCTTTCTGGCCGTGATTATCACCACCCTATTGATCCGCAAAAGTGACTCCGGCTTGCTATGCTAATCAAGTGGTTGTTTCAAATTATGCAAACAATCAATTTACGGTTAAGCATTTGTTTTTTTATGTTTTGATCTGTTATCTTTAACCTAGTATGGCAGCATTAGTTACCATGGCAATATATCCTGGTAAAAAAGTGAACCACCTTCATGATCCTGAAAATCCAGAGTTAAACATGAGGTTATTTCGATAAGGGCAAATCCTGCTTCACAGCACAGGCCTCTGTTTACATTGTAGATTTATATCAAATAATGTTATGTTTTGTCTCTTTATTCAACATTTTAGTGTTACAAGGAGGCTGCTGTCCCACTGGTTAGGAATGTGATGACCCACATTTCTGGTTTATGGCTATTTTTCACATGTTCTGTCAATTTAAATTTGTTCAATTAAACAAATGAAAATAAAATAAAAATCCCTGTGCAGACTCATACACTAAATCAATGTCACTACATACATTTATTTCAAGTAGAACAAGACATGTTCAATAGTTATGAACTAATTATGAGAACGGTTGTTATTTTAAGAACTAAAACAATGCAAAGGCTAATTCACAAGGTAGGAAATATATATATATATATATATATATATAAATGTTTTTTTTTTTTTCATTTAAGTGTAACTGAATGTATAATCATGTACTTGTCATCACAGTCTTGCTGTAAATGGTAAATGTAGTGCTTATATCCCCATTAGTAGAGATGGGCTCAGTACCAGTTGTTTCTTCAAAAACTAGAAACCTTGTACAAGTGTTTAGATACCATCTGTGCAGTATCCTTTGCAGTGAAATTGCTTCAGTCCGTGTTTAGCTAGCAGCCCTATTGCTTAGTAAGGCCTTTATTTAAAACACGTTTCATTAAGACACACTGTGAGTATGTACGGTATACTTAATATTCTGACAGATCAATGTAGGATATTCTACAGAACAATGCTACATTTCCCCCTGCCTCAAAGACTATCCCTTTCTCTTGCCTTTGTGGCTTAGCAACAGCCTAGGTAAGTGGATCAGAGCTGGAGCAGAGAGGAGGGAGGGTTCATGGACCCATATGTAGAGTCTCTTGCTCCCACATGCCTCACATTGTTATTGTCTCTCTAATTTGACACAGTTTAATTGTGTGGTTGTGTCCTAATGACACATGCATCATCCTGTCAGCAAGAAAGTACAAATATGAGCACGGCCTTTAGTACAGCTGAAAGTGTGTTGTAGGGAAAGAGAGCCTTTGTTCACCAATCGGGAGAGAAAAGTTGACTTTTAATTTTGCAGAGGTTCAACCTGTAATTTCCCTGTGGCCAATTTAAATCTGTCCGACATCTTACTGTTTTCTCACTGCTGTTAAATAGTGCATGTCATTTGGGAAAACAAATACTTATTGATTTATTTTCAGACACAATGCACAGCTGCTGACAGTTACTGCGTGAAGACATTTTTCTTTCAATCACAAACAGTTTTGTTTTTGTCACAGAGCAGTATCTTGTTTCAATTTATTTCTCACTCCAACCACTGTACTATCTAAATTCGGTAATTTATTGCATGGAGAGAGAGTGGTTTCTGACTGACAAAATGACTCTGCTTATGGGGCATGGTGAAGGAAAAAACACGTCACCCACAGAGGCACAGATTGAGCTCTCAGCAGTGGTCCATCCAGCAATTTGCTGTGTTTGCAGGTGAGAAGCCAGGCACACACCTTGTTCCTGATGCTGCAAGAACTGGTGTCATTTGGTCAGGGTGTCTGCTCAGAGGAGGGACATGCATCTATTACTATCTATCAGGGAGCAGCTGCTGTCACATAGTAAGTTACATTTACAGATAATTGCATCTCTTGAGGTGATGTTTTCACATTTAATCAAAAAATAATTCCAAATGTTTTCTGTCAGTAATAGTAATAGTAATAAGTAATCCTTAAAAACTTGCTTTTAACAACAAATATGTGACAAGAGTGTGTGTAGCATGGATTAAGGTCTATACATAACTGTTAAAATAAATAACCAATAAAGTTTGAAACCATAATAAAGACAACTGCCACTAACATTTTTTTTAGAGTTTGTGCAAGTTAATGCAATGCTTTCCATTGTTATTTCTTTGTCTAGCATTTATGACTTGGTCTGTAAAGAACCTTGTTCCTAAGAGATGGTTTAGCTTGTGCGTCATCTCATCTCCTCTTTCCATATGTGGTAATTTTCATTTCACTTGACTGAAGTAAACAAATGTGTTGAAACTGATTACTTTTTTTTTAGTCGCTTTTCAAATTTTTTCTTCATCAAACTGTGAAAAAAAGTTGCTCTGTTTGCACTAAAAAATAACCTTCCCCTGCTGTAAACACTTTATACTACTGAATTAATGCGTCAGATTAATACAAGTTTCTAGACAACAAGACTTTGCTGCACTGCAGCGATGACATTAACAGAATCTAATTTTACAAAGGAAATTAAATTGAATCCGTAGAAGTGTGTTTTCTATCAAACTAGTGACAAAGCTCTGTCAGGGCATTACAAATATGTTGACCTCCTTTGAAACAAATGGTTGATACAAAATAATTGTGAAAAATGACAATTGAACATGTTGTAATGTGTTGAAGACATGTTGGAAGATACATATAAAAAAAAAAAAATTTGAAAAAAGGATGTAAAGAATAAATTACTCACTTAGCCTGATAAGACATTAGGCTAAACACATCAACACTGGTCGGACTGGGCAGGGGTCAGGCATTAACAAACATTATGGGCCCTATTTTTTTACTGACACAAACCTGGTCTAAGTGCAGATCCAAGTGCATTTGCATTTAGGTACAAAACAAGTGGCTTTTTTCCGGTCTTGCATGAAGTTGCTTTTTCCGTGGCTCAACATTACCCCAGCGGTGTTGAGATGGCTTCAAACAGTACAACAGGGGTCATGTTCGTAAAAATATGCTTTTGCAGTTAAATTTTTGTGTCAATTTTGAGGTGAAATTGTGCTTTCGCTTCTACCAGTCAAAACTAGGTCTAGTGTGTTGCAGCTTTTGGAGGATTTTTTTTCTCTTACTAAAGTGGGCAAGAGCACACATGAACAGACCTATCCAAAATCCCACCAACACATTTGGTGGATGACCCACATTTTCAGTCCCACTTACAGAAATAATCAAAACTACATTTTTGATGACAATTTTCAGATTCAGTCAAGCATCAAAAATTAAGCTGACTCTTGTGGATTAGGCACTTTTGCGACACTGCGTCATTTGGTTTGGGCAATTTACGCATGGCAGTGTAGACCATTAAATTACTGAAGTAAATTATGCACACTCTAAACTCCTGATGCAAGTCCACGAGACCAGTGACATTTTGAGCACATTACTCTTCATCAGTGTGGTTAATAAATTAATTACATCGCGAGCTTTGAGTTTGCGTTGCTTTTATTAACTCTACCTATCGTTCCAGCAAATGATTTCAGTATATTGGATACGTTTTCAAGTGTTTGGCATTTATAAGACGCAAGTTTTTGTTTGGCCCTTCATCTTATTTTATTCTTTCTATTCCTCCTACTTTACCTTTGTGCCCACGTTGTGCCACAGATTTGTGTGTGTTCACTAAATTAACAGTTGGCCACACCTACCTGTGCTCCCAGTGTGCACAAAAATAGACCTGTGTTTGTGTTGTGCTGCGTCTAAATGAACAAATATAGAGGCCTAATAGTGACCTCTGATTGCTGTAATCTAGCATCATTACTGCCAGTTGAATAACGACTTTATTGTAATGTTGTTTATCCTCAGCCATCAGTTTCAAGAACAATACAATGTGGCCTGCTCTGGCCCCCGAAATACATTTGACTATGGTCAGTGAAGTCACATTTCTCAAACTATAGCTACAAATTACCAAAGACGTTTTCTCAGTGTGTGTGTCGCTGAGTGGGGAAATCAATTTTAAATGTGAACTAGTTGGTGGTGAACCACAGCCTTCTGTTCAGGGCTAGTGGTATTGTCACCCAACCAGCCCTGGCAGGGACAGCTAACAGGGCCTGCTACCTCGGGTCAACCCGCACTGACTACTGAGGCTAGGTAAGATAATTGGTTGTTTTGCATGGTTCGAAGCCGCAATTTAGATTCAAGCCTACCTTAGCATGCTAAAACAGCATCTTTTCAGGATTCTGAAACATAGATTTCACGTTGATGAGAGTAGAAATATTAAAGTAGCTAAGATAAACCCATGAGTAGTAGTAATTTACCATAAAGTGACATCCGCTTACCGTGATGGCAGATGGCAGCTTCCCATCAAAAAAAACATCGACTACAGTGTGTCACACGTCATATTTCATGAAACCACGCCTGAGTTTGCTCTTGCACTACAATGCTCTTTCTAAAATAGTGTAAGATTCCATGATGAAAAAAAGGTATATTTTGATGTCTTGCAATTACATTCAATTTAATCCCATTTGCTTAAAAGTCTGGTCACTGAGCCACAGCCCTGCATTCAACCCTGCTCACAAACTGAAATGCAACAATGTGCCTCTTGAAGTTATTCAGTTAATCTTGAGGGGTTGATAAACTGCGAGATCTGAGGGAGATGAATTGAAAGGTAACAGTGCGCATCATAGCTGTGTGTGAATAAAATGTGGTTCAGTGGGAAAGGCATATAAAAGCAATGCAAGACTGATCAAAACCCCCAAAATACATTTCAGTGTATTCACAGCAACGGTGTGAAATAAAAAAAGAACAGAGAAAGAGTGTACAATTGAGATTGTTTATAAGACCACCAGTCTTTAATGTAACATCCATTGTGTTGTAAATCCAAAGCAAAACTTATTTATGCCACCAGCAGCAGACCCGCGATAAGACTGGCACATCATCTGTTCACTGAGCAGTGAATGCACAGCACACACTTTTTATCCCTTTACATGAATCAGTTCCAGCTGCTTGTCAAGATGTTTCTTGCCTTCCTCCCAAAGTAAATTACATCTTTCCCTAAAATTCTTCCCCTTTTTCACAAGATCCGCCTTAATTGTCTGTTTGCCTCACTCTCTCATGTCTCCAAAGCAGATGATGCACTGAAGAGGATGGTGTGTTTCAACATAGCAAAGCTTAAAAATGTGTTTGCAACACCGTGTTACTTCTGTAAGAAAGGTTTACATCCCCCCCCCTCCTTTCTGAAGCAATCCCAGGTGGTGGTTAGGAAGATGCAGGAAAGGACACGGAGTGTATAGTGTTTGGTTTCAGATGCTCTCACCACTGAGAATAAGCTGTTTGACTTGAGAACAAAAGTGCCGAAACCTGTCCATCATGTGGCATATTGTCCAAAATAAGTACATTTTTTCCCGCATACATTTTCTTCTGGCGTAATTTGTGTAATGTACCCTACTCTGAAACATCGTCCCTCTCCTAGTGGCTATTCAGTAACAGGGAAACAAAGAGAGATGTGTTCGTTTTTGATACAAATACAATCAGCAGAGCTTGTATTGGCTTAATTTGTAGGAAAGGAAGTGAGGTCCGTCTTAGAAGGTGCACAAGGTACTTCTCAGTCATGTTGTTACAGCGTCACAGACATGTATGAACATATACATGGCCTTTTGGCCCTCAAATGGCCAAAAGGCTTTTTTGACTGACTTGCATGCAGGTGATAAAAGATAGTAGAGGGCACAGCTTGATTTGCCAGAGGCATCAATGGGAACACTTTTTCTTTTTTAAAGCCATTTCCATCCCTGCCTTTCTCTCTGTTCAACGGTGCGGCAAAAGCATTTATATCCGTTCGAACAACTCGGAACCATTTAAAGAAAAAAAGGGAAGTCTGGACAACAGCCATGTGGCTGGACTAAAGGAGACAACGTTGGATATGCAGTAAATGCTTGGATTACTTTTTACTTTTAAATGATTCAGAAATGCCTGAGGACCCGGAAATAAAAAAATAAACCATGTAACTTAGTACAATAATGGTGTAGATTTATTTCAAAGGTTCCTTGGAGTATGAACAAAAAAAAACATGCCCGGAGTTTTGGAGTTAAATTCAGATCTGTAGACTCAAGACAGACTTAAGTCTCATAATGAGAACTTGATACTAAAAATATTGACTTGACTAAAATCACAAAAGAATTAAAAAATATCTACCCCACCCCTCCCATTTAACCTTTGTCACCACCTGCCCCTAAACTCGGTTATGATGTGTGCGTTTCAACATATCCTTTATAGAAATGACACCTGCACCTGTGGTTTTTACAGCATATTTCATATGAACACGCTCATGTTGGGCACACTGTTTGAAACTCAACCCAAATCCACCATAATTTCATCTGCACATATTCAGAACTTCAATGTGTCTGTTTGTTACAGTATTCTTTCTTCAGAACACAGTTTTTATGCCAATAAATGCTCTTTGTCTTACTTCATCGAACCAAATGGTTTAAGATTGAGTGTGCACCCGTTCTTTTATTCATGAAGTACATGCAGGAGGCATAGTTGTTGTTATATTAGACAAAACAATTCAGTCCCCTGCAGCGACCTGACAGTGTTGAATAAATACTGTTTTTGTAAGTCTAGTTATCATACAATAGGAAAAGCCAAGCATCCTTTTTTTGAAAAAAAAAAAAAAAAAAAAAAAAAAAAAAAAAAAAAAAAGAACTAAATTTGACAGTTGGAGTCTGTAGACTCCTATTGTCTGTCAGAAGCTCTGACAGGCTTTGGTTAAATGCTACAGCAAAAACAGATAATCAAAGGCTATTGCAAACTGCAAGGAAGCTGGAGGGAGCACGGCTGACAGACCTGAAGATATTTCATACAGAGCAGCAGCCCCATCTTCTGTCTCTGCAAGGCAAAGGCAGGGCTATTTGTCTTCATCACAAGAACACAAACAGAACTGTCTGGGAATGAAGCAGGACAAATGAGTGGTTTTTTTTGGTGTCAGGTTGGTTTGAATATCCCATTAATCAATTATCTATCAATACAATATCATTTCACCCAGGCGCTCAGACATGAAGGAATTGTGAATCATTTGTTTGCAGGTGTTTGTGTGAATAGAGAAAAATCAGCCCGATGGCAGCTCTGCCAGCCTCCGAATTAATGGGGCGTTACCTGAACGTGCTGAGGCAAGATTTGCTGCATTGATTTGCTGATATCAACGTTTGCAGTGACGACTCTTCCAGTCTACCCAATCATTTTAATGATTACTGAACAGTTAAGCGAGACCTGCATGTAATATGAGGTCTTGATTACAGTTGATAAAAATCCCTGACTTGCACTGGAATGCTCATTGTTGCTCACTGTTTAAACTGCTTTATAGATGACTGATACCTTACGGAACAACTAAATAACATAATAATACTATTAATGATAATACTACTAACAATAATTCATATTTAAATAATAAAACATAAAATTGAATGGCTGCTTGACCATGACTCAAATTAAACTTGAAATCAGAGATGCACCTCATGAAAGTGCACACAGTCAAAACCTGGTCCATTGTCCAACCTTTGGCTAACTAATAAAACAAAGTCTGAATAAAGCAAATATGATCAAATACTCAAAACAAAGCAAATCAACTAATAAGTAGCAATTATTACAAATATCAGTTTGATTAATGAATAATGTTTCATGTAATATGGGATACAGAATGTATACATACACATAGTTTTTCTCCCACAAAAATGTCCCAAAGAAAATTCATGTACTTTTTCCACTTAGTTTTATATCTTATTTTCCTCTTGTATCAGTTGAATCAGTTATTGTGTAATTTCTTGAAATCAGTGAAATTGAATACCGCAGTGAGTGTCAACATTCTAAACAGAGGAAGAATGAAACAACTCTTCTTGTGGACATTAGCAGCAGTGTGAGTGAGATGAGCTGAACACAAAATGTCCTCACATTGATTTCCACTCGCTGAATTAACTGCTCATTCATGTGAGGAGCCAAAGCTTGAAAGAGCAGCATATGTTTATGAAGATGTATGGTGGTTTGACATTGTACAGAGCCATTAGAATGTTCGAAACACTCAAAACTCCCATCATGCATCATCATGGTGAATATATTCCAATTGCTTAAGTTTTCTTAAACTGACAGCTGTTTCTACTGAAATAGGGTGCTGCAGGCCCAGTTAGTAAAGTTCAATGGAATAGAGACTGCTATCCCATCAGGCTTTGGACTAGATAACACATCATCAAGTCCTCCCTCTCTACAAAGTCGAGGCCAGATTATCTCTCATTTTCTGGAATCAGTGGGACATTTTCATTTTTAACAATTAGCAAAACAGCATGAGGCAGAGTGAGAAAGCATTTTATATCAGGCTGGATTTGTCTCATTGTCTCATGTTTCAGCAGTTGTGTGTCAGTAGTTTGATATTGATATGATTATTCTAATCCAGACATCTAATTTAAATTTTGATCACTCAGGCGAAACCCTGTGATTAAGCCAAATCCCCTCCACAAAACAATGAATCAAATCATTTCCCGTGTGGTCTCTCAATCTTCTTTTTTTCAAAGTGGAAAGGACCAATCAAATCCACATTACAGTTAATGTGGATGGAGTACTCTGTTTATCCATCCTCTGCCAGCTCCAGATCCATCATCAGCTAATCAGGCCCTGTGGATCCATCTTGGGTTTCATCCTGTGGTCTGTTGGCGCACTGAGCTTGAGAAAAAAAACAGGAAATCCCAATACCAAGCCTCTACATCCCTCCTTGCTAACTTGCTGCGTATTAAAGAAGCTTCTGTGCAAGTGATTAGCATGCACAGATATGTACGTAATATGTGTCAAATCAAGTGGTCGATTTTTTTTTTTTTTTGGACACCGTGACAATTGAGGCTGGGTTGTCTTGCAAAGAAATTAGTTCTTATGATTTCTCTGCTTTAGGTTTTCTATTGTCCCCTGATTGTTCCTGATAGTGTTTGGAACATCTGTCTGTATGGAGGTTGGCACATAATTTTGTAGTACTTTGTGTTCGTTAACATTTTTATGATGAAGCAATAATAAGAACTCTAATAATAATAAGTAAGAATTATTTTGTGAAATAATTGCAGCCGTCTAAAAGCAAAATGAAACATGTCTGGAATTTGACATCAGCTTGCATGAATGTGTCTGAGGAGTTTTGAGGAGCTCTGAGGACATGGTTACCCAAACTGTACCTCCAAACGTGGTCAAAGATGTGGTCAGACATTTAGCGGATGAGGCTGGCAGTATTCTATATTTTTCTTCTTGGCAATAGATCCCAAGAACATGTGCTATGTATCCATAGTGTATCTATGTGTATCTTTCTATTGTTGTCCAAAAAGTAAATTAAGTAAAAACCCATCAGTGAGGCACATTGTTGCAGTGGTTGTCATTACCCCAACATATACGTGGGACATATATATTATAGTAGACTGTTTATATTTAGCTCATGTGTTTTCTTTATAATGTATAATTGTGCACAATTAAACATGATGAACATTGGCACTAAACAGGAACTGCTTGAGGCCAAAGACAAAAATCCATGTGTTGCTGGCCTAACAGGCCCATTTATTCTGTCGGGGCCTGGCTGGAGTGGTACTCTACTGTCATAATGGACTCTACTGTACTCTATATGGAAATATAATGGCCATCTCCATTGAAAAATAATAAATTGAGTTGCAAAATCCAACTCAGAACTCTCTGGACTGTGGCTTGAGTCCATTGTTTTGAACATCAATAACAATTCAGGCAGAGTTGCATTTTTGAAATTGTAACCTGCCAGATTAAGAGGGGTCAGCTTTGTTTAACCAGTAGTTAAACAAAGGGGTCAGTGCAGAAGGTTATGTGGCTACTGAAGAAGAAGAAGAAGAAGAAGAAGAAAAAAACACTGTCAAGCAAAACTTATCATTATTGCATAAGATTGTTGACTATTGTGTTCAGCTTGGTATTGGCTTGAATAACTTTCTCCTCTATTACTCTCCTATTGCTGTAAGTACCTGACAGACAATTTGTGGGTTTTTGTTTCAATAATGTTTGTACGACTATATATTTGGAAACTATATATATGTGAAATAAACCTGACATTGTACAGAAAGATTTATTACACTCAACTGCTTAAACCCCTTAATCATATTTGTTTCATCTTAAAGTCACTTGCTCATTGATTTGATGGACAGCATGTGTAGTTGTTAAACTCTTGCACAGTGCTGGTCCTGAAAGATGAAAGAATGATAAGATGATGTAGTTTGATATTTTGGCTGTATTACATATGAATATAATAAGCACCCGATTTCACAGTTATATCCTGCATACTATGTATATCGTAGTTTTGTACTTTTGTAAATAATTAACACAAATACTGAGGTGTTGCAGAAGTAAAAAAAAACAACACTATTTATGTCTTAGTGGAACAAGGATCCACTCTGTAAATTTAAAACTGAGCATGATGCACAGACACCAAATAGCCTCCTCACCAGACTGGCCTTGAGGCAAAAGACCTCTGACCCTAGACAGCCTCTCCTCCATCCCTGAAGGTATGCATTCACTTCAAGCCCCATTAATTAGAACAGATTGTATCATCCTGCAAGCCAGCAACACGGGTATATGACAGGCCAAGGGAGCAGTCCTCAGCATCCACCTCTTCAGTCAGTAGAACAAGACCTCCCTCTGCAAAGGAGCAAAGCACATTACTATTCCTCACCTAATTTCATCAGGACTTTAACCCTATTCTTCTGAGAGCATTACTATCTCAGTGTAGTGTTTGTCTGTGGGAAATAAAAACTTCTGAAGGCACCTTCACGGGTAAAAAAAATAAAAAACAAAAAAAAAGGAAGGAAGTGAAATGAAATGAACTGAGGTTCAGTATTATCTGTCTCCATGCCATAGGTGGCTGCAAGTCTATCAGCCCTGAGGAAAACGACTTAATAACAGCCTCATTAAGATCATAGTCCATTAATGATAAGGGTCCCCTCGAGATGCGCTAATTAAAAGGAGGAGTGGTGGTGGTGTGTGTGTGTGGGGGGGGGGGGGGGGGGGGGGGGGGGGGGGGGGGGGGGGGGCAGGTAGTCAGAGTGAGCAAATTGGACACCTTTAGTGAGGTTTTAATGGCGAAACAAAAGCCTGGCTAATCTGGCTGTCTCTTATGTTCGACTTTGTGTCTGCCCTGATACACCTTACCAGGGTGCTGCGGATGTTGTTTTTTTGTTTTTTTTACAGCCGACCATATTCAGAGTTAAAAAGGGTGACTTTTCACCTGATCCTGCCAAATTATATTTTTCTTCTATCCGTGTGTGTGAGATGTGCATGTGTGTGCAATTTTAAACTGAGCTTGAATGTAGTTACCCACTTGGTGGCAGAAGAGCTCTACTGGATGCTGTTTTTTTTATTGTTCCCTCCCTGTGCAGGGAAAAAAAAAGGAACTGTGTATTGGTGAACTAGAAAAACATTAGAAACAGTTGTGGATGTCATGAGTATCACCGTGGTTGTGTGCACACTGACATACCCACTCTGCTTTTTTTCAGTATGTCAAATAAGTTGATGACGTATTGCGGAGGAAGAAAACAACATGTTTCTATTGGGATTTTATGACAAGATGTTTGTTTACTGTAGAAACAACATTGCAGTTGTGCCTTGAACGACATCCTCTTTTCAAAAAGGTATTCTGTTGAATGTAAGTAATATTGTCTGAATCTTTGTGGATATCAACTCTTTTAATTAATCTTTAAGGTACTTTACAGTAAGTGGACAGCTAATGGCTGTGACTAATTCTAATGCTATCTTTGAAATGAGTCGGCTATAGCTAATAGATTAAGAACTTGGAGACCATAAGAATGCATTCACAGCATGACTGCAGCAATGCTACTCAGCCTCGGTAAAAGTATTCCTCCATTACTGGTAATCTCTGTCATACGTTAAAAGCATTTTGATCATTGAGCAGTGCCCATTTAAGCCGCTGTGAAAAGGCAGGAGGGAATTATGCCCTATAGGAACCATGTCACCCATAACAAACTTCTAAATCTCCTCTTAGCATCATTTTGTTGAAGCACTTCAAAGTTATTCTCTGTCGTTTCACAAACAAAAAAGCCCTACCTCAGTGGATTTTATGTTGGTGAGTACAATGTTTCTGAAACTACTTTCACCCTTGAAAAGGGGAAGAATAAGTGACTGTCAGGAAATATTTTGCTTGGCGGCCCACATGCATGTGGCATGCCGTCCTATTTGGAAACAAACATGCGTGCCTAATAGAATGGCTCGAGCAAGCAGAAAATACATTTCCTGCTCTGCGCACTCCAGTTGTCTCTGGTTTCATCCTCATTCATTTCAATGCCGCTGCAAGTGCTGTCATTGATAGTAAGGGCAAGGACTGTTCATACACAAACCATTTCTCTTCTGGGAAGAATTGATTTAATGACAACATCCAGTGGCCGCAATCGATGGGGCAGAGGGAAAGGTACATTATGAGGAAAGTAAGACAGATAATGGAGGATCACAAAGCCATTTCCATCACTGTAACTAGCATCCTTGAACAATTCTCTCTTCCTAATTCTAAAAATATTCAGTGGAACTTTCCCCTCTTCTCCTGGTCTTATCGTCCGCCCACTCGCTTGGTATTACCTTGTAGAGTTACATCTGGGATTACAGCATGAATTAGGAGATGACAAACATTTCACTTTACAGCCCCTCTGTTTGATCCCATGGGGTTACCTGCTGTAACCAAGGCTATGGCTATTAATGTGGCTATTATTAAAAAAATGATATTGTTTTGGCCTCAGCTTGATTTTACAGTCAAGCATGTACAATGCTTTTAAGATTTGTAGCTTTAATATGAAGAGTCTCTTTCTCACATGTTGAGGTTCATAAAACACATAAGAACATGTGATGAACTGTCTCAAACTGAGGAGGCTTAATTTTTTTGTAAGATGCATTGTGGGTCCAAAACTCACCATGATATTGTTTATGAGATACAACAAACTTTGGTTGCTTTCATGATAATACGTATGAATCTGTGGGACAATTTTTCACTTGTCCTAGATATTATGACTTCTATTTTTGTGCCCTGAGCTTGTTTGTATATTTTTGCTGAAATATTATTTGTTTTACTTGTGTATCCTCAACTAACTCAGGAGGGAAATATACTCCTTGAACTAAAAAGTCAACCTGTAGTTTTAGAGTAAGTGACAAGCTGGGGTCAGAGTAAATTAAACTAAAAGTCAAATTCTCAAAAGGACGGCCTATTTACATTTGAGAAGTTATTTAACTGACCATTTTGTTATGAGTCTTCTCCTTCTCCATCTTTCTGAAGCCTCAAGGCCCTCACAGCTGATGCCAGGTCACCAGAGGACCTGAGGCTGTACTCTGGCTTGTGAGAGGTTGTGAGAGTTATAGCTCAGAGTGAGGCCTGGACAAGTCGTAACCATTATCATTCCAATCTGACAGGCATCAAATAAAATTTCAGGATAAGTGTAATGGTGATTACCATTGTAACACTTAGATTTTTTTTTTAAGGCTTTCCTGCAACAAATTCCACTTAACCAGGAACTGACATTCATTACAGACCTATTAAGCCACCTTTTTCACGTGAGATTTAAATTGCGTATACATGTTAAAGTTATTCTCGAGAAATAATGGATGTACATGTTGGACAGGGGAGAAGAAGCGTTTCTTATAATGCAGAAAACATTGTTAAATCATGAAATTAATCCAAGGTTTCTTTGGTTGAAGAGGCTGATATTTGTTCAATGTCACCTCTAAGTGCCTCTGTGCAGAAAGTAGTGAAATAGCATGCCCTTTACATAGTGAAGCAGAAAGTGCGGAAGGCAGTAAGGTGGATGGTTTGTCTTGTGGAGTTTAATGAAGTCAGGCCAAGAGGTGTTCTTGAAACCATATAAACAGGGAGACAAACAGACTTCAATACAATTACTTGAAACTGTAGTTGAGCTTCGAGCAGTACCCTGTCGTCAAATCACAGACCTGCAATTAACTTGCAAGTTGATAACTGGGTTCAAAACCCTACATTGTCTATAGTTAATAAGTATCATTAAGTATGAACAATATTTACTGAAACTTGTAGATATCAAAAGTTGGCATGCGCAGATAACTTCAAAAGTAAGAACTTAAATTGGGTTTGTATATTTTGTAATATGAATTGTTCTGTTAAAATTAAGTACATGCATTGGAAATCTTGTGTGTGTTTTCTAAAGGAATTCCATAGATTGTTGTGGTCACTTTAAGACACACATGAAGTCAGTAACAGGACGTTATTGGCATGGGATCAGTAATGAGGAAGTAGGGAAGCATGGCAATGAGAGCAGTCATATTTTTTGTGAGTTAATCCAGCAGTGTCTGCATGCATCATACACCTTATGGTAGCATCGTGGGTATGTATTGTATTGTTTTGTTCTTATCCTACTGCTACAGAGCATTATTTTTGGACAATATTACGTTTTGTGAAGTTTATGGTGGAGGTTTGCTGAATTGCTGTTGCTGATGACCGCACTGTAGTTAGGCCAGTGAACGTTCAGGTAAGAATAAGTTAGAAATATAAAACATTAACAGAGGATTGAATACATATTGAAAGTTTGATGCAGTAAATTATGTTTAAAGTTTAAATCACACTAAATACTTCAAACCTGTAAAACTTTAATTCATGTTAGAGATTGAGTTGATGTGTTTACTATTTGTGTGTATCTGTACATGTTAAAGCAAGCAGAGAATTGATTATGTTTTTTGTATGTTTTAGTTTCACTCTTCTTTAATGTCAATAAACATGTGGACGGTCCTCAGAGTATTGATGTTCGGAAGGCGTTTATCTGGCTGTGAAGTGATATTCAGTACATAACGAGGACAGCCTATGAATAAATAATTAGTCACAATGTTATGGGATTTAATTCAGAGTTTAGCAAAACCATCCAATACAAACGTTCTTCTCGTTGCCGGTAGTCAATTTATTCCAAACTGAAGTCTGAGATATGATTTGACTGTTACCATCAGCCACCACAGGTGTCACCAAATCACTAAAATCTTGTGGATTTGTACTTGGACTGTGGTAATTTCCACTTCGTACACACAGGCCTTGCTTTCACATCCAGGCATGTTTTCTAAATGGCATTTACATTGTCAGACAGTAAAAATGGCCAATGGGTGTTTTGTTGTTGTTTTCACGTAGTTTTTGATTTGTTTTTGTCTTTGACAGCCGGTAAAGTCAGCTAGGTAAACTACATTATAAAATCTAGAGCACCCAAAGAAAATTCGGACAATTTTGCATTTGAATACGAGTTTGATTTGAGTATGATTTGAAGGTTTAACATTGTTTAGTTCACCAACTTGCTCACCTTTCCATGTAAATTCCTTCCCATGATTACAGTGATGCTATGACTCATGAAAACCAGACAGCAAGATTCCACTTTGCCCCCCCAACTGAGAAGTCAGGACCGTCATTTTGAGTGGTCTAGCAAAGTCTTTTATAATAACTTCAGAGTGTGACTGTTTCTGTTTGATGAGCGAGCTCTGCTCTGAGAACCAGACTGCCTGCAGCTCTTCCCTGCCTGTTCATTTCTTGTTGGAAATGAATGACTTCTGGGTGGCAATCACTTACTGCATGTAATGGCCCTTAAGGTGAGCCATCACACTTTACTCTCAGTGAGCCTGTGATGTATGGAGAGTTGATTGTACAGTGGTGATGAGTTTTTTTCATCAGTTCACAGTGAACATTGTTGGCGCCTCATATATTCAGCACTCGCTTCCAGATTAAGACATTGCTTTAATGTTTTGTTTTTTCCTCAAAACAAAAAGTGAATTTGAACATTTCAAAAGTGTATTTGAAACACTATAGCAGTCGTCCTAATATGTAATTACATTTGAGTGCTTGTCAGAATGCCTGAAATACATCATCTGTCTGTGCTTTCAGCCTTAATAACCCCCTACAGCAACCTATTTCTTTTTTCTGTGTCACTTAACAGTTGAACTTTAGCTGTGCTGTCAGTCGATGTTGAGCAATATTCCATACTTTTCTCACATCCACTTGGCTTGCTAAAAGCTGCTATTGGCTGCTGTGGTTGTGTTTCTCTTCCCTTTATTCCCTGAACGCTGAGGAGCCCAGGTGTTGGCAGTGAGCAGCTTGCGTGGCAGCAAAGTGATATTTTGATGAGATGACAGTCAGCTCACTTTGCGATTCTGCTGTGCGCCACAGCATTGTGGCCCGGCGCTCCGGTGGGACAGACAGATCCTTGGGTCTACACAGCTGGCAGTGGCTCCTGCCAATTGCGGCAGCTCCCCACCACAGATGTTCATGCAGCCACCACATTGTCAGCATCGAGCCCTTTGTTTTGACCTTATTCACAAGCACAGCCAGCCATGGATGAAAAGTGGAATGTTGAATCCTCAGTGAACCTGTTAAAGGAATATACTGATGATACTGAAGATTAGCTTGTTGGCTTCAAGTAATTTGAAAACAACACAGATACCGAAATGGTCCATACTCACAATTTAGCATATGTCAAGTATTTGTGGAATTACAACTGGCAGATGACTTACCTTTTTCTAATTCAGGTTGTTTGTGCTTTTCAAAAAAATATCCACTCAACTAATCTTTGTAGGACTGGTGCTGCAGTGGAATAGTAAATAAAAGAATGACTCATCCTTTTCTTACAGCGTTTCCCTTACCTTGATGGAAAACATCATGTGGTCAAGGGAAGATGTGAAGGAGAGTTTTAGAAAAGACACCGGCGGTGTTAAGCCTAGTATAAGTGCTGCCTACACCTCACAAGGCTGTTTTGCTCACAGCATTATAATATTTAATAAGTTTGCAATCAAATTGTATTGCTTGTATCGATAATCTTTTTTTTGGATTAACTATTTAGTGTATTGAATGTCAATGATGTCTTTAAATTTCTTCTTTTATCTCACTTGGAGTCCAAAATCCAAACAGTCCAATAAAATAAAATCACTATACTATAACATAAAATAAAGAAACCAGTAAATGCACATATTATAGATGCAAGGACCAGTGGATGTTTGTCATTTTCCACAAAATAAATGAGCTAAAGTGGTATTACAGCATAATCGAGTGCAGCATATTCAAAAGGATTTTGATATTTTACTCGTCTCATGTATTGTACAATGGTGACCGCTTATTTAATTTAGTATTCACCCAGGTCAAGTCACAGGGCTGACACATAGACAACCATTTACGCTGACATTCACACACCAAGTATTTCCATATAACCGAACTTCATGGCTGTGGACCGAAACAGGAGCAAATGAAGGAAACCCACACAGGCACACGCAGAACATGCAAACTCCACAGAGAAAGCCCCGAGGCCACCGAGCTCAAACCCAGAATCTTCATACTGTGTTCCCCCAAAAATGCATGTTGTGGTTTCACAAACGTTATTAAGGTGTGTAGGAGAAACTATAATATACACAAAGGGTGCTCAGTCACATCTGCACACATGTGAAGGCAGGATTTATGATTTGAAATAAGCACAAGGCAAGAAATGGGGTTATATTGCAGATCATGCAGCAGCTCATATTGTAGTAAAAAACAAACCTACCGTTTTTAAAATGCACAGCTATGGATGGCTTCTACAAGATAAAGGTTTCTAAAAAATTTGGAGAAAAAAAAGAATAAAGTAATGCAGTAATATAATACATAGATGTAGGTGGGAGAAGCACAGCACAGCCAAGTAATTAGTATGGTAATACATTTTATTAAATGGTAAGAATAAGACACGTGGGATGTAATATATCCTGTATCTGTATCTGTATCTATCTATCTATCTATCTATCTATCTATCTATCTATCTATCTATCTATCTATCTATCTATCTATCTATCTATCTATCTATCTATCTATCTATCTATCTATCTATCTATCTATCTATCTATCTATCTATCTAACAGGATCTTGACTGCATACTGTAAATTAAACAGCTGTCATTTCCTTCTGCTGTGAAGCATGCTGTTTGTTTAAGATTTTATGTAAGTGACACATATAGGATACACCCCCCCCCCCCCCCATCACCAGCGTACAAGTCATACAATCTCATATGCACAAAGGCAATTTTTTTCACAGCGATAGCGGGAAATGCCATCAGGACTCTCCGAGAGCCTCCACATTCTGTCACCTACTTTTTCTTTTCATTTAATTTCCACAATTTCTTTTATCAATTCAGTCTGCTCTCAGGATTTTCTCAGGCAATTTCATTACAGTCAATTAGCCTTGAGAGAAAGAGGAAGACAAAGGAGACATTTCCAGTCAGCCAACATCATGCATCTCAGCCTCTGCATACTTAACAGTGACAGAGGAAGACTGAGGACGTTTACTGTACCTCATGCTAGGGCTCCGAGCCCATATATTCATAAACAGAATGTTGTGATGTTACTGAAAGCATTTTTCGGATGGTGTAACACAGGCCCAACTCGGCATTCACACATGAGCAGTGGGCAACATCACGGTTCAAGAGAGAATAGGTTTTTGTTATGATCCGTCAACAGTGAAGCATGTATGTACACTTTAACAAATTATTAACAAGTCAGATTAGTAAAAAAAAGAAGAATATACCAGATAAACTAAACTGTCAACATCAAGTGTGCATTTTTCAGTCAAGTTGTAACATGTTTAACTTGATACGCACAGATATGTATTCACCTGAATTCATGTACAGTTTATTTTTTACCCACCTATTTAGCATTCATAACTGTAAACAAACAACTAATAAAGTGTTTATCCAACACCTTCACACACTACAATGGAGCTTCAAGCAGATATAAAGCCATTTTTAAGTGATAAATGTATTTGGCTTGAATTAATTTTTGTGAAGCATCCGTAACTAGTTTATAAACAGTTAATGGATGGTTAGTGTTATAATATAATATAATATAATATAATATAATATAATATAATATAATATAATATATGTAATGAGTTTTAGCGACACAGTGATGCAGTGGTTAGCATGACCATGCCTCACAGCAAAAAGGTTCAGGGTTCGAATCTGGGCCTGGGACTTTCTGTGCGGAGTTTGCATGTTCTCTGTGTGCCTGCATGTGTGGGTTCTCTCTGGGTACTCCGGCTTCCTCCCACCATCCAAAAACATGCACCTCAAGTTAATTGGTGGTTCTAGAAATTGCCCTTAGGTGTGAATGAGAGCGTGAATGGTCTTTGTCTCTGTGAGTTGGCCTTGTGATGGACTGGCAATCTGTCAAGGGTGTACCCTGCCTTCGCTCTAAATGAGCTGGGATAGGCTCCAGCCCCTGTGACCCTGTTCAGGATAAAGCGGGTACAGATAATGGATGGGTGATAATGAGTTTTACAAACCACACGTGAAGGCATGTGCATATATAAACAATAAAAAAAAAAGCTTTGTAACACTTTGCAATAAAATTTGTGTGCATGTGCAGTGTTATGAGGCATTCTTCCACTGTTTATAAGTCAATTATTATTGTTCAGAAGAGTTTTAATATCTGACCCACTAATAAAGACATTATATGTGTTGCAAAATGTAATAATTTCTAAACAAACAGTAGCTTTTTGTTTGAAGTCACGTTGGCATTTATCCAGAATGTTTTTCTCAGCCATGATACATGTTGGATTGAAAGGATTTTGCTGGTTGTGTACCACCTCTGTGTGGCACATCAGGTATAACCTGGGCATTCCCTCTAATGACATCAAAACATATGGGCAAGCCACAGCTGGCTAACTCTCCTGTAGCAGATCAGCCTGCCAGAACTCTTGGGAATCCACATGGGTTCTTGGGGGAATAGCCAACATATGCCTGACTATGCAGTTAACTGCAACATTACCTGTATTATGTTTCTTTTTTGTGCTGCCCACGTAGAAGTAGACATACTGGTGCTGTAGAAAACAGTATAGAGCTGTTTTTATTACTGGTCTCAGAAGCTGGTTTGAAAAGTCACAAGTAACTAGATTTGGGGGAGGGCAGTGGGATAGACATATCTTGTCATTGAGAAGGAAATAATACCCGACATGAATTATATGAATGCAAGAGTGTAGATATTGAAATAATTGGCAAATTAAACTGATTTATTCATTCCAGTTTTACAACTTGTGGCCAGTGTGTGTGTGTGTGTGTGCGAGAGAGAGCGAGAAAGAGAAAAAGAGGTAGAGGGAGACATAAACTTGATAAGTTAAGATGTCCTCTTGAGTGTTTTTGTCATCAAGGAGAAGTTGTTGTTAATTACCAAACTTTCTGTGTGTATCTTTGAGATCTTACAAACATGATAAATGTATGTCCTTCCTCAAGAGAAGGAAGCAGTCGTCATCTGACATAACCAGGCCTCAACTTTGTTTTTTACTGTTAAACTCCTGATAAATGACACTCTGGAGTGTTTTTGTTAAGTTATAAAACCACATCCTATGGGGCTTTAATATCTTTGAGATGTTAGTCTAAGACTCTGTTTGAAATAGCTTTTCTGGCACAGCACAGCACAGCACGGTTTGGTTTTCTTTTTTTTTCTTTTCTTTTTTCATTCATCTGAGTAAAACAGAATCCTGGAAAACAACCAAGACATCTGACATTTTTCTAAGAAAATGCTAAGAAGCTGTTGGACACTTGCCCTCATGTCCTCAGGCCAAGCTGACATGCTGAGTAGGATTTTATTAGTAAAGTTCATCACGTTCACTAGTAGTTTGGATCATTGATTGATCACTGTCGCTGTGTTAATGTAGCACACACTCGCTACTAGAACCTTAATCGCTCTTCTGGAAATATCCACGTGTTTGTCCACGTGTGCCACGCTTGGCAAGTCTGTCTTCATTCCAAAATGTATTCACACACCTGCATTATTGTTTGTCTTGCAACAGCCTGCACAAACCAACTGCAACATTTTCACAGTGTGCACATTTCTGCTAAATTTAAACAACTGTGAAATAACAAAAGCTGCCATGCGTTGCATACTTCACTGCTATTGAGTATGGATGGGCATTTCTCTCTTAAGTAATGTAGAAATAAGTGAATCCTTCAGAGCCTTCAGTTTGACAGCAGCAGCTGCTTAAAAAAGATTGTCAAACGTTTTCATGGATTGAGACGAGCTATTAAACCAAGCTGAAAGTGTTTCAGGTCTGTTCAAAGGGTCAACTTACAAAGTGCAGCTGAAGAGAATGGCAAGGTATCAGTTCCTCCAGTGAGTTGGTTGAGGAGGAATTTGTCCATTTTTTATTTTTTGTGGAGCTTGCCTCATCTATTTACAAATGGAATGAGGCCCATTTTTAAATCAGCAGTGTTGCTGCATACCACTTTGCCCTCGCTTAGCATTTTTCTGCACTGGAGTGAGACTGTTGGGTCTCAATAAGAAACATGAAAGAAGCAAAGGAGACATGACAAGCTCTCCTTACCCCACTACTACCCACCATCACCATCAACACCGCTACCCACTACAGTTCTCTTCATGAATATCCAGTGTTTTCTGTTTCTTCTTCCCATGCTCAGACATATGCATCAACTCTTTAATTGATCCCCCTGGGTTGGTATTCTCACAGTTGGGGGGAGACTTAGCTACACAATGCTATGAACCTGGATCATGTGACTTCTAAGCAAACACAGCATTTTGAGTGCCTAGCTCCAGGCAGCATTCATTTATTTTGCATAGACATTTATATGCTTCAACTCTGCAGAAACCTTCAGTGGAAGTATGAATGTTTTCACTGTTATCTGAGAAGTACAATAGCAATATGGGATCAAGACATTTAGCATATTCACATGCGCAGTAGTATTGCAGTGGTTCATTTTTGTGCCATTGTGCTGGCTACAGCTGTCTTCATATCTATGTAGTCCTAAGGATGAAGTGAGATTTTGGGAGTTTCTTGACATTTTACTCTTGAAAGAGGGAATTTCTTGAGATTGGCTTAAACATTCTCTCAGAGCGACTTAAGGAAGAACTGATTAGGTTTTAGAGGTCATATGACAAGTTCACTGGGACCCCATGTCTGTCCCATGATTCCCATGCATGCTTCACATTTGGCTGTATACTAGATAAGTGACACAAATCTTGGATGCCCATCCTGGAACTATACTGGAATGTATAGATCTCTTCTGTGCTGTCAGGTTGAAGCTATGAATGAAACATCCACGTTGTAGAATTTGTAGCTTCTTTGCAGCTACATCCATATCGGAAGCATTGTCTGCTCTCATAACTCCAACTTTCTTCCAAAGTCCTTACTTCATAAATGATATGCATCTGAACAAATATGGCTGTATATCCCATCTTGACTGTTTGGTGGATGCATACAATGAGGCAATAATTCCAGTTTTTTTTCATAAACACTTTCACCACATCGCAAAAATGTTTTTTTTGTTGTTGTTGTTGTTGTTGTTGTTGTTGTTGTTTTTTACCTCTTTCTTGACCTCCATTGTTTTTATATTGTAATACGCTAAAACAAGGTTTCTCCATGATTAGTCAATTATCAGAGATGACTTCGGACATTCAGGTTACTTATATTCATGTAAACATGATGAAGATTTCCCTCTTGGGTCTGAACTCTTCAACTGTGTCGTCATTGTCATCGAAGTTTGGGTGAAATGGCATTTTTGGGAAAAATGTCTGACTCATGTCTTGATGTTCAGTGAGCCGTCTGTAGCTCGTGCAGGAGGGTTGTTGGTAGGTGAGTGTGATGCTGCCCGTGTGCGCCCCCTAGCCATGACTCATCATTGGAGCGCTTAAACTCTCCCTATCCCTCTGGGGTATTACATGTCCTCATCCTTGTCTCTGGACTCTTTGAGAGCAGATGATCCTCATTAAAGTGTCTGGATAGAGGGCATGTGTCTTTGCAGCCTGTCCTGTCCTCACACAGAGAAACCCAATCTGACAAATCCTCTTATAAAGATATTATTCTCCCACCGTCCCGTTCCGGCCCCGGTTCTCATAAGACATCGATGCCTGATTTGTCCTTCTGTATTTGCACACGGCATTGATCAGGTGAAAGCAGTAGTAAAACCGGGACAGTTAGTGTGGATGAATTGTAATAAATGATGTATATCCTTTGGCGAGCAGTTTAGCTGCAACCTGACATATGAGATGTGGCGATCGGCCTTAATATCGTCCCGCCAGCATGCAGATGAAGGGGTCAGGTTGCCATCCCATCAACCACAATAATTGAACTGTCGTCTAAACTGCATTCCCCTAGTTTTCTTCTTGTATTTCCCTTTCTTATATATTTCATGAAATATTAATCAGTTCAGGTTGGGAGTTACTTCCTCTCTTCATATTCTCAGCTATCTTGACTGTCGTTAAAGACTCGGCTGACAGGGAACACGATCTTAAGTCATGTTTTATCAGATGAAAGCTGCATGTTGATGAAAGAACAGTTCAAGGGAGATCAAGACACTTCACCTTTAAATTTTAATGACAACCCACCATCTTTTTAAGTCACCTGCTTCCATTTAAACCCAACTGTGCTGCTCAGTTACTGCCTCACACATCACCATTTTATATCGTGGGCTTAGAGCATGGATGACACCTGAAGGTAACCGTTTCACTAGCTGCTGCTGTGGTGGATCAATTTAGTACGATAACATCATCATGTGAAGGCATTATCTAAATTCCTCTGGAAAATATTCAATGTTAAGTAATTGTATTTGTGTTCAGCACAGAGAAAGTACAGCAGCTTTAGCATTCTGTAGAACAGGCTGTATCCTTGAATAAAAACATTTCTAATGGTGTAAAGTTCAGTAAGGACGTTACTGTGTTCATCTCAGAACACATTCACTTGAGACTAAAGAAAGGGCGAGAGAAAGAAAGAGCAAAAATCAAGGTCAACTTCAAAACATCATTTCTTCTCTGTTGTTCCATACTAAGAATAAACTCATGGAATTTTCATTTATGAAGAAGCTATCAAATTAGTGTGTTCATGCTAGGCTATGTTTGTGTTCTCCTATCCATATTTAAACTTGACTTAATATCAACGTTTGTAGTGAGTGATTCACTTTTTTTTTTTTCACTATTACAAACTCAGAAATTATGTAAAAGTGACTATGTGGATCAAAGAATAACTAGAACTGTAAGGCCCGAAGCATAGACCTTTGGCACTCAAAATAAACGCCACATTAGAGGGAGAGACTGCGAGACAGAGGAGCATGAGGTAAACACTCAAGAGGAGAGTGCTTAAAATCAGTGTTTGAGAGGTACATATTTCGCCTGACTTCCCCACGGAATTCAACTGCAGTTACAGGTCACATAAACACCCAAAGGTGGCAGCAGCTAGATTAACACAGAGAGGCAGAGACGAAGCGAACGAGAGCAGTAATTAAACAGAACTATATATTTCTACATATTAACATGTAATAAGTCATTTTAATGTCCACAGACAGCATTTTTTTTCTGACATCTCCCAGCTCCCAGCTTATTTCCATTAATCCTTGGCCCTCAGCCTGCAAAAAAAAAAAAAAAACAGCTTCAGCTGCCATCTGCTCAGATTGGCTAATAAAAGCAACACCATCAAACTGTTAAATTAAGCCTTTTTATGATTATGATGGGATACTGTAATTATTGCCGTAGACATCCCTATGCTAGACTCTGTCCCATCACTCTCACTTGAAAAAAAACTAAAAACTATTATCTTTTCGCCCCTTCTCCTCCCATTGTCCATCATTTTATTTTAAATGAGCTTTACAAGAAAATAAATCACTTTCACCAAAATTCTATTGAGGGAATGTAGACTTTTAAAAGTGTTATTACTGAACCCTCTGGTTGTTTTTTGCAATGAGATCATTTACCATAGTAAACGGATGTTCCTCAATAATACTGTTTTTCTTTTAGTTTGCGTAAAACCGGATTCAGACTGGGATTATCATTACTTCCTTAACAATCATCACATGTTCTTCCATTTCACAGTCATCCACGCAGTTATGTGTACAACCATGGGTACATTTAATACAGGAACAGCTAGAAGCTCATCCAACTACTTTTAATGGCACCAATATGACAACATGTAAACAAACACAGACTAAAAACAGAAAAGTAGTACCTACCTGTAGCTGCCATTACACAATCAAATTAGTGAGCTTACACAGTAGCTCTCCAGACCGCTTAAGTTTCTCTGTCTTATATTGTCACATGTCTCCCATGTGAGTATGCTAGTACTCACATGGTTTTATTAGATTTACAACATCTTCCCACCTACCAGACATCCCAGCCACATGGGGGATCAAGTCTGCAGGAATTTTGAGTTATTTTGTTTTTTCTGCTCATGTAATTGTTGGTGTGGAGTAGATACTACACTCCTATCAGGAGGAGATGCAAGAGAAATGTCTGCTCGACACGCGGTACATGATTAAAAAACTTCCAAAATTGGCTGGGTCACATTCTAGGCCTGCCAGGTGTCTCCACGGCACCTAGCAGAGCTGCCCGGATTACCCAAGTAACAAGTCAGGGAGGAAGATGGATACGAGTGTTTCAGCTCTCACTGTCATGCAGAGCATACCGTTTGACTGAGAACGAGGATAGGTGTATGTGTTGGGGTGAGGGAGGGGGAGGGTTAGTGGGTGGTGGGGGTGGGGGTAGGTCAGTCCAGGTCTGGGCTGCCCACAGCTTTTGTATGTCTGTCTCATTTCACAATTCATCAACCGAGCGTGACTGTCAGGCGAGCCTTCAGCTCCAGCGATCCATCAGGGCCTGTCACCAAGCCATCACAACAGAGAGATGAGGCCCGGGCATTCGAATTCCATTAGCCCCATCAGTCGCAGCTATACCACCACGCAGCCCAGCCAGCCAGCCAGCGAGCCAGCCAGCCAGCCAGCCAGCCAGCGAGCCAGCCAGCCAGCCAGTCAGCCAGCACCTTGTTCGAGACTCAAAGAGAAAATAAAACTGTATCAGCGAATCAGAAACCAACCACTGCCACTCCCTTTGACTTCCTGTGGGATATGCTGCTCCATCAAAGCCGCATTGACTGACATTACTTTTCTTTCCTCTTCACATTTTCTTCCCCAAATGACCCCCCCCCCCCCCTTTCCCCATCTACTCCCCTGCCCCCCACACAGGCACATACACACACAACATATCAGCTGCTTTTCTTTATGGGAAGAAAGAAAAAAACTGAGCTTTAGATTTGTAATCATGGCCTTGCACAGACATCATCAGATAGCTGTCAGCTGCACTTTGACACTGAGGCTTTGATGATGGGTTGCCTCTTTATTCCAGGATGTGATGATCATGAGCACATATGAGTACTTCCAGTCCTGTGGAATTATAATGGTATTAATACAGCAAGGGATCGGCCGACATTGTTCTTCGATGGCACATATGAATGTCTCTGTATTTAAACTGCCACAAGTTACTATTTTAAATGTCTACATATTACTTTAGTAATAATGGACCATTTACAAATAAGACTAGGTGGTTTTAATTAGATTATGATCATGTATTAGAGGAACATTTTCACTGATATCAACAGCACAATATATGTAAAAAAACAAAAACAAGATTGAAGTTTAATGCAGACAACTGTTGTGTTAAACTATGCAAAACTAAATATTCAAAACATAAACTTGATTGATAAAAAAAAATATTGTCTAATATTATTATGCTCATTTTGTGAGCTCAGTGAGGCAGGATCACATATATACTTATTTTTCATATGTATTTATTCAATCACATCTGGTTTCATGTTAAATGTATAATGAGTGCTATACTGTATTCTTTATGAAGCCAAAAACCAAACAGTACAGATGGTGGTATTATATCAAGTAATGAAGGAAAGCCTTGGGTTTACTGAGTATGTTAGAGCAGTGGTCCCCAACCCCCGGGCCGCGGACCGGTACCGGTCCGTGGATCAATTGGTACCGGGCCGCCCAAGAAATAATTAATTATTTCCGTTGTATTTATTATCTGAGTCTGAACAATCTTTTATTTTGAAAAATGACCGGATTCTCTCAGTTACATCTCGGTCACTTGAGCGCCAAAAATTTAACCCACAAGCTAGCAAAATGAGCAAAACACAGACGTCTTTGGAAAGTTTCCTTTCGAAGGGGAAAAGGGCCAGTGAAGAGCCAGAAGAAGAGCCTACAACCTCCAAGAAAAAGAAAGTTTTTAACAGACAATACCAGGAGTTCTACTTGAAGTATGGATTTATCGCGACAGGTGATTCCCACAGACCAAGCCCGCTCTGCATAATATGCGGTGAACGGCTCTCTGACGAGGCAATGAAGCCTTCAAAATTGCTTCGCCACTTGGAGACCAAGCACCCTGGATTAAAAAACAAGCCCCCGGAGGATTTTGAAAGAAAAAAGCAGGAACACGAAGGACAGAAGGAATTACTGGCGGCCACCACATCAATAAATGCGAAAGCACTGAGAGCATCATACTTGGTGGCTAACCGTATTGCTAAGGCTAAAAAGCCATTCACTATTGGTGAAGAGTTGATCTAACCTCCACTAAAGACATTTGCCGCGAACTTCTAGGAGAGGAGAGGCTGCTGTTAACAAGATAGCATGGGTACCTTTGTCGGCCAGCACTGTGACCCGGCACATTGAGGAAATAGCCGAACCCTGTTGCCATCTCCGACATCCTATCTGTGTGAAGCGGGTTTTCTGCCGAGACAGCAACCAAAACAAAACAACGGAGTAGACTGGACATCAGCAACACACTTCGGGTGTCAGGCTCTCCCATTACCCCGAGATGGGACCATCTCGTTGCAGAGAAACAAGCTCAGGGCTCTCATTGATTTAGCATTATGGTGAGTAAAAATTTTCATGCACTTTATATTCATTTTTGTGGTGTATCTGTATCTTATCGTGAAGGCATGTTTAAACGTTACCATAGTGACCAGAGTCCGAGAGCGTTAGGGCTGTGGTCGCCAACAGAGGGGGATGAGGGAGAGAGGAGAGGAGAGGAGACGGTTCAAACTGACAACTTTATTTCAGCTGTTGAAAAATAACATTCATGGAGTGTTTAATAATAAAAATGTGAAATTGCTGGTTCTTCGTATTTTCTATAACGTTGATTATTTTATTATTTGTTTTATTATTATATATATTTCTTTATTATTTATTAGCACGTTTATTATATTCGCAATATAAACAATCTACGTACCCCCCCCCCCCCCCCCCCCACCGGTCCGCAGTACAATTGTCAAGCATTGACCGGTCCGCGGTGATAAAAAGGTTGGGGACCACTGTGTTAGAGGATAAAAAAAAAGAAGAAGAATCTGTTGTCAGAACAATACAGTTGGCCAACATTGTATCTGAAATGTTATTGAGGACAATGAAAACTCACAGTTCCAAGTGACTTTGTCCAACATGTGACTCTGACCTACTTAATACCTTTTTGTACCTTCTATTGTACATTGATAAGACATTGATCCAAGTAAGTGTATGCCCTCCCAATTTACCAACAATACCCTGAGTGACGGGATTATATCCTCTCGTGCTGCGTTCCCTTTCTTTAGCCAAGCTCCAGTATTTTCAGAGTACCCTGGGCTTTTTAGAGTAGATGAGCAATGTTGTCTCATCTCCAGCTTTGGCATCATTGCCTTTATCCTTAATCCTTCAGGCAGTCAATTTACAGCCAGTGAAGTGTGAAGCTCTATAATGATGGGTTATTGACCTGTTCGCTGTTTTGAAATGAGGATGGAGACAAACTGAAAGGATAGTTCCTGTTTTTCCATGTGATATTCAGATGTCTGTCTGGCACTAACAATAATGTAACTGAAATTGGTATTTTCGTTGTCTGATATTGATACAAATATCAACATCGGTTTGCTGGCATTAATGTTCAGTGAATTGAGTGCATTGATATGTAATGCGATAATCTTGTCATACATTTCTGGTTAAATAATTTTCACCCAATGAAGGAATGTTTTGTAAATTTTAAAAGTATGGATTAGTTCTTTTTACTCACGTTCCTGTAGCATGGAGGGTAATTATGGGGCGATAATCTGGATGCAGCGCAAATGCAGGTCTAAATTCTGTGTGCTGGGGGCACATGTAGGTGTGACCAACTTTTTTTTGTATTTGTGAAAACAAAACCAAGCGCATTTGTGTCACAGTGTGGCACAGTGATAGAGCAGGATAATCAAATAATTAGAAGGTTTGTCACAGTCGACTTAAATCACGGCCAGTAAAACCAGCTCCTTCCATCACCAACATTTTAAAAACACACCTATTTTTGAGGCTTCTGCTCGAAAATTGCATACCCATAATAAAAAGAGTATATCTCTGCAACCACAATACAAAATTATATAAAAAAATATATTTTTCATCATAAAGGGAACACTTGTGAGATTTGTTCAGATGTGTAAATATCAGTATATATGTCCATATTTTAATAATAGTTTTGCTAAGTCTTCTCCCTGGCCCCCAATTGGGGGCCTGTAAGGCTTAAAGGGTTAAAACTGTTATGGCGCAGCGTATTGTCAGTTTGTTATGGCTGAAGAAGAAGCAGACAGGCACCAGCAGCCAAAACTTCATGCAAGAGGGTACTGGCACACATATTAAAAGGTTCAGGCTAGTAATCACTGAATTTATGGTTCTACGAGTCATCATCCACAGGCTGATAATGTTAAATTGGCTTCAGAAGAGGTAACTAACATTATAAATGCCGCTTCCCCTGGTATTTCCGGGAGCCACTGTGCAGTGCACAAAGCGGTTTAATGATTCAAGATGAAGGGCGAAACAAAAACTTGCGTCAAGGGTTTTGAGAGCACTACTCAAAACTTGATTTGCTATTTTATCATTTAAAGTAATCAAAGAATACTGATACTGGAACGATGTTGAGGGGTAAGTAAATTACGAACACACAAAGGTCCCGATACAATTAATTTACTTACAGCACAGATGAAGAGCAATGTGCTTGAAATTTCACAGATGTTATGGCTGTTAATAAATGAATTGCATTGGAATCTTTAAGTGTGAATAATGAGTATGGACATGCCAACAAAGCTTTTTCCTTTAAAAATGAACTGTTGGCGATATATGTGTCAGAAAATGCAAATGCAACACAAATCTCACCACGTGTCTCTCTTTAGTCTTTGCCTCATTTCATACATTTTGCATGAAAAAAAGGGGAAAAAAGGGAAACCACTTGGGGCATGCTACCTCATCTAAAAGAAATGGCATAATCTATCCTTCCTAGAAAACATTTTTTAAGCATTTTTTTTTTTTGTCTGTTTTTCTTTCTTTCTGTCTGTCTCCTCTCTATCCCTCTCTGCTTCCCATGAGGTTCTGGTGCTTATCTATCTTGACATGAGGGAGGGGAAGCCTCAGGGTAACATTTGACAGGGATTCCTCCCCATGATTCCTGGCAGCTCTCTCCATTCTCCTGCTGTCACTGTAGAGGAATATAAGGGAGTCATAAAAGAATGCTGTCATGTCACTGTCACAACCACTGTATGGAGCTGAGACATCCAGCACCACTGCAGACAGTGAGCTGCAAAAAAATGTGTTTTGTGTGTGCTGCATGGCTTTGTGTATTCTAGTTAGGGTAAAGAGGAACTGAGTTTCTGTTTGTCTGCCATTTTGAGTTTTCATATAGAGACATTTTTTTAGCATTGGCACGGTCTGGTCCTAACTGGTATCTATCCATAACAATGTTTGACAATTTTATGAAAAGAAGATATTAAATAACATTTTGTGTTCAGTATAAGTTGGGTGTTACTGAGTCAATCTTTAAGTCATTATTTTGGTAAGCATTTCACAAATAGGCAAAATCATCCAATATCTTGTCTAAAAGTAGCGATGTTATCGTGTTCCCTGATCTGAACAAACCCCATCATGCTCAATGACAATAAGGTTTCCATGGCTGAGGTTATTAAAATAAAATAGGGCTGACCCCTGAAAGTCAATGAGTCGAATCATCAGGGACCCGCCAGTAGGTTAGGATTGTTTTACACAGAAATTTGAACCATTGAACCCCCAGCCTCCCTCCAGAGGATAGGAGAGTTGGGTACTGGAGGTCCACGAAGGGAGACCAGGGTGGGACTGATGCACCACGTTGAAGTTAAGGTTCTGGGGGGCGAGGAAGGACTGGGTGTCATTAGATGGCCACACCGCACTTTCCACGGACCCGCGTGAAATTTGTCAGTCCTTGGAGCAGACTGCCAGGGGTGTGTCACTAAGGTGGGGTTGGTGGGGGACACAGGGTCATCCAGTTGGGAGCAAGGCCCAGAATAAAGGATGTTTTTGCAGATTCCCTTAGGGAGGGTCAGCAGGTGTAAGTAGGGGCGGCTAAAGGCCCAGGTGCCTTGAGAGACCCAAAGAAGCAAAGGGGAGAGCGACAGACGGATGGTACCTTTGCCACGTGCTGTCAAAAGCGTCACTCTGCAATCCAAAGACAAAGGAGAGTGCCTGTGGATTTTCTGTATTTAAAAAAAAAAGAAACAAATAGTCAAATCCTATTGGACCTAAATCATTGCATTTGATTATGTTTGTAAAGTGCATAAATTGCCATATTATTGGACTAGCAACTGATTTGGTGACTACAAAGTTATCATTTCCAAATGACATGAAAGGAAAAACTACAACAAAGAGACCTTAAACCAAATCTGAGTATTACTTATAACAGCCTCTAACAGCAAGAACTGATTGGTCACAGATTGGTAAGGATCTGTAGCTTAAGCTATTAATGGTAAATTCAGTTTCTTGTGTGTAAAGAAGCTGTGCCACCACAACGCTGTATCTACTTGTCAAGAACCAGTCAAACAGATCAAGCAAACCAGTTAAATGATTAATCATTGTTTTACTAAGAATAGCTATAAGTAAGCCGCCCTTAACTTGGCAGTGGCCCATAGTGAGCCAATGGACCTTAATGATTCATGAATGAAACAGCATGTGCATGGTGAACAAAAAGCAATAGTGACACGGGGCAGACAGTTCATCCCTGACTGTGCCATATGGTGTGTCTCATTTAATAATAGAATATTTTTTTGAAATAACAAAAAACGAGCGACAGGGCATTGACGGATTCTGCAGTGGCTGTGGTCTGTGTAGACATGAGAAACGTCTGATTTACAGTTGGAGATTGTAATGAGGAGCTGTTATGTAAATGTTGAACAAAGGCACCATGCCTCAGGCTTTTTCTTTCATGTAACGGCACGGTTATACAGTGATTATGGTTGAATGGTGGAACAAAATGATCTCCTATTGGCAAAACAGAAAAAAAGAGCAAATGTCACGGAGTATTAATATGTTAATGTTGTGTTTTTGTAAGGGAGTGAGACATCATGTTTCCAAAGGCAAAATCCTTTAACACATTAAATGCTCACATTGCACTTGTGTCGTGTATTATATCAACATTTCTAGTCACATATAATAGTCTTAAAGATGTATTACAGAGGGCAGACCTTTACTTGAGTGAGTTAAATGAGATTTTCACGTTTGTCTTCACTCACTGTCATATAGATACACTTTAACTGCTACCTTTCTTCTTTTTTCTCAAAGGCCCGACACTTGGTGTAATATTTAATGTAATAAACCCCAGCATCACAGCCATCTGTCCTTACTCGTGTGTATTTAGTCCCAATGACCTTTGCAGTTCCTGAAGTTGTTACTTAGTGCAAGTGACTTTCCTCTGCACGGCTGTATTCAGCAATCCATCACAGCAGAAGAAGCAGCAGAAGCAGGAGCACCAGTCCCTGATTACTTTTCAAAATATAAGTTATTTAACTGCAAAATGGCTGCTTGTGTTGCTGAGCACTTTGAATTTCTAATTCTCTCACTATCACCATGGTTTATTATCTCGACTTACACACCTCCAATCTATATAGATCTTAGATGTCATCTCATCTAAGAACTGTGTACAGTAGGGACTATTTTCATGTAAATCAGCTCCTGCTCTGAGCTCAGGTGACCGTACGAAGCTCGACAGCTGTCTATCACTGGCAGGAAACCTTTCCCAAGAAAGGGATATCAAATTCAGTCAGTTACTGAGGTAGTGTCTGTGTTGTTAAAATGTATCTAGAGGGTACAAACATACACCTCTGCCCCTGTGATCCATCAGGAATCCCAACTCATTCTCATCCCTGAGACTGAGCAGGCTGAGACAAATACTGGCAATTCATCACAACCCCCTGGCTTCTCAGAGGTACACACAAGATGCCTTTTGGCATTACTGTGCGTATGTGCTTTAGGTTTAGGCACCAACAACCTCATGTTTAGGTTAAGGAAAAGATCATGGTTTGGATTAAATGTGACATTGGTTTGTTTAAGGAAGCAAAAGTAGACTACTTGGTAAAGGTTAGGCACCAAACATACTTGGTTAAGTTTAGGAAAACATTATGGTTTGAGATAATAAGTAATATTTTTGAAGTAACTTTTCATGTATCACCTAAATTACTTTATGTAGATTAAATACATAATTTACTGAAAATAAATTGACATGCTTTCTCATTAACTTGAACAACGGTCTCCAAAGTGAAAGTCATATGTTTGCTTGATCCAATGATGGCCGACACTCTCCCTTTGCAGACTCTGACACTGATTCTCCTTCATCCCATGATTTCCTTCTTTGACACTGTGGTCAAGATGCACACGATGCAGACGACAAGGGGCTCCTTGTGTGTAACTCTCTGATGCGGACGACTTAGACAAAACAGAAGTATTTGATGCCTAAAAATAGGCTGATAATCGAAGGTACAGTAATGTTCCACGACCTTCCAACTTGCAGTTGTTGACATCTCTCATTCTGATGACATATTTTTCTTTGATCTCTTCAGACACCCTCAAACCCTTCCCCTTATGCAAATAAAAAAAAATGATAATAATAATATTTTCTTTTATGTAAAGGGAAAAGTGCAAGTGAAGCACTGCAACACAGCTTCAAAAAAGGTAGAAATGAGAAAAAAAAAAGGCTTAAAAGGAGTAGACAGGAAGGTTAAATGGGTACTCATGAAACAGACTGTAAGATAATGGGTCATTTAACAATTGTCATCAAGTGATACCCCCCTTATTGACAGTGCTGTCAGGGATCATGCTACCTCACTGACTTTTATAGAGCTGTGATCAGCTAAGAAACGACCAGTGTGATTATGAAACACAACTGCAGAGTGTCGGACATCACCTTGGGCTGACTTTGTTTTTGGATCGATTGCAGAGCGATTGCACATAACTTCATATTTTTTAATTGAGCACCAGCATAACCTCTCACCTTGCTGAAAATGCCAGGAGCCAGCAAAGCAGTGAGAAATAAATAAATTGGGCCAAGGTTATAGGAAAAGGGGCATGTATTTAGCGTATTGAGTATGTCTAGAGAAAACAAACAAAACAAAAAACGTGGTGAAAGTGTTCTTCTTCCCTACGACTGCAAGTAATAAAAGATAGATGTTATGCATTGGATGCCACTGAGCTTTGAAAGCCAAAGCTGGTTTCCCTGTCAAACAAGGATTGCAGTGTCTTTTTCTCCTCAAGAGCTGGAAATAAAAAGCCCAGTGTCGGGTATCAGTTGGACTACCTAGAGGTAGATGTGCTGTGGTTTATGCATTATTACTGCTGGGGACAGCGAGGAGAGCTTGTTATCTCTGCAACATATGTGACCTCCCCCAGGAAATACACCCTGTAATGACTACTGATGATGTGTACATTTTGGGTGTTGAAATGCATCCTTTATAGCTCTCCACAAATGTGTAAATTGTTGGACTGAATAAATGTCTTTGCTCCTGTATCTCACCCATTTAATTTATTGTGGGTTGTGCTTATTGGTTTTGGGGAACTTTAAGTCCTTGGTAATACGTTTGTGTTGTTGTTGTTGTTGTTGTAGTTGTTGTTGTTGTTGTTGTTGTTGTTGTTTTTAGCATTAAATAACATTTTGTGGTAGAGTGTTTGGATTTAGGTAATTGTAGCAGTTCCTCTACGTATTTCTTATTTCTTCATTTTTAATGAATTCCAAGCAGAATCCTATTTGCATACATGCTCGCTCAAATATGACAGATATGTGAAGCTGATCATGATGTCCTTTTAATTGCACTGTCCTTGAACTGTGTCATTAGTCCATGTCAGACAGATAACCCCAGCAGTCATGATGTTGATGGGCTCATGGTTACAACCATTATGCGCCATAATGGATAATTTAGCTTTCATCATTCCCCATCTATTTAGATTAAGTGGGTACCCCATGCAGTAAAATGTATATTGTTAGGCTGGTAGGAACAAAAACATGGCATGGTGTGTTACATGGCATCTAAATTCTGGAGAGAATTTGATTTGGAATTAAAGACTTGTATTAATATTATTATTATTATTATTATTATTATTATTATTATTATTATTATTATTATGTTAACTCTTCTTGTTGTGCCGCTGTGCAATGGTTCTTACAATTATCAGCCTATTTTGTCAGTAATGTTTGAATACCTCACTTTTTACACTACAAAAGTAAAGACATAACGTCCATTATGGATTTTCAGACTGCAGACTTCACAGCAGGACTCATTCAATGAACAATTGAATTCTGCAGAATATCCTCGTTTTCTATGTGTGGACCCTCTAGTAACCTTTGAAATAATAACTCTCAAGGCCATTTCCAAATGGCATATCAAGTTGCAGTGGGTTATTTAAAGTCGTTAATTCATTGCACCATTATCATGCTTTCTCACGGCTTTAATTATGAGGACAGGTCTGGAGAATAATACTCGGCCAGACAAAGAATACTGTGCATTCAGCAGTTGAACGGGGCCATGTGGTGAGTTCACTGAGAACGTAAATGTTTACATTGAAATGCATTCCAGTAGCTGTTGTACATTTTTACATTTATAAGGTGAAATTAAATGAACAAAAGGTCAACCAAATGCTAAAACATTCAAGATTAAGAAGAAAAATAATGAATAATTATAATGATGACAGTCATACAGTACATGTCATTTGGTCATCTGGTGTCATTAGTCATTTCGTATTAACAACCTGTCAATTAATAATTATTTAAGACAAATGGACTAATAATGAATAATGGGAGTGCTTTCCTGTCATCACCATTATGTGTGCTAAAATGTTAGCACGGATCACTACGGCCATCATTAATATTTTGATTTGGTGTCTAAACTCTCTTGAGAAAGTTAACGAGGGGTATAACTTCTGTAAAAGTCAGTTTTCTGTAAGCAGTTTTTGCACCGTGAAAGACTTTTTTTTTTTTTCCCCATCCGCTGAGGGTTTGAGCCTCTTCACCCTGTGTGCATCTTGGGCTGACATCAGACATATTGTCAGAGCAAAAATGGCTGTGCACCAGGCTGTGCTGGCCATCCCCTGCTTCTATGTCCATATCTGAGGGCAGATAGCTGGAAGAACACTCTGGGATTGTTGTCCTCGCTGTCTGGCCACCTCTTTCTCTCTTGTGTCAGTGTATGTGTGCTACAGTTAGCGCCAGGTTGAGCTCGCTTCAAAGAGAAAATAATGTGTTTATTTGACATATACTTCAGAAATATTCCTTCTCCAGTGTAGCAAGTGTATTTACAGTACAGCGCTGGTCCTCCAGCTCAAACAGGTTGAGCAGAATAATTATTCTCCAAATATTCAGTGGAGACTGCTTGGTGAAGTAGCTTTCCTGTGCAGCATTTCTTCAACAGTATGAATTTACTGTGTCTGTCAGTTCATTTTACTCCTGGTAACACAGTGGTGCAATTGGCCTGGCAATTGTTTATACTTAAAGAAGAGAAAGTCTTGGTGTAGTTTTTATTGCTGAGAGAATTTGTTTCAGTATCTGTGTTGGGAGATAGAAGCCAATATAGACCCCGCAGTTAATGTTCCCAATAACAGCAGGAGTACAAATAATGGACGCTGCCTTGTTGAACGAGAGAATACCAGACAAGCTCTCTCTTCTAAATCGAGCTCAGCGAGTCTTACCAAGGATACAGGAGACCTGTGACCTGCAATGCAGCCTTATATTAATCGTACATTAATCCCCCCTCTCCTCCATGTTTCTGTTTCTCTTTTAACCCTGTAGAGGTTCCTAGGAAAGAAAGGTAGATGGGGAAGTAGAAAAGGACCATTTGTGCAAGGTCTTAAGACAGTCACTCATGGTCTTTTTGAATGAATCTGTTTCTGTAAGACATATTTTCTCATGTAAAAACTGACCTTATTTCCCAACTGTAAAGTATATGTCTTCAGGTGCAGGGCTCAATTTTCTCTGCTTCACACAAATTATCCAATATATGTCCTTTCCTGGTCCAGGTTGCCTTTGAGGAAAGATGTCCCAGTCGGTAGCAGGAACAAGCACAGGTGTCATGCAATGGGAAACCACATAGTTGCCCCCAGGGTAGCCACGACTTTCTCTTATCTGACACACTCAGACCTAATTCTTCTTCTGCTTAACGAGCCACTTGATCATCCTGCCAACTTGTGCCGCCAGATCAATTTGAGCAGAAACAGGAAAAAGAAAGAGTAACATTTCTCGCTGCTGGTGATATCTGAAGTTCCTTATCAACAACGAGCAACAGAGTAAGACAGGCACTGCTGACCCCGGTGGCCCCTGTGTAATATGGTGGAGTCTAGTTTGAAATGTGAGCTTCTTACAGGTGGGAATAGGGAGGCGAATTGTTTTGTAACTGATGAGTCACAACTCATTTGGCTTTTGTTTATGAACAATGCAGAATAATCCGCCGTTGCATATTGTCTTCTTTTTACCATCAGGGCTAAATATTGTAGAGAAAAAAATAAAACATTTATTTATGCCAAGATTGCATGTTAATGCTACAATGTTGTGATTGCGTTAACTGTGATCCTTAACTGTTGAGGCCTTGAATTGGTGCATAGTCTGCTGGAAGCCATTATGCTATTCAGTGAAATATACCCAACCCTGACCTGGAGCTTTGCAAAAGGCACCAGCACAACTCAGCACCTCAACATTTCTGTTCTGTTCTGTTCTTCAAAACCAAGATTAGCATCTCATTGAAAAGCTCTGTGATATATCAAAATAGAGCGGGATCCATGGGGAGGTCAGAAGAGACACTTTGAACTTAAAACACAGAGATATGCATTAAGTTGTACCTGCTCTAATAATGGACTCTGGAGATGCCACTTTTTGCATAAAAACTGAAAAGGCATTTTTAATGAGAATTGATTTGGCTTGCTCTTACATCCAGCACTTTTCAAGGTTGAACATGTGCATGTTTGCCAGATAGGTCCCAGATATTTGCCATTTAGCAAAGATACCTGTCTGTTTGTCAATTTCTGTTTGCAAAGTTCATTAATATGAATGAGAATGAGAATGAAGAAGGGTGCAGGGATTATTCTGAGAAAAAAAAAATCTGTAGACCGCAAATACTGAACATGCTGTACATATTATATAGGACATTTATATATTCAGTTGCACTCAGCAACAACTGTAGCACAATAGAGCTGTCTTTCCCCTATTGCTTGTCCTACTGCACTGCAAGAATCTAATTACACAAATAGTTTGTGTTATTAACAAATACTGTTGTCTTTACTGAGTGTAAAAACATCAGTAGAAAGTAGAGTATTTGCTCTGGATGAAGTGAAGACTGAGGCAGGGAGAGAGGACGGACCTGTCGTTCTACGTTAAGAAGAGTTTGGGAGGAATCATGTTGGTGACTACCATCGTTTGGTTCAAGAGCTGAAGTTGGACAGAGCCTGGTTCAAGGAGTAGTTTCGTATGAACACAACAGAGATTTAAGTCTAGCTCTGGAAAATTTGACCTTTTCAAGGAAAGACACAAAAGCACTGTTAGGCCAGGTGAAAAAGACAAGTTGTTGTCTCTTCGTGGCATTTGTCCCGCCCCTCCTTTACTGTGATTGGACGGCTAGGTAAAAAGCGACCGACAAGCACAGCGTTTTACCCAAACTTGAAGAATTTTCAAATTTCGGTGACCAGAAAAAAATGCAAGTTTCAAGAAAACATTCAGTGCTCAGCACAGAATAGACGCTCAGCACCTTGTCACACTGCTGACATTTGAAAAATGTGGCGTGGCCATAAAAAACTATTTTAAAAAACTGCTTTGGTGGACACAGGCCCCTATTGGTAAAGGATGTTGGGCCTGCAAACTATGTCCTTTAGGTTAAAAAATATATATATTTAAACTACTCTTTCTATTTAGAGTCCCAAAAGCCACTCAAATTAAACACCAATCAAAAATAAGATAGGAAGCTCAAAGGAAAGCTATTATGTTTCAGACTTCTGGACCAATTACAGAAAATTGAGGCAACGCATTGTCACTCATTAATTAAAAGAACCAGAAAAGAGGTCAAACTCAGCCATCGTGACACATGGGGAGGGGAGGGGTATTTTACTGTCATTTGATCTGACGAAGAAATCAAACCTCAGCTTGAAAAGCTTGTAACAATGCAGAAACCTATTACTGGTTTTCCAAATGGAAAATAAATACCGTTTGTGACGGCATGATAATAATGATAGTATAGTGGCAATTAATAAATCTGTTGGATATTTTTTTCTTCATTCAAATGTAAAAGATCCCGCCTGCATTGGCAGCATGCTGACATCAGACAAACGCCCAGACAAACTGTGTTGTGATTCTGGTTCTCTGTGTTAACAAGTGTCCTCTTTGCATGTCAATGGTGACAAATTAATCTGTACTTTAGGAAAGAAACTTAAAGACTGTTGGAACAGACCACAATTCTCAGGTTTCTGCTTTGCTATTCTTTTGCATGCCAAACATATTTAAGTATCATTGTCACAAATATTTCAGGGGAATTATTGCTTGTGTCTTTTTTGCACTCAGATGTTAGACTATATAGCTCTCTGTCAAGATAAGCCTTTCTCTCTGGTCTCCAGTCACTGGGTGAGTGACGGAGTGTAAGATTGACACCTTCACTGACAGCTGATTCAAAAGCAAAGCTTTAGTCTGACAGCTTTTCTCAGGGCAAGTCCATATTTGGTTAACTCTCACCATGAAGTGTAGTTCTTATGATAACAGGATTTTATAAGGTTAAGTACTGCCCCCCAAAAAACAAAAGGCAAAATGCAGTAATATTGGTTCAAAATGCAGTAGAGGGCCAGCTAACCACACAACCAAAGACATACAAATACAGTCAACTAGATGGAGTTAAAGTCATCTTGTGAAGCTGCTGAGATAGCTGTGGTTACCCTTAGCTAAAACTGAAGCTAAGATTTAGATAGCTATTTAGTAAGTTTTGTTATTAAAAAAAAGCCATTTTGATGACGTAGGTTATGGTTTCTCGTAATAAGGCAGCAGCTGAATCAGTTCATGTTGGAAGGAAAATAAACAAACAGTTAAACTGCTGCTGAAGGTAGCGTGTTGAACAGCTCTCATTTGCTTTGTAGTTTTTGTCTCCAGTAAATTTAACAGGATTTTGGGAGTTATGCGACCTTTTAGTCCCCTAATTCATACTTTTTGAGTTAAATATGAAATTGATGTGTTACATTTATGTAAAAATAACATTACGGTGTGAAGTTCATGTCACACCATGTGGGAATATGAGGATGGGTTTTGATTTTCTGTCTTTTATGCACAGACTGTAACACTCACTGTAAAATCACTTCATCCATTTCTCCTTAAGACATCCAAATACTAACCAATTACTAAACATATCTACCTACTGCCTCTAGAAAAATCTAGGCTTTTTAAACAAGATCCAAGATCAGAGAAATTGTTTTTGTTCTTAATAATAATACGACCGCTCAAACAGACTATCTTTGACTCAATGAAATAGTCATACGACTGAATGTTTTTTAGAGTATTTTTTATTTTTCTATTTTGTTTGGTTTAATGATTGGGCCAAAAAGAGGCGAGACCTTACCTTCCAAAAAGATCTGAAACCTGAGCAAATACAATTTGTAGGTAGATATTTTTTTTCCGAGCATTATGTGTGGATTGCCCAAAAGCAGAGTTCAGTATGCTATTTGTATTGATTGTTTGGGTTTCATGGCAGTTCAGTTTGCCACCCTTTTTTTTCTCACTGCTTTTCTCACTGCTACTGCACTCTGCCTTAGAGGGCAGTATATTTCTCAGCGAGAGCTTGGTGTTTATTCTCCTGCCGGCATTAACCTTGTAATTATGCAGCATTTGTTTACTTTACTCAAAGCTCTCATATTGTTTACGTGCAAGTGTCTTTTGACAAGAGGGGAATTCCAGCAGCAGATAGCTGGGCTTCAAATCAGTTCAGCAATGGAGAATGTTGAGTTAATCTTCAGCTCGAGAGCCTTGATCAATAATGACTGGAAATAGGTAGCAGCTCCAAATGTATATCCAGCTAGTACTTATGTGTTTGTTAATTGCCAGGAAGCTTCTCTAGCAGTTCCTTTTGTCTGTTGTTTCATGACTGCTGATAAATTAAATATTTGATATTTTAACTTTTTTTATATGCTTTCCTTTTAACCTATCTTCACTTTTCACAGTTTACAAAGCACTTTACATATTTGCCTCTTCGTTTTGCTTTCACACACAAAAAAAAAAAATCAATAATGACTCAGTTTCTTATTAGTTATGTCCACTGGAATTTTAAAAACCCCAAATATTTGTTTGCATGATTCACCTATGCACATATTCCTCAGAATTACTGAAAGACAGCCCTGTTTTCACACTAAATATGAAGGATTGAAAATGATGTGCGACGTGATAAACATTTCTACGGCAACCACGTTATAACGGAAGCCACTTGAGGCCAAATCTTCATAGAAACAGGAAGAAATTATCCAAGATGAAGCACAAAAGTGAAGGGCAGATGAAGAAAAGAAAAGAAATGCAGAAAAGACACAGTGCCACATTTACTATGAAAATGTAGGCTTGGCCCTCACTATTTTCAGGCAGTGGTGTGGAAACTATTAAGAGACTGCAGAGAAGAGGAGCAACAGCTCTAGTGTGAACTGTAACAGCTCAAACAAACCCTCCACAGAGAAACCAGAGCCACCATTACAGGATCTCTCTCAGCACTTTATTTTCTTTGGTGCTCCATAATGACTCCTTGGTTTGAGCCGTACATGGATTTCCGGTACCCGTGAATAGATTGTGTTGTATTTTGAGAATTGCTGATGTTTGCCTATGTATACAGACATTCTGTCCAATGAACAAATTGATATTCAAACAGCTCTTTTATAATCAGTACTAATCCAACTCGTACTCAAAACAAGGTGAACTACCTTTAAAACATAAAAATGGAGTGATTCTTGCAGGGAAGCTCTGCGCCAGTGACATGACTCATTCTAACATGCACACCCTCCCAATTTGGTGGTCTATTTAAGCTGCAAATATTTCCCATGTCCCCCCTTCGCCTATTAGTGACTGCTGCCCTGCTTCAGTATTGCTTCAGTTCCACTACCCCAGCCTCCACCTGTAGGCTCCAGGGGGATTCAAGATATTTGCTCATTACTCCACAGTATCTCTATGTAATCGCATCTGCGGAGAGTGATAAGGTCAGAGCCAACAGACGCCAAACTCAAACTATGTTCTGCTGCTGTAATAAACATTTCAAACATCTCTGACTGAAATGCTATATTTTCTGATGCTTACATTTACTGTATTTGTCTAAAGTTGTCACCATGTAAAGCTGGCCATTTCATCTCTTTGTTTTTTTCCTCATGATTTACAGTATTTACTTCTTTCACGTGTGAAATTTGCTTATGCAAGATATATTTTCCAAAAGCATGTGGCCCTTTGTTGAAAATCTACTGAATCAATGATGTTTGATTGGAATTTAATTGTGATGAGCATATGCATATGAATTATGCATTCTGTGAATTATAATGAATGGCATAGTCATTGACAATGACAACAATCTGTCATATTTTGTTGATTGCAGCTGCTGCTTCCTTTGTGTTCTACCTTTCTCCCACAGTATCTTTGATGAAAAACCTCATTGTAATTTAAGCATTCAGTTTGCTTGAATAAACTGAGGAAAAACATGTTTTAATCAATGCCATGGAAAATAGACTCCAGGCTGACTCCTGGATGTTTTCGTGATTTAAAAACATCTTGTTCAGTTAGTTGAATTAATATGATTATTTTTTGTAAGACTCTGCGCTGGCAGTAGCCATAGCTGGAGGCATTATGTTTTCAGGTTGTCCAACTGTCCGTCCAGTTCTTGTGAACGTGATATCTCGAGAATGCTTTGATGGAATTTTAAACTTTAAACTTGTATCTGAATGTATCTCAGCTCCTTGAAGACCTATTATCTCTTAACTACAAATCTACTACCATACAAGATCTTGACTTTTTATGACCGGCGCTGGCTTGGCTGTGAGTGCTGCCGGACTCATTTGTGCGGAACTCACTGTCGAGAGAGTGAGAAGGGGGATTTCAATTTTTTTCAGTACTGCCTGTTCAGGGAGCAGAACAGATTTTGAATGCAGGAGCTTCTTCACTATACAGACACATTAGATGGTTTTAATACACAGGCTCTGCCTTTTGAAACAACCCCTATGCATATGTGCATCATTGGAATGCAGATCAAGGTGAGGGACTGGCTGCCACACAAACAGAGACGGTTGAATACTAAACTTGCTGTCGCAATAGTTTGTCTCAGAATTTAGTGGTGCAAAGAGACTTATTGTGGAATGGACTGTGCAGCTACTGTATATTTGACCTCCACATGTTCTTGATCGACCAACATATGCAAGCAGTCTGAGATGCTCATATTCAGAATGTTTCCAAGGGAGAAATCAATGGTCTTACAAGTCCGGTGATAGACAGTTATTAATAAGCTATGGCATTATTCTGTTGTAAGCAGCTAATAGATCAGAGGCCAAGGACACTCTGCACACAGCGATTTTAACACACTGATGAAAAGATGACCCTGAATCACAGCTGCAGCAAAAGCCCCTCTATCCACGCATGCTTCCAGGGTGATGGGTGGGGAGATAGGGGTGGGTGGGTGAGAGGTAGGGGTGCAGGTAAATCAAAAGAGGCTGGTGTGCGGATTTCCTAAACCAAACAAGTTGTTCCAAGCTGTGTGTAATTCACCCCACAGATGATGGGTTTTACAGCCTTTTCGCCTGTATTCTATCCAGTGGGGATCTGTAAATCTGTCAAGGAGAGAGTCAATTCCATTCCCCCTGCTGTAATCTCATTTGCCTCTGGTGCCAATGGTGCATCAAATGTCGTTGCTGGCTCCTGTGGTTGGGTGCAGTGCCTGTCCTTCTGCCTGAGTCGAGCCAGGGAGTAAATCCCACCTGTCCCACATGAGGTGCTCCATCAACCACGAAAAAACATTATCCCAGAATGTTTTAAGGGGCTAATGGAATCCTTATCTTTATTTTGCACTGGAAGAATTTAATTACATGCTGTAGTAAAAAGTTCCCCCAGTTTATCAGAGCTACATGCATATCTGTCCTTACTGCAGGTCTCATAGTGTTTCCTGAGGTGATGTCTGTGTTTTAGAGCACGGATTTCCAATCATAGGCTGCAATCATTATAGTCTTCCATCACCGGAGAACCTATTATCTGCATATAGCTTATATCAATGATACATATAATTTTGGCAGTTAGGAATATCCTGGTCCTCCAACAAACACTTAACAAACAGGATTTCACATTTCCCTGCAAATCTGTGTTGTGTTATTAAGAAGAAAATAAGGAGCTGGTGCTGCATACATGCATCTCAATAATATCAAACTAACTGCTTTTACTTTGTTTTCCTTACAGCGTGGAAATTAAAAACAAGCTTTCCACCAAGAAGCTGGCCTTTGTTTTAATTGTTTGGATTTGTGTAATTGTTTGCAATTGTGTAGTTTGTGCGTGTGTGTGTGTGTGTGTGTGTGTGTGTGTGTGTGTGTGTTCAGGGGGCTGCATGTCATAAGCAATTTGTAAGGGTAAAAAGAAAGGCGAAAGAGAAGGTCTGCAAATTAAACACAATAAATACAGCTGGCACATTTTGTTTGGGGAGCGTTAATGGTGAGAAATGTTTTGTTTTCAAATTGTCCAGAAGAATATTTTTGATGACACGGGTCTTTAAGTGGGAGCTGCAAATGCTACCACTTAAGCTTGTTAAAGCGTTTCGATGCTCAGCTATCGAGAGACTGTGATGAGGGAGAAAGCCTAGGAGAAGACGTAGCTGAGGCCTTTTGTGGCAGAACATTTCCTACCATGTAATTTAGGGTGTTGAGTTGCCTTCAAGTTACTGCAAGGTATTAATTATCGTTAATCTTACCAAATTGTGTTGATGTAAGATAAATAAATAAAAGCCCAAATGGCAAGGGCTGTGTGGGTTATTAGAATAGAGATTCACAGTTTACTTCCAATTCCTTATTTTTTTTCTCCTCAATTGATTGACATTAGTTATATTGTTAATTTATATCCATCAACCTTGTGTGCTGTCAATTCCCAAATGGGGAACATTTTCGCTGCTTCCACAATTCAGAAATGATATGCATTACCATCATAATCACAATAAAAATGTATCCTATTGTTTCCATTATTGGTTATCAGTTTTGGTCAGTTTATGTTGCCTGGTGATGTCAAATGTATTTCTAATATACCTATGGTGAGTCAAAATACCCAATAATAAATAAAGTCATATCAGCATGGTGTAAATAACATTAAAACGTCTCCCATAACAAAGTCATACCCAGTTGATACTTTAAGGGTCAGTACACCAAAATTGCAATACTACCTCAACCATAATGACATTAATTCACAGATTTGATCATAATAGTTGCGTTTGACTATTTTGAGTTTTATTAAGATTTATGTGGCAATTTAAAACAAAATCTGTTCATTTAACATGGAACAAATTAAATATATAGATGATAAAAACAAATAAACAAACAAAAAATAAACATCATTTGCACTAGAATCCAACAATAAAATTAAAAAAAAATATATATATATTTGAAAAGGTTCTTTTTAGTTTTGATAACATGCCAGATGTGTCCAACTCATTACTGCAATTATTCCACATAAACAATGCCCTTTGTTGTAACAGTGTTCTTTTGTATTTGTCATCACTGGTGTTTATTTTTTTGTATATGTAGATTACTCTCAGTTATGTGTCTCTCAGTTGGAACAATCCCTGGATACGAGCAGGTTATTGTTGATTTATTAATTTGCACCTTATTTTGAAAAGTTTGAAAATCCACCAGTTCTTTAAATATTCGTGCATTTGTAGGTTACTGTAAGTGGTTTAATTTACATTTCGTACAGATGTTTTTTGAAGTATGAAGATTGGTGTGATTTTGTTGCAGTTTTTGTTGTTTTTAATGTGTTCCCACACATTTCAACACAGTAGCTAATGTCTGGGAGAATCACGGTGTATATAGGAAAGTTTGATTCTAAAGATATTTTTTTCACAATTGCAATTGATTTGGATATTTTAGCTTGAGTAAAGTTTATGTGTAGCCTCCAACTTAATTTGTAGACAATTATTTATGAGAAATTTAATTTCCAAAACTTGGAAGCTGGTGGTTTGATTCCAAAAGATTATACATTTTGTTTTGCTTAATTTCAATGTTAGTATATTTTCATCAAACCATTGCTCATTCTGCTCAACTCCTTCACTTCATCCAAGAGTTGCTCAGTTGTCCCTAAAGCATAATATGTTTATGGAATCTGTGAATAGAATAGTCTTTAGGATTTTGACAATTGACAGATATTGTTATGTATAATATGAACAGCATAAGTCCCAACACGGCTACTTGGGGCACCCCACACATGACCTTCAGGAGCTGTTTTGTATTTCAAAGTATTGGTCCCTATCCTGCAGGTAGCTGTCTTATAATGCTATCTTTGTTTTAGTTTGTTATGAGCAATTTGTGATCTTCTGTATTAAATATATTTTTTTGAAGTTTAGAAATACCCCTGCTGCTATATGTGCGCTCAGAAAGACAGGTATGTAGTTTGAAAGCACATTTGTCTCCAGTTTTGCGCTTTTTTCATGTTACTTGGGAATACACTAGTCTGTAGAAACTGATCACAGATACATTTCAAGGATTTTGCTATATAGTCAATGATATTTTTAACCGTCGACATGTCAATGCCATTCTAGTCTGTAGACTTCTTGCTCTTGACGTTTTTATACATTATTACTAATTGTTTTTCATCAGTTCCTCTTTTATTGTTTCTTAAACTTTATTTGTTTTAGTTCCCACCCCATCGCTGTGACCAGTCTTACGGTATATTTGTGTCTGGCTTATGGTGTTCTTTCCTTTAAGGATTCTTTATATTGTGATTTTTTTTTTTTTTTTTTTTTTGTCTTTCCCGTGTTAGTCATGATTTTTCAGCATCTTTTTGTTTCACTGCTTTCTTCAATAATGGGCAATATTTTTCATAGAGGGCAGTTATTCTAGACAGAGGTATGTCATAGGCTATGTTTACATCTTCCACGTATACATCATTCCTGTTCAATTATTTTTTACTCAAAAAAATCTCTTCATTAAGTAACTGCAATTTCTTGGCTCATTTTCTGTAGAGCCAGCATGAAGGCCTCAACTGTGATTTTGTTCTCTCTGTCTTTGTCTTCCTAATTCTACACACAGAGAGAAGGATCTCTGTATGTCACAGATCATATTAGATCCTGTGGAATAAAGACAGGTTAGGAAAAGTTAAACAAGCTGCTATCAAGCTGCTACAGAAAAGCCTTACAACTTCTGGTATTTTACAACATGTTGGATATTTTGCGGTCTGGATTGCACAACACCCAAACTGGTAGCCTGGAATGCTCTGGAAGAGTAAATGTGTTTGCTGCCACAAAGTAATGAGCATTTACTGATTTCCTTATTTAACATGCCAAACAAATCCAGGTTAATTTTGGCCCCTGCAAATCCAAAAAGGGTAACATAAAGGAACATTTTTGAATTACATTTTTGAATCCTTTGAGCCATAGACATCCTGCATTCATCCATCGTGGCATAATAAAACCCAAACTACTTCTAGATTAACTGTTTGCATAAAATGATGTTGGTGTACTGACCCTTTTAAAATGAACTGAATCTTTGTACTGTTGGTGGGGAACAACACACTACAAAATAATGCTGCTTTTATTAATAGTTTTGAAATAGATGAAGTACATGAATATTGACATGTTATTTTTAGTTTCAGCTGCTCTTTTACTGTTTTTATCTGAGAACTGATTTGAATCCACTGTGGCGTAAGACACATTATGCTGGTTTATATCAGCTACAAAGAAGAAAATAGCTAACTCTCTTCTTCATGTACTCAACTATTGTCTATAATAAGCAATAAAGACACAAGAAGGTGATGGTATGTGAGAAACATAGGTGCAATCTGTGCACAGGAGTTGCATTTTTTTTTTTCTCAGGCAGTACACATTAAAGCGTGGGGAATGTCTCCTTGTTCAGGCAGCCATCCTGCACTGAAATTGGCATCGGAAATCCGATAAATGAATAATGAATAAAAACATGTGGGACCGTGTCTGCAATTACACTAGAAATGATGCTACTCTAATTTAAATGTTGACATATTTATCCATACATATCTAATACACAGTATTTCTTAAACTAATAGTCTGTTGAACCATAAGCACGGTAATGCATTACACCACAGTGTTGGGACATTTTCAAATTTAGAACATAGTCCCAGTACACAGGAAGAACGACAGCATCCATTTGTTTGTTGATTCATTCATATATTCACATGTCAAGACTGATTTCGTGAAAGCTGCAGTCTTGATGAAATTACAATGAATGACCTGATGAGGGCACTGAAATTATGGATTAAAGGAAACATTTGTTTCCTCTTTGCCCCGGGGGGGGGACGTCATCATTTTTAGGGTATGGCATGTTTATGGTTGCCTCGTTAAGGAAATCATTTAAACTCCAAAGGTGCAGAAGTGTAACTGAAATGTCATTTGAGGCAGACTATGTTATTTCACACAGATGGTGTCTGAACACCCAAGGACACCACACAGCACAGATAAAATTGAGTGCCCATTAAAGATGACTAAAGAGGATACACTTATAAAGCATTAAGATGAATCCCCAGCCAACGATAAACCACTGTAGTTTGTCAAAAGTAAGGACGTCAATCAACAGTAGCAGTTAATCAGGTAAATACTGTAAGCCTACTGTTTTGTTTAATCTTTCCAATAGAAATCTGCAGTCTATACTTAATCTCTGCTTAAATCTTCTTTGTCTGCGTGGTGACTCTTGTGCTTGTCCTTTTCACTGAATAATTGTACAGTCACTACTCAAAGGCCTGAAAATGATTTTTACATTGATATTTTTCTTTGACGTTAATCTATATTTGTAACTAATGAGACAGAAGGTTTAAAACATTTTCTTCATTTGTATCAAAAACAGAGCATTTATTTATCTTCGTTTTGTGGGTGTTTATTCAAATAGAGCACATCTCTCATATATTTAATAACAATGCTGTCAAAAGTAACTGGGCCGTTCTTTAGTCCACTTTGGTAAGTTTGAAAGACAATGTCACCAAAACAGGCAGTGCCCTTTTTTTTTTCCTTCTCTTTGGCTCTGTTGGTGACATCTGGTAGCAATAAAACTACACCATCAATTCATTAATATAAATGTCAAGGAAGCTGGGAAGTCATACATTAACATGCAAATTACGGTGCCAGTTTTATCTAAAGGTTATTGTTTTAAACTCAATCTTATTTTTTGAAACTCTTGTGATGGTGAGCAACTTATGCACTTCTGTTACTTTGCTATATGTTTTTGAAAAAAGCATTCATTAATCAGTCTTTATATAAATAACAGAATTGAAGTGCTAATTATCTTCACCCATTCATAAACATTTCAGGCATTTTGTGCAGATAAACACCGACATTGTGGTTCGAAGATGATGAATCCTAATGACCTTATTATCAAATCTGATAAAGACATTCAATATCTTTGGAGGTTAAACTCATATATTTCCTATATGTTGAGATTTCCCTTTAATTCAAATACCTGCTGAACAAATAACATTCCCACGAGCCTCAGCTGTACTTTTTTTATGAGCATGTTAAAATGGTATCTGTTGGCATGGCACAGTATGCTGACTACTATGACACCTTCTTTGGCTTTTTTGACTAATTAAATGCTGTTTTCATACAAAGTTGAAAATGCATTTGTAAGCCAACTCATGAGTGGAGAAACTCACAAAATTATATTCTGCGGGAGAAAGGCAAAGATGTCTCTGCATGCACACACTTCCTAAAGTACAGTCAAGAAATGCACTACATACGTGCTCTCCAACTTGACTGTCAAGGAGGTGTCTCGGTGCCCTTCACTGCTTGACTGAGCAAGAGGATTATTTCTGCGGGTGTTCAGGGGGGGGGGGGGGGGGGAGTTATGGTGACAGCTGGCTGACACAGCAAAAATTGGGGGTGGAATGACATTCTTTAAAAACTGTGTGGGGGGAGCATGACCCTCTCAATGCATAAAGGATATGTAACACGTAATCAAGCCTATATCACTGCTGAATCAAGCCAGTTTATTCATTTTGCAAATATATTACAGCATCATTTTTCATTTCTAAAGGTTTGACAGAACAAGTTGGGAAATGCAAGCCAGTATTTGTTTAGCTAAAAAGTGTGACTGCATAGCCAACCATAACATGTGCCTGTGACCCACATAATACCCCTGAAAATACCTCAAATTTATACCAGAAACCAAATGCTCCTTTTACAGTCACTATACTTTATGCACTCATTCAATTGCTGCCAATTTAACCTAAACTGTAACCATTCAAATCTAAGCAAAGGTTTTTGCAGCATTTATTTATCAAATTGTTGCTGTGCGAATATATTGCACTGATAGGAAATTATTAAAGATGCATGTTGATTTAAAGCCCTTTATCCAGACCAATGTTTGAGCTCCTACTGTATGTCCAACACTGCTAAAAGGTCTAATGTGTGGAAGCATCATCTGCCCTCACTCTACACTACAAAGCCATAGTATTTGGGGATCTGACACACTTGTGCTCCCATTTCAACACAATCCTTCACTCTCCCACTGCCCTGACAGGCGTCATCAACTAAAAGGTAGGTCTGAGGTTGGCATTTAATCTCAATGACCCCTCTACCATGGCACAAGATGCAAGTAATACAGCAGCTGTATCATCTTTAGATAGGAGAACAGAATTGATGGGTAACCTAGAAGTGTCCAGGTTTTGTGTGGATGTGTGTGTGTGTGTGTGTGTGTGGGGGGGGGGGTGTCTAGCACCGTTGCCATGCCCCTACTATCATCTTTTTCCCAGTTTCTCACTTGGCTCTTCTTTTTTCATTTTTCCATCCAGTGTACACAGAGGTTTGTAGCGTTTGTCACTGCTAGCTGCATATGTTTGTGTTTTGTCCATCTGTCACAAGTCCACCAAATTATCTTTGCAACTGTTTAAGCTTGAGCAGTAGAGACAAACCATGAGGCAAAAAATAAATCCATGACTTTTACTTTGAGGAATGGAGGTGTAGCATCAGTCATGCTGCCACTTATTTTTTATTGTGTGTGCGCTCATCTTTACAAGCAAAGCCATGACATCCTGAAACAAATCAGACTAATTTGATGAATGTGAAATAACATGAAACGGAGATGGAGTTACATTTTTATTATACATGATATGGAGAAGTAGAAGTAGAAATTGTACTTCATGTATTTGCTTTGTTTGACTGTCAGTGCTTGACTAAGTAAATGCGATTTTATGATATTACCCAAACTGACATGAGATCATCTGGCTGTAAACAAGGTAGCTTTTTTTCTGTGAAGTATTACACACTCCGCATTGGATCAAGAGGGCGTTTAGGTCTATTTATCTTGTTTTGTTTTGATGGCACATTACAGTGTGAGTTCATAATTTCTCCTGTAACTGGGCAGCAGATTCCAGCATTGCCAACCCAGTCCTCAGTGTTTTGCTGCAGAAGATAAACAGTAAAATATATCATGTGAGTGGAAGGCATTAATAGCACACTATGCAGTATGTGAACTGTAGTCAAGGTCAACCACACGCTGCACTGCATCACTGCATCACACCAGTATTTTATCGGTCTCAGATTCACCTGATCTTAATGAGCACTGCATTTGGTAACACTAAATAACATGAATGTAATCATATGCAATGATACGTTATATCTTAAATGCACTTTTAAAATAGCTGTGGCACATGTGTACTCACAGTTAAGTATGTAATAAGTATATACTGTGAAGCAGATATTTTCATAATTGTCCTTAGGTTTATTAGCAACATAAACAATTCAACCTATTGTGCATTATTTTATTTTTTTTAAATGTTAAAATTTCCGCTGAATTAAATTTCATAGACAGTCATATGTCCGTTTTTCAATCGAAAATATATATTTTTTTTAAATGTGTTGCAGCTCTGTAGCTGTTATGTAGCTAACACAAGCAGATGTAACATTTGCGGCTACGTTTGTAGGGTTATTGTGCTGCAGATGAGCAGCGGAACTGAGGTTAGCAGCACACTTTTCATGACTCATTCAACAAGCTAAAGTACAGGACAGGACATGCATTCATGTTTTGCATTTAAGATAAGAAAAAGACTTTAGGAGGAAAGTTCAGGTTGGTTGTTTTTCAGAGTCTTTGCTTCTTGTGTTGTGTAGTAGTACAGAATTTAACCCACATTCGCTCTGCCAATGATACAACACTAATGTTAATGTTACTACTTGATGCAAGCTTGGACTGGCTGTTTTGAAATAAGCTCTCGGTCAATGTACACAGACACCAGGACAATACTTTAAATAAATGAATGCAAAACTAGAGAGCACCATCATTACAGATGTTGTTCAGCTTTCAGCTATCGTTCTGGTGTGCAAGTCGTCCTATGCCATGGGGAAGATCACTAATAGTGCTCACTTTTAAATTAGCCCAAGCAGCAACAACAGTGAAGTCTCTCATTGGTTTGTGAAGCATATTTGGACGAGCTGGGGAGGAGCAAGCGGGGATCTGACTCCATCTGATTGGAAACCTGAGGCCACTTCACCTCGCCCACAGATACGGCCTGTTAATCAAACTGCCACTTTTTGAGGCTTAATATGTAATTAATTATGGGATTATATGGACTGCTGGAAAACTATTAAGAAGGATTGACTTTAGCGAACAGCAGCTAACTGACTCGGGGAAATGTATTGAAGTAGAATGGGAGTGTGGAGCCAGAGCCTTTTGGACCCAATGCAGCTGTCATTGGTATTGCAGTTTGAGGGCACTTCTCCATTGTCCTCATTTTTTTGTCTCATGATCAACATCCACTTTTATATACACTCTATTATTTTGCCTCCAAATTTGTTAAATAATCTGGCTAAACTGTTGGTTTCAAGACTCAGTTTAAAGCCAAATCCACATTGTCCAAAAAGTAATGACAGGATATCAACAGATTTTAATTAAATCAGCATCAATAATTCATGACTCATTTCTGGCTTTATGTGCTAACCAAGTAGGGAGCCCTATAATAATATAGCATTATTTTCAAGTCAAAGCTCCTACAGTAATGTTCACCCATTTTCCTCTTGAATATGCATACAAATCCTCTGCCTAAAAAGTGACTAAGTTTGGGTGGCCACAAGGCTTTGCATATTTCTTTGGTTAATGTATTATTAGTCACAGTAAGCTCCTTTTTCCATTCCCGTAGGAGAGCTTGTAGAGGCTTGATTTTTGTCAACAAAAAGAATATATGTGTACACCTTCCCGTCTTAAGCTGACACTTTTATAAAGCTTTTCTGAAAAAAAGGCCGCGGAGCAGCAAAAATGTGTTTATTAAAGTGCCTCTACTCAAGGGAAGTAAACTGTGTGTGTGGGGTTAAAAAAAAACTGCTGAGATGAATAAACAAACAAGCCCACACCATTGCTATTAATAATTACTGAGCTGCTCCCCAGCTCTCCAGATTATTAAGACATTTAACATAAAGTGCTTCCTTCATACTCTGTGTTTATACCTTATATTGCTTTGACCTGTGTAAATGAGTGAGTCCATCACCTGAAGGGATTTTGTATTTTTTGTATTGGTTGCTCTGGGTGACCACATCATCGTCATGGATGTGTTGCTGTATGATTACATGTGGTGCCTGTGAAAGTCCTGCTGCCGTGCTGGATGGAATGTGTTTTTTGATCTTCTGGGGTTGGGGGGTGAGGACTGCAAAAGTGCACTTACCTCGTCTCGCAGTCAGGCAGCCATAGCTAAAGGGTGATGAAGATGATTTTGCCAGCATCAATCTCTTCATTAGAAAGTAATGGTCACTTCCACGTAGGGGATGTCTAACACCTAAGGGCCACTTTGGCATTGATTGCTCGAGCCCACTATGATTACGATCTCGGCAAATGCTTGCTTGGGTGACTGTTGGGGAAAACGGGTGGGACAGAGCACGAGCCTTTTGGCGTGCCTGATTAGATGCCAATTGGAAGTCTCTCCCAGACCATAACCACCCATCTTCAAAGCCATTCAACAACCACAGTGTCTCTCCCACAGCTGTTATCACAACTGTCTGTTCACTCTTAATTATAATTTTTCTCGAAGAGCCCAAACCCCCAGTCAAGTGCTTCCTGTCCACACATCTCCAAGTGCTCCAAAGCCATTATTTAGACATGCAATCATTTGCACACAGTCGGGACATATTGTAAAAACACATTCTCACTGTCATTTTTACTCTCACCAGGCACTTATGAGAACCAAGTGTAGGCTGAGCTTATTTCTGCACTGGGAGAAATGTGTGTGATTAATGTGTGAAGGATGTATCACACATTTTAAAGCATCCAGAGGTATTGTCCAGAGGCATTCGTGTTGTTTTCACCACACACAGTAGCTCAGTGTGCCCAGCTGAGTCCTTTGCTGAGATCGTCCCTCTGTGGCACTGGCTCCAGTCTGCTAGGTGATATTTCTTTAATGCCAATGACTAAGACCTCATTACCCGAGCTTCCCTTGTGGACAAAGAGGGTCTTAGAGATGGAGGATGGCCATCTGGAAGTCATCAAGAGGGATCACAGTGCAGAGCAGCAGTGATAACCGTTTAGCTTGCTGTCCAGAGCACCAGCATGATCCATTTCATGCACATCTGGCCTGTGGTTCCCAACTAAAGTGTAAATTACACTGTAGATGATGTTGACGACTGCAGCTTATCTAAGGCTGCTGTTTGCTGCTATATCAACTTTGTTCCGGTCATTTTCTCAGGATCAACCATCTTTCTAGACAATCGAACAGCTTATCATTAATTTCTTGTCAAGACAAGCAACGGAAATGTCTGCGGGGCGTTCAGCTCGTTTAGTTCTCTGTGGTAATATCATGTTTTAAAAAGATTGAAAAGCACCTGTTGTGTATGTACAGTCATTGTGTGTGAATCACAGTTATAAATGGCAGTGGAAACAAAGATGACATTTGTTATATAAAATTGATTGGTTTGCAGCAAAGAAGGGTTACAACATAAAAAATAAAGCATCCTGCTGTCTGAACCATTACAGACTAATTAGGCCATAATTTATGATTAAAATCTTCTATTTTCTCAAGATGAAGCATATCTAATATTAGACACAAGTTTCATAAAAACACAGACTCACTCGTACTAACAAGGAAATTATTTCTCCTTCTGCACATTAACAGTGTGGTGGCTTTGCAGAGCGATGCTACATGCTAAGCTTCTTATTTCAGTTGGTGACTTGCAGTTTGAAGTTTGTCTCACCTGTTTTGTTTGGTGTACTGGATGTTCGAACAGCATAATGCAAATTTGGCTTTTCTTACACCTGATCGTTGTAACTGCTACAGTGCAGAGCTAATTAGTTAGTTTGTGAATCAGCTAGAATTCTTCTATGCTCTCAATGTGCACAGGATTTGTACCAGCAACATTTTAGCCTCACACACATGTCCTTTCAAACATTTGAAATCCATATAATTATGAAACCATTTTGTGTTCTTTATAACCAGAGCTAAATGAGTTTTATTTTTGAATGGTGCATATACTGGCATAGAATGATAGCCGTCTCATGCAATCTTGAAATATGAGCACTTTGTTAATGTCTTCAGTATGACTACAGAATGCCACAAGTACTGAAAAACCTGTAAGGTCAGTCTGACTAATTGTCATGATTTGCAGTAATGGGTTTGATTGCTGTGTAGCATCACACCTAAGCCATAGTCTGTCCTGTGCTGAAGGCGTTGCGGTTTCTTCTTTTAATAACCATCCAGGTTTGATTGACATGTGTGCAGGCATGCCTAATAGTGGTCATTAAACCGATAATGATGATTAGCAAGCCAGTCCTGTAGAGAGCTGATTAGCAGTGACATTATGACATACTAAACATGGGACGCATTCATCTATATCAGTCTTTCTCACATACACTCCTCATGTCAGTCTTTTTAACTTCATTCCAATTAGCAACAAATAAAGGGTTCTTTGTTGCCTTCAGACTCATCGGAAATCTCGTGTTTTCTTAAGACCCCAAATCTGCATCCCCGACAGAATGTCAGTTACTGTCGAGGTAGAAGTGGGAGACTGTGCTGAGTGGATGTGTTTTAACAGCCACGCACTGCTGCAGTAGGTCATGCTAGGAAGCTGTCCAGTCTGCTCCAGTGGAGTCGATGGAGGTTAAGCACTTTGGTCAATGACATCTTGACATTATTTGAAGCAGGAGTGTCAATTTGTGGCTTCACTCATCTTTTCCCTGCGGTCCCCTGATTCAAACCTCCTAATTAGGCCTGCATGATTACTATTAATCCATGTAGACATTTTGATCACCAAGTAGCTAAATTCTTGTTTTCACTCTTTGTTTACCTTCTAATTAGTACTTCATTTTGTGGCACAGCGAAGACAAACACAATTTCCACATTATCTCTATTGATGTATGATCAGCTTTAATACCCAAATAACTGAAAACATTACACTCTGAAAATGAAAACATTATAATTTAAGATCCACTCCTAAACAAAAAATGTGTACTTTTCATTGACAATGTTATCGTGAAATCCAGGGAAGAGTCACATGCTAATACTGTGCATGGAGGTTTGGGTAGACGGTAGTGATGTAATGCTCAAAGCAGACGACTCAACACAGTTTTTGAACTTTGAAGCACAGGTATATCTTTTAGATTTGAACAAATCGTGCTTCTTTTATTTTGTTATTATTTCAAGCACTGATGCTAATTATGCTAAGAGGCTACTCTACTGATCCCAGGTGCTGGTCTCTGTTTTCCTTCTGCAACAGCATCCCATCGTACCCTCTGGTTGTAGCAGAATAATGGCTGGAATTACAGCAGGAATTCAGATTCAGACCAAAACAAAAATTCACTGCAGGAGAAAAAACAAAACTGAGTCTCACTTGTTGTTTTTCCCTAAAAGCAGTTGCTTCTAAAAGCAACTCTTGCAGCTAATATTTAAGAGACCACAGCACAGACAGCAGGGAGCTCCAGCTGTGAACACTAATCGGTACATCTAATAATTTTGACAGAAAATTAGAGAGTGAATAATGCAGTTATTTTATTTACAGTGGACATAACTCATATATTGTTTCAACAACAGATGGTCTACCTCAAGGTCCCACTGGAATATAATATAACATAATTTAATTTAATTTAATATAATATAATTTAATGTAGGTCTAAGTTCTGTGTGCTGGGAGTGCATGTATGTGTGAACCAACTTTTTGGGTAATTTGGTGAACACAAACGCAAATGCATCTGCGTAACTCATATACTCAATGCTCCAACATACTGAAGTCAGGTGCTTGAACAACGTTGACAAGTGAGAACTACATTAAGCACACTCAAAGTTCCTGAGGCAATTATTTTCTACAATGATGTAGAATAATGTGCTTGAAATGTCACTGGTGTCAATAAATGAATTGCATCGGGAGTGTGCATAATTCACTTTCCAGTCATTAATTAAATGGCCGGGGCTGCCGTGCGTAAATTGCCCTAAACTACCTTGTGCAATTAATGCAGAGTCGCATTCTGTGGCCTTGCATGGCTGGGTAGATTTCTAAACCAGATAAGAAGGTGCAAAGGATTTGGAATTGTTACCTCATCCATCCATCCATTATCTACTCCCGCTTTATTCTGAACAGGGTCACGGGGGGCTGGAGCCTATCCCAGCCCACTTTGGGCAGGTAGCCAGTCTGTCACAGGGCCAACACACAGAGACAGACGGAAAGAAACACCATTCACGCTCTCTCATTCACACCTATGGGAGATTTATAGAATCACCAATTTACCTGACATGCATGTATTTGGACGGTGGGAAGAAGCTGGAGTACCCAGAGAGAACACACAGGGAGAACATGCAAACTCTACACAGAAAGTCCCCTGGCTGAGGTTCGACCCAAGAACCTTCTTTCTGTGAGGTGACAGTGCTAACCCCTGCACCACTGTGCTGCCCATGAATTGTTCCCTCTTCATACATAATTTATATGCAATTAATTTGTAGGCAACACACAAGATGCAAGGTTGTATTAAAAAAAAACCTCCTATTTGAATTGTAAGTGGGATGAAATATGACATGCACCTAACCTGTCTGTGGGCGTTTGGATACGTCGGTTCATGTGCGCTCTCGCCCACTGAATCCACAAAGTCCTTTTTGCACCGCAAAAGCGCATCCTTACTGACACACCCGTTGCTCTGCCGCTCCACCCATCTCCGCACGTTCGGGTTCATACTGACCTTCGAAAATAGCAACTCGGCGCCATTGCAGAAAAAAAGCCCCTTGCGCTTTACTAAAATGCAAATGCGCCTGGATCTGGGCTCAGACTCGCTCCGTGCTGGCACGGAGATAAGGCCCATGTTGTCTGGCCGCCTGATGTATGAAAGCTCAGTATTCCTTATTAACTTTGTTATGATCTCTATTAACTACCAAGAAAGACATCTGGCTCTTATGGTGCTGAATCCTCAACAACCTTCACCAGAATGTTGATTATAACGCAGCCTGACTTTCCCCCGACCATTTTTCTGCATGTCTTCAGGCAACACGCTCTCCCTTATTTATTGATTTGATCCAAATGGTGATTGGGAGTGTTTTGTTAAACAGGTGTTTCAGACTGAGAGCATTAGATGTCACCACAGGAGGCTTTACCGCGCTCATTCATTAATGTGTCAATTTCCCCCAGGTGAGATCGACATGGGCACGGACAAGTGCCATATAGAGTCTGTAAAGAGTCAGAGCCTCCATTATGAGCTGCAGTGCTCCAAGCAAGTCAAGTGACACGACTGCAGATCATCTGGAATGTGCTGCCTGGAGGCGCGTTGTTCTGGATGGTGACATCCCATTCTCTTCCTTTCAGGATCTGGACTATAAAACAACTTTGAGGCGGTCCAGCATGAAGCGCACTCACTTCCTCTAGTTTTATACTGCAATGAGCTGGCAGGGAGGGCCTTGATTTAGTATAGTATTCATATAAAACCCCTGCAAACTAAATACCACATTTTGCCATTTTGAGTCTGCAGTTGAGAGAACACAACAGTGTTGTACTAAGTGGTGTTCTCACAGATGGTTCAGTGTGTTTTAATTGTACAAAGAGTCTAGAGTCTATAATTCAATGCAATAATGAGTGTAGGTCATCATATTTAGATGTATAATATATAATGTTTGACACCTGAAAGAGTTTTTTGAACTTTTCAGGCACGGACACAAACGATTAACTTTCACACTGAGAGTCAAACTATATAAAATGTGAATACATCAACCTGATGATTAGAAAAGTAGATCAATTCAGATTTGAATCACGGTTAAATTGAAAGTGTGCAAATTAAAGTGTAAAAGCGGTACAGCATGAAAATGGAACTGTACATTCACCAGTTTCAGCATTTGTGATTCACGTCAGTATGAATTCATTACCTGCACTGTACAGATTGAAAAAAATGAAGAGAAAGTGCTGAGAAGCCAAATGTTGGGTATTGAAAAGGACAGGTGAATGCTGGGATTAAATGAATGAGAGCGGGAGCTGTTGTAAGTACATGACTAAATAACTTCATGCACACATTATTTTCAGCAGGGCTGTCATATGTCATACTACAAATGTGAACAGGCATAAGAGACTTCTATTAGGCTGCTGACAGACTGAAAAGCCCACAGTAATTACGCAAAAACCAAGCAAGCATGACTTTTGGTGATTAAAACAGAAGAAGCCTCTCTACATGTTCACATTTTATTCTATCAGCAATTATAAGTGTGGATCAACAACGGAAACATTACCTCTTTATTATTAGTTATGTGATGTTCAAAGTAAGATACTGCTGGTATTAAAGGTCTGAGATCAGTTATTTAACATATAGCTACATTTAGTTATAATACTGTACTTCTGATCAGTCTCAAAGGTTACAGCCAATACTTATGTTTTCGTACAAGCAGCTATTGTTTACTGTTATGTTTGGTATCATGACTTATTGGTCACAATGCCAATACTGAATCGGCTTTAGCATTGTGGCAATAAACAAAGTAGAAATTAAGTATTTAATTTGTACCAGTTTTCATTCCAGGCAGTTGATTCATATTCTTGTGGAAATAAATTCTAAGTCATCAGCAGTAAAAACACTTAAGCTGTCCGGTAAACAATAACAATGAAAAAAAAGAAACTGCAGAAGCACACAAGTAGGCATCTCTTGCCATTGGAAATGCAGTGTGTTTCCATATTCTTCCAGATCAGGTGTATTAAAAAAGTCACCCAAACCTTGCCATTTCAAAATACTTCTTATTATGTAAAATGATAAAGGCCCTGAAAATCTATTTTCTCAAACAGCCTCTTCCTCTGAGTGATGAGTGATGAACCGGCAATTTTGGTTATTTTGCAAAATATTTCTGTATTTGTGCTTTAGATTTTTTTCCTCATTACACCAATCATTTTTAAAAAGGTCTTTTCAAAAATAATATTCAAATCAAAACTGGATGAAGTTCAAAGTTCAGGATCTTTGTCGAATGGCCAACAGTTTCAGGCATGGCACTGAAAGGCTTCTCCTGAAAGATTGACAAAAAAAAGGAAAATCTAAGAACAATATTTTTACCGAGCACATTCACAAATAATACATCTGCATGATTTCTTTCTAAAAATGTAGTTTTCCAAAAGGAATTTTAGAATATTTTTATATAATTATAAGCACGTCCTTCTTTCATAATTGTACAGGACATTTTCAAGCATTTATTAGCAAAAGTAAAAAGAGATTATGCAAATAAAGGGAGTGTAAAATGCAGCAATGATTCGTGGCTAGAGTAAAATCTGGGATGTTGTGGTCAGCTTGAGCCACATCACCAATCAGTACTTTCAATCGGAGACTTTTTATTGCATCCAGATCATTGCTCCAACTGTACTGTACTACATTTTACTCTTTGAGGAATTATGACTTTTTCTTGCACGCTCTTTTCTGCACCTATCCATGTCACCTTGTCTGTGGGATTCTTTACAGCCCTAACTAAACTGTATTGTACCTGGGGGGCACTACATGACACTCACATGTTCCCGTACTCGCTTGCCTGCGTTTCTCTGTCAGAAGTAACGTTACATTAATCCTATAATAATGTTAGAATGGCTCTAAAAGGACACAAAGACAACACACACAGGCTCACAATGACACAACCGAGCTTTGAAAGTCAAATCCTTGCAAACCAGTACTAAATGCAGGCCGGGAGCCAAAATTACATCAGTAACACTCCAAGGAGTGAAGAGCCTGTCGATGTGATGTTAGCATCAGCAAAAACTCCTTCGGATACAATTCAGTTTAACCCCAGAGCATACTGTAAGTATGATTTTATGCTACCATGAAATATTCAGTCAGACGAAACAATCTGACTTTCTTATGATCTTGGACAGTTCATTGGAGAATGTCTGAAGTTCCATTTGCTAAATGAATACAGTTGAGAAGAGCTTAATTATGGAGCTGCACGCCATGACTTCCTGTATCCGTTTAAAATGAAAAAGTCTTTGCTTCAAAGTATTCATTTCATAATTTAAATGGTTGTCCCCTTGAATAAACACTTTGATGTTGTGAACATCAGCAATATATACTTGTATCTTTTATTCTATGGAGAAATTTAGTTGTACTCAATGATTTGATGATACCAGCCGGTACACACATTAACATGTGGATTTGGGAGGACTGGAACTTGTTTTTTCCCACCTTAAGCAACGATCAATCAATCAATCAATCAATCAATCAATCAATCAATCAATCAATCGGCCAAACCTAAAATTCCGTATGTGTCTTCACTGTGAAGTGCAAAAAACGGAACTTCCTGATTTACATGAGCCTTAATTGACAGCCATTCCTTCCGTTCACAGGCTTGATTAAATATTGCTCATCCGGCCACTGTAAGCTTTCAGGCATTGCGGTTTCTTTTGCTTTTAACCGGCATTGGGGGAACAGTATGGGACAAATAATCTATATACAGATTCAGTGGCTTAAAAATTGCTTGTCCAGTTCACCTGCATGCTTAAGAGCCACATATTGCAACATGTCCTTCTGCCGTGTTCTTCACAATCCACTATTGTGGAGGTTGATTGCTGAAACAAGATAAAGTGTAATAAAGCACATACCGTCACTTTTCTTGCGGCATTTCCGAGGGCTGCCATGGCAACCATTGTGTCTGTCCTTTTTCTTGGTATCACCTCGATTCACTGCCTCCCCCTGTTCAGAGAATGTGTAGTTAACACAATTTTCAGAGAAATCAGAGCTGGTGCCATGATGTTGTGGGCTGTGTGTGTGTGTGTGTGTGTGTGTGTGTGTGTGTGTGTGTGTGTGTGTGTGTGTGTGTGTGTGTGTGTGTGTGTGTGTGTGTGTGTGTGTGTGTGTGTGTGTGTTTAAAAAAAAAAAAAAAAAAAACACCCCCTCTCCCAAAAAACAAAACAAAACATACCGTTCAAGAAAATGGTTCTCCGTTTTTTGACCCACTTTTAATTGACTCAGGACCACATTTACGCACCTATATGGATTACAAACATAAAGATACAATTCATAACAAAACATTGGCACCTGATGCAGATGAAATGCAATATAAATTACTTAGACAACTTCCACCACCTGTATTTTTTATTTCTATTGCTCAGAGGTTGTTAAAATGAAATCAGGGTAATGGAGCATTGATAGCAGTGTGAGAGAAATGATGTGGTCTGAAGCACTCACTGCCCAACAGATATGAAAGGAGACACATCGCAATCTGTAAATGTTAAGCACAGGCTTAAATGTTGATTACTTAGCTAATGTTTGCACCCATTCATCTCAGGCTCGCCTCTGCCTCTATTACAAGCAGCATGACTTCAGATTGTGAATGAATTGAATAGAAATTGAAAATTAATAGTATGAACTACAAACCATAACATATGCATTGTGTGTGTGAATTAGACAAAGGTAGAGAATTGCAACACACCTTTTTATTTTTGTTCCTCAATAATAAAATACATGTTTATTTAATTAACAATATGAAGCATTGTCTGCAACAGTGTGTGGTATGGGTCATGTCGCTCCATGACAGAGCTCTCTGACTTTAATGGCTGCTCTGCTTTAACTGCCACTTATCTTAAAGCAGCTAATAAAGACATGCTTTTTATGTTTTATAATGGACATATTTATGTAGTGTTGACATGAAGTAGTTCATCACAACATGCACTACATAACTAGTAACCTATTACTATGTCAACAGTCTATTGGCATTTTAATGTGTTAGCCACTGACACAGTGTGGTAGTGAAGTAATGGCAATGAGACATTTCAGCATTTGGGTTTTGAAAACAGTAATAGATTGAGAAATATGCTATTGAAGTGATGTGAGGCGATCCCATTGACACAAATCTTCCTCCAAGATGAGCTCAACTTCCTGCCTGGCTTCATATGGCACTTTATTGTAGCATTTATTTATTTTGTTACCCTAAACATATTTATTTTTATAGATGGCATATTTATTTGTATCAATTTGAATAAAACTTCATTCCATAGTTTTAAGAATGCTGGGAACTCCCATTGTTTGAACAAGACTGCGTTTGCAGTCTGCCATCATCGGGTATTATTTAGACTTTTGATTCTGGTGATAACATAATTACTTTCTATATTCAGAAAAAGTGCATTTCCCCCAATTTACTCAATTTACTGAGCTTAGGTATCAATCATTTGATGTGAGAATTGATCGTAGAACAGACAAATTAGAATTTTGAAGTGTCTATATTTCAATATTAATCACCACCACACTGCCTGGAACCACTAGCTATAATGGTAAATGCTAAAAGTCAGTGTGAAAGCAGGTCAATGGACATTCACTCCCATTGTTAATTCATTATTATAATTTCTTACCATTTTGTTCATTTAACTTTTATGGTAAAAAAAAATAGCAGCTAAACATTGTAAGTTAACAAGCATGTATAAGTAAGTAGCGAGTAAAGTTAATTTAATATAGCACAACATCCGGTTTGTAGACGAGTGTGAGGGACAGCCAGTAATCCATGGTCAGCAGTATTTGAAGTTTTCTGTCATCTGTAGAGGCAAATACTACTGTTCAGGCTGTGTATGCCGCCTTATTACAAAGTAAGGAGCCATTGCCACTGCTGCTTTTATTGATGCTGTGGTCCTGCCATCTGAAAATAGTTTACACCATTGGGGTTGTGAGGCTTTGTGCTTTCAAACAACATATTAAATTCAAAAAATACGATGATGGCATTCAAAATACAGCCACAGAATTTCACCTGACCCCTACAAAAGTCAGTAAATGCTAATACAGTTTGGATGTTGAAGGAGCACATTTATTCCAAAGTTTTTACTACATTTAAGTCACACTTGTTTTTACACTCAATGTGGACAATCTGGGCAATAATGATGAAGACACTTATAGACCTTTCAATAATATATTTCTCCATATTTCTTGTTTGTTTTATTGCTCATTAATTCAGCATTTCATTTATAAGAATGAGGGAATTTAAAGGGATGTGTTACTTCTTGTCTCAGACGTTAAAAATCATGTTCAGTTGTAGTTACTGTGATGTTTTCAGATATCAGGCAGATTCTAAATTAGCCATCATTGAAAAAAAAAAAAAAAAAAAAAAAAAAAATCCCCCATAAAAGCATGCAATCTTTAATGTAGTGATTCGATAATTACCATAAAAACCAGTAACCATTTTTGATAATTGTTGTGCTTCAGGCAAAAAAAAAAAAAAAAAAAATAGTTCTCTGCTTCCAGCTTTTAAAATATGAATGTTCAACACTGTATAATGCCAGTGTGTACTATACCTCTCAGCCCACTAGGGGATACTGTGTCAGTGTCATGTTTTGCCTTCGGGAGGCGGAAAAGTAAGGTGCCTATGGATTAGCCACCAAAACCCATGTGGTTAGGTTCAGCAACACATGCAATCATGGTTTGGGTTACCAAAAGTCATTTTACCTGATAATGTTATATATGTCACCATAAGTTAGTTTATGTGTTTTGTGTAAATTCAATTTTTTACTTATATTAAGTAAGTAACTTGTGTTGCGCATCGCCTTTTTACGGACTGGAACCCGCCTACTGGGTAAAAGTTCATGAATACATAAACCCAGCACATAGTTAACAGCTCGACTAGTTATGAAAATAGCACGTAGTTAGTTTACAACATGCATATTATACTGCAACGTTAAAGTTATGGTGTCTATGGCTTGAGTGGTAGGGTGTTGAAGAAAGGTGACAGAAGGACGGAACCAATCATTTTTTCATATTCATTAGTAGATAATAATACATACAATTTTTTTATCGTCTCTAATATTGTTCAACTATTTCTGGGTATCTGTATTTGCAACATCCCTGAGTGTACTGCAACTAAAACGATCTCGGGAGACTTGGTATAACATACAAATGACCATTGCGAAAATGTAATTAAAAAGACAGTTACATTCGCATAAAAATAACCATAATCCTATTTTTTTATGAGGGTATATTTAATGCAAATGTAAATCCCTTTTTCTCTCATCACTACCCCAACTATGCGTCTCAGACGTAACCACACCGGCAGGGCTCACAGAAGTCTTCGGAGCGCAGACAGAGAAACGAGCCCTGCAAATAGCAAACTTGGATCTCTCCTTTTAATATCACTCGTCTTTTTGTTGTTTGGTTATTTCGGCTGCAGATGAACAGTTCAGGTTGAATGATTATTTTAAGAGATTTGTTTGTTTAGCCTCCATTTTATGTTTGGTTTTTTATTTTTTAATTTTTTTTTTTAAAGAAAACTAACTTGGAATCGGGACACCATCAGCCGTCGGAGCGACAGTTATAATGACTGTTTCTTTCCTTTCGTAGGAAATAAGCAGGGGATGTTTGACAGTGCAGCCAGATAGCCTCGAGTGCGTCTCCTCTCCCGCACACCGCGACTACCTGGCGAGAAGATTTGGATTAAGACTAATGAACTGGGGGTAAATAATCTCCACAGGACGGTTTACGGGACGAAGACCGCCTCATTGGCTCTCTGTGTGATTTTTGTTTTGTTTCCACACCTCTGAAGGCAGAAGACGATGTCTGTCCGGGGATACTTTGTCGCTTTTTCAAAATGCACAGTGCTTTTCTCTCTGAGGATTTTGCTTTTTGTGCCTGCAGGATTGCCGGTTCGCAGCCAAGGGGACTCTCAATCCGACAACAAAGTGATGGACAATATCACGGTCCGACAAGGAGAAACGGTCTTTCTCAGGTGAGTCATCATATATACATATTTTTCAATTTTCTTTTCCTCGTGCCGCTGCTGCTGCTCCAGAATTCTATTCCCAAAGTTGAGCGCTGCCTGCGGGCTTTCGTAATTGAAGTGTTTAGTGAGCGGATCGAGAGGAAGAAACAAGCCTGAAGTGTTGTCTGTCTTGTCATGTAACCGCCGTTGAAAAAAAAAGAAAACAAAAATAAAGGGGGGGAGGGGTTTGGGGGGGATTTCAGAGGATTAGTCCCTGGAAAACACTCAACTCAGAAGCGACACTATTCTAATCTTCTACAGTTGTTTTAATTGTTTTGTGACGGCGCAGAACTAAAGGTGGAGGGCAAGAGTGTGTTTCTGGAAGGAGGGAAACCACACACACACACACACACACACACACACACACACACACAAAATCATTCGTCAAATCTCTGCTAAGGACTGAGGAGGATGCGGTTGTAGAAATGAGTTGACAAGCCGGGAATTGTCTGTGATGACCTTTCCCCTCCTCTGCGCCCACTGAGGCTTACTGGATACAAACGGATTTGGCCTATGTGGCTTTCAAGTGTTGTCGGAAATGTTGAGTGTACCATGAGCAATAATCACAATGGCCAAAGATGATTTTTTTTTTTTTTTTTGGAATAACACAGTTGGCAAGATGTGTATTATGGATGTAACTGTGTTTGCGTTTAAGACAAGTGACATGGACGTATGTTTGAGGATAGACATTTATTCCTGGCTCCATGTTGGCATCAGTTTTCAATATTTTTGCCCTGTTGATGGAATTAAAATTGGATGAAGAAAAATGTTTTTTTTCAGCTGCAAAAAAAAACAAAGCAACCCTGCTAATGTGCAAGCCAGGGTCCAAAGTTCAGTGACAGCTTTCAAAATCACTCTTTATTTTCATAATTTATTTATTGGAAATGTACCTTTGGGTCATTGCATGTTTACTAGCTTGTAATGTCTGACGTTAGCAAGTCACATGAACTGATGACATCAAATGTTTTGGTGGCCATCATAACAGACTATCTATCCTGTGAAGGTTTAACAGTTCAGCAGTCATTTACACTCCTTCTTCACTATGCTGCAAAAGTCACAAGAGCTTGTGTAAAGTTACTCTTGGCACAACGTGTTATCTGACCAAATACTCTTGATAATACAACATTTTGTTTTGACCTCAAAGTTATATTTCAGTAGGTGAAGGAGGGCTCAACCTGGCTGTTGCTCCGTGTGCTGTAAAATCACAGTGAGCAAATGAGGCAGAGTGAGCGTTTAGGATTAAAATAACTGCAGCGCAGCAAGACAAATTAAATCAGACTGGCATTAGTAGAGCACTGATCAGGCTTCTTTTTTTAAACAAGTTTAAAAAAATATATAGAATCAAATAATAAGAAACACATAATCCATGTTTTAGCTGATATGTTTGCATCTACTCTGAAGTGGCTTCAAAATCTGTGCAAATTATGGTGTCTGTGGCTTGAATGGTAGGGTGTTGAAGAAAGGTGACAGAAGGACGGAACCGATCATTTTTTCATATTCATTAGTAGATAATAATAAATACAATTTTTAAATCATCACATTTTTTTTAAGTTAGACATCATAGTACTGGAGTGTAGTTGAAGGACTGGACAGTTCAGTTGAGTTTGTACTGACCTAACGTTCAGCACCATAGACAGCTCTGTCTTCTCTTTATTTGATTAAGGTCGGTACCAACCATGTTTCTGCAGTATGTTACACTGACAGCATTGCTATATGTATGCTAGCCTGCAAAACTCTTGTATTTTAGACTTATATAAATTAACTTTTGCTCCTATCTCTCTTGCAATTGGCATGCTGTTCCATTACTACTCCACTGTTCAGCCCTGCATCGGTCAATGGGACTGGCGAGTGTGAACTTGCCATGATGTGCATCAATCCTGCAGGCCAGGCAGTAATGGCTGTTTCGCTCTTAAATTGATTCACACATTCTGTGGCTGTTCTGCGCTTTCATCTTGTTGGTGGGTTCCCACAAGGGTTGAGCAGGCATTTGAATCTAAAGCACCAGCTGTTATGAGGCTGGATGTTCAAGCTGTCCAGCTGTCTATCGTGGCTGCTTCTAAACAAATTTCATTTGACTTGTCCATAAAATCAGGATCATTATTTTTCAAAGATGTAAGGGGTCTAGACAATGAATGGCAAGTAAGCAAGTGAGGCTTGTGAGGATTGTGAACAGTGTAAACTTTAAAAGAAATGTTATAATGATATAATATCTCATTTTACAGATATAGCATTAATGTTGGTATTTCTAACCGCTCTGCTGGGTTGAAAATTATGTTGACTTGTTTTCTTTTTTTTCCTGAACATGTCCCTGACATGTGCTGAAGCCAGTTTTGTAAGTAGGATAGTGGACCATCGTGTCGGTGTGATCAGGCCACCTGCCAACCAAGTCCAGACTGGGTTCTTTTCCAGCTTTCATCCACAGCAGCATTTAATGAGATTTACCTCAACGTAAACCGTGACTTCCTTTCACTGTGTTAGTTGTGATCTGACCCATTAAGTGACCACTGTAATATTCTGTGGTTCTACTGACAGTTAATTGTCGAAGCAAAACGAATGATGCAGGTTTTTGTCTCACAGGGCGCGGTGGGGGCGTCCAGCTTTATTCATGTATCGCCATGTCCATGTCCATGTATCGCACTACGGCGCACCTTGCTGACATCATCACAAGACAGTTATACCTGAACTGGAAATGTCCAGGATATTTTACCACAATGACCTTTAAGTTTGATGAATTCATATTGTATTTATGCTATATATAACACTTAAAACACACACTGTGATCTATAAATTGTCCTGTTTCTACAGAATAGTTTGGTTACAAAACAGCAACAGTGGACGTGTGCATGAAAATTCAACAGCATGTTTAAGTTGCAGGATGTTGAGCAGGGTTAAAATCAGAACGTATAAGCTGAAGCGTACATGATGCAGGGAGACTCTCTCCATCAACAAAACAATTTTTGTGTTACTTTTGTAGTCCATGGGAAATTTGAATGTATTGTCTTCTCTGGCTGAAATGGACCCACCACCCCTGTTGTGCTCTGTGCTAACAATCTCCCCACTTCCCTTTCTGACAACTGACAAAACTGAGGGTGGTATCACAGTTTGAATTATAGAAAGCCTGTGTTGTTTTCCATGCTGTGGCCTGATTTGGGGAGACAATGTATAAATAACACTAATTATCCGTTTATCGCAATGTGAGTTCAGCTCTGACGCCCCAGTTGATCGACTGATGAAACTTTCTGTGGAGAGTGTGAAGCAAGTAATTGCATTAGCTCAATACATTACATAGACACATACTGTACTGTACACAAAACCAATATATATCAACAATATGAGGTATTTTTTACTGTTGGTGAAAAAAATAATCTGAGATATGAGCATCACTAAAGTTTCCAGTTAGATTTTCTGACAGAGTTTGCAAAAGTTGAATTGTATTTTGTTGTGAAAGCAGAATCAGCCTGTGTATATACTGCATGGGTTTATAGAACTCAGCATTTACCTTTAAAACAGCACTGGGTGCACTTGCTCACAACTGACTTGGCAGGTTGTTCCAAGCTTCTTGGAGAACTTTCTACAGTTGTTCTGTGACTTTGGGCTGTCTCGATCTTTAGCAGGACTCTTTGTTCTTCTTGAGGCTGAAGAAATGTCTTTAGTTCTCTAGCTGTATATTTGAGGTCATTGTCCTGCTGAACAATACATTTAGATCCAGTCAGATGCATCCCTGATTGTATTGCATGAAGGACAAGAATTTAAATATCTCTTTTAAAACCTTTTCGCGTGAAGAATAAACTGAAATAAGAAAGAGCACATGTGAGGCTTCGGCTGCAGTATGTGCTGTTATTTTATTGAGAGGCTACGGTTTCCTTTGTTTCCTCTGTTCTTGGTATCAGAAGGTTGACTGCTGCTCTTGGTTCAAACAATTTTCTGTTATCTGCAATAGGCTATTCAATCTCTGTGAAATGTAAGGACAGCAGTTAAATGCACAGATACTGAGTTTTCTTGACAGCACAGACAGAGCTGCAGCTATAGCCCTAATATATGACACTGAAATTCTGATCTGTGGAAAGTTGAACAATGCTTTGTGTCAGGCTCTGTTAGTATGTACGTCCGCCTGTTGGTAGCAGTGTGCTTTACATAAAAGAGACTATAACTCAACTAAATTAGTAGTATATTTAATTTCCCAAGGCTCAGCCCACTCAAATTGACTAAAAAAGAGACAACGCGCCTCCTGAGAGTGCGATTAATGAATGTCACCACAGCAGTTGAGGAGGGCCAGCAACCTCCTGAGACGCTTAACTACCTGCACAGAAATAAATGAAAGTCTCAGACGCACACCGTGTTCACGTGTATTCTGCTCTTTCCTAGTTTCCTGATGAACCTGTTTGGGATTCAGGTCAAATGTGTGAGGGATAAAGCTTTATTGCAAACAGCATGAACATTTTAATTGCCATGATATTTAGTGAACATTTATGAATTTGTATAACTTACATGTGGCTTTTAGCTTACTTGGTGCATTGCGGCACAAAGCTTTACTGTCTGTCATGCAGATTTTTCTATCCATTCCATGGTTTGCGTTAAAAGAGCTCTCTTGTCAAGAGAGCATTCAATTCATTCCTCATTTGCCTTTGGCCAACATTGGAAAGCTAATAATTTGGTTTCCCAGAGGGATGCTAACGATTGTTTTGGTCATTCTATTTTTTTAATTCAAGAATTTGTACTTATTGTCTTCAACGTTACTGTCCGGGAAACGTGCTTTCACCATCAAAATGAAAAAAACAACAACACAAAAATGGCAACAGAACATGATAACGATACAATTTCTTCAGTTAACAAGATTTTATACAATCCTTTCTAATAGAGGTGTAATATATGTCAAAGCAGTTTCTCATTGAATTGAGCACTCATAGATGGACCTTTTTTAAACCCCTTTTCTCTTTGTGTTTATCGAAGACTGGCTGAAGTCGGTCTGTGGTGTGAATTGAATGTGCATAAACATGACCAATCCATACATGATACATTTCTTCCCTCGGTTATCAGGGGAATGTAGCAGAGCACCGTTTAGTATTTCAAACTGTATGTATATAGGATTTGGATTTCACCATTACTTAGATGTGGGTGTGTTAAAGGCATGTTTGATTATTTTTTATTTCATTTGCTTTATGTTATCAGCAAACTTGCACAGATTTATTAAACAAATTATTCGACCATAAAAAGACCCTATACGCATATATATATATATATATATATATATACCTGTCACAATGAAACAGATTTCATTGTGACAGGACTTTCTCGTGGTCATAGAACTCATAACATGAGCCACCAAGTCAGTGTAGGGAGGAAGCTGGGTGGATGGATGGGTTAATATAACACGAGACTTGTGTTCATGCAATATTTCTATTCAACAAAACCATGATCTTTCCATAACTTAAATGTGTTTCTTAGCCAACAGTCAATTTGACAGATTCAGCAGCTACGATGTCATTCTTTTGGTTGGATGTTTGTGTCAACCTGATAAAAGTATGTCCAAAATTCCCTAATTTTTCTTCCCTCAATTTTTATTCTCCGACAATCCCTGAGGGAAATGTCTTTGGCATCTAAGTGTTCTGCTGTGTTCTCCAGTTGGTCCTCACTGTGTCTTTCTGTTGTGTCGTGCTGAGCAGGTAGTGCACAGTGCTGTTTTAGAGTTTTTTCTCTGAAAAAGGCTGCCTGCTACATGTGAAAAAAACAACGAGAGTGAACCAAACCAGTAAAAGTGTTGGCAAGACACTTAAGAAGTGAGGTAAAATATACCATAAAGCTCTGGAAAGTAAAGCGGAAATGCAGATTCAGTTAGTAATTTTCTTTGAGTACAAGCAACATTTTTTAAATTGTTTATTTATTGCTACATCAAAAACTGAGGGCATACATTAAAGTTAAGTTTTAATGTTTCTGTGATATTTTTTGTCTTTGTTGGGTTTAGAACAAGCTTTTAAGGAACTAGAGAGGACAGGGAGTCCTCAAAAGCAGACTGATTTTCAGTAGAATTCATGTAGAAATAACATAGTATTGTCAGCATAACGGTTGTGTTGAGTTGGAAAATATACATGTTCTAATACTGTAGCTAAGGGCATAATATTGATCCTTGTGAGGCACCTTTATTGAACATATGAACTAGAAAACATGACATTGTGATGAAACAAAACCCTCTAAGACACTTCATGTTTTTTTGTATTTTAACACATCCAGTGTGTATGACTGACAGTATGTAGTCGTGTGGAAAATGATAGGGGCTGAAATATGACCTCGTGATTGAGGATTATTTGCCAAAAAGCCATTAATATAACTTATTTTCTGCAACTCAAAGCCTCCATTAAATGGCATTTTGATTACATATTGCTTCTTTAATTTGATGAATTTCAGATGGAAACAGGATTTTCATGATAACACATACTTTAGGTAACTGAACACAAGTTAGTAAGATAAATGATTTTTATTTGAGATTGAAAAGTAGACTTTGCTTCTCTGTTTGACGGCATAAATCTGTGGATATGGTCTATAATGTGGCCATCAGTAAAGAAACGGTTTAATAACCCAGACAAGTTAAAGAAATTTGAAAGCTGAAAATGTCTTGTAAAAACTTGTAAAATTAGAAATACAACAACTAAAAGGCAGCTGGCTGAAAACTGTCTGGTCGTGTCACGTGCTGCAATCACAGATTTCATCAACAAATCTCAGTTGGAAAGATTAAGAAGTATCTGTGTGATTTTGGATTTCATAATTTAAACTTGTGCATATGCTCTGGGAAACAGCTTGGCCTACATTTACAGGCTCTCTGTATTGTTGTTGAGAATAATCTCATATTTCCAGTGGATTATAGAGCAAGGACTTGCTGAACTGTGGAACAGCGGCACTTCATCATTTGTAATTTCTGAAAGATATGTTTTTTCTCCTTTCTGTCTTCCCTCTCACACTTATCTTGCTTTGAAGTGATTTAATTCCGCTTTCAATGCTGTCCAGGAAATTACAAAGCAGCAGTAATGAAGTGTGACTGATTGGACAAGTGCCCTTGTGTGAACATTCATTTTTCGGCTATCCAGGAATGTGGAAACGTGTACAGGGCAGGTCGGATTGTGCTGATTTATTTTATAGCCTTAAACCACAGCAATCAGAAGCTTTCTGGTACCAATTCTGCAAAGTTGATCATCTTTGGATCGTGCTGGTGCCCAAAAAACATAGCTCAAGCTAATGTTTTTATCATTCTGAACTGCAACCCCAATAAATTGTTCCTTGTAAAAGATAGTTACCGCTGGCAACAAATACAAAGCTACCTTAGCCATTCTCAATTAAAGCTGGCTCCAACATTCTGCATATTGTATGAGCTGTGGTGCGTCCCTCTATGCTGCCCCAAAATATGCAATATTGATTACTTTTTCTATGATAGTACTGTTGTCATCAGAGCCATCCCCTTCCACTTTCTTGTGGTAACATGATCTTGCTGGCAAGCAAGCAGTTGTTGATCCTGCTGGGGGTGATAACTTCACTGCAGTGTGCCATAATGTTTCTTTTTGGTGGGGATTACATTTGTCGATAGGAAACTATTTTTCCTAAAAAAAAAATAACTAAATTTGTTTTATTCAAACTATGATTAAATTAAACAAAACTCTGGTAACACACAAATAAGTTAAATTAGAGTTGATAATAGATGAATTAATGATGAAATTGTTTATAGGTGTTTTATATTTGTATGTTATTTTATTCATACCAGTATTCAATTAAAAATGTCGTATTTATTTCAAGTTTATTTTGGTTGTGCTGCCAGCATGCTTCATACACACACTGATTTTTGTGTGTGATTGCAGAAAAGTGTGATAGTTACGCTGACCTATGGGCAGCATGAGTAGAGCCTTGCTGCAGCGTCTCGTCAACTTAAGCAGGGCTCCAGTCCTGTCTGGGTATTAGAAGAGGAGATGGGAGGGAGAGAGGTGGAGTGCTCAGGATTAGGTGCTTAAAAGATTCTCAGCTCCACCTCCCCTTTAGCACCAAGATATCAATACTGCAGGGCACTGTGCCTACACACATGCACACACACACACACACACACACACACACACACACACACACACACACACACACACACACACACACACACACACACACACACACACACACACACACACACACATGCATTCCTATTACTGACACAAGGATTAGTGATGGATATACCTCACTACTGCTTTGGTGGACCAGACACAGCCTCAGTGCAATATACAGAGCTCCCACAGAGGTCATAAAGTCTGTAAAGGTATGAAACATGATTGGAAAATAAAATCCATGCCTTTCAAAGTGTGGACAAACTCCACTGGGTAGCTACAAAATCAACTCTGCCAAATAATGCATCCCCACTTTCAAGTCTTTCTCTTGACTTCAGGAATGATGTGCAGTAATGAGGACACAGTTTTGGCTCAACATTGTGAATTTCAAGCATCTATCACTTATTTGATCTGAGGAAGGAAGGAGTGTAATGGAAAACACCTGTATCTACATTTATTTCTGGAGATACATATACATATTATGTCTAGGCTATTTGAATTTAAGACTTTCAATTATGACTTTAACTAAAGCAATAATTGAAACCTACAATCAGCTGTGCAGGCAGCCCCTACATTCAGGAAGAACAGCAAATAAAACAGAGGGAAGTATCACACACCTCATTCTATTTTATTGAATTTAACTTGACTGAGTGAATTTGACACTCATTAAATGAACTGCATTTCAAAATCTCATTGCAGAATTGTAGAACATGTTTCTATAACTGTCTAAAATGTGATGTTTAAAGCCACACTGATAAAGAACAGAAATGTTCAGACAAACTTTTTCAAGAATGTCGCTTCTCAGTTGAATAACTCTAAACAAACATAAACAACATGTACACTTTTTTCTGTCTTTGAAGGGTATATATTTTTGTACTTGTAACATGCTGTATTTGTTTCTGAAGCTTAATGTTTTAGAAAGATGTTGTGTATTACCTCAATATGTGCATTAGTTTTAGTTGAAACAAATAAAAAACTTTGGCCTGATGTTACCAATATATTAAAGTCAGGGAATTACCAAAGTATTTGTACAGATATTTCACTACTAACTAAACATGCCTCATAGCAGCCTGAATGATTCAAGGTTGGGGGTCATCAAAGTCAGAGGATTTCATTCTCTGAGGAAGATGAGCGCTCACATATGAGAGTGTTGTTATTGAGATACATTAGTTTTGATCATAGGGGACCAACCAACATTCCCATTCCTACAGTTACGACTATAGTGCAGCTAAAAATGTAAATGATACCCAGTGCCACATCAAAAGTACGCAATGCAAGTAAACATAGTTGTCTGGGTAGGAGAAGAATTTTTTAAAACCTGTGTGGACTGTGCTAAATGGAGCTGAAATGGAATGACTGTTGGTCGGTTGATTTTGGGAGTACTTAATCGACTAAGTGTATTAAAAGTAGTTGCCTCTTTGACTTTCATGCATATATCAGTACTGCATTACGCAAGTTCAGAAAATGCAAAGTGTAGCAGACACACAATAAATTGCTCCTCTAAATGCATATGTCCTTGCATCTGTGAAGGGTCCCATTGAAGGTGTCATGGGATGATAAACTTTAGCATCAGGAGTAAACACAAACTGTAGATGCAGGATCTGGCCTCTTCCAGCCATGAGTTAGTGGTGAGACCAAATGAGTGGTTTAAGTGCGCATCTGAACGATGTGAATACCTTACCTTTGATTTCACTCAAAAGACAATCGGCATTTAGTTGGAAAACGAACAGCTTTATTTACTTTCAGTTGTAATTGTGACCAACAAACCTCTCCTCTGGGTAAAATACGTTTCTACTGACTTTACACTTCAAAGTGGAAAGACAGGGAGAGTGTGGTAGAACAGGCAGGGCTCCAGGCTAAAGCTCCAACTCACCCTTCACGCCTGATCAGAAACTTTCTGCCTGTATGTATAAATGTGTGTGTGTGTGTGTGTGTGTGTGTGTGTGTGTGTGTGTGTGTGTGTGTGTGTGTGTGTGCACGTGCTGGTTATTTTTTTTTTTATGTTTGTGTAGAAATATGTCCTCATAGAGGATAAAAAGGTGAGAAAAGATTAATTTGGGGTTTAAATGTTTGTTCGATGAATGCAACAACTAGAGTTGTAGAGAAGCTGATGTGATTATTTGTTTGTTTGCCCCACCATCCCTGCCACTGCCATTACTCCAATCTAGGGCTGGGCGATATGGACCAAAAGGTTTGCCTCAGTGTTTTAAGGTTGAATGGCAAAACACAATATTCATTTTGGTACTTTTTGCAAAGTGGGCTACATGTCCATTTGTAAGTCAAAGCCACATATGAGATGTCACAAGCACTTTATAAAAAAGAGTGTGGTAAAAGTCAGGGTTTTCTTCCTTTTTAGAAAATGTGCAGCTCTAAAATATGCAAAGGGAAAAAAAATATAGATAGTCACCAGACTATTTATTTTATAAATAAACATTCTACTGGCTTCAGTTTATGTATGAATGAAGTAGCCTATGCGCTATTTATTTTCTATTCATTTATTAATATTTTTTGAAAATAGACCTTTTTCTGAGAATGGGACTTCAGTTGTTTCCAACAACAATAACAGACTGATGTCCCGCGCTCTGGGTGTCTGTGTTACAGGTTGTGCTTTTCTTGTTAGTTTGCTTCAGGTTTAGTTAGTGCTCTGAACCACTTAAGAGACAATGCTGCTGTTTATTTGGCATAATGGAGGCGAGGCTCAGTAAATTGGAAGAGTGGCTCCTCACCATGAAAACGTAAACGTTGGCTGCGATAGTTATCCAGCCCCCAGTAGCCTACGTGTGCTAAGCATGGACGGTTCCAACTCTCTCCATGACAGCCATGATGTGAAGTTGGGTGACTATCTGAAGGAAGCTTTGCTCTTCTAGCCAGTGTAAGCTGAACCAGTGTAACTCCTGCTCCTCTTCCAGAGCATGGGTTGTTGGTTGACTGTTCGAAGAACACAGCCTTAAGCAGAAGCTCATGATTTACCACCAAGCAGCTCCACAGGGTTTTACGGAGAGTGTGAGAGAGGAGGGATGAAAACACTGGCATGGCCCTCCGGAAGAGACGGGTTGCATAACGCAACATTAAACTATAGCGATGTAAACAGTATTGTCTCATTCTGTAACTCATTTGAAAACATATCTATAGACCTTAAAAAGTCAACATAATGCGGTAATGAGGGTAGATCAAAAGGTTCTGCGACTGCTCCTTTTGCACAGGGAAGGTATGCAGCACCATGATGTACATGGAGCAGGGAGAAGCCATAACCTTTGGGAGTAAGTGTTCCAAGTTTGGTTGCTGGGTCAACATCAGCACTTGAGTTACACAGAGTTTTGTGAGCAGTGGTCTGGGTGCGTTAGCGATATCTCCATGGACATTATCACAGGGCACACGTGAAATTTTGTGTCAAACTCAGGAAATTAGCTACGGAAACCGTTAAAATATTTCAAAAAGCCTACTTCAATGAAGCAATTTGCCTGGAGAGGTGTTTTGAGCTACATTTCCATTTCTGAAGGGCAGTAAGTCACTTTTCAAGAGCAAAAAAGGTGCATCGGGTCAGGAGCGCAACCAGGTGGGTTTTCTTTGACATCCCTGAGGTTGTGCACTTTAATTTGTCCCACAGGGTCAGACTGTCGATGCCATGTTAAGTTCTGATGTTTTGAGGCTGAAGTATAAAATCCAGTGCTAAGGATCTGAACTTATTGCGCCTGCTCATCGGATTTGGCTCTCTGCCCCTTTTCTCTGTTCACCAAAATTTTATTCGGGCTCATGGAGAAATTACAGATGTGGTCACAAATATGCGGGTCAGTGGGTATAAAGGAAGGCTGGGGGTGAAAGCGACGGAGAGGGCTGGAGTACAGAGGTAAATGACTCGGGGAGGGGAGGCTCAAGGACAAAGTTTACATTGTCCAAAGGTTGGTTTGTTCTAGTTGTTGAATTAGGACAAGGATTAAAAGCACAGTTCCATCATGAGTTAAGTGCATGAGTTGTTCTGCATCATTTCCCACCGGGCATGGGACCGTCACATCGCATGTGTGCCGTCCTCTGCATGGTTCCATACCATACCAGGAACATTTCAGAAGCGAAACGTTTTGTCTGCCTGTTTTTTCTTACTTTTTGTTTTGGTCAAGTGCCTGCAGCAGGAGGAGAACACACTTCTGCTTCTAACTGAATGCTGCAGGGGTAGACATTGATGTAGTGATGTGTTCTGTGATTGGGAGTCTGCACGGGCTTTTTTATTATTGTAAAATTGATCGGATTCTCTTTGTTGTCGCCTTTCTACATTTTTGGCTGGCCGATCTGCTCTGTTCAGCTTGTCGCAATCTCTGTTGGGCTCGAGTGTGAAAATAGACTCACCGCCTATCTTAAGCGCTGCGGAGCACCGACCTGCTTCTGGGACGCAGCTAACATGGGGCACGACCAATGGGATATGTAGCATTGACTTGAATGTTGGTGACATTTCCGGTGGCTGTATTGGAGACGGAACGCAACCCGAAACTGTGATAACTGGCGATGCCACTTCAATTACGCGTCATACTTTAATCAGTACTGCTAGCTCTTTGACTGTTTGCTGAAGTTTTAGTATGCTGTAAAATAATCCTAATCCTTTTTTAAGAATCATCTGGTCTTTCTTATCTGTTTAAAAAAAACAAACAAAAGCATCATCCCTCATACTCATCCTGCCAGGGGTATGGTTTTAATGAATAAAATATAACAATGCAGTGAGTGTCCTTTCTGTGTGAGCACTTCATGTTTAATTTTACTACACAGGTCTGTAGATAAATTGGATATGATGAACAGATGTGCACCCTGCTAAAGGTTATGGGTGATGGAAAGGGGACATAGAGGCAAGTGTGTCGTGTGGGGCAGGGTCAACAGTCAAGTGTTATATTCCATCATAAAACATCCAGATTTTTTTGACAGGCTATTTAACTATGGGTGCATAAACATGTGATACACACAGCGTACTAAATCACACCTCTTGAGGTGTGGCTGTAATGCTGGAAAACATTCATGCCGTCATAAAAATGTTTTTTTTTCTGATGGTAATATAGACTAAAGATGGTAATGTCAGTCCATCAGTCCGATGGAGCAAGATAGTTTCTATATCTTCTGGCCACTGTCATGAGATACTATCCATTTACAGTCTCCAAGCTGGTAATTCCCTGTGTGTACAATATCCTAGATGCCTAATTATATTAAGAGCAGTTTATAAGTCAAGGATTTGTGTTCAATCCCTCCAAGCATCGCTCCGTTAACCAACCAGAGAAGCAAATGTATCTTTTTAAGGAGAAGGATAATCCAAAAGGTATTCCATGCAGATTATATTCGCCTGTGCAGCGGTTCACCTCACTAACCTAAAGTGCTCAGATGTCTGATTCTATCGTAGGATCAGAGATCCACTGTATTAGAGATTGGGAGATTTTCCATCATCAATGCTCCGGTGTCTTTAAAAAGGAGGCAACGGCAGGGATGTTGTTGTGCACCACTACTTTTGTTCCCAATCTCTTTTCTCATATTTGAGAGCATCTGGATCACAGTGTAACACGATATACAGTACTGAGCAGTTCTCTGTTCTTTCAGAAAAATATTTACTCCTGGTGTACCCATTCATCCCTGTAATACAGAACAGAATGAAATACAAAGTCCCAGAGTGCAGCATTTATTTCAGCTTGCTTCATTCAGTTAGTATATTCCTTGTTGTGAGTGTGAAAAACAGTAAATGTGGAAAAAAATATAGCAGGAGTTCAATGAATAAAGGCAGTGAGTTCTCTGAGTGGTAAAAAAAAAAAAAAAAAAAAAAAAGTATGTTGGTACTCAAGTTTTGTCAAGCACAACATGATTGTAATCTTTCACATCTGTATGAGCTCAGACATGGTAGAACTTAACATTGTAGCTAAATGGCGTATTACGGTGACCAAGTCGTTCTTAGTGTTCAAGGTATAGTTGTTGCTAACTTTGAATAATGGTCTCCTTGGTAGACTGTTTCTTTGGTAGCCTATTTGCCTTTAGTTCTCTAAAGGCCAAACCTTTATAGGCCACAACTGCGGCTGTTATTGTTTTATGTAAAATATGTGCTCTTTTTGAATTTAATGCTTGCAATGTGTCTCAAAAAACTTGGGACGGGGTCAACAAAACACTAGAAAAGTAAAAAATACCTGGACGAATGTCTCACAGCTAATTAGGTTAATTGGCAACAGACCAGTGACATGATTGAGTAAAAGAGCATTTCAGAGCAGTGAAGATGGGGAGAGGTTCACCACTCTGTGAAAGACAGCGTAGGAAATAGTGCAAACGTTAAGAATAATGTTCCTCAACGTAAAATTGCTAAGAATTAGGGGATCTCATCATCCGTGACTAACACATTCAGTTTAAAACAATTCAGAAATGATTTGCAGAAAGTGAAGAAATAGCGGTGTTGACGTCTTTTCAAAGATGTCAGTGCTGTGTTTCAGAGACAGCTACTGAATTTAGAATGCTCACCAGCTAGCCCTGTTCTGTTCGGCCTTTTATACCACTGTGTTCCACAAGATGGGAAAGTGAATCACTGCAGCGTCCAGTCTGCCCTCAGTCTAACATTGGAGGATGTGTATTCTAACCTCTTGTTATATTGACTGGAATAGTGAACACAGTGATGGAAAACGAGAGTTGACATCGGTGATGCTTTCCACAGCTGGAGACAGCTCTCAGTGAGTGAAGGAATAAAGTTTGATGCCTCATTCAAAATGCTTCTCCCACACTTGTAAGTAAACAGTGGTAACATGAGGGACATCCTGGCCATTGGGAGTACTGGGATGAATGACAGGCATCGGTGGGATAGTGGACTATCAACAAATCCATTAAGTCTTTGCTGGCGCTGTCTGTCTCTTTACCATCAGTCTCTGTGTGCCTGTCATGCAGGGTGCCTTTGGGAGAGTGCAGTCTATTCCTAGTGGATAAATCCAGTGCTGGATTTTTGTTCCTGGGATGTGTTAAGCTAGCTGTTTGTTGAGTCAATGTTCAGAAGTCCAAAAGTTGCATGTGAAAAGCTCAATCAGCTTGTCATCTAGCTATTTACCAAATTAAAGTCATTTTGTGTAGCAAACAAACCAGGCATACTGCCCTTGTTTGGAAAATTCAAAATGTGTTTTTTTAATTTATTTATTTTTTGCAGCTAATGACTCTATAATCCATACTGAAAAACATTGCAAATGGCGTTTACATTTCTTTTTTTTTTGCTGTGACTATTTACTTCCTACTATGATCTTGCTATAAGCATAGATAAGCCAGTTTATCTGGATGCTTGCAATCACATTTTAAAATCATCATAAAAAGAAACCACTAACAAACAGAGGGGCAAGAACATTTAAATTCTACTGAAATTCTGAGAGCTTGGTGTTACACTGAAACCTGTGACCCATCACACTCTGTGACCTGTCCTAATATTCCTTCACTCAGATCATGTTTAAACCAAACCACCAAACCGACACTGTCGGTCACAGAATCTGATGCATCACAGATTCTGGTGCAAAACTGAATCGTGGGCAGACTGCCGCGCCGCGACAGTGACTCACCATCTCCTCTTAATGTACTATGAATGTAGTACTTTTATACTGTAAGAAGTATTACAAGATGAGATTTATTTTCAATAAATTCCACTCGAAGAATCAGACATGACATGCGGAGTGCAATAGAACGACTACGGCACCCAATTCTAAATATGTATAATTAATACATTAATAATTGATAAATTGCCCGCAGCGTAGATCAGGGACCAGCTCAGTGTCTCTGTCAGTGCCGTCTCCCATAATGCATTCTGATTCACCACTTTTGTATGCTGGACTGATTGCAAGGTATGTCCTCTCAGACCTCACAGTTTGATGAGCTGTCCATGTCAGTGGAGTGGAGGCATGTCTCTGATGGCTGTACCTGTCTGTCAGTGTATTTGTGAGAGGCAGGGAGAGCTTGAAAAAAGCTAACTTTTAAATGGGTTTTCTGTGGTTATTGTCAATGCTCCTCTTCAATACCATTTGTGAGTGCTCTTATCTGTTAGAGAAGCCAGATTTTTTTTTTCTATAAAAGACAGATTTGTCATTTTGCACTGAAGAAAATGTTCTGCAACGTCTATGTACCAGTCAGAGTAGGAGAGTTTCAGTAGTTCGTTTCAGATCAAACAGAATTTTTTTTTCCTCATGGCAACTTTCAATTTATTGCAACACATTTGACTGCTGCAACGCAACCAGTTATTGGTGACGTGATTTGAAATTAAGTTGTATCCAGATAGATGCTTTCCTATAAGTGATGGATCTGAGGGTGGATGAGCCTCTTGAATGATTGAGCAGTGAAATAATTTAAGTTCTGTGACGTTATCCTGAGTAACGTTACAATTTGCAGTGTCTTTTAGCATATGTCATTTTTCAGCTGGCATTCAATAATGAGTAATGTGTTCCATACATTGATGCCAAAAGTAAACTGGTGCTGGAGGAAGAGACTGGTGGAGCTAGAATTAAACAAGAGGAATATGTTGCAGCTATTCTTGTGAACTCCTTATTGTACCTTGATAACTGAGCCATACTAACTTGTGACCACCCAACCTATACATTTACAACAGATCATTGTAGGCTCTTTAGCATATTTTAAAATCTACGCATTAGACAATTCTTGCTGTCTGCTATCAATGCCATCGTCGAAAATGTATTTTTTTTTTATTAACCCTTTTAACCTTTAAGGTCCATGTAATGGGACTAAGGCACAATAGAGAATGCAACCTGCAGCCATTTCAGAAGTTTGCACTGCATGGTACATTAAGTAAACAGGCCACCTGGTAAAACTATGACAAAAATGGAAGTAGTAATGTTTTGTTTCATTGCTGCATCAGATATGTTCGTAGTATTAGTATGCCATAGTGAATTATTACAACAGGTTCAATAACACCAGTGTTTACTGCTCAAGGCTGGGATTTACTATGTTAATTTACAGTTTTGATAAGGCTGATGGAAACATTTATTACAGATCTCACTTGAGCCTGCTGATGGGGACACATTGCAATGTTTCTCCTAAGATGGAGTTGTTGCAGTGGAGGTTAAGCACCCGTATATACACAGGTTTTTTTGCATGCAAAACTATTGACACTTATTAAACAAAAAAACACCCACATAGAGTAAAAGCCATTCGTTTTCTGTTTAACCCAAATCACCCACTGGGTGACTGTTTATTAATTATTCCAGTTCATAATTTTTTTACTGTCTTTTTAATATAATTAATTTAGATTACTTTAACCATCAATGATCTCCTGTTGGTTATACTACAACACTCAGTTTAGGATCATAAGCTTTTCCTCATTTTTGAGTATTTAAAAAAAAAAAAAAAAAAAAAAAAAAAAAAAAAAATTGGGGGGGGGGGGGGTATCTTCAGAAACTGTATTTATTACACAGTTTAGTCTCACAAAAATCCCTTCACATGTCAGTGGTCTCCTGTTGATTGTTCCGCAACTCTTGGTTTGAAAAAAATGTGCTGCTGCAGAATTTGTAGCCCATTGTTTACCTGCCCCCAGGAGGAAAGACGAGTTGTTCGTGTTTTAACGACATTGAGTTAATGACTAATTCACTGAGTTATTGATTCAGTAAGTTCTAATATTCCAATATATTTTTCAACTTTATCGAAGTTGTGTCTCGTCGACCTCTTGTCAGATGAGTGGGTTTGCTGTAACGTTACTGTGCAACACTCACAATAAACTGCAGGACTGTTTACGCTTCGGTGAATGACAATACAGGAAAAACGTGATCACCTTTGCTGCTCCATTGGGGACATCTACCCGGTGCTGTAGAACAATCATTGTGCTCTTATTATCAGCTTAGCAGAAAGTTTAAGTGCTTTACTCACAGTTGTGTGAATTGATCTAGATTTGAAGCTTTTGGAGCGTAAATTAATATAGTGTTATTTTTCAAAGACCTGAGACAAAGTCATCTACTCCTGTTTTGTCATCTGCTCCAATCAGTGAAGAAAAACCATTGTTGAAGATTTCTGGTTAGAATTTCAAACCCTATAATATGAATATTGTTGTGAACTTTTGAAAAAAAAAACATAACAGGCCTATCTCTGTCTTCTGTGTGTATCAGGTAAATATAGTCTTCCAGTTCCTATTGTTTTAAAACATAGATATATTTTGGTATGTTAAAACTGTATACAGATCAATAAATATTGAATTTAACATCTACACTATATGAACTATAGATGTTGTATTAATAAAATAAGATCAGAGATTTTTTTCATACTAAGCCATAATAATTGATATATTTCTGAGGTACCGTCTACCACTTTCACTGAAATTGAACAGGTTCTGTATAGTGTGAGAGCACTCAGTACTTGTTTCATGTGGAACATTTTAATCAAATGTCAAATACGGTACATTTTCATTAAGCTTATTAAAGTCAGTAACGTTCATGTTATAAAGAGCGAGGGGACCTCTGATTAACTTGCTGATCTTCAGCACAACTGGTTAAGTGCATCTTTATTGACACTCTGTGCAAATGAGGCCTTCAGATCTAAGTACCATGCAAGTCTTCTGTTGAATCAAGCATCTTTCAAGATGGGGGTAGAAAAAAAAGGGAGAGTTGACGAGCGAAAAAAAAAAAAAAAAATCAATCTGGGCATTTCCACATCACAGAAGCTCCTCAGACAGCAGCTATACACATGAAGTGTCTGATGAAGATGATGATGAGGGCCCAGGAGAACACTCCTAATCATTGATGCCCTCACTAGCATTCTGTCTGTTCCTTACTTCTTCGTGATAAAAGGCCATGTTTGTTCACTTGTCATTAACAGAACAGTTCACTTTTACAAACTCAGCATTGACTATTTATTACATGTGTTTTCCCTGCGTACTGTACGTACCCCTTCTGGGGAAATTCTCAAAAACAAACAAACTGCCGGCCTTGCAGTGTTTTAGTGTTGACTTTGATATCACAGATGTTTAAAGGGAAAATTCACAAAGAGTTTGGAACAAAAGATGTGTTGAAGGAAGTTAAGCCAGCAAAATGCTTCTAATCCCCAATGCCCTCAGTGGAGAAGCATTCTGTCTTGTCCCCTATTTCTTTGAATATAAAGCCAATTCGGTTCTCATCCTTGTCAGAGCAGTTCACTTTTGCAAACTCAGCATTCCGACTCCGCGATAGCCATAGCTGGGTTATCCATCCGTCCTCACGTCTGTCCGTACATACTTACATATGTCCTGTTCTCGTGAACGTGACATCTTAAGAATGCCTTGAGGGAATTTCTTAAAACTTGGCAAAAATATTGACTTTGTCCAAGTACCTAACCAGTTTGATTTTGGGGTCAAAGGTCAAGGTCACTGTGAGTCCAATTTAACATGTTAACACAAACATGTTAATCTAAGCAAAGCCTGGGTGGAATTTCTTCAAATGTGGCACAATTGGTTGCGTCGCCTCAATGATGAACTGATTAGAGTTCAGGGGACAAGGGTCACAATTCAAGGTCTTCAGGTCCCTCTCATCTGTCTGTCCTGTTTTTGGAAAAACACTATCTCAAGAACACCTTGAGGGAATTTTTTCAAACGTGGCAAAAAACATTTACTTAATACCAACAGTGAACTGATAAGAATTGGTGATCAAAGGTAACTTTTGTCTTATAATGACCAATGCTAATGGAAGCAAAATTTTAGGAACACATGAAGGAATTTTTTTCTTCAAATTCGAACAAATGATGTAGCTAGACTTTGGTGGTCAAAGGTCAAAGACCTCTCGTCTTTCCAATTCATTTGAATGCAATTTCTCAGGAACACCTTGAGGGACCTTCTTCAAATATGGCACAAATTTTCACTTGGAGTCAAGGATGAAGTGAATAGATTTTGGTGATCAAAGGTCAGAGGTTCATTTTTGTGAAAGCAATATCTCAGTAACGCCTTGAGGAAGTTTCTTAAAATGTTTCATTGGCATTGACGAGGACTCAAGGATGAACTGATTAGAATCTAGTTGTGAAACGTAATTGTGACCTCACATAACACGTTGACCATAACTCCATATTCATAGTCATAATTCATATGTTAATTATGACGACATTTTACTCAAATATCTAATAGGATAAAATTATAATTATTTTCTGTCTATTATTGAACTACCAGACGTGCGTGTGGAGCAGAAGGGAGATTGTGGCCATATTTCAAATTTATGGTGATAATAAATTGGTCACATTACATGGGGGTGTCCATCTAAAAAAAGTGCTGATTGCACAGATCGCCTGTGCTGTGATGATTGAAGTTGTGTGTTAACCATTCACTTTTTTTTAGAATTTGTAGCTTTTTTGCAGCAATATCTCAATGAGTTTGGACATATATGCATGTAAACTACTAAACTTATAAGTGGTCATTTTAGTGGTTAAATTATACCATCTGGTCCATGTCTTGTAGGGAGAGACAGGAAAATGAGAACAGGGTAAATATGTAGCTACTATATAGCTACTACTGATCGAAGACTAGTGTTGGGTTGGGTTGCGTAAGATTTCGGGATGCAATAGAAATGGCCGATAAGAAAAAAAAAGCTCAGATGTACAAAGTTGGATGGAGAGGCCGAAGAGTGTGGCTGGAAACCAAACATCTCCCGCCTCCCTCCCCCTCCTCTTTCATTCCGCTTGAATGTAAAAGGTTTTTGCAAAGGCACCGACCGTGACTGCCGTTTGCTGCATTTTTTTTTCGCTCACTCTGGAACTTTTTGTAAATTTTTGTAAATATCTTTCTCCTTTCTTGCTTTAAATTTTCGACAATCAACTGGAGAGGTTTATAAGTGTGTGCAGTTTAGAGTAGTTGTAATAATTTTTCTGGTGGTTGGATCACTCTTCCTTGAGTATCATACAGCCAGAGGACTACTACAGCAGCCTGAAGTCATTGTTTACAGTCGCAATCAGCTGATGGCACTCTGACCGACTACTGTGGAGTCAACCTCCCAGATCCCAGAGGAGCTCCGGAGGAAAGAGGTCAAAACAGTGGAAAGCAGAGGCACGGAGTGACAGAAGGAAAGGGAGATACAAGCCCTATCTAAAATGGACGAGCTAACAGTGCTGGAAAGGAGTTGACCGGTGTTTTGTGAGACCAACATCATGTGCTTTACTGAGACACGGTTGCACCTGACCAAAATGTTTCCATCGGTGGAGTTCTGACGATTCAGGCCGACAGGGATTGCATCGAGAGCGGTAAACGGAAAGGAGGGGGGGCTTGCTGTTCTAGTCAACAACAGGTGGTGTATCCCAGTCATGTTATTATCAAAGAACGAGTCTGCTGCCCGAATATTGAACTGCTAACCATGGGTCTCCAGCCATACTAACCCAGGGAAAATACCACGTTATTGTTGTGGCTGTTTACGTTCTCCCCTCTGCTAACCCGACGTCGGTGTGTGACGTCACACACAGCGTCATAGCCACACTACAGACCAAACACCCAAACGCTCTCATCATAATCTCGGGATACTTCAATCATGTCACCATGACAAAAACACTCACTCACTTACACAGTATGTGACCTGTCCAATCAGGGGGGATAAGACCCTGGATTTGATATCTGCAACCTGTGACCACAAAGACAGTGTCGAGATGGTCTGAGGAGACCTATGAGTCTCTGCGTGGATGTTTTGAGGTGACAGACTGGAGAGGACATTGATGGGCTCACATAGAGCATAACAGGCTGCATCAATTTTTGTGTGGACTCCATTGTACCCACCAGGACTATCCGCTGTTACTCAAATAACAAGCCATGGGTTACAAAAGACATTAAAATATTTCTTAATGCAAGAAAGAGAGCTTTTTTGAGCTGGCAACAGGGAAGGGTTGAGAACTATTGAGAGGGAACTGAAGATAAAGATCAAGGAAACCTAAAACTGTCAATACAAAGTCCTTGCTGTATAACACAACTGCTGACAAAACTTTCTGTCCTTAACTTAAAGTTACCAACACAAGTTTGTTCACATTGTCTTACCCTCCCACAGACAGTCAAACACATCCTCAGGGGGATAAACACGATCATGGGCTCTAATGGTAATTTACGTCAGCCATTGCCATCCATCAGCCCAACAGAAGCAGCAAGTTTGTAAACCCAGTGAAAATGTATGAAGGTTCAGAGAAAGAATTATTGACTAAACGACTATCAAAAGTAGGAAAGTTATAACAAGCTAAAAACAAAGTTTACAACACTCCCTAATTCAGTCGGGAATACCAAGTTCATTAATATGCTTCTGCAAACTATTTCATGTGACTGGAAGAGAAAAAAACATAAGTTTATTTGTATCAATGTCCATACACTGGGAACATACAGCATATATGTGTCTTGTGATCTCAAGTTGTGATTAAAAGATAAGTTCCATGTAATCAGTTTGCTACGATATAAGGGAAGATTGTAGACTGTTGTTTATGAAGAGCCTTTATAAGAAAGGAAGTACAGCTGGAGAAAACTGTATCTTCTGCATAACAATTTCTATTGTATTCCAAATTATTAACATACAATAAATATCATTATTGGTATAATGTCAATATATATGTTAAATAAAAACAATATTTATAAATTTGAATACAAATAACTTTTGTTTTTAATAAATTTAATTCAGTTAAATTTTTATTGAATATAGTGCCAAATCACAACACAGGTTATTTCATGGCATTTAACACATTTAAAGTCCTTAAGCAGAACTTTACAATATTATACAGAGAAACCCAACAATTCAACAAATCCCACATAAGCGAGGAGGGAAAAAAAACTCCTCTTTAAGGGAGAAAAACCTCCAACAGAGGGAAGAAAAACTCTCTCTTAAAAGGAAGAAACCTCCAACAGAACCAGGCTCATCTGCCTCGACCGGTTGGGGTGAGAGGAGAGCAGAGATAGAAAAGGACAGCATAGAGATACAAAACATGAACTGGTGGTGGAGATGACAATCACAGAGCAGAGACATGCAGCTCCATGACGGGACATCTGCAAAAGAAAGAAGAGAAACCACACGAGCGAGGGAACTGAATGGAGACAACAGATAATAATAATAATAAGAAGAAGAAACTATGGGAGAGAAAAAGCATGAAGTTAAGGAGATGTGATGATGAGATATGAGTTATAGAGAGTTAAAGATTGAGAGGTAAGAAGCTCAGTGTATAACGAGGTCCCCCAGCAGCATCGGCCTATAACAGCATAACTGAGGGATGGTTCAGGGCCACCTGAGCCAGCCCTGAGTTTATGCTCAAAGCTAGGGAGGGTTTCTGCCCCTCAAACACAAACTGGGAGTTGGTTCCACATGAGAGGAGCCTGGAAACTGAAGGCTGTCTTCCATTCTACTTTTGGAAACCCTGGGAATCACAAAGGCTGAGAGAGAAGATCTCTGTCAGGATGATGTGGTTCTATAAGATCTCTAAGATATGATGGACCCTGGTCATGAAGAGCTTTGTAAGTGAGCAAGATACGTTTAAATGCTATTCTTGATTTAACAGGAAGCCAGTGAAGAGAAGCTAAAACTAGAGAAATATGATCTCTCTTGCTAAATCCCGTCAGTCCTCTTGCTGCAGCATTTTGGATCAGCTGCAGGGTTTTTAATGAGTAATTTGGACATCCTAACAACAAGGAATTACAATAATCTAGCCTAAAAGTAACAAATGCATGAATGAGTTTTTCTGCATCACGCTGAGGAAGGATTTTCCTGATTGTATTAATATTACGTAGATGAAAGAAGGCAGTTCTGGAGATTTGCTTTATATGGTGTCTAAAGGACAAATCCTCATCAAATATGACTCCAAAGTTCCTCACTGTTTTGCTGGAGGCCGAGACAACGTCATCTAGAGTAACTAAGTGATTACAGAAAGAGTTTCTGAGGTTTTTAGGACCTAGTACAATAACTTCCGTTTTGTCTGAATTTAGAAACAGGACATTTTTGGTCATCCAGGCTGTGATGATTTTGATAAATCATATCAAAAGCAGCACTGAGGACAGGAAAAACAAGTACAGAGACGAGTGAGGAAAGAAAGTTGGAGCATGTAGCAACCAGAAATAAAAACATAAATGCCAAACAAGGGCTGAGTAGACTGTTGTAGGTGTTCAGTGTAAAAGCAGAAAAATATAAGCAATACAAGACTATCATAGGACGTGAAGAAAGTTTTTCGACGACACTGATATAGTAAAAAGCTGCTGTTTTGTTACAGAAGAAATACACTATTGTTGGCAGAGTTTGGCAAAAGAGGATACAATTTGAAGACTATAAGCTATTAGCTGCATTGCACAGTGTATTTATTAGGGCTAACAAATTAGTGTGTGAATGTGTATGTGAATGGGTGAATAGGAAACAAAGCGCTTTGAGATTATGATGTGATAAAGCACTATATAAGTGCAGACCATTTACCGTCTACCATTTATTACAACAAATATTCCACATAGTGCTCCGTGATGCACACCACAGACTGGCGTGTGTAACATTAACATAGATGGTGATTGTAAAATTATTTAACAGATTTATTTTGGCCTCCCGTGTGTCAAGATGGCTGTATGCAGGCACCTTAGGTTCATTCTTGTGTTTGCAATGCAAAACATCTCATCTAAGTTTAATGTCTTTTAGGCACCTTATAGCAATAGGTAATGTCTTTTTGATGGCTGCAGTTGACATACCAATTCAGCTTTATTTCGCCATGTTTCATAGACTTTTCGTAGTCTGTCAAAAAAGTGGATTTAGAGCAGGGATTAAAAAACAGAATCCTCCTCCGCTTCAGAGCGGACATATAAGGAGGCACTGCACTGGCCCCTAGGTCATAATGATTATTATGCAGGGTGGCTGTGGTAAAGATGGTAGAGTTGGTTGCACACTAATCATTAGGTATATCCCTGGTTTCTCCTGTCCGTATGTTGAAGTGTCCTTGGGCAAGACACCAAACCCCACTTTGCTCCTGATTGCAGGCGAGCACCTTGAATGGCAGCTCGGTTGTCACTGGTATGTGAATGTGTGTTTGAATGGGTCAACAATGTAAAGTGCTTTCAGACCACAGCGGTCATAAAGTGATACATATGTGCAGACCATTTACCATAATTTGGTTGTAGGGTTTGAGATACTTATTAGTTCACAGCAGTAAACTAGTGAACATTTTACTTCATAGGCTAAATGTTCACCCACCAGTAAAGTGACCCGAGGTTTTCAGACCATCAGGGCCCCCACAAGAACAGGGTTTAGTCTATGTGTATATACTGTAGTTTAATAAAACAAATTGTTTTATCAAGTTACTGCCATCATCGGTTTCATTGTTGATACATCTGACAGTTATTGTCTTGAATAATGTATTGATTGTTCAGTCTGAGAAATAAGAAAATGGCAAAAAAAAAGAAAAAAAAAAGCCCAATTTTGTCTCTGAAACTTATGCTGACATATTATAATTTCAGATATTGTCAAATATGCAATAATGTTGATTTTATTGTTGTAGAAAAACTACTAAAAAATATCAAATTTTCACATGTTAGAGGATATAATAAGTTTTAGTATTTTTGTTCCAAAAAAATAACTTGAAGCTAGTTAATGTTCTCTCAACTAATCGTTGAAGTCGGAATACTGCACTGGTTTCTGCGTGCCAGGAGGGATGGCATTGCCAAGAATAAACTGGATCAGAAATTCGGCAATCTCAACATATCTTATCATCAATTGCTTAAGATTCAGCTCATGATTCAATGGATAGCATTGCCACGACCCAACAGTTCATTCCACACAGGCCACCACATGCTCACAATCATGTCTCAAAACAATCACTAAAATAATTTGGAACTTTAGTCTCCTTCAATACTTTAATTCATTCAAAAAGGGCCTCAAATCATATTTTAAACATTCCCTATTTGGTGGCATTTTTGTGTTTGCCAAACATGTATTGTTACAGTGTCAGAAAATTGCACACTCAAGGCCATGGACATGAATTGGGTTTGAGGTGTTGATGTGTTGATGTGAGGAAAGACAAATCATTTGCATGACATTCATGGAACTCTATCTTTGAATAAAAGTCTACAAGATGAAACTGTTTTTGTCTTTGTCGTTTCCTTTGTTTTAGAAGTCACTGTAGGTGACATGTTGAAATCTTGAGTGCTTTAGTGCTCTGGATGCCTCTGGATGAGAGCTTCAGTTAGTTGAGGCAGACCTTGATTAAATGAGAATTTAACTTGGCGTTATTCCATCATCAGCATGCATTTGTCTTCTCTGAAGTTATTTAGGGCCTCTGCATGTGTAGATTTTAGATGTAAGCTGACAGGGTTTAGGGATTTTCCTGTCAACCCATTGTCTCATCTGCAGCATATCTCTGGAATTAGATATTACATGATTTAATTTTCCTGAACTTTCTTTTTTTTGTGGCCCACTTTTAACAGAAAGTAATTCTATAACTACATTTTTTTTTTTTTTTTTTTTTTTTTTTAAGATTGACATTTTTATTTTTATTTCTTTGCATGTGTTCCTGTGATGCAACTGGTAGTCTAGAAAAAACAGCAGTGGAGAAAAGGCAGCACTTACAGATGACTCTTACAGAGTATTGAGCCACCTGAGAATCTAGTCAGCATCTATCATAACATAAAGTAACAGTGATTTCTGGCAGCGAGGACACACAGCTAAATTGACTTGCAAACACATTTTGGACGACAGAGGAATCTTTTATCGATCGGAGCTGCAGTGTGTGATTGTAGATGCAGGACACTGAAAGACACAGAAATTAAACAGCAATTAGTACTGTGACAGCAGTATATAGACACACATGTATACACACACACACACACACACACACACACACACACACACACACACACACACACACACACAAAACTCACCTGGATCGTGTATAGAAACCTGTTCGGCAGAACCAAGGTTCACGATCAACTTTGCAAAGTGTGAATTTGCAAGAGCGAACAGGAACTACCTCGGCCAAGTTGTTGGAGAGGGCCAGGTCGGATCACTTAAAAATAACTCTTTTGTTTTCTCAACCTTGTTGGTAACTACAGAAATCTTTTTAGGAAATGTATCCACTGTAGTAGCACCATTCATTGACTTATGGACAAGGACAAATTTGTTTGGTCCCCGTCTGTCTGAACTATCCTGACTGCGCCACGTTTTGATCAGTCACTCAAACTTTATTTGGACGCCAGCCATATAGTTGCAGGGGCTGTCCTTATGCAGGAGGACAACCAAGGAATGAGCCTGCATGTTATTACATTTTTTTTTTTTAAGATCAATGTCAGCTATTCTGTCATTGAGGAAGAGGCACTTAACCTTGATTTTGGCCTTAAAACATGTTGATGTGTATGTTGGTGGCAGTACTACTTCTCTGCAGTTTCTAAATCAAGGGTTGATCTGGTGCTCATTGTTTTGCAGTCCTACCACTTAGACATCTGTTTTGTGGAAGGGACTGTCATTATGTGAGGATATGTGAGGATAGACATGCTGCCCAGAGCTCCCCAAGTGTGATGTCACAACTGTACTCTTGCAACTGTACTCTTGTTCTTGCTTCTGCTCTTGCTTCTTCCTGTTTTCTTAAATTACTTCCTGACTGCAGTGGTTGATGAGGTGGGGAATGGCACAAGGGATGCTGGACTGTCTGGCTAGTGTAATATACCATTGTAGACACTGTCTTTCAGATAAACAGTTGGAATTATAAATAGTTTGGGTTTGTTGTTGTGGAGTGGAGACGTTTTGCTATCAATGACTGGCTAAAGTCTTCGATCCAGAGACATCAGTAGATTGCATTGTATTGTCCCCACTGAAAGAGACTGAAGACAGTAAGATACAACTACTGAAGACCTGTGGCAAGTTCCCCAAGATGCTTGGAACAGCCAAGTATTCTGAAAACCTGTAGATTGTATTGAGGAGAACTGGTGCAGTACTAAAAGTAAATGATACTCACAGCAGGGAACGGTGATTAGATTTTTTTTTTTTTACATTTTTTTTCTGTTTACTGCACTTTGTATGAAGTTAATAGATATACAAAATATTATTCATTCTTAGATGCATGCTCACGTTGCTTCTAGTGTTTGAAACTTCTGCACAATATTGTTTATACTATTTTATATGCAGTTTCATATAAATCACTTCATGTTGCATTGAATGAGTGAAAATTACCGAGTACTAGTTGAAATAAGTTCTTCAAACGTGAACTCATACAGACGACCTTCGCCTATAGCCTTTACAGACGACCTTCGCCTATAGCCTTCAACTATTTCTGTTGAAAACATATGTAATTTATCTGCAAGTAAAACTTTCTTTAAAAAAATAAATGTGTTTCTTCACAGTAGTTGGCTTTCCTATTAGGGCTGATTGCTACAACAGACAAGCAGATATCAGAACAATTTTCAGACCACACCACTCAGAACACACTCTGATGTCATTCTTCCAGCTGGTAGGCAGCAGTTTATTTACTGCACCTGATTAACACACAGTGGGCAGGTTAACTCTGAGATAAAAGGTTTGTAGAAAACCTACCCATGAGCATTTGGACTAATGCCCATTTGAACACACTCTGTTTCTTCTCTAGGAATGCGATTGAAGTGTACTGTAGCCTGAAAAGACTGGCAATTATTTTAAAGTGCAGCATTCTCAAGTGCAGTTTGACAACAGCCATTTTTCTGTTACTCAGGATCTCACCTAAGAGCCAATTTTAGAACTAAATTCCCTGAGTAAGAGACAAGGTGATGAAAATATACCTCTTAGCAGTTCAATAATTATACTGCTGTTGATATTTTCATGGAACGTAGGCATTTGGTTAAGTCTGAAGAACTGTTGAATCACAGTATTTTTAGAGCAATATCATTAGTTTTTCATTAGTTCTTCATCACCTATCTGAAATCCAGCTTGCTCTGCCATAGTGTCTGTGTAAAACCCCAGCGGTGCATAAAACTGATGAAGCAGCCACAGAGATAATCAAATAATTATAAATGAGAATTGTTACGCTTTGTTATGCTCCCCTTTGATAAATGCACTGCCTCAGTTTTTCCATGACAAATGCAGATTACATTATATCAGAGGCCACAGGTTGTTTCATGTATATTTAGCTTTGATTAACACAATGCTGGAAACGGTACATGAGTTTGCAATTTAATTTCCTGCACAGACGTCGGGCACTGTTTTGATTTGTATTCAGGCACGTATTATGTAGGAACACAAGTACAATAGTGTGTCCATATTTGATACCCTTGACACAAAAAAAGAAGACCGAGGACAGATGGATATCTGAGAAGTTTACTTATGAAATGTAGGTAAAGACTTGGCAAACAAGAACAAGTTAAAACCTACAAGTTATGTCCACTCACTTCAATCCAATGCCATTGTATTTATATAGTGTCAAATCACAACAAAATACAGTAGCATAGTAACATATTAAATTCCTTACCATAGAACTTTACAACAATATAAAGAGGAACCTAACTATTCTCACGAATAAATAGGAATAAGGTACTATAAGATATTTTGTGAAATCCCATCAGTACTCTTGCTCCAGCCTTTTGGATTAACTGCATGCTTTTTAAAGAGTAACTGGGATAACCAGACAACAAGGAATTACAATAGTCCAACATGGAAGAAACAAATGCATGTATCGTTTTTTTTCCACGGTTGTTCCTGACTTCATTAATATTGTGCAGATGAAAGAAAACAGTCCTTGAGACTTGCTGTATGTGTGAGTTCAAGGACATATCCTCATCAAAAAAGGACAGGCACAATTTTTCAGTGTGATGCTGGAGGCCAAGACAATGTCATCTAGACCCACTATTTGTTTGGATAAATCATTTCTTAAGTGTTTAGGGCCAAATAAAGTAACTACAGTTTTGTCTGAATAGAGACGTCATTTTTAGAAGTAAAGATACATTAAGTGTTAATTAAGGGTAAAACAGTCTTTAGCAGTCTTGTTGGGTGTGCAAAACACAAGTTGATGATTTAGATGAAGCAGTTGTTGCAAGAGATCAACCGGAGAGAAGCGTTCAAAACAGCCCCTCTACTTGGCGACACTTCTGTGACAGGGGTAGAAAGGATGCACCTATTTTTTTTCCCCCCAAAAGCAACAATTTTATGAGTAAAGAAGTTCATGAAGTCATTACTATTGAGAGCTAAAGAAATATAGGGCTCAACAGAGCAATGACTCTTTGTCTGCCTGGCTACAGTGATGAAAAGATGCGTGCATTACATCCACATGGCTCGAGGCCACCGTTCCATTGAACATTTACACTGAACAGTAGAAAGATTTTAGAACCTAAAGTGATGTGAGGATACTTTCAAGTATAGTGCTAGGAATTATAGTATCACTTATGATACAACACGTAGTTCCGACCCAGCGATCTGATTGGTTAACTGTACATTTGGAACGTGCTCAAATCACCATAAAGCACACCCTGCTCATCACTCGAAATAGCACTCCGCCTTCTCAATGGGAATATATAATTGGAATTGAATTACATAAAATATGTAATATAATAATAATAATATGTATTATATATAATATAAAATAATGTTGTTTTTACTTGTTACATGTCTATTAACTCTGACCCATTTGGCAAAATCGGGTCTCTTTTGGTCCTTATTTGTCACTCTGAGCACCCATATCGTAACTCCACCGTGAGTCCCGCACTTAAAATCCTGGCGGAGGCTAGCTTGACAGGTTTGGTTTTCACGCATCACACGGTACTAAAATCTTAAAAATACATGACTCCATCAATATCTTTTTTTCAATGGATATCTTACTCCCAACCAGACTGAACTAGCTAAGCAGTTTAGTGTATCTGTGTGCTGTATCTATTCAGTTTGACAAACCATCTCTGGAAAGCAATAAAACAGACTAGATCTTGTTTCTGTTGCTAGGGTCATTGCTAAGAGTCAGAGTACTTTCTGGAGTGGTAAACGTCACATACATTACATTTGCTTCTATTGATGCAACTGATTGTTGTCCAGTTGTTAATAATACCCCATATATTGCCATGGAAATGGAGATTACACTAACAAAAAGCTTTGTATTTTGAAAGCAAATTGCCCCACAATATGAATACATTTTGAGTACTTATTATATTCAGATGGTCATTTCTTTTATAATCACAATATTACACTCGAGGGTGTGCTTTAACGTCATCATTGGCACTTCAGTGATGCGGTCAGGACCGAGGCACTTAATATTGCTTAATTAATTAACTTAAAAAGTGCAGTAAATAAAAAAAGTTAATTGTTTGGTAATTTCTTAAAAAACACACATTCAGTTCGTAACAGTTCCACAATTGTCCGACCAAAATGAACAGCCCTTGGCTCTCAAGAAAAAAATAACTTTGGAGAACTTTAAAATACATTAAGCCTCACCACCGTGGAACACTGAACAATTGACAATTCTTACTTCAACTCAGTCAAAATGAGAAATTACACAATTAAGTAAAAATACATTCTTGTAACAACGACATTGATGTTATAAAACCTGTTCTCAACTCAAACTCCAGGGTGCTGAACTGGAAAGGGTGAAAGCAGTACCAGTTCTCCCAAAACACAGGCCATATCATGTTCACATCATCATCACATGTTTTTGGCATATGAGAAGATAAAAACAAATTTGGTTTGTTGTAGATTCATTGATGATTATTTTTATGTGGAACACAGCTTCGAAATAAATTATTCTCACACTTAGTGACTATGTCAACAGTACATCATTGAAATTAAAAATAGTGAACAAAAAGAGCAATTTAAATACGTTGATCTTTCATAAGGGTAATGATAGAAATCCATTAGACATGCTCGGAGCAATTAAGACTTCATTCCCCACCTTGTTTATGCTGTAAACGAGGCTAATAAATTGGTGAGTTGTTAGTTCAGTGTGCATGTTCAGAATCCATTAATAATATCATCTGCCTCTCTTAGGAAATCTACTGTAAGTACAATGTGGTAATTGCACACACTCCTCTAATACTTTAAATCCTGAAGTGTTTTACCGTGCACACACAAGCAAAACATTTTAGATCGCAGAAAACTGCATGACTGTGTGGCCTTGCATATCCAGGCCACTTTGGATGGATAGAAATGGGTGAAATTGGCAAACAGCAACTGAAAAGAGAAGCACACTGGACACCCACTATAAACACTGGGAATGGTTTAAATGAACTTCTGAATTTGAATCTATTTTTTGTGCTGGAATGACATGCCACCAATGCAGTATTCACTGGGTGCTAATATACAGACAGTATAAGTCTAGTTAAGTTAGGACACACTCACTCAATCAAGGGGTTTTCTTTTTTTTTCTTCTTCTATTTTCTACAACAGTAGAGAATTGCTAAAAGCTACTGCTTATTCCGGATTGTTCAAAAATACAGATGGGGATGATGAAGATACTGATATTATTGGTTAAATGTATAACAGAGAGATCCAACCACCATTTGCTCTCTGTGACAGGCATTCTGTCATCTTATCTAGCTACTTCCATGCTGGAAAATGTTGTGCCTTCCCAGCTGTCACTGTATCATGTATTGACTGACAAGTAATCAGATAACAGCAGAAATGTTCCTTTTATACTTTGGCTAATTAATGCCCAACTACGCAAACATCATGAATGTATGGGGGATATTGGAGTGTGGTGAGTTTGGGGTGGACATTTTATGTTTTGAGGAGCTCATTTTCACAGTGGTGAAATTTGGCTCAAAGCCCATCTACTGTAAATGGGCACAGCAAAAACAGATTAACATTGTTTTCAAATTTGAATAGCATAAAGCACATTATTAAAATGATACTGTGATCTCAGGTTACGGTCCAGGTTTAGGGGCTACATTTGCCAAAGGACGGAACTGGTAAAATGACTGCAGACCTCATAAGGGATATTATTGCTTTAGACATTAAGTGTCCCAGGGCTTTTCCTTGTCGTGCCTTGTAGGTAATGAAAGTTTGAGAATGATTAGGCTTTTCCAAGAAAAGTAGGAGCCTCCTTTTCAAGGACACAACTTGGCTTTGCTGAATGTTAGCCTTGTAAGTCTGAGTCTGATGAGTTGGATTATTCTAAGTATGGTGGTACCTCAAGTTCAAGCAGTGAAGACAGAGTACTGGAATATGAAGGACGACGTGCAAGGATGATTAACATTTTAGAAATACACAGTGCAGCCTGGAGTGGGTCACATATTTCTCAGGCAGAGGGAGTGTAATGCTGACAGATTCTGCAGAAAGGCCAATAACAGCACAGGGATGATACGCCTTTCTGGTGCACGAATGATGTAAACCTAACACGATGCGGATGTTAAAAAGTGAAATGTTAGGAAGGTCATCTGGTACTCAGTTGCATGTCTGGGTCTCCATTATCATATTTTATTCAAAGTGATACCTTCTGCTCTTTCAATTATATCCAAAAAAGATTAAAACTTTTTCATTAACTTTTTCATTGTCTCCCTTACATAGAAATTAATTTTGTGGCCACACAAAATTACAAAAATGATCCAGTTTTCTCAAGCAGCTGCATATAATGTTTCTAACTGCTGAGTATTATACTGCTGGATTGTCTCGGTCAATCATTTCACCCTGACCATTTTTTCAGAATTCAAAAAAAGTGATCGGGCTTGAATCACAAACCACTGCTCTCTTAAAATAGCAAAGCCTGTAGTGTCTGATATTTGGTGGTTAAAAAATACTAATGTTTGCTGCTTCATAGTTAAAGTGCCATAAATAAAATGCACACTCATTCGTTTCAAATAATTCTGTTTGTTTGCGATTTCTGTGTCCTCCAGCAATTTTCCAATAACAGTTTTCAAGGTGGTATTGAGCAAAAAAAAAAAAAAAAAAAAGTTTTCTATAATTGAGCAATGAAAATGTGTGTAAGTGACTTGTATTTTTGATTTTTTTTTTTTTTTTTTAAATATTAATTTTATCATTGGAGCAGAATCTCAGGGTTTGAGCTCTCCACAATGCATCTACAGCCTGGCACAGTTATATTCATTGAATAACAGTAAACTTACTACAGTGTCCATTTTATTATTTCATGGTAGTAATGATAAGTCATTTTTTTGCAATTATCATCAATTCACTGGATGACAGCATATTGATAAGGGTCCACGCATGCCCCAATAGCCTGTGGACAGTTGTAAAAAACTGCAGTGGGAGTACAAACAGCTTCACAAGGATATCAATTTGTTTTATCACTGTTATCATAATTTGCAGAGTTCTTTGGTCAAACTCATTTTTTGGATTGAATATTAATTTGTTCGTGGTCCAGATTCAGAAAAAAATAAGTTCATAAAACTTTAAGTAAATCTTAGCACAGCAGAACGTTTCCAAATAAAACAAGGCTATCAAATTACTGTTGAGCATTATCACCGTTTCCATGCTGTGCTCAAAGTCAGACAGAATTACCTGTGACTGATGCAGTGTTACATGCTACAAATTACAAGCTACAGAAAATGCTCAATGGGAAACACATTAGCTGTGTCTTACAATGAGTAGGAATAGAGAACATTCCTTCTTGTGTCTTTGCAAATAATTTACCAAATTGAAGAGGGACAGTTGTTTTTCAAATTTAATGAGACAGATATAACTGCATCTTCAATTCAATTCAATTAATTTTTATTGATATAGTGCCAAATCACAACACAGGTTATTTCATGGCACTTAACACATTAAAGTCCTTACAGCAGAACTTTACAATATTGTACAGAGAAACCCAACAATTCAACAATTCCCACATAATGTAGGAGGGGAAAAAAACTCCTCTTTAAGGGAGAAAAACCTCCAACAGAGGGAAGAAAAACTCCCTCTTAACAGGAAAAACCCTCTGACAGAACCAGGCTCAGAGGTGGGCGACCATCTGCCTCGACCGGTTGGGGTGAGAGGAGAGCAGAGAGAGAAAATGACAGCATAGAGATAGAAGAGAAGAACTGTTTGTGGAGACGACAAGCACAGGGCAGAGACATGCAGCTCCATGACGGGACATCTGGAAAAGAAAGAGCAGAAACTAAGCGAGCAAGGGAACTGAATGGAGACAATAGATAATAAGAAGAAACTATGTGAGAGAAAAAGATGGTGAGGTATGAGTCAGTTAAAGAGTAGTAGGAAAGAAAAGAAGCTCAGCATGTAACGAGGTCCCCCAGCAGCCTCGGCCTTTAACAACATAACTAAGGGTTGGTTCAGGTCTACCTGAGCCAGCCCTAACTATAAGCTTTATCAAAAATGAAAGTTTTCAGTCTAACCTTAAAGCTAGAGAGGGTTTCTGCCCCTCCAACACAAACTGGGAGCTGGTTCCACAGGGGAGGAGCCTGAAAACTGAAGCTCCGCCTCCCATTCTACTTCTGGAAACTCTAGGAACCACAAGTAGACCAGCGTACTGAGAGCGAAGTTCTCTGCTAAGATTATATGGTTCTATAAGATCTCTAAGATACGATGGAGCCTGGTCATGTAGGGCTTTGTAAGTCATCAAGATAATTTTAAATTCTATTCTTGATTTCACAGGAAGCCAGTGAAGAGAAGCTAAAACTGGAGAAATATGATCTCTCTTGCTAAATCCCGTCAGTACTCTTGCTGCAGCATTTTGGATCAACTGCAGGGTTTTTAATGAGTAATTTGGACATCCTAACAACAAGGAATTACAATAATCTAGCCTAGAAGTAACAAATGCATGAATGAGTTTTTCTGCGTCACGCTGAGGAAGGATTTTCCTGATTTGATTAATATTACGTAGATGAAAGAAGGCAGTTCTGGAGATTTGCTTTATATGGTGTCGAAAGGACAAATCCTCATCAAAGATGACTCCAAGGTTCCTCACAGTTTTGCTGGAGGCCAAGACAACGTCATCTAGAGTAACTAAGTGATTACAGACAAAGTTTCTGGAGGTGTTTAGGACCAAGTACAATAACTTGCGTTTTTTCTGAATTTAGAAACAGGAAATTGTTGGTCATCCAGGCCTTTTATGTCTTTTAGACAGGCTTCAAGTTTTACAAACTGATTAGTTTAATCTGGTTTTATAGAAAGATATAGCTGAATGTCATCTGCATAACAATGGAAGTTGATGCAGTGCTTCCTGATGACATCTCCTAATGGAAGCATGTACAAAGTAAAAAGTATTGGGCCTAACACTGAGCCTTGTGGAACTCCATAACTAACTCTTGTTTGTCTGGAAGACTCATTGTTGACATGAACAAACTGAAACATATCTGATAAGTAGGATTTGAACCAGTCTAATGCAGTTCCTTTAATCCTCGTAACATCTTCTAATCTCTGTAACAAGATCGTATGATCAATCGTATCAAAAGCAGCACTGAGGTCCAGAAGAACAAGTACAGAGACGAGTCCATTATCTGAGGCTAATAAAAGGTTGTTAGTAACTTTCACCAGAGCTGTTTCTGTGCTATGATGAACTCTAAAGCCTGACTGAAAATCTTCAAGCAGATCATTCCTTTGTAAATGATCAAAAAGTTGATTTGCAACAACTTTTTCAAGGATTTTAGAAATAAACGTCAGGTTGGAAATTGGTCTGTAGTTTCCTAAAACAGCTGGATCAAGAGTCGGCTTTTAAAGTAAAGGTTTAATTACAGCCACTTTAAAAGCCTGCAGTACATAGCCGGTTACAATAGATAGGTTGATCTTATCTAATATGGAAGTATTAATTAAAGGGAAGACTTCCTTAAAAAGTTTAGTTGGGATGAGATCTAACAGACAGCTGGAGGATCCAGATGAAGAAATAATTCTAGTTAACTCACAGAGCTCAACAGGAGAGACATTTTCCAAGTTTACATCTGGTCCTACAGTTGCTTCCAGGGCTGCTGTGCTTAACATCACATCAGTGACTGTGGCAGGAAGGGTCGGCCCGATTCTCTCCCTAATAGTGATCATTTTATTGGTAAAGAAGTTGATGAAGTCATTACTGCTGAGAGCTGAAGGAATAGAGGGCTCAACAGAACTGGGACTCTTTGTCAGCCTGGCTACAGCGCTCGTTGTCTTGAATTTATTATTACTATTACCAGTTTCTTTCCATTTTATGTACAACATGTTCTGGAATGACAATACAATTGATCATTATCATTAATGTACATAATTTTTAAAATCAAGTGGAGGTAAAAACTCCAAACTGATGACAATCAGAGGGGAAGTTAGTATAACTGACTTAGGGAGCCACACAGCAAATGCTGGTTAGATTTCTGATGGAACAGTCCGTGGTGAGACTGGCCGGAGAATATATACCAGCTGGTGGTGATCACTGGAATGCAGCACAGCAGTGCTGACGGAGAGAGAGGCGCGGCAGTGGGCGGAGCTCCGAGGAGGATAGACAAAACAAAACACAAGCACGTGGCAAACAATAACAAACAGACAGGGAAATGACAGCACACATGAGGAGTGGTGATCGGGGACACAAATCGAGGGAAACACACAGATAGGAACCCTCACAAGAAATGCATAATGACGTCATGATGACTTTGCTGCTAACTCGTAAAATTAATACAGGAGGAAACTCCTGTTTTTAATAGTTAATTGTCACAGGAACATTATGGTGTGTATGTAGCAGTGTTGTGTGAAATTTGTTTACAATTTTCACTGATTAAAGCAAATGTTAGATGGATTTTAATACTTTTTTTTGGTAAGAGTTGGAACAGTGAAGCCAAAAGTCTAAGCTTCTCTAACAATGAGCTACAATTATTGATAGTGAATGAAATACAAGGACAGCCTCCTGTGTGAAGTCATCAATCGCTACAGAGCCAAACACCATTGAACAACTTTTTAATTGCTTTTTTGGGTTCTGCTTTTGATACCGTTTTTGCACCTGTTGACTTGTACTGGGTGGAGCTGAGTTTTGGAAAAAAAGTGCTGAGTATGACATGGCTGAGATGGAGAAAAAAGATGACGTTTTTGCAGTTCATCTCATAGTGTAAAACATATTTTTTAAATAATATTAAAGTGATTAACAATTAATTAATTTGCTCATTTTTAATATTTATTCATAATTTATGGGACTTGTTGACAGGGTGATAAACTGGGTCTGCAGCATGTGCACCCTCTGCTGGCCTACTGACACTGTTTGGCTTGTGTTCAGACATACTTTTGTTTTTAATTGAATGCCATCCATGGAGAAAGCAGTGGTATACTCTGTACGTGAAGATGCTTTTGCTATAGTTAAACATAAATTAAGTGAAACAGTTCTTTAGAAGAGGCAGAGATGGAGTCAGCATCTAGTTAACCTCTGGTTCAGTCCTCACACCGGTGGTATGTGCCTTTATTGAGCTTTATACCGTCTGCTTTGATATGGCTGTTTGATGCAACCCCCTGACTCATTTTTCCTTGCATTGTTGGATCTTATCATTTCTCCTGTAAAATGGGCCAGCATGTGCTGCCGTTTTAATTTCAAGCTTATTAAAAAGAGGGATGAAACTGAGGGAGAAGTATTAAAGGGTAGAATTAGCATGTGGAGACAATCCTCGGTGAAATTACTGCAGAAGAGGGCAGCTGAAGTTACCTTCGAACGTGTACTGTGTCAGGCAGACTCACTGTGTTTACCTGCTTCCCCCAGAGCCTTAATTAACCCATCAGTCACTTTTGAAACCCCTTGGAAAATCAGACAAGCCATCATTTCTCGTGTTTAATTTTGAAAAATCATTTAATTTAGGCAGGCTGATTATTCTCAAAGAGTAACAGGGGCAACATGAGCACTAAATCCACCATATAATATTTCTAAGTAAAGAAATTTGTATAATTTAGAAATGGATGGAAATCTATTGCAGTTCCAAGCTCAGGCGGAAAACATCACACTACCAGCTATGTTTGCTAATACACATCCAGAGGAGCTGAGCCTTTGTGTATAGTGTCTATTTTCAATTTTTGTGCCAGCCTGAAGGCATGATGTGTACCCACAGCTTTTATTATTCTTGTGCATGTTTGATGCTTTAATGACTCTTTAAATTTCACTTTGTGCAAGTGACTCATTATGTGATGTGCATGATAAAGGTTTCCAGCCTTTATTGTACAGGATATGTTGCCTAATGTTTCTTTAATATGAATCCCTCAAGCAAGAAATTGCATGAAATTGGCAATATTTTCCATTTTAACTAAAACACTTGTGACAGCCTGGTTGTGGTCCAGCATAGACACCTCTGTATGGCTGTTACTACACACTGGGCAATGAATCGCTATGGACCAAATCAAAATGGTAATTTGATACAGCATGTTACCACCTCCTGATTCAGGGTGTGTCCATATTTGACAGACTTGTTTCAATTAAAATGAACTCTGGTGAGATGACTACAGTCCATTAAAACCCTGCGGTTCACCAAACAAGACCTACCTATTCAGGAGGTCTCAGTCCACTTCCAAAGTGTGCAGTTTGATCTGAGTTACTGCACAGACCACATACATTGCTTTCCATCAGTGTTGTTCATAAATTAATTGCATCGGCAGTTTGATTAACTCCTGCTCACTCATCAAACATCATCCCAGCACCTGATTTCAATATATTCGAAAAGTGTTCTTCATTCACTTTGACATTGAATTAATGACAGTGCTTTGCATCTGCTACAGTTTTTGTTTTGCCCTTCGTCTTATATTATTGAACCACTTCCTCCAGTGGGACAGTGGTTCTCAGTACCAGAATATTTCTTCTTTTTTTTTTTTTCTTTCCGTGCACTTGTTAAATAACGTTTTCTGTTCTTTTTTGTTGTTTTACTTGAGTGAACAAATGATGCTTAATGAGACTGCTACTACTGTCTTACACACACACTCCATAGTACTTATTTTTTAATATCAACACCATGCAGACCTTTACTGTCAAACAATGGATTTGGTAATTTGTGATTGGCTAAAAAATATTTTGTTACATGTTGAAAAAAGCTTGATAAAGCAGTGTGAGAGCTGTTATTAGACTACACCCATCTAGCAAGTCTCTCCTGCCTGTGGTTTAAGTAACAAAAGGTCCTATCCATACCACACTGTGTTGGTCTCAAAACTCACGTTGAAATTTAATTAATTACTGCATTTAATTGCAATGTTGTCCAGGTAACTCCACTAGTAAACAGGTAGCATACCTAAAACAGTTTGTTTCTAGAAATAATTGATTTGGAATTACAAAGACACTTTCAAATAAGTGTAAATTCAACAAAATTCCAATCAACTTGAAACAGACTGTTGAATTATAAAATGCAATTCATTAGTTCCGAATTTAATCCTCACGGAAAATTCACGTCTGTGTACGTCTACGTTAAGTTCTCACAATTCAAATTCAAATAATAAAATTCTATTTCAATTTATGTTTCACATATCCAGGTCTTTAAGCAAAAGCAGTGTGTGAAGATTCACAGAATTGATTTTCACGGCTACGGTTATGCTATCACTTTTATACATAAACGTTCCTATTGCATGCAAACAGATCATGGCACCATGATCATTGTGCACAAACAGGAGGAAGCTATAAGCTTCATGAGTAAACATTGACAGTTTTGTTACTTGATCAACATCAGCACTTGAGTTATTGCATAGAATAAAATGCAGGTTGTAGTCACATATTTATGACATCACGTCAATACCTTAGAATTAAATCTCAAAACAGTGCTTGAGTTGGTAACATCCTGTGTTAATTCACTTATTATTTTGTTGTTTTTGTTCTTTTAATCGGCAGATTAATAACAACAACAGTCCTAAAACCTTGGAGCAGGCTATTTTAATCATAGCACAGTCGGTGTAATAGGAAAGCTCTGATCTGTGACAATAAGACTGGTGTTGTTTATAATAGAGAAAATTATTCATGTGTTTAGGAAATCCCCAAGCTCATGATGCACGTCATTAAAAACTCCATACAGAGTTTGAGGGGACCATGTTAAATGTTAAAGTTTTCTTAAATGTTTACAGCAAATAATAGAGAATGTTAGACGAGGTCAGACCATTCTTTCAAAAAGTATGTCTTGATACCTGAAGTCAGACATGAAGACATCATTCCAGGTGAGGTGTATGACTTTGGACAGTGAATGTTGCTTTGTCACTACATTTGATAAATAACTACTTTACTGAAGGTGATATTAATCTTTTGAAATGATTTGCGGTACGCTTGAGGGAAAGTATGTCCGAGCAACACATTGTGTAGTTCTGTTCATCCTTTGTAAGATAATCAAATGAAAGCTGACAGTCTGCATTCATCACCTCAGTCTGACTGTTATTTCACTTTCAAAGTCATGATTTTGTAGAAGCAGAGTATGAAACTCCTACTAGTTATGATCTTTGCATTGAAAATGTAAGGGCCTGTCAAGGACTTCAGTTACATCATCTATGATATATATATCAGTATATATATATATACATTACACACGACTCAATCTGACATCTAGTATCCAGAACTGTTGTTTAAAAGTCAAATTACTGTTCACCCTGTCACACATTCTGCCTTTGTGTTCTGTCTTTGCAAAGCATGTATTGTCATGGTAGTGTTAAAATATGGTCAGCAGCTCTTGTTATTGATCACATTTTATAAATAAGATTAAAAAAAAACATTTGTTGACAGCTATGGTATATGAAATGCATTTAAATTAAACCAATTTAATTGTAACATATTTATACATAATGTGTCCTTTTTGTACTTCTTTTCTAAAAGTCGTATGACTACTTTATTAATTTATGATACTTTGCGCATGTGTCAATGCCCCAGATAGGAACCAAATTCATAAAATGTATTCCCACACATCATATCCATCACAACTACTATTTGTATTGTCTGTGTGTCTGGTGTGTGGCACATTTAAGAAGTTGTCATTTGATGTGCAGTGGAGAGTCCCAGCTTTGATTTTTTTTTTGGTCCAATCCTGATCCGAGTCCGATGCGATACTACTATTTATGTTGATAAAATATGTATCTTTTATTCTGAAGTAACTGTGGTAACCTGTTAAATCTGACACATTTACAAGCTACTGGATCCAAGTAATGATGTAACTGTATGTATTCCAATTATGATCTGAAAAAACAAGTTGAACTGGAACATTGTAACTCTGAAACTAATCTTATGCAATCAGCAACAGTGAAAACACTCCATTCTGTTGGAGTTTATGTAATTCCTCTTAAACTGTCTTTGGCAGAGTCAAGATTTAGGAGACACAAAGCAAAAGCAGTCAATTTTTATTTTGGCCTGCCATCAAGCCATTCATTAAATCACTGTTAATTAGTGACATATTATATTAGCTGCCACCAGCAATGCTTGTCATTTTAGGAGCAACAATATCATGTTGAGGTGGACAACCTTTTGATCTGGTTTATTTTAGCAGATACCAATCATAAGGAAACATGCCTGGATCAGCCCTGATTCTAATCCTTAGGATCAGGTCAGGGCATCTCTGGTGTTGAATCCTGATGACACACAGGATACACAGGCAGAAGTACACAAATATATTTTGTGTGTGATCAGTGTGCATGATGTACACAGAACAGGATGAAACTATAACCTATAGCCAGTTCCGTACACACCTTACTGCCTTGGTCTTTTGTGACCACTGAGCGGAGCACATCTGTGATGTTTCCATAGACATTAGCAGTGGAAATCAGCAATGGCGACCAAACCATAGCAAACCAGATGGGTTTTCTTTGAATCAGTGAACATTTTTATTTTTTGTTATTCAAGTTTAATTTGAATAATGGAAAGCAATTACCCGGTATTTGTCCGTACATATCTACAACCCAGAGCTTCACTTCTTTGCATGCAGACTGAATTCCCACACAGAACTCTGTAAAGCTGCCCTAAGGTAAAAGACATTACTTTTTTTTTTTGTATGTTTCTGGGACAAAAAAAGTATTATTTTTAAAAAGTCTTAATTACAGAAGTGAAACCACTGAGCAGTGCTCCCTTCCTGTGTGCCTATGAGTATGTATTGCTGGGGATTTGTGAGTTTACTACACCAGCAATTATAATTTAATTATGTCTTAATTTAATCCCATAATCAGACAATAGCAAGTGGGATGTAGCAAAATATTGGAGCTGTTTTCCTACTGGCAGATAAACCATGCATATGTCATCGGTACTGATTCAATTATGACCATAGCTTTTAAATGATTAAAACTATTGATGTGCTCATAACCTCAACAATTTACAGGCATAGCTACATATGCTGGGGAGTAGGAGTTGGTCTAATATTTAGTGAAATTAACTCACTCTGAGAACATTACAGCACACAGCACCAAAACTCTCCACGGGGAGGATGGAGAAGTCACAGTGTTCCATGTCAATAAGGGCATCAGTAATGCAATATTTTAAGCACAGGTTGAAAAATGTCTTTCTTTGGCTGTCTCTTCCCACAAGTTCTTCTCTCCCTCTCTTTATCTAATTTTACAGCGGCTGTCAGCTATCTTGCTGTTGTTACACAACCACCTCATGAAAAAATAAAGCAGGCTTTTCTCATATAACCCGACTAGCATAGAAATATCAGTGTTGAGTGAGTTCACTTTGGCATTTAAGCTCCAAGATACAGCAGTTTGTCGAACATCCCACTAAATCAGGTGATATACAAGACACTGTGTACACTTTAACATATACTTGTGTTCAGTTCTAAAAGTTAAGAGTTTAAGATTACGGTAATTGTGAAAAAAAAAAGGCTTGAATTACTTTCTCTTTCTTTTTCTTTCTTTTTTTTTTACTTGTTCCACTCCCTCTTTTGTCTGTCTTAATTTGTGTTTATATGTTGCCACTTATAATTCAATTGAATTTATATAGCACCAAATCACAACAGAATATAGTAAGATCAAGACCTTACAGTTTTACAGAGAAAAAAAACAAAAACAATTTCCATAAGAGCAACAAAAATAACCCTCTGACAGAGCCAGTTTCAGAGTTCTGCCTTAACCAGTTGGGGCGATGGGTGAGTGGAGAGACAAAAGAACAGCATAGAGAGACAACAACAATGTTTTGGTTGGTGGGGCCAGTAACCCCTGATCAGAAACATGCAGCTCTGGAGCCAGAGGTACCTGCAGAAAGGTACGGAGAGGAAGAAACATAAACTACAGGAGAGGGAAGCTGAAAAGTTACTAGCATTCAATAGTGACATATAAATGTATAAAGAGTGAAAGAGAGAGCAGAGGAGATGAGCTGAGTGCATCAGCAAAACTAAGGGATGGTTCAAGTTTATGTTAGCCCTAACTATAAGCTTTGTCAAAAGGACAGTTTTAAACCCAATCTTAGAAGTAGAGAAGGTGTCTGCCTCCCAAACACAAACTCTGAGCTGTTTTTATAATGAAAACCATAATTATACACAATAATACATCTACTTTATTAGGAACCCCAGAATGTAATAATGGTTCAGATGTTCCTTTTCTCTAAAATTGCCCCACTTCTTGGTATCATGGCATGATATGTTGGATAACATTCCTTTGAGATTCTGTTCTGTAAGGTTGACATGAATGCATCCCATTATTTCTGTAAATTCATGCTGCCAATCTCCTGCTTTACGACATTGCCGTGAACTTTAACTGAAGCTCCTGACATGTCTCTGCAGGACTTTATACATTGCACTGCTGCAACATGATCAAATGATTGAATAATTACATGAATTAGTAGGTATCAGGTATCAGGATTCCGGACGTGGAGGCCCTCAGTGGTTTCAGGAAGTTATTTGACCTCTTAGGCTTTCCAAATAAAAACTTTCAAAAACTTGGATGGACTGAACAATTCAGGGTTGTCAAGTTGTCAAAGCTGCCTTTTGCTACTTCTTGAAAAATTGACATCTGTGGAGATATGATGATTTCATCTTGCAGCACTGAATGTAAATATGTTGTGGGAGTTTACCCTTGCCTGAGAGGATTTAATAACAGTAATTTCAGTGACAGGTTCGGTTTTGTGTAATGTATTATGTTGACATTCTGGATTTTTTTTTTTTTAAGAACCTTCTCTGAACAGGATGAAACCTTCGATCGGTGTGATATGGACCTCTCCCCAGTTGTTTTGATGTCCATGTTAAATTGTGGTTCATTCAGAGAGAGGCCCAGTTGCTCTAACACCTGGTGAAGTGATTGGATTTGACATCTTAATGTTTATATCAGTTAATACATTAAAAAAAATTGTAACATCAATATTTAGTAGCAGTTCTAAATCATGAGCTTTTGATGGTTTTCTCTTTTTTGTTTACATTATACATCTGCTGACTCCTCAGCCTCTCACTTGTTATCTGTTTTAGATTAACACTAATTCAGATTCTGTTTTATGAGAAGAGAGGTCATGATATATGATAGGACTGCCCTACTTTAAATTCAAATCATCTATTCATAAAAAAAGTTAAATCTGTTTAAACATCTATATCAAATTAACCTCAATGAATTATTATGAGAGGGATCGGTTGTATTGTGTCTTGAAATGAATGTTTCATCTGCACTGAATTGAAATCTTTCACAGTATATTTTTTATGTGAGGACACTACTTCAGTCTCCTTTGTCTTTGTTAAATGAGGTTTTACATTCATCCGGTGCAAAGAAGAAAAAAAGTATAGCTAAAAGCAGCAGCTTAACAAAGAACATGTCCTTGTGGAATATTGTTTTACTTTTAAGTAAAGCTACTGACTAAATCTGCTGCTGCTGTAATGTAAAGTGAAGCGTGCGATGGCTTTGCCTGGGAGTAAACCACACGGGTGTGTTTCTGAAAGTGGGTAACTGCAATGTGTCAAAAAGCACAGCATCTTCCTTTATTGAAGAAATGTTTTTTTGTTATTTCTGAGGTGTCATCTACCTTTCAGGAAGTCATTTTTCTACAAGCTTTGCATTTAGTAAAGTTGGCTGTCACATGAAAATAAACTCCAAAGCACTTCTTGTCAGCTGCTCTGCGGTCAGCCATCGTTCCATCTGAAAATGGAGCAACGTGAAATATATTTCATCGCTTTCTGTAACTGATGATGCAACTACAACTCGGGAGATTACCTCACAATCACACAGCTGACATTTGCAGGTGTATCCAGGGCATGACAGTGATACAGTATGTGCGAACTGGAAACATAATTTACCAGCAGTGTGCAAGTAAAGATTACAACCAATTCAATTCAATTCAATTCAATTCAATTCAATTCAATTCAATTCAATTCAATTCAATTCAAAATCCAATGCAGGTCAATGCAGGTCAATTAAGTTTTATTTATATTGTGCCAAATCAAAAAATAAGTCATCTCAAGGCTCTCAGTAACGTCAAGACCTTACAATATTAAGGACAAACCCACCAATTCAATATTCACACGAGACAGCATCTGCCAAAAGTGAGAAAGAAAAATGCTCGTTTAAAAGAAAGAAACCTACATCAGAACCAGACTTGGATGTGGCCGAGTCTACCTCGACTGGTTGGGGTGAGGAGAGCATAGAGCGTAATTAACATTATAGAGAGACAACAAGTAAATAAGTTGTGTTACAAACGTAACGTATCAGCTGAATACAGCACTGCTGTGATTGTTAAACGAGAGGAATTTAAAGTGTTAATTTTAACCTCGAGCCTACAGCCACTTACTGGTATAGTAGCCCAAAATATCTGTTCTTTAAAAGTTACCTGGATTTAGTTGCATGACAATATTATTTAAAAATCTGTGTTTGTGATGGAAATCATGGATTTTGTCAACTCTACTGGAAGAAGCCTCAGAAGACCATCTTGATGACTTAAACAGAAATATGTAATGACACACTGGATTGAAGCAGGTCAGAATAACAAATGTCAATCAGCTCCATGTCGTCCCAACTCTGATCTCCTTCCTTCTTGGCAACCGCTAAAACCCTTCCAGAATGTTCCACATCTCCGGATAAAGGGAGGCGTCGTCACTGGAGAAAGTCTCCTTCTAAGGTTGCTGACTATTACCATAGTCAGCAACTTTCTAAAAATAGCATAGATTGATGTTTTAATAACATATGTGACCTGGTCCGGGTACAGGGATTCCCAGGGTGGAAAGGGTTAAATAAATCAAATGTAACTCTCTAATTGCACTCCGCTAAAATAGCTTTTATTTAGATGACTGCCTGTTTTCAAGTCACATCTCTCCATACACACCAACAAGCAGTCACCGTGTGTGACTTCATTCCAAACAGTCAGCAAGAATAAAATATCTTTTTTTTTTTACCATCAGTGGAAACTCAGTAATTCCAGCAATATTCACTTTATTATTTTAGATTGTGTAACATAATGTAGCATTGCACTTGTGTACATCAGGGAGAACATATGTAGGGGCGGTTAGGTTATTCAATGTCATAGTTATAGTCATAAATCCTTACCACATAACTCTGAGACAGAACTGTAATTAGCATAGACAACGGAGAGAGCATCATTCTGAGGAGTGAAGGGCTTCATGTGTATTTTATATTGTGAGCAATCAGGTCAGATTTAACAGGAAATCAGCTGGAACTTTGAGAATCAATTCCAGACCCTGAAGAGGATTCAGTACACTTTTGACATGATATATATATATTTTTTTTTTCCTTTTTTCACTCTATTGCACACTATCAGCTGTCTGCACACTTTGGCCCTCTAGACCATCCCAGTTGCCAACCTCAATTGCAAAAACAGTATCTTTTGTTTTTATAGGTAGATCCAAAGACCCCGAGGCTCCTGGTGTAACTTGCCGCCATATCAGAATCGATCCGTCAAGGTGATAGCAGTGCCCCAGGACACATGGGCTATAGAGTTCAGATAAAAAAAAACTAAAAAAACAAATGACAAATTGTTCACCCCTCAAAGGGCAAAGCTTTGGCATATTGAAAACAGATTAAGAAGTTAGTCATGTTTACAATATAAATGGTACTGCCAATTGTCGTGATTCTGCTTGCCAGAGTGATTCATGAAGGAACAGCTGCTACTCTGTTGCCCTGGTTAAATGAGTAACACCAGCAGCCAGCAATCAGACAACCTCGAGCTCTATTGGGAACACATTTGCGAAGCTTCCTCGTGCTCCATGTTTCAAATTGTAGGTTTTGATAAACTACAATACTCGTGTGTCCACACTTATTTTGTTCAAATTGCTTTTGTGCATCCATTCTAATGAATATATTGAGCAAAGCATTTGGAAACAAAAGTGGGAGGACAGAAATAATATCCCCTGGTGATGCTGAAAAAATTACAGCTACAAACCGTTTGCCATCCACATGTTGCCCACATGCTCACTCAGACACTCATGTTGTCTTCCATGGATTTTCTTCTTGTAATTATTTATCTGGTTTGATTTGCATAAAAATTCAAATGCCAAACAAAATATAATTAGATTAAACTTCTGGGGTCATAGTTGCCAGTCAGAGATAGATGTTTGTCAGGGGATTTATCTGCAGTTACCAGGTAACTCTATCTCCTAGAACCTACGTTGATTTATTACTAAATTGTTTTTCAATTACATTGTGCTGATGAAAGTGATCGCTGCCTAGATTATGTTCATTTCTTAACGGCTCACTCCAGACTCCTATCTGTTTGGGGAAAGATGGTGGTTTTGGTTCAATGTGGACTTTTTCCTGAAATACATCAAACCACGTTTCCCTTCCCAAGTGCTGCCAGAGTCTATACCATAACCATATGAAGTTGAAACACAAATATCCCCAAATCTGTGTTCAGGAGAAAGCTATGTTTCAAAGGAAAACAAAAATACAGACTTATAATTCCATATTAGTGTGATGCTGATATTATTTGACAAAGACTACAACAGACCAACTGCATAAGACATGCCACGAGTTTGTTGTAACAAAGAAAAAAAGACCCAACGTAAACACTGACACCATTAAAAAGATGCCCAAACACAGCTTCAGTGGTTTCTCTACTATCATAGCTCAAAATATATTTCATTTATTTAAGCCCCTCCATCTATTAAAAGGGGACAGTGGTTGGGGTTTTTGAGCCCAGCTGACAGACCTGTAAAGGTAATCTGGACCAAAACATTAACTGAATATCTAGCCACATAGTTTTGTTGTTGTTGTTGTTGTTGCAAAAATGTACATGATTCAGCATTTGCAGCCCTCTGCTCTGATATGTCACAGTCAGTTGTTAATCTGCAGTCATAATAAGCTTTACTCTTGGTATTACTCACTCTCTTTGTGTATAACTCATTTCATTCTGGCTTTCACCACTGACATGCACCAGTTGTCACTGTATTTGTACCCATCTTTGCCAGATAAGGTAACAAATAAATTGAATTTAAAACCGCTAAACACAGCCACCCACTTCTTTTGTGTGTCTGCCGTGGCTGAGAAATCTGCCTGCTGCCCATCCCTGTAGCTGCCTGCTTTCCTTTGATTCTTGTAATAATGGACCACGCTGGTGTAAGACAGATAAATACACAAACCCTTCCCTGTCCTGCCATGTTTATTCTCTGGCAGTTTTGTTTACCCGCCCCAGATACCATTGCTTTTGTCCCTCAGCTTTTAGGTCCACTTAAGTCTGAATCGATGTTCATCAGCCAGGGCTAGGGGTGACTGTAAAGGCCTGACAATTGTGCACTATTGATTAGAATCCACCCAGGCTAATTTAAACTGCATATGGCATCATCAATACCCGTTACCGACCCGGATTCAGTATTACTATTCAGTGAGGGTTCATGGAGGCAGTGGATAGGCGGAGCAGTGTGTGAGAGGCAGCTGAATGCTGGGTAATTACAACAGAGAGTTGTGGAATCCCTGACGATACCATTCGCAGCAGCCCTTTGTTTGCTCTCTTGCTTGTTTGTTTGAACTTTTCCTGCATTTCAAACTGCTGGGTAATACGATCATGATGTCATGACATAAGGATGGAGGAGGACAAGCTGCATTTATTTATATATTTGCATATTAGTTAGGTCATCAATATTTGGAGTTAGAAAGTTTTTGAGATGCTTCTTTAATGCTTTGAAGAGCAAAGCGGTTGTGAAGGTCAGAGATTCCATCATAACATTTAGTTAATTGAATTGTTGGTAGCATTGTTTCAACACCCCTCTCATGTAGGTTGCCTAAAGTGCCTTTAGTACAGTTCCACTTCTGAATGTGAAATGTTACTTAGGGCAACAATACTTGATGGCAATTATAAGATGCTTGCAATTTTAGATCCGAAGCTTTTTTTAAACGTTCCATCAACACTTTTTTTGAAAAATTTGCCAAGTTTCTTTGGCCGGTTAGAAAGGTGAGCTAAGTTGTTACAGAATTCTGAGAAAGCATATGATTAATCCCTGTACTGCATTAATGCCTTCTATTCTACTTGACATGATTTAAACATTTACTGTATCTTCCATAAAATATAATTTGGCAAGTTTTTGCAAGCTGTTGTATATTCCTTCAACATCTTTAAAGTGCTTTGTAGATTGTGTAAATTGTGTGAGACCTCAAAGCCCAAGCTACTGTATGCCCATTTCCCTTTTCGCCAAAGCACACTCAACTTAAAAAAAAGTTAAGGTTATTAGATTTCAAAAGACCTTTGTACTCTTTGAACACTAATGTTCTCTGAGTCCACACAGTAGCACTTTGCACGTTGGGCTTGTCATAATCCAGTTCTGTCACAGCACATTTTGAGCGGACAAAACTTTAGAATATGGATGTCATTCATTGATAAATGGCGAGCTTATTTAATATTGGTCCCGGGTGTCAGCGTCCACTGCTCTACATTTGATTCCTCTGTGAACAGAGAGAGATGAAAAGCCTTTAGCCTTCTTTAGATATGCGTGTAACATTTGTAAAAATCATGGACATGCAAATGGATGGCTCAGAGTTCATATTGCAGAGTGTATTTTTTAAAAGAACCTAGAAGGAAAGAAAAACTTAACAGTAACTAGCTTGTGTAAAATGATATCTTTTAGCTGAGATATTAACCATTTAACATCCAACTTCCCCCTTTGAGTAAAACATTGGCATGCTGTGTAAAATGTAAATGAAAACAGAATGCAATGATTTGCAAATCATGTAAACCCATATGTATTGAAAATGGACTAATGACAATATATCAGATTTTGAAATGGAGAAACGTTTTGGTTTTGTGAAAAATACACGCTCATTTTGAATTTGATGGCAGTAACATATTTCAAAAAAAAGTTGAAACAGGAGTAACAAAAGACAGAAGAAACACCTGGTGGAACATCTCACAACTAATCAGGTTAACTGGCAACAGATCAGTAACATGATTGGCTATAAAAGTAGCATTCCCAGAGAGGCAGAGTCTCTCAGCAGTGACGATGGGGAGGTTCACCACTGCGAAAGACTGCGAGGGAAAATAGTCCAAAAATTTTAGAATAATGTTATTTAGAATATTTTTTTTAAGGAAAGGCCTGCTCATTTCAGGAAAACAATGCCAAACCGCATTCTGCATGCATTACAACAGCAGGGCTCTGTAGTAGAAGAGCCCAGCTGCCAAACTGGCCTGTCTGCAGTCCAGACCTGTCACTCATTAAAAACATTTGGCACATCATTACGAAAAATACAACAAATGAGACCCTGAACCCTGAGCAGTTAAAATCCTACATCAGGCAAAAATGGCACATGTCATTTTCAAAACTCCAGCAACTGATCTCCTCAGTTCCCAGATGTTTACAGAGTGTTGTTAAAAGAAGAAGTGGTTTACAGTGGTAAACATGCCCCTGTCCTAACTTTCTCAGTTTCAACATTTGATGTTTGTTTGTTTTCAATTAAAAATGGGTTTACATAAATTGCAAATCATCACATTGTCTTTTTATTTACATTTTATGCAGCGTTCCAACTCTTTTGGAAACAGGTTTGTAGATTTTCATTTTATTACATACTCTGACTGGGTCACATTTATATTGATGTTATATTGTTTAAGTGTTCCATTGCAAGGTTATATTCTTGAGGGGTTGTGCAGCATTTTTCCCTAAATTCAGCCTGACAGAAATGGTATCCTTGGAAACGTCTGGGATATATTGCAATTTGAAGTGAACGTATCTGGGTTTTAATAAGGCATGCCTGCAGAGTTAGTGGCTGAACAGTGACTGAGAGAGGCTCTACTCTCGCACAGTGCATACAAAATATGTACCTACACTCTGTGACTGGGAATACTGTCTTGATTTGGTAAGAAAAAAAAGGGGACAATGCTGAAAGATAGTGCACTATTTGTCCTATGCAGTCAGCCCTGAAAGTAGCCTACCATATTGCAAGAAAAAAAAGGGACATTGCACATTCATTTCTTGTAAAATCACAGGATTAAATGCATTGATTGCGTACTCAAATTTTGTGAAGATTAAAAAATGTCTGAAAAACGTGAAAATCATCTCTGTAACATACTATACGTTTATAATCGTGAAGTATAATGTGCTGCTTTTAATCCCTTGACACAGACCTTCCGGTCCCTCTGCTTTCCTTCTACAAGCTTTAAAGTTTATTAAATTATCGTATTTCACAGACAGAATCAGCTTGTTCCCAATTCATATGATGTTTATTATGAAATAAATACTCAAACAGTTTCTTATGGAGTGCCTCCTTTTTCTAATCTGTTTTTAAAGGACTTGTCCACAATGATAATTATGTTGTAATATAACTTGTCTTAAAATAAAACATCTCCACATGCCCAGCTAGGTTTTGGTATTTTGACATTTAATGTTAACAATTGACGACCCAGTATGTCGATCTGTAAGAACAAAAGCAGATTCGTTCAACATGCTGTCTAAATGGTATTGGAACTGAGTTTCATTTTGTTGTCCTTTTACTGTGTAACACTTTGAGAACCTTTTACAGTATGAATGTATGACATAAAGACTTGAGTCATAGAGTTGGCTGTTCACATTGTATTAGTGAGTAACCCCATGAGGATGCATGGGAGAGGAGAAAACAAACCTTTTCTAATTATGTAACAGTTCTTTTCTGTTCATTCATAATTTCATTGGAAGCTTTTTTTTTTCTTTTTCCTTTTGTGTTTCTTTTTTTTTATGTTCAGAACAGAATACATATTATTTGTACTGTGGCCCAGATGACACAGATATGCAACTTTGATGAAACAATATTTTTGCATCAGTCATTTTTCTCTGCAGTCATTTTTTTGTTTTATTCAAACCCAAGACCCAATATATCCTACATACCCTTCACCAATATTCAGCCTGACATATTTAGTATCTTTAAAAGGTCTAGTGTTTGCATTCAATTCCATAGCTTTATTTTTTAGATTGATCTACCATCATTAAGTTGTATTTCTTCTTTCTAAATCAGACTGTAGCAAACACAATTTGTGGCATGTTAAGAAATATGTTTAGGAATATAAAGCCAAGATGCACTGATGTTTTCTCTTTAATAGTCCTTCTTTTTATCAAGCTAAAAAATATCCATGGTAAATTAATGTTGCCTTTCGACCCAAACAAACACACATGGTTGAGTCACCTCCTTGCATGACTGCCTGCTCACAAGTACCATGTTATATTATTCTAAAATGAGTTGGTATGAGAGACAAAAAGCAGTTATTTGTCAAAATAGGCTTTCATTCTCTTCTATTGAGTGAGTTGCATGAAGGCAAAGTGGTAGTCTTAAAATGCCTTCTAGAGAAAATAACACAAGCGTGAGTTGCATATTAGGTGGAACATTTTGTTTCAATACTGCCTCCTCTGTAAACAGATGTTCTGAAGGTGAAGAAAGCCTACACACATCATTGTTAAATCGGCCGGAAACCACAACTATTTTTTGTTACAGACATGCAATAAACTGCTTTTCTTTGCAACTGCACTTGCTTAAACTAAATAACAGCAACAAAGGAAAGAAACTGTTGTAAATTTAAACCATTGAAAGTACTGTACATCCCAATTTAGACATTACTTACTGAAGAAAGCATAATTATATATTTTTTTTAAGAAAAAAAAAATCAAACATGACAACACAATGGGCTCTAATTTCCTTAACTCTGCAAAGCTGTGCCAAGCGCTAATGTCTTTACTAGTTTCAGACTGACACAGTTGCCGTTTTCCCGTCCAGCACCCATTTGGTTTAAATAACACTGAACTTTGTGCTCTGAGCATGTTGGTCATAAAATGAGAAGTGTTCACGTACCTTGTTGGCATATTGTGTGAACCAGCAGAGAGCAATTGTGTAATTGACCAACAAAAAACTGGTCTTAATGGTGGGTAGACAGGTAGATAACACCTGTACACTCTGCACGCAGCAGCGTATGCATCATTATTGTGTTGTATTATTTTCTCAATCAGCACACTAGCAGATTAGTTTCCTCTGTAGAGACGCGTTATTTCCTACAACTTGGCAAATCCCTAATTATAATCACAATTGGCTGAGGTGCAAGCACACCAGGCTCTTAAAGGAAATGGTGAGTTCATTGCACGTTATGCCCAAAACACACCGATGATTATTTATGGCACTAAGTACCACCCCTTTGCACCAGATTATTTGTCATTAAACTAGCAGAAGTGGTTTTGGAAATACCCTCAATACACTTTAGACTTTTCAGTGTCCCTTGCACGTGTCCCAGCACGTTGAGTAAACGCGCATTGACGAGGCGCAATTGCCCAAAAGGATTCCATTGCAGCCCATTTCACTGATGCTAGCTGAAGTGCTCACCCTCAATACTGGGCAGGTTTCAAAAAGTACTGTCCCCATTAGTCACTGATTACCAAAATGATGGGAAAATATGGTCGAATTTGAAATTTATCTTCAAAATATGCAAATTTGACAGACACATGACAGATTTGTCTCTCTTATTTTAGCGTGAGCCTCCAGCTCAAACGATGCTTACATCAGGTGGATCACCTCGGAAGAAACTTTGCCTTCAGCACTTATTTCATTTTAACAAATGAGTAGTGAGGTTTCTGCCACCAAATCCATTTATGGCTATACTGGCTGCTCAGACTTCATTGTTGGACCTCAAACTGGATATCAAACTTATGATATTCAAAACGTGAATTAATAGTCACAAGACCTTGGAGGACAGAAATTCAGCACATTAGTTTTTGTTATTGATCCGTTCGATAGGCAATTTACACTCATAGCTTAATATAAAATACTGTATCATTATATGAATTCTCACTACCCTCTTGTGAGCTAAATGATTGTCGCTAAATACCTAAAGACTTAAATCTGTAATATATTGCAGATCAAAGTCAGATATATAAAAGTCTTTCTATAATGTAAGCAGACTTTCTCAGTCACCGTCAACTAAACAACACGTAGTCTGTTAACCAAATGAACCTTCCTATTGTAAAATCGAACCAATAAAATCTAAATTTCTCTAATTCAACAAAAAAATTAAACATTTCTGTAAAAGGTTATGTGGCTGATCCAACATTAAAACTATTTACCCAGGCGTTTTCCATCATGCCATCATGTTGGTGGAAAGCAGGGCCTTTATCTTGTGAGGTTATTGTTGCCTATGACTCCATGGAGGCAGCGCAAGCTGGGAACAAATTGGACAGGAATCTAACTGGCATGTGCTGCTCAGTAGTCACTGGTGATTCACTCCGTACAGGCTTGACTCATCTACTAAGGGGCCAAGCTAGAAAACAGGAGAGTTTGCACACTTTGATGCAAACATGTGTACAATAACTGTAGAGGAAGAGGGGGTACCTCGAGACAAGCGAGATTGGCAGTCAACAAGTTTGGCAAAATTCACAGATGATTTGGTTTTAGCCTGTGGTTGAGCAGCCATCATCTCACTTGAACTTGTGCCTGTTTTTTTTTCCAGGTACATTGTTTAGTGTCCACTCACTGAAGAATTATTTCATGATGATGCATGAAAAATAATTAGATGCATTTTAAACATGAGGATGAAAATTAGGGGAAATATGTAAATTTAATTTAAAATCTGTGTTCACCACTTATGTGTTTTTTGTTAGAAGCCTCTCGCTGACCAGGCAGACAAGAATCAGGACATCCTCTATTTTTTTAATGTAATTACGTTCTTTTTTTCCCCCTCCTCTTTGATGTGTAACGCAGATATGCAGATACATACTATAAATAGTTTACTTTCTTTCAGCGTGGAGCCTTTTCCTGCAGCTGTGTTCTCCTCACTGTGATGAACAGTGGTGTGTGCATTTGATGTGGCCTTTGCCGTTCCATCTCCTCAGCCCTCATGGTTTCTACATGGAAATCAGCAGACCTCGAACAGATTTGTGCAACGACCTCTGGCCATGTCACCGGACCTGTGTGAGCAAATTAAGATGTTAGAGCTGGAAAAACCACAGCAACCTTTTGATGAACAAGTCATGCAACCAGTTTAATGAAAGTCAGTCAGTAATGGCATGGCATGTATCGAGGTCCTCACTTTAAGATACACTCTATTACACCTTCTTTGAGGCTAAGAAACTTTTCAAGGCCAGAGATCGAGCAGTGAAGTTAGTTAACCTTGTCCAGAGTCAGTCCTTTCCCCCACTTCCATGCTAGCCTAAAATGATGGGCCTCTCATACCAACCAATTAGGCCGTGTCATTTCTCGAGGTGTACAGGCCGCCAGTTTGATAGATCATGCACCAGAAGGATGTGGAGGGAAAGGCAGCCAAGCATGCTCTTAGGTCAGCTCCATCCAACATACACCAACCTCCAGTATCAGTCAGCCAGGGCTGTGATCAATGGGGAGGAAACTGTGTTGCTATTATTTATAGGATCACCAGGCCATTAGACCCAACTATCCACTTAGCCTTTGCCACTGACTGTTTCTGTGTGCCAGACTAGAGAGAATTGGAGATTGAGGATGGCTGGCTAGCCCATATTGTAGGAATCATTCTTTTCATTTATCTCCATCCACACTAAATTTACTCTGGGCTGCAGTGCTCATGATACAGCAGTACCAGCTGGATTTGAGGGAGGCAATGGTACGCCAATAACAAAACCACATTCGGTCATGAAGCACCAACATCACTTGTACAACTTGCATGTTGCACGCATGCTTGCACAGTTTTAAAAAGTTGGCAAAGCTAAGGTGAAATGTAGACTCAAGCAACTAAAATAGACATATATGATGTCAGTATTTCTTTGTTACTAGCATTGTAATTAACACGAGAGACAACAGAATCAATACCTTTCAGTAACAACAATGTAACAAAACATAAACATGTCATTTTCATTGTTTTTTTTGAGAAAAAAAATGGCATGCATGCCAACATATTGTTCTGATGACCTTCCTCGGGGCATTTCATGCTCTATTATTGATCTACTAACGGAGATCGTTCCACTGACTCCAAACTGATGATTTCTCTTTGTTTTGTATTGAGCATACTTCTTAGGTTAGGGATATGGGTATTACCTGATATTTATTACCAAAATCTGCTACTGTGTCTGTGGAAAATATATATTTAGAAACCAGGATATACAGTACTTGTCTTCACTACCGAAGGCTGTCAGATGTATCAATTCTTTTTCATGTTGGTAAATAGACAATATGTAGACGGTTCAACTGTCCTAAACAGACGTGTTTCAGATGCAGAAGCAATGAGTATACAGACGGCTTAATGTCACATTTCCAACAAGAATTCTCCCACTTCTTCAAACTTATCTATAATAATAATTATTATAATGATAAAATTAATAATAATTCATTAAAACAAAAAATAATCTCCAAGATAGTGTTCTACTACCACTTAAGCAGATTATTAATGTGTAAACATTTGAGTTTAAAATTAAGACTCATATGCTGTTTAAAGAAAACTTCCAAGAATCCGGGGAGTAACACGAGCCTGATAGAAGCATTTTTCCTAAACATAGCCACATTAGACAAGTGCAGTAGAGGATCAACTTCACCTGGAGGGTTGGTGTGCCACGGCATTTTAAGGGGAAGAGGAATTCATTAGAAAAAAAAACAACGTAGATTTTCTCTGAAATAATTTGACACAAGTAATTGGCCTCCATCATTGTTTATTCCTTATTTAATTAGACTTTGCTTTTGATATTTGATTCAACAGAATATTTGAAACTGCTCCAGCTATTTCAGGTTTGAAAGGTGTCTTTTCCACACTGCATGTTTCAGCTATTTCCAAGGGTATTCAATAGGATTCAGATCAGGCCTCATGAAAGCCCACTTCATGATAGTCGAATGTTTTCCCCTGGGTTCTCTAAGCCTTGTGTTCTGGGACATTATACTGTTAAAGGTATGGTGTTCCCCTCTTAAAAAAATGCATCTTCTAATTTGTCAACAAAGAATTGGTGTGACTTACACAAATACTTTCTCCCAGAAGGATTGTGGCCTGTCTTTTGCATTTTAGCAAATTCCAGTTTTAAAGTTTTTCTTTCATCCATGTCATCTTCCTGAGTTGTCTTCGATTAAAAAGCAGTGCATGCTGCAATCAGACACTGATGTACCAAAACCTTGGTTAGCTTATATCTACTTGAAGGTTTACTTGTTTTTTTGCCTACTATCATCACCATCCTTCTGTTCAACCTGAGGTTGATTTTCCTCTTGCAGCCGCATCCGGGCAGTTTGACTCCAGTCCCGTTTACCTTGAACTTGTTAATATTTTTTTGCAACTGTAGACACAGAGACATCAAACTGCTTTGATGTGCTTTCATCCCTTTAACTTTAACATGTTTGTATATCATTTTTTTGTTCTTTCTCTCTGCTTTGCTTTCTCTGCTCCATGTTCAGTGTGGGACACCCAATGATACCAAACAGCAGAGTGACTACTTTTCTCTATTTAAATAAGCTGAATGAGACTATGATACTAATTAAAGAAAATATCTTTTATGGGGGTACCAACAAATCTGTCAAGGCCACAGAATAATATTTTTTTATAGGGAGCTATAATTGATCTTTTTTCATACTTTCTTTGCTTTACTTAATGACGTGCCAAAGGCATGCAGGTGCAGATAGATTAAGGATGTTTTTAATGAGCTGTGAAGTGTACCAGCAAATTCATCCACTATTGTAGGTTATTAGCAAGCACCTTTCTTCCCTTTACATTAGAAACAAAAATTGTTTTGCGTTCTGTGTTTTCAATGGGCCCTTTTAATTATTTATGTTGATTGAATTCAAGCTGCAGTCTAATCTCAAGATCATATCATATTAGGTCTTTGGTGCTCAGCGCACAAGAGACAATCGATTTGTCCTCTGAGTGCATTTTAAGCGCAACCTGATGTCATGCACTGGAGAGAAGGTCGGTTTAAATTTCTCCTGTAGGCTCTAGTTTGGATGATGTAGAGTGAGAGCAGCATACAAACTGCTGCTAATATTAGTGTGCATGACTAACAAGTTGTTAGGTCGTAGAAATTGAAATTGCCAGCATTAAAATCCAAAACTGAAAAAAGAAATCAAGTTAGTTTCTTGTTAATAAAGAATCACATATTAGAGAACAAATAAAGAAACGTGTCTGTATGATTACCTCCTTGTTATTAGGTATGTTTGTCTCTTTCAAGTTTGAATTGTAGAATTATCTGTCATATTTCTTTTACTTTTTTGATGTGTTCAATTATTGTTTACTGATCTTTAATTCAAGTAAGTTCTTTACAAACCCTTTAACTTATTTATGTATAATTTACTCCTCAGTACACACTGTATTTACTGCACGTAGGTTAAAATTCTCCAGAAATCCTTTCAACCATGGTGCAGCTGAGCAGGAGTCCTGACTTCTTTCGAAGGGGGTCTCCCCAGTTATACGAGTCACTTCCCTAACAGATGTGTTGGATCCACGCTGTTGTGTTTTGACGTGTTATGATGTGCGTGAGCCGTGTTGTATATGTTACTGAAACCTATCGGAGGAGGTGAAAGACAAACAGTCTCTTTGGTGGTCTGCTTGCTTTCAGTTGGTTGAAACAGATCTAGAATTCCAAAAGGGAAACGACAGAGAAAGTGAAGAAACAGCCAGCAAGAGAGAGATAAAGTTTTTTCTAAGTAACCCTGCATGTGACATGTTAAGTAGCACGCGTGCATGCTGGAGATTTGAACCATGGATGACAGCGAACAAAACAGCAAGAGCAGTCATGGGGATACGGCTTGAGACAATAAATTATAACAATGAAAACTCTGTCAAAACCAAGTATATGGCTGGACTGTGAAAAAGTTTGAGGGCTTTTTATTTGAAATGAGTCCTTTTCATGTTGCTGTACTGGACTGTAGTGGTGAACGGGGGAACTGAGCCTTAAGGCAAAGTTCTCTGCTTACCGATTTTCTCACTTAGGGTCACGAACTCTAGGGAGTGACCGAAACAAAAAGATTGTGGTGTGGCTTGGAATCTCCCAATATAAGCTCGAGGAAGTTGCAATGAACAAGGACATCTGGACTTCTCTGCTTTCACTGTTGCCTCTGAGATGAGCTTTTCATTTTACTGTCGGAGCATTCAGCCGATCGATGGTGAAACTTTGATCCGTCAGTGACAGATATTCACATGTATAGGGACGGCCCTGCATACCATTCAAAAACAAGTACATTAATTCCGTTTAGAAGATTCTTGATGACATTGTTAGTTTCTCATCGCGGACTCAAGTTGGGCATGGTCTACTGTAAATTTTATTAACTGCTTTTGCAGCAGGAGGATGTTCTTGATGACATTGTGAGCGTCTTGTCTCACATCTCAAGTTGTGTTTTCCCTTTCATCAGACAAGGCTAAACTATCTGCAAGATTAGAATCACGGCCTTTAATGAATTTTGGCCCGTGTGGGCTGATAAATAAACCAAAGGATTCCTGAAGAATGGACTAGCTACTTGCTGAATCTCCCTTGACTGAAAAATGTCAGACAAGTTCTAGCCATTAGCGAATTTAATACTTTAAATGAGCAGTGTGGCTTGGAATCTCCCAATGTAAGCTCGAGGAAGTTGCAATGAACAAGGACATCTGTACTTCTCTGCTTTCGCTGTTGCCTCTGAGATGAGCTTTTCATTTTACTGTCGGAGCATTCAGCCGATCGATGGTGAAACTTTGATCCATCAGTGACAGATATTCACTTTTATAGGGCCAGCCCTGCTGTTGCATACCATTCAAAAATAAGTACATTAATACAGTTTAGAAAATTTGACCAATCAGTCAAACACCTACTGAGCTGAATCAGACAGATCCTGAAAATGGTTTAAACAATTCCGTCACTCATTGCAACAGTTTGATCAATGCTGCGCTCGCTGAAGCTCATTTTTCACTCCTTCACTATACAATTAAATCATGAAAACTGGATTTTACAAAACTTGCTTTGAATGGTTTGAATGATTTAGTCTCAAAATAAGCCACTTTCTATGTATTTCTCAAACACATACTGTAATAGACAGTCACCCTCCTGCCCTTTAACACTTTTTAAATGTAGTTTTTGCCAACCTGAGCTCTTTCATGTTAAAATCAAAAAACCCACAGTCTTTATAAACCAGATGATATTGCTTTTTGATTCCAATTAATTCAAAATGAGGCATGTTACTTTTGTGAAATATATATTATGCGTCCCCCATAGGACATTGATGTTTGAGGTCAAACCCATTCCATACTGCATTATTTCTAAAGCTGTATGCAGAAGCTTGGCCTCGCTAAACCATTTACATTGCCTGAAAGTATGTAGTACAGTCATCTCATCAGCAGAAACAGTTGAGATGAATGATATTTGGCATGTGCTCTTGACAGATGACCTGGCCCATGAGGAAACTTTGAAGGTCTAAAATGTCCCAGAATGACAAGTGAACTGCCCTGGGCTTCATTTTTTCCAGACCCACAACCCTCTTTGAACTTTGTGACTTAATAAGGTGATGAAAGGCCGGTGGCAAGAGGCACTGTCATTTATATGTATGTGTGTGTATGTGTGTCTCTCTCTCTCTCACTCTCTCTCTTTATACACTGTAAGAACACATACTTCTGTTTACTGAAGCTAAACCAAATAACTAGGTCCTGTGCTTCTGTCATTATCAAAAGACAAACTTAATCAATTCAGAGTCCGAATTGTGAGCTAAAATAATGGACGTTCTCTGAGGAGTTATACAAATCCTGTTGGGCATGGTCTACTGTAAATTCTATTAACTGCTTTTGCAGCAGGAGTATGTTCTTTCTTGATGACATTGTGAGCTTCTTGTCTCACGTCTCAAGTTTTTTTCCTTTTCATCAGACAAGGCTAAACTATCTGCAAGATTAGAATCACGGCCTTTAATGAATTTTGGCCCATGTGGGCTGATAAATGAACCGAAGGACTCCTGAAGAATGGACTAGCTACTTGCTGAATCTCCCTTGACTGAAAAATGTTGGACAAGTTTTAGCCATTAGCGAATTTAATACTTTAAATGGGCTCCTTTAATGTCTTTTAGTTTTGTAGCGGGGGTAGGGGTGGGGATGGGTTTTTGGCATCTGATTCATCACATTTACTGTGCGTGCCGCAAAGTTGTTTATATGAGACAAATGGAAGTGGGTGCTTCAGCAAATTTGGCCTGATGTGTAGAACTGTGAGAGCATTGCTATTATTCACAGGGGCACTTTTATCCCCAGCTGAGCTTTGTGTCCAGCTCAATTTAGCAAAGTTTATACTCTTTCGCAGACACTGAACCTCAATTAATATCAGAGGAGCTGCTGTCTATGTCCTATCCGCTTTGTCTTCTCCATTTTTTAATGTGTAAGGGCAATTTCAGTTCAAGACCTATATGTGTTCATTATTTTAATGAAATTATATTGTATTTTACAGTACTTTCTGTCCATGTTTGACAACTTTGCCTGTGCTAATTGTATGTTATGTCTTGGTAACGTTGTGAAAGACGTTGTATGGCAATACATAATATTGCATTGCAATGCATTTAATTCTAATTTACTCTTTTTTTTTTTCTTTAAAAATTTGATTTTGGATATTACACAGCAGTAACTGCTTTTGTACCAGTACTACTATTCTGCACAACAATAATAATGAGAACAATGATAATAGGAAACTCTGTAGTTCTTTTGTTACTATGAGAACACATACAAAGCAACTGTGCCTGCACCGGTTATTATTCTCTGCTATTCATGTGTTGTTTTTAAAAAAAAAATTCAGCCTAACTTAATTTTCAAAAGTACAGATTTGCTCACATCAGCTTTTATAAGTGATAGCAGGCTTAGCTAGTAGTATCATCTCCATTAAAAAGGTAATTTATAAATGTGTTCAAAGGGTAGGCATGCATCACATTATGCAATGTAAGAGACTTGTATTTTTTATCACTGACGTGCACCCAACAACAAATATTGTACAGGCATGTAATATTTGCATCTGCAAACACTTCAGCAGCAAGGGCTGTTTCCTTAATCACTTTGATCTATTTAAAAAAAAAAATTTATATTGTGGTCAAATGAGGCTTCAGAGTAAAGTAAAGAAAGTAAGCAGATTCATTTTTCACGTTTCACTGCCTAAAATTTGACAGGTGATTAATTTAGTTTGATACCATATAGAGGAATGCATGATTGCTTTGTTATGTCTGCTGTTTGCCAGCATGAGTCACTCAGTTTTAATGTATTATATTTACTGTCCATCATTTTATTTGAGTGCCTGAATTCTGAGTGAGTAAATGTAAGAAGTGTCCATAAGATGTGCACTGCTCTCTGCTAATAATCCTACAATGCAATGGTGCATATTTTATAACGATAGTGATTCTGGCAAGGTTGACTTTAAAGGACATCTGTGTTTTTGGCAATAGCAAGGGGATTGAAATGCCAACCATGCACTCATTAACTATCTTTAAGATTTTTTCCTCAATGTAAAATTGTAAATAATTTGGGGATTTCATCATCTACAGTACATAATATGATAAAAAGATTCAGAGAATCTGGAGAAATCTCTGTACGCAAATGACAAGGCTGAAAACCAACATTGGATGGTGGTGATCTTTGGGCCCTCATGTGGCAATGCATTACAAACAGACACAATTCTGTAGTGGAAAACATAGTTTGGGCCAAGAAACACTTCTGAAAACCATTGTCTGTGAAAACTTAGAACTTAACTATGCAAAGAAGAAATCAGATGATCCAGAAACACTGCTGCCTTCTCTGGACCCGAGCTCATTTAAGATGGACTTAGGTGAGGAAGAAAACTGTCCTGTGGTCTGATTAATCCAAATTTGAGATTGTTTTTGGATGCTGGATCCTCCAGGTTAAAGAGGAGAGGGACCATGCAGCTTGTCATCAGCGCTCAGTTGAAAAGCCAACATTGAAGATGGTACAGCAATGGATTAGTGCACATGGCATGGGTAGTTTGCACATCTGGGAAGGCACCATTAATGGTGAATGATATATTCAGGTTTTGGAGCCACACGCTGCCATCCAGACAACATTTCTTTCACGGAAGGTCCTGTTTATTTCAGCAAAACAATTCCAAACCACATTCAGCACGTATTAATCTGCATGGCTCTCTAGTAGAAGAGTCCGGGTACTAAACTGGCGTCCTGCAGTCCACACCTGTCACCCATTTTTAACATTTGGAGTATCATAAAATGAAAAAAATACTACAAAGGAGACCCTGAACTCTAGAGTTGCTGAAATCCAATATCAGGCCAGAATGGGATAACATTTCACTTCCAAAACTCCAGAAACTGGTCTCCTCAGTTCCCAGACATTTACAGTGTTTGTAAAAATAAATGATGTAAAACAGTGGTAAACATACCCCTGCACGCCAAACTTGCCATATTCAAAATGAACACATATTTTTCACAAAACAATAAAATTGTTGTCTTGTCATTTTACACAACGTCTCAACTTTTTTGGGGAAACGTGGTCGTATTTATCTCTTGTAATTCTATCAAAATCCGACATTACGAATAAAAAAAATGTAACTTTCACAATCAGAGGCTCCAGATAAAAAAAAGTCTCAAACAGAACAAGCCTTTACATGGTTCAGAAAAGCTCAAGATGATGCATGAACAACTAACATCATAATGCTCCATAATTCTCACAATCAGGACCTCCTCTCAATCAACATCCTAATGTCTGTATAATTGATGTGCAAACAAAACGTAATTCAGCCTTAAATCAAGTTTAAAATATGAACCTTTTTTAGATTTTGCCTCTGCTTTTAAGCTGAACTGAACTGCATAACTAACAACAAATCGCTGATAACTCACAACATGGGCCAGCGCAGTAGTCATACAAATAACTCAGCTGTTACAGAGGATGCAATGTAGTGATGAGGAGTTGACTGTTTGACCGAGTAATGCGCCCTGGAAGATGTCCAAGGTTATATATTACAATTGTTTAAAACTCTCAAGTGCTGTAGTTTTTAATCACGTCTGCCAAGGCAACATAAATAAATGCGATTTTTGAGAGCTGAAAAAGTAAAGTTAATAGTTTTTGATGCATTAAGACGTGAGGTCTGAAGCTGCTTTTGATAATGAGGAGAAAGCTGTTGGCTCAGAGTCTATTGAAGTAGTCATACTGTATGATTATTTTTCTATTTGTTTCTGTCAGTGTTGTGGTGATGAATTCTATCTTTCAGATGCATTTATGAATCATAGTGTGTCCAATACTTTGTTCCCTTTTCTTCCTTGTGTAAATTGAGTTTCCATAGCTTTCTATTGTGGCACCCTTCTTCATCTATTCAGCCATGGTATATGTGTGTTCATTTTTAGGGTGAAGTTCAAGGGACAATCTTGCAGATGAGTTTAGAACCTGTGGTATAATATACACATTCAATAATTTGCTCGGTTTGTTTTGTTCAATTTGTTTTTTGGTAATTAAGGAGAGGCAAGAAGATAATACGCCACCATCTGTTTGTCCTTGCTGGGTTAATTTATTCTTTTAAAACTGATTTTGGTGAACTTCACTGTGCTCAATGCTTTTCTTAATTTCTTAATTCCTGCCGACCGCAATAAGACTGTACAATAACTCACCTCTGGCAAAATCCATCACATAACAATAACACTGTTGACTGTGTTTATTGGTTGTTTGTATTTATTATATATAGATATATACTGTACTGTATATACTGTGCATTTTATATTTTATATTTATATTTTGTAGTTTTTGCTGCTATTTTACTGCAATTTTATTGCTTTTCTATTGTTCTATTACTATCTATTGCTTCTGTATGCTGCTGTAGCGAAAAAAAATTCCCCTCAGGGATTAATAAAGTAACTACCTAACCTAACCTAACATAATTTATTTCAAGACTAAAATAAATATCAAGATGACAAAGAAAAAGTGTACGAAATGACAGTATAGCTAAACATTATATATATACCTCGCTGACAAAAAGAAAGGACCTTTACCCTGACAGACACCGGAGATTGCCATTGATTGTTGTTTGTTTCACCCTCCATTTCATCCATGACTTTGCAGTTCTGCCATTTGAAAGGCGGTTCAGATGCCCGGAGTCTTAAACTATATCCTTGTACAGCCAATGCTCAGCTTGAGACTGGCAATAAGCCAGGGACAATTTAAGCAATCTTTTTAATGCATCCATACTGCATGACCTTCGCAAAGTGCCATGATACAATTCACTTTAGCTCAGCTGCTGTATACTGTACAGTGCAGGACGTTATCTTATTACTGAGAGTCATGCTTTGTTTGTGTGATATACGGTTGAATAGAATATGTAACCATGTGCAGCGTTCTACAGTTAACATTCAAGATTCAAAGGGCTTCATTTGTCACATGCTAATACAGTATGACCATGAGTCAAATTTAAAATTAGATAAAGAAATATTGTGGATGAAAATCCAAAGATAAAAGCATAATGAGTGTATAGTATAGAGCCCTCAAAGAGTATATTAACTATACAGTGAAATGCAACTGACATCACCCAGTGTGTGAAAGTATCACAATCCACAGGCAAACGGATTACACTGGCTTACTAAGAAATTCAACCTCGTATCAGCAGCAAGAATCTAAAAGGCTAAATTGGAATTTGCCACACAAAAAAAGTACAAAGACAAGCCAGAACGATTTTGGAGAAAAGTTTTCTCGACAAGTGAAACCAAAACGGTCCTTTACCCAAGTGATGGAAAACCAAGAGTGGAGACAGACATGAGGCCCTGATGTAAACCCTTCCAGCTCATCAGTGAAACCTGGAGGTTGTGTTCACGGCAATCTTTATTCATGATGGCAGCAGCAGGATGAATTTAGAAGTCTACATTCACATTGTGTGGCGATGTAGAAATCAATTCCTCCATCTCTTTGGCTGAACTTTTATCCTGCAATAAGACAATGAGCCCAAACACACTTAGCGTCAACCAAAGCTTTTATCAGTGACTAAAACACGAGGGTCTCAGACTAGCCATGTCTGTCTTCAGTCTACTTTTCAGCAGGTAAAATGCTCACTAGAGTTATATCTGGTGACTTAGAGTGCCTTAACAAACATCAACTCAGCACACTGGCTTTGAAGGCCTGGGAAAGCAATTCCAATGAAGATAATACCGTTTTAGTTATGTTAGTATCCAGTCCCGGCAAACTATCACAGCATCAATGGGCAATGCAATCAAATATTAGATTCCTTTGAAAATAATCATTTAACTTACCTCTGCACATCTGAAAAAAAAAAAACATTATCTGATTTTAACTGGTTCTGGATTTTTGCTCTTAAATTAAAACGTCTAAAGTAGTGAAAACATCAGTTTCACTCTAGTGTAAGAATACTTCTGCAGAGCATGATAAACAATATGAGTATACAAATGCTACAGTTTATGTTAGCTCTGTGTGTGTTTTCTTTTGTACAAATATACAAAAAAAGGTCACGTCACTGCTGCAAGAAAAAATATGCAAACACATTTTATACAGACTAAAATAACTAAATTTCCCTATCGCCAGATTTATAAAGTCGTATCTAATCTTATTTTACACTGAACTGTATGCTAAATCTTACCTAGCTTTAGCTTTGTATGCAGCCTCTCAAAAGCTATAGCTGCTGTAGTCAGTTAACTGTTACTCATAGAGCTGTTGTATTTCAGGCAGAAGGAGAAATAGCTCCTATCAACTAGGTGTTATTGAATTACTTGAACAAAAACTTTTGGGATGTGGACATGTTGACATATTAAAGACTTGAATTTCTTCTGCGTTTTTTTTTCTAGTTCTTTGACAGTCGTTTCAGCCTCATGCCATAGTAACGGGTGCTTTGGTGGGGAGATGGGGGGGGGGGGGGTTAAAGTTAAAGTAAGGAAGCAAGTTTTCCTTTGTTGTTGAAGTAGTAGCCAACTGGTCTGAAGTCATTTCTTTTGAAAACTAATATAATGTCTACTTAGAAGGTGTAGAGGAACCAGCACGTTAGCAGCAGCAGCTCCATCTGGTTCTACACAGGAGGCATGTTCACAGGTGTGGAGCGCGGGGAAATAACTTTGACTATATTGACGTTGCCTGTGTAGATGTTGCAGTGATTAAAATTGGGGGAGTTCTGATCTGTTAGGCGCATCCGAGTTGGACGACTGAAGGCGCAGCTGAAACACTTTCTACGCAGACACAACTTAATCACTCTTCACTTAAACCAGCTTAACTAATGAGCCGAGCATTCTTCTTACTTTCTATGACGTGTTGCACAAGTGTCGCTGTATGCCTTTCAACAGTCCATGTTAAGAGCGTTCCTCATGCAAATATCACAGAGCACATTTATTCCACCCACATGCTATATGCAGATGAATATGTTGACACAGAATGTTCCCTAATGAATGGATGGTTTGGGTAAATTAATGGCTCCATCAGCACTGCTGGTTAGGCTTAATACATCACTGTGATTACAGATGGGCATTAGGCAGCTCGAGTGGCTCTTTTTTCATTAGGTTGTGACAGCAACTGTTTATCTGCTTTGTTTAACACGGAGATGGAAAATGTGAATACTTACTCATAGCAAACAGCATTTGTGTTTTGTTTTGTTTTTAAATGGGGATGGGACATGTTTCTGTGTCAACCACAATGAGCAAACCATTACTGCATTTAACTGTGATATACAGTAAATGATCATCTGACCCGTTTGCAGTAATACATGCTTTTATTAAAAATGTATCAAGTGCTTTTACTCAACATATTTGCCAACCCTGAAACTTATGAACAAAACATTTATATAAAATGCAACTTTCTACAGTGCTTTCAGTCACGAGTACAACTGTGATGTTTGACCTCTTGCTGCTTTGTATAATACTGTAGGCTAAATACAGTTGTTACTTTGGCTGAAGGCTTGTAGTGGTGTGAGCAGAACATTTAGTATTTCATAAGTATATTATTGCATTATTGTAGGTTCAACAAGCACGGTGTTTGGTTGATCAAACTACAAAGCAGAATCTGATGATGAAAATGCCATTTGTGGCTTCACAGGAAGAGAGTTTTGAGTTGGAATTTGCTTGCTGACCGGCAGACTTCGGTGTGGAGTTTCTATGTTGTCCTTGTGCCTACCGTGCGTTTTTCTCCAAATGATTTGGCTTCCTCCCACAGTGCAAAGACGTGTTTTGCTGTCCTCATCATATGTCCTGAATATGACTTGACAGCCAGATAAACGTATTCCAAAAATCAACACTGTGAAGACTGTCGGCTTCTTGTCCACAGGTTTAACGAAATTAAAGAAGGGTGAAACTAAAACATACAAAACACATAATCAAAATTCTGCGTGCTTTCACACGTACAGATACACACAATGTAAATACATCAACTCGATCTCTAACATAAATTAAAGCTTTTCAGGTTTTAACTATCCTTGTGATTTTTAACTTCAAACATAATTAATTATATCAAACTTTTAATATGTATTCAAACCAGTGCAGTCATCAGCAACAGAAATTCACCAAACCTCCACCACAAACCCAATACAGTCCAAAATAAAGCTCTTTAGCTGTAGACATGGACAAACAAGGACAAAATACATACCTACGATGCCACCATTAGGCGTCAGATACATGCAGATGCCACTGGTTTAGCTCGGATACAAACAATTATGATTGCTGTCAGTGCCATGCTTCCCTACTTCCTTATTACTGACTTCCTGTGACTGACTTCCTGTGACTGACCACAATAACTACAAAAGTCCTTTAGAAAAACAACCACAAGACTTCCAATGCACCAACTCAACTGTAACAGAACACGTGTGTTCAAATATTTGTTGAATCTCAAAATTGTGCATGGGTGTGAAGTCTACGTCTTTGTGGTGGCCCCCGTCACTGACCGCTGACCTGTGTATCCTCCGTCACCCAGTGTCAGCTTGGATAGTCTCCCAGCTCTCATCCCGCTGCTCTCCATGGATGTGTCCTCTTCTCTCCCTCTTAGTCTTGCCGTGTGGGAAGGTTGCCCTCTTTCTCTCGCTCCCTCAGTTACTATCTGCTGTGGTAGAATGACAAGTGCCTGCTGTTAGATAATTGTATGCATGAGGTGTGGCATAAGTCCTTTCTTGCAACTGTCAATATTATTTAGAAAAAAAATATAGTTTCTTTCTAATATTTAACTTATATTCCAGTTAAAGTGAATATAGAAATTAAGCAATGCACAAGACATATATTAGTCCCTCCAGGAAATCACGTTGCAAGCTTGCAATTTTGCAAAATTGATGGTCATTGTCCTGTAAGTTAAAAAAAAGAATAAAACAAAAATCTCTGTGATTGTCTGAATGCTTATAGCCTAGAACATGATTACATATGACTCTTTATTGGGTAGTTGTTTTTAAAAAAAAAAAAAAAGAAGTTGCCAATTCCTGCCATTTTACTGAAAAAAAAAAAAAAAAAAAAAAAAAAAAAAAAATCACCTTAAATTGCAAATTACATTGCTAGAAAAGACACAGAAATATTATGCATTTTTGAGCGTCACAATTACAAAGAAAACTTTGGGCAATCCTTGGGGGACTGATATATCATCGCTCCACCTTATATACTTCAGTGCCCTAATACTTTATGACTTGTCTTGGGGTGGCTGTGGCTCAGATAGTAAAACGGGTGGCCAACTAATTGGAAGATTGGCAGTTCAATCACTGGCTCCTCCTATCCACATGCCTAAGTGTCCTTGGGCAAGACACTAAACTGAATCCCGATGGCGTAGCATTGCTTGTGAATGTATTCCTGATGGCGAGCACCTTGCGTGGAAGCTCAGCCTCAATAGTGTGTGAATGGAAAACAGTGTAAAGGTGCTTTGACACCCCTTAGGTGTTAAATCTAGACAAGTGCAGACCATTTGACATGAATAAGCTCAAAACATTTTGTGAACTGCCTTGACAAGGCATTCAATTGAACACAGATAAGGCATTTGACATTGATGACATCAAGCACCAAAGTTTAGATTGGACTTGCAGGAAGTAACCTTTGTGTCCTGTCCATCACTCCATCTGAATTGTATATATATACATATATATATAGTGAATATAGAAAGCAATTTTGGCATTGACACGGACAACGGTATTAATAAACACAACTAATTTGTGATTATTTTCTGTTGTGATACAATAAAACATGCTTACATGCTGCCCCTGTAATAATAACATAAGGCAGCATTTTAATGTTTTCTTTTATCTCAGCTGACCTCTGTAATGACACAAGAGCCCCGAAGCAAACTTCACAACAGTGAAAAAATGCACAGTGGTTATCATGTTCAAGTTCATGTTTTCTGCTATGTATGAATACAGCCATCATGCCGTCTGTGTGTAGCTTGTTTTTTTTTTGTGTAACTCTATGGTGCTAATTGGAAGGTGCAAGTCCAAGCTCGTCTTAATCTTAATCGAAAAAAGGATCTTATTCAAAATATTTTTCAACGTTTATTAGGATAATAATTGTGCGATACATATATCATGTTTCAACCAAGGCGTCCATTTACTGTCATTTACCTTGTACCTCTGTAGCCTTTTTTTGTGACAGATTCATCAGCAATTAATATTTCATGTTGGAGGTGATACAGAAATGTTACAGGTCTGCTTGGTGACAATGCTAGGATGACTGATACTGAACAGACTTTGATGCTGATACAAACATAAAAAAAAGTGTTAATTGTCTTCACCCACATAATGAGGTGCATATCTGGATGCTATAAAAAAAAAACTTCAATAAAGAAAGAAAGTACACGTTTGCTGCTGAACCGTTTTAATTTATAATTACAATCACAGTTCTTTTTGTTTGTATGTTGTGTTGGGGGTTAATTCAAAATGATCACCTGCTCTTTGAATGTTTTGATAAGTCAACATTGAATAATGGTATTGAAAACATGTCAGTGACACCAGTGGAAACACTGAATCAGTCTCATAATTGTTTTTAATAAATGTTTGCAGTCATATAAAAGCGAATACATTTATTCAGTTAACTTTTGTAACAGTCATTTTGAAACAAGCATCGCTTTAAACAGATGTATGGTCGCCTGTGTTGACATTCTGCATCGCTCTTAGTTTAACAACGCAGCAAAAAAATAAAGTGCAGTGATTTGAAAAACAAAATGAGATTTGGCTCAGGGGCTTTTGGAATATTGAGGAAATTAAATCAGAACTCACCTTTTTCATCCCGCCTGAGTTTGCAGGCCTGAACGGTGTATCAGCTGGTAATGAGTAGGAGTCAAAGCGATTTCACACATAACGTCTCTGGAGTGGGTTCATTCTGCAGGGATCAGCTAAACAAATGAACGGAGGAAAGACCAGCTACCAAATTTGGAAAGTGTAGTGCACTATTAAACAGAAAAAAAAACCAATGCACTTTCAAAAATTCAGTATATTTTATAACTTCACTAAGATCTGTTTTATTATCGTTCAGAAACATCATCAGAGACTGACTCCTGTGAAACACATGTACGAGGGTGATCAAAACGTTCCGAGAGCGCACATCAACGTTTGTGTGAAAGTTTTGGGAAACGGAAAGAAGAAGCAGGGAGACAAATCCGGTGAGCAGGCATGGTGGGGAGATTGTTGTCATGAGCAATAAATAGTCATGGGATGTTTTTCCACAGACACTTCAGAACGTTACAGGAGAACTTGATTTTGCCTGAGCTAACGCGCCTTTTTTTCAGTTTTGGACACTCTGCCCTGCGGAAACACAAATGTTACAAAAAAAACACCTCTCCAGGCTCATCACTTCACTAATGTAGTCTTCCTGAGGCCTGGCTTCTGATTTGCAGAGTTAGACACAATATTGTGCATCTTCTGGTCATGCCCACTGCTCATGCACAACTCAGGCGCTGATCTTGATCAAGCAGTGAAACTTGGAGAACTTACTCATGAAGATAATAGCTTGTCCGTGCTTCGAGCACGTCATGGTGCGGCGCATTGTTTGCACCCAATTTGGGACTTTCTGATCCAGCTTTATAAACCTCTATAAACACATAATGGGCTCCATCATGTATTTTTATTTGTTTGTTTCTTTTATGAGAAAAATAAGTGTTTATTGGAAATTATAGCTTTGTAACCTTGATACAGTGAATGCTGGATGGTGTATGCAAATAAGTTCACAATTTATCTAAATAACTTAATTTGATGGGTTCAGGAAATTATTTGTCAGACGTTTAGTTAACTGAAGTATGAAAGTGGGTAACATTTCTAAAATTGATTTGAAATGTAATTGAATGAAAAAGAAAAGTGTTGTTTTTTTTTCACACCACATCCTTTAAAGGTATAAAAGGTTGATCAAAAAGTTTCCTGTTGCACACAACAGCACTGTGATGTGCACAAAGCAGGGGGAAGATAACGCTGGTGAGTAACCCTGTTTCAGCGCTTGATCAGTATCAGTACCTGAGTTACACACGTTTTTGTCGGCGCTGGTCTGGGCGCTTTGTTGATTTCTCTGTGGACATGAGCACAGAGTGCACATCAAAATATGTGTCAAACTCAGAAAATCAGTTACAGAGAACCTTGAAATACTGAATGCTCAGAAAATCAGAAGCCACAAAGCAATGAGCCGGCCGAGGTGATATGAGTGACTTTGTGTTTCCAAGAGGCAGAAGGTCACTGTCCAAGACCAAAAAAGACAAGCGTTGGAAACAAGTTTCTCATCATCAACAACATGATCGTTGTCACCCCAACTCACTCTCTTGGCTCTCTGCTCCTTCTTTTATTCCCCAAAAATTTGACACAAACTTTAATGTGCGCTCTCTGTTCAAGTTGCATGTGCATGGAGAAATCCCAGACCACTGGTCACAAAAACAAAATATGTGTTGATGTCGATCAGACGATGTTCACTTACACCAGTCTTTTTGATACACCCTCCTATGTAACACTCTTTCTTTTGTTGGAGTATTTTAAAAAGCATAATTTCATAAGCATCATCCTCATTTCAAGTGCACTTAAGTCATTAGAAGATAATGTTAATGTCTTCACTAGCTGAATGTTGAAAGAGATGAGGCTTGTGTCCCTGCTAGCAAAGCTACTGATGTCATGGTGTTAAACATAAACTCTTCTGATCTGCAGAGTCAACAAACTCTGATGGCGACATCTAATTGTGGAGCAACAAATGTCACGTATTTTTAATGATCGACACATTACTGTCAGAACACACATTTGAAGGAGAGCGAAGAATCTGTTTGCTTATGGTTACAGTCCACATCCCAAACTGACATCTTCCCTTCTCCTCCACCTCTCACGCTTTTGAGGGGATTGAGAATTTATTTGGATTAAATTTTGTTTGCCATGTGTGCAAAAGCGATAAGAGGAGAATATATGGTATGTAAAATATTTATCCCTTCATTTTTCTTCTTGTTGCTCTCTGGGGGGATTTAGCTGGTGAGGCACACATGTGTATAACAATAACAAGTCACATCAGATTTTCTTTTCAATAAAGTTCTAAAAATACACGTCCTTCCAATTAGCCGCTGACGAATATAAAGTAGCTGTTGTCAAAGATAGACAGGATATCACCGAGGATATTTTTCCATTCCCTGTCTGAACAAACCCTGATGAACGTCATTGCGCCAAACGGTCACACGAAGCAGGTTAACAAGTCACCATGTCAACTCAGTGTTTCTCAATCCAGCTACGACACATGAAAGAGGAGGTGTTTGCAGCATCGGATCAATCGAAGACATGGAGAAGTGTACTGACAGCAGAGCGACATATTTCATAAACGAGGAATAAACTTTCATCTTAGAAAAATATGAGGAAGGAATCCAAGCTGTAAGCAGCACAGCTGCAGCTGCCAAATGATGGGTGGATGTGCTGGCAAACATATCAGAGACTCTATGAATGTGTAGACTAAATCAAAAGGCTGAATATCACCTTAACATCACTAGTGCATGGGATTATCTGACTATAATTACATGTGAGTATTTCATTTAATGGATGTATTCTTAGATGTATTTTCGTGGAGTGCATGAATGTTTTATTATTTCAGAATGGACCGGGGAGCCAATAAGAAATAAATGTAAAAACATAATTTAAAGCGGTTAATTGGCCTAATGTCACATCTCATACGTACTTCACAGCTTCAGTCAGTCTCGGTTGTAGGAGGATATCAGTGAAAAACACAATGAAATTAAATTGATGTAATAAAAATCCCCGGGGAAAGCCACAGACGTTTGTCTGAACCCTGAGCTCCACAGGATCTTCTATGATTGGTGAATACATTTTTCAGAGAGAATTAATTGGTCAGTAGATGGTATTTTTGTACGTTTTGATCTGTTATCTCGAACACAACCTGATCCGGAGCATAAATTTGCATCATAAATTAACATGGCGATTCATCCCGGTAAGAAGTGAACCAGCTTCGTAGTGCTCAAAACCTGGAGTTAAACCTGAAGTCACCTCGATAACCGCAAATCCTGCTTCGTAGTGCATGCCTCAGGTTAGATGAGTGATTGTACTGATATTCGTGCAGTTTGAATAAGAGTTTGTGCTCATGTATACTGAGAACATTTCTAGTGTATTATGTATTGCAAAACTCAACCAAAGAGCCACTGGATCTTTCTTCCTTGTTGCTCCTCATTTAATGACTGCCGAAAGGCCAGCAACTGCAATCTTATCTTACCACTTTCTTTGTACTCTTTCAGCACTCAAAGCCGTAGCACACCCACTCACACAATATAGTGAGTTTCACATGAATTGGAAATTGGAAGTCAATGTAAACACGGTGCCAGGAAACTCTTAACTATGTCACTGACCCTCTCAAATTAAATGAAAACCACCGGCGGCTGCATTTCTGTAGGAGGCACTGTCCACAGCCCCGACCTTCAAGACAGGAAGATTACTGAGTCCTTTAAAATGTATATGATCTGGAATCTTTCTTCAATGCTGTACACCATTTACTGTAAATCCTTGTGTCTGTTGCACTGCGGCCTCTCAAAAGTCTACCTGTCTCAGCTTTTAAACATTAGGAATGGTGACTTTAAAAGATGCTTTACTTACTAACGCACACTCTAGTCTTTTTAAATATTATTAAAAAAATGTATATTTGTTCTTCCTTAAAACCAAACCTATACAAGTTTGGTTGGTAGTACAGTAGCTGTGACACAGAATTAAATGTCAATGGAATGTTGGTACCTAAAAACTCCTACTAATCTAAAGAATCAGTCCATATCACTGAACTAATGAGCTAATAGCTAACACTCTTCTTTCTGTCTCAAAAGAACACTTACATTTTGTTTTTATATCAGCTATTGTACATTTTCAGAACATACAGACAAATGCAACCCAGATATAGCTCATGTTTAAAGTTGTTGTGTGAGTTGTATGAGTGAGACTCATTTCCTCAGCCCTTTTCTAGAAGAAAGGTAGAGCAGTTGTATACATTTTTACATGCAAAATCTTATTCCTGTACCCATAATCCTTTTTATATGAGAAGCAGGCCATATCTGTTATTAAAACACGACCAGCCAACATTTTTCGAGGTTGCAGGATGTGGTACATGCAATAAAGAGGCTGCCTGGCACTACTTTGATTGAAATGGGTGAAACATTGTTGCGCTTCATTTCTTTTGCATTTTAGAACACATTCAATAACATCAGTTACACAAACTTCTGGTGATAGATAGATAGATAGATAGATAGATAGATAGATAGATAGATAGATAGATAGATAGATAGATAGATAGATAGATAGATAGATAGATAGATAGATAGATAGATAGATAGATAGATAGATAGATAGATAGATAGATAGATAGATAGATAGATAGATAGATAGATAGATAGATAGATAGATAGATAGATAGATAGATATATACTTACTTTATTAATCCCCAAGGGGAAATTATTTTTGCTACAGTAGCATTTATAGATACAGGAAATAAATAAAATAACAGTAAAACAATATTAAATATAAAAATGCACAGTATATACAATAAAACAGAATAATTAAATTCAAACTAACTAAACAATAGTGTGAAGTTTTTTTTTACATTTTGTTTTTTGTTTTTAATATTTAAACAACTACGAAAAACAGACAACAGTGTTATAGTTGTGTGATGGATTTTGCCAGAGGTGAGTTATTGTACAGACTTATTGCGGTCGGCAGGAATGATCTCCTGTATCAGGAATGATCTCCTGTATCTGGAATGATCTCCTGTATCTGTCCTTGTGACAGCGGAGCTGGAGGAATCTTTTAGAGAAAGTGCTCCGTTGTCCCTGCAGCAGGTGGTGGAGAGGGTGGTCAGGATTATCCAATATGGATAATAGTTTGTTCAGCGTCCTCCTCTACACCACCTTTTCCAGGCTATCCAGTTTGTAGCCGATGATGGAGCCGGCCTTCTTAACCAGTTTGTTAAGTCTGTTGGTGTCACCGGCTCCAATGCTGCTCCCCCAGCAGACCACAGCGAAGTACAGTGCACTGGCCACAACAGATGGTAGAACATCTCCAACATCTCGCTGCACACATTGAAGGATCGAAGTTTCCTCAAGAAAAAGAGTCGACTCATCCCCTTCTTGTAGACAGCGTTGATGTTGGTCTTCCAGTTCAGTCTGTTGTCATGGAGACACCAGGTACTTGTACTCCTCAACCATGTCCACCTCCTCTCCCAGAACTCTCAGCGGTTGTGGAGCCGTCATCTTCCTTCTGAAGTCGACCACCATCTCTCTGGTCTTGGCCATGTTCAGAAGGAGATGATTTCTTCCCGCCCACTCCACAAAGTCCTCCACTACTGCCCTGTACTCATCCTCCCGTCCATCCCTTATACACCAACCACTGACTCATCCTCCCGTCCATCCCTTATACACCAACCACTGACTCCTCCTCCCGTCCATCCCTTATACACTGTCCACTGCAGAGTCATCAGAGAACTTCTGCAGATGTCTTGATTCTGAGTTGTACTGGAAGTCAGTGGTGTAGAAGGTGAACAGGAAGGAGACAGAACAGTTCCCTGAGGAGCTCCAATACCACTGACCACCGTATCAGACAGCACACTGCCCAGATGGACAAACTGTGGTCTGCCTGTCAGGTAGTCATTGATCCAGGAGACGGTGGACGCGTCCACCCCCACCACCTGCAGCTTCTCACTCAGCAGCAGTGGTTGGATGGTGTTAAATGCACTGGAGAAATCAAAGAAAGTGATTCTCACAGAGTCACCGGTTCCGTCCAGGTGAGACTGAGCTCGTTGCAGCAGGTAGATGATGGCATCGTCCACTCCCACATGAGGCTGGTACGCAAATTGCAGCAGGTCCAGTGAAGATTTCACCAGCGGCCTGAGGTGTGTCAAGACCAGCCTCTCCAGCACCTTCATCACGAGATGTGAGGGCAACCGGTCGGTAGTCGTTGAGGCCAGATGGAGTCGTCTTCTTTGGTACTTACTGGATTTGGAGATGTGTTTTAAAAAAAACAACCTAAAAAAACAAACCGTAAGGCTTGAGGGGTTAACTTGTTATCTTCACTTATAAGTTATATAAACGTTTTTTGTAACTTCACCATTATATGCAGTACATTAGTGTATGGAACGTTTAAAAAAAATGCCTAAGGTTACTTGTTCTAAATTATCCTGTGGAGTGCGTAACTGTGATCCCTCACCTTCCTCTCACTGCTGTGATTTATGGAGTAGAGCTGAAAACACCACTGCCCACAATTGAACCCAGGTCTCTGCGGTGCAAGTGCTCTTGACTTTAAAGCGGTAAACAGCAAATTAGTTTTGTGCTTCCATAAGGTTGGGGGATGTAGATGACAGATTAAAAAAAATTGGAGGCACAAATATCTGGATAAAGAAACAATGCCCAGTGTTCTCGTGACCAGGCACGCTATGCCATTTGAAAAGGAAATTCCAGGTGAAGCACAGTTCACACCCTGCTTTTGGTGGTGTTATGATTTAGTAGTGTATCTGAATGGTAAAAATAAATATACAGTGCAGTGAAATGAATTTGCTGTATTCATTAGACATGAAAACTCCACTTTATCATAATAAATGTATGATCTCTTCATCTCACATGCACTGTGATCCATTATTTCTGAAACCTATTGCTCCTATGTATTGATAACTCACAATCACACACACAGACGCACTCCATTTTTTTGACTTATCCTCCTATCATAGCAATACAAATGCCCCAAGGATGCCATTGACCCTACTGGTGCCACTGAAGTGGAAGTGACTGATGATGTAACAAAAGCTGTGACAGCGTAAATGGAGCTGAGAGTCATTCAGTCGCAACATGCTGAGCTGCTGTTGCGCTGCCACCATTCAAAATCATTTAAATGTTTAAATTTTTTAGCTCTATATGCATCAGAAAACGAGGCGACTCGAGGTAAATAATCTCATATGAAAGACAATTGGCAGGCAGAAGCATAGTTTGTACGTGTGAATTTCTTCTATCCATTGCACACTTGAAAGTTATGCTTTATTCCTGTGGCTTTGGCTCAGGTACTTGTCAGCAGGATCCGAAGATTTGTCAGTCAAAGATCGGTGACCTAGCTCTGGTATCAAAGCAGCATGTTGTGACTGGTGAAATCAATCTGTTGTAATTGCTACGGAGCAAAGCAGTGTAGTTTCAGCTCATTGTCTCGATCAGTTTTGAATGTCACAAACCAAGTGTGTGGGCGGATTAACACAAGAAACCTGATGAATTCTCAGGAGGTGCATTTGCATATGTACAATGTGTCTACTTACTAAGCTTATTGAAAAATTGTCAACATTCCAAGCAAGCTTACATGATTGCTAATAAATGAAATGTTAGTCATATTCTCATTTATTTTCCCATTTCAGAGTTATGCATCAGAATACTGCTACACTTTTTTTTCTAATTGAGCCGACACCCGGAATTATGCTGCTAATATTCTATAATGACCCTTTTTTACAATGAAAAAGTAACAAGTTTCTAAAAAAAAATTTAAAAATATAAAAGATAACAAAATCAAATAAATCAATTAAAACATGACATATTGTGCTTGTTTACCTTGCTTCCTATGTTTAGACTACTTCAGAAAAAAAGTGTTCAGCTGACCCGGGCCACATTCTCTTCTCGTGTTACAGTTTCAGCCTTTATAACCAGCAGCGGATCTTTACAGCGGGAAAAGCAGCATGCAATGGAGAGACCACAGCATGCACATTTTCAGCTCAACCAAACACAACACCAGCTGCACTCACTGATTAGTCCCCCCACTCGTGTTGAAACCTTGCTATCAAGTTTCAAAACTAACTACGGAAAAAATAAATCATTGAGAAATGTGAAAGTTTTGATAATGTCCTGATGACAAACTACGCTTTCGAACTGTTTGAATGGCTCAATCGTATACATTATATCAAGCAAGGATACTTGCTATACATGTGACCTATTTGTCAATTACACATGTACTTTATTTCACTGCAAGTGAAACCTATTTCTGTTCTTTTACAGATGTGCACAGGGGGACGTTGTGACACACACAGCATGGCTGAACCGGTCAAGCATATTGTATGCCGGAGAAGACAAGTGGTCGGTGGATCCCAGAGTGAGTCTGGTGACCCTTAATCAAGAAGAGTTTACCATCAAGATTGAAAACGTGGACATGACAGATGAGGGGCAGTATGTGTGTGCGGTCCAGACGAGCAGTCGACCGAGAACCACCTCAGTGCACATCCTTGTCCAAGGTAACGAAAGACACAACTCTGTTGCAACCACTGCTATTACAGTTATTCTGCTGCTAAATGATAGAATGATAGAATTTAGAAGAATTAAAAACTAAAATATATTCTTGTGTATTTCTATACAACTTTCTTTTTAAAATGCTAACAGCAATTAACCTCTGGCAAGCATATAATGTAAACACATTCCATACTTTTAATTTAAAAAAAGTAAATGTGCCATCTGCAAATGTTTGTGCAAAGCATGCAAATCATTTCAGGTTGTTTTTAATGGTCTTTTTCCCTCCTATTGTACTATAATTGATGGTTGTGTTATTCAAGAGCACCAACACACGAGGGCATAAGTGAACAAACCAGAGTCAGAGCAGACGTGCAATGCCTTTCTTGAATCTCATTTCCTCATTCATCACTCCACTGGAGCAATTAGAGGCTAAATGCCTTGCTCAAGGAGTGGGAGGGTGGAGGGGTGGGTGGAGGGCGAGGGGGCGGGGGGTGTTACTCATTCACCACATTAGGTGGGGTTAATGGGGAAGAGCAGATGTTAAGATGCTCTGGCTGTAATGATATGTAGAGTTGTGATAGTGTCCCCGTGAGATGCTGGACACAGTCAAGTGCATTGCACTGTAACAAAGTGTAATAGGGAAGTTTAAGGCAACCAATTTGATTTTCAGATGATCCGTAAAGAGCTGCTCATAAAATGCCTTCTCCAAGTTCATAAAGAACCAGATTATGTTGGCCATGTTTGGATCATTTCTTCTGTCAGTTTTCATGATGCCAAACAGATACGATGCAACACTGATCAATAGTCTGATCAACCAACACCACCTGCATTTCAAAGCCACGCAGTTTTCCAATAACAAGCTGAAGGTATGATATTCTGTACATTTTTATTCAAAATTATAACTGCTTTTGTCAAATCTACAGCTGCTGAGAGCAACATGTTTATCACATTCTGCATGATTCTGCTCAGATTTCACATGTGAAATGAAGAAAACTCCTTTTACTTGCCATCATGAAATAATGACACAGAAAATGACAGAGGATTGAAATAAAAGAAGTCGACTCAGCAGTTCTCGTGTATAAAGACATACATAAAAGGAAACTAGGTACATTATCGGCTCAGAAGATGACAGAAATTAGTTTAACTGGTGATTGAAGCACACTGAGGAAACACACACACTATCATTCAGGTAATGAGATAAAAACAATTTACATATGTCTTCTTTATTTGACCGATGTTTCCCCTATTTATTACATAGTGTGGCTTTTGGACAAAAAACTAAAGTGCCTTTACAAATAGTAGCAGCCCTTTTACCAAGCAGGTTCCATTTAATTTAAATATTTATTTAAGTGTTGCTGTTAGGAGTTAGCGCACATTCAGGCGGGTCTGACATGTAAAATTAAAGAAGCAACATTTCAGATTCTGCTCTATTTCTAGGTCGTCAATCAAACTGAAGCAGATCCGTGTCACTGTCAAGTCAAGTTATTTGTATGGCACATTTCATACACAGGTAAACTCAATATGTTTTACACAACAGCATTAAACCAATGAGTCAGAAAACACATGCACGAATAGTCAATATGAATAAAATAACATTGCAACCACCAATACAATGCACATATATTACACATTTAAAAAAAATGTTTATATTTAACAGACATGCAACACAAACAAACACACAGACATACACTCACTACCAAAAGTCTGAGAAAACAGCAATGTTTTTATTTTTGACTGTTTTTAAAAGAAGACAGTTGCAGCAAATTTGAGGTAACTAAGCAGTTTCTTCCAGAGAATCGCACCATAGTTACTAAATGCACCGTCACATGATTTAGATTTGATCAGTAAATTTGGGAGACACATACCTGATGATCTGAGAGATCTGATTGGGTTGTAGCCAGTGAGCACATGTGATGCACTGAGGAGCCAAACCTTGTAGAGCCTTGTAGACAAGCATAATACTTTTAAATCTATTCTATACTGTACCAGTAGCCAGTGAAGTGTTTTCCTTACAGTGTAAACTTTACACTGTAAAGTGTTGAATTTCCCGAGTCCCAGTAAGCACTCCGGCTGCCGCATTCTGAATGAGCTGGAGCCTACCTATTTTTCTTTTTTGGGAAGACCTGCAAAGAGGTCATTACTGTAATCTGCTGGAAATGAATGCATGGACCAATTTTTCTGAGTCAGAAAAATTTGGTTGTGACTCAAGTTTCCAACAAAAGATTTCTCACCAATGAGTTTTGTGTCAGAAAGGTGAAAGTGTCGGAAGTCAGCTTGTTTTTTTCTAACCAGTGGGGCTTTGCTTGGGGTGGACTAAAACATACCACCATTTCATAGACTAATCCAAAATACGGCTTTCTGGTAATAGCAGAAGGGTGGATGTAAAGAGACGAACAGTAGAGAGAGTGATACCACAGAACAAAACCGACAGTGAAAAATGGTGGAGGGAATACTCAAGTGTTGAGTCAGTGCAGGCGTCCAGCTCCAGAGTAGCAAAACACCCTGAACTCTACTCTGACAAAGGAGAAGTAGCACTCCGTTCTTCAGAGACACGGTTTGCCCTTAAGTTTGTATCTTAAAAGGTTTTATACAGCAGCAGAATAAAGAGCCCAAAGGCACCTCAAAGCTTTGAAGAATTTATTGAAAACCGAAAAGATCCAAGATGTGCTGACTGTTTTTGACTCTCCTCCACGGTCACCTGACCTCAACCCTCACAAAATATTTATGCATCACTGGAGGAATGAGAAAGCCAAAAATTCCAAACATCACAAGAAGCACTGGGACATTTTCAGATCATGCTGTGATAACATGGGTTATTAAGTGCTGCTGTCATTAAAGCAAAAGGAGTGGAGACCGACTTGTGATATTTCCTGAAATTTATGGACATTTCTCACATTTGGAATTATTTTTTTTTTGTATTCATAAAAAAAAAAGAAAAGAAAGATAAGTCTTCTATTTTATCATATATTTACCTTCATTTGTGGTCTCAGACTTTTGGACCTTGCTGTAGATGTTGTAATGCTCAATGCATGATGGAATTGTATTATTTTTGATAAATAGTGGTGCCTTTACCCTTATTTACCTAATTTTCAAATCAATCTGATCATTTAATAGATTGTTTCCCTTCCTTATTGAATTACAGCGAGATTGGCATATTGTTTCTCAAACCCACGGTGTGCAAAATAAAAATATAAAACAAGAAAAGTATAAAAATGTAACAATAAAAACAATAAAACAGACAACAACCACAGGGACGCTTAACGGCAGTATATATAAGTACAATGGAGTGCAAATACGGGTCCATAGTTCAAAAGTTCAGACTTTATGGGGCAAGGGGGAGAGAGGGCAGAGAGTTCAGCATCCTGACAGCCTCATGGGCGAAGCTGCTCCTCAGTCTGAAGGAGCTGCACGGAGGCTGCAGTACCTCCTCCCAGAAGGCAGGAGGCTGAAGAGGCTGTGTGAGGGACGGGTTGATTCTCCCACGATGCTGACTGCTTTACGAGTCTTTCACCCATTTAGAGTGTTTTGGTGCAATGTAGTCCTGCTAAGAAGCAATTTCCAACTGTGAATTATCATTATGCTTTGGTAAATACTAAATACACCCACACAACTTAAATTTTTAAACTTAGACCCGAGACCAAAAGATCACTTAGATGTGAGAAGGGAATCTGCAGAGTGTTTCTGAGTTCAGCCTTTCATCACCTATTCTCATGTGATTTCTGGAATTATTTGGACCGCCAGCTCCTCTTACACTACAGAATATCATCACAACTTGTAGAATTCAATGTGCCTTTTTATAGCAGAGTAATATCACTAAACACAAACAGAGCCACGTGACAATGACAAAATAATTTATTTTTAATTAAACTGCAATTTATAATTACTTACTATGGATATTTTCTGACTCGTGCATGCATGTATGCAATATAACAAGTAGGTCAGGTCACAGGGGCAAGAATTAGCAGATGCACATGCCCGTAGACTTCGAGCGTCTTCTCAAAGAGCACTTTGACTGGTTCGGGCGCAGGGTCACCACAGTCCAAAACTAAGATATCTTTTTGTTAGTAGACACACTCCTTAGGTAATCGTTTTCAGTTGTTGCATCCTTAAGCACTATTACACGACAGGGTGTGCTCTAACGTCATTATTGGTACGATCACTGATCGAGGGTAATATTGCGATTATACAACAAGTTACCAACTAAATGAAATATGTAATCAAAATGTATTCCTATTGTGGGGCAATTCGCTCTCAAAATATAAACATTTTTGTCAGTGTGATCTCTGTTTCCATGGCAATACATGGGGTATTACTAATAACTAAAACTGATTTCACCAAATTGGTCACATTTAATAAGCCTAAACAAGTAAAAACAACATCATATTGCATATTATATGAAAATTCAATTCCAATTACATACTGCCATTGATTTGGCAGTGATATTTCCAGTGATGAGCACCGTATGCTGTTCTGTTGATTTCAGCATGTTCCAGATGTACAGTTGACCAATCAGATCTCTGGGTTGGAACTACTTGTTGTATAATACTGGTTGTTGTATTCTACTGGGTGCAGACAACGGGTTTATTTAGAAACAAGTGGAGCAGCTTTAACCAATTGGTATGCATTGTGACTCTACTGCCTTCACAACGATATTTAGAAAAAAGCGCTTGACTTTAATGCCACCGTACTTACCCACAACACTGGCCGCCGATTTGTCACCCCTGTTAGTAAACTGGTTTTCCATACCTTAATTACAGTGATGAAAACTGAAGCTGTGAGTAATAGTGTGGCATATCCAGGCTGTCTTTAACCAGCAACTCAACCTTTCTCTACATTAGGGAGAGCCAAAGAGTATTTTTTTTTTCTCTTACATACAGAGCCCCTCAAATCCTTAAAAATCTTCAAATATGTCTAAGGTTTTTCATTTCCTCATTTCTCTGTGATCTCTCTCATTCTCGAGTGAAATTAGTGTTTCTGCTGTCATTATGTCGAATAAAACAACACCTTCACTGCAACTTTGAGGAAATAATTTAGGTTTTTGGTGTAATTTTCTTTGGATCATTACAGATAATTACTTGCACCTTAAAAGTTAAGAATTAATTTTGGTAACATAAATGTATGTAACAATTGACCCAGTTAGATTGTCACTATAGATCATACTTGTATGATAATTTATTCATAATTCACAGTATAATGATTTTGGTTTGTTTTTTTTGTAATGTATATGCAGGATGATTTAATTGTCTTAACACTCATGAACTTGCATTACTGTATATATGTCTGCATATTAATTTAAAGCCATCAGCTTTATGTCAAAATATTACTTTGCTGTTACACTGAGTAAATTAACCAGCATTTCTAATAATATGAACAGTGAAAGCAGATTCATAAGAACAGTGATGTCAAGGTTTGTGAAGGAGATAAACACTTGTTTGTCTTTTTCAAAAGAGCTTACTACATAGAATTGGCTCTACTCCCTTTCTCTTCTAGAATATTTGATCAGAGCGTCTTGGCGGCTCTCTGCAGCACGAGCAGTCAGTCCCTGGAACCATGTCCAATCACAAATCATCTGATGTCAAGCGGCGGTGTGTGAATGAGATTAAGTCATAGTTGATTTACCAGACATCAGATCTCAGTAGTTACCCACGGGTGTTTAGAAAACCTTGAACTGCAGCGTTTAAAGTCTAATCACATCACACCCCTAGATTTTGAGCAAGGTAACAGAAACAATCCATCAATTTATCCAATGAAAGAGCAACTATTTTGTTTAATTATGGGCCTTGTTTGAGAAAGCTTTCTTATCCTTTCTCTTAAATTTGTTTGCAAAAAAATATGCAGGCTTTTTTTTAATTTATTTTTATCCACCTGCAGATCTTTGATTGGGTTGTTTTTAAAGTAAATGTTTTATAGATAACCAGTAATGAAACTATGTATTAATCATAATGAATGATGTAGAACAGTCAATTCTCATCAAAATCCGGACTAACAACACCTATACTAAACTGAACAAAATGTTCCCTTTACATTCCCATTATAGTTATTAACAGTTCCTTAGATATGTCAGATTTCTTGCTTATAGGCACAGTCATTCATGTCAACTATCCTGGTAATGGACTGGGGTCCGAATTTCTCTTCCCTTAAGAGTTTTCTTTGAAGGTTCATCTGACTCACATTGCATGTACCTCCTTCTTGTTTGGGTAGTGTGGCCTACTTACGCTTGATGTTTTCCTTTTCTTCCTCACTGGCTGGAGGAATCCGACCCTCATCTGTTCCATCCATTGTCACTAATGTGGTTTGTATACATGGCCTACATTCCAGTGAGGCTTTGTTGGGTGGCCTGATTGGGTCCTGGCACTGGGGAATGACAGAGTGCCTCAGCAGATAATTGTGGGTGACTTTCTTTTCACGTTGTGCCAAGATCTCATACAGTGCAGGGCTGCAGTAGGCTTTGACTATACATGGGCCTTTCCAGGGAGCTTATAACTTAAGGCTGAAACCCCTTTTTTTGTGTCTCATTCTTTAGGTAGATGAGGTCTCTCACTTTTAAGTCATGAGGCCTTTGCAGGGAGACCTCCAGTTCACCCAAGGCAGATATTCTGCTTCCCACCCCAGGATTCTATATGAAACATGTTACGGACCTCTTCAGATATCATTGTGGCTTTTGCCCCAGTATCAACAACTGCCTGAATCGGTACGTTACTTAAAGTCATTTCAATTTGCAAGCAGGAACCTCCTTTGGTTGTTTGTCTTAGCTGGAAAAATTGGTCTTCCCTGCTACTCAGTCTCCTGAAAGCTAGTGGCTCACTCTGTGTGGGGATACACTGATGGCAAGATGGTGACCTTGAACACTATCTCACAATGTACCCTGCAACAAAACAAGGTGAGTCAGCCTGCTTGATTAGGGATGGATTACTGCTTTCTCAACCTTTGAGGAGGCAGTTGAAGTGCTGGTCTCCATCCACTCTTGATTATTTGCTGTGGCCTTATGGTGTGGGGGCATCCATCAGCATTTTAAATTCCTCAGTTGCATACTATCAAATGTTGCCAGCTTGACTTTGGAAGCTCCACGAGGAGGTTGTCGCACCATGTCCTGTTCATTTCCATTGTTGCCGTACATGCCATATGCCTTTATTGAAGCTATGCATGCTGTGGCAGGATGTTGAGGCATTCGCTCGCCTCTGCGTAGCACACCTGGGTCGTGCATGTTTTAGGTAATGGAAGGGCCTGCATTGTGTGAACTCTGCTAAATTACCTCTTATTCTGCTATGACCATGCCTCTATCTGAATGCTCGGTTGCCCTGGAGTCTGTTGGGATGTTGACGGAGAAGAGATTGCAACAACATACTAAGTTTGACTGCTTGGCAATGCAGACATTACTCGAGAGGTTACCCTTCGCTCTGCTGTTACGTGATGCAGAAAAGGTTTTAAAAGCTGTTGAAACTGTTGGGCCTGGTGATCCAACAGCATTTTCAGCCATGCTGCCGGCCCTGGAACTGAGGGCGCTGTTGTTGCTCCAATCAATTCCTCATTGTCATACATTCTTTCCTTCTTTTCATTTTCTCTCCGTCTCTCCCCTCTGTCTCTCTTTTCTCGCTGTCTCTGTTTGTACATACTCCACTAATCTTGTAGTAACAAGTGCTTTACTGCAGTGTCCTATATCTACTGGTTAATTTTGTACAGTGCCATCAAATCTTGTATTTTTGTTTGTTTGTTGGTTTAATTCTTTACCTCCATCCTGCTGGATCAACTCCTTCGATGTGACGAGGCCATTTCTGCTGGTCATGAACTCTGGGTCAAGATGTCACTTCTTTTACCAGTTGTTAGGTCTTACTAACATATTTAGATGTCTACTAGATGTGATTTATGTATTGCCAGTGACAAGGAACACTACATTTTATAACCCTGTAATTATTTCAACATGACTGCAACACAAAAAACATGGGCTGTGAGAACGGTGGTTGTATCAGCACTACACTATTACAGAGGGAAACATTCATAAACGCGCATTGTGCTTCTACTGTGTATAACATACAGTACACCCACTAGTCAATGCTATATTAAAAGTCAATCCTTTTTTCCTGTCTTCCTCTTCCTCCCTCATAAATGGAGCATGTGATTTAAATTTTCAACTTTGAGTTAAAACTTAAACTGAATGCAGCCTCAACTTAGTGTTGCCTAGGCGACAGCCAAGGCACGATAAAAGTGAGTTCATTGAGGCAGCTAAGAAACATTTGAACAGAAAAGGTCAATCACAATACAATGTGTGGGGTTACTTTATATTTCTGCTGCTGCTGTTGCCACTTTCTACCTGAACAACAAAAGGAATGAAAGCATAAGCCACCTGACAAAAGCCTATCTTCCAGTCTTATAGCAGGTGGTGTAGAAAGAAAAGCTCTTCGGGTTAGTTTCCAAGTTTTCTTTTTCTAAAATCCTTGTTGCTGTCACAACATTTATTTTGCCACTTTTGTGTCAAAACCTGAGGGTGACAATGTTGTGTTGTGGTCAAGGAGCAGATTTCATTATCTGCATATTACTTAACAAATTTAATTAATACTATTCATAAAAGTATTAAAATTGATTATCAATTATGATGTGTAAACTGTAATTTCAGTCTCAAAAGGCATACTCACTCATAAGTGTCACTATCTGAAAGGCACTGAAACGTATTGAACAGTGAAGGTGTGAATCAAAGCACTGACCTCACAATCCAGCTGTTATCAAGATAAATGTGAACAAATAATCACAGACTTTCTTATCTTTGCAAAATTGATGATCGATATTATTCTTAATAGACAAATTTACTGAACATCAATCCAACATCAATATTACTATCAATCAACACATATCTGTTAATAGTGGAACTATTCATTTGTTATTCAATATCAACTTTAAATCAATAAATGCATATTAATTTACAGTCCAGAAACAGCTATATACATGCAATATACACAAGTATGTGGCATATAGTGTGTGTCTGTGTCTGTGTGAATGAACAAAGGCTAAGGAGACATGGCCATGTGGGTGTCAAGTGAGCTCAATGGTGTTCCCAGCAATGGGGCAGTGTGGAGCAGTGCTGAACTTAATGTTGTTGCTGTATGGACACCGTCTGTGTTGTACTTGTATGAGTTTGTATGTATGTAAATGTGTAGGCATGTGGGTTGTAAAAAGAAAGAGAAAGGAAAAAGAGAAAGCGCTAAGCATACAGTCAGCTATGTGAAGTGTGGAAATAATATTTGTATCCTGACACGGACTTGGACAGTCGTGAGAGAGACTCTTGTCTGACTCTGTAACTTGGGCTGATGGGGTCTGCGAGTCTCTTTGTTCAGGTGTTGTCTTTCATGTAAGCCTCTGCTTTGTCTGTTCTCACATGGTTGTTCCCCAACAGTCTGTTCATACAACAATTTGGTCCCGAGAAACATATAGCAACAGCTGCTAAAAGGTTACCTTGGGATTGTGGACTAAAACACAGTGACCTTTACAAGAGTGCCACCATCAGGAAAAATTAAATAATGGAAGAAAAGTTTTATAAAGCAAATGAGTAATTCTAAAATCTGATGTAGTTAAATTATGTATGCATTTATAATTATCAATTTAGAAGTAACTGAATAAATGAGGAATTAATAAGCAATACGGAAAAAGAGATCAGAATTGATCAGAGGAGTAATACTTTGAATGTGAAGGGGTTTTGTGGGGTGGTTCTCCAGTGGTTGTCCAGTCGGTGTCCTTACAATCACACATGGTCTCTCTGGCTGTCTTCATCGCAGTGATAAGCTCGCTTATGGCGTCGCACTGTCTCTCTCTGTTGTGCGCTCTCTTCCTCATGCTTCACCCTCGCCACACTCTCGCAATCGTTTTTTGTGTTCCTTCGGCTTCGGTGCTGTGATGAAGCACTTGGGCGCTGTGTTGTAAAACCTTGTTTCTTCAGAAACAGCCACACAGATGGAACGCCTGTTGGGATATGCTAAGAACAAACGTACAGGAAGATTAACATGACAAAAGCGTTTGTAGAAGCAGTTGTATAAGACTGTAATATTAATTATTAATAAATACATTATTAAGTATATTAAATTCCAAAATTGTAAAATATGTAATGGAATCCATGCTACAATGCAGTGAACTTGAATCACATTGGAGTGAATGCATCTTACATTGGATTTTACTTAGTGTGCAATAATCAAATATGTTTGCATGAATTTAGTAATTTAACTATTTAACCCTGAATCATTGAGATATATCTGGTATTTGTAACAAAACAAAAAACAGCTGGGAAATAATTTTCAGTGAGTTATGATCATTTTACTGTGTATAAACCTCCTGCCTTAACAGCAATAAATACAGTAGGAGAGGCAGCTTCACTGCAGCAATATGGTGGCTGCTAATAAATGTCAGCAGCCATGGAGGGATCTACTTGTATATATAAGATTCTTTGCTGTTTTACAAGGCGTTAGATGGTGGGTTGATATCAGCTCTTGGATGGATGTTTCGATAGATAATAAACATGCAATATTTAGTTGTTTTCCTATTTTCATAAAATAAATATTGGGATTATAAACCCTGTTTACAGATATTCCATAGGTAATCTTAACTACAGTGACATGGCTAGTGCATCCGTAATAGCAGGTAGCAGTGGCCATCAAAACTGAAAGATGCAACAGAAAAAACAGCTTTCACTGAGGACAGTGGCAAAGTGGCAGAAACAAAGATAAATGAGCAGGGAGTAGGTGCTTTGTCATAGCCTGGCTTACCTTAGCAAACCCAAATACACTGCCCGAATATACGGGTCTGGGTACCCTCAATAGGGAATCATTTTTGGTCGCTGCATCCTTCTCAGTTAAGACAGCAGGTTACTTTTGAAACTAGCAGCATAGCCTTTAAGCACTGAAACTGGCCAAAAATACTTGACTTAAACGTCATTGCACCGAACCACCAACACTGATCAATGATTGGATCACCCGTCACAGCGGCTGAGCATATGTGACTGTGAACAGCGTTTACAGACAATAAACACAGCAGAGAGAACTGAGGCTGTGAGCCATTGTCTGGCAGAACCAGCTTTGTCGTGCTTCATGGTGTCATGAACTAGCTACAACGAACTAATGGAAGAGCAATATGTTTTTGGTAACCATGGAGTTTCAGTGACAGAGTCCCGCTGCAGGTTTGACCATTTTCAAGGTTTAACAAGTCTCGGTGCAAAACACAACAGTCAGGGAAGTTTTGCTAAATGTCTCTAAAGTGTTAAAAAAAATGCTTCAACTCTAAATGTGTAAAAAAACAAGTAAATCTGATAATCTTCTTTTAGACTGCCTATCAATTATTTTCTACATTATAGCTCTCAACACACATAATATTGATTAGCCAGCTCAGTATTAAAAAAAATATTTATCAAGTACAAAACAGATGAGAAAAAGTGAACCTGAATCAGGTTTAAGGAAGTCTTTACATTGACCTCTATGGAGACAGGTGTAAACACTGTTGAATCTTTGGCCAATATTTTAGATAATTTTGATAATAATAGCACACTATTAAATCAATGTAGGTGTCAGGTGACATTAATCCAACTTTGACTTTAACTTTCTCTGTACACAAACATGCAGAAAAAACATTGGAAACCAGACCCGTTGTTTAATATATTAGCCTTACACCAATGCTACAAATGAACAGATTTAAATGAATGATACTAATGACTTGCTGTTTGACAATTGTTGTGTCAGTTCTAATTTGATGTTTCAGATTGGGGCTGCTTCATAGAAGATTACCAGGCTGCTTTTCTGAGTCCAGTCCATCCTTTCTTGAGATAATCAAACTTAACATGTAAATTCTCACGATATTTTTTTCTTAAAAACAAAAAAAATGTAATCTATACGTGAAAAGCACAAAAGCTTTAAGATGTTCTAGATGGTTGGTTTTAATAGTGCACCCTCGTTCCATACATTCACTACATTCAGGCAAGAGTATTTCATCATTGTGTTTCATGGACTATTATTGCTTTTGCCTCTCAGACAAGATAATATTTAGGGTCATTTTCATTTCCAGGCTCTGTTATTGTCATTGCAGATCATCTCCTTAGATTGCACTAACTCCACATACAGATGCCTGCAGGTTTACTCTCTTTAAAAGCAAATATCCACATAATATCTCACATAATGTATTGCCATGTCAACCCACCAACTGCCTAAGAAACCAAACATCGAACGATTACTCCAAAATTATAGAAGTGTTTTAGTCACTGCAAATTAATGGCATAAAACACCAAAGAGAAAGCAAAACTGAAATCACATTAGAGTCACCCTTTCAAATTCAGAAAATCATGCACAAAAAGTGAGGTAAACAGTTTCACAATATTGATTAGTTGTTAAACTGTATAGAATTGAAATATACATTTTTGTATTTTTCTCAAAATAGTGCTTTTAACCTGGCGAAATGTTTGCATGTTACTTAATATGGACTCACTACAGACATTCTAGTAAAATAATTACAATTTATTGGACTCATTCAGCTACACACTTGTAACACACTGGTAGGACCCTGAAGTTGAGCTAAAACCTTATGCTTATTTTTACTGAAATATTACTATGGGCTTTTCATGTAAACTGCCTTGACAGCTTCATTATAATAAATAGTGACTTCACTGTCAACTCCGTGGGAATTTGAATGTGTTAGAGGAAGAGCCAGCCTTTGCTGGAAGAGACCCAACAAAATTAATTGTCTGCCTGTGTCCATCTATAAAATGATACTTTGAGTGTACTGAGAAATAATGAGAGAGATGTATGTCTGGTGCCTTGATGAGTCCTTTCATCCCAGCTACAGTATACTCATTAATCCTGCTGCTGAAAAATCACAGCAAAGAGACCTCGCAGTGCTAGGTAGCAGGGACAAAACAATGAATACATTTATAAAAAAGGATCATAATGCATATGAACCAGACAATTTGCGGCACTAAGACATTAGCCTGTAAAGTACAATCAGATAAAATAAGGTTAGTGAAGGTTCTCTCCTGGCATTTATTAACCCTGTGAACCCCAGGCTATTTTCATGGTAATTTCTCTACCTTCATTTTTAAGCTCATATCTTGGTAATTATAGGGGCTTAGACATTCATGCTATATAAGTGCAGAGGGTAACAACGATTACATTTCATGCAACTTTTATGTTTATTTTTTGTGCTACACTTCATCACACACACAGGGCATTGGTATTGCTGTAAAGCTCAGGCTGTGCAGTTACATAGGATATGCGCTGCATTTCTCTGTGATGAATATTGGCAGCGCAATTAAACCGAGAAGAAGGGGTGGGAATCAGACGCAGTTTGCGTCCATCTGGTTCTAAGGATGAAACCCTAAAAAAAAAATCCTAAAGGCATTACAAATGTTTTACCACCGAGTTTATGATGAAAACACAAACCGCCAACAGAAATTACAAATGAAATAATGTCCTCTGTATGCTGTACAGGGATTCAGCTCTTTTATATTGAACTTTCATGTGGCAAGAATACTAGTTATTGAGCTAACAAATAAAATAGTCAATGTACAGCAACATACAGCAGAAATCATTTCAGCACAGAAGTTTTTTTTTAATAAAATGAAGGCAAATACGTGCCTACCTACAAATCAAGCAGGCATGGATCTCATTTAGAATACATTTGAAATTGTATTCCTGGCCACCTAACAGATATCCAATCATTAGTCTCCCATGAGCTCTGTTCTGGTCTCAATCAAGCCCTCCTGTCTACCATTTGCTGCTGATCACGTAGCAGTAGCATGTGGTGATTAAATGCAGCGGTCATAGCAGTTATATTATGGTTTCAACCATGTGCCAATGCATCTAAAGGGAATTTCTTTCAATTAAACAAGTCAGTTATTTAGTAAGTGTCCCACACCAACATGTGTTTATGTTCAGATGACAGTTGAATTCTAACTCCTGCTTTTGGGGAGCAAAGAAGGAATTGAGGTTATTATGGAGCAACAAAATCTGTTTTGGAGGAAGTCAGGTTAATGGATGGGTCATTAAAAGACTGTTTGTTTTCTGTATCCTAGCAACAGTCAAGGTTAGTTTGTTTAAACCATAATGTAGAAGGTCCCATTGCCTTTAACAATAGTGGTTTTGTGTAATCAAAAAACAAAATTATTAACAGGCAGATGACGTCATCCTTCTGTGTCAGATGAGAAAAGCCATGACATTAACAAACAATGCATTTTGCTGTTTGATTTGTAGAATTTGCTGTGCAAAGGAGACGTTAATTTTCAAAGGGTAAAATGTTCACATATAATCTGATTATAGCACCAAAACATGTATATAATAAGATAGTAAATAAAGAGAAGAGAGGCTGAATTCGCTGGCAACATTACTGATAGCTATGGACAGACAGGTCCAGAATAAAACAAACAACAATAAAAAATAAAATATATATATATATATATATGCCTATAAATAATGTTTATATGACAGCAGAATGTTGCTATTCATAGAAGTTATACCTCAATTCCGTGCATTATTGCCTAAGTGTTGTATATTGAAAATGACAGCATTGTTGCATTTTCACTTTTTTTGACGAATACAGTAAGAATGCACCACTCGAAGGGTGGATAAAACACATTATTACAATTGCTGCCTGGTTGACTTGGGGCGGTTTTTGAAGCACTGCAATACTCTCTCAGAAATGATGTGAGGTGCCACCTCTATTAAAAGGACATTTTTCATGCTTTACATGAAATTGAAGCCAGAGAACACCAACCTGACCATACACACACACACATACCTTAATATAAAAGTACATATAAGGAACATCTCCAAACTCTTTCTCCAGATCTGTGAAACAAAGGTTATCAGATAAAAAAACAAAACATGCTGTCATAATCTTGAGTAGTGACCATGTCATTGTTTTTTAAAATTGTCTGTGCTCATGCTCATAAGCTTTTGTTTATTTTCTTTTTATGTTTTTTAAAATGCCATCAATATGTTTGGGACCGCAGATTAAAATGAGCCTATATGGATACATTTGGCACATTCACATGGTGGTCCCAAGCACTCATTGTACCCTTGTTAAGTACAAGTTTTTGTTTTACAGTACACACAAATTGCCAAATTAAGGCGGAATAGAACAGCAAGGATCTGCAAAATATCTCACTAATTCACATGATTCTACACTATGCTAATAATCCAAAGTAAAAAAAAAAACTCCAGAGTGCAAATCTTTAGCCACGAGGTGAGAGTGTGCAGTATCTCAGGCACCTCGAGATCTACTCCCCTCAATACTCACACCCACCACCGCTGCTCTACCTGTTTTACATCTAAACTAGTATGACATAAATATTGACATCTTCTATCTTCTATGTGAACAGATATATTTTGGGCTTTTAAAACGACAACACTCATATTGTCGGGAAACTGTTGGCATTGAATTTAAATGTAGCCTTTACGTGGTCATATTTGTAAAAACATTCTACTACAAAGCTCTCAGCACACACAATCATCACCAGCGTTTATGATTCTGTGATTTATTTTTAAAATCCCGTTGAATTGACGGATAACGACGTGTTATGTCATCTGCTTGATTTAACTTGTACGCAGAGGACAAATATGACTTCAAACAGGACTGTCAAAGCAAACCACGATCATGAACATGATTGCGCTTTTCGCACAATTCCTGTTTTATATTTAGCAATGATACTACAAAAAGGTTTAAATGTTTCATAACCTGACAGCTTGAACAAATCTGAAACTCAATCTTTTTTTTTTTTTTTACTTTACAAACAGAGATGAAGCTTTGGTTTCTTGAACCATCGCTAAATAGAAGCAATGCTGACAGACTTGCTGTATCCTTTTGTCATTCCAGTAGGGTAAATAGGGATTAAGCTACAATCCGATAAATTATTCATAGAGATTTTGTCTTACAAACAAGCCTGTGACTAAAACAAGTTAAAATCCTGATGACCCCCAATTCATACGCCTTTAGACGATCATTCTCAAATGTTAAAATAGAGATGCGTCCTTGTTGCTTTGAAATGGAAATGACAAAATGATAGGTTGGACAGAACTGTCAAGCGCAGAAATATTTATACAGGAACATCTTTGAAAAGTAAGGCAAGTAGAAGGAATCATTACAGCCATATGCAGCCACCAACTACACTCTCAGATGTCTTGAAACATTTTGCACATTCCCTCTTAAGATATAAAGAGACACCCTCAGTTGCATTTTTACGATGTGAGTAATGTATATCAATGTTTACACATTACACAAAGGCAGCTATCATTTAAATGTTCCTACACAGGTAGTTGCATCAGAATGCTAGTGGCAGTAAAAGACTAATTGTAGGTGGACCTTCATACATTAACTGATTTATGGGGTGGCAGAGCCTTCAGTGTATCTTTCCCCACCCTTTACAACCCTTTGCAATTAACTAACTCTGTTACTGGTGATTTTATGAAAGAACATGTTTTTTTTTTTCACTCTGCAATTTTATTGATTGTTTCAACCCACCTACTTTAACTTCAATTATTTTTAGCAAATTCCCAATTGCAACTTCCAAACTGTAGTGCGTGTATCATTTGGGGATACAAACGTGTCATATACACATCACATTACAATGATGTGAAGATAAGTTGTAAATCATTTAAATTGCATAGACAACCAAGTTGGCTGATCAGATCAAATCAAACATTATTTATATAGCAGCTTTCGTGCAAAATTGCAATACAAGATACTTCCCAGTACAATAAAAATATATATATATTTTTTTAGGATGGATACAAAATGTAATAATATATAAAGACAATATAAAAAGGGTGCCATGACAGAGTATATACTAGTATAAAAATACATGTGTAAAATAGATTACAAGAATGCTCAATTGAAAAGGTGGACAGTGTTGTCAGGGGACCTGATTGATCTAGAGGGAGCACAACATTAGAAGCATATCTGACAAGTAATCTGGTGCAAGACCATTGAGTGATTTAGGCATCAATGAAAGGATGAAACTATGGGACGAATTGTTGAGAAGCTGAAAATCCTATAAAGGCAGGTCACTTTGTAAACATTTGGGAACTGAGGAGACGAGTTGCTGAAGTTTTCAGTCTTGTAAAATGAAATGATCTCTAAAGATGGATAGGACATAACACGGGCTGCAATCCACGCATGCAGGTTTACACTAATTGTAACCATTTGTCTTCACCTTTGAGCAGTACTGCCACCAGACCTCGTAATATCTGTCCTGAACAAAGTGCTCTTTGTATTAAAGGTGTATCCTTTGCATGTTGAGAGGCAATTTGCTCTGTGCTCTTTTAAAATGACTGTATAACGTTTCACACTAAGTTCTGGAGGAGATGTTTTGAATTGATGATGTTTTGTTTTTTGGGGTTATTTCAGCTACTGTAGGTGATGTCAAACATCCTGATAGCTCTGTTTCCTTAAAGCTGGAAATTTAAATGTTTTTTTCCACAGAACTTGGTTCCTGGGAGACGTCTTAACCACTGAATGTAAAACTCTACACAGTAGGAGCTTTATCATAATGTGGACAGTTAAAGAAGTTGCCGAGGAGGATCTTGGTTTCTCATGGCAGACTGCTGAATCAAACGGTTCAACAGTTCACAGAGGAGACTAAGAAATCTCTGAGAACTATACCCAGAATCACAAATGTTGGCTCTGTTCTTTAGTGACATGAAATCTTACAATTAGGTGCAAGTACTTTCAGGCACAGATAGAAGCATTATCATTAATCACAGTTCAAACCAATAAGACATCCCACCCAGGAATAAGCTACAGCAGGGTTCTCCAAACCGTAGATTACAATCTACTAGTATAAGGCAACCTGGTTTTGAGGAGTTCACAAACGTTATGAACAGCATGCAGTCCTTCCCATGCGTAGATTCACTTGGGCTGGCTGCCCAGGTATATTGACGGTAAATCCGGCGATCCATTTAAGCTTGTTTTATTTCTTAAACTGCCTGAAAGAACGAGGCCATCAACACAATCGATTCACGAGTTGACAATCTTCCCTCGTTCTTCTCCACCTGTGCTGCTGCACTCACATGGTGACTGACACACAGAGATCAGAGGACTTTAACTCGCACAACCTGCAATAGGCACGCCAACCGCAGCAGAGACTCTCACTGAGCTGAAAAGAAACAGGTGCTCATAAATTAGGTAAATAACATAAAAACAACCTTTTCGGCTGGACCAAAACAGCGGGGTGGAACTATAAAGCGAGTGTCTGTCACTGAGAGAGTAAGTGATCAAAGTTACACCGTAGTTCGGCTAAATGCCTTTTCACACATGGTTCAGCTACATACTAGGTTTTGACCTAGACGTGTTTCTTTCAAGAGGGCAGGGGTTCCCAATCGATGAGAAAACACTGGATTTTCCTGTTAAATATTATGTTATGATGCTTTATTTGACACTTTTTAAACCAGTTTGCCTGTGCAATTTAAAATACAGGAGTTAAAGTTGGATCCAAGGAAAAAAGGTTGGAGACCCCTGAGCTGCAGTATCATGTTTTTCTGCCGCAGAATCCCTATTTTGAACTTCAACGTTCAAAGCCCTCATGACATGACAGTGTTTGAAGTGAAAAGAAGAAATGCACTTGCTTCTAAAATAATATGATTTTGAAAGAACCTTTGAGCTCCTTACAAACCTAAATGGGCTCCTAAATTGCAGCTGCTACCCCGCCCTCCTTCCGTCACTTCACTCACCTGTATTTTTACCTGTAAATATATGCATGTTGTTCGTCCTTGCCTCATTTGGTATTTTACGCTTGTATCACTTGGTTGGAGCTACAGAAAACTAGTGAAGATAAGAATTGTGCCATTGATTCACTACTCAGCAGAATAACTGGAGGTAAATTCTTAGCTTGGTCAGTGGCTTCCACTCTCTAGTGGCCTCAGGGTAACAACCCACATAACTGTACTTGTGCTAGGAGTGGCCCTTTTTTCACCCCAGCCCGCTATAAAGTCTGTAAGCTCCTGAACATCATGGTAGGCAGTCATGAATGCTAAGTAATGCCGGCTACTGGATTTCATTTTCATTAGAGAAAGACCAGAAAGAACATATCTCACTCTCTTTGCTTGTTGGATTAAAAGCATGGAACATAAACTTTTCTTATCCATAGAGAATTCAAAAATCCAGTTACAAAGCAGAGTGAAATAGACATGACAGAGAATCCATTTTTACACCAGCGTAACTTCCCTTTATTAGTATGTGTGCTGCAGAAGAGGGTATCAAGTTTATGAATTTTACCACACAAAAAAGGCATATTTTTAGGTTCAGAAACAACTGCTGTGATTATTATTAATATGAGAAAGTATTTTGCGTTTGGAACAGTTTAAAGAAGGCGTGTCTCATAAAAGAATCAAATTTACAAAATGTAACTGCACTGCCAAAGTATGAGACACTCCACCTCTATTCATCACATATTGAGAGTATGTTTCATCACATTTTAACAGATGTGAAACGACGAACATGTGCTGCAAACCTTTTCCCAGGAGAAGGCTATCCCTCCCGGATGCCCCCACACCCCCACCACGACAAACACACACTCCATTTTCATGCAGAATGCTGGAGGTGTAGTCAATGTTTACAGGAGAAATTTCCCCAAAAGGCAACTGATACAGATACAAATATTGACAGGGTGGCTTCAAGAAATGTAATAAAAAATAAATACTATAATTTCTCTCTGGGACATCCAAACATTTGTTCTGAAGCACGGAGCGGAATCTTCATGAGAAGCTACCTTTTTTTTTTCAATACGTTGATGCTTATTTTACTCTATCATTCTTTCAAAACTCTTCAGGGTGTCATTATCTCTATCTATCTTTTTTTGTTTTTGTTTTTATATTGCGGAGCACTGAGAAAGAACTGAAAATGTATGAACATGTTCAACTTGTAAACAGTAATCAAGTTATGGATATGCAGATTCTAAAGGGTTAATCTTACAATAAGGGCTTCGAAGACAGAAAGAGAGAGAGTATAACCAAATGAATGGAACAGAGGCCAAGTTATCCTCATTTTATCTTCAAGGTCGAGGTCAATAAAGTTCTGGAACTTGTCGTGTCCTCAATTCACCCATATTTATTAAAACACTTATACGCTGTCTGTGCACATGTATCTTATAAAATTGTAGTCTCAAATCCTAAATTTAAATATATAGAATTTAGAAATTATACTGATGTCATCAGGGTTATTTTTCAGACTTTAAAAAATACCTTGCACCGCAGAAGACCCTTACAACTGTGTTGGCATGCCGAGTATTACTTATCAAACTGGGTTTACTAGTCATGATGTGTAAAATCGGTGGTGGGCAAATCAGTGACAACCCTTGATTAAGTTTACCCATTTTTCTTATTTTTTTTTACAGTGCCACCAAAAATCATCAACCTGTCAAGAGACATTGTGGTAAATGAAGGATCCAATATCACCCTGATCTGCAAAGCCAGCGGTAAACCGGAGCCATCCATCAGCTGGAAACTAATCTCCTCCTCAGGTAGCTTGTTTGTCTGCAAAGACACATTTAACTGCACGGATGTTTATTATATTCATGGTGTTTTCTCAAATGTATCACGCTTTCTGTGCTCACTACATATGTTTTCACAGTGTCCTTCCCGTTGCCTCTTTCTCCTCTGCTCACCCCTCTCTGTTCATGACACCTATCAGTGACTTTGTTTGAAGCCTGGTGGATTTCTCGCTTCAGTTATTACCCATCATTACTTGTTTGCAGTTCATCATTACAACGTGATCATTCACAGGAAAATAAACTGCCCCTGTTGTAATTAGACTAATTCATTAAGATAATTGGATGGATATAAATGTTGTGGAGGCAGTGTGAATGACAGGATTAATGTGTGCGGCTTAATGCGTGTTACAGCAAATATGTCCAAATCTGGGTTGGTTACATTTTACATGCTCAATGGCATTATTCTATTTTTTTCTTACTGAAGACTAAAGGAAAGTGTTAGCTGCTTTTTATCTACCCCTCTGCATGCATGCTTCACTTAATCAGGCAAGATGCACCTTTAAAAGGCTGAGTTTTTGTTCTTCCGCTGTGTTGTCTTTTGTTGAAGCCGAGATTTGGGAATTGAAATCGTAATATGGCACGAGTGGGACTGACCTGTCTGTACAGAGATAAGCACAGAGAGGAGACACAGATTGCTTCTATTTGAAGAAATAATACATGCTTGTGCATACATTAGTGTCAACACTGTCTCCTGGAAATTACCTTTCAATACAACTATTCTATTAGATTTGGGTGAAATGTACTGAGTGGCTGGATTACATCTAGAAACCACATTTTTTGTTTGTTTGTTTTGTTTTTAATGAATTAAGCATCAAATGTATGAACTGCATCTGAGTTGCCAGAAGGTGAAAGGGGTAGATTGTGGAAGTAAAAAGCATTTGACTCTCAGAGACCCCAGAGACTGGGATTCACATCCAGACTCTCATCTGTGCTTTAGGCAACAGACCACTTTGATTACGTTTGGGGAAAGGTTTTGGTCAAATGTAGATAAACATATTATGTCTCACTGTGGACTTTATTCTGTGTTTTTTAAGACAGAAGGCAGTTGCCTGTAACCAGTCCGACTCTTTGTGTCAAAGAGTCACAAGTGGGACTTTGATGTCTACAAAAACTGTGACACCAATGAGGCGACTGTTGAAGAGATTGGACTATCTACTTGTTGACTCATGTTGCTATTTTGTGATCTGGGTCCCAAGAGCTTCTTTTGTCATCTGTGCTGCATTTATTAGTCACAGAACCCTGCAGTCACTGTATTAACAACAGACGGTGAGCCAGTCTCCCATACCATGCTTAAGGCTAGGTCCACGTACACATATATTATCTTCAAACTTCTTCCTGCCAGCCAATTACAAAGCACCATTACTGAACTTTGGTGTTTGAATTTTCTCTTGTTTCTCTCAATAAAGGACCGATGGGAGAAAACAACAAAGCATGTCTTTGTAAGGTTCCGAAATACGTCAGCCTTAAAATATTTGTCTCCCCTACGTTGATAGGACAAAGACAAACCACTAGACTCTAAGGATTGGACATGGTTTTGAGATTGCAAGTCAGTTGCCTTCCATTACACAGGATATCAGTGGGATTGTGAAAGAAGCACTCCTCTTGTGTGGGTCGGCCCTGGGTTGGGGACAAACCAATATTTGTAAAGCCAAGTTAAAGAGAGATGAGAATTGGATCTTCCCAAGAAGTCTGCTTTTGAAATAAATGATATGCAGATTTTGAATTTTTCTTCAACACTTGCAGTTGATTGCACGCTCCTGTAACTTCATCAATTTGGTCCAGATTTTGTTCAGAATATGTTTCTTTGGAGATGAGTGAAACCATGGAGACATGAGCTGGCATGTGGTTTTGTGTCCAATTAAAAAGTTAAAATTACTAAAGATCATAAAACAAGACTGAGGGCTCTATTTTTGTGAAATGCAACTAACACAAGAGGCACTCTAACAGTTTAGTACTTCCCTGACCTTCAAATTTGATTTGCCCATGTGTGATACGTTGGTGTCCATGCAGAGTACACGGGGTACAGATGGGAGGAGGGGTGCAAACAGGTGGGAGGTTCATCGAAATGACGCTGTCCCAAAATATTATTTTGGTATTTCAGTGGAAAATGTGTCTCCTAGACTTTGCAATGAGAATGTGTGTCTCTGAAACTAATCTGCTTTTGGTATCACAATGTGTTTAAATCAGTATTAAAAAAAATAACTTTTATCGTGGTGAAAGCAGGAACACCTGTAAATCGGTCTCCACTTATCTTAAAATCAATGAGTAATTCCTACACTGTCTTGTCCACAGCTGCTTTCTACGAAACGAGTAGCTTCATTTCCAGTTCACTGAATCCCCACGCTCATCTGAAGACAGTGGGACACAAATGGGAGTGCAATGCCATTATGTACAAAATGTGCAATTCACCTTTATTAAATCACATGAAAATAAAAACAGGCCACTACAGAATAACAGCTCACACCTCTACACAACATCAGAAGGGTCCATTAACTCAGCATTTCATAATCCTGTTCATCACAGCCTCCTTTCCTGCAAGGTAAATCTAATAGAATTATGGCTAAAATAGAAATAGATTATGTAAACTGCTTTAGCAAGCTTTTTTTTTCTCCTTTCTTTTACTGTGCCAGTTAACTGTTGTTTAAAAACACGTTCTGCCTTGCTGCACATTTTTAGTGTTGTGGGTCCATGCAATGCAGTCGGCACCATTCAGACACCAATCTTGCGACGTGTCATTTCATTTGTTGAGCTGTTATCACCATCACTGTCTTCACTGAGATTGGCTGAGCCGTTTTAGAGCCAGAGATGGAATAGGCTGAGCGAGTATTTATTAATCAGTACACTCTTGAATCTATATTCAACTCCACAGCATTTGTGGACTTTGCGCTGCTGAACATCAAGAACCAAAATTGCAGGGTAAAATGGAGCTAGCCACACAGTCTGCACATCAACATCCAGGCACTAAATTGAAAGATTATCAATGTCTGCACCATCTCGTCTGAAAGTCGTAAAGATATTTCACATTTGGCCCATACATTTTTACTCAATGGCGCACACCTAAGTTTGGTCACCAGGAATTCCACCACATCACTATTTAAAATATTTCATGACATTGCATTCAGTACTGGTCATTCTGGTCCATATTCAGTGTGGTGCGCACAATAATACCAAACAGCAGAGAAAGCAAAGCAGAGAGCTGTCTCAGAAAGTCAGGAACAAAATGATATCCAAACATGTTAAAGGTAAACGTTATAAGATCATATGTAGGTTTTTTTGGTTGTTTTTGGGTTACTTTCCTGAATCTGTGCAAGGCACAATGAAAGGTCAAAGCTATCAAGGCATTCTGGAGAGAAGAGAGAACTACATGAAAATTTAGAGTAGAAAAAACTGCTGACCAGTGTCAGAAAACTGTGTATCAGTCACAGTCAGGTCCTTCAACAGAATAATGAGTCAAAACACCCAGCAAAACACCCACCTTAAACCATCCAACAATGGCTAAGAGCAAAACATTGGACAATTCTGAAGTAGCCTCCATGAACCCTGATCTGAGTTCTATCAAACGCCGGTGGAAGCAGCTGAAACATGCAGTCTGGAGAAGGCGGCCTTCAAACCGGAGACTGGAGCAGTTTGCTGAGGAAGAGTGGACTGAACTACCCGTTGACAGGTGCAGAAGCCTCACTGAGCGCTACAGAAGTCATTTGTTTGCAGTGATTGCCTCTGAAGGTTGTGAAACACAATATTTTGTCAAATCAATTTTGTCATTTCCATTTTTATGTGTCATTATTTATAACATTATGTTGAGTCAAAAATCAAAAGTAAAGTCAGATTTGTATTAAATATGAAACAAACAATGATAGAGACTGATTACTTTTGTCAGTTTAAAATTATTTCAGATAAAATTGTGCTTTTTGTTAATTTGTTTGGTTTGTCTTTTCTGTTTTGGTGTTTTGGAAGGTTACCAACAAATTTGTCAATTGATTTCTATCAGATGTTTTAAGGATTTTAAAAATAAATGAACGATTGGCTGCAGGTCAACAGTTGTCTAAGATACCTCTAATGAGAGTGTGCGTTTTTTAAGTAGGCTACAGATTTATTTCTCGAAAACTTATGAGTCAGCAGTAAGTAGCCTGTTAATAAAAACAGACTGATCAGATCTGTAAGTGGTTCCACTAGGATAGAGTTGTAGGGGCAGAGGAAGCATGAATGCTGATTCCTGTCGATTCCTTGGAGACTGTAAAGAATAAGGGCCTGATTCACTTAAGGTTTTAAAATGACGTGCAATCTTCACACCACCCGCAAAAAAAAATGTCCAAGTTGATCTTCTAACGACGTGCAGTGATGATTGCGTCTTTCAAATGTGTAATTTAACACACGTTATCCATTTTGCGTGTTTGCCTGAATGCATTTGTAATATTTCTACTTGAACATGCAAAATACTGGGATGGGAAATGCAGATACATAATCGTAGCACCCGCAACGATATTTATCAAACCTGAAAGTAGAAACAGGAGAAGTGATTGTTGTGTATTTTAGTACGACTGAAAGAAACGTATTAATCAGGTGCACAAATCTGGAGAGACGGCTGCTCTTATTGTGGTGAGAAGGAGATGTAGAGAAACTAAAGAATACGTAGAGAACGTGGTTTTACACCCGTGGAAAGATTTTTGAGATGACAGAGGGAAAAATTATTCAGACATATCGTCTGCCCAGCAATGACACTTCTGAGTTATTGAACGAACTGAATGATGATTTAAAGCCAATAATAAGGAGGAGCCACAAAATACCAGTAATGACAGAACTTCTTACGACTCAGCATTGTGCTGCCTCTGGGTCGTTTGGGTGAGCTGTCCAAGGTCCCGCAGAATTCACAGTAGCTTCATCAGGTTAACGAGCACTCGCGAGGCACTGAATGAAAAGTCACCTGCTCAGCACAGAAAGATCTGGGCCTGCTGATCTTTGTTTGTTAGAGGATCTCATCCACTGTCCCTCCTGTTTTATTTTCCCAACATTTTTATAATAAACCATTTTTTTTTCTTTGTTTTGTTTTTTCGCCTAATATCTTGCCATCTTCTTATAATTTCATCTATTGATCTTTGTTATTCCCACAGCATTGACTTCCTCGCTGACAATCTCCTATATAGTGTTTTTTTCTTCTTATATTTATATGTATTAATTCCAGTGGGATGAGATGTCCTTCTGCTTTTTGCGGTCATTCTGTTAGAACGGCTGGAATCACTTTAAAACGCGATTTGCACTTGATATCAAAGAGGCAATTATTCTTAGTAAATCACCCGCCAAATGGGTGCAATATAAATGTGCAATTTTTTTGAATAAACATGCAATTTAGTACCCTTTATTTGAGATCTTAGTAAATCAGGCCCTAAGAGTAGATAATTCCAGTTTGTGCAATGACCAGTAATTTTCCACAGCTTTAAATTATTTCTCGGTATTAACTTTATATTTTTTCTTCTTCTGGTCGGTTTTACTGGAGTTGAACAGATCTACCGGAACAATAACCACACAAGTTGAGGCAGTCATTCTCTAACTCAATAAAAATCATCAGTAAGAAATCCCCAGCTTCAACTTTGCAGCACACTGTGAGTGTGGCAACTTAAAGATGCGATTTGAGCTTGTGATTTGTGGTAAACTGCTATCGTTACTGACTGTATGTGAACATGCTAGATGATACTTTCATGTCCAGGTGCTGACAGGTTCTGTGGCATTGCTGACACAAAACAGCCTCATCAATGACTGCTGTAAAGTTCAATAAGTTATCGATTCCTCCTGTGGTGTGATATTTTCAAATGTTGATTTGACATCATCCCATCATACATTCTGTTGTACATTCATACAGCAGCTGTAAGAGTAGCTGGATGAGGAGATGGAGTGTTTACCAGCAGGGAGTCGGAGGATTGAGGACTGCTGACTCATTGAGGCACTGACGCATTCTTGGCTTGCTGGTTTATGAAAAACATAACATTGGTTTGTGCATTAAGAACCATCGGTCCTTGATGTTTCTCCGTGCACTTTATTGCCGGCTTTCAACCATTACAACATCCGTATTTTAATGGTGCATTCAGTATGTCATTATTCCTTATCTGCTCATTTATGTGGGCGATGAATGCCCACATAAAGTAGCACTGATCATATTGTGGCTCATGTTATAGGCCTATTTGCTTTGAGTTCATCCTGTGCATTGCAGATATTTTCTGTCTTTCTCTTTAGACATTTTGGGTTTAGAGCAAAGGCTCAACATTTTTGTGTTGCTGTCATTTACATGACCACGTAGGGGCAGTTACTGTACAAAAGAGGGCTAGATAACTTTAGCGAGGTGTGGCGTTTGTGCCGTAAAGCATACACCAACATACATGTGTACAAATTCACAATTTATTTCATTTATTTCAACTAACTGTGAAAACAAACGTATCAACATATAATTGAAAGTTACACGGATAATTTACTTAAATTTGAACAGCTCACACTGCTGTCACTGCTCCTGTCCGTGTCTGCCTGCAGTTTTTCTAAGTGGGGATATGGTGCTCGGGTTAGTGACCATCAGCTGGACACTACTTTTCATAATGCATTGTGGGATACTTTTAAATCCACTATATAGTGGAAAAAAATGTGCTAGTGAGATTTCAAACCGCACTACAACACCACAAGAAGAATATGTTTTTGCATTGTTTTGCTGAAATATGCAAGGCCTTCCCTGAAAAAGACATCGTCTTCCAAAACATGTATATATTTTTCAGTATGAATGATGGCTTTCATGATGTGCGATCTACATGCTGGCGGAGACGTAAGGCGCAAGTTCACTTCAAAATGAATACAATACACCGGCATATCTTCAATGACACCAAAATAGGAATGCACCGGAAAATGCACTGGGTCTGAGTTGGGAAGGAAAATAGGGCACCATGAGTTAGACAATGGTCAAAATGGCCTAATGGTGATGTTTCTGAGATGTGAGCTATCCACTTATCTGTGGGAAATGTTAATATGAATTGACTGGATTCAACAGCTGGTTTCATTGCTGCCTTAACTGCTCTCTTTCTGCTCTGAAGTAAACAACAAATATATTTTTGTTCCCCACCCTCCTAAAGGTATGATCTATTATAATTGAATGTAAATACATTGTGATGTAGGATGATAGCAAGGAAGCAGAGCCATCCATTGGCCAAATTACAGTTTTATTTTAGTATACCACGCTGGCCTGAAGAGTAGAGCTGTTTATAATTGAATAAATGTGGATTACAACCTGTGGATTACAAACTGCAATTATGAAGGGTGCTTTGGTGACTTGCCACCCTGGGGCTGCCCACCATGCATTTGTGACATCAGTGGTTTAAACCAGGTCTCTTTGCATCTTCCTTGCATCTTTTATGTTCTTTGTTATGTTTTTTTTCATGGTGAATAAATCAAAGGTCTTAAAACTAATCTTTTATAGACACAGTTTAGATCACAAACTATGTTCTCTGCTGTGCATCTGTGCAATGAGATAACTGAAGGTGTGTGTGTGTGTGTGTGTGCGTGTCCCTGTATTTGTGCGCCATGTGACATTTTGTGCAACACCAAACCGATTTAGAATCTTTATGTTGAACAAGTTATTTTTCAGAAGCAGCCCCATTCAAAGGTATTCTCTTTTCGTCATGATCAAAATGGATTCACTGGCTGCTTGCTTATCTTTATTTATCTGTTTATAATCCATAACTGAGAAAATCTATTGAAATTATGTTATTCTTTTTTCACAGGTTCCAACAAAACTACGATTCATGGATGTGTATTGGTTGTAGTTTAGTGTAGGATGTAAATAGACTAGCATCACCTTGAGAAGTTGTCATTTTGATTTTCCTCCAACAAGATAGAAGGCAATGATTGAGTTTTTTTTTGTTGTTTTCATGTTTTTCTGTCAAATTGTTTGCTTTCAAAGTGCTGACTTCTAGCTGCTATTTTATCGTAACCTTTTTCTTATCAGTTTTATCTCTTATATTAGACTGAAGGCTTGGGAAGCTTATTTAGAATACAAAGACTCAGTGCACAGTTGTCACACAGACTCTGAGAGAGAGCAGCAGAGAAGAACATGTCCCAGTCCTTCCTGAAGTCCAAACTTCTGTTTCAGTATCTCCCAGCTGCAGTGCAACTGTCCTCCAGCCTGGGGCCATTCAGTGTGTGCCCAGGTATTGCAAGCACTCCAGGGTGTTAAAAAGAGTGAATTAAATAAATAAAGTTCCTGTGGTGTGTGTGTGTGTGTGTGTGTGTGTGTGTGTGTGTGTGTGTGTGTGTGTGTGTGTGTGTGTGTGTGTGTGTGTGTCCGCATAAAGATTGATGATTTCAGACCGAGTCTGGGGCTCTCATACAGCCGTGACCCAGCTCCCCCTCACCTTTGATAGATAGATGGCTTTAGGGGCTTGTGGCGGATCAGAAGTGATCCTTGGTATCTTCTACAGACCGCACAACCTGACTGCAAAGTTTGTCAGCCCATGCGGCCAGCGACAACCGGTTAAAGCAGCCAGAATGAACATGCACATGATTGAATTTGGCCTAGGAGCAATACAAGTTTTCCTGAGCCTGGCTGCAATGGGGGTGGGAAATATTAATTTGAAGCTGAAGGTAATGGAGTTGGGACTTGTAGTTTTTGACCCTTCTGAAGGTGAACGAAAAAAAACGATTTAGTTTAATACACATCGCTCCAAATTTAGATTTCCATGCTGGGGTTAATTTTGTCACCTGCTTAGCTTTTGATGAAAATGTATTTGACAGTTATAGTCATCAAAAAGTAAAGACCTTTAATCTTGCCTCCGTTTTCCAAAATTATTTTTTATTTTAGTTGCTTTGAAGTACATGCCTTAATGTTGGTTGCTATTGACCTAATTTCCTACCAAAACTTAACTGTCTGAAATTAAGCATATGACAAATGATATTTTTTAGTATAATAACCCCCAATCATTCATAAACTATAGACTTCGGAGAAGGTATTATCATTGAAGAATCCAACAAAGAATATTACATTGTCTTTAATCAGTACTTATAAATGCATTACATTAAATGTGGTAGCTTCCACTTTAGCTGTGTGCATTTTATTTATTTTTAAAAGAGAGACATACTTAAATTAAGAAAAGAAAAAAGTTTCCAATTTCATAGTTATCGTGGCCGAGCGTCCCACCCCATCATGTCAGGAACGTGTGGGTAAACACCTGCGCAAAATACAGCCTATTCTCACCCCATGACTGATTGAGCTCCAATATCTGACATCCTGGTGCACTAGGGGAGGCAACCCATAGTCTGCAGTCCTGGTCTCACCTCTGGTCCAGGCCTACCCTGGCAGACCACCGCTGCAGGTGTCTCATGCACAGCAAGTCTAAACACAACACCGGGTGCTCTGCTGACATCCTTCCAAGCAGGGACATCCATCTCCCAGCTGTCACCATGGCAGCCGCCTGCACATGTGCTCTTCTGATAGAAGCGCATTCAGTGTATCAGAGTTCAAACGCGGTCCCAGTTATTGCTTCTGCTGACTCAGCTGCAGTGTACTTTTCTCCAGGTTGACTGTGAGACCTAGCTGCGTGATCTGTTGTATCGCCATGCTTGCTTTCTCAGGAGCGAGGCTCCTCTCCCAGCACAACGAGTTCGGCCACGCTTGGGAGAGCGGTCTGCACAATGTCGTTGAAAGGTGGAGGTTGGCGGAAAACTGTAATTCATAAACCCTCCTGACAATCCTGTCCGTGAGCAGACGGGCAGCGGGACGAGTCGGGGTCCCAGCTTAACTGGGGATAAGAACTCGCCTCAATGCTGTTGCTCTTTTGATGCCGAAGGGGGCCATGTTGAGTGAGGTCAGAGGGTCTGCATAACTGCGCATGTTCTGTGTGCTTGATAATATTTGTATGCACATCATGCGTGAGGTTACTGATGAGCTACAGGTGGTAACTACAGAAGGAGCATCGCAGCTACTATGGTGGATAACTGTCCTAACGTGTGAAAATGGTGGCTCCTCTCTCCGACGTTCCCCAGAAAAACGAGGCTCTGTTCTCATTCACCAGAACCAGGGGAAGAACCACATTGGCATCTGGGTTGGCGCTACAAAAAACCTGCGCGCCTGGCTCGGGCTGGCCGGGCCGGAGCCAGGCACCGCTTGCTAATCCAATGTTACATAAACACAGCACAAACTCTTAACTAATAGTTTAGCAGTAGCCTCACTTTTAGTAACAATGTTGGGTCTGAGGAGCGCTGATAACCCTAATATTAGCACTGACTATACTTGAGCAGCCGTCAGTCTACCACAGGAGCGGTCCTCAGCTGCCCTGAAGCCTTTTCGCGCCGCTTCCAGCCAGTCTATGATGACCTTGATGTCCTCTCCGAACAAAGAGTCCTGGGAGAGGGGCATGTTTTATTGAGCTGGCGTCGCCCAGTCAGAGGTGCCTGTGCAGAACCCAGGATGTGCACATGGAGCGGCTGCCGTTGATGAAGAAGGGCTGTGCCATGCACGGGAAAGCAACCGCAGTTTTTTGGACCTCCACAATCACCTTCGCCGACAACTCGATGCGCTGATGGGCTAATCTAAAGCTGAACATCTGTCCCACTCCGCTGACAAGGACAGGCGGCCGCTAGGCCACAGGTTAGAGGAGGGGAGGAGACAGGTCCTGACTGAATCCTCTATGAGTGGGACACCTTTGTAAATTTGATTGTTTCAGTAAGTTGACTTTTGAATTTTAATAGCAAGTTTCAGGACTTGCTACTTCCACCTGATGTCCCTGGGCGGACAAACACCAACACTTAAAAATACAACGACTACAATTCCAAGTTTCAGTAGCTATTGTTGTAACAAAGAATTTATCAATGATTTATGGACTAATCCTGCTCTCACTTACTGTACCATCTAATGGGATTGTGTTGTCAATAGACGACGATCAAAACGATGTTTGTGTTCTTCAGCAGGCATTTGATTTATTTTTTAATCTAGTATACAGAAGCAGAAACAGAAGTGTGATTCATCCTCCAACACTGCCTGTTATGCAGTAGAGTCTTCACAGCTTTCTCTCACATGCTGAATCATTCATTTACACCGCTGCTTCTTCTATAGTATAACTGAGATATAAAAAGAGTTGTGGCCTGACAGATTAGAGGCAGTCATGGTAGTATTCTTTCTTTGTATGCACAAAAATATGCATGCTATTGACGGGTCAATCTAAGCCATACTGTCACAACAGATTCTCTTCGCTGGCAAACCTCTTCAATAGAAGTAAAGCTGCCTTGTTGCATTCCAGTAATATGTAGAACCCGGAGCTACTGTATTTCTATGATTATTTTTTTTCCATTTACCCCTTTTATGTTTGTTTCTTTCAAAGACGATGATGCATCAAAGGAGGCTTGGCACATTAAGGAATTCCATATGCCAAGGGCTGATAATCAGTAGGAAGATAACTATATATTCACCTTATAGACCAGCATCAACACACGTACCGTTTAAGAGTCAAACTGCACTGCAGCAGCAGTCAGTTCCTTTCCTTCATTTTCTTGTCAGACATTCTTTAAATGAGTGTTCTTTCTCAGTGTTTTGTTTGAATCACAACAGCTTTGTCGCTACTTCATCAAAACATTTCACTCCAACTGCCCATGAAAACACTGGTAACATCATCCCCACTCCCACTCTCCTTTTGGTTATGTTGTCTCCTATCTTCCATTCTGCTTCTATTTCTTCCTCTACCCCTGCTTGGATTCATCAATTTAAATCCTACCTCACCGTATTCCCTCGCTCCCTCTCTTTAAATGCCTATATCCCTCAAGCATCTGCTCTCCTGTCTTTTTTCCCTACCAAAGTTGTTCCCTTTGCCCTGCACACAAATGTCTTTCTCTCTCTTTTCATTTTCTACCCCAATTTCGTCTTTGCCCTTGAGTTTCAGCATGGCATTTCAGGGACACAGAAAGGGTACATTATCTTCTGCCAACGTCTCCCGAGACTTCCTGGCTCTCTTTGCTTTCTTCTCCCAGCCACCTTTTCCTGTGTGGTCTCCCCGATGCCCTGCCATGTCACTTTGATGGCAGTGCAGGACAGGCACTATCTCACTAATGACTCGGTCACAAAGCCAACCGTCCTTTGTAACACAGAATCAAAAATTAGAAAGCCAGTTGTAAAGTTACGAAAAATGAAGTTTGTCCTTGGTGGCAGGGTTGAAAAGATGTATTCGTGGTCATTCTGTTGTACATTTCGCTGTTCTTTGGGAACGCTTACCAATTAAAATGGAGAACCACTATAATGAGTTGTTTGGGTATTTGTCAGAGTTTGGGGAGTGCTGTTTAATGGCTACTGAAGTGTCCCTTGAACTCTGAGTTTCTGCTGTGACAACATTTGTTTTCTCTCTTGTACACATTAATAGGAATTTCTTTCTTTGACACAAAGTATGAGCTGTGGCCCACTTACAGAGTTGGTGGACTGGCAGTCAAGCTGACAACAGAAGCACATGAAGAGGTAGTGAGACCACCAAGGAGAAGACGAGCAAAATGATAATGACTCATTACTTTATTTAGAGAAACAGTAAACGAGGTAAAGGATCCCTTTGAAACTGACTGGGGCTGATTTTCTGCCTTCAGACCTGCTTGCCATCATCAAAGAAGAAATACATTTCCAACTATATCAAGGTATCTTACAGTGCTGAATTAGATGAAGATCAAATCATAACCAATCTATGCCAAAAGCACAACAACAGCTAATTCTTGATATTCTTGTGTATGGCAGGATGATTTGGCAAAAATTACTGACACTGGTGCCAGCACTTTATATTTAATGAGCGGTACACTTAGGTTTATGTTAACCAGAGGATGGATGATGCACTGTATGTTTGTCAGCGAACTCATGATTCATTACGGAGTAATCTAAAAAAAAAAAAAATGCAAATGGTTAATACTGGAACGCTAATATTAGTAGGAAAACACTATTCTAAAATAGATTTTTAAAAAATGCATGAAGTATTATATGAGGTGAAAATACATTGGTAAATGTTTGTTTTGGTCGATGTAGAGTTTGGGTATGTTAAGATAAACACTTGGGGTTTGGTATATCAAAGTGAAGGGACATTTGTTGTCATGGCTATCTCAATGAACATGTTTCAGGCTTGGAAACTAATTGTCATGGTTCAAGAAAAAACACATTGATAGGAAATAGGAAATTAACAACTCTCTCTTGGGCTTTATAGCTGCTAGAAAAGCCAGTTGGTGTTGAAGATGGGTTGATTTCCCAAGGCTCCAAATAAACAGTAAGGTCAACTGTTGAGCTGAAGAATCCTCAAGTGTAATGCAGGTGAAGATGGTATATATTTATATAAATATACACACATGTATACAGGGAGAGACAGAGAGTATCCCTTGTCACCACACCAATGTGCTATATTCTGTCCTTATCCAACCGTACTTTCAGACTGCCATAGCTCTCAGGTTGGGACAGACTTCCTGCCCCAAGAATTGAAGTATCTCATGGTCTTGGGGTCTTGTTTAAGAGTGAGGGTAGGACAGCAAAAGCTACAGATGATTGATACAGCGTCAGCTGTAAAGCAGGACTTTGAGCAGACCGTTTTGGTGAAGATGGAGCTCAACCAGAAGGCAAAACTTTCCATTTACCAGTCGATCTACTGTAAGTTCTGACCCTCACCTATGGTCTTGACCGAAAGAACAACATTACCATGCCTTGGGATCCCCCATGAAGTGCTGAAAAAAAAATGCTAGTTTAACTTCACACATTTGCCTTTGTTCAGTATGGGCGGTTAATGATTATGAAAAATAGTCTCCTCTATCTCCACCCACCCCTTCATCGTTCATCTGCTCAAGATGCGATCTTGATGATATGGAATGCCCCACCCCATATGTTGATGGGATTGGACCCTCGGGTATGTGATGTATGAAACAATGGTTGTTTGAATCCCTTTCATTGCAAAACAAATGCTTAGCCAAAGCCTTAATTGCTTATTTTACTCATCATATGTCTTGTAGCATATAAAAAAAAAATACAACATGTACATTTTAAAAAGGTTAAAAACTTGATTTTCACAGGAAAGGGTCTTTTAAGGGGTAGCACACTATCTTACGTAGAGAGAAAGCTATAAACAGCAATTCAAATATTATTTTAAAACAATTCAAACAGACACAATTTTACTGATAAAAGTAGCCATGAAAGAGCAATCCTACTATATGGCTTTTTACACCTATTACTGCCATGTTTTATTTTCCTTTTTATGTATACATGTATTAAGACTGTTGCCTATAGAGAAACATTTGTATGTCAGTCTGGAGGGCAGCTTGATGTGAACACATTGAGAATGTGCGTCAGCTCCCAGCCTCATCTTGATTAACTCTCCACTGAGGATTTACAGAATGGATTTAACTGACTCTGTGGTCTCTATTGGTAGTATTCTCTCAAGAGAAAAATCCAAGCAGAAAAGGAACAGAGTGGAGCCTGCACACCCATACGAAACCCCCTGATACTCCTCGTCAGGTGATCAGCATGTCAGTGAGGACTTCACTCCATAACAGCCTTCCAAGGAGCAATTCAGTAATGTGCCTAAACCCAGCGAAATGAATCCATGTGTAATTTATTACTGTCACCTTCCAACATCTTGGGGGGAGGCTTGAAGTCATTTATGTCTTTTGTTCTGTACGTTGAGTGCTGTATTAAGTGTCTCTGTCAAGCGTGTCAAATTGATACAAGAAAAAGAAGTGGGGTCGGCATTTCCCCCTGTTTATATTCTCGTATCTCAGTCATAGTCCTGGTGTGCTTACAGGCTTGAGAGACACAAAAAAGAGCAGAATATGAAAACTCTGACAGACAATTGATAATGAGTGGGTGCTGAACAAAGCACTAATCACCAAGTGTTGTAACATACTCCAAAAAATGTTAGTAAGCTCAAGTACCAGTCTTTGTAAGTGCTGAAAGATACAATACATAAGACAGAATTGGGCACATGTCATGATATTTACCAGTGTACATTTTGACACGTGTAGCTGTGTGAATTTTGCCTGTCACGCGTGATCAGATTGCTACAAGCATTAGCGGGATCTGTCTCCACTCCTGCTGCTGCGACGGAACCCAGATCTTTAATTTCTGTATGAGTTGGAGCTGAACTCCTCTTTGTCTTTGCTTTAAACAATTCTCTTTCTTGCTAAGCACCAGAATAATTGATTCTTCTCGAGAGTTGTGCTTGCTTTTAAACTGTGATGCAAAGAAATGTGAATTATAATGGTAACAAGTATTTAAAAGCACTCGTAACCAAACCCTTCCTTCTTCCTGTCCATGCACCAGCGTGATGAGAGGCCTCATGGACAGAGCATGAAAGTACCAAATGAGGCCACAGCTGATGACTCGTCACATTAACTCTGAATGACCCTCTCCACTTTATCCCACTTTGTGTGTGTGATCTGTCACAGGGGACCTGGCATCAGACGATGAGTACCTGGAAATCACATCCATCTCCAGACAGAGAGCAGGGACGTATGAATGCACAGCTGTCAACGATATCGACACAGATGTACAGACTGTGGACATCACCGTCAACTGTGAGTCCACTGCTGAATTGTTTATAAAAGTATATAAATGAATCGTGATGATTTTGTCACGTAATAATTACATAATCATTAATCAAACAAAAATGCCAAATGCCTTTGCTTTGCTTTGCTGCGAACACAATATGAATTAAAACTGCAAGCAGTGATAAGTGGGCCCTTGCACCTGCACCTGCACCTGCACCTGTTGGGGAGCCAGCAGCTCGGGGGTGTACGTGGCCATGGAGTTTACCACACCTGATGCATGTGCCATGTTTCGTGATGTTTGGAGTATCCCTTGACCTTAAACTGCATATTCCTGTCATTGCGAAACATCAATATTTGCCGAATTCCCATGGCAACGCCCTTTGATGAAAACATACGGGCTTCTCAATATACCAGCATCAACGTCTTAAGGCTATTCTGACTCAATTTGAAGTCAATGTGATCAACCAGCTCAAAGAAACACATGAAAGTCTAAAAGATGTAATTTTCTGTTGCCAACAGGTGGCGCTATGACTATGACCAAATATTACCATGCAGTTGCGGGACTGTTATCAAACATGTCAAGTATGAGGAAGAATTGACGATGATATGACAACAAATGACAACATTTCTCTCAAGCTTCTCTGTGGATTTCTACTAAGAACAGGCTGTTTTGTCATCAAGGTGCATTAATACCAATTACCCTCTCTTCTGATTGGCTGACTCTATTCTGAGTGACACATGTTCCAGCTAAACAGGTTTTCCTCGGTCTGATAGCTTTCTAATTTGGCTGCAGTCTAATTTGTGTTTTCTTCAACATAAAAGGTTGGACAGTGGGGTGTGTTGAGGTGGGGGAGGAGGGGGCCACGTGAGCATGGGTTTGTGACATCACAAAGTAAAAGAAGTCCAAATGACAACCAAACGTTACCCATACCTTTACACCACCAGTAGTCTGCACAGTAGACACATGGCAGATTGGTCCATGGATTCTTGCTGTTCACGCCAAATTCTGACCCGCCATCTGCAGCCTCAGCAGAAACGGGCATTCATCGGACCAGGCAACTTCTTTTCCACCCTTCAGATGTCCAGTTATTTTGAGCTTGTGCCCAGAGTTCGGTTCCAAGCAGATACAAGTGATGAAATGTGGTTTGCTGCTCTTGTAGCCCACCCATCTCAAGGTTCGGCATGTTCATTCTGACATGCTCTACTTCTGCTGTAAAGAGTGGGGCTGACAGATAGGTTACGATAATTCAGATGACAGCCCGGCCAGTCTCCAACCGATCTTATCAACACGGTGTTTCTGTCTGAACTGCTGTTCACTGGATGTTTTTAGTTTTTTTGTACCATTCTGAGTAGACTCTGCAGACACTGTTGTGGTGATATTCCAGGAGATCATCAGTTTCAGAAATATTTAAATCAGCCTGTCTGCAACCAACAAACGTGCCACTGTCGAAGGCACTAAGGTCAAATTTTTTTCTACATTCTGATACTGGATGGGAACATTAAGAAACACTCCTGCATCTGCTGGAGTTTATGCATCGCACTGTTGCCACATGAAAAGCTGTTTGGAAAATGATGTATAGATATATATATATATATATATATATAAAACAGAAAACTATATTAATAGTTGATTGTTCTAAAGTAATCTGCAAAAAGTTTGATAATCCAGCCATTGTTAATTTTTTAAGGAAAAATTAGAACATTATCTTAATAACTGTGTAATAAACGGTAGGGATGTGCTGTTTTTCTTTGGCTTATTAATTATGCAGAATGTTCTGGACTCTTTCATTGTTTTGATTATACTTTATTGTAACAACACAAACAGCCCTGAAAAACATGAGACTTTTAGGGCCAATAAACAGGAACTGAGTGCTCGGCCATTGCCAACATTTTGCTTTAACAACTAACTGCTGAAGTCTATTTAATAGCGTGTCTTTGCTGCAGGAGAAAGAAAATCGATTATATCATTAAACCTGGAACAGTTAATTCCCTTTCATCATTCCCTGACACTGTGTAATTTCCCAATGTTAAAGTATTGCATGTATTTTGAACTAATAATTCCTGTTCACTTGTGGTTGTGGTGCAGTGAAAAGCTATGAATCAAAATCCTGGCTGAAGAGGGGGAAATGCCATGACCTCTTTCCTGATATGCTTGACTTGTGCTGTATTGTAGTCCTGAACACGGCACTCATGGGTTGCTGCCTGCTTGTAGATGCTCCAACTGTGTCAGAGGGCAGAGATGTTGGAGTGACTCCGGGCCAGAGAGGAGTGCTGGAGTGTGAGGTGGATGCAGTGCCCGAGGCAGATTTTGAGTGGTATAAAGATGACAGAAGGTAATGGTTTTACATTTGCATTTTAAGTTTGCCAAATGGAAGATGTGTCTGTGTGTGTGTGTATATGTGTGTTTATGTTTACTGACCAGATTTGATTAGTATCTATTGTTATTGGTTATTGACCTGCTGCCAGTCTGAAGTTAAGATTTCTGGTCCTTAATGACTGATTCAATTAGTTCCATAGCTGACTATGCAAGTCACCAAGATAAAACATGAATGACATGGAGTTTTTATTTTGTAATTTTATTTTTTATCCTATTTAGGATCTTCAATGGTTTTGATGGCATGGACATTCTTAATACTGGTTCACTGTCGAAGCTGACATTCTTTAATGTGTCTGACACCGATTATGGCAACTACACCTGCGTCGCCATCAACAAACTCGGGAGCACAAACACAAGTTTCCTTCTGTATGGTGAGTATATTTATAGGAGGTTTCAAGAGGAAGTAAACTGTAGCAGAGATACTGTAGTGTATCATTCTGTTTCTAAAGACTGAATATACAAATATGAAAAGATAGGGCCACAGTCTGCTTTTATGACACCAACATCCAGTGGTCAGTGCTTAGAGTTTGTTGGTCAAGCCATGGATGTATTAAAATAAATGGATCCTGTGTTCCTATTGGCACACAATTCTGTCTAAAAAAAAATGTCAGCCTTCCATTTTTTTCTGACCGTCTGAGCAGTGGTTACTAACCTCCACAGTTCTGTCTGATGAAGTAGGCTACACCCTTCATCACCAGATCGTTTTAGATTGATTATTATTCAGCAGATAATGATGGACATTGTTACAATGTCAAAGTTAACTGTCAATATTGAAGTTGGTTTGTTTAAGTTTTCTTGTTTTGTACAACTACCACTTGGAGCTGGATTTTCCAGTAATTTTTCTGTAAATTGTAGCTTTTCGATATCAACAATGTATGCTTTAGCATGACTATCTAGTCATGACCTATTTCCATCGATCCAATACTTTTAGCTACCTTTTTTAAACTATTATCCATTACCAAATTATTTTAATAGCTCATATATTACTTTTAGCTATCTATTTTTTTATGTCTCTTAGCTTCACAAGTATATATAAGATAGTTTTACATTTGTATCTATCATTTTCAACTATGCATCCATTTCTTTTCGCTTAGTTTTTCTCTTTGCTTACTCCACCAGCCTGCTTTCTCTTTTTTTCAATTTCATCACACATTGCTCAGATGTTATAGTTGACATATGGTAAAGAAAAGAGTTCACATGAACAGACCTATCCAAAATCCCACAGGCAGGTTTGATGGCTGTTCTACGTATTTAATCCCACTGAAATAAATGATTAAAATTAGATTATTTTTTAGTGAATAAAATAATATTTAATAATTCAAATTAATCTGGTCTAGTAATCTAGCCAGCCGTGAAAGGTCACAGTGTGTGATACTCTGTCATTTACGCACAAAAGATTAGAGCAATTTACACACAGCAGTTTACGCCATTTAGTAAACAATTGAAAAGTAAATTAGGTACACTTAAGGCTGCTGATGTGGTTTACTTATTCACACCATAACATCAGTGACGCTTGGAGCATATTGCTTTTTGTTAGTATTGTTAAAAAGTGAATTATGTCGGGAGTTTTAATTGTGAGTAATATACTTCTGCTCACTCCCCAACATCACTCCAACACCTGATTTCACTATATTGGATGAGTGTTCTTTGTTCACTTTAAATAATGCCAATGTCGGGCATCAACAAGATGCAGGTTTTTGCCATATCTACCTTCTTATAGTGGGGCATTTAGTGGTGAGGTTGCAGATTGCAACCAGCTAAACACCCCTCACTTCACCCTTCCCCTTGCAAGGTTGTAGGAGAATGTACGGTTGCTGCGAAACAAGTGAAAAAAGGGAAAAGGCCCTCTCAAGAGCTGGTGTTGGGTTTGTCCCAGAAATGGTGCAACATTGCGCGTTCTGTGGACATAGAGGACATAATCTCTATTTACATATGGAAGGCTCATTGTAAGATAACAAAAATACAAGTTTTAGTTTCAAGTGATTATAAACTAATACAAACACAATTATGACTATTATATTATATTTTTTTTCCAAAACATCCATCAAAATCCTACACACTTGTCCTTTGAGAGTATTACTATAATAAATGTATTGCTTAATTATAAACTCTCATGCACACATTGAAAAAAAAAAAAAAAAGTAAAAAAAAAAAAAATGCTTTAAACTGCATTAATGTAAAAGACACGTATCATAAATCAGGGGTGGGCAAACTTTTTGGCTCGGGGGCCACATTGACTTTTAAAATTTGACAGATGGGCCGGGCCAGCACCAGATGTATACATATCAAACATAAACATAAAAAAGGCATTACAGTGTTAATACGTATATTCACTTTTAGTGGGAACAGTGTTGTTGATCACCCTTCTTTGCCAGTGCATCGAAGTCTGGTGTTAGTTTTGTTGTGGCAATTCTCAGAACAGATCTGAGGTGTTCATCACTCAACTGGGATCTGTGAGGTGCTTTGTTGGTGTTCATCACACTAAAAGTCTGTTCACACACGTACGTAGAGACAAACAACACCAGCATCTTCTGGGACATCTTCTGGGACATCTTCTGGGACATCTTCTGGATGTTTGGAAATTTGGCTGCTTTAATGAAGCATAAAACTCATCCAGTTTAAGAGAGTTCAACTTCTCCTTTCAGACGGTGTCACATTGGAGATCAATCAGTTCCAACTGCAACTCCTGTGGCACCGTTTCAGGGTCTTGTGTGAAGGGACATGAGACCAGCTGAAGGGACAGGACACCAGCTGAAGGGACACGACACCAGCTGAAGTGACTTGTCAATTTTTCCAAAATCAGAGAACCGATGGCAGAATTCTCCGTGCAGGTTGTCCAGTGATTTCCTGTATGTCTTCATGTCGAGGACGTCTTTCAGCGTAGCCAGCGTGGGGAAATGAGCAAATGACTTGTTTGACATTTGCTTTGAGAATAAAGCTAGCTTGGTTTTGAAGGCTCTGACGTTTGTGTACATTTCATGCACAAACTGGTCTTTCCCTTGTAGCTTCACGTTCAGCTCATTCATGTGTGTCAGTACGTCCACAGCAAAAGATAAATCACAAAGACAACCTGTGTCACTCAGCTCAGGAAAATCGTCAGCTTTCTCAAGTAGCTCCAAAAATGAGATAATCTCCTGTTTGAGCTCCCACACTCGTTGACATACTTTCCCCAAACTTAACCAGCGGACGTTGGAGTGGTGAAGCAAGTCCTGGTGATCAGAGTCAGTTTCTTCAAGAAACTTAATAAACTGAGGATGGTGAAGTCCTCTCGCTCCAATAAAGTTAACCACTTCTACAACTGGCTTCACTACATGGTCGAGCTGCAGGACGGATTTACACAGTGTAAGAAAATGACCTCCTGCTCAGGGTTGTCCTCTTTCACCCTCTCCTGGATTATTTTGAGCAACCCGACGTTTTTTCCAGTCAGATTTGGCGATCCGTCTGTGGTAACGTTGGCGAGCTACTCCGAGGTAGCTGGAGCCTCTCGATGACCCCCGACACGCCGTCATACGAGTCCTCTCCCCGCGTTTTCCCCTTCAGGGATTCCACGGCCAAAAACTCCTCTGTTATCTCAAAATTGTCATTAATCCCTCTGATAAAAATTAAAAGCTGAGCGGTGTCCTTTATGTCGTTACTTTCGTCCAGTGCCAAGAAATATCATGTAAATGACTCCGCTTTTTTGTTTAGCTTGCTAGCCAAGTCTTCATCAATTAGCTCAACACGGCGAGTCACCGTCCTGCGTGATGAGCTCATGTTTTCTAATTTGTTCTTGCTCTCAGGACACAAGACACCTGCTGTCTCTACCAGCACTCTTTGAGAAACTCCCCTTCAGAGAAAGGCTTGCTGGTCTTTGTTAATTTGAATGCCAGTAAATAGCTTGCCTTCGTGCTTGATTCTTGGATGGCAGTTTGTCGGATGAAGGTGTTTTGCTGCAAACGATCTGCCGACCTCCGAGCGGTCGCCGTCCGTTCCTGCGTTGACTGGTTGTTAGCGCAATTAGCATGCTTGGTGGAAAAGTGACAGCTGATGTTGTATTCCTTTAAAACCGCAACGGTTTCTTGGCAAATAAGACACACAGCCTTCGACCGAACTTCAGTGAAAAAGTATTTAGTCGTCCATTCCTTATTAAACACTCGGCACTCGCTGTCGACTTTTCTTTGGCCCGTTCATTGTTGCAGATGTGTTCAGAGCAGCAGCAGAGTAACAACAGAGAGCAGCCCGGCCTCCACAAAATCAAGTCAATGTATCACTGCGCCTAGTGCGCCACCTGGTGGACCGCCAGGTATTACAGGACAAGGTCAACTGAATGCAGTCATAATTATGATATGATTTGATTTGGGCAATTCTGTACCAATCTTCGGCGGGCCGGATTAAAAAGACCAACGGGCCGGATGTGGCCCGCGGGCCGTAGTTTGCCCACCCCTGATATAAATGAATGATAAAAAGCAATTGTTTTACAGAACTGATAAGCCCACTGCGTAACATGTTCTATTTCTGATAGGGGCTTGACCGTGGCTCCCACAATATACTTCATAGCCCAGCGCTGTTCCTGAAAGTACCACACATCACACAAGGTGTCACCACACTCAAAGATTGAATGACCACTTTATGACTTAGTATTAGTGAGATTTATAATACTGTAGTGCCTCATCTTCAAAGTTGACCTTTTGACATCACTGTACTTTGATGAATAGCTGTTGGCACAGTTTGAACTCTCCAGTACGTAACTTTGCAGCCACAATGTATAAACCCATTCAGCAGCGTACTTTTCAATGCTTTTTGTAAGTGCTGTCAATGATGGGTTGCTGTTCTGTTTCCAACATGTTGCTCATTTGTTCCCCTGGTATAGTGGTAATTGAACCTACTAGCTCAACGCTATTGCAAGGTTAGTATTCCGCTCCAGCCTGCACTCCAACTGTCGTGTATCGAACGTATTAACTGCATGCTGGAACATGTCAAGCATTGCCATTTTCACAAACTGGAAGTTCGGCTGCATTGTCACTGGAGAGAAATAATCTGCTATATTTGACGAGACAAATCATTTCTTGGCTCTTTGATCCTGTCAACAATTTTACTGTTTTTTTTGTGAATTGACATGTTGGAGCTGTTTTGTGGCAAGTAACATCTTTGAAGAAAAGGGATGGCAAAACAAACGGCTGTGCGAATGTCATGTTAATTTTTTTGTGAAAATGGTCAATGCAGCTTGTTTTAATTAACTGTGTTCATCTTTCTCCTTTGCAAACATAACCACCTCTGTGTGACACTGGCTTCATTTTCATTTTTGCATGCTCTTTTTTCAATGTAAGTCTTCATCATCTTTCATTATTATCATTAGTGCTTGTGTGATTCTTGTACCTCTAGCTATTATAGTTCAACTGTAAAAACAGTGAAGGCAAAAACAAGTTTGCTCCTCAATGGAATATTACTTGTATCTGTAGACGGTGATTGTAGTTTTTCGATTTTTGTGTGGATGAGCCCTGTAAATGTTGTTAGAGACTCTTAAACATGTGGAGCTTTGGCCATAGTGCAGAGATAAACACCTCACCCACTATTTCATTTAACGTGTCCTTGTGACTGCGGGTTGCAGCATCTTGTAAGCAGACCTTCCCCAGTAATGCACCAGAATTGTATTAATGCTTTGAATTTGACTATGAGTGAACGTCATTATTCTAATTAACCATATGCAGGATTAGGGATAATCCACTGTGGCAGGGTAATTGGATAGATGCCCCAAAGGAAACTGTGGTGAACTCATGGAAATCCAAGGGAAATGAGCAGTCATTGTGTCACAAGCTTCAAAGTAAAAAGTTAAAAATTGTCCTCAATCCTCATACAATGTATTAATTTAGGTGCCTCATCCCTGAAAAGAGTATGATGAAAACGTTGCATGTTATTGTTAATAAAATGCATCATAAAAGTGTATTTTAGAAGTGGATTCTTGTGAATTTCACAGGATGAAAAACTGCACAAACGTTTTAACATTAAGTCATACTAGAATACTAGTTACTTTATATTTAACAGATACATCTTAAATTCAGATATTAGTTTCTACAACTACAGTGGTGTGAAAAAGTGTTTGCCACTTTCCTGATTTCTTATTTTTTTTGCATGTTTGTCACACTTAAATGTTTCATATCATCAAACTAATTTAAATATTAGTCAAAGATAACACAAGTAAACACAAAATGCAGTTTTTAAATTAAGGTTTTTATGATTAAGGGAGAAAAAAAATCCAAACCCACATGTCCCTGTGTGAAAAAGTGTTTGCCCCCTCCTGTTAAAACATAACTTAACTGTGGTTTATCACACCTGAGTTCAATTTCTCCAGCCACACCCAGGCCTGATTACTGCCACACCTGTTCTCAATCAAGAAATCACTTAAATAGGACCTGCCTGACAAAGTGAAGTAGACCAAAAGATCCTCAAAAGATAGACATCATGCCGAGATCCAAAGAAATTCAGGAACAAATGAGAAAGAAAGTAATTGAGATCTATCAGTCTGGAAAAGGTTATAAAGCCATTTAAAAAGCTTAAGAAAGAGACTGGGCAAAAATGGCCTGCATGGCAGAGTTCCAAGACGAAAACCACCGCTGAGAAAAAAGAACATTAAGGCTCGTCTCATTTTTGCCAGAAAACATCTTGATCAGGGGTGAGCAATTATTTTTTCCATGGGGCCACATGAGAAACAGAACATATTGTGGAGGGCCAGGCCAAAAGGCTGAACTCAATTCTGCATAATAAGCACTGCAGCTTTAGTCCATGCAAGAGGTAAAATTAGAAAATATGTTTATTTTGTAATTTCCAATCAACCTCACACGGGCCAGTCAGAATCAACCAAAGGGCCACATGTGGCCCGCGGGCCACATAATGCCCAGGTCTGATCTTGATGATCCCCAAGACTTTTGGGGAAATACTCTGTGGACTGATGAGACAAAAGTTGAACTTTTTGGAAGGTGTGTGTCCCATTACATCTGGCGTAAAAGTAACACCGCATTTCAGAAAAAGAACATCATACCAACAGTAAAATATGGTGGTGGTAGTGTGATGGTCTGGGGCTGTTTTGCTGCTTCAGGACCTGGAAGACTTGCTGTGATAAATGGAACCATGAATTCTACCGTCTACCAAAAAACCCTGAAGGAGAACGTCTGGCCATCTGTTCGTGACCTCAAGCTGAAGCGAACTTGGGTTCTGCAGCAGGACAATGATCCAAAACACACCAGCAAGTCCACCTCTGAATGGATGAAGAAAAACAAAATGAAGACTTTGGAGTGGCCTAGTCAAAGTCCTGACCTGAATCCTATTGAGATGCTGTGGCATGACCTTAAAAAGGAGGTTGGTGCTGGAAAACCCTCCAATGTGGCTGAATTACAACAACTCTGCAAAGATGAGTGGGCCAAAATTCCTCCACAGCTGGAAAAGACTCATTGCAAGTTATCGCAAACACTTGATTGCAGTTGTTGCTGCTAAGGGTGGCCCAACCAGTTATTAGGTTTAGGGGGCAAAACACTTTTTCACACAGGGCCATGTGGGTTTGGATTTTTTTTCTCCCTTAATAATAAAAACCTTCATTTAAAAACTGCATTTTGTGTTTACTTGTGTTATCTTTGACTAATATTTACATTTGTTTGATGATCTGAAACATTTAAGTGTGATAGACATGCAAAAAAATTGGAAATCAGAAAGGGGCAAACACTTTTTCACACCACTGTATGTCTTCAATTTAAAGAAGATACGATTTGGAATAGGTTTATATTATGTATTTTGATGTAATACGTTTCTGTTTTGATGAATTAAGAATTATGAATATCACTTTTGTTATATAAACAAAAGTAGAAAGTGTTATTTTATCCATAATACATTCTTTCTGCCTCTTCAATCTCAAGAACCGTCTTGATATTTGTGGAAACATTTTATAGTTCCACACATACATGTACTACATCTACTATTATGTACTTGGACTTGGACAAATATTCACCAAACATCACTGAGATCATTTCAGTAAAACGGAAACAAAGCAAACCTGGAAGTCAGACAATGATTTCAAAACACGTCCTTGGGTTTGTGGATCAGTTCTCAGTACGAGGAATGACCCTGCTAAAGAAAAAAAATACCTTCTGTAAGCCATGGATGCTTAACAAGGTTCATTTTTAACCCATTTAAACCTTTTTGCAGAATGTGCTGCTGCAAACCATGTCATTTTGATCATCACACTCAAAAACAGCTGCTTTCTGTAGCCTCACTAATGAAAGCTTTCAGTGCCGTTAGTTCCCAACCAAGATTGCTTCCTAGCTAGGATTCTCTTTGCCTGTTGACCTACATATAACCATAAAATAAATGTACGTGTTCTGAACATTTTAACACACTTTATCAAGTTCAGTCGTTTTAGCTATGACCATATAATCCATATAATCCATACACCCTAATTACAGATAATTCCTCATAATATACTGTAATCACTTTTAGACATCACTATTCATGAAGTCACGTTATCACAAAGCTACACATTGTTATCATTTGTGAATTACTGTATTAACTCATCTCCAGAAGTGCTCAAACAAAGAAATAACCAATTATCAATGGTGAATTTTAAACAGTGTTTTTCCTCCTTCTCTTTCCCTCCTGTCAGGACCGAGAGCAGTTCAGGATGGCAGCGGTGGCGCCATGGGAGTGCACTCACACACCTGGCTCCTCTTCATAGTGTTTCTGCCCTTCCTGCTCAGATTTTGAAGAGGAATAGATTTGATCACAACTGGTGTGTGTGTGTGTGTGTGTGTGTGTGTGTGTGTGTGTGTGTGTGTGAGTGAGTGAGTGAGTGAGTGAGCGTGTGTGTGTCCGTCCGCGAGCACGTGTGCGAGTTGGTTTTCTTTAGTTTTTTTTTCTTAACTGGAATCGTAAACTGATGCACAGTGAGTGCATGAAGTATCCTGCACCATATTGATGTTGACCCACTAAATTAGTATGTAACACATTTCTGTTGTTTTCTTTTTTTTAGATTTCAAGGATGTAACAAATGTTTATGTTGGATATTTTCTCTCTAAATTATATTATTCTGGATTATCTCTTTTTATGTATACATTTTTCCAAAAAAAATATTTTTAAATGTGATGTCTCTTATTCAAATGTATTTGTCTTCATTTCTAACAACATTGTATATTCATCTTAACTCAAAGAAAAGGCAAATTTACAGCAAGTATGAGGTGAATTTGAAATACCTCAAAGTCAAACTGAGACAGTGAAGCTGGAGGAATTTAGGTTATCCAGAGGCTGACAGCCTAGTATTATATTTTAATGTATAATAATTATCATTCAGTATGGTTGCTGAAAGCAGAATTGTTTATGACCTTTATATATTTTTGTTCTCAGCATATAATGATATACACACAGTTGTGTTTTGCTAATTGTTTAAATTTTTGTGTTTTTTTATAATGTTTAGTTTTGAATATTTTTGAGAAGGGAAAATACAAATCCTAGTTTCCTGTCTTTGTTGTCTATTTTTTTTTTTTTTTTTTTTTTTTTTTTTTTTGTGGTCTTTTTCTTTACCAGAACCAGTTGCACCCAAAATTGGTGCCAAGAATAATTATATTAGAATTAAGTCGTAGGAAATGGAGGGAGAGTCGTCTTCACTTGTGTGGAGTCGTCGTCTGACTTAAGTAATGCAAATTTATTAATGCTGTTGCTAATTGTTTGAATATCATACCATTTATACATGAAACATTTGTCTGACAAAATGTTCCTGTTAATGTTCCAAACCAGCAGTGGAGGGTTAGAGACCAATCAATAATATGATGTTGACAGAAAATAAACACCTTTTGCATGTATTCAGACACAAATAACCCAAAGACTTTAGCAGTTTATACAGCACCATTCTTCACAGAATTTATATTTTCTGGTCTACACACCAAACAAAAGACACTTTTTTTCCCCCCTTTTTCACAAACAAGAAGGTAAATATATTACGTATTAATATGGGTGGGGTTAATTGAGGACGAATCCACTTCAAATCGTAGATACTTTTAAACCGAATAGACAGTGTATGAATCAGACTGAGATGTCCGTCTAAACAAGGCATTTCCAGTTGCAAGAGAAAATAAACAAATTGCAGGGCTTTCTTTACAGTACCGAGCCAAATGCAATAACAGATTGGTCAGAGGTGGAAGCAAAAAGGCCACAACTACTCCTATCACTATATATATATATATATATATATATAGCTTGGTTTATCAGACAAGACAGGATATATGAGAAAACAAGAATATATCTGTGTTTTATTATAGCCGGAGATCAGTGTAGAGTGCCACAGGAAGCATGGAAGGCAGCGAACAAGCAACAGACCTCTTTTACCTTATCTTGTTGTGAGCGTGAGGATTTTATGCAACAATCAGAAACTTCTCACAACGCGACAGCAACAATTAAATCTACAAATGTTTCATTTTTCTCCTTTTTTTATCTCCTGTGTTGGTAAGTGTTTTCTATCGACTGCCAGACTCAACCCCTGCTTCCCCACCCCCCTCCACCAGTAGACGAGTGACAACAACAACAAAAAATGCATTCCGTGTTACTTTTTTCGTAATGAGGAAGAGTTTTTAAATGCATCCTGCATCTCTTACAAAATGTTGTTTTTGTCAACACTCAGTTTCTGTGAGAGCTGCTCTCCACATCATTTTGCATTTGAAGGGTTTCACAAACAACATTTAATTAAAACAAAGTAATCTGTGGGTCTGTTTAGTGTGAGGGCAATGCTCTTCTTATGATCTCACAGTTCTGATTGAGTTTGTTTTCACATATGATTATTTCTAAATTAGGTTCAAAACAAAGAAGAGCGGGAAAGAACCTGCAATCTCGAGTCTAATTTATATTCTGTTAAAGAAATCCTGATATGCCCCGACGCTAGTGAGATCCTAGTCCATCATCCTCCTGAACCCGTTTTCCTCTTGAACTCAGCCCCTTTGTGGCTGTCGAGGATAACACAGTTTGTGCTCCTTGATGTGAAAAAAGAGCCAATATCCAAATCAGAGGGGCATGAAACAGATAGGGCCATTATTAAAATTGATCAGGGTAATCATCAGCTGAAACTGACAGGCTAATCATTTGTTTTCACACACAAGATGGAGAGAGAGACTGTAGACTATTATTCCTTTTCAACACAGTGATGTTTAGAAATGACATGATAATTATTCCATCCTGACTTGAAGGATGGCACCACTAATCTCTTGTCTATCCTGCACATTTTGCCACAAGATTAACCACATTTAAGATGAACTGGAGTCAGATGATCTTTGCTGGGATCCCTGCAGATGGGTTCATGTCAGTGGTTCCTGTCGATACACACACATGCAATTACAGCCTCACCTCTTTGAATTCACTTGAAAGTTTGATAAACAGTTGCATGTGAAAACACACTGCCTCATAGTTTCCCTGAAAATATCAATTAAAGAACACACACACACACACACACACACCTTCTTCTTCTTCTGTCCAACGTGAATACACCGATTGTACTTAAGTAAAACAGGTTATTGTATACAGTATTTCTGCTTACATCTCTTATAGAACAGCCAAGAACACACTGTACAAAGTGGATCTATTTTATTTTTCACTACCTCTAAGCAGATCTTTAACCATATTACCCGAATCATTTAAGGTGCAGCAAATACCACCTTGGAGTAAATTTAGATCAGGTTGTGCAACTGAGTACGCTGTGAAGACAGTAAAAGTGTGTATCCACACCGAAGTAGTGTTTTTTTTTCTAATTGCACTCCAGAGGTTTCTGACAAGACAGTACAGACAACTGGATGTTTGCAGCTTATCGCTTAGTCCTCAATAATTGTGATTTTTTTTTTTTTTTTTTTTTTTTAATAGTTTTTGTGATGTCATATCAAATGCAATACATTCTAACTTATCAAGCCAAGCACACAAATACTAAGGACAAATCCATTTAAGTGCTAACTTTTTAGAGCCTAGACAGATCTGTAAAAAACAAAGCAGGGCTGCTGTCAAAATAGAACATGTATCTTTTTTTACTCTTAAACTGTAAAGAGGTTGTTGTATAGCTGACATCACCTAATAATCCACCTTATTGAAGTATATGGTCTCTATGGCGGCAAGTCAGAACTGAGGCTGCACTAAGTAGCGCTGATATCAAAATAGAACATTAATAGTCTGATTTTAGAACCCTACTAATTGTCAGTATCAAACAACAATATGTATTTGTTAACTGTGATGAGCTCTGTTATCATGGTTAATGCTTTGGAACCTGTGATGGACTGAGGTAAAGAAGCAGCACAGAGGCAGAGAGGAGTCTGGTCTGTGATCTGAGGATGATGTATTCTGCCTTTTCAGTGGAGATGGAAAACAATGTCTGTCACATCGCTGCTGGAAACCCCACTAACACACATTTCCTGAAGTTTTGGCCTTGGTCTGAGCCACGCACAGCTAAAAGAAAAGCACCATCTTCATTTTCTTGTTCTCAAATCCCTGCTGTTCCAAACGTGTAAACGGAGAAACATGTGGAGAAAACCTATGCAGACTTCATTTGGATTGTTTTCTGACCTGAGGCCTTTTGTATCACTTAGCACCAGTGCTCTCGATGCATTATGTTGCTGGTGGCCTCGAGGTTAGACAAGACAAGCTGGCTTGCAGAGCAGTTAAGTAAACACAATCACATTACATTTAGTGAGTGCAATGTTTTGTGTTGCACGACACAGCTATTTGCCAGGTTATGGCTCATTTAGTTGAGAAAACTCTAATAAGCTCTCAGTTGGTTCTCATGTTGTCCTGTTGTTAACTGGACTTGTAAAAGTAAGGCTGATGTAAGTCCCAGTGTGATGATTGCACCTCTTTGCTAAATACAATAATAGCTTGATTACAAAACATGTTGCTTCAGGAGTTAAGCGTTAAAAACGTAAATTGATTGTTTCTCCCCATGCTGTACGCTTCCAGCAGCTGCATGTTACGTGCATTGCAGCGAGTCAAACTGGACACAGCAGGAGCTGACGTATCTATTTCAATGGGAAACATGCAGCTTCCATAATTGAAAATAATGAATCATATCTCAGACAAACAGTAGGTAGTCATACTGCTGTTTCTTTCAGCATGGCATTAAAAAAGTTACTCTCCGTACCATCTTGTCAGAGCAAATGCAAATGTTTCCACCAGGCGTGACTATTAAAATGGATATGCAAGTTCCACTCAAGCCAATTTTACAATGATAAAATCTCACAACCCGGGGAGAGGATGTTGGAAATACACTTGTAAAACATTTCTGATCCTTCTCCAAAGTGCATCTGTAAAACTGCATTGAGAAGGCCTGGATACTCAGAACTTTTCCTGTCTGTCTCACTCCAGTTAGCCAATTCTGAATCACAGCCCATGAAGGCTTATATTTTGGCAGAAGCGCTGCATATTTATGTTGATATGACCAATTCCATTGTGTGTTTGAAGACTGTATATGGAGTGGGGGACTCATTCTCTCTCTCTTAGCCCAAGTCAAACATGGGTCCAGTTGGAACATGTGCTGAGTTGGGGAAAAATGAAACAAACAAAAAAAAAATAACATAACGTGAATTATATGAGGTATATTTCTTTTATTTATCTCCATATGTGCAAAGCAAAAGAGCAGTCTTTAGGGAAATTGTATTACTACTAAAGAAAAATAACTGAGCTTGTATTGCACTGACAAGCTGGTACTATTCATTTCAGGTGTTTTGTGTCATTTGTGTAATTTGCATTTGTCTGGAAGAGATCACTTTTGGAAGTGAACTTTGGTTTGACACAAGACATCCAACTTTTGTCTTTAGCTACCAGGGGATTATTTTAACAGAGGATTGGCATCGTTTTATCATCTGTTTGGATTTATTTTGGATGATTCACATAACTAAAAGTCTGACCTTTGCCTGGCTACAAGTTCACAGGGTTTTTTCCTCAGACTGGATTGTTCCCAAAGTGAAGGGGGACACTATGCTATCTGACTCTCTACATTGTAAAGGATTGATGTTTCATATGTATTTTCTTGATGAAAAGTGTGTGCTCATATTTAAGACTGACAATAATAAAATGTTGTATCTTGTTTGCTTTGAATACATGTTTTGTGCTTTTCTTCAGTGTCTTTGGGACACTCAGACTGAACATCGATGGGAACCAATCAAATCTTTTTTTCCATACAGCACTTTTCATGGTGCATAAGTATCAGAGTTCCCCACAGTGGCACCTATCCAGAAACAAGACAAACTTATTGATTTCCCTGTCCCTCAGCATTCCTGACCTTGGACTGAGCTCATTGTGGTCTGTCCACTACATAACCAACAACTGCTAACTGCATCCCTCTAAATGACACCAGTGTGTCTTCCAGCCTGAATCCAGTGTATTTTAAGGGTTCTGGTACATCAATTATGCACAACCACAGCAGGAGGTCTACCATTACACTCTGAATGTGTTTCTCCTCCTCCACCATGAATGCTAATTGCATACTGTAACTGCACGCAAAAGCAATTTCCTATTCTCATTCATTTTCTTCATAGATGATACATGTAACAAGAATCGGTTTTCACTATGAGTTGTCACTGGCACTGATGCTTTTGACCTGGAGCAATACTTTTCAACACATGTGTGATGAATCATGTAAGGTCATGATGTGTACAGTGTTTCAGGTTCTGTGCTTTTTATTGCAGTTTTTAAGCAGGGATAGAATAACAGATTGACAGTTGATACTGCTCCACTTCAGCCTTCACAAATATTTAATTCATGCAAACATCTGCTATCTGCAGCTGAACGTTGCTCATTACACCAAAGACAGTGATGCTGTTAAAAAGATAAAAGCCTTCACTTTGCTCCATGTTAAAGGCCACTGTCCCTAAAATCAAAGCTCTAACAAAATGAATACACAATTTACGGCCATTACAGGCAACCTGATTAACTGCATTTTTGATGCTGTGTTGTACTGTAACTGTTTTGGCTTGGGATGAAGAAAGAAAGCGTGTGTTCACTGAAAGCATGTTTTGTTCAGGAGTATCTGGAGCTGATTACACTTGTCCTCACAAAATAGTTGAAACTGCAAGCTTGCTGGTCAAACGATACCATGTTGCCACGTGTGTCGTTCAGCGTACTATCCGAACTGCCCGTGTTTTACTACTGGTTACCGGTTCAGAATATGTGTCAAATTTCAATAAAACTCAAATTTATGCAAAAGCACTGTCCAAACGTACAAAAGTTTATGTAGGGACCGGGTTAACTGCACTGAAATGCAGTGTTTGCAAACCAAAATATGGTGTGACTGAGCCTTGATTGGGTTTATTCTCAGGTGAAGATGTTCACCTGAGAAGGAAAAAAGTACAAAGACAATCCGATTCCTCCTCCGAGTGCACTTCTTCAGGAGTAAAAATATATTTACTCCAACAAGAGAGAGCTAAGGGTCTACAGCCATGCTAAAAGCTGTGTGAGGCTATGTTAGCTGCATCAGAATACTAATATGCAGGTGTAAATGTTTGCAGCGTGTTAGCATGCTCATACTTGCTAATTAGCGCAAAACACAATAATAGTGCTCGAGGGGAAAAAGTCATCGACGATTTATCCCGTAAAATCATTCAATAGTTGATGAGACATTTCACTCAAACTATAAATTCAAATGATGTGATTAGCATTCATCCTCTAGGGACCATGGACGTAAAGGCAATCCATCCAAAAGTGGAGATTTCGGTCTGGACCAAAGGATTGGACTGACTTTCTAACAGGCAGACCGTGCTACTTGCATGGTTCAAACAGAAATAAATTTAATATAACCAGACTAAACATGGAGAAAAGCCAATTGGTCTGACACATCTCTTTTACAAGCATCTTTTGGGAAAATAATTATAAATATATAGTTATTTTTTTAAAAGAGAGAATCAAAATCCAAAACTTATAATGGTTGTGCTCTTCTCCATTATCATGAGTATGGCCACAAGGATTTGATTTTATCATCAGAATTATGCATGCTTAAACAACAGCCCTGCCAATCCACTCAATAGTATTTTATTGCTTTTTTTGACTTTATTGGTCACCAGTTACAGAAAGATTGAACTGATTGACTTGTAGTTGGCGATGGTCTGGACCCAAGCCTGAGGCTAAGGCTCTGTTCTTGAGACATGGAGGAAAATGAGTCTCAGCTTCTTTACTTTATGATGAATATTTCTGCGTGTGGTTAACATTCCTGTTGAAGTCAATATCATGATACCATCATGATTGTGCCTTCCTGAAGCTGTCCTTGCTTTTAAAATCCACGAGGAAAGATCTGGCATCATATCAAGATTTAAGCATGAATGGGTTTACAAAGAAAGCACTAACTGGAAGCCCAAAAGGCAAAATGTGTGGAGCACCAATATTTTGCCCAATAGTAAACAAACATGTCTAAAATACATAGAACCAACCACATAGTCTGGATGGTATTGCCTTAGCTTCCCTCTGTGAGGAACCTTGGGGTTATTTTTTAACCGGGTTGTCTTCATGTAACACACAAAAACAAAGTCTCTTGGACTGCTTTCATGTGCACAATATTATCCCAATCCGGAGCATCCTGTTTCAGTGAAATGCTGAAAAATGAATCTAAGTATTTGTTAATTCAAGGCTGGACTATTGTAATTCAACTCCAGTTGATTCAAATTGCTCAAGCAAGATCACTGATTGGATTTAGCAAGACAGATCATACTTCTCTGATATTAGATTATCTTCATTGGCTTCTTGTAAAATCAAGAATATAATTTTAAATTCCTTTCCTTTATTATAGAGCCCTGAAGCCCTGTTCCATCATATATTGAAAAACCCATAGTACACTGTTAGCAAAAACCCAATGGAGGCTCTAATTATATTATGGCGATACTTTACCAGGTGAAAGGCAGCGTTTCCCCAGTGCTCACTCCCTCTCTCCCTCTTCCTCTCTCTCCTCTGTGTTGATCTGAGTGCCTGTGTGTGTGTGTGTGTGTGTGTGTGTGTCTCGCCCTCAATGAGGATAAACAAAAATGAAGTGCCTGCTTTCTCGTTACAACTCATCACATGTCACATTTAATATGAATGTCCATTATCAAAGGGAAACTCATTGATTTAATAATAGGACTTGAAGCCACAGCACTGCAGCCAGTTTGGACACACACATGCAAGCGAGCTGCAGCAGTGCAGCGTGGGAGAAGTAATGCACACGTCATGCAGCCTCTGTGTCCCAGGCCTTAAAGTTCGAGTAGCAGTGGAAAGTAGAATGGGAGGCAGAGCTGTCTCTTAGTGGAACTAACTGACATTTTAAGACTAGGCTTAAAACTTTCCTTTTTGATAAAGCTTATAGTTAGCGGTGGCTTAGGTGACCCTGAACCATTCCTTGTGAATAAATGCGAATCGCCAGACAGTAAGCAGAGAATTCATTTTGTTGAGTGCCCACTTAGAAGTCCATGACAGACATTTAAGCACTGAAGAAATGCGCCGCTGTTTCACCTTTCACTCCCCGTTGGAGCCTTATTTTCCCTCGAACTCTCCACACTACATTTCAACCTAATTAATGTCAAAATCTAGTTTAAACAATAAGGATCAGTGTTCAACAGCTGTTGATTTTTTTCTTCCACTATCCTTATTTCCTCTCTCATAGAGGCAAACAAACAATCTAAATGGCTGGTAAACATCCTTTGATTGGCCTGATTTTCGCACAGGACTATTGGGGTGTACTGAGCCGGTTCTTATCGCAACCAAAGAGAGTAACATTTGTGCTGAGAGATGTCAGACTACAGCTTCCCCCATGCAAATACGATGAAACAGCATTTTCTATGTTCACAATGAGATGTGATATTGTCACATAAAAACACCACTGCTTACTGTAGTCAAGTACTAATGGTGATAAGGCATCTGCCATGAATTAAGCCAACCATCCTCAGCTATAATAAAATACTAGTTGAGCAATGTTGACTTGGTCAAATTACAAAAAGAAGAAAGTTATGCATAAAATTTTTAAATAACTATTTTTTTCACTGCACTCACTTTCATATCTGTAAAAAGCCTGATTGCTCTTGTCTTTTAATTCAAGTATTTAGCCAGTGATAGGGTTTTACTGTCTGAAATTATAAAAATTAGTCTTTTGCTTTGGTCTTTTATAAGGGGAGGTTCGTTTTCTGTGTGAAATCTTATGCGTCCTTACATCTTTGAAATTGAAATATTAGCAGTTTTTGAGAGAAATCATAGGTGGCTAATTAAGAAGGCACAAATAATGTCAATGATGAGGCTAAATGACACCTTCCACAGAAAGTGAAATTACCAGCAAGTGTGAGTCGTAGCAGGTTAAAACAAGTTTTTAAGAGGAAATTAAAACTCATAATGAGGTAACATGCTTGTAAGAGAATAACTGCAAAAATATTTAGCAATGTCATGATTTATTAAAGGAAATCTCATTGCTGCTAAATGCTGCATATAACTTTAGTTGACACATATACTTTGTAATTATTGTTCTTTCATACAAATATAGATATGTTTTATAATCACAGCAAAGCTGTTTTGATGTAAAGGAACAGAAAGGTTTGTCAGTAATGATTTAGTATGGCCACAGTATAAACCCACACAATAAGCAGTCTTATTGTGTTTTTGATAGTTTATTTTGTTTGCATTGTCTGTTCATTGGCTTATTAATCAAGTTTAAATGAGTTCAGAAATTCTGCAGACTTTATTTTGCAGCGACCTTCATTTTTAAATGGACAAAATTGTAATTTTTTTTCCCCCCATTACTCTTCACCCAATAGCTCATGTTGCCAACAGTTGCCACTGGGTAGGCTACAGCGAAGCCTATGATTTAAGCATGTGTCAACAGTGTTTTTGTTATCGCTGTCACTGGCAGAAGGGGGAGACAAAAGTTCCACACTGTATGTTTAAATAAAAAAATAACTGTACTTTACACTAGTGATTTTGTAAACTTATTTTTTTTATTCTTAACAGGATCTTAGTTCTCTTCTAAGCATCACTGTAGCAAGGTTGGTGCTACCGGGGTCTCTCCTGGACACAGATGACACGCTCAGTCGTACGTTCGGGTGTAAAATGCCTTTATTTGCCTTGCCCATACACCAATGTCTCCCTGCAACCGCTCCTCCTCAGCCTCCTTCTCCCTGTTCCCTTTATAGGGGAGAGCTCATCAGTCCCTATTTGGCTCAGCTGTGCTCATTACACCTTCCCAGCACTATTCCCTGAACCACTCCTCCCACTCTCTACCCCCTGCAGCTGAGCTAACCACACCCCGCCACCACATAACCCTACCGCCCGACTTAGGCCGGGGAGCCATCCGGCCTAACATACTCCCCCTCCCCCCTTTGAGAGCGGGAGAGAAAGTCGGCCACAGTCATCTGTGCCCCCGGCCTATGGATCACCTTCAAGTTAAAAGGCTGTAACGCCAGATACCACCGAGTGATCCGGGCGTTGGTATCCTTCATGCGGTGGAGCCACTGGAGCGGAGCGTGGTCCGAATAGAGGGTGAATGAGCGTCCCAGCAGGTGGTATTGCAGGGAGTCGACCGCACACTGGATGGCCAGGCACTCTTTCTCCACTGTGCTGTACCTGGCCTCCCTCTCCGATAACTTCCGGCTGATGTACACAACAGGCCGGTCCACCCCCCGCACCTGCTGGGACAAAACGGCCCCCAGCCCTCTGTTCGACGCATCAGTCTGCAGAGTAAAGGGGAGAGAGAAGTTAGGGGTGTGCAGAAGTGGTTCCCTACAGAGAGCCTGTTTTACCTTCTCAACCGCCCGCTGGCACTGCTCCGTCCACTGGACTGGATCTGAGGCACCTTTCCGGGTCAGGTCGGTCAAGGGACTGGTCAGCTCCACGAAGCCCGGGATAAACTGTCTGTAATACCCTGCCAGCCCCAAAAACTGCCTCACCTCTTTTTTTGTCTTGGGCTGCGGACAGGCTGCGATAAGCGCCGTCTTGTCCACCTGAGGGCGCACCTGCCCATCGCCCAAGTGGTACCCCAGATACCGTACCTCCCTCCATTCAACTGCACACTTCCCCGGGTTGGCGGTGAGCCCAGCCTGCCTCAGGGACTCCAGCACTGCGCCCACCCGCTGCACATGCTCCGCCCAGGTGGTGCTGTGGATGATGACATCACGCAGGTAGGCAGCCGCATATGCAGCGTGCGGACGCAGCACACGGTTGGAAAGTGGCTGGGGCACCGAACAACCCAAAGGAAAGTGTGGTGAATTGGTATAACCCAAACGGAGTGGAGAAGGCCGTTTTTTCCTTGGACTCTGGCGAGAAAGGAATCTGCCAGTAGCCCTTGGTTAGATCCAGTGTTGTAAAGAAACATGCAGTGCCCAGTCGGTCCAGGAGTTCGTTGACTCGGGGCATTGGGTACGCATCAAATCGTGACACATCATTCACCCTGCGATAGTCCACACAGAACCGTATAGATCCATCCTTCTTGACAACAAGAACAATGGGGCTACACCAGGCACTGTTGGACTCTTCTGTTACTCCCATCTCCAGCATAGCCGCCAATTCTCTCTGAACAATTTTTCTCTTGTGTTCAGGTAACCTGTAGGGTCGCGACCGCACCGTCACGCCCGGAGACGTCTCAATGTTGTGCACTATGAGGTTCGTGCGTCCTGGCAGGACGGAGAACACATCAGCAAACTGCTTCTGCAACTGGGCAACGTCTGTTCTCTGGGTCCCGGAGAGATGGGCGTCGAAAGGGAGCGAGGCAGGATTGGTGGACTTTGGAACCTCTGGCCCCAGCTCCTCTCTCTCAGATACCGCTGACACCAGAGAAACAGAATCCACCTCTCTCCATGCTTTTAAGAGGTTGAGGTGGTAGAGCTGTGTAGCTCCGCCCCTGTCAGACCGCACCACCTCATAGTTGACATCCCCCACTCGCCGTGTGACCACAAAGGGTCCTTGCCATTTGGCGAGGAGTTTCGAGCTGGAAGAAGGAAGTAATACAAGTACCTTTTCTCCCGGTGTGAATTGCGTCAGCTTGGCCCCTCTGTTGTACAGCCGTTGTTGCCGCTTCTGGGCCTGGAGCAAATTCTCACGTGACATCTGACCCAGTGTGTGGAGTTTTGTGTTTCCAACACTCCTGCCCTGGCGGTTGAGGAACCCCCTGCAGGTTGGGAAGGGTGCCGGGGCCGGCCGGACCCGTGGGATCGGTGAACCTGGGGGTTGTTAGTGCCCGCGGAGCTGGCCGGGCCCGAGCCACCCTCGGTTGCTGGATCCTCCTCCGTGGCGCAAGAATCGGTCGGGCTGCAGCTGGCGGCCGACCGCCATCCCCCTGCCAGCTGGGATGAACTGCGAGGTGGTCCTCGGCAAGGGTGATGGCGGCCTCTAGTGTCGCCGGACAGTGGCAGCGGACCCATGCCGCTGTCCTGGCTGGCAGTCCCTCCGTGACCTGCTCCCCCACGATCTTGTCCACCATCGCCGGCGCTCCTTCGGCGCTCTCCGGCTGCAGCCATCTGGTCGCCGAGTCCCTCAGTCGCTGAGCGAAGGCGAATGGCCGGTCCCCGGGCCCCAGCCTGGCCTCCCGGAAGTTCCTCCTGTGGTCCTCCGGGGACAGGCCCAGCCGGTCCATAATGACCCTTTTCACGTCCGCGTACTGTCGTCTGGACCCGGGAGGCAGCCCCAGAGCCGCTGTCTGCGCCTCCCCTGTCAGGAGAGGCAGGAGTCACACCGCCCACTCCACTGCTGGCCAGGCACACGCCTCCGCCATCGCCTCGAACATGTTCATAAAGGCCTGTACTTCATCCGCCGGCGTCATCTTGTGCATGGCCACCCCAGTGAAGGATGCTGGTCCTGGAGCTAGTGGGGCCGCCGCTGGCCGGGCCGCAAGCTGTTCCCAGGCGCGGGTCTGTCGCTCGGCTTGGGCCTGCAACACGCCCAGGAGCTGGCAGTTCGTCTCCACCTGATCGCGCTGCATTGCCGCGATCCCGCCCAGCATCTGCCCTAACGCGACGATCGGCTGCGTCAGCATTCCGCTCTGCTGTTCATCTGTGTCCATGCCCCACATTGGGTGCCACTGTAGCAAGGTTGGTGCTACCGGGGTTTCTTCTGGACACAGATGACACGCTCAGTCGTACGTCCGGGTGTAAAATGCCTTTATTTGCCTTGCCCATACACCAATGTCTCCCTGCAATCGCTCCTCCTCAGCCTCCTTCTCGCTGCTCCCTTTATAGGGGAGAGCTCATCAGTCCCTATTTGGCTCATCTGTGCTCATTACACCTTCCCGGCACCATTCCCTAAACCACTCCTCCCACTCTCTACCCCCTGCAGCTGAGCTAACCACACCCTGCCACCATAATCACACAATACACTTTTGTTAAATTACACATCAATAATACCTCCTCTGAAATTCTTTGTTTTTCTTTAAAAGTACACCTCTATCTGGAGCTGAAAAAAAAATAATATAAATATGTTTCCCACTACTCAAGGACACACGTAGCCCTTCACTAAATTGTTATTAATGAATGTCTTACCTTTTTTCAGTTTTTTTATTATAGTCCTCTGAAAAAATTAGATCCACTAAGCTGCTCGGGATCTAAAATATTAATGACTGTCTTGGGTGAAGGATTTAATCAATTTATAATAGTTCCTTCTGTTTAATACACAAACATATAACTTTAATGTTCACACTGGACAGCTTAATCTACTAGCCCGTGCCAGAATAAACACAATCTGTTTTGTCAGTTGACATTTCCAAAAAAGATGTATTCAAACGTGTTGTCCTCAAAATGTTAAAAAAGAAAAAGGAATAGAGTTACTTTGTTAACGTTTCTTTTAAATGGAAAGTGAGAGGGAGAAAATGGAAACTTGGATGAATGGAAAAAGTAATCTGTAATATGTAAAAAAAAAATGGCTCGGTACAATATATAGCAAATCTTTTGAGTTGGTCAGTCATCAGATTTTCTACATGGCTGCTGTTAGACTACCAGACTGTCGATCTAGATTTCTTACTGGCCAACTAATCCATTATTTTGTTCAACGACGAGGTCGATCATTATTCAGGCAATCAATCAGGCATCACTTTACCAGTCTGACAGACTTTTGGCCTCATTGTGAAATATATTAAGAAAGAATAATTTGGGATTAAAATCAAGCTCAACCCATCGGGCCTTTTTTTTTTTTTTAAATCAGCGCAAATGTGTTCTAAGTGTAGATCCAGCTGCAATTACATTTTAGAAAGGGGGTATTCTTCACTTACGCCGAGTTCCTATTTTTGTTGCTCAACATGAACCCAGCAACATGAGGTGTGTAGATAAAGATTTGCTTTTGCAGTGCAATTTTGGGTCAGTTATAAAGGGAAATTGCAGTTGTGGTTCCACCAACCAACAGAAGGCCATTTTTGTGACTTCAGGCGGCAACATACATATCCAAAATCCTATAGACAGGTTTGGTGGATGTCAATTATTTTGTCCTACGAGCATAAATAATGAAAACAATATGTTTTTGATTGCAACCTTCTAATTAAGGTAATCATATAAAAACCTAGCGTACAATTCAACTTGTCTATTAAATTGAATGTGAATCAGGCAGTTGGTGCATGTTATGACGCAGTAGCCAATGTCAGCCATAAAATATAAAGCAACTCGGATCAACAAAAAATGTATTACAATTAAATTACACATACAGGGTAACAATTCCATAGCCTTTTCACCTACTCATCTGGTTTAGTCATTTACCAAGCCCTGACAAGGCCACATAGTGCACTGCATCATTTACACTTAAAAGATAAGGATAATATGTTATAAAGATAACATAAGATAATATGCTATTGAAAAGTGAATTATTCACAGTCACAGTTCCTGATTAAATCAATTTAGTAACACGGCTACATCAGTTTTGAGCACATTGCTCTTCATCGATGTTGTTAATAAATTAATTGCATCGGAAGGTTTACGTGTGCGTAATTTACTTCTCTCTAAATGGCACAGAAAAAAAAATAGTTTTAAAGAACAGTTTGAGCTGATGATGAACCTAAACTCGTCACCTCGTCTGCCTTGACCCTACTGCTATGAACACACAAGTCAGAAGCCAAAGGTTCTCACAAATGCACACTCTCCTAAAAAAAATATTGGATTTTAGCTGCTGCAGCAAAATGAAATAGGTTCCCTGATTTCCAAACCTGATGGAGGCTGTGAAAGTCTTTAGTTTGTCCAGAATCAGAACTGATTTAGCTCAAATAGTCTCTCAAAAACAGTGGTGTGGCTAGTACTTCGTGAAATAACCACAAGCACAAATGTAATCAGGGATAACTGGTGGCCATTCAAGCTTTGGTAGGTGTCACTCTTGGGGGAAGTTTTGGAATTTTATAAATGTTTGTATTTAAATTCCCCAAAACAAAATGACAGGGAGACAGAATGAAAAGAGGCTCGGACAGTTACTATAAATGACTAGTGCTAACAATCAGCTGACGAACAGTTTAACTAAACTAATATTTTCCTTTAATCTGCAACTTCACGCCCCGTACCCTCCTATTCAGCTCCTGGTAAAATAGCAAATAAGCCGATTTCCAAAACATGAAGGTAGTGGAGCATTACTGGCATTAGTAAATGTCATTCTTACGCTGAATTTCAAATTATAATATCTTACACTACTTGTTACTGTCAAATAAAATCCAATTATGTAAGGTGTCATTCGGTAATGCTATAGTGTCTTGGCCAAATTAGCCTCCTAGCCTGCTGAGCAGCAGAGACCTCATGAGTCACTGTCATTGTCTCAATCCACCAGAGGCAGTGAAAGAAAAAAAAAAAAAAAGGTTGATTTGCTTAGATTGGTTTGCCACTTATGCGCAGAATCTCAGGCAGTGTATTATCTTTGTGGAGAGACATCCCAGAACAGTGACTGCATCTTCCAAGCGGACTCTCCCCATCAAAATATGATTAATGAGCTGACAGCCATCAACCTTCACAATCCTCACTGCTTCCATCCAAAGCCAATAAATGTGGCTTGAGCAACAAAATACAAAGTCTTAGAAATGGTGACACTTCCCAGTGTGAATCCAAAAATAAATTCCAACAACTGTCTTTTGTGTGCACATGTATTTTTTTCAGTATCAAAGGTCATATGGGCCAAATATGCTGCAGTGACACAATTACAAAGCAAATCACATATATAACAGTACGTAAATGCAAATTAAGATTTTTGAGGGGTTTGAATTGTATAGGGTTTAGGTTTTTTGTGTGAGAATGAGTGTGATAAATATCTATGACATAAGGCAGAATTATGTGAAGACAAATAACTTTATATTAACTGAATACATGCAGCTGGGATCTAGCTGCTTTGTAGGTGATACATTATTTAATGGGCTTTTAAAGAAACTTGAAGTTTGGCTGCATGTCACCTTCTCTAGATTGTACATACAAAGAAATGAGCTAAATGCTATCAGTTCTTAAACTGCAGTGGACTAATTAGCAATCAAACCAAAAAAGTATATTAATTTGATGGCCCTGGAAAGGATTGGAATTTAACTGGATGGACATTCTGTTCTTCTTATGGCAATATGCAGATAGAGTTCACAACCACAGGGGGTGTCTTTTATCAGTCCATAATTTAACACTGTTCACATAAAATGCAATTATATTCCCTATCCAGAGAAAAGTATGTGCACTGTACCTAGCCGTCTGCATCATGGCTGACAGTGTACATAAAGGAGAAAAACTTTACTGCAATGGGACCTACTGAAATTTCACTGGAACCAAATGTATGCCTGAGACTATTTATCACAAACACAATGAGCAGACGCAAGTGCACATACATACTAGATTGGCAGTGCATGTATGTTTCACATGTAGATAGTACATACTGTCTTGCCTAATATGACGTCTAATCAATTCTGAGTAGGAGTAGAGAGAAGCAGTGTTATAATGGCAGGAATGGAACATGGAATTAAACACCTCTGCACTGGAAGGAGTGTTAGCTGCAGCAAACACAGCGCAGATCTGTGAAAAATCACAAGTATGCATGCACCAAAACCTCAAGTCTGCCTCACCACGTCCTTCTGCTGAAACTTAACACACGTGAGAACCAAATACACTCTTTGGTACTGATCACACTGATTAAAAAAAAGAACACTTACCAAGTTAATATTCATGAAAGTAGCGGTCTAAATGAAAGTGGTTGGAAAGCACCTTCAGGAGAAAAACAAACAGTTTGACCATGATACAATAAAATCAAATCTTAAAGGGTGAGTACCCTCAAATAACTAAAAACATATTTCTCCCAGTTTTATGGCGGGTATCTGGTATTGAGTACACATTGAGCTCTTATCCGCTCAGACCGGATGGCCACATGCTTTCAGCAGTTTGAATGCAAATGCCTGCTGAGGCGCATTTAGAGACCACCTACTCGACTGACCTCCTCAGTAAGCAATAAAAGTATTCAATAGAAATAAAATATCCTACGTGACTCTGCTGAGTGCAGCTGAACTGCAAAGAAAGTAGAGGAGACTTACTTGCCAAGTGCAAACTGAACTGAGGGGTGTACTATGAAGCAAGTTCAACATACCCAGGCTTTCTTTGACTGAGCTGGCTCAACAAAGCGGAAACTCTCAGTCAGAGATAATCAGTACAACAATGGTTATCAGCTCTCTCTGTTAACTCAGGCTTTCTGCTGTTGGCTCTGAGCGCGTTCACATAAAAGAGGAGGGGTTTGTAGCATCTGACCAATTACAAACATGGACAAGTTCTGACAGCAGAACGACATATTTAACAAACGAGGAGCAATTCATGATTTTAAAAAAAAATATATAATGAGGTTAAACACATAATCCACACTGAAAATAGCATATCTGCAGCTGCTAAATGGTGGAAGGATGTGGAAAAAAACTTGCGGCCTGTGTGAATGTGTAACCGAAGTTGAGAGGCTTATAACAGAGGTCCTCAACAGTGGGTCCGCGACCCCTAGGGGGTCTGCGGAGGTACTGAAGGGGGTCATTCAATTTTTGGTTGATTAGACAATTTTTCATTATTTTTTTATATGTTTTTCCCCCAATTTTTTTTCCACAAATTTAAATGTCTTGAAATAGACATGAATCCAACATATTGTATCGAATGGATAAATGGAGGCAGGAGATGTTATCTTTCAGTCAGAAATGCACACATTCAGCGACACAAAGGAGCTCTCTCAAGCTGGGCACCGGTTCACTCAGCACCAGACTAGCCTCGACCTGTCCCTCCAAGCCTGGACCTGTCCCTCCAAGCCTCCTGCACACAAAGAGGAGGACCTGCCCCTATCGCTGCTGTGCCAATCACAAGGCCAAATGTTACATGCTGGCTCTGTCAGGTTCCCCGTGATTGACCGAGAATCTATTCAGTCGCCAGCTTTAAAATAAAAACGTCAATTTGAACAGCTTGTATGCATGATTATCATGCAATTGACAGACAATGTTGATATTGGCGTTGGTATCAGTTGACAAGGTCTGTTTATAAATGGCAGTAGCACGGCCACCCTACTCACTGTACCTTGCACATGTTTGAAATAAAAACATGAATATATGAACCTGTGTATTATTTTAATAGCTTAGTATACAATAACAAGGTATGTTTATACATGGCACTAGGCCCATTTTAATATAAAACACAATTTTATACAATATATATAGTCGGGGGTCCCTGCTCCATCTCTCTATCAGTTTGGTGGGGTCCTTGGCCTGAAAAACGTTGAAGACCCCTGGCTTATAATTTCACCTTAAGGGCACAGGAGGATCTGACTATTTACATGTGCATATTTTATTAAATTAATTTATTATTATATGTTTTCTCATGACATGTATGAACGTTTTAGTCTTTTCAGCTGCAGCCCTGGAGGAGTAAATCCGTCCCTGTTGTTGGATGATATTAGTAAAAAACACAATGAAATGAATCTATAACTCAGATAGAAATCAGCGGGGAAAGACAGAACTCTTTAGGTCTCTGAACACTCGGCTCTCCTCAGAGAACTGTCTCACTCCACAGAGGACTGTCTCACTCCACAGTGGATTGTCTCACTCCACAGAGGACTGTCTCACTCCACGCACCGAGTTCCACGGGATCTTCTCCGATTGATGACAATTTTCAGAGAGAATTGATTGGTCCGTAGGCGGTACTTTCTTATATTTTGATCTGATATCAGGTACATTACTTGCTCCAGACCAGGTTAAGTTTGCAGCATAAGTTACCATGGTGAGCTAGCCAGCTTTGTGATCCTGACAACCCTGGCTTTAGTCTCAACATACCGCTAACCCACTAATCTTGCTTCGTAGTGCACCCCTCTGCTGTCTCTAAACCAGCTATTGTATCAAAACACAGGTGTTGCGTTCCAAATGACGAACAGACTAACACTCACTGTTTTGAGTGCAAAGGGCGTTCAACACACAGTAAAGTACAGGAACATGCAGTGCACTACAAGTACCCGGATGATGGACTCAAAACGCGCCAAAAAAAGGACACTTTTCACTCTAAACGGTCGCCCTTGTGGCTACAAAGAGGAAGGGGCGGGACCACCAATGTAAAGGATTTTTAAATTAAGGCATCTGAGTAAGCTGTAGCTGTTGTAGAAAACTCATGAATGTATTTATTTTCTATTAATTACCACCATACTGCTGCTGGACAGAAGCCATCAGTTTGTATTGCATTGTGTGTTAAACAGGGCACGAGAACACGTTCATTTTTCTGAGATAAATGATTAAAGCTGCTGGTATATTGGCGGGTGATCCATTCACATGCAGCGGTTATTTCCAGTTACCGCAGAAAGTGTGCGGTTTGAGACAAGATTACCCTGTTGAAATTCAAGTACTACACAGGTCAGAGTCCTAACATATAAGAGCACTATTTGTTGGGGTAGTGAGGGAAGCATGTCATTTGGAACCCAGAAAGGCTGTGTGGTGGAAATTCTTCGCCGGCCTGGATGCCCTGGTCCCTTCACACCACTTGCAATCATCATAATCATACTCAGAGTCTTTGGAGTCTGATGCAACGTAGATTTATTGAAAATCAAAGGTTGCAATAGGCCGAGTGTTCTCGCAAGACAACTGCCAAGAACTTCCTTTTAAACTGGTTAAGGTCTGGACTTCATCCTTGGGGTTCCACATGTGCTGTCATGTCATGTGTCCTGACTCAACGGGTTTTAGCTAACATTCACAGTTTTGAGATCACCTGACATTCGGTAAGCAACATGTAATTTGATTTTCTCCTATCTAACGCTGACTCATAATCGATACACAGTCCAGCGATTCTCAGTTCATACACTCTGTACTCAAACCAATACTCCTATTGATTGAGCTTTCAAAAATTAAGAGTCAATCAAAAACTTAAGTGGTGAGTAAAAAAAAAAAAATCCACCACAGCTGTCTACCTGATGCTTGTTTCACCAAAGCCTTCACTGGGTTTATGTTTTTGACTTTTCTCTTTAGCTGACCTTGTCAGTAATTTCTTACTCACTGTGGAAAAATGTCACCTTTACACAGGTCATTTATCCACACAGCTTAACACTCTCAAACCTGCTGAATTTATTAAATAATCTGACCCCAAACCTATGTGATGGTTTGCACCTGTAGAATGATTGACAATAATTATTTACAGATGTGATATACAGTACATCATCTGTAGGCTAATTGACAACACATTACAAAGGTGCTTGAGTGAATAAGAATGTCTCTCTTGACTGTTCTCTCCACATGTTTCTGTATGTTATTACATGTTCATTTACTTTATTATGTGCGTGATGCATGTGTTTCATTACAAGTAGTCACTTGAAATGCATGTGGAGATGCAGGATAATGCCAGTGTGACTAGATGTTCTTTAAGACCCAAAAACATGGTAATTCCAGGTGTGAACAGGGCCTTTGTCACAATGGAACTCCAATGGATTTCCAACCTGTAGCGTTGATGTGTGGTCAGGGCAAACCTTCAGTAGGGGTCCCCCGGTTTAGATCCCAATCTGTCCCTCCAGCAAAGTGTAATAATGTGCAATTTAAAGCAAATTCAACCTCATCTCATCTACACCGATCTCTGCAACATTTACATGAGCACATTTCTTGCATTTTTTTCTGCAAAATAAGTTCACAATTGAAGCTGCAGCTGAAGGCATTATGACACCAACCAATCCTTTCTAAACAAAACTTGCTTTATCAATAAAACAATTCCCCATTTACTGTTAGCAGGGCTCTTCAACCTCTCCTTTTATCATCAAAACAAACCAAATGCCAGTTGACGGGGGGGGGAAGCAGCAAATCCAGGAAATGACAGGATATATGGAAGTGTGGTCTTCTGCTAAGTGATGATGTCATATTTTAGCTTGCTTATATGCTGTAGATGTATTTTAATCTTGTTTGTATTTTGCCCCTATGTCTATTTTAAATACTTTTCCAAATAAATATTGATGTTTCTACCCAGACCCAGTAGATGTCACCAACAGATCTCTGGCATGCTAATCATATTGATAGTAGCTGTCTAATTTAGTATTAGTTGGTCATGAGATGCATGCAATGGTAATACTGGATAATGTCAACTTTAGCACGATTTGAACACAGAAAGGTGAGTTGAACCAGGTTCGTTGAAACATTTAGTTAGTGGGATAAGAGTCCAAAGGAGAACGGGAAGTTCTCTTGACCAGTTTTCTTGGCTGCTACTGTGAAGCAGGCGGCGTGGTCCAGAGCTGCGGAGCAGCAGGGAGTCCGAGGCTGGTTTCATAGAGCGACACCAGCGGTACTGAGTGGTCTCTGCGGTGGGGCCGGTGGAGGTTCGGCTGTGTAGCAGCGGAAGCAGACCTTGAACACAGGTGAGTGCAGAGGGGACAACGTTGTTACCAGAGTGGAGGCAGCAGGTGAAAGACTGCAGAACCAACAGGTGACTGTGTGATCTGCCAGAGTTGATGCAGGCTGAAGCCGAGGGTGAAGGTGACTTTAGGCAATGCAGACTGGACAGAAGATCCTCTGAAGGGAAGGTAGGTAGCGACTGGATGACTGGAAAGGCACCGACTGAAGGTGAGGCAGACAATTGAGAGTTAGACTGGCTGCAAAACAGGAGCAAAACTTACAAGAGCTAAGCAGGAGGTCTGAGCTGTTGTACTGCTGTTGCAGACGGAACGATCTGACGAAGACGGTGTGGAGAACCGGGGTTGATATACTTCAGAGGGTTCATGTGTGAGATTCATTGCAGCTCTGCCAACCGTCCAGAGGACCAGGAAGGAGCCTGCACGAGGTTAACATCCACAAGCTGAGCTCACACACACACACACACACACACACACACACACACACACACACACACACACACACACACAGACCAGGACAAACATAAAATAAAGACATATAGCAAGACGAGGGAAACGAGCAGAGAAAGAGCCAGATGACCACCAGTATTGACCATGTGTTGTAAGGATATATCTCATCTTATGTTGGTGAAGTGAAATAAGGGACTTCATATATACATAAGTTGAACTAAATCGCGCCAAAAATGGGCCTCAGGACACCCCCGTTTCTCCCCTAACAGAGATTATCGATGGGTGTGAAAAGTCAACACCCCAAACTTTCAGCCCATCCTCTAGAGCATTAAAAGAGAGGACCCCTGATGGATAACACTCTCTTCCCTTCATTTCAAGACTCCTTCAAGTTAGTTTCGTTCACCCCATCGACCTGTCTCCGGCCCGTAGTCAAAATTGTCACAAAGTAGGCTGGTTCATTTCGTCAGGGTGGCGAATTCTAAAGTATCATTCTAGACTTAAATTCACTCATTCAATCCTCTCCCTGTTAGCCTGGTAGAAAATTCCCTCTTTCACTTCATCATCAGCAATTAAAAGGAATTTGTACACTCATCCATATAAACATATCTATCATTTAATCATTTATTCATTTATTGTGAGAAGTTATGAAATAAATCCTTTTTAATTCGACCCAACTGAGTCATGGTGGTAACTTTCTGAGTATCACAGGATTTGAGTATTTGAGTTCCGATATGAGAATTCCGATTTAGATTATGATTGACTGATTTTATATTGATTTTACATTGATAATTTGTCTGATATTGGACTGGTGCCCCTTCTAATAACGAGCGCAAGATTTAATCCTCACAAATTAAATTGATATCACGCTACATGGTCAATGGTGACTGTAGCAATTTGGAAGAAACTACCCATTAATAGAAACCCTGCTGAGCTGACTAAAATTTTTGTCAAATTAAATTAAGTATAAAATTCAGCATTTGTGAAAAATTCATTCAATCTCTCCGCGTTTGCAAAATGAATTTGAAAGACTACCACGTACAATAAAATTGAATAGAGGGATACTGTACAATATTACCATACAGGTAAAACTAAGAAAGATAGAATAAAAAAAAGAATGCAATCTGATGGGCCTCCTAATAGGGTCCCATGCTGAGTGTGGGCCTCTGTTGGGCTTCAGTGTTGGTCAACTCCCTTGCTGGAAGAAACTGCATATTGATTGGAAAACCTTAAACAAATCACTGTTAATTATTGCTATTGTCATCCTGCAGTCACTTCCAGCTCCTGAAGTACTTTATTTGCACGATGCCTGCCTTCTGGGTATCGGCTGCTTCTCTTCTCTGGTTTCTGCTCCTCGTCCCTGTTTGATTGCAGCAAAGTGTCCAATTGCGTCTTACCATATATGTCCACTGCCTGGACAATTGCAGCTCCTTGGCAGGTCTCTGCTCCACAGACCGTCCATGCACCATAATCTGTCACACCAAGGCTGGACCTCAGTTTGGCTTCTGCCCTCTTCCCCTGGCACACCACACACACTCCCTACCTCTTCTCACCCCCAGCAGCGGCATACATGAAGGCTCCTCTGTGCCTCTCTGGATTTCTCCTTTCCTCCTTTGCCTGTTATTCACAGCTTGTTTATTGTTGGAAAAATTACTTAGAGGCTTGGTTCAAAATCAAACACATCGGACATTTATTCTTGCAAGAAGGAGCAAATACATGCACCCTCAAAGAGAGGTGTCCAGCAATGCTTCCAGATCTCCTCTGTAGGGCAGCTTTTATACAGTGTGACAAACAGTTGACAGTCACCCCCATTCCCTTTGTATCTGCTTTCATATGGTAATACTGAGTTGGGTGTAGGTCACAAGATAAGGACACAGGGGAGTCGTCAATTAGATGCGGAAAGTAAAACAAAAGGAATCACTTGCAAATAAGACAGACAACAAGAGAGACTTTCTGGAGCCTGCTTGATTTTGATTTTGATTTGATTTTATACACTTTATTAATCCCCGAGGGGAAATTTCTTCACTACAGCAGGGGGGCTCTCAGGGGGGAGATGCTGCAGCAGGCTGCCACTAGCGCGGCGCCAGGTAACCTGACCTGAGGTGCATGTTTTTGGATGATGGGAGGAAGCCGGAGAACCCGGAGAGAACCCACGCAAACACAGGGAGAACATGCAAACTCTGCACAGAAAGGCCCAGGACCGGATTCAAACCCGGAACCTTTTTTGCTGTGAGGTGACAGTGCTAACCACTGCACCACCGTGCCGCCCCTCTTGACAAGAGACATTCCGGAGCCACAATGCAAACAAGAGTAAGAGACAAATCTTTTTTCCATCATTTATTCAAGCACATTCAGAGCTTTCACATCTCCCTCTTTTCAGTCTTCCCTGTTGGACATGTAGCCAATGCCTGCTGGCCACCTCTGCATGAGACATTTTTTTGATGCACACAGTCTCACCACATTAACAGCACCTAACGAATGTAAGTTGCCATGGCTGCTTGATCGACAGAGATAAAACAAGATGACTCATTGTCAAAGAAAACACTGGAGGGCAAGCAGTTCTCCTGACTCCTTACATGTAAAAGCAAAATAGCTCAGTGGAGGAAAAAAAAGATACTTAACAAAAAGTAGTGGAAACAACTGATGGCTGCGGTGCAGTAGGCTGTGGTGAAATTGAACTTCACATGATACAGCTTCTGGAGGCAGGAGGGATTGTTTGACTAGTTTTTAGTTTACAAGGATAGTAATCTGACTTTAGAGAGCCATGTCAGCGTTTTTTTTTATGGTTTTAGCTCATTTATTACAAGGTATGTAGTGAAGGTGCTGGAGTACCAAAATATTAAAAAGTCAGTACAATAGGTATCGTCCTCACACAGACAGCACCAAAATAATGCAAGCACAAAGGATCTGGCTCCATGCCAAATGAGTGTTGATGCAATTGTGCTTAAATGTTAATACCTTCCCTCTAGAGGGCCACCAAGAAAATGTTGGCAGTGTCCTGAGACCTGCAGCAATAAATTGGAAAATAATTGGATCAGCATTGACTGTAATACACAACATCAAATCAGTAAAGTTGAACAAATGGGGGCATTGTGGAGTGTAGTGTTTACTACAGTGGTCAAAATAAAACATCCCTTACAAATAGTAACATAAATCAGTCTAATAAAACAGACTACAAAAGATCATATCAATAGCTGGTTAACATTGGAGGTCTTTGTAGTTTGACATATTAGAGGTTGGCAGCATTTACATTTGTGCAACACTAAATGGATCAGCCTGTAAAGTGATGTATTTACAAAATCATCCAAAGCAGGACACAGGTGTAATTTACCAGATAAATAATGGACTAAACAGTAGGGTGTGTGTGCCTGTTTATGTGAGTGCTTGTCTGTGTGTGCGAAAGAGAGAGTGAGAGAGAGAGAGTGTCGGTGTGTGTGTGAGTGTGTGTGAGAGTGTGCATCTCAGGTGCATGTTCCATTGTTCTGTGCAGGCATGAAAACATGTGTTAGGTCAGAAACAAAAGAGCATGTGATGTGAGGGGAGGGCTTTGAGTTTCTTCTCTGCTTGTGTGGCTACGTTCATGTTCAAAGCCAATTCAAAGCATAGAATGTTTCTCTAAACTGAGTAGGATAATGAAGCCAGATTACGTGTTTTTGTGAAGCGTGACCTAACAATGAAAAGAGATCACAATAATAAAGCTGGGTGAATAAACCAAACCAGTATATTGCAATACATGAAAGACAAGAGGTTCCTTGGTCTGCTGCTTTGTTAACTAGCATTCCTATTAGTTGTTGATGAGCCAGACTGAGAAGAATTGTGGTTTCAATGTCGAGTGCATATTTTGCTGTTTCGTGTTCTGATGATGCAAGCTGGAGGAGACCAGTCACTCCTTTGCTCTCTGCAGATTAACATGTTTGCTTTAAAGCTAACTTGCTTTGTTTGCACAGGTTGCTTAGAAAATTAGCTACACTCTCTGCGGCAACTGTGGGCACAAAACAATGAGGTTCTCATGTTGCTATCGTAAGAGGTTAATTCGATGTGGGAGTCATGTCTCTGAGCCTGGGGTAAGAGTGATTTTGGGCTAGGTATATAGTAACCTCGTCAATAGATATGTAGTAACACAGTACCACCAAACAACTTCAAATGGCTTTGAGGTGACCAGTTGCTGGAGTATTGAAAATTAAATGTTGTTTGATTCTTGCCAGATGTAGGATTTTAGCTGCTCAACAGTTCTGGGTCTCCTTTGTCATAATTTTAGTTTCATGTTGCGCCAAATGTTTTTAATGGATGACAGGTCTGGAACAGGCCAGTTTAGCACCCAGACTCTTCTACTACAGAGCATTGCTGTTGTAATGCATGCAGAATGTGGTTTGGCATTGTTTTGCGGAAATAAGCAACCCTGAAAAGGATGTTGTCTGGATTGCAGCAAATGTTTTATTGGTGTCTTTACAGATATTCAAACTACCCATGCCATGTGCACTAATGCACTCCCATACTGTCACGGATACTGGTTTTGAACTCTCCTCTTTAGCTCGGGGAACACAATGTCCTTGTGGTTTAGTATTGTCTTGTTCGTCCATGATGTCCAAAACAGATACAGATTACATTTAAACGCTGTTTTATAGACTCAGGGTTACCTCCACACATTAAAGTAAACTCATCTTTGTTTAACACCTGTGCACAGCAGTCAACAAGGTAGCTTTCACAAGTTTTGGAGGAATTTGCTGTTCAAAAGCCTATCAACATATCCAGATCATAATACTCATATATTTTGCTATTATCTGTCAGTGTTATTGAGCATTTATTTACTGTGATGAGGTTGATAGTGATGATTTTTAATAATGTTTTTTGTCCGAGAGCTACCATTCACATTTTTATAGCTGGAATTCAAGTAAAAATGTATATCTCAAAGTACTTTAGTTAGTGAGGGTCATCTGCAGTGTCTAATTACATCCAAACTCTTTGGAATGTCCTTGAGTGGCTTTCTCAGCCAAATGACTCGAAAGGAATTAGAAGGAATCATACAGTTAGCGATAGAATTGTGGAGGCACACACTCAAGTCATCTGGCTGCAAAACAGGACACTGGCCCTCAGGCCAAATTAAAACTGGAAAGGCTTCAGACAATCGCATGGACATCTTTGAAATGCCTTGGTCAAAGCCCTACTGTGGCTTCCTTTTGAGAATCTGTAATAAATTAAATATTACTGCTAACAAATTCTCCCCAGTCCAATTTCATTGCACCTGAGAGGGAAGAATTTGAGAAAATCCCAAATTAGGATGTGCCTCGCTGTTGCACATGATTCCTCAGCAGCTGCCAAGATGAACTTGCCACTAAAGTTGTTTCTATACAGTAATGAGTCAGGAGAGGTTTTTTTTGTTTGTTTTTTTTATAAAATATTTCTGGATTACAATTTCAACAGATATAAAGAAAAATATTCAGACAAATTTGCATAAATCTATAACACCAGTAATTGTGAAGGCTGAAAATGTTCTGTTGGGGCAGTATGATGACCACTCTGCTGGCTATGGATACCCACAACTCACAGGAATATATCTGGCCAGATTTCATGGCATGAATCCATGAGCAGTCAAAAGCATAGAAGAGGGTTATTTTAACATTGTTAGCAGATTCTTGCTGGAGGAAATTTGGGATATTTCTATTATTTTGAAACTATTTTTTTATACAAGGGAAATCTGGAGTTACGAAATGGAACCTTGGGAAGTCTTATTTGCCGGTGGAAGACCTAACTTAAAAAGTTTGGAGGATATTATGGTTCTACGAACTCAAAAATAATTCCAATACTGATCAAAATTCCATGCCCTTTTTTCCAGTGTTTCCTAGTGCAATCTCTGTTACTTATATTTAATCAGTAATCCCTTCCAAATTTTCCCCCCCAGTGCTGGCTAGCCATGTGTGCTCTCAGCCCCCTGCTCTTCTTCTCTCTGTCTTCATGGGGTAGCACCTTTAGCCCTTCTTCCATCAGGTGGTTTAAACACCTGAAGCTGTGTGCCCTTGAGGCATTATGGGAGATGTAGGGTGTGTTCTGGTGGCCAGTTTGTGCTGTGTGTGCTCTCCTTGTGTGGGAATGTACAATCCCCTCCACTACATGTCCCCTTGCGATTCCACGCATCCCTCTCCCTGGATATGACGTCCTCGGCAGGGTGAATGAGGCCCAAAAGGCATCACAACGTGACAGGGCATCTGCATTTCCATCGCGTCATCCAGGTCTGTGAACGACAGAGAAATTAAAAGGCCGCCACTTTATGTCTAGGTACTCTTTCTCCACTGTGGCATAGTTCTTCTCTCTTGGGAGCAACTTCCAACTGAAATGAAGAACTGGGTGTACCTCCTGTCCATTTATCTGGGCTAGCAGAGCGCCCAGACCTGTCCAAGAGCCATTTGCCTGGACCAAAAGCTCCTTGCTGATGTCGGGGGCAGTAAGGACCAGTTTGCAACACAAAGCCCTCTTTATGTTGCCAAATGCCATTTCACCATGCGGCAGTGCTTCTTTGTTGTCTGATCTGTGAGATGGGGCAGCTACCATAGCAAAGTCAGAAATGAACTGTCTGTAATAATTTGCAAGTCTTAAAAAGGATCTCACCTGTTTCTTCATCTGCACCTGCGGCACGTGGCCGTCCCACATGCTGCACAGCATGATCCAAATAGGTAGATGCATATTCCTGATGAGGTCTCAGTACCTGATCCATCAAGCGCTGGAACGTGGCCGGAACTCCAAAAAGACCAAACGGTATCACCTGGTACTGCCAAAATCCTTCAGGTGTGGCAAAGGTAATTTTCTCTTTGGAGTCTGCAGACAAGGGGACCTGCCAATACCCCTTTGTGAGATCAAGGGTGGTTATCGACACAAGGCATAGCATATGCATCAAATTCAGACACTACATTCACTCCTCCGAAATCATTACAGAAATGTACGGTCTTGTCAAGCTTGTCTGTCAGGACGATGGGGCTTGACCTCACATTCTTTGACTCCTCCATGACATTCAACTGCAACATCTTCCCAACCTCCTCATCAATCTGTTTTTTCTGGGCCTCCGGTACCTTATACGGATATTTGTTCCACCGTTATTCCTGCTTAGGTTCATATTTCATGTTCCATAAGGTGGGTGCAGCATGGGAGATGTGAAAAGACATCCTGATTACCTTCCACTAGCTCCTTTTCCCTCTGCAGTTGGTGGGAGGTGAGGTCTAGTCCAAACTGCACTTCATCCCGGGTTGATTCTTTAGAATCTTTGGTGGGCAGACAAGCGAACAACGCTTCTCAATCCTGCCATTTCTTCAAGAGATTAACATGGTAAATCTGCTCACCTTTTCTCTTCCTTGTTTGCCGTTTTGTAATTTACTTCACCCACCTTTTCAATCACTTCAAATGCCACCTGCCATGTTGCCAAGAATGTGCATTCAACGGTTGAAACCCTAGGCTGGGCTGCTCTGTTATAAGCAGCCCTAGGGTCTCTCTGGGCTTTCCCAATGTACTCTTTCACAATGGGAAAGATCGCTACCATCCTGTCTCGCATTGCCCACACATGTTCAATCATTGTGCGATGTGGACAGGGCTGCTCCTCCCATGTCTCCTTGGCTATGTTTAGCAGACCCCTGGGTTTCCTGGGAACTCAACAGATCATAAGGACAGACATCAGTGGAAGACTGAGGAACTTCACTTTCCACGAACAGACGGTAAAAGAGAAGCTGGTCCCAATTTCTTCCATCTATGTCACTGGCCTTCCTCAGCATGGATTTGAGAGTCTTGTTGAACCTCTCCACGAACCCATCCATTTGTGGGTGGCACACAGAGGTTCTCACCTGTTTGACTTGTAACAAAACACACAACTCACTGGTAACCTGAGACATAAAGGGACTCCCTAACCATAAGGATCTCTTTTAGGAGCCCGAGCTGACTGCTGAAGAGGAATAGCTCTTTTGCTATTTGTTCAGCATTTGCCTTTCTTAAGGGAATGGCTTCAGGATATCTGGTGGCATAGTCCAAGATGACCCATATGTACTGGTGTCCACGTGCTTTCTTGGGGAGGGGTCCCACAATATTCATCCCAGCCCTCTCAAATGGGGTTTCTATGATAGGCTAAGGTATCAGTGGGTTCTTGTATGTCTGTTTTGGCTCTGTAAACTGGCAATCTGGGCAACTGCGGCCGTAGCCAAAAAAAACTTAGCAGTACACTCTTCTTTGTTTTCTCGACACCCAAGTGGGCCCCGAAGTCAGTTTGGACCAATTGCAAAATAGTGGGACAAAGAGGTTGGGAACCAGGAGTTGTCTGTGACATTATTATTACGTTTTACTACATGTTATAAAATGCCATTCTTTACTGCAAAATGTCAGTAGGAAGAAGTTAGCCTAGTTCTGACAGAAATTCCCTCTAGAACCAGGACATTTTTCAAGGAATTAGCAAGGGTAGGGTCCTATAACAGAGCTGTCCCACACTGACCTTTAAGTGGCGGTGCATCTCTAGGGCCAACAACTTCATCTTCACTTGGCCCCTGTTGTGGCTTTGACTCGCCTGGTTGTCTTGGTGCTGATTCTGGGCCGCTAGATTCTACCGCAAAGGCTTGGGCACAAACTGGTGGGGAAAGGCAGGCAGATTACCACTGGCTTTTTGCCATATGGCCTAACTCACCACAGCGATAGCACTGGGTAGGGTCTAGTATTGGGAGGGATGGCTGTGGCAGGGGTGGATTAACAACTCTATGTTGTGGGAGAGCGGGACGAGCTGGTCCAGAAGCTTCAGCCTCTTTACGAGTGTGGCGGAGCATGTCTGAGGCTGCCTGATACTGCTTTATTTCTAGTGTTTCCTAGTGAAATCACCATTATTTCTCATTAATCAGTGGCCCCTTCCAAGTCCTTTTCCCCAGCGCTGGCTAGCCATGTGTCCTCTCAGCCCTCTGCTCTGGTGTTCTGGTGGCCAGTTTGTGCTGTGTGTACTCTACTTGTGTGGGAATGTAGAACCCCTCCACTACATATCCCCTTGTGATGACTCAAAAATTGGAAGTCTGGCTAGCTGTCAAGGCAAACCCTGATTGCATGCTATAACTGGTGCAGTGACGCACTCAATGATTTTCCTAGCTGTGCATGTAGGTGCACCAATTGACTTTTGCAGTGACCGTGTGGATTTCAGGGCATACTGAACCGAGGAAATTTGCACAAATTCACCTACCTTTACATCCCCAATGCCTACCCTATATATAACTTCAATCATATGATGAGCCCTCAGCCGGTTATATGGAAAATGTTTACAGTTTCAACTCGGTACTTGTGCCAGCTTTATTTCAAAAATAATAACAGTGTTATCCACTATAATTTAATATAATATTAAACACTTAATCCTCAAATTAGGTTTCAAAGAACCATCCATCCATCCAGCATCTGCTTATCCAAGTCGGGTCGTGGTGGCAGCAGGCCAAGCAAGCTGACTCAGACTTCCCTCTCCCCCGCAAAATTGTCCAGCTCATCCTGGGGGATCCCGAGGTGTTCCCAGGCCAGCCGGGAGATATAATCCCTCCAGTGTGTTCTGGGTCTTCCCCAGGGTCTCCTGCCAGTTGGGCATGCCCGGAAAACCTCCAGAGGGAGGCGCCCAGGAGGCATCCTGATCAGATGCCCGAACAACCTCAGCTGACTCCTTTTGACTCGAAGGAGTAGCGCCTCAACTCCAAGTTCCTACCTGATGTCCGAGCTCATTACCCTATCTCTAAGGCTGAGCCCGACCACCCTACGGAGGAAACTCATTTCGGCTGCATGTAGCTGCGACCTAGATCTTTCGGTCACAACCCAGAACTTGTGACCATAGGTGAGGGTCAGAACGTAGATTGCCTGTTAAACAGAAAGCTTCGCCTTCTGGCTCAGTTCCCTTTTCACAAACACAGTCCGGTCCCACCTGGAGGGAGCAATCCACCTGTTTTCAACAGGGAACCATGGCTTCAGATTTGGAGGTGCTAACCCTCATCCCCGCCGCATTCAAACTGAATGCTGGAGTTCGTGGTCCGAAGAGCAAACAGCAGAAATGCGATCCGGAGCCCCCTAGACACAATGTTCTCCTCTCCCCGCCCTAGATATCTTGTCCATGAAGTTCACAAACAGGATCGGTGACAAAGGACAGTCCTGGTGGAGGCCAACAACCACCGGATTCAAGTCTGACTTATTGCCAAGAATACAAACACAGCTCCTACTGCGGTTGTACAGAGACCGGATAGCCCGTTGCAACGGGTCCGGAACCCAGTACTCCTGCAGCACCCCCCACAAAAACCCCCGGTCGAAAGCCTTCTCCAAGTCCACAAAACACATGTAGACTGGATGGTCAAACTCCCAGGACTCCTCTAGTAGTCTTGTGAGGGTAAAGAGCTTGTCCACTGTTCCACGACAAGGACGGAATCCTCACTGCTCCTCTTGAATCTGAGGTTTGACAAATGGTCAGCGCCTCCTTTCCAGCACCCTGATATAAGCTTTGCCCAGGAGGCTGAGTAGTGTGATACCCCGATAGTTGGAGCACACTCTGCGGTCCCCCTTTTTGAAAATGGGAACCACCACCCCGGTCTGCCAGTCCATGGGCACTGTTCCCGACCCCCGTGCGGCATTGAAGAGGCATGTCAGCATAGACAGCAATATCCAGCGCCTTCAGCATCTCAGGGCGGATCTCATCCACCCCCCGGTGCCTTGCCACCAAGGAGCTTTTTGACTACCTCAGAGGCCTCTGCCATGGATATGGGTGTGACACCCCCCAAAGTCTTCAGACGCTGCCTCCTCTCCAGGGGGCATGGTGGCCGGGTTTAGGAGTTCATCAAAGTGCTTTATCCATCGTCCCCCGTCCTGGCCAACCCCTCCCCACGCTGAGAACAGCCTAGTCCCTGCTTTCACTTCCTGAGTCGTCGGATGGTTTGCCAGAACTTCCTTGAGGCCAACCGAAAGTCCTTCTCCATGGCCTGCCCGAACTCGTCCCATGCCCGAGTTTTAGCATCCGCGACCACCGCAGCCGCAGCCCTTTTGGCTTGCTGGTACCCCTCAGAGATTTATAATAATAATAATTTAGACCAAACAGACATGACTTTAACAACTTATGTGTGTTTGGTCTAAATTATTTTTGTGGAGAGTTTTTGACTCTCACAAAGAGTAAATTTACAAGATGTTAAAGTTTTAAAGTACATGCAAAACAATTCCCTGAGGTTTAGGTACACAAGTTTAGCTTTAGGTAAAGACAATGATTTGGGTTAAAAAAAAAATTACAAAATTCTTAAGGTTAGTAGACCATAACAACATGTTTACAACAATAATAATACGGTTAAGAAATGGTTATTAAAGAGTTATAGTTACAAAAACAATATTGACTATCTGATGATAATACAAAACTTGATCACAAATGTTTTGTTGACCTGTCCATCCACGCTGATAAACTGCCTATGTGGACTTATGTAGGCTCTTTAGCTATGTCACTCGACATCCCCCTTTGCTATCATAACAAATACTAAGATACCTCAAGGGAGCACTCACTTGAATGCAAACCTATGTTGTTTGGTGCATTTGCTGACTTGACTGAAGCCGTCACAAACAAATTTGGGGTGAATTAAAATAAAACATAACAGAGCTGTAATAAGCTGCTGGAGCAAACAACCGATGGAGTTATTTTTTTGTGGGAGGAGAGCCTGTATGGACCAAATCTTTCTGTCCAAAGGTGTAAAGGACTCTTGGAAGATTCGTTGGTTGCCCCTTCTGGCTTACATTAATTAACGTATTGTATTGCTCCTAAGAGTGGAAGAAAATGGCCAAAAAAGACATCATAATCATGCACTGATGATGGAACTGGATGCCGAGTACTGTGGTTAGACTTTACCGCTGCATAAGCACTCTTCCTTATATGGAGATGATACAGGCAGACATTAGCCACATGGTTGACTCGGGACCTCAGCAGTTGTACCAGCCACTGATCTGTCTCTTCCACTCCAGATATGGTCTTGACCTGTCTTCGCATTTAGCCAGCTGCTCCCACACACACACTCAAAATGATGCCCATAGGCCTTAAGAAAGCCAGTAAATGCACCATCACATTATAGGTTATTCGCAAAAATAGCATTTCACTGGTTCATCTTCAGCCCACAAACATGGATTCATCTCATCTCATCTCATCTCATCAGACAGTGGCCCCATGAAGCCAGTAATTAGGGTTTGACAGGGTTGCTGTTCAACATGAATAATTGCATGTTTGTCTGTTGGAGTAAAAGCCGATGCAGTGGTATGTACTGGAGGACTGTGCCTAATAATAATAACTAATATTCGCATAGGAAGTGCAGCTATGATCAAGATAATTTTTTATGATGTCCTTGCAGTGGCCATGAGAAAGGTTCAGTGTGCATGATCGTAGATGTTGGGGAATAATTGTTTAAGAAATACAAAACATGCAAGGTTAAAAATGATGCTGAGATAGACAAACCAAAAAAAGCATTTTAAATGCCAAGGACTAAAGGAAGAGAGGCTGCCAATTATTTATACTATTTAGTAGAAGAGATATGGGTCAGAACATTCAGATGACTAAAATGTGCGTCAGTTTTGTTAGCACTTGGAAAGAGTCAGAAGTCAGCAGAATTGGATTTTAATCATGAGCTTGGCAAGTTTGTAGAAAGACCGGAAGGTAGGCCATGCCATATGCCAGCCCTCCTTTCACATTCCTGTATTACAGGCTATCATGTATCATGTCTTTATTTTTACATGTGGTGTTCATTGTCTGCAAAGTGTTTTTATAATTACAGAAAAAACTAAATTTAAAATACATTTAACATTTTAAAAAGTTAATACATGGAAAAATCTTTGTTTGATTTTTGATGTTAATCACGCAAGGTGTTTGAAGTCTTTCGCTTTAGCTGTCGCTGCTATTATATTTATGGTAATCGGGTTAGCTGGAAGCAATAGTCTGGCAACACCAGGCCAGCTTGCTTTGTTACGAGCAAGAACTTCAGTTAAAATAAACTTGTTGGCAGAGAACAATCCCCATAGAATATTGTTGCTGTGTATTTTCATATTTGTATCAAAATAAACTGGAGATTGTGAATAATATTGACTTAATATCATCAACTCTGATGAGAAAATGTTTCACAAAACTTAAATTCAAACAAAGGCTACCAAAATGATATGATGTTATTATATTGGATTGGTTATAGGTGGTATCTGTAAAAGCAAAATCACTCTTCTTCCTTCTTTCCGGTCAGCTTTGGTCTGACCAAAAGACAAACAAAGGTACTCCGATTCCCCCTTCAGAGAAGCAATAGATATAGCTTGTATTTGGAAAGTTGTTGGCGTTCATCATGCTGTGAGACCACTGACCTTTCTTACTAACCTATACATGTACACATCTACAGCACACAATCATACACTCATAACACAGATGGTGTGTTTGAAGATTTCAGTATTGAAGGCCACAAATTGACCTTATTTCCACTGCTCCATGCCGTCTTGTTTCGAAGAAGCCCTGCTACCTTGATTACACGCATGTGACTACATCCGCCATCTGGGAGGTACCCATGCACATGTTTACATCAGCCATTTTGGACATATGCATTCATGTGACCACATCTGCCTTCCTTTGCCTTTGTTCATTTGTACACACACACACACACACACACACACACACACACACACACACACACACACACACACACACACACACACACACACACACACACACACACACACACACACACACACACCATAGGTGATTGCTAGCCGTGACTGTAGATTAGATGAGTTAGTTGTTTATATGTATAGTGCTTGAGGATTTTTTTCACTATTAACAGATATTTATTGATTGAAAGTAATATGAATACTATATCAAGTGTTAAGGCCAGTTGGTGCTCATAAGCGAACATGCCTTTTTACACTTTAATAATTTATAGTTTGGTTATTGACCCCTGATACCAGAGTGGTGCCCTGTGGGTATTAATAATTTTAAAATATCAGACAATGACTGTGTTAATTGATTTTTGCTTATGTTAATAATCACCATTATTAATGAAGGAATGCATTGATAACAGCAACATCTGCACAGGATCATTATGACTCAACAAATTTGTCAGTGATGAAAATAGTAATCATTAATTGTCATCACTTTAAATCAATACATTTGTCTAAGTACAGTCACAAGCAAGTATTTATAAGCAATATACTCAAACATATGCTTGGCATCTAATGTGTGTGTGTTTGTGTGTATGTATGTGTGTGTGTATGTATGCGTGAAAGAGAAAAGAGGAAGCGTTTAGCTAATAGTCGATCACGACGTTAATATATATATATATATATACGTTTTATATACGTATAGATATAACGTTTAGATACGTTTTGTTATTACCATGTGCATTAACGTTGTGATCGACTATTAGCTAAATGCTTCCACTTTTCTCTTTCACGCATACATACACACAAACACACACACATTAGATGCCAAGCATATGTTTGAGTATATTGCTTATAAATACTTGCTTGTGACTGTACTTAGACAAATGTATTGATTTAAAGTGATGACAATTAATGATTACTATTTTCATCACTGACAAATTTGTTGAGTCATAATGATCCTGTATATATATATATATATATATAAAAACTCAACATAAACAAATAGCAAACAAAATCACAGGTCAACCATCATAATGTCCAACATGAAAAGACAGGTAGACAATTGAACTATTAAGCGTTGGAATTGTTTTTTCCACATTTAAAAAAAGGTATGCAACTGGGACTTCTAGTCTGATGGCTGGAACTCACACAGAAACAAAACCACATCTTTGAATAAGCAGGTAGCACTTCAGAACTAGTGGACCGCGTTCAAATAAGTTTTAAGCCCCTTTGAAAATGCATCTCTTTAAATAATTTTGAAAGAAGTAATGCTTTAGGTGCATCAATACTGAAACTTAATCAGTTATTGGAGCAGTTACGACAAAGCACAACAGAAAAGGTTACACTGCATATGATCTCTATTATTTATTATTTAGAAGTAAATCACTTCCATTTATATATATATATATATATATATATATACGTTTTGTTATTACCATGTGCATTAACGTTGTGATCGACTATTAGCTAAATGCTTCCTCTTTTCTCTTTCACTTTCACAAGCCTACACACCAATTTACAGACGCTCGGACATTCACCACACACATGGTGTTAGTACACTTTTGGATTTCCATTCATTTGTTTCATCACTGCTCCACACTACCTCGGCACCATTGCATTATCCTGACTCTGCGCGTGGTTACAGCCACCATTGTAGACATGTCCGCCCACGAGGCCAGATCCGCCTCTACACGCATATATATATATATATATATATATATAAACTTAGAAAATAGTTCCTGCCCAGACAAAAGAAGCCTCTTACTTCATATTGCTTTGACGTAATGTGTGTGGGGAAGTCTGCCCACTCCAGCGAGTCCCCTCTTGGCAGGAGGTAACGGGCCGTTAGTCACTTGGGTTGTGGGTTGCGACACAGCTGATCTTCCTCTGTATTGGCAGTGGGGAAGGCAGCATGAGTCCACTTGGATTAAAAAGGAGGTGGTTGTCAGTGGTCGCATTTATCCTCTCCGTTTTTGTGAGGAAACTGTAATCGTGTCGTCTTTCTGCAGGTAATCTGATATGAGTTGTGGCTTCTCCATCGGCACAGCGACTTTGGGCAACTTTGGCCAAGTCTTAGTAAATAAAACAACCAAACTTTCTTGGTTGCACCTCTCAATCGGCGTTCGAGTCGAGCTGGCAATTTAACCGGGGTGTGGCATCATGACACAGCACAGGGTATCCCTCTGGGCTCTGAGGTTTTCCACAAGTGTACCTTTGCCAGATTGGGCTTCAGACTTACGTATGAAAAGCAAAGCCTGCGGGGATCTGGAGTCACTGTCTCTTTGTGGTCAGGCTTTGTCTTTCTCGTAGGCCTCTTCATTTCTCTCCATCCCCATGTAGCTGTGATCCCAACATAGCAAATGGGTGCACCGCGAGCTGGGCACCAGGTAAAGGACTTGCAGCCCCTGGCCTCCTGACTTTGGTCATCATTGTTTTTTTAAATGTGCTCTTTCAATAAGCCAAATTAGATTGCCTTAACTTTTTTTTTTATTAATTTCTTTCCTTTTAATGTTGTCTTGGTCTGAACCACCTCCTTAGAAAAGTGTGAGTCTAAATGTAGGTAGCGCTAACATTTTTCATCGGGTATATAGTTTGTAAAAGTGGGTTTATCAGTATATCATTTTGGATAGATAATTAGGCTGTCAAAAATAACATTGTTCTAAAATGTGTTAAAAATGCTTTGTAGAGCTGAGGGGCAGATTTGGTGAAAATTCTCTGTAGATATGTCGTTATGAGTGATCACTTTGACATGACACAATTATTTGATCTGATGTTTCAAGTGCATATCAGTGCACGCAACTCTTGTGTGTCCAAACTGGTTTGAAAAGTGTCAAATAAAGCAGACTAATATTGGATTAACAAGGGAAATCCAGTGTTTTCCCTTTGATTGGGACTCTCTGCCCCTCCTGAAAGAAAGAAACCTTGTAAAAAACCTAGTATATGGCTGGACCCTGCGTGAAACTGGAGGGCTTTTAATTTGAAAAGCCGTGGCATTCAGCCGAATTGTGGGGTAACTTTGATCTCCAACTCACTCAGTGACAGACACTCACTTTACAGCTCAGGTTGCGGTACAGCTGAAAATATTGTATTTATTGTGAATGCAGCGGGTCTGCATTTACGGTGGGAGGAGATCAATATAACTAGGTGGCCTGTCCAAGTAAGTCTATGTATGGGAAGCACTGCATATTGTTTGAACCTTCCACAATCTACTCAGAAGATCACATTCTACTGGTAGATCATGATAAATCTACGGGTTGGGGACCCCTAAGCCAAAGAGAGACTGTAATGCATGGCATCGAAGTCAGAACAAATATATGGCAACCTATGTTAGCATTTAACCAATTTAACGACTGTTATTCAAAAGATACGATGACTACATACCACAATAGTGACTATTGTATGCTGAGCCTCCAGAAAACATCAAACAGGTTCACACTACAACTGTCTATAAAGAAACAAAACAATGTGAAATGCAATAATCTGAAATCCTAAAACTATAAAAATACATTTAAAAAATGTGCAGTTGTCACTGTCAGGGTGTGATGCAAAAATACACCTTAAATAAATTCCATTATCAGTTCTCTTTTAATAGGGATTTAAAACAAACTGATTCAAGCTTGTTGACATCAATATTTATCATATTCATCTATCACAGGGTGTCAGTAACCCTTAACTTTGATTTTGCAGGCATCTTTATCCCACCTGTCTGTGTTTTTTTGCAAATCCCTCAAAAGTGAAATCACATCTTGTGACATAGTCTGCAGCTGACTGGTTCACCATTATCACAAGTACATAACTTAACATGTGAGTACAACAAAAGCATTCCCACATACATCAGTCTCATCCCTCTTGTTATGTCTTTAACATACTTCATTCTCATAGGTATGCACAAGAGTGAACTGGACAATAGAAGAACATCACATTAGAAATCACTTGTGCTCTACTTATTTTTCTCATCACTGGGAATCTTTGTCAAATGCAGACTGAAAAATGCCCTTTAAAAATTCATCCACCAACCACAGAACACAACCATCACTGCTGCAGTCTCGAAAACAGCGTGCGCTGGATATCTCGAGGCGAACCAGATTAAAAGCAAACATTCACAACACCTGAAAAAAGCTTCATAGCAGCTACACGGAACATTTGTTCAAGTCAACTCCTCTTGCTAGTATAATCTGTGGGCTGATGTGGACTGGAGCTGCGAGCAGGTTTTTGAGAAAAATCATGAAGAACAAATAAAATGGAAGTACTTGTAAATCAAAGAAGTTTGCCCGGCTTTTCCACCAGTTCAAATTAAACTACTAGTGGAATAAATGTCAGAAAACACCTGTTTTCTGGTTGACTGACAGAGCATGTTTGTGTATAAACTTTGATCGTAATAAAATGTATATATTACATATGTAAATGAGCATACCAAATCAATTTACAAAGTTATGCTTTAAGCCACGAATAAGTAACATAATATCTGCTGTTATTCTTGTCACACTTATGTTATTGTAGCATGGAATTAGTGTTGCAGTTCATAATGATTTGCGTTACAATGCAATGATTACTGAGCAATAAAAACAATATAGTTAGGAGATTAATACAAATAATCATAAATAAATAAATAGATAATAAATTAACAATAACAGTGTACAGATATGGGAGGAAAGGGATGACTGCATTGACTGTAAAAAATAAATAAAAGACTAAACAGTCACATTTCAAATGTTAATAAAACTTAAAAGAATACACAGGCTTGCACCATTAAATCCCTCTATCCAAATGTAAGTTTTCACTTAGTGGTAGTCTTTACTTTATAGTTAATGTGTTGATTTTTTAGAAATATTTAAAGAGATAGTTGAGGATTAGATAGATCATCTTGTTTTTTCCGAATTGCAGATGAACAAAAAACCGAACACCAGCAGTGGCAACATGTTTTGCTCCAAGAATCCAAACAAAAACTCACAATTGCATAAAGGTCTACTCAAGTAAGAGAACATGAGGACCACTGCAGCTGCCTGAGAAAAGTAAATGTGCTTTTATTTTTACAAATCTGGGGAACAATTTATTAATTTACCATAAGATTAAATTATACAGCATTAAAACCAATACTTTAAAACACAAAATTATCATTAGATGTGGAGAATGTAGTTTTACAAATTAAAATTAAGATTGTCAGTATGAATATGCCATGAAGCTGCTATGACACTATGCTTAGGTGTTTCAAAAACACCATTTGATAAGTGTATGCATTCTGAAAAACAACAGTGCAGGAATTGTTTGTACACATTTGTACATTTTCTACACACACTACGATGAAAAAAAAAAATTTTGGATGCACTACGCTGTAGGACTTTGCCTGAGAAATCATGGTGTACTATTTATTATTCTGAACTGTTTGTCATGGATGATCAGTTATTCTGTTTTGCATACAACTGTAAAAATACAGTAAAATTCAACAATCACGTTGCATTTTTTACTTTTTTGTCATTTACTTAAAAAAGCTAAATGGTATTGTACAGATATCGAACAGGACGTGACACAATAATAATAATCTGAATGTACACTTCAATATTGGGCAATAAACAGTCAACTATCAACGGTTACATGTATTTTTTTTCTTTTTTTTCCCATTTCACATACAAAAAGGTTTTTGGGGGAATACACACTCAGTAGTTTTACCATCATCAAATTAGTGCATGTTTCAAATTTTTCCCTTCCTTGGATTGATGCCTCTCACTCTTGTTGAGCCAACAGAGAACAGACTCCGATGCAAAGCCAGAAAAAAACAAAAATAAAAACCTAAGGATGAACCACTGGCGGTCTTAGATTTCCATTCTTCTTATCGCACTAATAGTCTGTTCTTTCCATTCAATGCTGAGAGAAGCTCAAAGGTGGCCACACTTCACATCAGAACTTGAGCAAGTAGAGTAAGGTTACAGTCAGCAGGAGGCATACGGAGCAGCGAGGCAACACTGCAGCACCGTTCACATCATGCATTGCACCAGGACCTGCAGGAGAATAAGGCAACACTTGATCCATCATCAGGGTTAGCATGTCTTCCAGTTCATATCAATGCAGCAGCCAAAGCTGTCCAGTATTAACCGTAGCCCAGATGGAACTCAAATAATCTTGTGGCTTATTTCCTACAGCTAAACTGGAGGTTTATATTACTGCTCCAATTGGTATGGAAACAAGGTAATGGTGAAGCTTAAACGATAAATCAGTGGATAACATACAAAAGGTAACTATCACGTCAGAATTATATTTTTCTTAAATGTGCATTTTCAAGGATCCTTTAAAAAAAGCCCATTGAGAAATAAATTGCATTTATTTTATTAAAGGTCAACATTTTAGTGCATGTGTATTCTTACCATAAAGAATTATACTGGCATTAGTGATTCCCATTGTGTTCATGGCAACACAAGTGTAGTTCCCATAGTCTTCTTCTGAGACGTTAAAAAAGATGAGCATCGACTGTTTACCTTGATTCTCTATCTTAACACCGTTTAGTCCATTGAGGACCCTGCAAGAGAGAGAAGAGACACTTTCAAAGCAAGAAAAGAACCTTTTCATTTCTGGAATCCTCTGAGATGGTAAGTCTATTTGTTTAGAATTTTTGTCAAATCTCTGGCACGTGCACTTACAAATGGTATCTGCATTAAATTAGAAATACATTTTACACCAGTATAAAATGTATCATTTATAAAATCAAAACTGGAATACCTTAGTGCCTTCTTCCAGTAACTGTGCATGTATTTTTGTACTGTATCCTTCATTGAACAACGACCTTCCTTCTGTTTCACTCATTGCATTTCCTATTCCTCCGCTACTGTTTGATTGCCTTATTCCATTTTTATGGAAGCCAGTCATTTATTTGATCACCGTCCTACATCTTTTTATTCTTGGAGACTCATTTTGTCTTTTGGGGACTGACGAGAAGTGCTGCTGTCACCGTCAGGGACCATTTACTGGTGCAACACAGCTTCTGTTTATATCAGCTTATCAGCTCTGGCGTTGCTCGTAAACATCTTTCCAGTCTACAGCCATCACTTGGAAAAAGCTGTATTATACTAGAATATCCTTTAACATTGGAGCTCTGTGCCCACTGACATAAACCGATTAAGGTGTAAAAATAATAAGAGTTGCCTTTGGTGAACATGATTGTTTTGCAAATAATGTGACTGAAGATTTTATTTATTCATTTTTTCATTATGTGATTAGATATTTTGCCTACAGAAAGACGAAAAATACAGGGCATCAATGGTTATCTCAGTATATCAAAAGCAGGATCTCATTTTAAAGAAAGATATGTGTAAAATCTGTCAGTTATCACCAAAGATGATCCAGTCGGGCTTATTTCAAATTAACTACATCCATAGCCTACAGCAGAATAAGTGTCATTGTGTGTCTGTAATACGGACTTCAAACAATTTAGAGCATGTAGAAATCATAGAGCTCTTTGGAAATACTTGCCTGCGGTCTTCTTTGTACCACTCAAAATCTGCCCTCGGGACAGCAGAGGCTTCACATTGCAGGACTCCTTTTTGTCCGACAGGAGTACCTGTACTCCTCGCCTTGGAAATGAAGGGGGGATCTATAGAATAAAGTGAAAGAAATCTTACAATAGCATCGTATAGCGGATATATAGCCACATTGCATCGTATTTTGGGCAGCTTCATACTCATTTTTCTTCAAATGTAAATTGATGTTATGTTGAAAAAAGACTTAGAGGGAGTTTGATTAATTATTTGGGACAACATCAAGTTCAATGTTTACAATTGCATATGGCTATTAATCCAAAGAATTAAGAATTCCTTATCAGAGAAGTGTTCAAAGTGATTTAACGGCAATAACCCCCCCCCCCCCCCCCACACACACACACACACACACACACAAACTCCGTACACTCTGATCATTATGTCCTCCATATAATTTGACCATGAATGAAATATTTTGGCCCTTACAGTTGACGGTGACTTGCACTGTCCTGACATCAGGGTTTGAGATGTCATTAGAAGCAATGCATTCATATGATCCCGATTGCTCTTTGGTGACAGCTATCAGCTGCAGATGTTCGCCCACCGTCATAAATTTATGGGTGCCTGTGAAGAATGAAAGAGACAGAGGAAAAACGTAATGCTTTAAAATGCGGCAGTATAAGTGAATGAGTGACAGATATTTTATTGAATTACAACAGGAAGAAAAGATGCCCTGCCACAAAGAGTATGTTGACCAGCCATCCCTCTGAAGTGGCTTCTTTTACTTGCCTAAATTCAATACAATTTTATCTAAACTGCACAAAAAATTCTGTGGACCAGTTCTTTCATCCAGCAGTTATCTTGTGTTTTGGCTGTGCTAGCAGCATGCTGTTTTTTAGGTTGTGTAACCACTTCAATAGTTATAACAGTCAACGGCAGAATCATGCAAATTTATTGCCATAGATTTTTCTGGATTGCTCATGTAAGTGTAATTGTCCGATTTCAGTCACGACACGTTCCTGCAAAACAAATTCCTAATATAGAAATGCAACCAAAAGAAGGGTGTCTGTCTACTGAAATGCTAAAGGGCTACAGGAAATGTTGAGTTTGTATTAAGGTGTAATGCAGTAACTTTAACAGAGAAAACAGTAGCAGCTTAAAATGAGGCTTCATGTTGACATTGTGAATCAATAAAAACAATTTAATAATAATAATAATAATACATGTTATTTGTATAGCGCTTTTCAGGATACTCAAAGACACTTTACAGGTTAAAATGATCAAGACAACACAATAAAAGTATAAATCACAGAACAATCACATTAAACAATCATGAAAACGAAGGACCTCTAACCTTAACAAAATACTCATTGTATTCCAAATCATGATATTTCCCAAAACTTAAACAAGTTGTTTCTGTGCCTAAACACAATATACAGGCTGTATATCGCAAAGACACACAGATGCTCTTCTCTTAAAAAGAAAAGTTGCCACTTTTTATGTAAATATTAAGTCAGCATATGTAGTCAAAGGAAGCAATAAACACATCATGTGATATGTATCGTGATGTAGTTTGGGAGCAAGAGACAACTACAGGCTAATTGATGCTGTTCTCTTAGCTTGTACTGCAACCAGCTACGTTTCCAACAGTAAACATGACATCCCAGAATAGGATTGCAGAGGATGTCATGAACGAGGATACTATTTTTAGTTTTCTGACTGACTTGAATATTCAGTTGTGATTTTTTGAGCCAGAGATTACAGTTGAGAAAAACGCATGGTGGCGCCTTTGCTCAAATTGCCCTCCAATGCCAAAATAAACAGACTCATTCTGCTGCAGTGAATTTCAGTATCTGCAGTTTTTGTTGGCTACTGTCCCTGATACTGATCGAGAAAAGCAGGATGCATGAAAGTTGTCCACCTACTTGGACAATGAGGTGCTGTAGACCTTCTACAAGATGCAAATGATTAACTGGAAAACACAACCAGCAGTGCTGAGAGGACAGACAGTTGTTGGGTGAGCAGTTTGTAACCTATGACTATGTTTTGGCCAATAAAGTGAGCTAAACTGGTTATACATGGAAACATTGGACAAGCAGTTTTCTCTTTCTACAAAAGCTGCAGGCTTCCTGATAAATAACCACCTCCTCTCCTGTCTTTTTCTCTGTGGAAAGTTTGTTTGGCAGCTTATCTTTTTTTTCTTGCTGTTGTTGTTGAGGTTGGGTGCTACAATTGGAGAGACGTATTGCTGCAATGAGTATACATCTACATTAATAGTGGAGATATTTTCATTGGTGGTGTGGTTTGCTCCTGATATGGGTTGAGTTTTAAAACCATTGGTCCCCACATTTCTCTTAATGTAACAATTCCTGCCTGGTAACACACAAATCTCATAGCTTGTATGTTCTGAACGAAGGCACTCTGTTAAAGAACGTGAAATTACTTTAGTGATGTCAGTTGAGCACATTTTACAATTCTGTCCGAGTTGTAGAGAGCAATATACAATTGCTTTATAGAGGCTCAGTAGTCATTTAACCTATGCCAGCACTGTACATTTATAACTTGATTTGTCCTCCTTTATATAGAAAATAGAAGACTGACTCTTAACCGTCATCCCCCATGACACAAAGAACTACTAAACTAAAAGTAGTTGAGCAGAAACTGGCTCATCAGGTAATTACGAATGCATTGCTTGTTAATGATGTAATGAATTTGCAGAAAGGAGTGACTACAGTGTGGTTGGATAAGATATAGAGTTAAATGTCCTTTATAGAATAATGTGTAAACTGAGCAGGTGGGACAATCTTGTATTTATCTTTGTTGAAAATCTCAATTAAAAAAAACAAACAAAACAAAAAAAATCAGACCATGCTAACCCCGTCTCTGAATTTGGGATTAGCTCTTTTTTTTTAACTGTCTCCAGAAGGCAGAAAGCTTTGGGCATGCACTCATTACACAAAGAAAATAAACTAATTGCATTGAAACAAGCCCACTTGAGTATCCCCTCAATATGCCCCTGACACCTGCGATGTTAAAAGAATGTTCATGTGACAGAGAGACCTTAAACTATTGCAGCGCTGGTGGGAAAATGGATAGAAGCACTAATCCCAATCAGTGGAAATGTCAATCCTGCAGTATCTCAACATTAGCATAATATCACTATGTTTTGCAAATTCCCAGTTGAATACACGGCTGCAGCAGACATGGGATTCACTGAAAAGGTGGGGGGTTGGGGATAATCAGCTTGTTGCATATAACCATGGGAACTGCTAGCACAGATAATTGAACATTTTCATCTTGGATAACTATATTAGAAAGACTGGTGACAAAATGCCTCTGGGTTACAAGCTGGTGACTTCTTTAATTATAGCCAAGGGTGAAACTAAATCGACTGCCACATTATAATCTAATTACCTACTTGTGTTGGTATTACACTGGATTATTGCTTCCAGATTGCACATACAGTACAGTATATTGCAGTGTTGTTTATTTTTCTGTGGCTTTAACAGACATGCTGCTTGATGTCTGACTATAAATCTATAATAAGCTAAAGTTCACTTGATTCAATCTGCAAATTTGCATTTAAATGTTTAACTGGATTCTGCCCAACCAAAGAAAAACAGGTGTTTCAAAAAAATAATACAATAGCATGCTTCAGTTAAAGATGCTGCATAGCAAATTCCAAGATTTGCTTCTCAGTACATTATATACGTGTGAAATGAGTTGCTGAAAGCATGTGCAAAGCTAGAAAACTTTGTCGCACTGAAATGTGGAGTTAGACCATTGAACAGTTTCTCACCCGTCTTCAGCTCAGGTTTTTTAAGGCGACGCAAAAACCCAACCTATCTATGTCACAACAACCTATCTACAGCACAACAACCTATCTACCTCACAACAACCTATCTACGTCACAACAACCTATCTACAGCACAACAACCTATCTACCTCACAACAACCTATCTACGTCACAACAACCTATCTACCTCACAACAACCTATCTACGTCACAACAACCTATCTACCTCACAACAACCTATCTACAGCACAACAACCTATCTACGTCACAACAACCTATCTACAGCACAACAACCTATCTACCTCACAACAACCTATCTACGTCACAACAACCTATCTACCTCACAACAACCTATCTACGTCACAACAACCTATCTACCTCACAACAACCTATCTACCTCACAACAACCTATCTACAGCACAACAACCTATCTACCTCACAACAACCTATCTACCTCACAACAACCTATCTACGTCACAACAACCTATCTACCTCACAACAACCTATCTACCTCACAACAACCTATCTACGTCACAACAACCTATCTACCTCACAACAACCTATCTACGTCACAACAACCTATCTACCTCACAACAACCTATCTACCTCACAACAACCTATCTACCTCACAACAACCTATCTACGTCACAACAACATATCTACGTCACAACAACCTATCTACAGCACAGCAACCTATCTACCTCACAACAACCTATCTACCTCACAACAACCTATCTACGTCACAACAACCTATCTACCTCACAACAACCTATCTACCTCACAACAACCTATCTACCTCACAACAACCTATCTACCTCACAACAACCTATCTACGTCACAACAACATATCTACGTCACAACAACCTATCTACGTCACAACAACCTATCTACCTCACAACAACCTATCTACCTCACAACAACCTATCTACCTCACAACAACCTATCTACCTCACAACAACCTATCTACGTCACAACAACATATCTACGTCACAACAACCTATCTACGTCACAACAACCTATCTACCTCACAACAACCTATCTACCTCACAACAACCTATCTACCTCACAACAACCTATCTACGTCACAACAACATATCTACGTCACAACAACCTATCTACCTCACAACAACCTATCTACCTCACAACAACCTATCTACCTCACAACAACCTATCTACGTCACAACAACATATCTACGTCACAACAACCTATCTACCTCACAACAACCTATCTACGTCACAACAACCTATCTACCTCACAACAACCTATCTACGTCACAACAACCTATCTACGTCACAACAACCTATCTACCTCACAACAACCTATCTACGTCACAACAACCTATCTACCTCACAACAACCTATCTACCTCACAACAACCTATCTACCTCACAACAACCTATCTACGTCACAACAACCTATCTACCTCACAACAACCTATCTACCTCACAACAACCTATCTACCTCACAACAACCTATCTACCTCACAACAACCTATCTACGTCACAACAACATATCTACGTCACAACAACCTATCTACGTCACAACAACCTATCTACCTCACAACAACCTATCTACCTCACAACAACCTATCTACCTCACAACAACCTATCTACGTCACAACAACATATCTACGTCACAACAACCTATCTACGTCACAACAACCTATCTACCTCACAACAACCTATCTACCTCACAACAACCTATCTACCTCACAACAACCTATCTACGTCACAACAACATATCTACGTCACAACAACCTATCTACCTCACAACAACCTATCTACCTCACAACAACCTATCTACCTCACAACAACCTATCTACGTCACAACAACATATCTACGTCACAACAACCTATCTACCTCACAACAACCTATCTACGTCACAACAACCTATCTACCTCACAACAACCTATCTACCTCACAACAACCTATCTACCTCACAACAACCTATCTACCTCACAACAACCTATCTACGTCACAACAACATATCTACGTCACAACAACCTATCTACGTCACAACAACCTATCTACCTCACAACAACCTATCTACCTCACAACAACCTATCTACCTCACAACAACCTATCTACCTCACAACAACCTATCTACGTCACAACAACCTATCTACAGCACAGCAACCTATCTACAGCACAACAACCTATCTACCTCACAACAACCTATCTACGTCACAACAACATATCTACGTCACAACAACCTATCTACGTCACAACAACCTATCTACCTCACAACAACCTATCTACGTCACAACAACCTATCTACCTCACAACAACCTATCTACGTCACAACAACCTATCTACCTCACAACAACCTATCTACGTCAGATCACAGCCGGTTTATATAACCTTCTGCATGGCTCCTCCTCTCACGGTGAAACGGTATAAAAGCCTGCAGTTCATTTGCATAAGATGTCATCCCACTGGACTTCAGTTCTACTCCTGCTGTAATCAGATTGTTATTGTACATCAGCTACTACAGGACGTCTCCCTCCACCTGCTACAGGACGTCTCCCTCCACCTGCTACAGGACGTCTCCCTCCACCTGCTACAGGACGTCTCCCTCCACCTGCTACAGGACGTCTCCCTCCACCTGCTACAGGACGTCTCCCTCCACCTGCTACAGGATGTCTCCCTCCACCTGCTACAGGACGTCTCCCTCCACCTGCAAGTGCATCTTTCCTGGAAGCAAGAACCTCCAAAGCAGCGCTGCATCGCTATTTAAATGTCCTACTGATGAAGGAAAAAGAGGTGGATTGATTTCATGAAGAGCTGAAGGAGACGTTAGGATTAACACCAACAGCCCCCTCTGCAGGGACCATTTCATGGCGGATTGTTTCACCAACTTCCACCGGAGCCGAATTGAGCTTCACCCTCCCGGCCGGTCATCTCCCGGTCGCACCGGCACCGTCCGCCGCCGCTGCCGGCCGAGTGTCCCAGAATGTCCGCCGCCGGTTCACCACTCAGAGTAAGTTCTGTGTGCTTGTTATAATTATACTAGATAACTTTTCCAGAGGTAACTGCTATATTTAGTCCGCGGTGCAAACCCCTAATGTGATTTTACTCGGCGTAGAATAACGGTATTTTGGTGAAATGGGAGCTAATGTGCTAATTAGCTTCTATTGAGCTCGTAGCAGAGTTCAGAGGAAAATGCTCCGATAACCGCGGATTGTTTTATGCGTCTCAATAAAGCTTCAATAAGGAACTATAATATATGTAACTCTGTATTTTACATGTCGGGGTGATGGTGAACATGGACCAGAGGAGATCTAGTCCTCACATTAATGAGGGTTGTTGTTTTTGTACTCCGGTGTAACGTTACAATCAGCGACCCTCTCAGTTACATGTACCGGTCCGGATAAACGAGCCCGACTACATGTGCAGGAGGCTGTGGAGGTGGAGGAGGAGGAGGGACATCAGTGGAAGAGAAAGACTGTCGGCTCGACCTCAGCAGGTTCAAAGTTTGAATTGACGTGATATAATGAATTGACGTGATGTGATGCAGCGTTGTGCATGTTGCAGTCGTTACAGAACTAAATCAACTCCTCCTCTCTTATTATCTCCACTATTGTAATGCAGGTGCGTTAGAAGTAGTTGGAGTCTCAGTGTCTGCTGTCTCTGGTGTCCAGTTTTACTCCTGTGTTACAGCTCAGGGGGACAAGCTTCATTTATATGCATCCATATGTTTCACTCATTGGACAAATTAATTCTGATTCTATTCTATTTTTACAAAGCAGGCTGCTCCAACCACCAGAGAGACAGAGTACCAGTGTGACATCATGCATAAAGTCACCGAGAGGTTGGATGTCAGACGGACCGCTTACTGGGGAAAAGAACTGCAGCCAGAGGACTGTCATACTGAACACCTTCCAGCGAGGGGGCGGAGCTTCAGCTCCTTCAGGACACGCCCCCCCAGTCTCAGAGCAGAGAAGACTGACGATTTTCTCATGATTTCAAACCCTAATTTAACAAACTTGTCTGTTTTTTTTTCTCCATTAAAATTTGGATGGGTAGTTAACAACCCATACTTATGTGGTGTGATGAACTCAAAACTAATTTTCATTTCTACTTTACAGCATCTTTAATAAAACAAAAATAATAATACTTTTGAAACGGTTGTCTTTTATTTTGTACTGAAGACTTTAAAAACGGATTGCGTGCTTACAGACTGAAACTCTGTTAAGATGTATCACAACAAAAGAAGGCAACTACTGGTGTGTGGGTTTGTTTCAGGTCTCTTCTCATTCCCTTCAACCCGCTGTTGAGACTGTGTGTGTGTATGTGTGTGTGCGTGTGTAGTAATTACAGCATTGTTCGCAGTCACGTCAGCCTTCAGACAATATGAGAACGGTTGATTCCTTTTGAGAAACCTCATCATTAAACAGCCAGAATACAGAAGTTTCCAAAAAGTGTAAGATAATGACTAGATATGGTTACAGTACAAGTGTTCTGCAAATGTCAATCTCCATTGCCCTTATGAATGAATATAAAGAAGTCATTATCATTACGTATACTCTGAATGAATAAATAGAAAATTGTCATCATTATCATCAGCACCCACATCATTGGTCTGTGGCACTGGCCATAATTCGGTGTCAGCATAGCATGACTGGATGACAAATAAGAGAGCCATTAAAGTACCGGGTGGCAGCCGGCACAAATGAGCATCTAAAAGCACTCGGCAGAGCAGCTCGGCAATATTAGCCATTAGCTGCAGGAGCTCTCTTGCCTGAACGCCACTCTGAGCACCTTTTGTAGAAAAATGACTGCAGACCAATTACAAGTGTTACAGTGAAACAGCAGAGATTGCAGATAACAGCATGGTACCAAGATAGAAAACAACCTTCATAGAACAAATTAAAATTAAACTCTGCTAAAACCCCCCAAAAAAGGGCAATTTGTAAAGAATTGGACTCTCTGGTTTTAATCTCACAGAATAAATAAGGGCTTTTGAACCTTTCCACCTTGGAGGTCCATGTACAGTTTGTTTTGGTTCGAAAAGTCTATAGAATAGTTAGTCTATTGGTGCAAATCCTTTTGTTCTGAACTGTTAGCTGGATGGCAGCAGTTATAACGGGGTCTGGCCGAGGTGTGTGAATCCCTGAGAATGCTGACAGTCTTTCACAGTCTAAAGCATTGAGGTGTTTGGGAACTCCAGCCTGTTGGTGACAAGCTCTCTGTTACTATTTTTTTTTCATGGGTTTTCACAGATTTATTTTTTATCTAACATAACTCTGGGCCAGATTTACGAAAAAAAATTACACATCACATAAACAACAGGATTTATGTGCGATCACAATGCTCAGAAAATAAGTGATTACATGGTACTCATCCAAACTGTTACAAGCAAAAGCCACTTAGGAAATTAAATGCAATCTTCAGATTTAATTGTATTATGATTGCAACTTTAGCCAAAAGACTTTCATGGGACCTGATGTTTCAGACGTAAAACACAAACTACCCGAGCAGCTCAGAGCGCAGCAGGTTGGCTGGAGAAGGTGCAGGTGTTGATACAGCTAATGTCTCATGACAATACTGAGTAAATTTACACACCAGAGGCGCAAACCACACAAACCACAATACATACTCTGTCAGGTTGCTGCTACTAAATAATCCGATGTTATTTAAGTTCATTGCTCTTCTTTTAAGGTACATTTTTACCCACACATCTGAAAAACAAATACAAAAGCCTTCATAATATAGCCCTCTGCGTATATCGCAAAAAGTTCTTCAGGCATATTTTTTCTGACAAAGAGGAAAAGAAAAACCTTTGGAAGAATACAAGTATTGAGTGAGAGACAACATATATATACTGTATATGTGTGTATATATAATAACTGTGTATATATAATAACTTTTAATTAATCATATTATTTGCACTAGTCACCATATGATGGAAAGTAAAAATGGAAATGAATCATAATTAATCGATAAAAGCTTTTATCCAGTGTTCCAGCATCATGAGCAAAGGGAGCAGTGGTTGGCAAGTAGAAGTCTATTAATCACACCGTGTAATTATGAGCATCAATATGGAGCAGCAGTATCCTCATACAAAAAAACAGGTAGATTAATCCAAAGTAAAATTTTTGGATAGGCAATTGTCCAACAATTTCAGAACAAGAAAACAGAGCATTGTGTTTGGGTGGTGGCCCATTGAGTGGGCAGGCACTTCTTAAGAGCACAGGAATGTGGGAAAGTAACTTGCCCAAAAAGAGACTTAAGAGCAGCTGATGTGAAGTAATGTGTCTGCGCTGACAGCAGCCAGAAGGTAACTCAAGAGTTGAATGGTTTCTAACCAATGCAGAGCCCTGTGGTCATTCTCGAAGCGAAATTCTGTACTCAGCAGATGGTACTAGAAAAGTACTCTGGTCTGTTTGATGGTTAGATCCTCCAGATGCCCCACTGAGCATGGTGTCTCCCTCAGGAGTGGTTTCCTGCTGACACCAGCCACTGGCCTTTTCTCTTCTCCCTCACCTTGCCGTCACATTCCACCAGTACCTCTGCCTGCGGCATCAGTCTGGGAGTTGAAGGGCACACTAAAGTTTAGTTGCATCTGCTATCGTCTTTATCTTTTTTTGATGACCTTCTTGGACCACCTTCACTCTTTATTCACTGTCTCCCCTAGGAGTGAAACACTGCTATAATATGGAGGCCAGTGTGGCCATGTCCTCTGGCACCGTTTGGTCTCGAAGGAGTTGACTGGTTAGAGGCAATCCTCTGTCAGTCCTTTCCTCCTGCTGGAAGCACAGCAGATTACACACTGGTTAGGTAATTTCCTCTTCTTTTCTAGGATAGTAACGGTTAGAACATGTCTTACATCCAATGTGGAGATAAAGCATAAGAATAGTAATTATAGTCGCAGGCGTGACAGTGTCAGGAGAAAGAGCTTTTCAGAGTTCTTTTGTACTTAGAAATGGAGACGTTTCAGGCATTGAAGACTTCTGGTCAGCAACAAAAACTGTTCAAAAATAGTCTTTTAAAACAGTTCAAAAATAACTGAAATAAAAACCTTTATCCCCCAGGAGATAACCACTGCTTTTCATGTCCACTGACAGCCTTTAAATTGGCAGCATTGATGTGGAACAACCGATTGTGCTAAGATTGTAGACGTGGTCAGTCAAGGAAGTGGCACCTTATTTAAAGTGAAAGATGGCGTAAATTGTATACGAGGCCAGGACATTAGCTGAAATTAAAAAAAAAAAAAAAAAAAAAAAATTCTGTTGTAGTGGTGTAGTCTCTCCTCTTTCTTAGTTTTCAATCCACTGCATGTGGCACAGCAATGTAACTAACACAGTGCATTGACTACAGCACTGGGCACCATGTTCCTGCCCATGTCCCATGGGGTTCAAACAATTGCCATACTGTCGCAAAGCTGCTGTGATAGCAGCAGATTCTCCGGGTGGGGTGAATTAGTGCTGTAGCCACAGTTTTCTGCTGTTTAATTGTTCTATGCAGTTGTTGCAGGTGATTTTTTTTGCAAGCCTGCAGTCTTGTGTAATGAAACTCACAGAAGTGAAACTACTTTTCTTCATATTGTTTCGTTGTGCTGTATTGGGGACTTAAAACACAGATTTAATCAAAGGTTAAGAGAAATTTGATGAGACCTTTGGTAAATGGGAAAATTTGTTAAGCAAAATAAAGGCCCCGCTTTGAGGAATTCCATACTGTCAGAGCCCTTTCTTTCATCAGCTCAGACAAGTTGGAAACAGGAAATATGTTTGTTTAGGATGATTTACACTGTGCTAATGTTCAGTTCTAATGCAGGCAGAAGTGTGCCCCTTCTTTGTAGCAAAGCAGAAAGTAAGACTGTAGAGGTTGGAGTGGTGATGCGTGTGTAGCGAGTGTTAGTTACAGCGATGAGCAAAAATAAACAACTGTAGTCAATGTGTTGGACAGGGGAGAAGTGGGCAGGTGTAAAGATCCAATGGTTCGTTTCAGGTTTCATAATTACAAAACATCTATCAGCATTCAAAAAACTAGATACACTGGTCTCAATGTTGTTTTTAACCAGTTGAACCTTTGATGAGCTATGAAACCAAAACGTGCTTTAAAACAGTAAGAGTACAGTATTATAAATATGAATTCATTCTTTGTCCCCTTGTTTCAGGTAATGGGTGTTGATGCAATGCCTGAAAATTGTGACAGCAGTTTTGATATATTGAGTGAGCCAATTTAAATACGTTACTTTCACTTTTTTTTTAAAAATTGGAATGTTGACCGAAGCATTTCATATGTTGGGATGTTATGTTTATTACTTCATTTTTTTTCTTAGTTTAAGTTGACATGTTAGACTTGAAGTTGCAGAAGTATGTAAAAGTAAATCCCTTCATGGCTGTAATGCAATATATCAGGTATTGATAGTCGAGAGAGAGTTGAGTTTTAGCCAGTTATGGGCCCAGAACTTTAGTAACACATTTATGTGAATTGTTTCCACATTTTTGTAAAGTGTTCCCTGTTTTTTTGGTACATAAAAACGGTTTACTTTTTGTTGTTGTTTGTTTGTTTGTCTGTTTGTTTTTAATACCTGGGACCCCTCTTGCCTAGCTTGGTCCATTACATCCATCAACAAAACAGTTTTCAATACCCTTCTGGCTTGTCCATGTGGTCGTTCGTGGACTGCAGTCAGGCAGAAATATTCTTTCAGGAGAGCAGTGGCTTTCTCTTTGCAGCCCTGCTGTTCACACACTAGTCTGAACATTACCTTTAGTCAACGTGAGAGAGGTCTTCAATTGCTTAAAATTTACCCTGCGGGGTCACAAAGGAACCCAGCCTGGCTCTTAGAGGGATCTGTGCTGGTTGACACCTCCTGGGAAGGGTAACAATAGTCTTGACTTTCCTCAGTCTGTCACTGTACATCGGTGGAGTCCAAACTCTTTACAAAAAAACTCACAAATGATTGTCATCCCAATGACTGGAAACACATTTTCCGCTAATGAATAAATGACCAAATATAATATTTTTGTCTCATTTGATCAACTGGGTTCTCCTTATCTAATTTGAGGACTTGTGTGACAATCAGCGATGTTTCAGGTCATATTCAGGCATAAATATAGAAAATTCTAAAAAAAAAAGCACCAATGTAGTTTTTATAGATGAGTATTCGTTGAGCAACAAAGTGACAGTGAGCTACAGATATGCATAGTTTCAAAATAAGCATTTGCATAAACCATTAAAAGGGTCATTGACCACAGATAACAAGAAATTGACCTGATGCTATCAGGAAATCAATTCACCCATTAGATTGTATAAGCTCTTCTTCCACAACAGAGTTAGGTCTACACATTACTGGCAGAGGCGGTTTGTTTGAGACCAGGCAGATTTCTGTATTTTCACACACAATTCCCTGATTTATGATATATTTCATTTAAACATTAACATAACTGTGCAAAACACATCACAGCAGAATGTGTCTTTGCCCATAATGTCATTTTCCTATAGGACAGAATGGAGAAATAACAGCGCTACTGTCTTTGCTGCTCAAAAGATATTGTCAATGACAAATGTGTCCTTGCTTTAAAATCTGAAAAGCTCCTCTGATTTATGCAAAATGACAAGTTACAGTAATGACAAGGGTGATACAAAGAATGTATACATGCATTGCACTGTATTATGAACAAATGCAATGTATATCATAATTTACATCTTCAATTTACCAAATATTAATAAGCAAAGGTTTGCATGAGAGTTAAAACCTTTTGTTGTCATTTTATGAACATCAAGACTGAACACACAATAAATGTGGCACAGTTGTATTAACATAATCGTCTTTAAATGGCAAGAACATGTTTTCATTCCCGACACTAGTGATGTGCGATACCACAGATTTCTGATCCGATCCAATACCAAGCAAAATAGGGGGTAGTATCTTCGATATCGATCCGATATGGATACTTTTGTACTGTGTACACAGCCCCTGAAAATACACTGTAGTAGAAGAGGAACTTACAGGTTACCAAGACTATCTGGTATATGTACAAGTTATGTTAAAATTAAATGAAATCTATAAATGCCATAGTAAATATCAGGCAATAAATGTTGAAATAATCTGTCAGCTGTCAGAACAAATGCGAGTGGGTCATTGAACATCACTGGCTGCTCAGGGGAAGGCCTACATTTAGAAGGTAAGGTTTGTTGCATTTATAGAATAAATAGCTAATTTAATATTACAATTTACAGAGTAATTAGCAATAAAACAGCTGTTTCAGCATCAAGACTTTGAAATATGTTGCCTTTTTATTGTGTCATTTATTTAGATACTCCATAGCCAAATGTATTTATTTAGCTAGCATTTATTTGATTGAATGGAATCCTGTGGTTTTAAGATTGCAGGGAATTCCCGTGATGTGAACATCGCCACATTTGAAGCCTAAAGAAACGGGCAGCCCACAGTGATTTACGACACACACTCTCTGTGCCTGGATGTTTCCTGCCACTGACCGGGCTCTGTGAGTGAATCTGTCTCGCCAGCAGCTTTTTTCTTCTGTTCTTCAGACCACCGCTGTATAATCTCATTATATTGGGATTAATTGTTGTTTAACTTTGTGGTGCTGCCACATCACCTCTCAGTCCTCCACACACATAACTGTTGTTGCTGTTTTCCAACTAATTTATGTCCCCATGTGACTGTTTGCACTCATCAACGGCGACTCTGCTCAGAGCAGAGCTGTAGTGCGCTTATACCTACGGCAGGCGGAAGGAAAAGTAGTTCTTGCGGGTTTTAGATTGATTTTGGTGATAGTAGAATTTATTTTCCTGTTAATAATAAAATACACATTTACTCCAAATGACGGACTTTAAATATCGATCTTTTAATAAGAAAATCGATACTAGAAGAAGAACATTTGGAATCTGAACTATCAATATATTCGGATTGAGCCGCACACCACTACTCTACACCACATTAAAATACATTACGTGTTAGTTGCTTTTTTATGAATTGCTGAAAATTAATGTTTACTAATTAAACATTTACAATTCAATTCTAGACAACTCAAATTAAATGACCTCTTCTCAACTGACAGATACCTGAAATTGCCTCCATTGTGTAAATGTCACAACAGTTAAAACACATTTTGACTTGTTTGTGATTTGGCACTAAATAAATAAAACTTAATTGAATTTCACTAAAATACAAAAAACGTAAACGCAAAAGCTGTTTTTTTGTTTGTTTGTAAACATGTTTATATAGCACTATCTACACTGCGTAGCACAATACAGCAAGAGAGTGAAACCCATTGAATGTACAGTTCAAAATATGCTTTGGGAAAATTGCTTTTCAGCCTGGGTCTTGTTATAATTCAATAGCTTTTCATTCACCATTTCCACAACAGGAATTCAAGAAATGAGATTCAACACAATGTTTGCTGAGAAAAGCAGCAGGCACCTTCTAAAACTGAAATAATGCAAAAAAGTCAAAGGTTTTTTTGAACAAAGTCTTGTCATTATAGAATTTGAGAAAACTAAGTGCAGACATTTCCCCTTGATGGTCGACCATATTGAAATAGAGGACACAGAGCTTAATAACAACAATGGAGCCTAAAAAAACAGCATACCTCAATGCTCTACACAACTGAGGATGGAAGCTTTCACTGAGAGTGGGACTTGTTAATGACGGAACAGACATGTCCACAGCGGATCCATGGATGTGTAACTGTAACAAATCTTCAGCTCTGTTTAACACTGGCACACTGGAGACAGTGTTTCACCTCACCAATACAAACTGGAGAAAAAGATTGAGGCCATCTGAGCCAAACAGTGATAACCACTCTTCACCAAGAAATCAAAACCTTTAAGGGCATTTTAATTTCATTTTAATGCTGTTGAAATGAAATCATGCTATATCCGACATGATAAGAAATAAATGTTTGTTATTACTTAAGATGTAGATTCGTGTTGAATAACCAAACAGCTAGCATGGTCAGCAAGTTGATTTACCTCAAAGTATATCACCATACAATTACAATCAGCTGAGCTGGACAAATATCTGTGGAACTAAACTTTGCTTTTTTAAGTGTTCATGATGTACTAACACACAGTTCCAAGAATAAATTACAGTTAGATAGATATAAAGAAATAGAAAGGATGTGAAGGTTGGTTCATCAAACTCACAGTAAAACACTTTCAAGTCATCAGCCAGTCAATACTTTCCAATAGTTTGTGATGTACTGCAGGTCTGGTTTATGTTAAATTAAAAAAAAGACAAACCAGGGAGTGCTTGGAGAGCCTCAAAGCTACCTTGGGGACAGAGATATAGGCTTCCTTTAATATGGTGGAGCAGTGGGCTATTGTGACGACTGGTGTGTGAATTCATATCTCCAATCGCAGATGTTTCTATTCTTCAATCAATTTTCACAAAACAAGTCTATATCTAAACCCAATAATTTGGTGTAAATGTCTATTTCGTTTTCAAAATTAATTCAGATCTGTTTTGGCTTTAGTTTGTCTGTTGATATTCAAACAACAATGGAATGCCATTTCAGTGAAATTGTTACAAATTATATGCCAGCTAAATATATAAATATGGTTATGAAGTTCGTAATGACATAAATAAATGCTACAAAAAGTAGCTGTGGTACATAAGATCAGGGCAGCAACTTGAGTTCAGTTTAAGTTCTGATTTGTGTCCCTGGAATCATCTCACATCAATACAAATACATATTTCTCAGTTTATTGTTAGTTAAGTCTGACTGTTTTATTGTAATTACTTAGTACATTTTAATATTCATTTTTAATTATTTACTCTATAAGCAACAAACTTTACCTGCTAAATGTGCCTATGAGCAGCAATGATGTTCACCGTCCCAGTCTCATGTTCTGACTGACAGCTGACAGATTATTTCAAAATAGAGGTATTGACTCATTTATATATTTATTATGGTATTGATTTATTTAATTTAATTTTAACAGTGTTCTATATAAAACAGACAGCTTCTGCAGCTTTTCAGTTCCTCCCCTCTTCTACGGTAGCTACAGTGTATTTTGGGAGGCTGCCTAGACAACATTTTTTTTAACTTTTCAGATTACATTGTTTTGTAAAAAAAAAATCAGTATTATCTCAGTATCGGCAATACCGTGATACCACAATTTTACTTGGTACAGATCAGAAATTAAATTAGTGGTCTCACAAATTACCAGTTTAAATCTCTGGTGGGATACTTAATGTGTTGTTGAAAGCCCCAGGATGAGTATTTTTTGAACCACCAAAAGTACAGGAACTTTCCAAACTAATATTCAGGAAGTTTCCCACTGCACTGTAATTTGCATTTCCACATCAGGGCCAAAGCCCTGGGAAAACTAAGCCAACGAAACCACAGATTTTTCAAAACCTGGACAGTCAAAAATTGCATCTGAATTATGTCTTCTGAAAAAATGACCATAATTAGGTGGAGCTGAATTTTTGAGGGCAACACGACTGCTATCTGTGGCACCGCCAACAAAACAAACAGCTAACCATATTTACTATTGTCTGGGTTTACTTTGTTGATTTATTGAAGTTGAAATTTATTTGGAAAGCTTTGGGGGGCTCACTGCTTTTCCAAAAATACAATATTCTGCCAGAGCTGCAACTATGGTAGTAAATGTAAAATTGTTATTATCCATCTAAATGGCAACAATTATGTTAACAAGACCCATGTTGAAACTAAATTTCACAAAACATAGTTAACAAATTCCACATGAAATAAAGTTGCTCTTCAAAGACATTAGCTGTTGTCTTTGCTCACATTTGTTTTGTCTATTTAATCATGACATCATGAGCCACAAACTCAATCTCTGGCATTTTTTTACCCCCTAAGATTTTGTTGTGCAGTATCCTGAACAATTTATGGCATTAATTCATAAAGTTGTCTTATTTTCACCTCAAGCAGCATGCTGGCATCAGAATATTTACATCAAAGTGTGTATGCCATATTTAGCAGGCAGCAGTATGTGCAGGTCTTGTACATAAGCAACACATGAGCATGCTGTTTTAAATGATGTCATCCCATTTGACATGCATCATAATTACTAGATGGGAATATGTAAGTGTGGGCATTAACCGCAATCTGCACCAGCTTGAAAAGCTCCCACTGGGCAAACTAATAGTCAGAAAAGTTGTCACCTCTCCACCAGACCAACGCACATTGCAATATATTATGCAAAGGCTGTTTTGTCAGCTTTAAAGGTGAAGAAGATATTGGCCTGCTGTTCCCACCAGTCATTTAACTCCTGTATGACTCGTGCCATATGCCCTTTAAAGCTTGAGCGGTCGTTTAGCATGCACCCTAAATATTACTCACCCTGGCTTCACTCAGTCACCATCTGTCTATGTGGAAAGGGACTGGCTCAGTTTCACCTGACTTTGGATAGCAAAAGTTTTGTGATTGATAGTTTAAGCAGTAATCCAAACACCCTTCAATGTCAGCAAAGGAATTCATTAAATAAACATTAAATCTTTTAATTTGTTTGCCAGAAAGCTTACAGACATAAAGGGATGCAAATTAGTTAAGGACATGAAATAAACTATATTTTGTGTTTAGGTTATTTCCATAACTAAGCTAATGAATTTCATATGGCAAACAAATGAAAATATTGCACAGACACAGTAAGGGACAATTATATAAATTTCAGTGAGTGAACCAAAATGAAAAACAAGGAATCAGGAGAAGTGCCTCAACTGTATGGTTAAGTGCTTCATTTTTATTTTTGTGGTGTTCAGAGGTTCTCATTGTATTAAGTATTTTCTCATTAACATAAATTGGGTAGACAAACTAATGAAACATTAAAGATTAACTGTCAACTAAGTGAAGGTTTTGTGACGAATAGCCGAGGTATTGGCAGTATTATCAGTTGCTGAACTGTTTGGAGGAAATTTTTTATTCACTAAGAGTTTAAAAGAAAATATAAATCAGGGCTATTTAACTTCAACAGCAAAAGGATCAGGAAGGAAGATAATTGGGACTCCAGTATCACACAGAATATTTTGTCAATGAATGGCAACAAATAATTCTTAAAATATTCATCTTAACAGTACATGAAATGAGCTAGTCACACGCATCCTTTTTTTTTTTTTTTTCCTTAAATGGTATCAATTTCAGACAGCAAAATGCAAGATGAACAGAATAAACCAGCATGTGGATGTAAAGGATACTATCAAAATAGATTAACAAACTAACAGATTATAAATACTCCGGCTGGTTGAATTTTCATAAAACCGATTTTTAGTCCTTACATTTTCCCTAAGATGGCATTACATGCTGCATTTGATGCAACAGTTAGTTGCTCATAATCATCAGGATCTTCATTTGAATGCAGTTCATCATTGTGGTAACATGGAAGTTGAAAACATCCCAGGTCTTGCGGGGGCTGTCGATGTCACCCATCAAGCATGTTTAGGATGCCCTGCATTGGTGTATGTGACTTTTTCCAAATTCCTGCCAATGTCCAGCAACTTGGAACAGCCATTAAAGAGGAGTGGACCACTGTTCCACAGGCCACAACTTCTCTGTGTGGAGGACATGTGTCGCACTAAATGAAGGCAAACGGTGGTCAAACCAGATACTGACTAGTTTTCTTCCTGAGATACTCATACAACCTCTCATTGATCATGAAACAACGTGACCCTGTTTTTATGCCAGTCATATAAAAAAAGTCCACAGCCCCGACCTTCAAGACAGGAAGATTACTGAGTCCTTTAAAATGTATATGATCTGGAATCTTTCTTCAATGCTGTACACCATTTACTGTAAATCCTTGTGTCTGTTGCACTGCAGCCTCTCAAAAGTCTACCTGTCTCAGCTTTTAAACATTAGGAATGGTGACTTTAAAAGATGCTTTGCTTACTAACGCACACTCTAGTCTTTTTAAATATTATTAAAAAAAAAAATATTTGTTCTTCCTTAAAACCAAACCTATACAAGTTTGGTTGGTAGTACAGTAGCTGTGACACAGAATTAAATGTCAATGGAATGTTGGTACCTAAAAATTCCTACTAATCTAAAGAATCAGTCCATATCACTGAACTAATGAGCTAATAGCTAACACTCTTCTTTCTGTCTCAAAAGAACACTTACATTTTGTTTTTATATCAGCTATTGTACATTTCCAGAACATACAGACAAATGCAACCCAGATATAGCTCATGTTTAAAGTTGTTGTGTGAGTTGTATGAGTGAGACTCATTTCCTCAGCCCTTTTCTAGAAGAAAGGTAGAGCAGTTGTATACATTTTTAAATGCAAAATCTTATTCCTGTACCCATAATCCTTTTTATATGAGAAGCAGGCCATATCTGTTATTAAAACACGACCAGCCAACATTTTCCGAGGTTGCAGGATGTGGTACATGCAATAAAGAGGCTGCCTGGCACTACTTTGATTGAAATGGGTGAAACATTGTTGCGCTTCATTTCTTTTGCATTTTAGAACACATTCAATAACATCAGTTACACAAACTTCTGGTAATAGATAGATAGATAGATAGATAGATAGATAGATAGATAGATAGATAGATAGATAGATAGATAGATAGATAGATAGATAGATAGATAGATAGATAGATAGATAGATAGATAGATAGATAGATAGATAGATAGATAGATACTTTATTAATCCCCAAGGGGAAATTATTTTGCTACAGTAGCATTTATAGATACAGGAAATAAATAAAATAACAGTAAAACAATATTAAATATAAAAATGCACAGTATATACAATAAAACAGAATAATTAAATTCAAACTAACTAAACAATAGTGCGAAGTTTTTTTTTTAATTTTTATTTTTTATATTTAAACAACTACGAAAAACAGACAACAGACAACAGTGTTATTGTTGTGTGATGTGAGCTGTTGTCTTCCTCCTGAAGTTGACCACCATCTCTCTGGTCTTGGCCACGTTCAGGAGCAGGTGATTTCTTCCCGCCCACTCCACAAAGTCCTCCACTACTGCCCTGTACTCATCCTCCCGTCCATCCCTTATACACCAACCACTGCAGAGTCATCAGAGAACTTCTGCAGATGTCTTGACTCTGAGTTGTACTGGAAGTCAGTGGTGTATAAGGTGAACAGGAAGGGGGACAGAACAGTTCCCTGAGGAGCTCCAATACCACTGACCACCGTATCAGACAGCACACTGCCCAGACGGACAAACTGTGGTCTGCCTGGCAGGTAGTCAGTGATCCAGGAGACGGTGGACACGTCCACCCCCACCACCTGCAGCTTCTCACTCAGCAGCAGTGGTTGGATGGTGTTAAATGCACTGGAGAAATCAAAGAAAGTGATTCTCACAGAGCCACCGGTTCCATCCAGGTGAGACTGAGCTCGTTGCAGCAGGTAGATGATGGCATCGTCCACTCCCACATGAGGCTGGTACGCAAATTGCAGCGGGTCCAGTGAAGATTTCACCAGCGGCCTGAGGTGTGCCAAGACCAGCCTCTCCAGCACCTTCATCACATGAGATGTGAGGGCAACCGGTCGGTAGTCGTTGAGGCCAGATGGAGTCGTCTTCTTGGGGACAGGAACCAGGCAGGACGTCTTCCACAGCACCGGGACCTCCTCCTGCTTCAGGCTCAGGTTGAAGAGGTGTTGTAGGACCTCAGCCAGCTGGACGGCGCAGGTCTTCAGGACCCCGGGGCTGATGCCGTCAGGTCTTCAGGACCACGGGGCTGATGCCGTCAGGTCCTGCAGCCTTGCGCTGGTGGAGTCTCTCCAGCTGTCTCCTAACCTGGCCAGTCGTCACAGAGAGGGGGGTGGGGGGGTCAAGGTGTCGATGGAGGAAGAGCCTTTTGAGATTGAGGGCCCTATGCAGTTCACCGGGGGGGGCAGAGGGGGGAGGGGGGATGTAGTAGATGGGGGAGGGGGGGAGGGGGGAGGCAGCAAATGTGTTTGGGAGGTGTAAGGTGTGGAGGAGACAGATGAGGGTGGTGAACTAAACCTGTTGAAGAAACAGTTTAGCTCATTGTTCCTCTCCAGGTTCCCCCTGGTTGTTCCTCTCCAGGTTCCCCCTGGTTGTCTCTCTCTCTCCCCTTGAACCCAGTAATCTCCTTCATACCGGTCCACACCTCCCTCACGTTGTTCTGCTGGAGTTTTGCCTCCAGCTTCCTCCTGTAGGAGTCCTTGCACTCGCTCATCTTCTCCTTCAAGTGGCGCTGCACTCTCCTGAGCTGGTCCCTGTCCCCAGATCTGAAGGCTGCTTTCTTCTTATTAAGAAGAACTTTCAGGTCACTGGTAACTTTCAGGTTACATGTATACAAGTGGATCCAAACATTGTCATACAAATTCTTGAAGGCAAAAAGTTTCCCAAGTAAATCAACAATACATTTCTCGCCACTAAACTCAGATTGAAAGTCTTCAAGTGTCCAAAAAATGTCACAGAAAGTGCATTTGCGCCCAAAACTATTCATTCAACAGGTTTGTTGCCCATTTGTGTTTGCATGTGCAAAGGACAGAGAAAAGGATCCAGAGGCTTTTCTGTGCTGAACAATCTGGAATTGTTAAGAATGACTAAGTCAGTGTGTTCAGCAAACGTGTCAGCAGGCAGCAGATGGAAGAGGCAATGTTGTAGGCTGGAGTTCTTGAGAGTGTCCAAGGGGGTTTTCAGATCATCACTGAGCATTACACACAACACAGACTAAAACAACCTTTGAACAATCTCTTCACCTGTTGTGTGTCCCTCCAGTGGAATAAGCCCCAAAAGTTCTTCCCAAAAGAGTATTTCCTAAAAAAGAAACTGACATTTCCTGCACATTCCCTCTGTATTTATCCAAGCCCTCAGGAAAACCGGCAACAAACTTGACATTATTTGATTTGTTGTGCCTCTTTATGTTGTATTCTTTCATGACAGCAATGTGTTAGCTGCACAACAAACAGATCGGTTTATCACTTGTTGCAGCCGGCAAAGCAAATAAATACCTGTCTATTTGCTCTGGAACTGCAGAATTTTACAATCAACTTTATGTCTCTTTGGCTTCAAAATAAACATTTTGAAGCTTGTAGTGAAGCTAACATTAATTTATTTTTGGCAGGTCCAAAGTACGCGCCGTTGCATCGATCTCACCACATGTTCCCAGTCCCAGTCCCAAAGTCCTGTTGTCAAAGTTACCAACAAAAATCATCAAGATCCACACTTCTTCTTGCTTACATCCGTATTTCTATGGTTAAAATGTCTTAAAGTAGATCAGAGATTTATACCTTGGTTTTATTAATCGTAACACTCACATGGCTGGCATCCTCGAGCAGGCCAGAGACAAATTCAAATGGGTTGTTTCTGACCCACAGGCTGCTTGATGAGCAGGCCTCATATAAAATCACCACATCAGTGCTACATGGCGATGATCAGTTCACTTTCATCAAGCTGATGGAAGTGTTGCCTGTGCTGGTTTGAAATAGTCCAGCAGAAAAAAACTGTATGAAAAGCTGAAGCTAGAGATGTGAAAGTGTTGCTACAACATCACATTACATCTGAACTTGTGTCTCAATGTTTAGATGGGTTTTTATACTGCTGACCCCAATTGCTGCTTTGCTTTTGCCCCAGAAGGATTTGCCGTGGCCTCACCTGGCCCTCGCAGCACTTAGTGAGCAAACTGGTGGCCGAATGCAGTGACAAATCTATGGCACTTGACCACAGGGTGCACTTTCTCTCTGAGCTCCTCAGATTCTCTCTCTGCTGTGTCTCCATCCACTGTCCTCTTCCTGCAGTGCAAACTAGGGAAAGTAAACCAACAACTGCATTCCCCACTGAACATGTGGTCATATTTTCCTGATATTTCATATCTACAAATAAGACTGAGTTAATTAGAAACCCTAAAAAAGGACAAACTAGAGTTCAGACCAGCGGTCTTCTAGGTTTTCCTGCAGTTCCTTTAGAACTGCCTTACTTGTGTTTCATAGAAACTCCAAAATGGGAGGAAGAGTCCTGTGGAACCCGGTTTGGGTTCTGGAGGCAAGTCCCTGTTCTGATTTTAAGGTAAGGCTTCGACCTTTCCTTTTTGATAAAGCATAGAGTTAGGGCCAGCTCAGATGATCCCATACTTCAGTATGGGAAGAGCATACTCTTACAGGCCTCCTCTAGAAAAGTATGCAGTGCACCTGTCGGTAGTCAATCAATCAACATGGCAACACATGCCCAGGCTGGCCCGCTGAAAAAACTGCTGCAGCACTTGACAGACAGACTCAGCAGCTTGACCAGTTAAGGACTAAACTCCGAGTAAACTGTCCCTGTTGTTTGTGTAGATGACTTCAAGTGAGTAAATTGTACCAGTTCATGTTGTGGAATTGTTGTGATGTTTTATTATTTTGATGAGAGGTGTATTTATGTTTGTCTAGTTACCTCTGTTGTTCTTTTCTAAGACTTCCATTGCATTTTGATGACCTTAATATTATCATTATTATGCATAGTGGTTGCTATGTATTTGTTTATCCAGCTGGTAACGATAATTACTTTTTTCACACACACACACACACACACACACACACACACACACACACACACACACACACACACAGACTCCTCGTGTTGGACTTAAGGACTGTAAGCCAATGTGCCTGTGTACCTGATGCCTCCAACTTCAGTAATGTTCTGATGCAGAAAGTCCAGTCTCTGTGTCCTGACCCAACGTTCCATATTGGTTAAGACTCCTGAGCCAGCTAAATACACTACACAGAGGCTTCTGGAAGACCTCGCATGAAGCACTGTGCACCTCGCCTTTTCTCCTCTTTCTCTTCCATTCTCCATGCATTCACACCACCGCACGTCATGAACTTTGTGCCTTCTCTCTCCCGTAGTTTGCGGTTTCCTCACTGTCCACCTTCTCCCTGTACCTTTCTACAGATATCTCTGGTTCCAGAGCTGCATGTTCCTCATGTTGAGTGTTGAGTTTCAACCCTACAATACACTGGTGAATAAAAGCAGATTTTCTGTGAAAGAGAAAAAGTCAGAACAGAGAGTGAGGATCATCTTACTCTGTTGTACTTATTCAATTAGTGCTGTGGAAATGACACTGAATTTATCATGTAAGTTATTAGAATAGAGGAAATTCCACTCCTACTCATAATCTTTTACTCTGCCATCACTAAGAGCTTCACTTCTGATATTACTTTATGTCTATCTATCTATCTATCTATCTATCTATCTATCTATCTATCTATCTATCTATCTATCTATCTATCTATCTATCTATCTATCGATATACAGTATATATATATATATATATATATATACAGTATATCTATAGATGTACAGTATATCTATCGATCTATCTATCGATCTATCTATCTATCTATCTATCTATCTATCTATCTATCTATCTATCTATCTATCTATCTATCTATCTATCGATATACAGTATATATATATATATATATATATATATATATATATATATATATACATATACAGTATATCTATAGATGTACAGTATATCTATCGATCTATCTATCTATCTATCTATCTATCTATCTATCTATCTATCTATCTATCTATCTATCGATATACAGTATATATATATATACATATACAGTATATCTATAGATGTACAGTATATCGATAGATAGATAGGTAGATAGATAGATAGATAGATAGATAGATAGATAGATAGATAGATAGATGGATGGATAGATAGATAGATAGACACAGAAAGTATAGCACTTTCTGTGTGTAAAGTAATTCATATCCCAAACAACACAAAATCAAAATCAAAAGAAAAAAAAAAAGAAAAGAAAAGAAAATATAAATAATGTTCAAGACTGATCTGTGGTCTGAGGTCATGTGTGTGCATCATCACTGTCCTGTTTCTGTTCCAGGGAGAATTGTGTGCCTATCTTCGACCTGACAGTCCCACAGCTCATTGTTAATTAATGCTGACATGCTACAGGGGAAGATTCAAGCAATTATTACATTCCCTGGTGCAAACAATTTCATAATACACCACTGACCGTCATTGTTGGCAACACCTCTAATTGTGATATGAAATCATCACCCCTGGATGACATGGAGAATAGGCTTTCCTAAGACAATTGTGACTCTGTAAGCTGTATAATTAAAAGACTGCTGACATTTGATAAGAAGCTAGCTAGTGAAAATAGAGGGAGTACATGAGGGATACTTACTGCCCCTGTGAGCAGCAAAGAGATGAAAGCTACTGTACACACACATTCATTAACAAGCCTTGACAAGTACACCCCCCATTTTGAACAAACACGAATGATATGATTACATCACATTCAGAACGTTAACTATGAAGTATTTCATTTAAACTCATCATCAAAAATCAGACACAACCATTTTAATAGGAGTTACCATTTATAGCCTACTATTTAAAAACACTCAAAAATCGAATATTTTTAGTCACCATGATAATTCATAATAATTATTAAACATAACAAGTGTTTTCATTTTTCTGTTTGAGTATGCTGCATGAACCTGAACTAAACACAATTTGTCACTTGAATGACTTTATTTTTATATTTCATAATATATTTTTATGATTTGATTCATTTTTAGTACAGATTTATAGTTACACTGTTAAACTGCACCACATACATTTTGAGATCTGCCTCAATATGGAATGAAAACATTTTTAGCAAGGGATGCCGCTAGTGTTAATATTAGGTAGCTATCATTTCTGTTATCAGACATTAAAAACCAGACAGCTAAATGTAATATTCACCAGCAGTAAAGTTTGACTGAACATCAGAGAGTAAATTAAGAAAAAAAATGGAAGGAATTTTACTGAATAGTTGTGGACATGATTGTGTGTAAGAATGACCTCTCAGACAACAAACCATTTCCCAGTTTGTACGTCATTATTTGCAAGCATTGCGACATTGGCAACCTACTATCAGGAGCACCTCACATCAGATGCAAAAGGCCTAGTTTTATAATTACCTTAACAGCCAGGGGGCAATATTCCTTACAAGTGTCATTAGTGAAACCTCTAAAAAGCACCGACTGTATTCTGTATCATTCAATTCAACATCACAGCCCCAACAGTCTGTAAACTTTAAACAGGGGATAAGGCTCTGAGCAGGGAAAAGGCTAGTGCAGATTCTGTATGATCTGTAGCCACTTAGAATTGCCACCTCCAGCCGGCCACCAGCCAGCTACCAGCTATTATCTGTTGTCTTATTTATCACATTTTTATTTACTGAAGCGATTGAATACAGTTCCTTCAAACAGCATTTATGCTTTTAGGCAGGAAAACTGAAAATTCCCTGTAATAATCAGCACATCGTTCACCACAAACTTTTGTATCTATGCTTGGACATTGTTCAAAACACCTAGGTTCAAACCATAGATTTTTTTCCAGGACAATGATCCATGTGAATGGTGTGCCCGGGGCAAGAGAGGGTTATTTCACTGCGCCACCTTGTGGATAGAAAAAGCATTGCAACACAGGGACCTTGGGGGCAGTGACAGTCGGGCGAGGTTCACAACTTCATCGCAGGCGGATCTCATTACAGCCAAGGACCCAGCGGGGATCTGCCACATATCAGTCACGGACCAGCCGGCAATTCTAGAGGGCTTCTACTGTAATAATGTAGAAACTCATGTATTTTTACATATATTGTACGATTAGACTGATGGGCAAGTACAATTACTGTTAGCTCTATTTTTAGACCCCTTCACTTGTGTATGAGCCACTTCTTTCTGTTTAACCGGCATGAGGTTTGTTTTGATGGTGAGAGGAGAGGTTGAGGAGCCTTGCTGGGAGTAAATAAAGAATCATTTTTGGTGATGAAGCAAATTTTGTTAAAAAGGCTTTGTTTGATCTGTAATGCATTTAACAGAGGTTCTATTGAGTTCTTTTAATTACGGAGCAATTGCATGGAGGGAATGATATATCTCTCGGATTAGCTGTACTTGTGCAGTGTACCTATCCAAAAGTGGTCTGCATTGTTACACCTTCCCCAACAATGGACCGCTAAGACACCAAGGGACATTTTGCAGGTCCCGATTGGTCATATTTCCAGTAATGCTAAAATTATGTTGAAAACCCTCTGGTGAAATTATTTTAATTTCAAACAGGACCTGAAACAGCGGTCTACCCCCTGCTTAGTGTAGACTCACAATTCACTGATAGAAATGATCCACTGAAGTAGAAATGTGTGTGTGTGTGTGTGTGTGTGTGTGTGTGTGTGTGTGTGTGTGTGTGTGTGTGTGTGTGTGTGTGTCTGTCTGTCTGTCTGTCTGTCTGTCTTACTCACCATCAGATGCCGAAAGAGAACAGCACCGTTAGACTGCTTCACCTTTAACATTAGTAACTGAGCCATTATTATGCATTTACAGTAAAATACAGAATTCACAGAACCACTGCTCACAGTGTATATTTTACAGCTCCATAGAATGTAATTTTATAATAATTTCCATCTCAGCAGCAACAATGCAGACAGACCAGTAGGGCATAACCACCATACAACAAACTAAACAGCACACACAATCCAACACAATCCATCTCAACATCTAGTCATGTTTACTGGGCAAACAGATAATAATCTTTCCAACACTGGGAACACATAAGCATTGGAATTTCTCAGTTTGCAAATGATTTACTAAATACATGCAGTTTCTGTGTGGGATCAGCACAATGTTAAGAGGATGGTACTCTATGTCCAATGCATACAGTACATACAGTAAGATAACTGTAAAATAACTCAAATAAATAACTTTAAATAATAAATCAAAACACTACCTGTTCACACCTTTCTCTGAATTCCCCTGTTAGACAGGAACCCTTGTCAAAGCCAGTTAGCTTCAACGCTCTCTTCAGTGCCCCCTTGTATACGAGTACATGTAAAACTGAGTTCCTATTAATTAAAACCAAGGTCTGCATCATACAAATGCAGCTCTCAACATCGTTAGCAATTTTAAGCTACAAATAAGTGAAATTAGAGGTTTATAAGTTCTTCTATTGTCATAAAAAGTTGTCCTTCATCGCTTTTACGTTTACTACAACAACACTTTTTAGGTAAGAGCTGTGGCAACCAGGAAATCTAAAAGTGAAAACATTTTAGCTTCATAGGGTCACTGCCAAACAAACAAACAAAAAAACATGCATCCATTTTCTGTTGCTTATCCGAGGTCTGGTCACAGTGGCAGCAGGTTGAGAAAGTTAGCCGAGACGTTTCTGAAACACCTCCCATGCCAGTCATATTAGTGAAATCTCTATTTTCCAACTAAGATATATGCACAGACCAAAGGCCTCATTTATAACCATTACATGTGCACAAAATGGGGCCTGGAATTTGCATATACCACTCAAAAAAACACACAAAAATTATGATTAATAGGAAAGAACTTGATGGAAAATCTGCATAACTGGAAGCAAACTCTGACCCAGGCGTACGCACGTTTTCAAAACAGGGGACATTTACTAATTGTAGACATTAAATATGCATACCATCATTATAATTATAACAATGCCTGTACACGAGTGGTGTAATTTGTGCCAGTGAGTAATAACTATTCCATAAGCAACATGGCTAATTGTATATATGCACCCACCGTTATAATTTGCTTTGCATTGACCATTTATGGTTGTATGTGGGTGTGTCTAAAGCGTAATATTAGGCTGATCTACTTGTGCACATTTCCTGAGTTGTTTGGCCACAGTGAGAGTAGACATGTTTGGTGGAGACCAAAGACAAGAACCTCATACTAACTGTGAACTGTTGTGGGCAGCTTATGCACCTAGAACAGGATCCGTGAAATCCCACATTGGAACCAGAACCTACTTTGACAATATCAAAATCTATAGATACATTTTGTAATACAGTATTTGACTTTATCTGTTTTGTCATTCTTTTATTTTCCAATTAAGTTTCTCATCAATTTCTTATTTGCCTATTTTGGGCACATTTTAAACTAAAGAAAAAAAAAGAAAGATAGTGAGAGAAATTAATCACGCAGGTCATACAGTGATGCCTGAAGCATGTTGAGTTTTGTGCACCTCACATGAGCTAACCTCAGCAACAAGGAAATAACTGGTCAAATATCAATAAGACAATTACATTTGTTGAATTTCTTCAAAACAGTCATTTTGTCCCTTTGCAGATCAAGGTCGTGTTCTTTAATTTTGGACTGTGCTGTTTGTTGTGTAGATGCTGCACTGTGATAGTTCTGAAATGGACCGGAAGAGAACAATAGACAGCTAGACAGAAATCATCACTTCTTTTGGTTCCTTGGTCTGCTGGCAAATATAACCATTTAGTCTTATTGCAGCAATCCAGAGACAGAAGGGAACCAGCATGGAAGTGAAGGGACAGTCGATGAGAGAGCTGCAAACCTGAAACACCTGTTTCTCTGCGCCTCCTCCTGCTCATTTTGACTGATGATGATAAATGCTCCAATTACTGAATGTACTGTAAATAATTAATGCTTTGTTTGTGATGACAGTTTAACAGGTAGCACCGAGATGTTGTTCAATGTGCTCCAGGCATGTCTTCAATGGCTTTTTCTCTCCGTCTGACCCACTTGAACAGCACCGTCTCTCTGTTTCAGGACCTCCTGATTTAAAAAACAATTTTACTTGGAAGAGTGGTCAAAACTCCAACAAGCAATTATGCACAATGTTGAATGTCTAATTTCTAGTTCAGTGGAACTGCAGTAAAAGCCAAAACATAGTCAACCTCTTTTGTTTTATTCAATCCAGAAGTGTTTTGAATTAACAATTAAATTGTGACACCAACAATTGGAATAGAATTGTAAGATTGACAAAGATTTCCAACCCAGCTAATGTTATGTCACCATGAAGACTACAGTCTTGCAGCAGGAAACAAACTAGCACCCTGTTAATCAATACAAATAAGTTAATAGTGTGCTTCTACAAACAATTATTTTTTTTATTTTTTAACCCAGCAGCAAATTAAATAATTAAAACCAGCTCCAATATTACCAGCTACAAAATTAAAGTTGTGAACACTTTCATGCATTACTAATTAAGTACACTTTGATGTTAATACTTTTGTACTTTAACTTCCTTTTGTAATTTACACTATAAATAAAAGAAAAAAAGATCAAGAACTTCAAAATTTACCGTTTGAAGAGTGTTATTTCAGTCAGAATAGATGAATATAGCTATTACATGCAGCAAGAAGAAAGAGAAGGGGTTCTTTGACTGCAGAAACTGGAAGACAAGTGTTTAATTATTTTGTGTGCAGTAGTTTAATTTTTATTTCTTATATTTTATTTTAAACACACACTTACACCAGTGTTCATGATAAAAAAAAAATATTGACTTAAAGAAAACATAACTAAATGATGTCGTTTCAGGGTCCTCCTGGGTCTGGACTTCTCTTGTAGGTCGAGCTACTAAGAAAAGAGCCGTGCTTTTGAGAAATGGGGGGGGGGGGGGGGGTAGACATTTAACATCTAACTCATAAGTAAAAATCTGTTCAACAGTTTCCTTTAAAATAAGTACTAATAAATTAATAAATATTTGTTTCAAAATGAATGCATTTTCTTTTTTTCCCTATTTGTAATATTAAGGTTTTATTTAGCATCCTTCCTGAAGTCTCTAAATTAACTAACACAGTTTATCAACACAGTTCGTCTGTGGTGGACTATGGGCACTAAACAAAAATCGGTACGTTTATTTTGGACAAAATCATTTTTTTGGGTAAATCTTTCTCATTGGCGAGACAAAGTAAACAAGTTTCAACAGAACTGTACAGTGGGTACTGCTGGTCTCTCTTCCATTTTAGTTTAGAAAGAAACCATGCTATGGCACATAACGTGAAACAAGTCATTGTACAACATAAACGATGAATCAAATTACAGATTACAGGCTACAACTGCCACAAGCATTCAATGGTGAACATGCACTGCAGACAGAATCAGAAGAGGCTCTGAAAAAGGGGCATGCAATGAATATCACAAAGCTTTTCTAAGTGCAGACACTTTGGACCTGAATTATTATATTTAAGATAATATAGTGTTATTGTGTCACGTACTATAGTCTTAGTGTATCATTCTCAATGCAACAATCTGTGTCCTTATCAACTGCTGGCACAAAGCATGACAATCTCAAGAAATTCAGTGTGACAGTGAAGTGTGAAATTCCCAAGACTGTGTTGCATCAGCCTGATAATTCTACCTGATGATAATTAATAACGATTCACCAGCGAGGCATTCATGCACACCATCTCAGCTGCACCCCTGTGGCATTTGACAAAACAGTAGTTACACATGTGAGATGAAAGGAAACATGACGTGATCTGGGAATATGCTTTGCATTCAAGCTTCATCAGGTGTGCGACTGGCTTTATAATATGTACAAAAAAAAAAAAAAAAAAAAAAAGTCTGAGTGTGTGCAGAATGCAGCTAATGATGCTTTCGTAATGATGTGATATGGGAGCTTTTAGATGAGAAGGTTTTAGGCAGCTCTCAGGAGAGATCACAAGCTATTAGCTGTTGCTCTGGGGACCGAGGACCCTGAGTCTATTGAAAAGTTCATTAATGTTTTGCTCCTCTGAAACCCACAGAAAGAGTAATAGAAATATGCCCAGCGGCAGTATCGTGCATGTGGGCTGGGTTAGAAAAAAGGTCATTTCGGCTAAAAATGGCCGAGACAGGTGAGAAGGCTGCTGGATGGAAAGCAAGCATCTATTACTTCTGATATATGTTTGCATTTATGCAACATTCTGCAGATCGGATGATGAACTGCCCAAAGGGCACAGCACCTTTATGTTCCCTCTGAAACAAAAATTGACCTCTTTGTCAAGGCATCTGATGTTACACATCATAATGATGATAGACAAGTCTTGGCCTCACTTGCCACAATTTTAATTATATTTCCCTGGACACAGGTTGCTTTGTGATAACCATTAAGGCATAATTAAAGGTGGTTTAATTAAACAGAAATCATTTGGCTAAAAACTCCTCTTCATGCCAGGAGGCAGCAGGATTTCACTCCAAAGGCTCACAGAGGAATACCAATGCTTAATCACAGGTTAGCCTCTGAGCTGAGCTTCCGATAGCCAGGTCCACCTACATGGATAAGTCACTGTCATCTGTTCTGTGTGACAGTCACTTAGCATTGAGAATTGCTCACCTCTCTACAGATGCCCTGTCATCCCTGTAGGGTTAGAACAGCAATACTTGTCACAAGATCTGTTATAAAAGCTTCAGTTTAGCAGTGACAGGAATCCTGCATTAAAACACAGTTAGGCAATATATCAAGAAATGGGAACCCACTGACAGACTGCTGGCATACAGTTGAGTTAAAACAAGAAAAGGCCTCTCTTTGGAAAACTGCTGATGCGTCACTAAGCATATTGTCAATGTAGTATTTCTGGCGCTGTCATATATACTAGTAGGACTTTTTTGTAAAGCTGAAAGGGTAATTTCCTGTGTTGATTTACAGTATTTGTGGAACCCTGTCTCCTAAAAATAATGTCCATATATTACAGATTCATTTTCCCAGATACAATTGGAGGGACATTTAATTCCTGCTTATACTATTTGACGACTCCAATGTAGGTTTAGGTCTAAACAAAAGCACACCAATTGCAAAAGAAAAAAGAAAAAAGAAAGAAACTTTATAGCCTTTTTAATGGTGAGATACTATAAAGGCACATCTGCCCAACATCGGTATCATGATTCTAAAATGTCAGTATTTACAACATGCACTTGTCTTTGTTTTTTTTTTCCATTTTAATTTCAGAAATATCTCATTCAGTTATACACACCGTCATTTTCTCTCATTACGAACCACAGACACTCGCAACTACACCTATCGTGCTATTACAACATGCACCATCCCCTGTCTAAATTTATAAATACAGAAGTATGGCTATATGTAAGGCCTGTTTCAGCCTATCTACTGTATGTCCGAGTGATGTCATGGGAACGACTATGTAGGTACAAAGTGGCTGACCAAATTTTGAAAAAGTGATAGTACTTGTTTTTCTATGCCAGCCTACCATTGTTAGTGAAGGCAATGTAGATGCTACTGGAGATGCTGGATAATGAACATGTGTGGAATGACACCAGCAGGTGCAGCAGCAGCAGGTCCGCTGAGACTTGTGGAAAAAAACCCAGCAAGAGTTGTGTTTGAAATGTTTAGCGTGTGAGTCAAATGATCAGGTGCAATTTATAGATGACCGGAAGCTAAAATGCTACAATGCAATCTAATGTAATGTTGTGGGTGGGTGAGTAAGTCTACATTAACACACTGTTTGAGGCAGTTAAAAAACAAACAAACAAAGGCATGATGAAATACATTCGTTTGATTGATTTACTTCTTTTGATATCGAACCAGGGCCCTAGAATCTCGTAATTTCATATCTACTGTCTGATATAATGCCATTCCTCGTTTCTCTATGTTTAATCACAATCTATCTGTGTTAAATCACCTGTAATATTTTTGCCTTGCTTCAAAAACAAATCTAAACTGTCTGGCTAAGGTTGAAGAAAAATGTATCAGTTTAACACGTTCTGATTCATGTTTCTGGTCAATACTGGCTTTGTCCTATATTCCCTAACCAGTAATGTCAGTGCCAAAAATAAAATGGTCTGAATCTTGATTAAGTTGCTGTGAGTGGATGTAAGTATCTAAATACAATTTGTAGGATACAGAATTATGTTAATACAAATTAAAAGTGGTCTTATTTCAGCTTTGTTTTAAATGCTATTGTGGATAACATTGGCATGAGTGGGGACTAACTAATTGTACCCCCAATACGGCATCTACTAATCAGTTTCATTATTATTAGATTCAAGTAAAATGTGAATTAGTATCTGCCTAATCCACATGTAGTAGGAAGAAAACTGTAAATTATCTGGTAGTCAAGTCCTTTTTGAAAATTAAGCAACAGGTTTGAAAGTAACTCAAATTGAATCCATATTAAAAACAACAATGGATGTGAGGGCCATGTCTCTTTGTCTCTTTCTACTTTGATTGTCAGTACTTTCAAAAACAAAGCCACCTGACACTCCTTTCATCGTTTCCCTCCTAGTTTGCATGATGTAAGATGAGCTTAATCAGCATCATCACAGTGGCAGCATGGCATTGATCTCTATAACAAGTCTGACATGGTTCCGGCATAGTCACTTGTCTCTACTCCTCAGCCACACTGCAGCGTGTATTAAGTACATTCACTCCTGGGAGACAGCTTCAGATCAACATGCATAGAATTAATTTACGACAGACAAGCCTAACAAAGTCAGGTTACTCATTGCAATTCCCATATGTTTCACCAAGTGCTGTCACAGACCAAAATACCACCGGGCTCCAGTGGGGGAAGAAGTATTCAGATTAATTTAAGTAAAAGCACAGACAAATTCAATGTAAGAATATAGCACTATGATTACAAGTCATGCAAAAATTAAGGTTTATATTGCTTTTTACTGTTTTAGATATTCTATAGGGTATATATTAGTCTTTCTGACGAAGACATTTACAAATTTAAGAAAAAACAATCAGAAAAAAACAACATTTTTGTCTTACTCAGCGATTATGTAGATTTTTCTGCAAGGCTGTGGAACTGCTCTAGGTGGACTTTTAACTACTTTATACAGTTAGCAAGTTTAGTCTACTGCTTCCCAAGGTAGGGGTCAGGGGTCAGCGGGTCACAACGTAAATATGAAGGGTTATGATTTATTAATGAAATGAATGGAAAAAAAAACTATAATGAAATATTGGATTATTTGATTTATTTGGGCCTCATGCAGTTAAATGAAAGTAGTTGAGGAAATGTAGAGGTGCAACGTCTCGTGAGTTTAACTCCTGACAACTTCTAGACATCTAAAACGTCACAAGGAGCCCAACTACATTTTCTATAGGCTTTGGATTTTTTTAAAAGCTGGTAGCAATTGATTTAATATTTAACAATTGTTTATATGCAATTTGTGTACAAATACACAATGTATATGTGACAGTTTTTATCACTGGAATGTACAGGAGTATAAGTGTCAACTAACATAAACTATAAACAGTCACAGTAATGGTAAAATACAACTACAGCACCTGCTAATGTACTTTATATTCTACCACTGCTCAGCTGGCTTCAGCTGAAATGTATCAAAAATGTCCAACGTAAGAACAAATGAGACGTTGATTGTATCAATGTATTTCAATGATTCTAATTTAAAGCCATGCTGATAGACTCTCACTTGTGCCTGTGACCCACTTTCTCCCCAAGCAAAAGAAAAAAAAAAAATCCATTCACTGCCGAGAAAGTACTTCCACTTTCTTGGCTCAGTTTCTCACATCTTGACAGAATGAGGCCGGTCTAATTTGATATATGGTGATAAAAATTTTGCTTTCTCAGCAGAGCATAACAAATTATGTATTGAAAAATGGTTACACTTTATTTCACAATGCCCTAATTATGGCTAGATAATGGCATAATTATGAAAAAATGGCTTAACTTTGCAATGTAGGTTGTTTAAACGTTTGACAAATAAGCAATGAAGAAATAAAAGTTGTTAGGAAGGCGAAACATCCGGAGCGCTCCATAAATACAGTCATGGGAGGAAGCTTTGCATTTTATTGACACCTAGCCATGCCAAGTGTGGCACGTTACCATTGAACATATGGAAAAATGTATTGCCAAGCACTGAACGCCACACATACAGCACAGATGAAAATAAAGTTCCCGCAATTGCAGTCTTGGACTTGTTGAGCTCATGTCTTTACTCAATGTGCAACTGTGCAAGATATATGGAAATATTTTTTTTTTTTTTTAAATCCCTGTGCAAATGGCAAAGACAGGTAAGATTTGGAGACCATGGAACTCATACTGTTGGCATGATTTACCTGTAAATCTATTTCTGACTGACATGAAGCAGCCTAATGAGTAATATCATTACCATATTTATGATTGACCAGGGCACATCTTCATATAATACTGAATGCCATATTTCAAAAGAGCAACCTTGTAATAAGTACAGTAATGTCTCACAGCCTCCCCCTTTTCTCATTTGAACAAAAGGTTGCCATAACTACTGCCAGTCTACAGCATCCTAATATCCTTTCATTGCTATCCACTCTACCCATGTTTGACTTTACTGACACATTCAATTCGTTGCTTGAAAGATTAGACGTCCTCCTCGTGAAGATGTGAGCACCAACATACTCTGCACATATTGTTAAAGGCAATACCCCCATCACATCTCTGTATGTACCTTTGTTTGTTTTATGTGCTCCATGTGTGGTGTTTGTGTTTATCTGTTTTCTCAATCGGTGCTCCTAAGCGAGGTACCACAGCAGCCTGAAGTCATGATGCCCCCGTTCCTCCCTTCATATCGCACTGGCTGCTCTGACAGCAGCATCCCTTTTCCTTTCATTCTCTGTGCCTTTGATGATGGGTTCACTCCCTGGAATGTGCTGTTTTCTCCACTTGAAGCCCCCGCAGCCCCACCTTCCTCCTGCATCATAATGGAATTGCTAAGGATTCTCCTACCCACACTCCCTCCTTTGCCTCATTCATTTCAAATGTATGACCTTTCCTGAGAACAATGATCCATCAATAGGTGTTTTCCCTCATCAGGTCCTTTCAAATTAAAAGCGCTGAGTAAATTAAAAGCCTTTCAAGGCTGAACTCATTAACTCAGGCCGGGAAAAAGGCCAATCATCTGAGGCCTTATAGTAGATGTTTTACACCAAAGATCCAAACAAGGTGAGTTACTATATGTACTGCAGACAGCCACAGATCTTAAGCCTTTGTACACTAGAAAAATGGTTAATTTGACGTGTTGTACAGCCATCTCATTACATTTGAATTGTTCTGAAAGGCCACACAGAAGGAACAAGGAAAAGTGGAGTGGCAGTGGACATTGGGAGCTGACAGGGGTGGCATTGTTTAAATACAGGAAAATCGGTGTACCTATGGGCAATCTGCCCTGAAAGAGTTAACCTGGTTTTTATCTACATATAGCACAGATTTCAACAGAATTTTAGGAAAATGTGAAAAAGAAAATGTAAATGAATCCACTGTTTGCATCCAATACCGTAATATGAGTATTTGGAGTGGATTTTTCTGTAATAAACAGCTATTTAAGAGCCTGAGAGCTGTATAAGAAAGTAAACTGGAGCTTTCATAGTATTGTAGAGGATTTTAATCACAATAGACCTTTTTAACGGCAGACATTGTTACTTGTCGTTGTAGGCAAACCACAGGTGTGTTGTAATGTCTCTGTCCCACTAAGGGGAGGTCCTGCTCTTGTGAATGTGGGTTCACCGTCATGGCTTACTGGGACACTTCACTTTCCCTACAATGACAAGTCAAAATGTCTGCAATGAAAACGGTGTATAGCACATGGAGTCGATCAGGACGTTGGCTTAGTTCGATCATTTCCCCCAATCAAATTTCTCTCAAACTTACATTTATTATAAATCACTGAGAGACATCTACCAGCTGGGCCTGGAGAGGATCATCCAAGGAACTGCTGCATTATTAATTAGATCTGTTGAAAACATCTGTTTGTGCATCTGGGACTTGTTTAAGTTCTTTCAAGGTTTGGCTAAAGTCTTCTAAATGTTTAACCTGGCCTTCTGCAAACCAGGTAGGCAATCTGTAGTCCATCACCAGAACAATATGTGCAAACTCGTGTCCTGCCAAATCACCCACTTTCAAAACTTTTAAACTCCAATTTACTTTCTAATTGTTTTTTCCCCCTACATTTTCATCACAGCATGCAGCTTGGACTGAGACCCTGCTGGATTTAAGGTTTTCCACATCTGTGCGTGTAGCCGTTGTGCAACCCCTCTTGCGTTGTGTGATCAATTAGGAACAATTGTCACTTTTTAGCTCAAACTAGCCATTTTTAGACACCGCAGGTTCATAACAACAGATCCTGATAATAGTAGATTATTATGTGTGTCTCTCACAGCCGGCTTTGTGGTAATAGGCTCCAGGAGTTACACGGGCACATGATGCAACAGACTGGCCACAGTATTTTAAACATAAACTACAATTACCACCTAACTGTTGTCAGCCCCAGCTAACCCATCAAGTTGTAGTTTTCATCCATATCTGTTCAAGTCCAAGTGAATTTTTATGCCAAATTTGAAGAAGATTCCTTTAAAGCATTCTTTAGATATTGCATTCACAAAAATAGAAACTACAGTGACCATGGCCTCTGGTTATTGACTATCAAAATCAAATCACTTTAATGTTGAGGCCACGTGATCATTTGTGCCAAACTTGAAGACATTCCCTCCAGGAATTCCCAAGATATCAAACTCACAAGCAAGGGTGGATATGAGGTGACAGTAGCCTTGACCACCAAAATCTTATCAGTTCATCCAAGGTGTTCCTGATATAGTGACCACAACAATCTCAGAGATGTGAGGTCACAGTGACCTTGGATTTTGACCACCAAAATGTAACCAATTCATTGTTTAGGCAAAGTGAACATTCGGGACAAATTTGAAGAAATTCCCTCCAAGTGTTTTGAATTATCACGTTCACTAGCATGGGTCAATATGAGGTGACAGTGACCTTTGACTGCTGAATCTGCAGTCCAGACCTGTCACCCACTGAAAATATTTGCCGCATCATAAAACAAAAAATAAGACAAAGTAGAACCTGAAATGTTGAAAAGCTGAAAGCCTACCAGCCAAGAATTAGAATACATTTTCCTTTCAAAATTCCAGCAACTGGTCTCCTCAGTTCCCAAACATTTACAGTGTTGTAAAAATAAGTGATGTAATACTGTGGTCAATAGGACCCTTCCCAACTTTTTTGAAACATGTTGCTAGCATCAAATTAAAAATAAGCAGATATTTTATTTCAATATTAATGAATTTTAATATGTTAAAGTGTAGTAAGTTACATGCAAAAAAGTACATTTTCTTGTGTACACATGCTTTAACTCCATTGTAGGGGAAACACAGGTATGCATGTTGAATTTTCTTCACCTGTTGTGTAAGTACATAAAAAACTATTGAAAGATTAATACTGCAGCGATTTGCATCAATGTTCGAAAAAAGAACAAAACCATTTTTTTGACATATTTGTGGAAGTGGAGTTTAAACTTCAGGCCTCTGGACAGCCCTTTGGTGAGCACCACACATAAACTATGATGAGCTGGGACAAAAAAAGGGCTGAATGGGAATTAATATTGCAGCAACAGAGATTCAATAGCAGTTCACAGATTTATTGTGTAACACCTGTTGAATTTGCATAGTTTTGCCTTGCAATTATGCTGTCTAATAGCTGGCTTCTTCAATATGTGATGATTGCAAAGTGGAAGTTGAATGACCAAACTAAAACAATTTAAAAAGCCATTGGCCAACGCCTGGGACACACTGCCTGCATGGTGTGTACATGAAAGTTGTGCAATATCTTGGTTTTTATTTCAGCATCAATGTTAACAGATAAGAGGAATCACACAGCCTGCTTGATATGTGTGTCATGTCTCACAGCTGTGGCATGTCATCTCTGCAACATCTTTGCAACACAATACATCGACTACTTTGACATAACGTCAACACTGCTATTTCTCTATGTTGTGGAAATAATTTTATTGTTGAAAGTTATGCCCCTTTATGGTGCCCAGTGACGCTATAAGGTTCAGTTTTATGAAACTGTCATCCAACTGTTGTTACAGAGAAGTTGAAGTTTTGTGCTGCAAGAAAATCGATTACTTGTATAGAATCACAGTCTGTGCAGTTTCAAGGCTAACCGAGCATGCTGATAGAAAGCAATAGGTGTCATACTGTATATCAGCATGCAAATTCCAGGAGCTCAAGCATGTTAACATAAAAAGACAGTCAATGTTTGAATCAGCAGTTGTACTGAAAATAATTTCCATGCCAAACTGTTTATTTGTTCCCAGCCATCCGCTACAGCCTACAGGACATAATGGCCGACATGAGGTTTCGCCGGTTTAGTACGCATTAAGATTAATCTATTTATATGTCTCTGTACTCACAAAAATGAAACTGTAGTTCTACCTGGAATATTTTGTCAATGCTCCAGTTGTTGTCTATCAGCTAGCACGTGGGTTTAGTCTTTAAAGCGGCAGAAACGATGAGATTTTATTCATCTTGTTAACTCTACCACAATTATAATCATTCAGAATCTGCAACTTCTCTGCTCCCACTGTACCAGTCAATCTGCTGGTCACCATGTGGAGCCAACACTCGAACATTCACAATGAATCATACAAGAGGTTACTTTTGTTCATCTCATGTCAAAGCCTACAAAGACATCAGCAGCTCCTGCACACTCCATGTACTTACAAATGAATGTCAAAAACATGCAGCATTAGTACTGTACTGTAATTTTGATACGTCAATCCCACAATTAGTTATTTTCATTTTTTTAATTATAATTTTTAATGTACATTATGAAGAAAACATGGGTATTGTGAATCTGCTGATTTCTTCGAAGACTTGTGTTCACAATTGTGTTTCTGTGCAAAGCAAAACATACAGCAAACAAAAAAATCCAAAGAAAAGGTTCTGAGAAAAGGTGTGGCTTCACTGATGATCGTTTCTGTAAAACTGAATACAGCACACAGCGTATATTAACACACTGCAGTGCAAACTAAATTAATAATTACACAGCTTGTAGGTGCTTGTGGTTGCCTATATTTCACTCTTCATCAATGCATTGTCTCTTGTTGAAGATGACAAAATGTTTGCCTCAGAATATTTATGAATGTCAGGTTGTGCATGGGTAATTATTTAGTTCCTCACAAATATGAGCTTCTCTTCTCTCATCAGTAGTAGTCGCCAATATTTCTTGTTTCAACTGAAGTATAACTTATAGTTAAAGAGGCAGCATTTGGAAATCTCCCATCGGGTTAAAGACTTTTTTAAGATTTGAAAAGAAAAAGAAAGCAAGAACAAATAACTTACTGAGATGGACCACATGGAACAGCTTTAGAATCTTTGATGCGTATTGTGAAGATATATCCACCTTTATTTGTGCATGCATTACCAGAGAAAGTCAAAGTAATGGTGAAGAGAAACAAGCTGTTGCAGAGGGGAAAAGAGGGCACAAAAGGTGCAGCAGGGCATCCTCTGAATTCTAAAGCAGCGGGAAATCCTAAGAGTATGCAGAGCAACAACGGTTGATTAAAAACACATCTCAGGCACTGTAACAGGTTGAGATTTCATAAAGAATCTTATGTCCTTCATGCCTAAATTACGTGTTATCTCTACCTGGGTTTTCATGGTGAGCAGATGCCACAGTTCAGTGAGCAGCAGTAGAAAAATATCCTGTTATTTCAGTTATACATCCATCATATCTTAGAGATCTTATAGAACCATATAATCCTAGCAGAGCACTTCGCTCTCAGTACGCTGGTCTACTTGTGGTTCCTAGAGTTTCCAGAAGTAGAATGGGAGGCGGAGCTTCAGTTTTCAGGCTCCTCCCCTGTGGAACCAGCTCCCAGTTTGTGTTGGAGGGGCAGAAACCCTCTCTAGCTTTGAGATTAGACTCAAAACGTTCCTTTTTGATAAAGCCTATAGTTAGGGCTGGCTCAGGTAGACCTGAACCAACCCTTAGTTATGCTGTTATAGGCCAAGGCTGCTGGGGGACCTCGTTACACGCTGAGCTTCTTTTCTTTCCTCCTACTCTTTAACTGACTCATACCTCACCATCTTTTTCTCTCCTATAGTTTCTTCTTATTATCTGTTGTCTCCATTCAGTTCCCTCGCTCGCGTAGTTTCTCTTCTTTCTTTTCCAGATGTCCCGTCATGGAGCTGCATGTCTCTGCCCTGCGCTTGTCGTCTCCACCAACAGTTCTTCTCTTCTATCTCTATGCTGTCCTTTTCTCTCTCTGCTCTCCTCTCACCCCAACCGCTTGAGGCAGATGGTCGCCCACCTCTGATCCTGGTTCTGTCAGAGGTTTCTTCCTGTTAAGAGGGAGTTTTTCTTCCTTCTGTTGGAGGTTTTTCTCCCTTAAAGAGGAGTTTTTCCCTCCTAGCTTATGTGGGAATTGTTGAATTGTTTGGTTTCTCTGTATAATATTGTAAAGTCTTGCTGTAAGGACTTTAATGTGTTAAGTGCCATGGAATAACCTATGTTGTGATTTGGCGCTATATAAATAAAGTTGAATTGAATTGAATTATGTATGAAAGGTGGGAGATTTCCCATTGGAGGATTAAAATGTTGACAGGTCAGTACTGTGATAAACTTTGTAGTGCAGCACAGTATCCTTTACATTTACTTTGAAAATAATTACTTCTTTAAAATGTAGCTCTTTTAGTATATGTTTTTCACACACTAAACATTAAAAAAACAATTATCCAGAGTGAAAGTCTACATCCTTGAAAGTCTATTTACAGGAGGGTTTTGTTTATGTGAGTACAAAAATGTGGCTCAAATAAATTTGTTACATGAGCTTTTATGAGCAAACTCTTATTGCTATAATCTTCTCATTGAAAATGTCTTCAAAATGCCAAGCATCTCTTTCAAATTAAACCAGATTATCCCCCCCCGGACAAAAAGCCTCCATGACACAGGTATTTCAACAACTCATTATGATGACATAAAGTACTTAATTAAGAAACATTATTCCTCCTAACCCTCAGTCACGAGATAAGACGAAGCAAACCAACCTCTCCCCCTCTACTACTCCAGAAAGGGAACAGGTGTGTTTGCAAATGTCCAACTACTATGTGTTATTAATGGTTTGGTTTTGAGGGAGAATTACTCACACTGCTTTGGTGATTAATGATGGAGGACATGGAGAGCAGAAGCCATTCACTCGGAACAGTTAGCACCTGTCTCAAGCTTTCTGATGGTTTTTATGTGCAAAATGCTGTGGATTAGACACCGCTAAGAGCAAATTGGGTGCTCCCTAGTGAACTAATCTTTCCTTTAGCCCTCTGTGCCCCTCAATCCCTTCTCTGTACCCCCCCCCCCCCCCCACACAAACACACCTCTCTGTCTTACTCGTGGACTTACCGTAGACCTGCTCCCTTTTTACCAACCCTAAACCAAGGTTTTTCTGAATGCTTTGCACTTTCTCACAGCCTTTCATGCCTTGTGTGGGTGGCTGGGTGAAACAGAAAGTTTGAGTGAGCCCTCCAGGTCCCCTGCAAAACACACACATGCACACACCTACATCAGTGCGCTCTACACACACAACCACTTTTGCCACCTCTAACAGCCAAACAACCCCCTGTACTCCCACGCTGTAATTTTAGGAGTACATTTGGCCAATAAATTTGAAAAGAGGCTTTCTTGGAGACTTCCCAGTGGGACGGGCCACAGAACAGAAATGCTTATTTTATTGCTACAGTATATGCTTTATCTTTACTAGCTGATTTTGGGCCCGGCTGGCTAACAATCAGCTCCAGACATGTCCCATTTATAGTAATTGGCTTAAAGAAGCAGTTATCCCTCTGATGACATGTTATCCTTATGTATACTAACTACATATTCTGACAATTTGAGACATTGATATAAAACAGTGATATAAAATTGCACTGTCTACGTACCTGCTCTGTAAATCACTAGTTCCTTGGTTAAGTCCCTGAGTAATTTTTCCCTGTCCAACAAGATAATGTAATTTGCTCAATCTGTGCTGGCATTCTAATATAATAATTTATAAATCCCAAACCAGAGCCCCAATTGGCTCCTCAGACCATCATGTTATCTGTTTGGTCCCTATTTATCATTCTACTTTGAGTAGAAGTCAGGTTGAACATTGGGATGTGATGGTGTCAACATATTGTTGACTGTTCTTAAAGCACATGCTGAGACTGTTATATGAAAAACTACTGTGACTTGGATGAACTCACAACTGCAGTTATAAACTGCCTTTCTTCCCGTAAAAAAGGAAAGAGCATGACTCACTGTGAATCCCATAATAAGCCTTGAATAAGTACAGCCTTAAAGGGCATCCCTAACCAGAACAAACTGGCTTTCTTGTATCTCTATGCTGTTCTTTTCTTTCTCCCTCTCCCCTCATCCTAACTGGTTCTGTCAGAATTTTCTTCCTCTTAAAAAGGAGTTTTTTTCCTTCCAGTTATCATTCATGTTCAATGTTTGGGTTCCTGTCTGTACTGGTGTATGGTTCTAATGTTAAGACTTGACTATGTTGGGTGATTTGAGATATGTGTTGTGATTTGGCATAACATTACATGACATAAAAACAAGGTAGAGAGGGAACTCAGGAATGGTAACTCATTCTGCATGGAGCAATATAACGTCTATGACAGGAAAACATGACTGGGGGAAAAGGAGACAGTTACATCACCAGATCTTTGTCTGAAAGATGAGCTTCATCACTTTCAATGATTCAGCATTTATATCGATGTGGAGGAGATATGTGGAGCTTTTGACCATTTAAACGAGAGGAAAAGACCAGTGCTACCAGTCTCCTCTTCTCATAGATCCTCGCAGACTATTGCGCTCTCACTTCTATTGTGATTAAAACTTTTTAACAAATTATTAAACACGCTTATGGCAGTGACCCAGGACAGATGGGAGTCCTTCCAATTTCCCTGTCAGACTGGAAAAGGAGTCGAACATACCACAGCTACCCTTTTAAATTTGGTTCTTGGGCAGTTAGAGGGCATTCAAAATCAAGCTGCTATTCATTGATTTTTCCTTTGCCTTCAACTGTATCCAGCCCCACATTCTGGCACGAAGATTGTTTAACTAAGGGGCCGCAGTTTGGTTAACAGCTCCCTATCTGGTGAACTCCTCCGCTCCACTGGATCCCCGCAAGGCTGTGTCCTCTCCCTTGTTTATTATTCACTGAAATTACTTTAAACTCACTTTATACTCAGAGAACTAAATAGGTATTGACATTCGGGATGATTCAGTCATTGTTATCCCTCTCCATTATATAGATATGACCCACTGTTTGGTTGTAGATGATTTTGTAAGTTGGTGTGAGAAGTCCTTCATGCACTTGAATGTTACTAAAACAAAGGAGGTGCTTATTGATTTACAAAGGAATCCTCCAAATTCAATGCCAATAATCACATTACAGGGAGCTTGTGGAGCTAGAATCCCAATATACTTTAAATAATTGAGGACAATACTTGACAAGCTCAACTTTCACGCCGATACTAATGTGATATGCAAATAGGCCAAATCACAAGTTGTTCTTCCAAGGAATTTGAGAAGCTTCACAGTTGATCAATTTCAGTTGAATAAATCTACTTTCATTGAATCTGTGTTAACCCTCGTGTTGTCCTTGGGTCAAAATGACCCACAGCTGTGTTCAACCAAGTTCTATTTTATTTCTATATTTTCATATTTTTTTGGGATCATTGGTGACAAGGATGCTGTGAGGGTTTCTTTAAACCAAAAAAAAAAAATCCCCAAAAATAGAAAAATATAGAAATAAAATAGAACTTGGTTGAACACAGTTGTGGGTCATTTTGACCCAAGGACAACACGAGGGTTAAGCTTTGCACATATTTGCACGGTTTGTAGCCTTAGCATGGATAACAAAAACAGAATGTGAAGAGTAGTTCAGTTCACTCAGAAGATCAGTACCAGTTTTCTGAATGATATTGACCATCTGTTTCAGGTCAGAACCACTAAGAAGGCTGAAGTGATTTTGCTGAACCCACAGCAACCTCTGCACAATGAGTGACACTGCAGTTACATCAAGCAGGATGCAGGTTCATTATCCCAATAACGGCAAAAACAGACAGACACTTGAGATGTTTTTTCCAATAAGCCATTTGTTTAAAAAAAAAAAAAAAAAATGGTAGCAATATTCATTGACCAAAAGACCATGACGTAATCTTTTGTTTATATCTACTTTACTGTCCTAAGACAAGATGACTTATATGTTTCTCTTCTGGCTCTATGTGTCTAATTTTGTTGTTGTACATTTTATTTTTATATTGTGTCAAAATACAGTATGTAAGGATGTCAACTACTGCCTACAAACCAAATTTCACCTTGGGCAAAATAAAGATTTACTCAACACTACCCTACCCTTCAATGTGTTCTCATAGAAATGTAAAAGAATCACAAACCAAAAGGGTGAAATGCATTAGTTAAATTTTATTTTTTATATAATGGCACCCCCTTGTTTTGCTATGCAGTTCTGCATCAGTTAATGACAGGGTGGCATATGGTTGTAGCAGGAACACAAAACACTTACTGGCTTGTGAGTGTCTCAGGGGACAAACAGTTGGAAAAATAGTGACCATCAGAGCGGGCGATGGAAATATTTGACACAAGAAACAGAGCACAGACTGGAATGACTGAATCCAAGCCACATAATGGCTTAACGGACAGGTTTTGGCTGCTTCTGGGAGACACATATATCCATCATTGTATAAGGTATTGTTGGTTCCCAACGTCATACGGACTGTTTGTGTGATTTACTGTAGCTCTCTTGTCCCTGATAACCATGAAAGCAAGGCCAGACCCCACTTCTTTGGTTTATTTGTACACTTCAAATACAAGAACATCTTTATTTTGAAGTGAATAAATGTAACATTTAAATGTGTGGCTGGGTGGTATAACCATACACCTTTATATGATTCTGGATGTTTCATAGTATGTCACGGTTATTTTTTTTACATTTTTATTTGCATAACTGGTTCTTTGTACAGGTTTGTAGTGGATTATTCTACTTTCAGGAGTACATAGAATATAATAACATTTGAACGTCATCTTTTATACATTGCACAGTTGAATAAAGATGCAAATGATTGTCTTCCTTGACTCTGCAAGATAAAGAAATTGTCCAGCCTTTCTCTTAGCAATAGTATATGTTTTTCCTTTGTGTACAACTGATAAAAGCGCCCGCTTAAGAATGCACTGCCTTATATGGCACAAGGGGGTAACAACTCTTGTCTTCATATGCCTGCCTGAGGCAGACATTTCCAGCAAAGAGACAATTTGTGAACTACACAAGACACACCTCGCACGGAGTGTTTTAATCATTGCTCAGAGTATGTCTTTCTCAACTGTCCTTGCATAGATGGATCATTATTGTGTTTGTAATGTCACTCCACTGCATGCGTTCATATGTAGACCCTGGAGAAAATGGCTCTTTAAGCAACGTCCGACCGTTTGGCTTCACTGTTTCACCGGCTACTGGTTCACAACCTCAAATTTAATGACCGTAATCACATTCTTGGTATTCCAACATGTTTTCTGCTGATGTGATTGAGTGAGCTGCTAGGGTTTGCACCACCCGCAACAGTGGCTCGACAAATGATAAAATATAGAGTTTTGGTCCTTGGTGGATTTTTTTGAAACCCCAAAACTTCCAACAACAGACACAGCTCTTGGGCACAAATTCTTCTAGTGTATCTCCATAGCGACGGGGACTCCCTCAGCTATTAACAGATTATTTCTCTGCATACTGTACCCAGCATGTCGTTCTGTGATGTAATGTGTCAATTGTAAAACTACTACAGTTTTAAATTGTTTATGTCAGAAATTGTGTGCCATATTGTTTTGCCCTGTTAAAGAGTGTTATTTGTGGGTAATTAATTATTGAGTTTTAACTGTCATAGGAAGGGTATGCAATTAATCCCCACTAAATACATATAATACTTTATAGCTTTGCACTAAACAAATGATGGTCACCATACACCATTTCATCAGTGTATTGGTAATTGCCTAATAAAAGATACAGCAATTGTTTTAACACTGCACTATGGCAGTATATATAATATCCATACTGCGGAGGAATTAAAAACTCGCATACTTTAACACATTTTCAGAGGTTTTTTCCCATTAAAATTAAATCACGTATGTTCCAAATTTTTCACAAATTTTCATACTTTTTTAAATCTGTCAAGTTATGTCTTCAGGTAGAAACGCTATTCAAATGTCAAAATGTTCAAAACTTTACTGAATTTTAAGTTGTATTATATTTAAATCCTGTTCATGGATTTGTCATTGTTTGGTCCATAGTTATAATGGGAGTGAATTAGAGAAACTTTCAAAGCCATTGATCTCAAGCTATTCCTACTCATTCATTCATTCGCCTGGAAACTTCATTCGAACTTCAAAATCTTAATTAAAACTTTTATGCCCGCCGCACTTTTTCCACAATTTAAAGTTTCATAAACTTTCCTGACCTTTCCAGATTTTTTCTTTGGGGTCATGGAGTGAAATGCTGAGAGGCTAGAGTGGGCGACCTCACACACAGATAGGGGAGAAACTGTTTAAATCTTCTTAAAATTCCACAAATTTCACTTTTCATCCATCATTGTTTGCAAAAACAGAGGCAAACATGTCTGCTTTTCCACAATAAAACTAAGCAAACAAACATACACATTTTGTTCCACAAGCCTCTGAATGTGCATGAATGGAGTGCAGCACATTAATGCACGTGGTGCAGGAGGGCGCAATCAACAATTATTGCAGAAAAGGTGCTCGTGTATTTTTTTTTACCTCCATCTGATGTGTTTTAAATCTGTCGGAAGATGCACAGCACACACAAAAGTTCCAGGACTGTTCCCGTTGCTCATGAACAATCCCACAGTACACGTTGTCCAGAGTGCAGCAGAGTATGCTGAGTTAAGCACGTTTTGTGTGACCTCTGGTATGTGTACATCTGCGATTTCACCATCAACAATAAACATCGCAAATTGGGGAGATAAGATTTTGTTCCAGCCCTACTCTAAACTGCCAACATACTGTATGTATGGTCAGCAAGACCATCAGTATTAGCCTTCTACCTTTCTCAAAAGAATAGGGCTGGAAAAACCTTCACTCTACAGTCCTGTCATAAACCTTTCAAAAGACTTTAAACATGGAGTACATTTGGTAACAGGTGATATTCACCTGTGTATCTTGCACATGAACACAATGACATTCTATTCACAAATGTACAAAGTCAATAAACATAAAAAGCAATAAACATATTTTAAATTTGATAAAATTCAACTCATATAGGCATGAATAGAGCTTTCTTCAATTCTACTGTAACCCACATTGCTTCCTCATTGACTTGACTCATGATAAAGGCGACTTTAATCAGGTACAGTATATGAGGAAACTGCTCTACTGGAGAAATAATGTAAATTTTACACATTATATATGAAATGTTTCCATTAGCTACATGAACAACACATATAAACTGGCCTAGGCACTATTCAACTTTCTAATTTCAATTAATTGCTTCGTTGTTCTGCTTATCTTTTACTCCGGGAATTTAACTCGAATGTGCAGCAATGAGTGAGATGCAGCAGCACAAGGGTTGTCTAATGCATTATAGAATTGTTAATAGATTTTAGTGTACATGCAATGAAGATCATGTGACCAAGTAGACTACAATGGACATTTTTTGAGGATATTAGGAATCAGGAGAGGTGCCCTGGTGGAATGAATCAGAGAATGCCATGCAGGAGGTTTGAATTCAGGAGGTGACAACGTTGTACTTGAGTTGTATTTTGTTTCCCAACCTTTGGGGTTTGTTTTTGTTATAACCCCAACCGTGTTCTTTTTCCTAAACCTGACCATGTTGTTTTTTCTTAAAGTTTAATTTTCCTGTAAGTCACATGGCTATATGAATGTAGGAGGTTTCATTTCTGTCCACTACAGGAACATGTGAAACTGTCCCGCCTAGACAGGCCAAAGTGTGTCTATTTCACTTTTTGCCATAATACCGGGTGTCACCCATCAGTCAGCCAGCAATGGAAGAGCCTGTGTCATTAGCGCCACCCTCTCTAGCTGAACAACTACTGCTGGCTGCTTTATTTTTGCCTATAATGTCACCACCGACACCAAACTTATTCAGTTCGCAATACTGCCGATGATCAAGCTTTCATCAGTGTGCCACAGGCTCAATTAAACATTGTGGAACTTCATTTAAGCGGGAGATAGTAATTTAAATAAAAAATATTTGTAAAAGCAGACAATAAATGTAATGCATTACATAGCGAACAGGAAGGGATTTTGGACACAGCAATTTCTTATTTAATTCATATGCCCCTAGATTCCAGAATGACATCCTTCTAAGACTGTGCACTTCTCTTTCAACTTTTAAAGAAATCTGGAAACACATCTTTTGCATTTTCCATTCACCCAGGAACTGCAATACAAAATCTAGTGTAATTATTATTTACATGTTTTTGATATAATGCAGATCATATTGCCTCCATTTAAGGTACTCTTTAACATTAACATGTTATAAACACAAAAAACTTTTAAAATGCTTTTTGCTTTTACCGAGTTTTCCCTTTAAAGTAAAAAAAATTAATATGCATGAGGCAGAGACATTTTTTAATCATTACAAGATTGATATAGCTCTGTTGTGAGAAGCACAGAGACTGTGCAAGTGAATTCTTTATTGGGTGGCTATCAGGCACCAATTAGTTTGACCCAGTTTTACATGAGAGAAGAACGTGGGGCTGCATTTTTACATTTATTTTACTTTCTTTTTTAAAACTAAAGCAATGCATTTTAGTATTGCAGTACACAGATGCTGGTTGAATGTCACATTATCTTGATCTGTCAAGGTGGGAAGACAGAACTGTAATATTACTAAATAGAAGTAGAAATCATGGATGTCTCGGCTGATTCAAATCATTTCAATTGGTTCAATTCAAAGATTGGTGGTCATTAAACTTCAGTTTATTTGCATTATATGGTGAACCCCCAAGTGTCTTGCATCAATAATGCAAGACGCTGATTCAGTTAATTCCGTCTCTTGCTGGTCCTGAAGCTATTATGTCCAATTCAGGACAAAACTACTAAATACAAGAATATTATTGTTACTGTGGGCTCCACAGATTATTAACTAGCTTTTAACAAGGAGGTAATGTACAGTTAATCATATATGGCCATTGCTAAAAGCTATTGACTTAGTCAGTGGTGATTCAGAAAAGTCAGTTCACTTTGACAGTTTATTCATAGAGATTCATTAGTACAGTTAATTAACACTTCTACTGCAAGATATAAAAACAAATTCAAACCCAAACAAGCAGCCCAAACAGTTAGATCTTATAAATCAAGAGATTAATGGGCTTGAGGCAGCTCAAGGCTGGTAAATTCATATGCCAGGAAGCAGTTTGGCTGTGAATGGCATGGTGTTGCAATGTTAAAAAATGGACTTGGCTATGACAGTCAGATTGCCAAAGTTTTTTTTTTCTCAGATTCTGTCTTTCACCCAAGTCTTTCAGTAATGGCTTTGCTAAACTCAGTTTTCTGACACAGGTACACTTTGGCATGTCTTGATTGTAATCAATGCTGCAGCGTGACATCTTTATTTTGACAACAAAAGGGCTCGATTACTTGCTGGCATTCATGAAGACATTACCAGTCAAGAATTCCAGGAAAAAATTCTGTTCAGTTAAATCAAATCTGTGATTTGGCATTAAATGACATGCTTTTTTGATTATATAATCATCTGTAATAATATTCAAAGAAGCCATGTAGCCAACATTTTCATTGATGAGGTTTGTAAGAGACCAGAATAATGGGTAAGAGGGAGATGGACCAAAAAAGTTTGAGAAACAATTCTGTGGTGGCGGGGTGTGGTTAGCTCAGCTGCAGAGGGCAGAGAGTGGGGAAGTGGTTCACGGGAACGGTGCCGGGAAGAGGATAAATAGTCCAGCTGAGCCCAATCATGACTGATTTTGTCTCTCCCTGATAAGTGAGCGGAACCTGGAGAGGAAAGGGAGGTGAGAAGCAGTGACTGGACGGACGCTCGGAAGCAGGGCAGGAGAGCGCCGTGACAGGGGGAGGTCGAGTGGCCTGAAAAATAAATAAGTTTAAAACTCAACTCTGTGTGTGCAGCGGGTCATCTGTGTCCAAGGAACCCCACCGTAGCCTAGTCATGCTACACTGGCGCCCAATGTGGCGCCTCAACAGCCAGGGCAGGAGTGTTGTAGGTGTGGGCATCTCGGACACTTCCGGAGGGAGTGTCCACTGATGGAGGTGGGACAGACGGTTCGGGTTGCCGGCCCTCCAGCACCCTCCCTCGGTCCAGGAGCGACGTACCGCATTCCGGTAAGGATCCAGGGGGGTACACGTCAGGCGATGGTGGATTCGGGCTGTATGCAGTCTATGAGTCACCAGAGTTTGGTTTGGCCCGGGGCATTGATGGAGGCATCGTGGGTGAGCATTAAGTGTGTACATGGGGATATTCACGATTATCCGGTGTTGGCCGTAGGAATTAGATATGGGGGAAAAAACATAAAGTGAAGGTTGCGGTTAGCTCCCGCCTTACGCACCCCCCTAATCTTGAGAACAGACTGGCCCGGGTTTCATAAATTAATGGGGCAGTGTACGGGGGTGCGTTCACGACCGGCAGGGACATGCGGGATGTGTGCTGTGCTCAGCGGCGACGCGAGGTTGTCCGACACTGCAGAGAGGGAGGGGGAACCGGCGGAGTCTCCATAGGAGTCTCCGCCGGTTCCCGAATTACACTCCATGGAGGATTTTCCACCCGAGCAGTCTCGTGATGATACTCTACGCTTTGCCTTTGACCGAGTGATAAGAATTGATGGTCAGTTGGTGTGCCCTGATGCAGCGCTATCATGTCCGCACTTTTCATTGATTAGGGACAGGCTGTATAGAGTGAGTCGTGACACTCAAACAGGTCAAGAAAACACCCAATTGTTGGTGCCAAAAAGTCGTTGGGAAATAATTTTCCAGGCGGCTCACTATAACCCCATGGATGGCCACATGGGATATGATAAAACACTGGACCGGATAATGGCCCGATTCTATTGGCCGGGCATCCGGGGGGATGTGCGCCGCTGGTGCGCATCCTGCCCGGAGTGTCAGCTGATAAACCAGCCGGCCATTCCGAGGGCGCCTTTGCATCCTCTAACTTTGATGGAGGTCCCATTTGAGCGTGTCGGTATGGACCTCATCGGGCCATTTCACCGGAGTGCACGGGGATATTGCTTTGTGTTAGTTCTGGTGGATTACGCAACACGATATCCCGTGTGCCGTTGCACAACATTTCTGCAAAGAGTGTCATGCAGGCTCTGTTTCAGGACATCTCCCGAGTCGGAATTCCGAAAGAGATTCTGACTGACCAGGGCACCCAGTTCATGTCATGAACACTGAGAGAACTTTACGGATTACTGGGAGTTAAATCTATTCGGACCAGTGTGTACCACCCACTAATTGGCAGTCTGGTGGAGCATCTGAATAAGACGTTTTAATCCATGATTCGTAAATTCATACACGAAGATGAACGCAATTGGGATAAATGGCTTGATCCTCTGTTGTTTGCAGTATGGGAGGTCCCCCAGGCCTCCACGGGATTTTATCCTGTTGAACTGCTGTTTGGCAGGAAACCACGAGGGGTGCTCAACCTGCTTAAGGAAAACTGGGAGGAGGGTCCGAGCCCCGGCAAAAATTAAATTCAGTACGTCCTGGACCTGCGAGCAAAACTCCACACACTGGGTCAGATGTCACGTGAGAATTTGCTGCAGGCCCAGGAACGTCAACAACGACTGTACAACAGAGGGGCCAAGCTGACGCAATTCACACCGGGAGAAAAAGTACTTGTACTTCCTTCTTCCAGCTCCCTTTGTGGTCACACGGCAAGTAGAGGACGTCGACTATGAGGTGGTGCATTCTGACAGGGGCGGAGCTACACAGATCTACCACCTCAACCTCTTCAAAGCATGGAGAGAGGCGGAATCTGTTTCTCTGGCGTCCGCCCAGTTGCAGAAGCAGTTTGCTGATGTGTTCTTCCTCCTGCCAGGACACACGAACCTCATAGTGCACAACATTGAGACGTCTCCGGGCGTGACGGCGCGGTCGAAACCCTACAGGCTACCTGAACACAAGAGGAAAGTTGTTCGGAGGGAATTGGCGGCTATGCTGGAGATGGGAGTAATAGAAGATTCCAACAGTGCCTGGTGTAGCCCCATTGTTCTTGTTGTCAAGAAGGATGGATCTATACGGTTCTGTGTGGACTATTGCAGGGTGAATGATGTGTCACGGTTTGATGCGTACCCAATGCCCCGGGTCGACGAACTCCTGGACCGACTGGGCACTGCAAATTTTTTCACGACACTGGATCTAACCAAGGGCTACTGGAAGATTCCTCTCTCGCCAGAGTCCAAGGAAAAAACGGCCTTCTCCACTCCGTTTGGGTTATACCAATTCACCACACTTCCCTTTGGGTTGTTCAGTGCCCCAGCCACTTTCCAACCGAGTGCTGCGTCCGCACGCTGCATATGCGGCTGCCTACCTGCATGATGTCATCATCCACAGCACCACCTGGGTGGAGCATGTGCAGCGGGTGGGCGCAGTGCTGGAGCCCTGAGGCAGGCTGGGCTCACCGCCAACCTGGGGAAGTGTGCAGTTGAATGGAGGGAGGTACGGTATCTGGGGTACCACTTGGGCGGCGGGCAGGTGCACCCTCAGGTGGACAAGACTGCTGCTATCGCAGCCTGCCCGCGACCCAAGACGAAAAAAGAGGTGAGGCAGTTTTTGGGGCTGGCGGGGTATTACAGATGGGTCATCCCGTTCTTCGCAGAGCTGACCAGCCCCTTGACCGACCTGACCCGGAAAGGTGCCTCGGAAAGGTGCCTCAGATCCGGTCCAGTGGACGGAGCTGTCCCAGTGTGCAGTTGAGAGGGTGAAACAGGCTCTCTGTGGGGAACCACTCCTCCACACACCTAACTTCTCTCTCGCCTTTACTTTGCAGACTGAAGCATCGAACAGAGGGCTGGGGGACATTTTGTCTCAGCAGGTATGGGGGGGTCGACCGCCCTGTTCTTTACATCAGCCGAAAACTATTGGAGAGGGAGGCCAGGTACAGCACGATAGAGAAGGAGTGCCTGGCCATCCGGTGGGCGGTCGATTCCCTGCGTTATTACCTCCTGGGACACACATTCACTCTCTGTTCGGACCACGCTCCGCTACAGTGGCTCCACCGCATGAAGGATACCAATGCCCGGATCACTCGGTGGTATCTGGCCTTACAGCCTTTTAACTTCAAGGTGGTCCATAGGCCGGGGGCGCAGATGACCGTGGCTGACTTCCTCTCCCGCACCCCACCGTAGCCTAGTCGTGCTACAAATTCCTTAGTGCATTTGTCTCCAACTTTTTTTCCTCAGACAGCTACTTTGACAAAATGAAAGTGTCCGAGATCTACTCATGTTTCGTAACGTAATATTTAGCTCCACCCAAACCAGCTGAATAAGCTTCTTTTACGTGAACAATTACAAATTTATACTTTTCACACACATTTTGTATCACAAAAGCTATTCAACATGTGCGTGCTTTTCTCTGTATGATTTTCTTTATGTTTTCAATTAAATACAAAATGTAAATTTTGAATTATGTATGTAAAACACGTATGCGGGTTATAACTGTGTTCCACTTGTCATGGTGGGTTCTGTTTAGTCCCACGTTTCTCCTTGGCCTTCCAGGATTTAATGAATTTGAGAAAGAATTTGCAAACTATCCAATTATTACTTGTGCTATTTGTAGGTGGAGACCACACTATCCCTATGGTAACCTCACAATTCTCAGTGAAGTTCTCTTGACAGTTTATATAACATGACATGAATACTCAACTAATACTATCTATAATGGTTTACAAGCTCTCACCGGCATGCTACCAAATTATATGTGCATGCTCGTCAGCCATAAAGCAAGTGAAGTCCCTCAGGTCCTCTGGTACTTTCCAGATTCCAAGAGTTTGAACGAAAGCTTGCAAAGCAGCCTTCTGTTTTTATGCTCCCATGTGTTGGAGCAGCTTCCAAGTCATTTTGTGATATGCCCCCATAGTTTGTCCTGTTTTTTTTCTCAGACAGTGATTAAGATGGTATACCACAGATGGTGAGTTGTTTTAAAGCTCAGGCTAGCATTAACTGCGTGCTACAGTAAAGCTCAAGGCGTTAGCCAGCCTGAGCGTTCAAGCAACCAAACCTTCCAGCCCATTAGCGGCCTCATGTAGCGCGATGTAAACAGTTTGTACTCAACAGTACTGTGTCATCTAATAAACTGATTTAAACTCAGGATTCATGTTAGTTTTGGACTGTCTGCATTACTTTGTTTGGTGGTGGTGTCTCTCTCTACCTGCCTGTGGTTTCCTGTGTCTGCCTGTCGGTCTGTCTGTCTCCGACTCAGTCCCTGCGCCCACTAGAGGTCCTCAGTCCATCTATCTCTGTCTCTCTGTACATGTCTTGGACGATGTTCAAATACCCTGAACATCTTTCCGTAATTTCAAAATCACAGTATAATACAATACTAGCTCAATGTTCATTCAGAGCAGGCTCTCATCACCATGCTCTTTTCTGGGGGAAAACAATCCTGCATACTGAACACATGACAACAGCAAAAAACTGATGAAGTTAAAACATATCTCCAAACTTCTATTTTAAACTAAAGAGTTCAATCAATACCGCTATGCCAGAGAGTTTCTGTGTAGTTTGTTGCATCTTCAATTTGCTCTCTGACACGTCCTAAAAAAGGATCCTGATAGAAGGGCGAGATGGCTCTAAGCTATATGGAGGGAAGACAACAGGACACTATGGGTTATAATGTAAATGTACAAAGTCAGTTGTCAGAGCACATTGCTATTGTTAGCTAGTATACTATTTGTAGAGCAGGACTGAAAAGTAAAATGTTTCACTGGTAATTTGCTCCCATGGAGACTGAGTGGGGTTGTTACACCAGCTTGATGCCGGAAGACTTAAAGGACATGCCTGAAGAGGGATTAAACTAAACTTTTGAATGTATATTGTGTGTTCCACAGTAAGCCGAGTGGACATATGACAGACTGTCTTTGGGTCATTTATAAACTAATTTAACCCTCATACTTTTCTAATCGTTTGGTCTTACAGCTATTTTACATTCCAGTTTACGGCAAGTGTCACTTGTTTCCCCCCAGAAGGGGAAATTGTTGCAGCCACAGTTCCCAGACGTGCCAGTCTCATTGCAATGAAGATAAATTAAATAAACACTTGGCAGGTAGGTTGTTCTAAGCGTCTTTGAGAATGCTACAGTTCTTCTGTCGATTCTGGCTGTCTCAAAGTCTTTTGTTTACTCACCTAATCCCAGACAAGTCTCTATAATCAGACTTTTGTGGGGGCCACATCATCTGTTGCAGGACTTTGTTCTCCTTGGAGCTGAGGATAGGTTTGTTTTAATTACTTCTTTGTATAACTGCCTAATAAACTTTGGACTGATCAGATGCCAACCTGACACATCAATGAGCATCAGGTTGGCTTTAACACCAAGTTCCTTCCCTCTACTGGCTAGTGCTTATTAATTAATCAATGGGGAGCAATAAAGGTGTTTTCTTTTAACTTTTTCCACTGAATTTCCATTGCCTTCGTGCTGCTTCACCTGTCATGTGCTTTAGATTGACTAAAAGCAGGTCAATGTCAAGTCCACAGTAATGCCCCTAATGTCCTTGATTATTCTCCCTCTAAATGTGCATTTTGAAGGTACTATCACAAAAGTGGTTGGACCCATTACAGACAGGCCTAACGCCAACAGAGGGTCTTCAGAGGAGTGTACAATAGTAGCAAGCAAGGATTGAGATGGCCGCCGCCCAGAAAAGTGTCAGAAACGGTGACAAGGAATAGGTTGGATGGCCAGAGTAAAAGGACTGGAATTCCAGGGAGTTGTAACAAAACAATAATGAGAACAAAACATACTTAACAAGTACCATCAAAAATCGATCATATCATGCATGTAGTAAAATGACAGTAATGTTAGTGGAGATCAAAAATGACCTGCGGCCAAAAAGCATCAAAAAGCAAATACTGAGAGGCACTAATATGAGTTTCGTCAAAGTCTGTATTCTGCCAGGAATTATATCCACAGCCTAACAAGCACTCTGTCTACTGTCTTACTCTGGTATATGAAATAATCTGATGACCCCTTAAGCTCTCTAAGCAGTGTGTTCACTATTCTCCAGCATACCTCTGTACTTCAGCAAGAACAGAAAGTGTTGAGCAAGTTTGTATGAGCTGGTATCAGCATTAGCCAAGTCAAGTAAACAAATTTGTACAGTATTACTGAATGGTAGGAATGGGTATAAAAATTATAAAAAAACCAAAGCAGCACCAGAGCGAAGTATTGATAAGGTCTGACATGAACGGTTCCGCTATCAACAGTGGAGCAATTAGGAATATATATTTCTTATTTATTAAATGCTACATTACGTTATCCTGCACAATTTATCTCATCAACTCAACTTCCTGGTCCAGGAGAGAGCTCTGTGCTCCCCTCCACTCACCCAAACACTGCAGCACCGTGCAGCAGCACACAGATACTCGCCTGTTCTTTGAGACAGCGGAAACGTGAATAAACGTTCGAAAGTGTGGTTACTCTCTTCTACAGTTGATGCTACCGACAATGTTCGTTGCTTTAAGTGCTACAAGTCTTTTGCATGTAAGGGCGGAAACACGAGCAATCTGTCAACTTCCAATGAAAGTCTGTCACATACAGGCGGAGGAATGCAGTTTCCGACAGCCACGCTTTAAGTTCATCTGTTTCTCCAGTATGCAAACAGCCTGCAGGCCACAAACTGAATTAACTAAGTTACACGAACTTGGGTTAACAATTAAAAGTAACTATTAACCAGCTGCTAAAACAGTGTTAGTTGAAAACACATACGCTACAGCTACAGCACGCTCGGAGGAAAAAATAGTGGTGCAGGCCTGATATGAATTAAACCTGCTAACATACCAGCTGAGAAGCTCTATTTGGGCATTTTGTAACCAAACAAACAATGTCACTTTGTGACATGCAATGCACTGCAACTATTTCAAGGATCTGATGTTTTTTTTCTGACAAACACCTGGACACATGCTTTTCTTCTCCCAGTGAAAACTGCAGCAATGCCTGTATTGTTCAAAGATGACGTCACTGCAAATAAAGTGTGATTCAATCCTGCTGTATAACACTGTGAATAGAACTCATCAGGAGACTAATCTTAAGTTGACAACGTTTGTCTGTGCTGCTGTGGTTCTGTGAAAAGCGCTCAGCACAGCTTTTTTTTAAATGATTGTTCCTCAGATGTTATGTAAGCTTTTGCCTCACAATTTACTTGACAGGTTTTCAAATCTGCAACTCTGAAAAATATTAATGATTGAAGAACAGAAAGAAAGTCAGCTCTGTGGGGACAAAAACTTTTTGAAAAAACTTGACAAAGTGAATACATTTGAGGTTACAAAGGAGTAACCCTGTTGTTTTGCCAGATATGTTTTGTGATTTATATATTTTTTTCCAATTAGTTTCGTCGAATGGAGGGATTTGTGGTGGAAGGTTGTTGGTTAAAGTGTAGGACACTGACTGACATACTGGCAACATCATGTATTTAGTTATGGGTAACTAAATCTCTCACCAAGTTTTTGCAGATAGAGGTCCCTGATTGTAAAACGTGACAAACAACATTGTCATTATCCTTATAAACCAACCAAGGGACTAAATGGAGCTCAGGAGGTTGATTTTATTTAAGCACTCCAATTTTTGTTGTACTGCTTTTGTTAACATGTACCACAACTAGCTAAACTAGATATGCGAGGCTTACCACATTTGGCCATATAATCTTGGAGCAGGTACATTTCTATCTTCCGCCTCAATCACTGCCATGTCAGTAACATCAAACCTTCTTTTTGGCACTCTCAAAAACCTCCCACCTCCCAAGTGGGATATTGCTGGTTCGCCTGGTATTACGGTGCATTTTCCAACTCACCTTGATACTTCCCAGTTGCTTATGAATGCACCATAAGAGCTCTATGCAGTAAATCAGAATTATCAAATATATATTCAATCCAATGTCTGTAATGTAAGTGAACCTCATGGCGTCATGTGTTGCGTGTGGAGCTTGAGCGTTTTTAGTTCTGAATGTATAATAATAATTTTTCTATATATATTTTTCTATATATATATATATATATATATATACATATATATATATAAGGATTATTATTTTTCTTTCAGGCTATTTCCATTGGTGAATGCCAGGGCAGAATCCTGACCACGGAGAAACGGATACAAGGAGAAAAGAATTACCGGAAAGTGTTTAAAAAAAAAAGAAAAAAAAAAAGAACGTGTATAGTATGGAGGTGCCTGAATTTTAATCCATAAGATTATAGTTACTGTTAACTAAATTATTATGAATGTATTATTTCATTATTATTATTAATGTCCTTTTATTTCTACTGATACATTTTTCATTGTTGTAATATATTATGGAATGTCCTTATTATACTCAAATCACTTTTTAAAATTGAGTTCACTTTCATACAGATTTTTCAGGGTAGTCAATTGTTCATCTTGTGCTGTATGGTAATGGCTGAAATCACATGTAAACTTGATCAGCAAGACCAGAACACATGCTGGTTTAACCCAGCACCAGCATACAGCATGAGGGCTTTAACATAAAATAATGTTTGTAGTGTACTGACAGCAGAGCTACATATTTTACTAAGAGCAGTTTAATGCTAAGGAAGTTTTCAAGGATTAGGAGTGTAGTGTGTAGTGCTACAGAACAATTAATAACTGAAAAGTAAGGGGATACATACAACTAATACAGAAGGCAGGTGGTATATAAATACAACTTTATGATAAAGTACAAAATATATCCTAGTGCAAATGTACACAGAAAAAACAGTGTGTGTAATGTGCAATGCAATAATACATACTATAACTATGTTAATGTAAAGTGCCTTAGAGGTGATGAGTTCACAGATGTTTGAACTCAGATTACAGAGTTTAATGTGATTTGTATGCTTATGGCATGTACGATGGGCAGATTAGGGAGCAAATAAGAAATAAATATAAAAACATGATCCAAAGAGGTTAATTGGTTTTCTGTACAAGTACAAGGCTTTAGTGCTCAGTCTGCAATCAGTTTCTGTTGTGGCATATCAGGATACAAAAGCACAATGAAATGGAACCTATATCTCTATAACAACATAAAACTTGTCGGGGAATGCCAAAGAGATTTACCGGACACCGAACACTCTGCAGTCCACAGAGATCCTTTCAATGTCTGCTCACTGAGCTCCACACGATCTACAATCTACAATATATAATGACTGATGATGACATTGTTCAGGACAATTGATTGGTCAGTAGCATTGAATGTATATAAAAGTGGATGTAGCTGGCGGGTCTGAAAAATTAGGCTGATGCGGAAGAGCCTTAAGCTGCAATACCACTGAGTGCCACTAGAGGTTGGATCCAAAAAGCCTCCGGCTCCATAGACTCCCATTCAACTTCTCTCATTAAATTCGCAGTCAAAAAAATGTCCCCACAAGTTATTTCTGTGTTGTTAGCAAAAGTTGTTCCTTTTTATTAGTGTTCTGGAGGTCCGTCTGAAAATATTTCTGAGAATAATGAAAAAAAAAAAAAAGGCTTCAAAAAGCTGTGTTTTTGGGGGTGTGTCTGTTTGATTGACAGGTCTGTGGTGCAGTCAGGTTATGGCTATCGGTGGGCGGGGCGTAGCTTTGCCAGGTTTCCAATCAGATCGAGCCAGATCCCCAGATTCTTCCTGTTAAGAGGACGTTTTTCCTTCCCTCTGTTAGAGGTTTTTCTCCCTTAAAGAGGAGTTTTTCCCTTCTTGTTTATGTGGGAATTGTTGAATTGTTGGGTTTCTCTGTATAATATTGTAAAGTTCTGCTGTAAGGACTCTAATGTGTTAAGTGCCATGAAATTAACCTGTGTTGTGATTTGGTGCTATATAAATACAATTTAATTTAATTTAATTTAATTGGTCAGTAGGCGGTGCTTTTACACATTTTGATCTGTTATCATGCGCCAACATGGTTAGACCTGCAGCATAATTTACCATTATGTATCTTGTTTAGACATTTACTTTGTAGTCCTGAAAAACCTGAGCTAACCTAAACTTAATCGCAAATCCTGCTTCATAGTACAGACTATTAGTTAGTAGTATACAAACACAATTTTGAAGATACAGGGCTGAAATAAAATCATGTGCATACAGTATTATATTATGTTGTCACATAACTCCTGAATACAGGCCTATGTCACAGCACCTTTAAGGATAGCACACACAGCACAGTCATCTTTCAAATGCAGTAATTTAGAAAGAAAAGCCACATAAACATTGTAGTGAGGCTACATTCACAACCTATCCACCTTAATGAGTCTTAATGGGCTGAAGAGATCCATAATGCATTGTCCCCTGAACAAACTGTTTTCCTTCAACCATATATCTTTTAATCCTTTTAGTGGCCAGCAGCCAGAGAGTAACTGGACGCTGCTGAATAATTTATGTCATCCCCCTGAGTTGAAATGGAGACAGAATCTTGCAGTGCACAAAATAAAGGTGAAACTTAAATTGACAGGGTACATATATTTAGTAAAGGACCATTGAAGCAACACATTTATGAGCTACTACTCTCCTCGCAACTCTTATTGCAGTATGTCACCATACCTATCTGAGGATTTATTGGCAAACAGTGACTGTAGCGGCTTTACAGCCTCCATTCAACGTTGCAATGGATTTGTAACAGGAGTCACATTAATGGGTGTCAGGGAATCTGACAGTAATTTAAACATTTGTTTAAACATTTTGTAAACATTTAGAAACTTCAAGCTAAAATTAAGCAGTGCAACTTTAATATTTCTTATTTCCTTACACGTTTGAGACATGTCATGTGTCATCTTCAGTGAAACAACAGGTACCTTTCTGCATCATCAGCTGCTGCTGTACAATTCCACATATTCCTGACATTGTGTGAATGTGAAAATTTTAAACGATACGCGATGGAAAAACAACTATCAACTGGCAAGGCAGCTACATCATCGATTTGAGACATTCTAGAAATGTGGTTTAACTCAGGGAGATGGCTGCTCTCTTTAGTGCTGGACTAACAGACACAAACACTATCCTCAGAGGGAACAGTCCATTATCGCTGGTGACAAACATGAAAAGCAAACAGTGAGGAGCTAGTCTGGAAAATGCCACTCTGCAGGAAAAAACATTTAAGATTCTGACTGCCAGCAATAATTTCTGTGGCTGCCCAAACATTTCCCCACAGTCTCTCTTTTTATTCGTGCAACTCAGAGAAATGTCAAGTAAGATAACCTATTATCTTCCCTGTTGACTATAACACAAACACAAACGCAAGACGGCTGCACACGAGGCTGTCTGGCTATGAATGTCAGTATTACTTTTAAAGTATGATTCCATTGCTTCATTTGCTACTATTATTACTGCTGTGCATTAGCTTGGGGTCGGTAGTGTGGAGTGACTGCGCTCCTTTGTGCGACTTCGGGCTCAATTGCAATCCACATGACAACCCACTGACTTTATTTGTTACTTAATTTCTTTTTTTTCTTAATTCAAGTTAAGAGGTTGCTCTTGAAGTGCTAATTACATTCTAAATGTTGTATGCATTAAAACATTAAATTGGACACAGTTGAAGTAAATATAACCACATGACTTGTGGTCACTAAAGTTGTCCGTTTCAAACGTGACAACAACACACACTGTAAACAAATTGTTTATGATATTCAGATTAAATATAGGAGAATCAGTAAATAGACGCTGTAGATGGCTGAGGCAGTGGAGGCCACTGGGCTGTGAGAACCAGATTCTGCTGGCTCTACATATAATGGTGAGGAAGAGAGGAACAGCTGGGCTGTAAGCATTCATGTCATGTTGGAGGCTGAACATCTGATCCTATAGAGAAGCGCTGCATGACTCACACTGCTGAATGCTCAGTGGGAAGCATGGAGCTGACACAATTAGAACACAAAACACACAAGCACGCTCACACATACAGGCGCACACAGCCTCTTGGCTCTTTTTCAGGCTGTGAGGCTATCGCACAACGCATCCAACCAAACCAACTGTGGCCTCCAGCCAAATCATGCTTTGATTGGCGTTGGTTCCTGTCAGACCACAGGTTGTATCGCTTCAACCCCTGAAATCCACCAAGTGGGAAAGGAAATAGGCCTTTGGTCAATGGCGTTGTTTATCACAAATCCTCTTGTGGGTACAGTATGTTAACACAAAAGCTGCAGATTCATAAACCTGTGGAGGTAAAAGGCTGTTCAGCACATAAGTGAATATCATCTGAAGCTGGAGGTGCGTGTGTGGTGTGGGAATGTCAACATCAGGCCGATCGTGTGTCTCTGGGTTTGTGTGTGTGTGTGTGGAGCGGGGGGGGGGGGGGGGGGGGGGGGGGACATTTACACTGAAGTAATACTGCTGCAGCTTTGCTTAACATTCATTTTGTGAAATTTCAAAATTTACTTTGACACATTTTTAATAAACAATCTACAATACAGACTTAAGCTAAGGATAGCTGGAGGTATAGATAGATGTCATAATAATCCACAAACATCAGATACAGCACCGTAGAATGTTGACTGTTGATTTTGTTCTTCACATTATTTTTCTATGAGCATAAACCAAACACTCTATTAAAAGATTTCCACACAAAAAACACCTTTCAGGTGACAAAATTAAAAAAAAAAAAAAAGGTCAAATAAAGTCCATCGTGGCTTACCCCTTGGTGAGTTATGCTTCCACATGATGTTGGCTTCAGGTCGACCGACTGCCAGGCACATAAGACTGACGTAGCTGCCCTCGTTCACTGTGACGTCCTTTGATATGTTAGTGATTCTGGCGGGCACTGAGGGGAGACAGAAAAATCATGATTGATGCTTTTGGTCTAATGAATGACACGTGAGCAAGGAGCCCAGTATTCCACGTGATCAGAGCCGTGATGAGGGTAAAAATAACCCCAGGGTTGGGGACTCAATTAGCATGAAATTAACTGACAAATCTCACAATTCCCTGGCTCACTGTGGTGTTATACATGATTGATTTTCTTCATCATGTATCTTTGCCACACTGCTCATTAGACAAGCGCCAGACTGATGTGGAGTCAGACAGGATTTCATCTCTATGAATGGATCAACTTGATTTGTGTGCGTGTGTGTAAGAGAGAGTTTGTGTGTGTGTGTTGGGCCTCTTAATTAAGTGAGAGGGTGGCCTCAAATCAAGGGTCGGAGGTTGTCTTCCCTCACTGTAATTTAACTCACCCATTAACCTACACTTAAAGATCATTATTGCAACTTGTAGGATTGACTATCAATTAAGAAAGTCACAATTCCACAAAATAATTTGTACTATTTAGAAGGAGTGTTTCACAATAAAGCCAACCAGTAACAATAATTAAAGTTGAATTCACATCAAGTGAACTAAAGTACAACACTGACCAAATAACTTACTGTTCCCTTATTTTTATGCCATAAGGTAGAATACTGATCTCTACTTCTTTATTCAAAACATCACTTAACACAACTCTAGCAGGGGCTGAACAGTATAAGAATGTTATTACTGAATGTTACATTTGTTCTGCTGTCTAGTGTATTTCATCATTGCATGAAAATGACCAATCCTGTTTCTTGGAAAATAAGTTTATAATGTTTTTTTCAACTTGATATTCATAATTGCTGGCCAATTATATGCCTCCGTGCTATCCCGACAGCAATAAATGGAGGTATTATATTTGCATGTTGTCTGTCCGTCTGTCCATCGCATTCCCATGAACAAGATATCTCGAGAATGCCTTTAGGGGATTTCTTCAAATTTAGCACAAAAGTACACTTGATCCCAATGATGTGCATATATTTAAGAGGTCAACGGTCAAGGTCACTGTGACCTCAATTTAATCCATTCTTTTGAACAACATATCTATATATACACAAGTTCACTTTCAGAGATAAAACAATAAGAGTTTGGGGGTCAAAAGTCAGAGTTTAAGGTGACCTCATCCCTCTCATTCTCAGAAATGATGATATCTCTCAAACCCCTTTCTTTTGAGTAATTTATTCAAATTTGGCACAAACATTCACTTCAACTTAAGAATGTTTTAATTACATTTTGAGAGTTAAAGCTCAAGGTCACTGTGACCTTACATTGACCCCTATTCATGAAGGTGATATATCCGGAACGCCCAGACAGAATTTGGGGAAAATTTAAAATGTTGCAAAAATGTTCAGGACCTGATGAGAGTTTGGTGGTCAAAGGTCAAGGTCACTGTGACCTCATGTCTTTAATTTTTTTGTGAATGAGATATATCAGTAAACCCATGAGGGAATTTCCTCAAATTTGGCCTCAAAATTGTTCACTTAGACTCAAGCGTGAACTGAATAGTTTTTGGTGATCAAAGGTCAAGCTCAATGTGACCTCATGCCATCCAATCTGCCCATTCCAATTGTGTGAATGCAATATCTCAGGAACTGCGTTGTCTCAGTAATTCCTTGAGGGGATTTCTTTAAATTTGGCACAAAAGTTCACTTGGACTCAAGGATGGACTGAATATATTTAACATTTAACATGTATAAATTATTGAGATACAGACACAATAATTATGACAATCTTTCACACTGATAGTAATAATGATGAATCTAATAATGATGAAGTGATGACATTTTATATTCAAAATGTCACCTTCACTGTGACATCAGTTCTATGAAAACACTTGTCTGGCCATCATTTATTGCCATAACTCAGAAGGAGAGATATTTCATATTTGTGTCAGATGCTGAATTGGTGATGCTACATGTGGGTGTCCATCTAGAAACTGTGATTGTATGGATATTGTGTGCTATCATGATTGAAGATGTATGTGAAACATCCAGGTTTTAGAATGTTGAACTTCTTTGCAGCAACATCTGTATTTAGGTTAGGTAGTTACTTTATCAATCCCCGAGGGGAAATTTTGTCGCTATTTGAAGCATTGTTTACTGTAAATCAGCTTTTGTTGGCCATGTGAACACATTAAGAATTTCCGTCAAAGTCTTCACTACTTTTATTATTTGAGTTTGGGAAGAGATGGATGTAAAATACAACCTGCACGTTTTGCATTGGCATTCAACCATAAGGTGGTAATTGTAATTGTAACTGAATGGATGAAGAGCTATTTTTATAAACTGCTGCACTTTGGTTAAGGTTAGGACAATTTAAATCAAATGGAAGTAAACACACTGTGTCTCAAGTCACAGTGCCATTCTCGGTGCTAAAGCACACCACCATGTTTCTAACTTTAACCAAGAGCTGCTTCTTGTCTAAACAGAACCAGTCTCCAGGGGTGAGATCATGTACAAGAGTAAATGTGTGGAAAAACATTCAAGTGTGTCGCATTATAAATTTAGTTTATTATCAGCATATTAGTAATTTGCTAATTATGTAATTTCACAAACTTTTTTCATTTTGTTAATTGCAATTACGTGTGTTTCAAAATATGTTTGCTGTTGCATTTACGCTATAATAAAAATGTAATTTCTTGGAAACAGTTGAAATGACGGGCTCAGTGACGACGACAAACACTTTCTGTTAGTCTGTAAATTTACTGTGACTGTGTAACTCCCATCTTTCTTTTGGCAATTATAAATAAACATGATATTGGGATAGATTTAAGTCATCAATAAGATTCCATGCAATTCTCCCTAAATGTTAGACCCCTGGTTCCCAGCAGGACTAATATGTGACTGTTCACTCCTTGTCAAGTGGTCACATAACACCAATGAATTACAATGTATAATTATGTAACATATAGTTGTAGCTTCTAATTTGATTTCACTTAGTATTATTCAGACTCTTACTTCTTAATCAATCTGCTCTCTACAAACCTAAGAAATAAGAGTAGGTCACAGTAAGATAGACTATACAAGATAATTAAACCAGAATGGTAAATCATACGATGAAAAATGATCTTTTTTCATATTTTCAATCTAAAAAAAGTAATGCATAATGTGGTCATAATGTGTGGTCTGTGCCAGGGGATCAGAGCTGTAGTGATGTGCTACTCTGCATCCAATTGACCTTTGAATTTACCAATTCAATTAGCATGCCCTGCTGAAGGTTGCTCAACTGGTTTATCTAGGACACTGTGTGCAGCCTGGTCCTCTGAATGCACCCAGAAACTTGATGTTAGGTCTGATCTGAGAAACAACATGCATGTACAAATACAGTACAAAGTTCTACATACTTCAAATTTTAAGGAGGCAAGATTTAAAATATTATCAAACTAAAAAGGAACAAAATACATTTTAAAAAGCAAAAAGGCAAGTCATTACAAAGCAAGCTTCAATTTCAACAATTCAATAAAGGCATTGTTGTCCCCCTTTTTGAAGCTCTTAGCACCTTTCCCCACAAGAAAAGTAAATAGGAAGTTTTCAAGAAATGGATACAGTGTTTGCTTTGGAAAAGTGCTGTGCTGTGTTTCTTTTCAGAAGAAGTGATTCATGTTGACATCATTTCAACAGCTTGTAAGAAACCAGCAAAAAAAAAACGTATGTGCCTTTGTGTTCAATTTGTGAAAGAGACTGCTATTACATTACATTACATTTCATTTAGCTGACAGATGTTATCTCATGGTCTCCTCTGAGCCCATCACTTTCTCTTTGCTGCAAGGAAACAAATGTCACAGAAAGTCATCCCTCACCAAACACGTGTTTTTATTTATGTTTGAAAAGTCTTTTAATTTAAGTGATCTGATCTGCATTTTGTTATCTTAATGAATAAGACTTAAGTTGTCACAAGGACTGCCTCTGGCCGTTTACTTTGTCTTAGGCTCAGCAGTCTCAGCCATCTGACTCTTACATCCACCTGCTCACCTTTTCCTCATCCCCCCAATCACTCTCCAACAGTATCTAAACCAGCCAACTACCCCATTCCTCTGGCCAGATCACCAGAACCGCTCCATGTGGTTGCACTCCTGCCATGGGAACATTAATCTATACTAGTATATGTACCTGCCTTTGTGCATGCCCCATCTTTTTACAGCTACATTTCTGTAAACCAAGATTCTCCTGTCTTCATCTGTTCATCTGTGCTGACAACCCCCAGAAGACGTTAAAGTCCGGGACCCCCATCAAGTCAGTTAAAACCGTAGAGGCCTTTGGCGGGAAATGTTTTCAAGAATTGCAAGCAAGTAGTTGTCTTTGGATAACACTTATATTGCCCATGACCGAGATGAATGAGAATCTTCACAGATATTATGTATCAGATGTGACAAAAATCAACTTGTGTCTGAGAACGACATCACCTTTTACATTTTTTTTTTTATCTTTAGTTAAGAAATGACAATATATCTTTGAACAAATTATGCTGTGTGGAATGTGGAATGTGGATTATTATATAACATTGACAAATGTCAAAGTCTGTCAAGGTATATATTGGAATGCGAAGACCGAAACGACTTTATCAAGGACCAAATCGTTATGCTTGCACCATCTCCAAAAATAACACGGTCTGGGGATGTTCTGGGTCAACTCACAGAACTGAAAGATTCACATATATTTGGAGAACAACTGATGTCTGCTTATGCTCTTGAATATCAGTCATGATATTCCAACTATGTTGGTTTGCACTAACCCAATAGTGACACTACTTCTAGATTTGGAGTCATCAGTTAAATTTAAGCATAAAAGATTAGAAAATACTGCCAACAGTATAAAAATGAGTCCACATGTCAAAGTTTTCCATGATCACTCCACTTCATGATGGAAACATTGAAGTAGAAATGAGCAAAGTTGCTCTTTTAGGCTTCTGTTGCATAAAAAATAAAAATAAAAAAACCTTGAAAAGGTGAAGTTCCTCGACAATCTAATGTAAATTTGAAATTGCTCTAAGTACTGTGACATGAGTGATGATGTAATGTTACAGTATGTGCAAAGCAGAGCCAGTTTTCTGCTTTGTGCACATGTATTCCATGAACTCCGGACCCCGTAGGGTCACTGTAAAACCATCCATTCAATTTCTTGCCAAACCTGCATGGTGGCAAAATGCAGAGAAGAGGCTTCCCTGCAATTGTCTTCTGTTTACAGCAATTAGAGTAATGCCATGGAACTAACGTGGTAATGATTCATTGAGGGTAAAATGCAACACGTGTGCCTTCAAGAGGCTCTAAAAAGTGAGGAGTGAAGCACAGCGGTTTGAGGAAACAGCAGGCAGCGCTTCTTTCAGACACACTGACCTCTGGCAGAGACGAATGAACAAGCATCTGTGTGCAGAGCAGGTGACGGGTCTTCCAGCTTGATAATGCCAGTAGCCAGGTGATTAAAAACACAGCTCCCCTGCCACCAGGGCTGCTGGTGGATGTGACTGGGGGCCCGGGGACACGTCACTCTCCATGTCAGCACAGCCGAGGTGTTACAGCCAGTAATTAATTAGAAAATGGAATCAAAAGGCTGCCCAAGGAGGAAAAGGATGTTTCCACTGGGTTTTTATTTAATATCTGAGCAGAACTGACATGTTTGTGTTTCTCTGTATTTTGTTTTCTAATGTTGACCACCATTCTGCAAAATGTGCAACGTTCACAGAGAGACGAACAGATGTGGGGCAGAAGTGCAACAATGTGGTGTTACTGCAGAGCACAACATCATGATATCATAAGCAATTTGCCAGAATACCGTACATTGTTGTGTGGAGAGATATGAATCATACATTTATGGCAACTCCCCAGTCAGATAATGTGATAGGAAAATGTGTTGGGCATATTTTACCTCCAACTTTTCCTCCTGAGAAAAGATTTCAAGAAACTGGGTTTGAAGGGTCAGAACAATTCGAAACAAAAAGTTCTGAAAGTAGGCTGAGCATGAGCGTTGTACTTTTCTCCTGGGAGTCGTCCTCCCCCTACCCACAGCTAACTGTAGAAGAGGGATTCAGAGCCTTAAGTTAAGCAGAGGTACTAATAATACAATAATAGGCGTGGTGCTGCTGAAAAGAAGCCACGTCACAGCATGCCATGAGAAAATACAATTTTCACAGTTCTTTTGACCAACGTCTGTTTTCCCTGTTGTAGTTACTGCATTACTCTGTTAATACAAGCTCAACACGTCCTTTTTCTGTTTCAAATTAAAAGCCCTCTAGTGTTGGCTTTTATTCTGAAACATTTGCAGGAACATGTGACTGCAATCAGACAATAACACTTCAGAGCAGGAATTCACAACAACTGTTAAAAATATAATTACTACATCATTGGCTTATTTTATTTAAAGTGATATAAATATACATTATTGGCGATTGTATGTACATTTGACACCATAAACATATGTAATAATATAGCAAGAATTCACAGTATACATATATTAACAGCTAAACATGCTCAAGCCTAAACATAACTCTTTTCAGGAGGATATATTATCATGTACAGTATATTATTATCATCACTATTATTGTTTATTCATTAACATAAAACTAGCATTGCAGTTGGTCAATGTGACAATACATAATCAATAAACTATAGCAATGCACTACTGAATACTTTCTGTATAATCTCATGTACATGGTGTACGTGAAATTGGCAAAGTGACAATGTCAAAGGAATGTAAACAATTGTTGTGAAAATCTACTATATGGAGAGTACAACAGAAAAATGGAGGCTGTTTGGCTCTTTTGTGCACTGATAATTACCAAGCAAATGACTTGCACCTACAGCAAGAGTTTGTGGCACTCTGGGCTCTCTTTGCTTTCATATGTGTTCATGGTTTGCATTCATTGTGGTGTTTATTCTGCTTAAACCTCTATTTGTTGACTGCCTTTGCGAGGCTTCATCCTGCTGTTGAGTATGTATGTATTTATGCATGTTGCATCTGCCGTTATGTCTATATCTGTTTTTACTTATGATCTATTGTAATTGATTGGCTAAATGCTTTTATCATGGATCTTGTGTAATCTCCTCGAATGAATTCAGTGGGATGCAAATGATGATATTCCCTCTGAAGTAAAGAACAAGTATCCACAACTTTTTTAAGGATTTATAGTACTGTAGCTGAACAGTAAATGCACTTAGGTACTTTCCACCACTGCCCCATTACTCTGTGTATGTGTGCTGGGTGAGACAGAAACTGTAGAGATATTGATCAAAGTAAGACCATTCTTTCCAAATGGGATGAGGAAATTGGCGTTTTTGCAACACGAGCTGTTCTGAGGCAGATTTCAATGAAAACACAACTTTTAGACAAATCAACCAAAGCGTCAGACAGGAATTTGTAATTAATATCATGCCAATATAACCGAAGTTTATGAATGTCTGTCGGTGGCGCAAGAGGAAATGCAGAAAATAGGCAAAGTCAGCCGGCTTTGGACCTGCAATATTTGTAACATATTGCAGCCATTGTCCAGTCGTTGTTGTGATATTTCTGTGTGGACCGAAATGGCAAACCAAAGACTAATGGATGGTTAGAAATACTGCCATTTCCATGCTGTTAGTAATATGCTGTCTGACAAGTGATGGAGATGAAGGTCCTTTAAGTCAGAGGGCACGGGGGTCTCCTGGAAGATGGTGCATTGCTCATTTTTGAATGAGTCACTTTTATAAATAGGGCTGAGTATTGTTCAAACTTTTTCAATACCAGTACCAGTGCTGATAACTTGCCTTTGACAATGAATCTTGAGCTATATTATTTTCAACACAAATTTTATAAAATACATTTAAAAAAAACAGAAAATTACATTGTACATATTCAAACATTTTGATTTCTATATGTTGATTTTTTTGATCCATTTTACAGGGGGAGAGCGTAGCCCTTGTTTTTTTTTTTTAATATATAGCTAAAATGTACTAATATTCCCTAAACGACCCACCTGGAGATTTTAGCTGTGAACAGAAGCTCAGCACATGTAGATGTAGACAGGTATGAGGCCCAACATTAGTTTGAAAAGAGTCAAATAAGGCATTCCAATGTAAAATGTATCTAAGTTTAAAAATAAAAAGTTATGAGTATATCAAATAATAATTTGCTATCCAGCGACAGGGCATTTTTTTTTTTTTTTTTTTTTTTTTTTTTAATAGTATGTCGTATTGAAGCTACCTGGCCGGTGCTATAGAAGTTTGGTACCCAGCCCTATTTATAAGTAAAGGAGTATCGTTTTTACATCGGTAAACGGCAGCATGAAATCCTTAGGCACATTGGTCCTGCATTTTGAAATTACCCATATAATGGAACAGACAAACAAGGCAAAGCTCCTGAGTAACTGGTCAGTCTACATTCCAACCCTCATCTGTGGCCATGAGCTTTGGGTGAGGACCAGAAGAAGCAGGATGCTCGAGCTCAGCCATGAGCTGCTGCCACACATGCCCGACAATCCTGAATTTACTGAGATATTACCCAGAGGAGCTGTATACAAGAACACAAATGTCCAAATCAGTTGGACCAGACATCAGACCTTATCCTGCTGGCTCTCTGGTACAAAAGTCCCTGTAATATCTGATTGAGCCTATGTTGGAGAAGAGCAGGTCATTATCTGGAGAATTTGCAACGAGTGATCTTGTGCGTTGAGGTTGTTTCTGTTAGGAACACCTGAGAGCTCCACGCTGGCGTCACCCCTACCCTGAACAGAACGGAGTATTTCCTGTAGGAGGGAACGTGTCCTGTTGTGTGCTACATGTTTGACAGGACAACTCCACTTGTCCAGACCTGATTCTCTGAACATATTTTACCTCGTACTAACTCGTACCAACTACAGGTGGGGATTATTTTTGTAGCATTTTTTTTTTAATTTTTTTTTTAGGTTTGCTGCATTCATTTTACATATTTGTCATGCATTTCCATACTCACTTATTTTCCTTTTAATTGTTACTTCCATCCAAACAGCCACAACAGACTTGGCTTTTGGGTGATTTTGCTTAAACTTTAACAGTATTCAAATAAGAAAATTGCTGTACTCTGAAGCACATTATTGTGGTTATTGCTTTCATGAAACATTGAAAATGTCACATAAAATCGATTAGAAATATTTCAAGTCATCTAAAAATGTGATTTGCGTCAGATATGAATCGAGAGACTGTGAAGAAAATAGAAAATAAAGGAATGACAGTAGTTTTAGGGTAAGCTTCAACCTTTGACGTCTCCCAACATCAAAGCTTCTGCTCCTGTACCAACACTCACCAAATGTATAATAGATGCTAACTCTTCTGTCATACCAAATTATTATGCGACTGAAACATCAAAGGGATCACTGTCAGTGAGTTTTCCATCTGCCATCTCATCTCAGAACAACAGACATCTATGACAGATCTATCTGTCTATATCTTGGTCACATTCGATGTTCTTGTCAGTGGTTATTGTTAATTCAGAGGCAAACTCAACACTAAGACAAGGAACAAGAAAGTGTGTGGGGGGAGGGCATTCAAAAACTAGGTTACTTGTCCCACTGGCTGGTAGAAGGAACAGGCACCTGCTTTCAAACTGCCAGGCTTTCTCAGTTCAAAGGCAGCTTTTCATTTGGGTCCCACTGCATCATATGTTCCAGGATCCAGTCCAAAGTAATGACAGCAGCACTGAAGTGAAACCAAATGGCAAAGCATGACGCACAGTGTAAATATATTACCTTATGATTAGCATGAAAAAAGCACTACACACATGCTGGCTGAGATAGCTGGGTCTCTAATGCCTTGTATTTACAACTCCAGACTTTCACCCATGTGTTCATTTTATTGACGGACTGACAGGTGAGCCATATGAGTGCTGGCTTCTTGTACGCTTTTCAGTAATTCCTGGCTTATGTATTTTCCATATGCATGTTTACGGTATATTCTGTAGATCTTTATTTACTTATAAAACCTCGGCTGATGTTAAATTGACAATCAAAAGGCCACATATTTAAATTTTCACAGCTGACAACATCTCCACTGGAGAGTCCTTCAGCAAATTACTCCTTTTGTCTATCTTCCTCCATATGAGGGATTCATGGCAACCCAGCTCACATGATTACTGATCTGAAAGCTTGTGCAAATGTTTATTTTGCCAGTCTTTGTGTGCTTCCAGTTGAATCAGTTAGCTGAAATAGCCGACAGAGGAGGAAACTGAACATAAAAATCGACCATTTGGTGGAAGAGTCAAAGTTCAAAGACCGGGGAAAATTTACCTTTCGAGCAAATATGTCACTATTACATGACTGGCATTTACAGGACCTCCACTGTGTCTGAACTAACCTGTTTATTCTCAGGCCAACATATATACACTTTACTGCACTGTCATTATGTTACTTGACCAACTAAAGCCCTTGATGGCATGTGAGTTTGATTTACAAGCACAAAAAAGGCTACAGGTCCTAAACTGGTTAGAAACAGGGCTTTTTTTTTTTTTACTATAACAGCAAAATGGCCAAAGGGAAAACCATTACAAAATACAAAACCATACACCATATTTTGTCAATTAAAGGCTACAAATAAGTCTTAATATACAGTAGACTTCTGTCATTTTGACCCTGCTTGAGTCAGTGGGAGACATTAAACTGACATGATTTTGCTATTTCGATAAAGTTTCAAGACATGCCTCTTTTGCTTTAACACTGACATCTGCCTCAGGTTTGATTGAAAGCAAGTCACAAGCAAACTGTAATGGAAATGCGGATGCAGGTAATGCCAGTTGTTAAATGTGCCCCAGCTAAATGTGCTGTGCTCGTGAATGCACAAAGCTGTTCTGAAGTTTAGTTCTCTTTTAACCTGATGGGAAAACTGGTAGAAAATGAGCCCTGGTTTGACTTGTGATGCTTCTTTACATTGTATTGTTTCATCTCAACATTCACTCTGGAATTGGACATTTTCACAATCAACTTTACATCTCTTTGGATTTAATAGAGACATTTTGAAGCTTATGGTGAGATTCGCTAACGTCCTTCGCAGGTTAGGCACAAGTGTAATACCAGCACATATTTTGCTAACACAAAGATGCCCGCCCCCAACCCCCAACCCCCCAAACCACCCCTCTTTGGACCCCATGCCATTCTTTCGCCAAGGTTTTCCACAGAAGACGTTGACGAATCAAGAAGTATAGACTTACTTTTTAAAATCTTTAGTCTACGTTTCAGATGACTTCAAGTGGCTCGGAGATTTATACCTTAGCTTAACGAGGATGGATCAAAAAGTTCCAAGACTGGCCCATGACGTGCACAGAGCAGGAGGAAGGTATAACCCTAATTTGTAAGTGAAACAAAGGATAAACAAGCTGTACTCGGCTGTATTCGGCCAAAGGGCTGCTAGTTGAATAGGCCTGAGCAACAGTAAAAGCCACCAACCACTCAAGTTGAAGTTTACACTCATTTGTGTCCACTCTAATATGATATATGTAATAATAATAATTTAAAAAAAAGTCTGTATGTGTTCACATGCTTAGTCAATAAAGCTGATTCTGATAGAACACAATGCTGCAGCCATGATAGCAGATGCAACTTCAAATATGGATATTGCAGCAGTGCAGCTACAAATTCCAAAACATGGAGCATCCAACACATCTTAAACCCGAAGGTCCAGCAGATCTATTCAATCACCACAGCTTAAAGGTGGACATCCAAGATTAGTGTCTTTTAATTCAGTATCTGAATAAATGTAAAATATGGTCACAATCTCCCCTTCTGTTCCTGAGTTAAGGTATTGAATAATAGCACAAAAAAAAAATGTTTTTTCAGAATACTATAATCCTTCCTCAATTCATCCTTGAGTTTCAGTGAACGCTTGTGGCAAATTTGAAGACATTTTCTTAAGGCGCTCTTAAAATTCCATTTAGAAACTAATCATGACTTCTAACTGGTGACTTGTAAATTTAATATCAGGTCAATTTTACATGGAGAAGAGTGCATGTCATGCAGCAGAGCCTGCTGTATATTTAGTAAATGCAAAGTAAATGAGTAGTAGTGAATGTGCAACTCAAAAATGGAAAAAAGCAAACTAACTACCATTGACTTTAGGATTTATTGCATTTTCCTCTCTGTGTCTTCAGTCTCTTCCACTCCACATATGTGTCCGCTGTCTTTTAAAGCCTGCAGTCATGTTTTCACACAACAGATTTTCAGGTTTGTGCCAAATTAAAATGTAATACATCCTGCAGTGCACCAACAGACTATCATGCTGAACATTTGAAAAAATATTCCCGAGCAGGTGGAGGCATGGTGCAGTGACAAAAATTTTAACAAATGCTACTGTTTTCAATTTTTATTCTGTATCTTAAACTTCAACGTTTACATCAACAAACTGTGAGGATAAAATTGTATCAGCAAGCTCTCTATTACTATTAATATACTCACAAAGTGAAGTATGTGATTATGGTTGTATACTTTTAAGAGCCAAACTTACATTAGTCAGTAGAAAAATATATTCTGTGACTGACCGGGTGTGCCTTCCATGCACTGTCAGCTGCCAACAAAAGTTCTGTATCTGCAGTGACTTGGGCTATCACTTCATGAAGTCAGTTCAGCAGGTACAGCAATTAAACTGTGTAGTTAAGTAACATGCAAGGAATTTAAAGATGTTTTCAGAACTGCAGCAGTATAAGTTCCCTCATTATGTTCTCACACATTTTTTTTTAATCACTAATTACCACAAAACTTGAGCATACCAAGCCAGATATCCAACACCTCCTCAGCTGTAAATAAATGCATCATGGTCCAGAGATTGTACATACAAATGAACGTAGCCTCTGGGTGTGAAAGAGTGAGACCTATGTGGAAATGCCATGAAGTGCAATACTTTATGGAGCTTCTGGCTCCACACACTCCCCTTCAACTTTGCTCATGATATACAAATCAATAATTTTATTTTCATAGGTCACTATGGTGTCAAAAAGTGTTATATTTGGGGGCATGTCTGGTTTGATTGACATCCCTTGGGTGTAGCCAGGTTTCCACTATAGGTGCGCGGGCGTAGCGCTGCCTGATTCCCAGTCAGATCAAGTCAGACCCACAGCTTGCTCATCCCAAGCTCGTCCAAATATGTTCACTTCTGGCTCCAAAAAAAACAGGTAAAATGCTGACTTTGAGACTTGAAAAGGACAGTTCGCATGACGTCAAGATATGTTGCAGCTTGGTTGGAATCTATCGGGTAGCATGACAAGGAGAACTAAAGCTATTAGACAGAAAAGAGAGCCTTCATTATTTGATTTAGTTAGCATCAGGTAATGCCTTTACTTCATTCGCTTCCTGTTTGTCAGAGCCTAAGACAGGGCAGCAAAAAAAATTCTGATCATTATCTCCCATGAGGAGGATGTTGTGGATAGGTCACAGACAAAGGAAGGGCATAATCATAGTTCATCCAACACAACCAAACACAACAAAAAAATGAAAAAAAAAACATTATTGTATTCCCAAGAATAATATAAAGTATCAGGTTTCATCCTGAGGAGAAGTTATGATTCATGGATGACTTGTTTGCTCCTATTACATCCCATAAAGGTCATGCAAATGATACTTTGTGTAATTCAAGCCTCCAATATTAAAAATACATCATTTTCAGGCTGTAATAGAAGCTTTACTCTTGGCATGCTAAATACAACTGAGGGCCTGTAAAAGGGATTAATCAATGGGATGTGTTATTACTTTTATATTTAGAGTTTTATGAAGAGAAGCTTACAGTCCAGTGAGTAAAACCACAAATGTCTACAGTGGATCAACATCCCAAGTAGCCAAAAATAAGGATCACAAATGCCAGGGTCTTCATTTTCAGCCTGGGTTGATAGAACATGTCAGATTCAAACAAACACTCTTTTCAATGGCTACGGGTATCTTAAACTTAAACAACTTAAGTGAGGCCAGCGACACACGGGTTGCGTGGCGTGTGCCTGACCTCTCCTGTGCTGCACAGCTGCTGTTTGCTTCGGTCCTTACCGGCTGCGTCTCACCAGTGGTGCAGCGGCAGCCAGTCCTATCGCTGTTTCTCTTTGATTCTGGTCATTGGTGATCAAATGTTTGAGGTCTGACAAGGGAAAATTTGTAACCAAAAAGCAGACACTTTGTTTACCTTTGTTTAGAGTGAGACTGACACAGAGGAGAGAGCACTGTGAAAACGATGCCCTTCATCTGTAAATGTATCGCCGTGATATAATAGATTACTGCTATGATTACATAGTAGAAATGTGATCACAGATCTTTTCCCTGTATGCTTTCACAGACTCACAGGTAAACAGTTGTACTGTACTGTGTTCCCCCTTGAATCCAGAGCCCACCCACTGTGGTGGTGCAGTAAATGAATGAGTGATTTCACAGCAGGCTAAGACAAGCTTTATCATGTTGGGCTTGATCTAATGATCTGTACTATGGCACTGCCTTCCCTCTGAACCCACAGTGCTTGGCATTGAGGATTTTAGTCTGACAGAACTTTGTGTCTGATGTGGACTGTTGATGTTTAATTGAGGAAAAAGCCACTCACCACTGATGTTCTGAAAGTTGGCAGTCCACATTTATGCTAACTAGGCAGCAGCTATAAAAAAAAAAAAAACTGATGCTGATCATCCAATTAAGCCATTCTGAGTGAGAAAACTAGGTCACTACCTAGCAGCAGGTTTTTAGCATCCCTATTGGCATTAATACGACATTTGGGGAATTTGCCAAATTAGGACAGGTGATTATAAACGAGCCAAACCAATACTGGCAATTCAAATGATGTCAATCAGTATATGTATCTAAAATGTAGTTTTTTTTTTTTCCTAATTTAAAGTCTCCAAAAGAGAGAGCCTATTTTCATCACTTTGATATAAAGACATTCACGTTAGATCAACAATATAGCCATACCACATTAATAATTATTCAGGATGCTAATTTTATATCTTGTCACTTCTCTAAATTCACATAATATATTTAGGTTTTTGGAATTGTTTTATATGAGGATATAATGCAGTACATCAAACAGTGGTGTCACCATTGTAGATGTAATGCGATTTGAATGCAAAGTAGAGGTTGAAAAGAAACCTTAATGGGGTCAATGCTTTTGTTAAGTACACGTCTTAAGTATATTTTTTGTAGTCCAAATATACAACGTCTTTCTGCCCCATCAAGCACTGGAGTTTAATGAAATACTCGGCCGACAAGGCTACATAAACATACAATATAAGTGATGGCTCTTATGTGGAAAGAAGAAAAGCCCAAATCATTAAATGTCAGTCGAGCTGCGTCAGTAGCTCCAGGCGGGACACATAGCCTCAAGTCTCTCCTTACATCTACATCAGCACAGACATGAATACGAGGTGGTTTTGCCAACTTTGAATTAATGGTGGCTGCATATCCCTGTTTTAACCAAACAATCTGTGACTTTTTTCATGGTAAAGTTCTGCACTGGCACTTTTTGCACTCCTTGTAAGGCTGGTGGGATCTGCAGATGTCTCAAATGGCGTTACAACCAACAAATACTTCATTTTTAAATTCGTTATTACTGAATCTATGGAATTTATTTTCCCTTTTTTTGTTGAATTGTTTTGTCCATACAATGTTTAAAGCCAGTAAAAAAACAAAATAAAAAAAAACAAAATCACAATTCTCCAAAGCTGCTATTTTTCACAATGAAATATTCAAATTGTTTGTTGTGTCCAGCCAACAGTCAGAAACTGAAAATATATTCAGTTTAATATCACAAAATCCTTAAATACAGCGGAAATTCAAATTTGAGCAGCTGGAGTTGTAGTGTCTTAAATGATTAATGATTGAAATGGTTAATTGCAGGTAATTTTTCAGACAATGGACTAATTGTTTCAAGAGTTCAGTTCTGTAGCTACAGCTCATACTGCTATATAACCAGAGTAATAAGTTATGCTGATGGAGTCCATGTGGGTGATGAACTCACATGTGATTGTGCACTAGGCTGAGAGCTGATTGTGCACTAGGCTGAGAGCTGCCCAAATGTGGGTGACTTTGTTCTATATCTAACTAGTATGAGGATTTTCTGTATCCAGACTGTCTGGATGATTGTGTAAAAAACGTTACAGCAGCTAGTTTCCAATTTTAACGCCACAAAAGGAAGTAGGCGCTGTCGGTCATATATGTTTGAGAACCAAATTTGGTGAGAATCAGCATTACTTCAGATCTGACCTCGTGCACATTCAGTGCATAATGCCTGATTCCAGCTTGAGTGCTGTATGATGGACCATTTCATGGAGGTTATTACAACAGATACAATAATGACACTTGGCGATTATCTAACATCAAAAATTGTACAACCTCAATTTTACAGCTCTGTCACAGACGATAAGGTGGAAACATTCTTCCTTTATGTTTTCATTCTTCAAGATGGTAATACTTAACCTACAATCAGCTGAAAAATTCTGAAAAACCTGTTTATCACCAAACGTGTGAAGTCTAGAAATTACTTTTTCTTTACAACTAAACTTCAACAGGAAATACATTTGAATGGAAAAATAAATGGTCACCAAATTGTTCTCATCACAAATACAAATATATTGAACATATCAATAATCTTCTTGCTTTATCAATAATCTTCTTGCTTTGTGCATTTTTTTTCCGGCAAATTATCTGAACAGACAGTACAATGTTCACTTGCAGTGACTAAAAATGTAAACTATTTTATGGTTATATATAGACAGTGGTAGCACAAGCCTAAAGTTAAAAAAATATAGTGACTTGAGAGAGAACATCAAAAATCACTTAATGTAACCTTGACCGAAGTTAACTCTGAAATTAAAGTTGAGTTGATTTTGTACGCCTTCTATTCACCCCAACCACATCCTGCTGGCTCCGATGCAGGTCGTAAATGTTGTGCTTCTTTCAAAAGACAGCCTCTAAACATAATTGGAAAAACAGTTTGGTTGTATATAAAAAATAATGTCTCAGAGACGGGGATACACGTCATACACTGATTTGAGATGAGATGAAATGAGATAAGGGATGAGATTCGATCATCTCAAAAAAAAAAAAAAAATCTGTTCAAAGATACAGTATCTCCTTGCCACCTGGCTTTGTGTACCAAACAGAGGACTTCTTAGAGGTAGATCAACACCAAAAGCTGATCAGTGTCTTTCTTTATGCAGGGATTCTTTGAGTTCAATCTTAGGGAAGAATGTTTTAAAAAGAGCCAACGCTTCTTTGCTTGTCAGTTTCTGTTTAAAGGATAAATGTGGGTTGAGCCCCTGCAATGGCCTGGCTTCCTGTCCAGAGGGGTCTGTGGATAAGCTGCTTCACGCCTAAAAACAGGAGATAATCTCCTTAGCAATGGGGCCCATCAGCTCCAACAAGGCTTACTTGTAAGACTAAACAAACTGACTACCCATCAGATGAGTCAATCATTGTTCGGATTTGATGCTCTTTCAGCAAATGAAAACATCCCTGTAAAATCAGGTAGAGTAATTAGGATGCTTAGTTTTCCCAAAATTAGGCCTCAGGGTAGCACAAACTGCAGTATGAAATGTAAAAATGTCTCAGAGCCAACATTTAATAGCACACTTGAATATTAAACATCAAATAATTGTTTTTAATGAAAGCCAGGGAAGCTGGTTAATATCTCTGCATGTGTTCAACAGAATCATTGCACAAAACAGGAAAATGAAAACAGAACAGCTCAGGCCAAACAGCAATCCAGCTCAGTAGGTGAGAAATTGAAATAGCCACTAGCCTTGGGAAACAAGGACCACTTTTAAATGTGTTACGCAAGCAAAGCTTATAGGGCTTACTCTCCAATTTCAGTTATCCTAATGTTGTGGAATATTTCAAATGCCTCATTACTTGCATTTTGTGAGAAAGGGAGAAACCTCTCTCTACTCTATAATGAGCCCTGAAGCTTATTAGACCAGTGTGCATTGAACTGAAAGGACCAATGCTTTCTCTTTTCTTCTTCTCTTTATGGCAGAGAAAGGTTTGGGCCCTAATCAGAAAAACACAGAGCCACATCATTACACTAGACGAAACTAAAGAGGATAATCCTGTAGTCCGTTTAGAATATTTTATAATTGAATTGGATTATTGTGGTGCACTTGCACGCAGTTCAAGAGATGCCTTAAGTTCCTTTTTAACTCGAGTCTTTGGATGGTCACATGAATCAAAGGACTACAGTGACGGCAGTGTGTGATTCTGTGGATGCTGCAGATCACTGAATAAGACTCTGGAATAAAATGCTGAAGTTCATTTGTCCACTGGTCAGTCTTAAACATTATCTTTTAGTATTTTTTTGTTTGAAATATTAATTTAAATTTGTTATTATAACAGATATATTTATCCCTCCTATGCCGGTCTATTAGCTGTGTAGCAAACATGGAATAGGTAATGGAGTTGGTTCAGTCCTTCGCTTAGACTGAAGAAAGAAAGAATCAACAGTCAGTGTTTGACCTCTGACGTAAGATGGCCAAGGCCTAAATGACAAGACAAACCCTATCTTAACAGTAGAGTATGGAAGAGGTTCTTCACTTCTGCAGAAACTGGTAAAGTTGACTACGTGATGTGTGTCATGGATTTCTGAATCGATCAGGCAATTTTGAGGAAGAATGCGGTTCAGTCGATAAACTAAAAGCTTGGTAAATATTGGACATTCCAGCAAGACAACAATCGGAATCAAATGTTCAAGTTAACCAATGCTTGGATTAGGAAAAGTCCCTGGAACATCCTTGAGGGTCCATCTTGGTCCCGGGATTTGAATCCCACGGAAGGTTTTTTGATCTGTTCCCACCTGATATTTAAAATGGGTCTTTGGTGATCAAAAGTAGAGAGCTCTAAGTAAACATATGAATGTACCCAATATGCACTGAGGACACATTGAGACCACATTCACCTGTGGTCTTTGACACATTGAGCTACATATTTTAGGAGTGTTTATGGGAATGGGTGACATTGAAGGACCATGTACTTTACCTGCAAACTGCACTGGTGGTTGTAAAGCCATTGTTTTCTTTTAAAAAACAAAAAAGGCTGGCTACCTGATGCTTCTTTGACCAACGCCCTCTCTGCATTTAGTTTACCTCGTCTGTGATTTCGAACACATTTCAGACCTACAGCTTTGATGAGCCCCCGCCTTCTTGCACAGTTAATTTATCCCAAGCAGTGCAGAGCCTGACCCTCTCAAATGTGGTAGAATAATTAAATAATCTGAGTCTAAAATGACATGGTCAAGCATGACAGGGTTTGGGTTGGGAATTATAAACTGTTCAGACATTTACATTTTACCCACATAATGATTTCATGAGTTTGAATGAGTTTCCTGTGTATTTTGAGCACAATATGAAAAACACACTGACGCTCCTGGACTCAGTTAATTTTTCTCATCAGGTTATTTGCTGGTTTGAGGCGTGACATGACTTTTCTCTGCTTATTACATTGTAATAATGTAAAACTATTTACACAAAATAAAACTATTTCTTATATTCTAAAACATCAGGCCAAGGGATGAGAGGCTTTACGACAAATAATAATAATGATGGTTATTTAAATAGCGATTTCTGAAAACCTGTTGAGCTTCACAACAGAGAGGAAAGAAAATATACTGTAAAACAAGTGCCGTTGGGGTATGGGATGATTAATAGTGTTCTTGAAAGAGCACTTCAAATTTTTTATGACAACATAATTTGGTAGAATAATTGACAGTAATAGGTTACAGATGTGAAACACGTCATACATGAATACACATTAAAATGAGGTCTTTAGATGCTTGGGGAAAGGCTTAATAATGCCATTTGTGAACTGACAAACTTTGAGCTGTTCACGTGTGATTGGATCACCCAGGACGCATCGTTATAGCAGGTATAAACAGGCCCTTTGGTGGACAGGTCGCCAGTCCATCACAGGGCCAACACAGGTTAATTGGTGATTCTAAATTGCCCGCGTGCGACCTGCATGATCTTTTCTTTGGAAGGCGGGAGGCAGCCGGAGAGAACCCACGCAGGCGTGGACAGAACGTGCAAACTCCACACAGAAAGGTCATATTTTATATTTAAATTTGATTCACGGTGCATGAATTTATTGCAGGTTACGGCGGTTTATTAATTTAGATTGCATCTGTACAAAGAAGGCTTGGTGCACCAGAGCTCTTGGACACTACAGCGCAAACAGCTAAAAGAACTAAACGTAACTACAGTTTTTGTAAATTTCACGGAAACAACTCTGTTCTTGATCTTTTTGTAAAGCACATAGCATTTGAATGAAAAGTGCTATACAAATATAGTATGTGTGTGTTTGTGTATGTGCATGCGTGTGTGTGTTATTTAGGGAGGTTTGTCAACGTTAATGGGTTACGATGATCTTACACAGGTCAGTGTTTTAAGACTGACTGCTTTTGACTTGTCACCCCTTCATGTCTAATTTAATCACAATTCTTCAAAAGCAACCCATTTTGAGCCATAAAAATGTAGCCACGCTTAATCTGGGCTGTTTTTAGACCTGATTTACTGGTGGAAGTGAAAGTGCAATTTCAACTTAAAATTGACACCAAAATTGCCCCTTGCACTGCAGCAAACTGCAAATACTTATCGCTTATCGTGATACTATTTTAGGGCCATTTGCCCACCACCATGTTTCACTGTAGGTTTGTTACACTGCGGTATTAATGCCTCTTCTGTTCGTCTCCTTACATTCACCCTTCTGTTACTGCCTCAAATCTCTTGGATTTATCAGTAAATAGGACTTTTTTTCCATCATCTGCTGTGAAATGCTGGTATGTTTTAGTAAACCTGAAGTGTTTGTCCTTGTTTCTCTCCTGGGAAGTGGGAGTTAGAGACACGACTCGTCCTCTATGACCACGACGAGACTTCTGTGGATTGGAGTCTTGCCTTCTTTATTCAGAAAATTCTGTATCTAGGATGAAGTAACTTTTGTATCCCTCAGTGTACAAAGTTTGATATATTGATCTTCTGATGGTGTGATCACCTTTGCTCTGCATGATCATGCTTTGGATACAAATTATCCGGTTTCCACAAAGTGTTTTAGAGCTCCGTCCACTGCCCCATGAGAAACCTTTAACCCAGCTGTGAGTTAATGCAGAGAAAGTCCGTCTTTGGTTTGAACGACAATCTGACTTTTGACACTTACACTTAGTTCTGATGCCATGTTTCCCACTCACGCAATGCTACTTTGGAAGCAATGTTATGATGTGAACTTCCAAGTTTATATCAACTGAACATTGGCTGCAGTTGGATTTATTTGAACTTTTGATGAGCGTCTCTGTGAGCATTCAATAAAATCTGTTTACAAATTGTATTTAGTTAATATATGAATACTTCTTGGTGCAGGGCACATGCCAAATGAGAGTGAATGGAAGTCCTTCAACTTTTGGCAACCACGGTACCTGAGGCTGCTCTTCAATTAGGTGTTTCAGACTTTCCACAGGGCACCCCGGACCCTCCCTCTTTTATTGGCAGCGAATTAGTATTGTTTTACGTTTTTATATCTAATGTGATTGAACACCCCACATCCACCATTACATAATTACACAGTTACTTCTTCTTTGCTGTCTGACCGGCAGTGGAATGGCAACTTAAAGTGAAACTGTGGGAAAATTTGATTATTTTTAGGCATGAGACGAGTATCCGGGACGGATAATGTACTTTTGACAAGCATGAGTATCATCCGAGTAAATATGTCAAAATCTGTGTTGATGAAGGCTTCTAACAGACACTAGCACACATCGGGCAGCTACACACTGAGCCCCCACCCCACCTCCCACCCCTCTCCTCCCCGACCACCAGAACCGTACAATATCGATCAAACAACAGAGGGCTCCACGTTATTAAATTGCAGGACAGGTTTGAAACACCTGAACACATGGTTCAGTCTCATCAACAGTGAAGTGGCAACTACAAAGAATTTTCTTACCAGATAGCATTTCTTCTGCAATAATTGAATATAGGGATTCATCCCCTGGTCTATTACTATGAATTCCCAGTGGAAACTTTGGCGGAGCTCATGAGACAACCCACTGGTAAATAATCCAAGTATTTAAGCTTTGCCGAGATGGACACAAAGGATGCCGCCCTGGTGTATTTAAGAGTAAAACATGCAAAGCTGCCTTCAGCGGGCACAAACTGTGGTGCAGTGTTATCCGTGCTGAACGGTCCATCCTGTAACGGCATTTTGTGTGAAAGAAGCAGTTGACTTTGCGAAACTTGATGACACACATTTCTTTACAGCTAAAGCATCAAACGATTCTGAGCCCAACAAAATAATTGATTCTACCTTTTCACCAAATGATTCCACTCTGTAAGCTTCAGGGATCCTGACCTCACACACCTCTGTCATTGTTACTATTGGGGACTTGTGCTGCCAGTTTTTTTTTTCTTCTTTCATAGAAGCGGCATGTGTTAAACATGAAGCCAAAGAACAGACTGGACATTATCATAAATCATGGACAAGGATACAAAATATTCATGGTGCATTGATATGAGTGCGATCAGCATTATCTCTGTTCCACATACATCGTGCACCATGACCTGTTTGTCTGTTTCTCTACTTTTGTACCTTTTCCTCACCGATCAAGTGAACGCCAGTGAAATCCCAAGGAAACCAACTTCACACGTTGTGTACTTCTTCACACACTGTGCCTTTAGAACAACAGTGTGCACACAGTTTTGCTGTGAACGATATACAAGGAGGTTCAGAAATGTTTGAACAGACTTAACTTCTTTTCGACAAACCAGTACAGAGAAATTCTGATTGTCTCAGAAGATGAGAGAATAATTAATGAACACATTGTGTATGTAAACATACAACACTTGAATGTAACAGATGTATTTCATTAGCAGTAAGTGTTTCTGGTGTTGATTCTGTTAGATTTTACACAGCCAAGTAATGGACATGCTTTTAATAATTAACAGATATAAGCAGATGCAAACATTTGTTCATTCCAACATAGTGAGTGCAAAGTAGTGGTTTACTTTCAACCTTTGTTTTGGTAGCTGTTGCAATTGTGCATGTATGATTAATCATAATCATAGCGTATGCAGCAGAGGAAAATGAGTGGCAGTGATGTGACCTTCACAAAGCTGTCTCAGTGGAGTATACAAGTATTCCTCAAGACAGTTTTCCCTCTTGCAACTTCTGCAGTAATTGATATCTTATAGAAAAACAATGTGGATCCATGTTGATTTTTTTTCAGTTTGTATGTGTTGTATTAAATGAATGTAACACTGGTGAAAACAACAAAGCACATTTATTCATACTATACTTACGTTCGCATTTAAAACACACATTTACTTTGTTTGTCATGTTGTTTTATACTTCCATGCGTCTTTCTTCTTCACTACGTCTAGTTACTTTATAAAATCAAGCTTTGCAGTACGTTGATCCGGCACAGAATCAATTACAGTCACATGTCACTTTCTGTCCAATCATCCATGTCTAAATTATATCCCATCCAATTATCATTAGCATTTATAATCACCGTTCATTCATTCTGCTTGATGTAATGCAGACCACTCTGCTGCAATTCATCTCTCTCCACCTTACCAGCCTCTTCCTGCATTAGCAGGCTGTGTTGCATTTTTATAGTAATGTGAGTTTACTAAACAAGAAGGGTGGCGGTGTCACTTTGGACTGGGCGGTTGGGATTTCTTTATTTACATAAACCAAATAAACTCTAGTCTGCTTTCAGGGTAATTTCAGTACTTTTACTTTTAAGGTCATTTTTTGGTCATTCATTACAAGGGTTAGCCGTTCATGCTGTATTTTTTTTTTTCAGAACAGTTAGGCTATCTGGCTATCCAGATATTCCATCATTTTATCTAATACTTGCAGATTTTTTAAAATAAATATATCAGTCTGTATATCAAGGGAAACCAATTTAAATTTATGATATTGTTGTTTTTACATGCATCTAACCATAAAATGGTGGCAATAGAGATATCATTTCATAATTGTGTAGAACAGATTGTAGAGAATCTGGCAATATCCGAACCATGAGGGTAATGACTTAGCGCCTTACAGTAGAAGTAAAAGTCATTGCTTTAATCAGTTAAGTCCAGCATGTCTTCTGACCACAACATTTGTAGCATTGCTATGAAATGCAAACATATGATTTATTTATCTCTTGAACTCAACTCAGGTTGCCCTGCAAATAGATTATTTTAAAATTGTTCATGTCAGCCCTATATTGAGACAGTGCAAGTGTGCTCTAATTTCCAAAACATATTAGTTGAAAAGTATTTGTTGTACAAAGAAGAAACTTGTTCCATCAGAAAGGCTTAGTTCTGCTGTTTATTTGGATGTGCAGTACGTTGTGAAACGACCAAGGCTTTGTGAAGCAGGAGTTCCAAAATCAGTGAAGAAATTAGATATTTCTCTGCAAATGTTTGAGCTGTCACCATAACGTGATCATTTCGGTATACAAGTATGTGACTCATCATTACAAAGCTCTGGTTGCACTCTGTCTTGTGATAAGTGTTTTAAATATTTATGCTGTGAGTTTATTTGTAATACAATCAAGAGTAGTTGGTGTGGAGATGTACGTGCACGCAAATTACGATGATTGAAATTTAGGTCATTTTAAGACGTCTCGTGTAACGAGATGGCATGTTACCAGTTACTTGTCTGTGTAAGACAAGTAAGTGGTAACATGCCATCTCATGTGTTTCGCAGTAATGACTACTTTAAAACGACAGCAGCAAATGATGGTGTCCCAGTCTTAGCTGCAGCACTGTTCTTATGTTTCCAAGAAGAAATCCAAGCAACACACTCATCTGTCCAATGACATTTCTACGTCCTCTCGTAGTTGTTTTGTTGTGGTTCTGACAAACGAGGCCAATTTTCCTCAGTGCCCTGCAGCCAAAGCAACTTGAAAATCCTTTCATAAAGTTGAACATTTTGCTGCTCAGTGACCAGTACATGAGATAGAGCTGCCTATACTGACTGTGCTGCTCTTACAAGACCCTTCTCATGCACCAGAGAAACCGATGTACATGTCAATACAGCTGCTTACCTTTCCAACAAGTTTGAACTAGTTGTGGATACTGGCTCTACCGTGTCTATTTTGCCATACCACACTTGAAAAGTACTTTAGTGTCACACCGCTGGTCTTACCTACTTATCATCTGGTGAACTACACAGAGAAAATAATCTCTGTGCTTAGCTGCCTACACATAACAATGAATAGAGGGGCTTTAACTTCCTCAACCAAGTTATATTGAGTGATGACCTTTCTCTTAGGAAGGGATCTCATTGTTTCCTTATACATTTGCATTGAAGGCGCCACCGTCCGTCCTCCACCTACTGCTTCACCTGCTCCTGTGACGACTTCTGAAAGTATGATTTTACGCTGCTTTGCCTGCAGATGGAAAGTAGTGTTTCTTTTTGACAACAACTTCACCTGTTGAATTTCACAGCATTCTATTCTTTGGCCAAATCTACAGAAATGTCACTGCGGTAAGACTCAGTAGTAACTAGAAATACCAACACTTGAGATATTGGATCTCTTCAAGTGTTTAGATTAACCTTGATGGACCTCTTCAACTGTTCAGATTAACCCTGATGGTTTTAGCTGTCTGATGGTCTTGTTTTGCTGTGATGAGTGAGCAGTGTTATAATACTTAATGGTCTTTTTGAATTAGCATAGAAGCTTGAAGAGCTGATCTGGCAACAAAGGGAATAACTAAAAAATTCCATCCAATAGTTATATTGATATTTTGGTCGAGATTAAATTGGTGGACTGACATTGTCATCCCTAGAGTCTAATTGTTATCATTTGTTTCAGAGCTGTATTATTCACATTTTGGCAAGACTCAGTCTGAAATGAGAGCACTTAACACTCTTAACAAAGGAAAATAAAACAGCTTAATTTGGTCAGATAGTGACCTTTATCAGGACTGCTTACCTTAATTGCCACTTATGTTTCACATTACAGCAAATTGAAAGCACGAGTAGACAAAAAGTAGCGCACAGTACATTGCAGTGGATACTCTTCATGCAGCTGTCCTTGTTTGTGCAGTCTTGTGCTTGTTTCGTAGGAGCTGCATGTTTCTACTCTGAGGTTAGTGGCTCCTCATCTCTTGTGTCTCTATGCACCGAACAGTCTGGGCTGATGGCTGCCCACCACGACAAAAACATTTACTTTTAATGGAGATGGCTCGGATTGCAAAAGTACTTTTTAATCCACTTTGGAATCAGAATGGGCAGCACAGGCTTCTGCCACATAACAATATGATGGTGCCTCATCCAGAATATAACATATTTTAATAATGATATAAATATTGCAATTAAACCAGAAAACCTTTTACATTTCAGATCAAATGTATCAATACAATTCTGCAATTGAGTCTAATAAAACATTCATGACTTTAAACTTTCAAAAACCGCAATGTTAGGATCATTTATCATCATTAATTAACCTGACAGAAGATTAGATCGTATCTAAACAGCAGGCTAATCATTCAAATATCTGTGAGGTGCATGTAATTCTTAATGTGTTGAGTCATTTTATTGATTCCTAAAGTCTGGGATCTTCCACAGCTATAAAGATCTACCTCTGATGAATATGAATACCATTAACAAGAGATAATAGGCAAGAACCTCCAGTAAGAAAGTAAAAGCTTTTTGTTTGTTGTTGTTGTTAAAATATAAATCTAATCAATACTTTTGAATTGATGTACTTGTAATTTTCAGATTTCCAGTATTAAATGTTTGTTTATATGTGGGGTGTTGTTTTTTTGTTTTTGTTTTTTTTATAAATTGTTGAAAGTGAAAAAATAACAACAAAACACAACAACACAATAAAGACCTAACAATAAGAACAAAAATCATGATATAAATGTTATAATTTTCTGATGACATTAAATCTGATGTATGAAGACTTTAACTTTAACCTACTATTTAGCATTTCTAAATAGTATATACAGAAGCTGTTTATGGCTCATCACAATACAAGCAGATTTAGATGTTTGTTGATGCATTTCTCACCAGTTAAACCTTCTTATCTAAGCACCAAAAGTAGAGACTGCTGTATAAACAGCTGTAATAAATACAAAACTATAATTGTTGATAAAAACTTCAAAACACTTAAAATATTCTTATTCCTGATGTGTGGTGATTAAGGATAACACAGTATATGTGCATTAGTTGGGCCCTTTTCAAGCATATCTCTGCTAAATAAAAAAAGGTTTCAGACAATTTACCCCACAAATGTATTCTAATTTTAGATGTGACACCTTTGAAATAAAATGAAACAAAAACTCAACAATGTGTTGACGAGTTCCTGAAGAGAAACCCAAGACCAATTACAACAAAACACCAACTTGCCTTTGTTTTAAAGAAATACTAAATAATCCAGTGTGTGTGATGCTCAGGAACTAATTTTACCTGTCTCTACTGATTGATATTGACTGAAGGAGGACAATAAAGATTGGCACCAGTGACAGTCTTTTCCCAACACAGCTAATGTTGGAGGAGTTTCTTTACATATAGAGTGAAACCGTGTTGCTAAAAATAAAAGCGTTGCACCTGAGGGATCTTAATGCAATGAGTCAAAATCACCATCACTTCAGTCAGTTTGTTAACTGTTTGATTGTAATTATGATAAATTACATCACTCTCTCCATCTTTATCATTCAGAAAATCTGATCAGCACATTCAAGTCATACTAAAATGGCAGGTTTCATTTTTAGGGTGTTAGCAGCAGCTCTATCAAATTAGCAAAGGACTAAAAGGTGAATCACTGTTCTGCTGTATTACAATTGAGATGTTATTGATAACTTTTCTTAGCAAATAACATCAGTGCTCATTGGAGTTAATAACCCTGCTTCTAACAGCTGCTCACCACTTAAACTAGACTTGCTGAAATCAAATTATCCTTTGACAGCCAATGATAATAGCTCTCCCCATGTGCTTAAAAGCATCAAATTCAAAGCCATTTTACCATGTACAGAGCTTAATATGTAATGTACTGTTTTTTGTTAGCAACCACAAGATCAGTGTGTATCCAAGTACACTTGTTGTTTCTGTACTTAAAGTTGCAGCCCATCATGACCAAAAAGTTTGGATTAAGTGGAATATTGATGAGGGGAGTGAGGCAGTTCACTGTGTGCCCCTAAGCAACCCATGAAATGTGTACTATATGCATGTCTTTTTCAACAAGCTGAGCCAGTCACACTGCACAAAGGGCTCATCAAGTTGACAGGAAAGACCAGGCCAGGGCCTCGAAGAAGAAAAATCATATTTTTTTCAGCAATGTTCCAAGCTGCAAAATACAGTAATTAGCATTACACATCTGCAGCTACACTTTTAATTTATGCACATTTATTTTCACTGCCAGTGATTCATATTATGTATAGTCAGTGACATCGCATAGAAATTGTAATACAACCCTTATCATTCATTGTCATGTCTGTACGAAAAAACAAATTGAAATATTTAAGAAATCATTGGAGAAAGTCTGCAGAATCTGAAACATGAATTACTGTGAAGCTTTCACTTTGATAATTTACATTATTTACATCACAGTTTCCCAAGTCTTCATTTGACCTTTGGGGTCAAAAGTGAAAGGCCATTTTACTGTGACCCCTACAATAAGTAAGGCTTATTGCAGTTCTGTACTTAATTATAAAACAAATGCAGCCCAGTCTGTTACAGAATACAAGTAACAAAATAAAATTCATGAAATCTAACAGCATTATATATTGATAAACAAAACAGATTACATTATACCCTAATCCGATCACTCTCAAACTGACTGCTCTTAATACAGGATTAATGTTAAATAAAGACTCATTAAACTTTTCTGAAGTTGATGATGGTTTACTTCCATCAGTAAAACGGATCAGGACACTACAAAAAAAAAAAAAAAAAAAAAAAACCTTCAGTATTACTGACAAATTGAATGATATTGTACAAAACATAATCTACAATAAAACAGAGACATGTTATTGTTAAGAATTTATTTTTAGAACAAACTGTTTGAAAGGACTGTTTGAGATTACTTTTACACGATAGCCTGTCTGCGACAGACTGTCGCTCACAGCTGCAGTTTCCTTCACTGTGATGATAGTCTGCATACGCTGCTCGTATTAGCGTTCGCTCATCCACTTTGAAGGGCGGACCAATCAGCGACCAGTGTTGGTGGTTAAGCGCCTTGTCCTGCCCCTCCTTCACTGTGATTGGACGGCTGGTGACAGTGACGAGGGCAGCGCTAAACATTTTTAACTCTCAGTCTGTCAAACATCTACACGAGGATTGTGAATTTATCAATCTGATTATTTCTTTGTGTACGTTATTTTCAGCTGTTGTGCATACATACACTTAATATGGATCCTACTCAATGTTTTATAAATGAGGATCCTGGTGTGTTTGTCTCTGGTTGGTTCCTTTCCATTCCCTGTGTTCACCCAGCAGAGGTCCCCAGTTTTCCTCCATGTCCAGTCTCCTGCCTGTCATGCCCTCCTCACCTGCTGCCCGTTACTCAGGCTGGCTCACCTGCAATCAACTTGTAATCACTCCTACCATATATTCTCAATCCCAGTCAACATCTCGTTGTTCCTGGAGAACGAGTCAGCATCAGTTCTTTGCTCCCTTGTAGAAACATTTGTTTGAAGACCTCGAGTAAGATCCAGTTCTTCTTTAAATGTGTTTCCATGGACTCTGGATATGCTGTTTATACATGTAAACATATGTTATACCTCCCTGGACCTTGCACTGCTTCATTTTTTTGTAAGTAAAGTATTTTTTTGCTGTGCAGTGGGTCCTTCCACAACTCATTCATACTTAAAAAAAAAATAACACAGCAGTAATTTATCTGTAAAGGAGTCTGTATTTAGGATGAATTTATTTCAAATCAGTTTATTGATTTAATATGAGCACAACTATATTTGATCTATGTTCAATATCATTCAATTTATATGCCTCCAATGAAGAGTTGAATTGCGTTTATGCAAAACAGGAAGTTATACAAGAACAAATACATTTCCTGCAGATAAGCGGAGGGAGGCTGTATCTCAGTCGGTAGACTGGGTTGCACACTAATCGAAAGGTTGGTGGCTCGATCCCCAGCTCCTCCTGCCAATATGGCTAAGCGTCCTTGAGCAAGACACCGAACCCTAAATTGCTCCTGATGGTGTATCAGTATGTTGTAAGTCACTTTGGATAAAAGCGTCAGCTAAATGAATTGTAATGTAATATAATAAGCATCACACATTAGGCTCATAGTCCAAGCTAACTGGGGGCATGTTAATTGTCTACATCAGCTTGTATACAGCCTGCAGCTGTCTGGGTTTAGACAAATAACCTAGCAGGAGCAGCTCCTGAAACAAATGACTGTTGGGCCATGCTGCAGGCAGGGCACATCCAAAGCCTCAGGGCTGAATACATTGGGACTTTCATTTTGAAGCATGCATGCCTGAAGGAGGAACCACATTGGCCCGACCATCTCTGTTACCACTGGGAACTGTTTTGAAAGGAAGACGTCCTTGAATGTACAGCACAATAGGTAGTGAAGCAAAAATTAATCTGTAGGTAATTTTTCATTTAGTCATTTCTTCCCCAGCATAATCTTTTCATGGCGAGATGGAGCCTGTCCAAGCATGGACACAGGGTGAATAGTAAAACTTTTTACAAGCTGTTTCTCCATCACAAGGCTTCACAGACACAGATTATTCCATGAAGAGGTACTTTCCTCCATACCAAAGAAGAGATCTGACACACGGACAGTGGTTTTCAGCCAACCACTGAGCTACTCCATCATCACTCCCGGGAGTTCACTAAAGATAGGTGGTCAAAGAGGCTCTTTTGAAGAGTCTCAACTGATTGTTCTCATCATGAAAAGCATCACAGACCAATGACACAGACGTACTGCATGAAATGAACACTGTATGCATGCTGTGCCGAGCGTTTAAACCCAGCATGCACTTGAGGGAGCGGGACAAGTTCAGCTGTTACAGGCCAGCTGAGGAGAAAAAAGGGAAAAGTGATTTAAAAAAAAAAAATAAAAAAAAAAATAGTTTGTTTGTAAAGCTGTTGACAGGTGCCACTGGCTTCTCAAGCTATTTAAAGCATTCATGATAATGACAAGGATTATGCCTGTACTGGTGTCATAGCAGGCAGAATCTATTTCCAGCTATATATTTAGGTTTTAATACTGTCATTATTAATGCCATTATCTAGAATCAGATCACTGATGCAGCAGTCGAAGCAAAAGTAGCCCAGGTATCCTGATCAATAGTCACTTCTTGAAGCTCTTCTTAGGGTAGTCCAAGTGGATCTCAGGTCAGGAGGGATATATAATAGCTCCACCATAATGTTGGATCTGCCCTCTGGTCTTCTCCCATTTAGATACACCCAGACTAACTCCCCAGGGAGGTGTCCAGGAGGCTTCTTGGTCTGATGGTATCTCTTGGTATCTCATTGAATCACCGTATCACAGTGCAGATTTGTGTGCCCCAACGATTCTGGGATCTATGTTAAGAGCAGAAATTACTGGAAGGGCCTCTGATGACAAATGTGTCTCGGGTGAGGAACCAGACAAAATAGATTAACAATAAACCTTAATGGAGAAAACCCAAGAGGAACGAGCCACAGCACCCAGAGGAGGGAAACTGGGCACCCTGCTGGTGATGGTGACAACACAAAGAATTAGCCACCGTAGGCTGCAGATCACATGGTATCATGGAAGGTTGCAGCCGCAAAAAAATTGGAGTACTCAGTTGCCTTTTGAAAGAATGCATTTTAATGTTATTAATTACTATCAATGTTTTATTATTACGAAGATGACTGTAGTATTTCTGCTGTCAGAAATGAAAATGGGTTTTGTACCCTAATGGTTGAAATGCACTTATTGTAAGTCGCTTTGGATAAAAGTGTCAGCTAAATGAAATGTAATGTAAAAAAAATAAAAATAAATAAGGCTTTAAGTCAACAACTACTTAGACTAAAGCAGGACCACCTTTTTAGATTATTTCATTAAGTGTTCCAACTCAAAATGCAGTTACATTGTAGGTGGCTGCTTTAGTGTTTCAAGAACAGTCATGAAGCGGGAAACAGCAAGGCTCTTTGCTCACCAAACAAACAGAAGTCCAGTCCTTTAAAGTTGTGATGACAGTGTAACGACCACTTGATGTTGCCCCTGTCTAGTCCTTGAAATACGTACACTAGGCATTATAAAGCACTCCACAATACTTTTCTTTCTTGTAGTGTGGCTTAACTGCAGTCAGTACACTCCCTGTGTGCAGTCACCATGGAAGCAGATGCCCTATATTCCTCAGAGTATCAGCTGACAAGGTCACCGGGCTGATTGATGTTAGCCTCAAGAGTCCTTCTCTGTGTACAGGTTCTACACCAATCTCCATTTCTGAGGTACTAGAGAGGAGAGCGCCCGTGGGGACGAAAGGCTCCACTAACATACCCCATGGATTTCCTGATCTGTCTTTGCCATAAAGGTGGCTGCGTGTACTTGTATTAATTTGGAACTCCGGGGTTTGACATGAATCTGTGCACCTTCCAAAGAAACATCACAAAACTCTCACAAAGTATAGAAAGTTAGAGCAATTGTATGTTCACACTATATTTCAACATGTATGTCTTCAGTTTCCAATGGTGGGCCTATAAATGGTGGCAGCAAGGGGAATACATTCGCCCATCCATTTCACTGTTTGCCCGTCCGTCTACCCAAATATGTAGCAGCTTTGTCTAAATAAATATTAGAAATATCCAGTTTGCTTCACTACTCATTATGCATTACTCTCGTATACAAAAGTCACACAGAAACACAGAACAAAAGGCAGTGTGGGTGAATTACTATACTAGGTCCCTCTCCCTCCATCCATCATCCCCACTGCAACGTGTAATGTGAGAAAGGAAAACAAGTGTGCAACAAGGACTCATGGGAAGATCAGTGACAAAGTATTCTCCTGCATTGTATAAAAAAATAAAAATACTTTTCTATCTCTTCAAATGGAAGCCCTATTGTTTTTTTGTGCCAGGGGACACTCAATCTCAAACCCCTTCTGAAGGAGATTTTAATTCAAAACATGAGAGAACTGAGAAATATATTTTACAGCAGACTCACATTTGTATTAGCAATATTTATAATATTTTCTCAAACATCTGTTCTGTACTGTTCCAGGTTCTAGTTTAATTTTATACAGCCAAATTCAGTGTGAATACAACACAGATTGTTTTTATTTATATTAATATGAAGAAAAAAAATTACGCTTCCTATTTGGATGTTTTATGCTTCAACTAAGCATAAATACTTAGATTACTTTTTTTTTTTTTTTTTTTAAATATGTAATTAGGGATGGCAGTCAATTAATCAATCATTGGTTAACAGCTAATACATGAACTGAGAATGCAGAAAATGAGAGACTCATACTATACACTGTCAGAGCTGCACTAATTAAACAGTGACTCCTGCAACACAAATGTGAATTACACTGAGTTGTTCTCTCGCAGCCATTTGGTTTTACTAGCTTTCCTGAGATTCATGCTGTTTCCAACTAGCAGCTTCAACAGATGAGCTGAGAGCTGATAGTAACACTGCATATACAGCACGATGCTAATGAGGTGAACAAGCAGAAGTTTCCAACAACAAAACAATGAAAACTTTGTGAACTTTTGAAGAAACCTTTTCCATTCTTTGAGGTTAATTTATGTACACTGCTGGAAGTGAAATGTATAAATATTTCCCTGTGCTGGTAAATTTGCAGTACAACTGTATCTTAACATCTGCTCCAACTGAGCACGTGCACTATAAACATAGGGAACAAGCAGCACTCGACTAATATTGCTAATATATTAAAATTAAACTAAGCAAAACCAGTGGGATTTAAGAAGAGACGAGTGTAATCAACTTTGTTTTTATTTTAACAGCTGCTTACTGTTTCTAACTTGTTTAGATTGTTTATTATGGAGTATTACATTATTCAAAAGGTGTGCTTAAAGAAAATGTTGTACCTGTAAACTTGTAAGCTTGCACATTTGGGTTTCTGTCTGAAAAACACTGTTTCCATTTCAGACTTGTACATTTTCTCTTACAGACTTTTGACAGTTTCAGTATGTGGCCATAGAAATACTATCATTTTAGTAAAAGACTCACCGTCAGTATAACTATGAGATGACAGAAATTCTGACTGATCAGCAACTTAGCAGCTGCTGCCGCCAATGGGGTTGGTTATGATGCTCAGTAAATCATGTGAGAGTTGACAGCTACCTGCTGCTAACGGGCCACTGCCCAGGAGCTCCCAGAGCCGAGAGGGAACTTCATATCAAATAACTTGATTAATCACAAATTTGTGCCTCTTGCGAAGTGACTCAAAATCACATTTAGAACCATTATCTTAGTTCACATTGAGCTGATTTGATGTAAAGTTTGTTTCATGAAATTTGTGTTTGAAGTTATCAGCACATAAAACAATATGACGTGCCATGCAGAAAGCTCACATTGTTCCATAATAGAAGTACGTAGCTGCAACCAACAACTGTTATCATAATCAATACATCTCACTTTCTTAAAAGTAAAAAACTAGAAGATTTTCATTTAAAGAAACGTCTTGAATCACTATCTATCACCGCTTCAGATAACACAATGGTGCTTGAGCTTGTCACACACTAATCAAAGCTCTTGCATTTGTTGCGTTGTGAATGGAACAAGCTGTGTGTAAGTGTGTGTGTGTGTGTGTGTGTGTGTGTGTGTGTGTGTGTGTGTGTGTGTGTGTGTGTGGCCACATTCCCGGGTAAAATCACAAGCATGGTACAATTAGTGATGTGTTTTCCATCACCCAGCAGTGGTTCTTCTGACACGGAGAGTCGGCGGAGCTCAACCTAAAAGGCTGGCTCTCCAACTGCCAACTAACATGACACAGGCAACACTGTTTGGACGTCTGTGAATTCAACCCTAAAAGAACAACTACAATTATCGCATGTCATCATACATGCTGCCAAGAGAGAACAAAATGAAGATGGTCTAGATTATAACTTCAATAATAGATCATCAGAAAATATTGTAATGCCATTATTATTCCATGATGCCTCAATTTGTTGTCGTACCAACAGTCAAAAGCTCCCAGTTTACCCTCATAGAAAACCAGGAAATGAGTAAATATTCCCATTTGACACACAAGTTAATTGAAAATATTTCCGATTGGATCAATTGAATAATTAGGAAATTAACTTATCATTTCAACTCTGAAATACTACTTAATTTTTAGGTGCCTGAGGAAATAATGATGCTTCCTTGTTGTGAGGATCAGTAGGAGCCAATAACACATTTTTTTCCCGGCTCATAAATGAATCCGGACACAGAACAAGATTATACTGTTTACAGGTACAAATGTAGAAATACGAAAAATACAAGGCTGCAGAAGTTTTGAATAATATTCCACAGTGAAGGTATTATTTTGTCGTTAAAATGTGAATTTTGTTTAATTCGATACATTTAAACTTCATGTGAGTTTGATTTTGAAGTAAAATAATTGGTCACTTGACACGGGGCATTAGACCAGGAGCTGTGTTTTGCCACCCTGGATATACTGTAAGACAGTGTTGGTGTCACACAATGCTGCAACAGGTGCATCCTTCCTTTGGTGTGAACAGCATAGATTCACTACCAGTGATTTGTTGGTGTATCAAAGCCCAGATTTGCATGTTCTGAAGATCTAGTGGGAGCTTTTAGTTATAAGTGAGAGCCTGCAGCATCACAGATGGTTGGGTTATTCAAGGTCAGGAAAAAGGACAGATAAGATCCATGGGAAAATACAATCAGAGACATGCTTCCTTGTCTGTGAGAGAATATGCTTGTCTATTGTTTGATTAAAACCACGGCCTGATGCTTCTCTGCATCAATTAAGAGTTAATGAGATATCATCATGAATTATACAGTCTGAAAAATACTCTGTTAATTACGATTTCATGAAAGCGAACATCAAGTTGAACCAGTTTTTGTGAAGATCACGTCAATTATTTTTCCTGAGCTGTGCAACTTCTTTCCAAAGGGGTAAAAAAATAAATAAAATAAAAAAAATAAAAAAATCGGTATTTCCTCTCAAAGAAACAAAAAAAAATAACATTATATTTTTGTCGGCTTGTGTTCAATTCTTAAATTATTCTTAAATGGTGAAGTCTGTGTCAACTCAGGGGTTGCCAGCAGTTCGTTTTTGATGTGGTGTATTCCCTTTGTGATTCTAGATCAGGTATCTGATATAACTACTTAATCTAATGTTTAATTATATGTCAATTTAGTGTAGCTACAGGATCCAGACCTCAAACACAGACTCCAGGCGGTGGTGCTAATTGTTTGTGGAAACTAACTGTGAAGGAAATTGATTTCATCATAAAAGATGACAAAAGTCTTGGCTCGGACAGTCTATTCAGTAAGACTTTACAATGAAACTGAGCCAAGACAGTTTTTCAAAGTACTGCAGCCTAAATCAATATCTATCAGCAATCTGAAATTAAATTGAGATTGAATCCCGGTTTCATCACCAGGTCTGATGCTCACTGAATTCAGTCTAATTACAGCATCCTCAAACACAAGAGTGGAGGTTTCGTATTTGATCTTAAGTCTGAAAATGAAAATGAAAATCCACACTACAAAGAAAACCCAACACTCGACATTGTTCCAGCACTGATCTTGTTTGACACCTTTGGTTATTTTTTTGCAGCTGAACAGAGCTGGCAGCAGCAGCAGCATCTTACCCTGTACGATGAGATGAACTTTTGTGGATTTTGGTTTCTTGTTTGTGAGGATGGAGCAGACATAGGGCCCTTCATCATGGATGTCGACATTTTGGATCTTGATGCTGTACTCTGTGACTGCTGTGTTTTCCATTAGGATGACGCGAGGATCCAGAGACCACTTCTCACTCCCTGCGAATAGAATGGTGGTGCGATTAAGCCACGCCACCCGGGAGACTTTGCTGTCTACGTTGCATCTGGTAAGAAGAAAGAAAGACAGAAAAATACATTAAAGTTTTAAATCTTCCACATAATGTTGTATCTTCGACCCAATGGGACATCTGACAAGAACACTGTTAAAACAATCTTTGAAGGGTGCTGTGAGAGCTAAAATGCTCCCCAGAAGGTACTAATGTGAGAGTAACAATACAGCAATGTCAAAATAATATATTACAAGTAAATGCACTGCATGAAAAATCCTACCTATATAAAAAATAATATGCCCTATTAATATAACTGCAGAAGGCTACAATTTAAAGGTGCCATATTGTATAAATTTAGATTTACATTTATTTTATTTTATTATAAAACTTACTCTGGGTGCAAATTAAATACTGTGAAAGTCTCAAAATGTTCATTGAAAAATGCACACAGCTCGTATCAAGTGACTGAAGCGTTTGTGATGTCACAACATCATCTTTCCATTTTGGAAATGGATGGCAACAAGCAGCCTGACACTAAATTGGTGTGCAAAAGATGAAACCTCAGCGGAGCTCTACACTGCTCACACACGTGGCATCCCTCTTTTAGCTGGTGCTGATCATTACAGTCGCTAGGTAAAATGACAAACAGCTGCTCAAATCAAATTCTGTCACTTTATTTGATGACAAGCTAAACTGAAATGAAACTAGTAGTTGGTTAAGTTGTGCCAAAGTCAGTACACTGTTATTTCACAGTTTAAATCATGTCAATATTTAACAAAAATATTTCTTGGATGTCCATCAGTTACACAGAAATGTTTTTTTAATGGTGTTAAAACTGACTGCCATTTCCTATGATGTGATATCAACATCAATGTTGCAAGCCACATGTGGAATCCTGGACTGAACGTGTTTAATAATGCAAAAGCTGATAGAGCAATAATTATACATAAATAACAATATGTAATTAATGTATTCAATTTGGAGATAAATGTTGTGAAAACGTTGTTGTCTAGAGAATGTCAGTTTTATTAACTGTTTTATTTATATGTAGAAACAGTTATAGAAGCAGTACAGACTTCCGTACTGACAAACAGCACATTTAAACGTCCAGTGAAGTAATAGATGAACGTGGATGCACAGATGATGTAACCTTTGTCTGATTCCTGTATTATCTGAGAGATTCTTTGCTGACTTGTGGCACAATCTGATGACACCTCATCATTTACGTCTCATCAGCCAAGACAGTCAAGTTCTCGTTCAAGAGTAGCAAATGTATACCATGCACTCTACAAGCACTACATGTAAGCTAACTTCAGAATGTGACACGCGCCACTTGTAACACAAATAGTGCACACTCTGATGGTGCCTCCCACTTTTCATCCCAAAAGATCAAGACGCACAGGTTAGAAAAAGCCAGATGCAGCCTGATATGCTCCTGTGCTTCAAGTTCCATCAAAGGAACATAAAGAGACTTGTGCGTACCTCTAACTCAAAAATATGAATGATCTATATCTGCAAGGGCAAACTCACTCCGTTTACCATGTTGCCTAAATGAACCCACAGTATATTAACATTTTGAGGGAGTGTTCATTTTTGTATTAAAGCTTTTTGTCAAGTAAAAAAAAACAACTATACAAAAATACAGTATTGGCCTCAACATTTTGTAAGTTGTCTTACAATGATAACTAAACATGGTTGTTGAGGATGATTATCTCAAAAAGACAGAATTGATTCAGAGAGAGGAAGCGACTCCTGACTTCAGATAGATTTTCCAGCGATTTGACAATGTAACAGGATTTGGGTACTTCAAGAAATTGCTGCTCTGAGTTCAAACAACGACCTGTTTTCTTTTGAAATATATAATGTTGTAAAAATAATGAAAATCTAAAACAATGTGTAAACGCAAACACATACACAGAGTGCCTTCAAGCTTTTCAGAAATGTATTGAAAATATTTTGCCATTTGAATACAATGGTATTCAGTCATTTCAATAAATGTAATGTAATTATTATGAAGCGTGTACAATTAGTAAAACACAGATCTATGTGAATGTTTTCAAAGCAGTAAGAGATCATTGCCATTTTGGGGGTGTCTGCAATAAAATTCTGTACGTCCAGTCTCATCTCATGAGATCCATGTCAATATGTGTGATTGATTTATTTAACCAATAACATTAGCTTTAGCTTCATTAGTCCAAAATCAAGTCAATTAGCTCTATCTGCAGAGAAACTAAACACATTTAATATATATTTAACAAAACAGAAACAAAACTAGGCTGAGAATGCACTGGGGTAATCACAATATTTAAAACCCATTATATTTACTGATAATATCAGAAAATGGATGGAATGAACTGAGATGCCAATTTATTATTCTTATCATTATTTTTAAATTAATGGATGTTTTAGGCATGAGTTTTCAAAAACTACAAGCTCACAGATGTGGGGAGAGGAATTCAGCCCAAAGAGCGTCAGCATCTATCTGATGAGTTGGCAGGTCTCAGTGCAAGTTATCACACACAGTCCATACAGCAAGTCAACCAGGGATTTTCACACACCCAGCAGTGTTTGCTAACCCCAAAGTCACACACACAGTGTTCACAGTAAATAGAGCAAAACAAGAAATTTCAGGTTCACAGATAGACATTTTCCAGCCAAAACTAAATGTGCACCAGCGATATATATGCTGCTGAATGCAGGGAGAATGTTAAGAGACCCACTATCAGCAATTAGACTGCCAGTGAAAGGAGCTTGCATGTGAAAGGAGAAGACCGAGTGAATCAAGCAACAGACGATACAAAATGGAAAATATACCAAGAAGCTGGAGAGAAGAATCTAAATAGATGGACCAGTTAAAGTTGTTGGTTGTGTTAAGGTAATTACCGCATAACATGTCACAGAATTTTCAACATGCTTAAAAAAAAAAACCTGCCCACATGAAGAAAAGCACTTGCCTGAGTATGTCTTTGGTTTATAAAGTAGGTCATCAACTGTAAATATAAAAGGTTATCTCTCTCTCTCCTGGTATTTCCCTTGCAGTTGCTGCAGGGGAGCTGAGATTTAGCTGAATGTATCCCAAGTCACTGCAATAGAGAAAAGACTGCAGGCAAAAGTGCAACAGGAGGAAGCTTCTTCATTCGTGTTTATTAGTTCTCCTCTGTAGTCAGCTACCAGAGGTCAAGTGCTTAAGGCCTGGGACACACTGCCTGGGTGGCATGTGCGTCACCTCTGCCTCGTTTCACAGCTGCAGCTCAGTCGTGTCTGCTGCAGCACTGGTGCTAGGGCTGGACCGCTAATCTTGCATACCAGGCATTTCCCCACCGGGCCGGCACACCTTTGCACTGGTACAATTGAATATTTAATAAAAAAAACAACAATGGGGGAACCAACAACCGACTCGTGAGTAGGAACAGCTGCGTGTTGATTTCTTTACTGACACTGGGCTGGCTCTATCACATTTCTTACTTGGTCCCAGTTCTCTCTGTTTCTCACGTCAGATGCTGTTATTCAGGACTCTATTTTGGACGGGCAGATCAAGGTGCGTTTGCATTTTGGTACAGTACGAGGGGCTTTTTTTCTGCACTTGCACTGACATACTATTTCTGTGACTCAACATGAACCCAACTGCACCAAAATAGGTGGAATGGCAAAACCAAGGGTGTGTTGGTGAGGATGTGCTTATTATAATTTGAAGGTTAAATTGACAGGATTTTTTTTTATGAAACCTTCCGATTATGACAATAATGTAAATTAAGCAGACTCTGGTCTATTAAATTGAATGTTGGCGTGCGTCATAACACTGTAGCCAATCTCAGCCATGTAACATCAGGTGCACCGAGATTCACGAGAACAGAGCGTTCAGGGTTAAAAACCTGAGGATGGATCAAGGTGCCTAAAAGAGACAGACCAATGTGTAAAGTGGGTGTGGAGACGTTGCTGGCCAAAAAAATTGTTGCGGCTACCGCCAAATGTGTCAAAGTGACCGATCGGTTCACTGCTGAGGCCGCGGTCACTTCAACATCATCTGCAGTACTCAACGCTGTGCAGCAACCAAAGACTATATAACAGATAGCACTTGAAGGAGTATTTGAAGGAGTATTTGAAGGAGAGTAGGCCTACAGCCAAGGCCACTATGAGGCAGTGGAGGAGGGACAGTGTGAGCAGGAGGAGAGTGTAAATAAAGTGGTGAACACAAAGTAACTAAATGACAACAGTCATCTGGAGGGAGGGAGCGTGTGTGCCATAACGACTGAATGATGATGATTGTTTCTGTTCACGTCGATGATGGTGAGATAAGCTACGACTGTTGTACTGCTGGTGGTCACTAAGTCAAAGTCACATATTGCAGCAGTAGCAGCTCCTCTGTGCTAAATTGTGTGCCTGCTTATTTTCAGCCTACAATGTTTTTTTTTTTTTTTTTTTTTCATTTAAACAACAAGCAACAAGGTTGTCCTAAATTTACTGTCAGCCAGGTATGGTAGTAACTATTTCGATATGTGTTTGGATCACTGCTTTTAAAATCTGAATTCATTTCTCATTGTTTGGTGTTGCTGTTCATTGAGCCTGCTTGTTAGGTGAATTACGGATCAAATTTATAAACGAATAGCAACGCAATCGATTTAATTGCCCTTTCACATACAAAGATGTAACTCTTACTCCTCTCTGATAATAAAAGAAAACAGTAATCTATTAACTACCTAAACCTCATGCAATATTTCATCATACATATTTGGATTGTTGAAATCTGTATGAACCCTTATTTGGTTCATCATGAAATAAAATAGAACCGCTCCATTAATCGAATCAACAACTATTTGGTTACAACCAGTATTTTGATGTTGTACAGCTTTTTTACATGTCAGGGAATTCCCACATTTCTGGAAGAAATATCTTGAAGTATCGACCTATCTAATCACCATGTAGGGAGTCAGTAAAGAGTGACTGCGTGGGTATTTAAGTGGAGCGCCATGATGGTGTCCTGAGGGACGGCATCTGACCAATTGCGGTGAGCCGCCAGGGCCAAAACTGCCACGGCAATATTTTATAGTAATCCAGCCCTGACTAATGCCAGTCCTATCACTGAATCATTGGCTTTCCCTTTTAATAGTGGCCATTGAATCCAACGGTATTGAATGTTTGAAGTCCAACCAGTGAATGGTTTTAATAAAAAAAGCAATCATGTGATTTGTGACCCTCGTTGAGAGCGGGACACACAAACACGTCGGCACACACACCGACACAGAAGAGAGGTATAGAGATGGAGAGAGCATCGGTAAAACGCTGCCCTCCACCTGGTAAATCATCACCGTGATAGAATTAGAGCCTAGTGTGGCTTTCTGCTGTGATTATAGAGTGCACGTGATCACAAATCTTTTCCCAGTCTTGAACTGCGTCAGGCATGTCATCTATTCTCTAGATTACGCACCACAGAAGCAAAGCACGACTCGCGTGTGTCGCAGACTTTGCCGCTTTAACCTGTTAACATGGGGCCCAAAATAAAACTCAAGATGTTCAACAACCGCCACACACACACACACACACACACACCTCAGGCAGTCTGGCTAAGAGTTACCATAATTCCCACCCAGTCCTGGGTTCTTCATAACACTGGCCCTACATTATAAGTCTTTGCTCTTTAATGGATTTGACGGTCAGTGTGATCTGAAAAAGTTTAGGACATTTTTTTGTCAACTCCCAACATCAAAGACCGTTTTTAGTGCTTTTAAGTGGCAAAATGCATCTGAAAATTTGAACATCAACAACAGTTCCCACAAACTGCAAAGTGTCACTTTATCTCCTTTGATCTCTTTTCTGCAGACATTGATAAATACTTGTACACACATTGTGTTAGAAAAATGCAGTTGTCAGCAACATTGCTCTCAATAAAGTCTGTAGCTGACTGTGAGTAATGTTGTGAGGAATTCCGCATCAAGAAGAAAGCAAAAACAAACATCGCTGTCTCTAGCGTGGCCACCCTAAAGGTCAGTCCACCTTAAGGGAACTTGGTCAGGTTCGGCTATTGCTCACTTTGAGGCAAACCCTTTCCACTTTCATCAGCAGGTGGACATGGGAACCTGTCTAAGGTCTTGAGAAGTTTATTCACAAACAGCCCCAAACTGTACATCCACTACACTTCTGCGTTCACACAGCATATCTGCTATCATCACGCCTCTTTTAATGGCCAGCCTTACTGACTGTGGTGGCGGGGTGTGGTTAGCTCAGCTGCAGGGGGTAGAGAGTGGGAGGAGTGGTTCAGGGAACGGTGCCGGGAAGGTGTAATGAGCACAGCTGAGCTGGATGTGAACTGATGAGCTCTCCCCTAATAAAGGGGAGCAGGGAGAAGGAGGAAGGAGAGGAAGCGGTTGCACGAGTACATTGGTGTATGGGCCGGGCAAATAAAAGCATTTTACACCTGAACGTACGACTGAGCGTGTCATCTGTGTCCAGGAGAGACCCCGGTAGCACCAACCTTGCTACACTGACATTCACATGCGCTGCGATTAAGTGTTATCATGAGAAGGAAAACCCTGTCTGTGGCAGACATCTCTAGACCTTCATATATTACACTGTGTATTTTGGATGAATGCACTATTTATGTATTTTAGGAAATGTGTTCTTAAAAAAGAGCTGAATCTGCTCAAGACTGTGGAGATGACAGTGGACTTCAGGAGGAGCCCCCGAACACTGCCCCCCCCCCCCCCCCCCCCCCCCCCCATCACCATCACCATCCTCAACAACACCGTGTCTGCTGTGGAAACCTTCAGGTTTCTGGGATCCACAATCTCCTGGGACCTTTAGTGGGAGTCCAACATCAATTCCATAATCAAGAAAGGCCAGCAGCAAATTAACTTCCTGCAGCAGCTCAGGAAGCTCAACCTGCCCCAAGAGCTCCTGATCCAGTTCTATAGCGCCATAATAGAGTCTGTTCTCTGCACCCCCATCACCATCTGGTTCGGATCGGCCACCGAACAGGACAGGAACAGACTACAACGGAGAGTCAGGACTGCAGAGAAAATCCTCGGTGCCGACCTGCCCTCCATTCAGGACTTATACACATTCAGAGTAAGGAAACGGACCGGTAGCATCTCTGCAGATCCATCACACCCTGTTTCAGCTCTTCCCCTCTGGGAGGCGCTACAGATCACTGTGCGCCAAAACAACCAGAAAATAGACCAGTTTTTATCCGCAGGCCGTCACTCTGCTAAACAGTTAACATGTTCTACATCACTGGACTTTTTGCACTACACCCAACCGTATCAGCACCATTTGAACTAGGCACAATTGCACCATTGTTTTAGGTGTATATATTTATATATTCATTAATTTCTATGCTGTAAATATGTCTATTTATGTTTTCTATGTCTATTTGTGTCTGTCTGTTTGGTTGGTTTTTGGACGCTGAGAGCGAAGCTACAACCAGAGTCAAATTCCTTGTATGTGTTAACATACATGGCCAAAAAAGTGATTCTGATTCTGATCCCTTTACACTCCTGGGCCTATTTATCTTTGTCGTTTGGTTGTGTTTTCTGATTTGTGTTGATAAAAGTGCCGACAGTGCCACATCCAGATACTTTTTTCTCAGCTGCAGAAGAAAATTTCAGCGGGGATATACTGAGAAATCAATCATAGAAAGGGAAGAGATAACAATTTCTCGACTGACATGAGTCAGTTGAGCAGAATGTAATGCAGACACAATACCCTGCAGTAAACCTGCTCTTTTCTTCTCCTAATGTTGTCGCTTTGGTTTCTGCTTCTTCTTTCTACGCATAAATAACGTGTTAAAAAAAAAAGTCCAGATACCTTCTGTGCAAGATGAGAGAAATATTTCTCGAAAAGGAAGGTCAAAATATTTTATAAAAGTAAAGTATAAAAAGCAGACTTAGCTGAACAAATTTTATCACAAGACATGACAAAAAATGAACACATGCACACACATATATATCTTTATATATATATGTGTATGTGTGTGTGCGTTAATAAAAAAAAGAATAGAATCTAAAATTACAAAGCAGTGCTCTTAACAAGCTCCTATATGTCGGGTCTTTGTAGCTTCCCCCCAACAAAGACAACTTGCTGACAAGAGGGCACATTCGGTCTCCAACCTTAACGGCAGACAGCAGACAGCTTTCAAACTGCCTGCACTTGTGAGATTCAGGACTGGAAGAGGCCAACAATGGTGGCACTGTCAACATTTTTTCCTGCCGTAACACTTCGCTGACAGTCAGTATACTTTTCTCAATTGCACTTCATGCCAAGCTGGTTTGTGCTTGGTGTGTGCTGCAGTGAAATCCTCTCTGCTTCCTCGTCAGTACTCACCTCCATCACTGTGGCAAGGCAAAGCCGTTTCTGATTCAAGTTTCATTATAGCATTGCTCATGGTTGTTTTCTTTTTTACCATTTGTTTATATATGGTGACAGTAGCATTTACCTTGAGGCATAAGAATGCCCACATCCAGCCTGATAAGGCTGTTACCGTGTTTTGCAGACAAGCGGTCTCCAACCCATCACCAGCGAGCTGCCAGGACCTCGTTACCCGCTTCTGAGTAGCACGCCCAAATAGATAAAAAACATGTGCATGCTGTTGAAGTTGAATGTTAGTATCACTTTGTTATTGTTCACGTAAAAGAAGCTTATTCAGCTGGTTTGGGTGGAGCTCAGCGATGTGAATAAATGTTACTAAACATGAGTAGCTCTCAGACTCTTTTATTTAGTCAAAGAAGCTCTCAGGGGAAACAAGGTGGAGACCCCTGCTGTAGACTCTTGCTTGTAGTTATTTGGATATCATCTATATCTAATATCTATCATATTGGATATCAACTACCCACCAACAAACAATGTCACAACTGTCTTGGAATATCTTTGCCTGGAGATGAGAGATGTAAGTGAAACTGTACTTTTGTAGTCCTTTGTTGTTGTTGTTTTTAACAAATTTATCATCATGTAAAAATATTTTTTTTCACTGTTTTCTAAACTTGTATTTCACTTTCAGGCTGTAGGGAAAAAAAGGAGAAAAAACAAACAAACACTGTTTGCCTCATAAGTCCCGCATTTCCCTCTGCAAAATGATTTTTAACTCAGCAGCTGATGTTCTCTGCTGTTACTTTGCATTCTAATAATACATTTTGCAGGGGATTTCATAAACCGTGGGTGACTTAAAACTGTCTTCTGGATTTGAAGTATCGAGCAACACTTCAACAGCAGCAGCTTATGCTCAAATAATCATCCTGTAAATAAACAGACAAACTGTAAGCCTATGCCAAATATACTTTAATTTACATCTGTGGTTACCGTAGATTTTTGTGTATTGCTATTTGTCAATTGTGTATATTCAAGGTTTACTTTACCGTACAGCCAAGTCTAATGTAACCTGTCCTTTAGAATTAACTTATGTCCTCCTCTGTTTTGTACCTGACTTGTTTGTTAAATCTTATCTTATTCTACTGCACATTGACACCGCATGATTTAAATGTGTTGTACCAAGTACAGCTGGCGGCGTTCACAGCGGGGTTTTACAATCTTCTTGGTGTCAGGTTAGAAGAAGCAGCAAACTGGCGAGTGGAGGAGTCAGATGGAGGTTCTTTACCGGTCCAACATGGCTGTCAACAGCAGCTGGACCACAGGGGAGAGTTGGACATGACTATTCAGAACCAGTTCAAAAATGACAAAATGGGATAGAATGCGCTCTGAAACCCTTATTTTCTCAGCCAAACTCTGAAAGAATATTCTCCACTAGAATGTCAGTATCAACTGTGAGCTCTTGATAGGTGGCAAAATCCCCAGAATGACAATCACATGAAAACTGTCAACATTGTGCTTACCCGACAGGTACTGTGCTCTCTATTATTGTTTCATAAAACTAGAATCGTTTTTTTGTTATGCACCTTTTTTGATATGCAGCACACCACTGTCGCATTAATATTTCAGGTGACAGACACAGAAAAGGTAACAAGAAGTGTACCCAAGAAGCAGCTGCTTTCTCAGCAGCATTCGATCAAATAATAAAATAATACATGTCTGCAATATGCCCAAAGGTGCAGTGAGGACTGTGAACTAAAAAAGACATTGAAAACAGATACATTTTTCAGTCAGTGCCCCACTAGAGGGCACTGACTGAAAAATGTAGTGTATAGTTAAACACAGACTTTCAGTATAGTAAATGTACAAATTTACTCAATATGGTTGGCATACCACTTGGCACTCGTGGCACTTGGAGATCTAAAAGTAGAATCCTAGTCACAACTGAAAGAAAACATAAACTGTTCACACACTGAGAGAAAAGTAAAAGAGGCTCCAAAGGGCAAAACAAGCTCATTTGCTTTATGTGTAAAAAGTTACACAAAAAAAAACGTTCAATATTAGACACAACAATGAAGAGAAGAGAGACAAGAAGCAAAACGTGTTCTTCATGAATCCACCAGATACAGAGTCTGTAGAATGTGGTATAAACCTTCCACTGTCGTCCTATTTCAGTTGAGATTGTCCCCCTCTTCAGCTATCTCTGTGTTATTGTTTTTTCATCATCCCTGTCTCTATGGGTAACAACAACCATCCTCCGAGCAGTAACCTACAACCTGAAAATGTCAAACTGTGATGAAGATTTGGATCATGAAATCAGGCGAGCCAGCTTTGTTCTTTTTGGGCTTCTAGGGGGAATTCGCCATTTTAAAGAATATTCCACTATTTTTCAAGGACACCACTGCTGCATCCTGGACTTAATTAAGCCCAAGCAGTGTTTCAAAGCAGAAAAATTTAAGCCTGACCATCATTACACACTATGTGTTAATCACTGCATTCAGAAACTAAACACTATCATGTGATATCACACGTGAAAATGTTGATGTTATGAGACCAAGAAGCCAAAAGTAAAATAATTTGAATGTTTCAACCTTTTTTTCATTTTCCTAACCGAAAAACGATATCGTGCAAATGAAGACTCATTTGTAGGTCGATGCCTCGAGTGAGCTCAGCTCACATGTTGTTTTCTCTCTGAACTTGACATTTGATTTGCAGCAGATTTTGAAATGCATTGATCTCTTCAATCATGTTTGTCAATCTTCACACATGGTTCACAAACCAAATATCACATCTTTTGATTGGTCAACATGGCTGTCAGTGAGTTCCTTCAGCACAATAGTAGAGAGTTGTTTGTAAATAAGAACAATTACCACTTTTATAGTTTTTCAAAAGTGTTCAAAAATAACAGTAGTTCCGTGATAGATCATAAATCCAGGTTAGGGCTTGTTTTAAAGGCTAAAAGTCCTGCAGGACCCCAACAGCAACTAATGATGACAGTCAGTGAGTGAGTGAGTGAGCGAGTGAGCCGAATGCTGCAACTTCCTGTATTTATTTCAAATGAAAAGCCTGTCGTGTTTTGTACACGATCCAACCATAGACTACGTTTCGATCTAAATTTGTTAAAACAAGTCGCTACGCTTCCACCAAAAAAAAATATTATTAAAATTATGAAGCGAGTGCTTTTGTGAACATAGATAACTACTAAGATTCCACAGAAGGAGAAAGATACGGGGGAAGTGAGTTTGTGCTGTCAACGGTCACATCACTTAGTCTTCTTTGTGAGCACACAAGTTTACATTCTAGATGCTGATATATCGTTGGAGTTTCTTATCATTGGGAGGGATTAAACAGAAACTATTGTGACAAATGTGATATGGCACAACCCCAGAAGACACCAACTGATGGGGCATTGTCCTGGGCAACTCCAGATAAAAAGATTTGAATGTTTTCTCTCTTCTATCACTTCGTATAACTTCCATGACATGATCCTTGACGTTGACGAGTAGGAGCCCGATGTGCCCTCCTGGTCTCAGCTGTAAGCGTGGCTAAAGGCGAGACAACCCCATACAGTCCTCTTGTTATTTTCTTTCTGGTTTTTTTAGGCTCCTAGCTTCTTTAAGCTAACACAGGGATAGTCATAACATAAGATGAGCCTTCCTCATAAGGTGTACATGATATTATCATTACTGTTCAGCCTGTCAATATAGAAGCGTGTATGTACACACACTGTGTATAGCAACTTTTTTTTTACATGTACCTGATAACTGTCTGTTGACAGTATCAGCATGAGGAGGATTGTAAGCAGGAGAGTCAGGTGCGAAGTAGACAAACACACACACACACACACACACACACACACACACACACACACACACACACACACACACACACACACACAAACAGCCAACCGTACCTGAAGCTCTTCAGAGGCACAGCAAATTTGACAAAAACGTGATAATACTCTGTTTTAAAACACAATATTGATTCCTTTATACTTGAAGGCTACATGCCACTGTTTTTGGCAAAAGTAAATTTTCTTTTTTTTTTTACACCTTAGCTACTTATAATTTGTATTGATTTTTCAGGTTTCAGACAGCTGTGTACTTCAGTAGAAATGCTCTGCTGCCATACAAACGATTATCTTTAATTGTTGGCACAATATTATTTGGTTTGAAATAACAGTGATGTATTTTTGCTCCATCGCACTCTTGTTGCTGGAGTGTTCAATGTTTTTTTTTCAAATACAAGCATTCATGTTGAAATGTTTTTTTTTTCCTGTGGTATTGAAAGTATTAAGAATCATAGCATTTCAGTTGAATATCTATAAATTATCAAATTTTCTGCTATCCTTATATCTGCATATACAATAGTCATATAGCCATATGGTAGCTTTTCTCAGTGACTTCATGCAGTTTGTGGAGGATGGAAAGCTATGACTTGTTGGGTACTGACGTCTCTCATGTCAAATCACAGCGAAAAACATATGACAATAATCCCATAATATTTTTTTACCAGACAAAATGATTGTGTAGTCTGAACATGGTTAAATGGGATAATATTACCAACATGGAAAACAATATTTTTCCATAAACAGTACAACTCCCTTACATCACCATATACAGTATGAGCTTGAAATCTTGTAGAACGGCAGTGTCAATCACTGAAGGCAACAGGAGGCCTCGCCAAAAGATTACAGATACTTTCTCATTGAGACCTTCTGAAAGAACCATTTGCATTCTGATCTGAATGTTTCGACCTGTGTTGCACATTCTAAACTTAAAAGTTGTCCCCGGAGAGTGAAATGGACTTTTTTTGTGAAGTGCTGCGAGACCTGTGGAGAATATTGTAATCTGCAGTATGCAAAATGAAGCGTAACAGCAACAGAAGAAATAAAGTAAATGTACTAAATAATGATCATCACGCTACACTGCGTGAAATGTCACCAGTGAAAACTTTCCATTTACCATGAAGCTTTGCTCAAATTGCCAAATTAGCATATCTTTAGCATTCTGTGGACAGCAGTAAGGACAATGTGTCTGAAAAGAAGAGGTTATGACACGGCGAGCTTTCATCCCGCAGAGTCCCTGGGGCGGACCGGGTGACAAAAGATTCATATTAAAGACAGATTATTGTTTTCTCTCCACACAATGCCTAGCCTTCAGTCCAATGGACCACACTGGATGAATAGCATTACTCATACTGTCATTTTGTACTGCCACTGCAGGGTCAGAGGAGACAGCCGTATGGGAATCCACTTCTATCAGAGTGCTCCATCAAAGTCCAGACGTGAATCAGAAATAGTGGAGAAATACTCCCCACAGGACAAGTGTGACAGACATTTTAAGTAGAGAATATGCTACTCACTGCTGAGCCACTGTTGAACTACTGGCTTTACCCACAGCTAATTAGATTATTTTTTTGGGGGGCGTTGCATGTAAGTTTACTTCTACAGCTAAACACAGTTTAAAAAAAAAAAAAAAAACATTTCAAAGCAGCTGATTGTTTATTTGCATGTAAATTGGTTGTAAACAGGAGAGTTCTACTTGCAGATGCCTCAAGATAGCTTGATTTACAGCAGGATGTGAACAAATGAAAAATGATTTCCTTTATATCAAAACAGCCCAAAATGCTACCAGTGTCAGTTCGATTCACATGGACACTTTAAAGTTTGGGCCAGCAGTTTTAGGACTCTTAGAAATCCGTGTGTAATGTCTATTAAAGGGGAAAAAAAGGCGCCATGGTAGGTCAGCAGGTGGTGCATGAAAACAAATTGATTAAAAGTAGGCCTACACAGATATGTACAAGTGCAAATGTTCACAGTATAGAATATACACAAAGAAAATAATAATTGCGTGATTATAACGTGCTGTTTGATGTCACACATGATCTCATGGTGTTGTATGACCAATTTAGTCTTATTCTTTCAGCTGCAGCCCGTACGGTGTCAAACGCACTGGGGAGCAAACAAGACATAAATATAAAAACGTAATTCAAAGCAGTAGGTTTGCTTACTCTTATATCTTATGTTTCACTCTGTACCACAAGCCACGGGATGTTCTACAATTGGTGACGGCATTCTCCAAGCAGGTTGTACATCTATATGTTTTGATCTGTTATGTCAATCTTATCTCAACTACCTTTGTAGCCCCACAAACACGGAATTAGGGTAACACCTTAAATTACTTCAATAACCAAAAATCCTGCTTTGTAGTAGAGACCTCTAAACAGAGAAGTTGTAGCCACACAAATAAAAAGCAAGCTTAAACGCACTATAAAGCTCCACACAAGGTGTGAAGGTGTGATTCAGGTCATAGTTGTCCATAGGTTCACCTGACCTCTTTCATATTGTTTCTACATTGTTAATATAAAATAACTGATTACAGAGACTTTAAATTATAATCTGAAGGAGAAATAAGAAAAACCTTTATCTTATTTAAATTAAGCAAAACTGCCTTTAACATTACAATTTGCATTTTGTCTTGTGTGTGCGCCTGCCATTTCTTTTTATTAAGTAATACAGAAGCTGTTTTTGCTTCTTCCATTCACATGCAGTTAATACCAAACTAGCTACAATGTGCAAAATGTCTTAAATTAGTTGAAACATCTGAACCACTCTATTGCTGTCATGTCATGCATATTTGCAGAGATCACCGGTGACCTTACTGATCTTCCTTCCTCTTCCTAGAAAACTTTGTTCATTAAATAACCCACCGGATTCGCCAGGATGGCCACATATGGTGGAGACGCTTTATGTGCTAATGCTCTATGAACACAAGGCATTTAATAATACAACAAATTATTACCATAAATTATTCATAACTATTCACTGAGTGTTTCATTCTTCAAGGTCATGGGCGCTGGCTGGTGTAAGCACCAAATGAATGTCACTGCCTTGTCAAAATTAATCATGATATCCACAAAACTGGTGTAAAGCCCCCAAGCTCATGTCAGGGCTTCTTTATCATTACAATTGTGGGTATGCATAAGCATAGACAACTTTAAGTGCACAGTGGCAGTTTGATAATGGCTTGCACATGCAATCATTGCACCATTAGTGGCTTGTTTTGGTTTGTTTTTTACCTTTCTGAAAAGCTGCTTGAGGTGACAAAATGCTAATCTGATTTATAAGTGATGTCAGTTGACAAAACATTTAACATATACTAATAGGAGGAAAATAACACCCCCATGCTCAATGTGTCTCCGGCTTCAAATACAATTCAAGCAAGTTCACAAGCAGGAAACTGAGGAATATCGTCCATCGTCCATTAAACGACTCCTTTAGCTTGTTGTAAATTCAGTTGATGCAGTACAGCTGTTTTATCGGCTGTCAGAGTCAGATTGAAAAAAAAAAAAACACATACAGTGCATCCGGAAAGTATTCACAGTGCTTCACTTTTTCCACATTTTGTTATGTTACAGCCTTATTCCAAAATGGATTAAGTTCATTTTTTTCCTCAAAATTCTACACACAATACCCCATAATGACAATGTGAAATACATTTTTTAGAAATTTTTGCAAATCTATTAAAAATCAAAAACGAAAAAAAAAAAAAAATCACGTACATAAGTATTCACAGCCTTTGCCATGACACTCAAAATTGAGCTCAGGTGCATCCTGTTTCCACTGATCATCCTTGAGATGTTTCTACAACTTGATTGGAGTCCACCTGGTAAATTCAGTTGATTGGACATGATTTGGAAAGACACACACCGTCTATATAAGGTCCCACAGTTGACAGTGCATGTCAGAGCACAAACCGAGCCATGACGTCCAAAGCATTGTCTGTAGACCTCCGAGACAGGATTGTATCGAGGCACAGATCTGGGGAAGGGTACAGAAACATTTCTGCAGCATTGAAGGTCCCACTGAGCACAGTGGCCTCCATCATCCGTAAATGGAAGAAGTTTGGAACCACCAGGACTCTTCCTGGAGTCGGCCGCCCGGCCAAACTGAGCGATCGGGGGAGAAGGGCCTTAGTCAGGGAGGTGACCAAGAACCCGATGGTCACTCTGACAGAGCTCCAACGTTGCTCTGTGAAGAGAGGAGAACCTTCCAGAAGGACAACCATCTCTGTATCACTCCACCAAGCAGGCCTGTATGGTAGAGTGGCCAGACGGAAGCCACTCCTCAGTGAAAGGCTCATGACAGCCCACCTGGAGTTTACCAAAAGACACCTGAAGGACTGTCAGACCATGAGAAACTAAATTCTCTGGTCTGATGAAACAAAGATTGAACTCTTTGGCCTGAATGCCGAGCATCATGTTTGGAGGAAACCAGGCACCGCTCATCACCTGGCCAATACCATCTCTACGGTGAAGCATGGTGGTGGCAGCATCATGCTGTGGGGATGTTTTTCAGTGGCAGGAACTGGGAGACTAGTCAGGATGGAGGGAAAGATGAATGCAGCAATGTACAGAGACATCCTTGATGAAAACCTTCTCCAGAGCGCTCTGGACCTCAGACTGGGGCGAAGGTTCATCTTCCAACAGGACAACGACCTGAAGCACACAGCCAAGATAACAAAGGAATGGCTTCGGGACAACTCTGTGAATGTCTTTGAGTGGCCCAGGCAGAGCCCAGACTTGAACCCGATTGAACATCTCTGGAGAGATCTGAAAATGTCTGTGCACCGACGCTCCCCATCCAACCTGATGGAGCTTGAGAGGTCCTGCAAAGAAGAACGGGAGAAACTGCCCAAGAATAGGAGACAAGCTTGTAGCATCATACTCAAAAAGACTTGAGGCTGTAATTGCTGCCAAAGGTGCTTCAACAAAGTATTGAGCAAAGGCTGTGAATACTTATGTACGTGTTATATTTTCATTCTTTATTTTTAATAGATTTGCAAAAATTTTAAACAAACTATTTTCACTTTGTCATTATGGGATATTGCATGTAGAATTTTGAAAAAAAAAAATGAATTGAATCCATTTTGGAATAAGGCTGTAACATAACAAAATGTGGAAAAAGTGAAGCGCTGTGAATACTTTCCGGATGCACTGTAAATCCAAGTACCAGATCTGAACAATGGACGATTAGCAGCCTTTTCACACATTAATAAACTCAAAAAAACATTTGATTGGGATATTTTATATTAACATTTCACACGTGAGAAAAAATAATGGATCAAATCAAATCCTCAAATTAAAATTAAATCTTCAAATCAAATATGTTTCATCAACTCTGAATTGTACTGACAGATGTTTAAGTTTTGCTAATTGTTCAGTGTGTTTTTGCTAAAAAAATATTTATGATGGATCTGTTCTTAATGGTTTTAAAATGTGAATATGACTGAACATTTTTTTTTATTTGTCTTTATTTTTGCAGTGGACAATTACAAATATGCACCACTTAATCACACTGTAACTATGCAGAAGTAAGCAAACTTGTAAAGCCGTTAAATAATCTAAAAAACTGCACAGATGTCCGCATCGTCTCATGTGAAGTTAAAACATGTTTTTGCATTTAAAAAAAATACCTGTTAGAATTAATTTGCATGCAATAACTTTGTAAAATTATATGTAATATTGTGATATCTTTACTCTGTTTTGTATTCCATGCTATGGAGTGTGTCTTGGTGTGCGATTGTGTGTCTGCTTATACCTGCGTGGGTATCAATACACATTGGTCCATTTGTAATAGCGACAGTAGCTTTTGCTCTGTGCTGAATTATTTCCTTTCACCAAACCCAGGCGCTGTGAATGGAAATTAGCCAAATGTGACACAACGTTTTTTTTTTGGGGGGGGATTAATGTATTCGGTACATGGTCTCTTACATATGAATAAATTCAAAAAAAAATAAACTGCCAGTGACCCTTAAAAAAATATAACAAAGGTATCCCATGAGTGCATCTGAAGTCTGAAAGCCAAGTCAAGTGAAATAATAGCTTCCATGGAAATCAGTGCAACAGAATTGTTCACTTACTCATACAATTATATACATTTGTATGGTGATGATTGACATGTCATTAAATTTATTCTTTTAAAGCTTTGTTCAGTAGATGCTGTCACATTGTGAAAGTTGACCTGCAGCTGTTTTTTAATGTTCCATGTCTTCATCACATAAAGGAAAAATATTAAAATGTACTTTTTTCTTCATACTGTTAGATTATTTTGATAAATGTGTTATAAAATGAAAGCGACATACTCTATACTGTGCTTTCCATTAACATACTGTAATTCCTTAACAGATACTGTGGACAACAGAGTGTGTGTCCTTACATTACTGTATGATGTCACGTATAAAGGTATTTAATTGAAAATAAACTTCAGAGAGAGACTGAGTGAGGTGCAATATAAATGGAAACCCTTTTTCTATATGTCACCAGTATTTGCCATTAATTTAATACTTACTTAGTGGAATGCTTACAACATTTGACAAAACGTCATTAAATACATGTACCTCCCCTGTGCAGCTGATTCTCGTCACTTTCTGAGAGCTGCTTGCAGACATCTTTCATCAGTCCATCAAGCCTTAAAAGGGTCAAGCAACCCCCTTATTCAACACGTTTTTGTTCTCATCACGTGCTTCCCAGTGGTTCAATTAGAAAAGATTATATTTTAATGATCCCCATGAGGGAAATTGACGACATGTCACTACAGTTTTGAGAAAGTTTAATGGTTTCATACCTCGGAGCACTTAAGAACCATCAGAGAACAGCAGGTCAGAAATTTGCCACACTCATTCCAATATTTAACAATCCTTAAGTTGTTCAAACTTTAATATTGATGGCGTTTACATGATGGGATGTAATAAATACATATATTGACCAATATGTGGTGTTACATGTTAGATTTAGGTGTAGGCTATTCAAGTAGCCTGGACATCAGTGTGAACTGTGTAACAAATGACCAAAAGGAACCAGTGGTGAAAACAGTCAACAGGTCACACCATGCCTGAGCATTCGATGTATGTACATATTTACTGCTGCTATGCAGGTCAAAGTCTTTTGAAAAATGGGTTGTATTTCATGTCAAATGTTCCAAGTCTTCTAAAAAAAAATTTGATCTCATGACGTGTTATTATTGTTTATTTGATAATTTCATTCGTTAATATTGATTATCTAACACCGTCCAAAAGAGATAGAGTGAAATAGAAAACGTGCACTTGTGGGTCAGTGAGAGCAGTCGTACATATGTGCAAGTTATTCAGTGTCATTTTTTGTCAGTGAGATTTCGGAAACTAAAATGTCGACTGAAGGCCATGCTAATCATAACAACCAGTGTTGGAGTCCACTCAATTCTGAGGAGCTGAGACTTGATGGGGCACCTGAGCTGGACCAGGTCCAATTATACCTAATCTAATCTAGTCAGGTAGTGTCTCTTTGACCTGTTCACGGCCCTGTCAGTGTCCCACTCTCCCTCTACCAATTTTCATGCAAGTTTGGTGTTGCTTGCGTGTGTAGTAGAACCGTGTGGCTCGGACATATGAGGGGCAATCACAAAGTTTGGAGACATCAAATATTGTGTCAAAACTTTGGGAAACAGAAAGAAGTCACACGTAGTAAAATCCATTGAGTAAGCGTGGTGGGCAGCGACAACATGGCCCCTCGTACAGTTACTATAAGTCACACAAACAGTTTGATTTGGAAATACTTGGAAAGAAAATGTTACATAGTCTCAACCTAACAAAATTCAGTGCATGCTATTATATTGTAATTAAAATTAACAAGATAATTAAAACAAACCTTACGGTTATTGTAAGTTTACCTTTTTCAAGGCAATTAAAAAAGATTCATTTATCATATTTTACATGACTAAAACACTGTAGGGCGTTCAGACGGCTGTCTGTATAGCTGTAATGGGACTGTTAGCAATGCTCCTTGAATGTAAGTATGTTGTAAATCTTGATTTTTTTTTTTTTTTTTTTTTCCGTTCTGAAGTGGTAAATAAACAACAAGGCCCTGGTGTTGCACATTACGGGTGGCTGGCATGTAAACAGTTCCACTTCAGGAGACATGCTTTGTTGCCACAGACGGCCGACTCGGTATAGAATTGCCAGTGTTCAATACCGCAGTGTGCCTTCTTTCACATGTGAACTGAACTGTGACTGTGTGATTGGCTGCTATTTAAGGTGAGCTCCTTTTGTTTACCAAATTTTAACTTTTTAAATTCCACAATAAAATGGTTTTCCAAAAGCTGCTGCTGCATTCCCCTCTAACATTTGTGGAATGTGTCACACCCGAGTGAATCGGGCCACAGCAGATGTACTCTTGAAACATAACACTTGTATATAATTACTGATCTCACTTTTGCCCAAGAAGTTGTCTTGCTTTATAACACTGATAGAATACATTATTTCAAATATTAAGCAAGTGAAGTGTTAATAAAGGTGAGTTTCCGCTCCACAACATACAGTCAACAATGTTGTCATAGCAGCTACCATGTGTCCTTAAAACAGCTTCTATTCTATTCAAGCTCAGATCCAGAAATATAGCAGGGTAACGATTCACATCTCTTTCACCACGTTTTACTTGCTAATACAGTTTTGTATTAAATATAAGACATTCTAAAACACAGTTGCTTCCCCAGTGTGAATGACTGCCATGATTCTGTCTGTGTTAAAATGCTAAGCAGGAGTGACAGAGGCATCCATTTGTGTTCGTTCCAATCATCACAGTCACTAGAAACTCATTTTAAACTGATTTGGTCATCTTTAAATTGATTACCCCATGCCAGTTTTAGACATGTTCCCCAAGCCATATGCCGCTGTAACCTTTACAAATGTTGTGTTCCAGCAGAGGTTGATTACTCTGCTGGGGAAAATAAAATGATACAGATAGGGATACAATGAGCAAATAAAATGGTAATTTGTTCTGTATAAATTTGTGATATCAGACGATAAATTAAATAATGGCACGCTGAAGCAGCAGCAGTCGCTGGCAAAGGTAGATATGTGGTCAGTATAATTTCAGCTCAAACTAACATTCATTGTAAAAATAAACAAGCCACACAAACTGTTGTTTAACTGGAACAACACATTTTTTCTCAAACAATCTTCATTAATGATCTTGGCTGTTAAACATTATTTACATTACTGTGTACTGCGTAAACGTCAGCGCTGTTGCTTTTATTCTTAACATTGCTTCTTATTTAGGATACAGAAGCACAGACTCATTTATCATATTTAAACATCATACAGTGGGAATACATTTCAAAACTTGTCAGCCAAAATTCCTGAAAGCAGCCATTCATTTTCTCACATCTGGCCCTCCAACAGGCTCTGCACATACATGCAAAACAATCCCACAGACATTGTGGTACACCGACTAAGTGGCCAAATATACTGTTAATACATCACAATTTGACATATCAAAGATTGATATGGCACTAACTCAGTGCCCACAGGTCGCTTCTTCTTGCTACATTTGGATTTTAATACAAAAGCTCTGATGGTAAAACGTTCATTCAAAGAGGAATAAATACATGTAATAATTTCTGCTCAGGCAGAGACCATCATAGACAACCTTAATATACAGCTAGCCACTTAATCCAGCTGTCCTGTTCTTACAGCTGACTGTGCACAAAGGCCACGACAGACTCGAAGGTAGACGGTCACAGTCGTACTGCCAGTACTGAACTGCAGTGAAGTGGGCAGCAGAGGCGGCTACTGACAAGGTAGGTAGGTAGGTATGGTAGGTATTTACTTTATTAATCCCCGAGGATAATTTTTTTTGGCTACAGCAGCATACAGAAGCAATAAGATAATAATAGAAATAATATAATAAAATACTAGAATAGAATATAATAATAGAAAAGCAATAAAATAGCAGTAAATAGCAGTACAAAATATAAATATAAAATATAAAATGCACAGTTTATACACTACATTATATATCTATATATATTATATCCAAACAAACCAAGAACACAGTCAACATATATATATATATATATATGTTGACTGTGTGTATATATATATATATAGATATATATAGATATATACAGTACAGTATATATCTATATATATTATATACAAACAAACCAAGAAACACAGTCAATAGTGTTATTGTACTGTGATGGATTTTGCCAGAGGTGAGTTATTGTACAGTCTTATTGCAGTGGGCAGGAATGATCTCCTGTATCAGGAATGATCTCCTGTATCTGGAATGATCTCCTGTATCTGTCCTTGTAACAGTGGAGCTGGAGGAATCTTTTGGAGAACGTCCTCCTCTGTCCCTGCAGCAGGTGGTGGAGAGGGTGGACATGATTATCCAATATGGATAATAGTTTGTTCAGTGTCCTCCTCTCTACCACCTTTTCCAGGCTATCCAGTTTGTAGCCGATGATGGAGCCGGCCTTCTTAACCAGTTTGTTAAGTCTGTTGGTGTCACCGGCTCCAATGCTGCTCCCCCAGCAGACCACAGCGAAGTACAGTGCACTGGCCACAACAGACTGGTAGAACATCTCCAACATCTGGCTGCACACATTGAAGGATCGAAGTTTCCTCAAGAAAAAGAGTCGACTCATCCCCTTCTTGTAGACAGCGTTGATGTTGGTCTTCCAGTTCAGTCTGTTGTCGATGGACACACCCAGGTACTTGTACTCCTCAACCATGTCCACCTCCTCTCCCAGAACTCTCAGCGGTTGTGGAGCCGTCGTCTTCCTCCTGAAGTCGACCACCATCTCTCTGGTCTTGGCCACGTTCAGGAGCAGGTGATTTCTTCCCGCCCACTCCACAAAGTCCTCCACTACTGCCCTGTACTCCTCCTCCCGTCCATCCCTTATACACCGACCACTGACTCCTCCTCCCATCCATCCCTTATACACCGACCACTGCAGAGTCATCAGAGAACTTCTGCAGATGTCTTGATTCTGAGTTGTACTGGAAGTCAGTGGTGTAGAAGGTGAACAGGAAGGGAGACAGAACAGTTCCCTGTGGAGCTCCAATACCACTGACCACCGTATCAGACAGCACACTGCCCAGATGGACAAACTGTGGTCTGCCTGTCAGGTAGTCATTGATCCAGGAGACGGTGGACGCATCCACCCCCACCACCTGCAGCTTCTCACTCAGCAGCAGTGGTTGGATGGTGTTGAATGCACTGGAGAAATCAAAGAAAGTGATTCTCACAGAGTCACCGGTTCCATCCAGGTGAGACTGAGCTCATTGCAGCAGGTAGATGATGGCATCGTCCACTCCCACATGAGGCTGGTACGCAAATTGCAGCAGGTCCAGTGAAGATTTCACCAGTGGCCTGAGGTGTGCCAAGACCAGCCTCTCCAGCACCTTCATCACGAGATGTGAGGGCAACCGGTCGGTAGTCGTTGAGGCCAGATGGAGTCGTCTTCTTGGGGACAGGAACCAGGCAGGACGTCTTCCACAGCACCGGGACCTCCTCCTGCTTCAGGCTCAGGTTGAAGAGGTGTTGTAGGACCTCAGCCAGCTGGACGGCGCAGGTCTTCAGGACCACGGGGCTGGTGCCGTCAGGTCCTGCAGCCTTGCGCTGGTGGATTCTCTCCAGCTGTCTCCTAACCTGGCCAGTTGTCACAGAGAGGGGGGTGGGGTGTGTGTGTGTGTGGGGGGGGTCAAGGTGTCGATGGAGGAAGAGCCCTTTGAGATTGAGGGCTCTATGCAGTTCACCAGGGGGCGCAGAGGGGGGAGGCAGCAGAGGTGTTTGGGAGGTGTGAGGTGTGGAGGAGACAGATGAGGGTGGTGAACTAAACCTGTTGAAGAAACAGTTTAGTTCATTTGACCTCTCCAGGGAGCCCCCTGATTGTCTCTCTCTCCCCTTGAACCCAGTAATCTCCTTCATATCGGTCCACACCTCCCTCACGTTGTTCTGCTGGAGTTTGGCCTCCAGCTTCCTCCTGTAGGAGTCCTTGCACTCCCTGAGCTTCTCCTTCAGGTGGTGCTGCACTCTCCTGAGCTCCTCCCTGTCCCCAGACCTGAAGGCTGCTTTCTTCTTATTAAGAAGAACTTTCAGGTCACTGGTGATCCACGGCTTATTGTTGGGGAAGCAGTGTACAGTCCGGGATGGTACGGTGGTGTGTTCACAGAATTTGATGTATTCTGTGATACAGTCCGTCATGCTGTTGATGTCCTCCCCATGTGGTCCACACAGCACATCCCAATCCGTGGACTCAAAGCAGTCCTGCAGGGCATCTTTAGCCTCCTGTGTCCACCTCCTCACAGTCCTGGTGGTCACAGGCTGCCTCTGCACCAGGGGAACATACTTTGGAGTCAGCAGGACCAGGTTGTGATCAGACCTACCATGGGGGGGGGGGAAGGGCAGTAGTACTGAATGCATCCATGGCATTAGCATACAGTAAGTCCAGAGTTTTATTGTTCCATGTGGGGCAGTTAACATACTGGTGCAAAGTTGGCAGTACTTTATCCAGACTGGTTAAAGTCTCCAGTAACTAACAAAAATGCACCGGGATGCTTGGTCTGCAGTTTGGACACAGTGGAGTGGATGGTGTCCACTGCTGCCTCTGCATCAGCTGATGGAGGAATGTACACAGCGATAACAATGGCGGACGAGAACTCCCTCGGCAAATAATACGGGCGCATCCCCACGACTCGAAGTTCAATGTCCGGGCTACAGAAACGTTCCTTCACACACGTGGTCGGGATTGCACCACCTCTCGTTCACATAGACTGCAATCCCTCCACCTTTCTTCTTACCGCTCTGAACAACGTCTCTGTCCGCCCGAACAGTCCTGAAGCCGGGTACGGCCGTGCTGTGGTCCGGGAGATGTGAGTGCAGCCATGTCTCGGTGAAACACATGATGCTGCACTCCCGGTATTCCCGCTGGGTCTTTACCAGCGCCGAGCTCGTCCGTCTTGTTGGCCAACGACCTCACGTTCCCCATTAAAATCGCCGGTACCGATGGTTTGTATTTCCTCCTTTCCGCCTTTAGTTTAGCTCCAGCTCTGCAACCCTGCCGTCTTCTCCGAAGTTCAACGGGGATCTCAGGCCTCGCTCCGGGCAGCAGCAGTAGAGGGCTACTCAACGCGATCAGCTGATCACGCGAGTAAATAATAACAGTGCCCCCATCCAGAAACGTGGAAAAATTACGGTCCATTGTCTGACCGTTAACTTAACACACGAGAGAAAGAAAAACAAAACAACTCCGAAGAGGAGAAAGGCTTAAAAAATACTAATAAACAACACACTCGGGGAGGGGAGCTGCTACAACATCTTACAAAGGACACTTCAGCATGGCGAGCACAAACTTGACCCAAATTCCAATTAAATTACGATGCAGAGGACTCAGCAGGTCGTTCCAGGTCAGTCCTGGTGGAGAACCAGACACAACCAACCTGACAACCCGACAACATGTGGAATAGAGGCAGCATGTGTAAGTGCAACAACAGGTCTACTGAGGCTTGTGAATAAAGCAGGTGAACGTGGCCAAAAAACAGATTGTTACATAGCAAAAACACCCAAAACTGATCTCAGCAACTTACTGATAGTCATCTGGATCTTTACACAGAATTTAACGTGAGAGTTTCTGTTCATTTTAGCCTAACCAAGGCTAATGTACTGATAATTCATAACTTGATCTGTATGCTGCTCATTAGGCCAGAATAATTCAGTCCATCAAAATAGGTTGTTAAAAAAAAAAACAGTGTTGAACAAAACAACAAATAAAACAACAACAATCTTTTAGGGGGCTGAGTGTTGGTTGACAGTATCTGCAATGCAGAAAGACAATGGCCTTATAAAATCACTTCATGGAATCAACTTTCTGCTTCGAACATTGCATATTGAAAAACAATATAATGCCGTACATCACAACCCAGAGCAGCAAAATCAAAGCGAGGCTTTGTTTTCCATTACAGCCCAGCCCGGGAACGTAAAACAATAGTGCACTGTTGCAATATTAAACAGACACTTTGCTTTAAGTGTGCTCTAGTCATGCATTGCAGGGCAGCTGGCCTGTCAAGGTGAGAGTAAACTGGTATGCCACCTGTTAAAAAACAGCACTTTTCTACCACAAGCACACACTACGGTGTTTGGATCTTCTCTGACTGGAATATCCTGCAAAGTGAGATACTGTCATATTGTTATAGTATTAAGCATTGTACATGACTATAAGTTCAGATATCAACCAAACCACTTCCAAAATTCATTCACTATTTGGCAGTACACGGTGCTTTGTTACTTTCAGATTTGTATTTTAAACTTTATTGAACAAACTTCTTTATTCATAAGGTGCACATAGTTGATGCACAGAAAATGTATATTTAAGAAACACTTACAGTTTGTCTTGGGCGAGAGAGACACTATAGTGACCAAACCGTAGTTTCAGCATGTGGTGTTATTCATAATTCACACCTGGACTAATATAAATTCTGGCCTTCTTGGACTTTGAGTGATCATTTTGAAGGAGTTAACCGTGTTCAACATAAACACAGTGAACCACCTTATTTGTCTTAGAAGACTTTGATTTCACAGCAGCTCGGAGGATTTAAAGGGTAATTAAAGCAACTATGGAAAACAAATACTTATTAAAATGATAGAACATCATTTATTTAAGCTTTTAGTTCAGTTTACAGTTGTTAAATGTCCATCTAAATTGTCAACTGTTTTGTGTGAGAATAAGGCACCGCTTTAATGAAATATTTAGTTTCTCTAAATAGGCATTCATTTTTTGGGATTATTGGTAAATGCAATTTCTGTTACAAAACATATAACAAATAAACAAATACGATGGCAATATTGGACAATCAATGCAATCAATCAATAAAAGCCATCAGTTAACTTTTGCATATAAAATATTGTCTCAAACTAATTACATTTTATGTGTGAAATTGAATGAAGGTGTTCCATTTTTTTCAACTTTGGATACACAAAATGAAAATATTGCTGGAGGATCTTCAGTGCAGATTTTCTTTTCATTTTCATTTCACCTCTTGAATATTATCAAAATTGAGTGAATTAATACTTTTGTGTGTAATGGAACAACACAAAATGTCCAAAGCCTCTCATATTTTCTAATGCCACATACACTTTTTGCATCATGAATTACTGCTAACTTTCTTGTTGAATGTGATTAGTTGAGTATGATAGTTGTGTGACTGTCAGTCAGCGCCAAGAAGGGAAGAGGAGGATGGTGATAAAAAAACAGAAGAGAAGGAAGATTTAATTGAGGTTTACCAAAGTAAAACGGGTTGAATATTTTTCCATAACAGCACATAACATTTTTCATTTTCTTTAAAAAAAAAAATGCAACTAACTATCAGGTATTATTGGTATAAATAAAAAAAATCATACATAAAAAAACAATAATGTATTAATTGTTGTCCAATGAAATGGGTAATTTAACAGGGGGGTTGAACATGTATGCATGTTACATTCTCAATAGACTCTGAGCCCCCCTGAAGGTCTGGTCCAAGAAGTCTGGATACGGAAAATGCCAAGGGACTGACCTGTTTACTCTTAATTATAGAATACATAAAATAAAACCAATTCACCAAAGTAAATACTCTGTCCATTTTAAATGGAATAATTTAGGGTGAACTAAAACACTGGGATGTATACTGCACAGGAACATGTGGGGTGTTTTTGTGGATTCAAATGGTCATTGGGTTTTTGGTTAGTGTGGAGTAAATATTATATTTTCCCTTTTTTTTCCACGAGTGTAAGGTTTAATCAGCACAATGAGAGGCGCCACCTGCATCCTCTCTCTTTGTACTGTACATATAGTCGTAAACACAGATGCTGCAGTTTTTATTTTGAAGTGTTAATCAGCTCAAGACCAAGGCTACAATTAAATCCAACGTTGGATAAACACTTCACTCTCCAGTAGACCATGTGAATATTTGATTATGCATCTTTTACAAATGTGATACATGCGAGTAAGAGTTATTGCTGTGAGTTCACTGATATACAGAGCCATGGCACACAGAAGCATGTGGGAAGTGTGTATAATTTGTGTTGTGGGACAAATAAGTTCTGGAGAAGCAACGGATCAAAAGGAATTGACAGCCCATAAAACTGATCTGTGGGTTGGCTGAAAGTTTACGGGTGCCAGATCCAGCCCAGGAAGTGCATGCCTGTGATGTGGTCTAAACCAAAAAGCCCTGCAAGATCAACAATTCAATTTAGCAGGACATAATTTTGATGTCCTGGTTCTACCATTGCAGTAGTCTGTTGTTAGTCCTGCCAGCATTCATAGTCAAGTCTCCCCAGAGAAGTTCAGCAGTCCTGGTGAGTTTCAAAAAAAGAAACGGGACTATTCAGTTATCTCTTGGATTTCTGCTGATTTAGCTTGTTCTGCACCCTCTTCACCACGTGTACCGGAGAAGATTATATCTTGTAAAAAATCGGCTACCTTTCCCCTGGATGTTACGCCACATAAATCACTCAAAAAGGTCATTCAGGAACTCTTAAGCTGTCATCAGCACACAGGCCACTTGGGTTCTACCAATTATAAATGTGACTCAAATGTCCTTGAATACTGAACGACTTGTGTTGAAATATAATTTAGTGACATTTATCAAAGGACAAGCTTGAAAATGTTGTTTTGCATCTTTTTTTTTTTTTGCACTTAAGAGAAATAGTCCACTAAATCCTATCATCCCATTAATCTAGCCAGTAACCCATTCTCACATGGACACAGATTTTACAGCATGTGATTATACAAAAACGGTCCCTTTTTTCATAATCATAAAATAACATATGCTCTTCACTAAAAGCTGCAAGATCACCTTCCACTAACATTATGGCTTCTATTTTTAGCTCTGCCGGCACCATGGATAATTAAAATCTCTAAATATGGCATTGTAATGTGTACTTTAGGTGCTGTAGTTAAACAAAGGACATTTTTGGAGACATCATTGACTTTAAAAGCATAAAAATGGGCAGCATTTCTCCAGGTTTTATTTTGCTGCTCTGAAAAATGAATATCTTATGCCTGTGTGTCATGAAAGGATGGTTTGTAGATGTCGTGTTAGTCCTCTTTTTTTATTCGTTAAACACTGCAATTACGTCTCACAGTCAATGTCAGGAGGGTCAAGACCCACTTAAAAATGATCTTTTAAATGGTTCTTTTCATAGCTGTTCCCATACACCAAATGACTGCCTGCCTTTTCAAAAATGCATAATGCTTGTTTGTATGCAATAAATGAGCAGTTTAATAGGAACAGCTACTATACTTGGTCAGGCCACCCTTTGCTCTCGATTTTCGCTGGTTCTTGATGTCACGATTTCCACAATGTGCCAAAACATTCCAAAGAGATTCCAATTTTTCATGTTGACATGATTGCATCAGATCATGTTGGCAGATTCATGCTGCCTGTTTGTGCACATCCAAAAGATTCATATTTGAAACTGGATTTGGGGAGGCCACTAAAGTCCACTGAACTCTTCATCATGTTCATGAAAGCTGTGCAAGACGACTTTTGTTTTGTGACATGGTGCAATTTCATGCTGGAAGTAGCCGTTACAAGATGGTAAACTGTGGCCATAAAGAGATGCACATGGTAATAACTATATTCAGATATGCCAACCAGGATTGATTGTTACAAAGGGGAAAAAAAGTCCCCACACCATCACACCACCAGCAGCAGCAGCAGCAGACAGCAGCAGTCTGCACTGTTGACTCAGTGCAGGTCGGTTCCATGGATTCCTGCTGTTGACACCAAATTTTCTGATTTCTGAGATGGAGATTCATCAGACCAGGTGATGTTTTTCCAGTCTTCAACTGTCCAAGGGTTTTTGCATTGCATTGTTGCCTCATGATTGGCTGATTGGAAAGCTGCATAAATAAGCAGGTGTACCGATGTTCCTCATAACACGCTCAGCCAGTTTTTTAGGAAGTTTAAGGAAGTCTAAGACGATTTCTTACACCAAATTACACTATATCTACACTATAAGTACATTTCTTAATAGGAATACTATTATGGACAAATTTACTAATTTGTCTCTACACTTTAGAGCTGCCTCCTTTGCATATTTGCTTTTGACGAAGGCCATTCTGAAAATTATATTTCATAATGTGTATCGACTGCTTTGCTTTGCTGCTTGTTTGCGGCAAGCAATAAAAAAAAAATTAAAAAAAAGTTGTAAATGCTGCATTAACAACAAACTAATTTTATCACACTTTGTTTGCTGCAGTAGTTTGCGCTGAACCTTCTAGCCCATGATGACAGCACACAAGTCAATGATTGACTTGTGGGGTAGATATAGGATGGAGACTACCATATCTTCTTTTCACTCATCCTGTCAATGATGAAGACAACAAAGAGCCTTTCACTCACAACGTGCATGTGTCGACAAATGATTATAATCCTTCCTTTGTGAAATGGGATGATTTGCCACATCATAGAACATCTAGCATTTTGATAGAGACCACAAGATATTTAATTTGTCTGTAAGGCTCACGAATGCCTGCCAGTCAAAACAACTCAGAGGGAAATTGCAGGTGGGTGAGAATGTGAAACAGCTGTTCCCTTACTCCACAGCGCATGAGGTATATGCACTGTGTTAGTTTACGGATGATGGTGTGTGCTGAAGAAAAAGAAAGATGTCCTTTTCAGCATCTCCACACAGCTGTTTGAAATGAAGATGACAAAAGTATATTGAAAACCTGTGGTCTGCTTCGAGCACTGGGAATCAGGGGAGCTCCAACCATGTTTTAGTCCAAGGAAAATGTCTGCATAATGCATTCAGAAAATTAAAAAAAAATATTATGCAGCCTGTGAATGGTTTCTCCTCATTCAGGACCCTAAAAAATAATTTTCTTCCCTTTTCTCAGTCAATATCTGTTAAACAATTTCTGGAATTTTGTATACTGTATGTGCTGTTCTCATGTGTACATTGTACTGTAGCTCAGTACACAGTTTTTCTATTTCCTTTTTCCATATTTTTGAGGTCATTCTCACCTTTATAACTGCTGTCTACAGTGCTGATCCTGCCATGGATCTCATTGTTCCCATCCTAAGAGATGGGAATAAAAGAAAGTGGCACAAACCCCTTTGTCTTCATTTTGCCTGATTACTTGTACAGGGAGTTTAGCTCTATGCTACATTTATTTTAAATATGGTTTTAAATTATTATCTGGTTTGTTGGTTCAGTGATGAAACGCTATTAATAATTCAGCAGCATTCTGTATCTGTCTTCTAGAGGCAGTGAAACACTTAAGCCTGGGACACACTGCCTGATGGTGTGTGTGTGTGGAGCAGTTGCACAATATCTTGGTTTAATTTCAGCTCCTATGTTAACAGGTTCAAGCAGCAACACAACCAGCTGTGCATACCTAGTTGCGGTGTCTTGCCTATTTTCCACATGACACGCACGTTTCCTGGCAAAACTAGACAGGGAAACATTCTGTGATCACGTTTACTATGAAGTTATAGCAAAAACCTAAAGTAGGCTGTAATTGCAGCACTGTAACAGATTCGCTGACAGTGTGGACACACACACACACACACACACACACACACACACACACACACACACACACACACACGATCAAGCTGCAGTAGTACAGTGGGTAGCCATCACCCCCACATCATGCAGGCAATGTGTCCCAGGCTTAATACCTGTTACGTCCAGTCTACATGAGAACAAGTTATATCCATGGTGGCCTCTCAGATTAAATAAAATACTGCAATTGCTGTATTAAGTCTTCACAACTGTGTAAAAGCTGCAGTCACATTTTTTGTATCTTGCAGTTGTGAACTGCTGCTATACGAACGGTCACTCAGGTCATCATTTGTTGAGCAAAGTGTTCGTGCTAGTCTGCAAAGTATCAACTTCAAATTATGATGTGTATGGTGTATGTATAAAACTCCACGGTGATTTATTTTGAAAGATTAAAGTCAATACTTCTGCCTTGTTGTACCACTGAAGACCTACTTTAAAGCAGCCACCTTTATCAAGCTCTCAACTTTAGATTGAATAGTCTTTAAAACAAGCTGGTGATGTTTGGCCTATTGTGCACTTTAAAGGACATGTCGCTTGAGGTAACTAACACATCCTTCAGGGTGGTGGAGCAGATGAAATGGGAGAGCAAAGATACTACTGCACACCACAGGGTGCTGTCGTTGCAGAATATAATCTGCTACATGCACGCCGACAGCAATCTGAATCACCCCAGAGGCGTCCTTATCTGGCTTTCTATCTATCTGTCTGTCTTTTTGTCTGTCTGTCTGTCTTTCTATCTGTTTCTTGGTCTGTCCATCTGTCTGTCTTTTTATTTGCCTGTCTGTCTGTCTTTCTATCTGTTTCTTGGTCTGTCTGTCCATCTGTCTGTCTTTCTATCTGTTTGTCTTTTTATCTTTCTATTTGTCTGTTCTTCGATCTGCCTGTCCACCTGTCTGTCTTTTTATCTGTCTGTCTTTCTATCTGTTTGTTGGTCTGTCTGCCCATCTGTCTGTCTTTCTATCTGTCTGTTCTTCTATCTGCCTGTCCATCTGTCTGGCTTTCTGTCTGCCTGGCTTTCTGTCTGTCTATGAAAGGAGGAACATATTAGGAATACTTTAGAATATTAAGCAGAGCACCACCACCATTCACTGACCTCAAAAGCAGGACTCGCACCTTTCTGACAGTCAACAAACAAGTCTCGCAGCTTTGCAAAAGTACAATTTATGGCAAACTGGTTGCCTTATATTAGTGTTCCTACTAAAGTGCTCAGTACGTGTGTCTATACACACAGACGCATACAGTGTGTCTATGTCTATTCTTTTGTGAAATGACTTTTGGAACAAGGTCGTTGGCCTAATATTTACCTGTATGGGGGTGCTGACTATTTCACAGCCCAGACCAGCTGCATCTTGTGAATGGCGTGAGCAGGTTTAATGGGCTTTGCTGGTCCATAATGGTCTGGTAATGTTGGTAAATATGATGAATGTTGCTAGTGGACCAAGCATGATAACCATGTACTCTAAATACAGCTGGTCTCCACCTAAACCAGTCCTGGCCATAGCATGAGCAGCAGAAGCAGTGTTAATGGTAACATATGAACCATAGTAACCAGGTGAAGCTTGAGTTGGCACACATGTACACGTCTGTACTCTAGTTACTTTCTTCAGTGTGCTGCACGCAGATTTATAATGATCAGTCTCAATGGGTTTTGTTGTTCTTCAGTTTTGCATTTATTTAGTTGAACACAGTTGTTTCCTTTTGTAGGAGCAGATGATGTAATGTCATTATCATTGTACTATCCAGCCTAAATGTTTAGTAGAAAGCTTGTGAGCTGCTGACGTATCCTGTAAGCATAAACACGCTAAATATAAATACTTGCCCCATTTTCACTCTGTAGCTGTAAAAAAGTTTAAGGATGTATTAATTCACCAGACATTCTCTCTAAATATGTTCATTTCAAACATGCCATAGAGATGAAAAGAAACGAGTTGACAAAAGAATGGGGTTTCTGCAAAAAACGGGTACTGGAAAGAAAGAGAAATAATCATAATTCCAAAGGACTGGAATTGTTTGGAAATGATCAGTTTTTTGCACAGCGTACCTTTGATCTGATAAATCACGTATTCTTCCAGAACTGTGTTGTGGAGCTGCTGCAGTTGTTTTGTAGACATATTCATAAGATGGAGCAGACCTCGGCCTTGTTCAGACTTATATCAATTTTGTTATTTGGTCTGGAAATTTTCAGATCATTTCACACATATCCTTGCTTGCACAGCGGAACACTGGGAGCTTCAGCTCTCAGTTGACGTCTCACTAACATGCGTGACGGAGGCAGAATAACTACCAGAGTCTGAAATAGAAGCCGCTCTGCGCTCACAATTGTCGATTCGGCTGGGTCGGAGATAGCCAGATTTATCAGTGATACAGCTGTCCATCATCCCATACAATCAGTTTTCCTTATCTTTCATCAATCTGAATTACTACGGACAGCGGCTGATAACTTGAAGCAAATCCCATCTCCAGGGCTTCAGGGGCTCGGGTTCTGGCTGGAGCCACACTTTTCATTTCCACAATCGCTGGGAGAAAGTAACGGCAGCCATGATATGTGTGGATCCAGCCCACTGCAGGATAGCCATGATCCATCATGTGCAAGTTGGTCTGTTCATCTTGTCTCTCAGACTGTACTGTGTACCTGATCCAGCATTCACGTATGTCTCTCCCCAACCTGCTGTCTGCTGAAAAACACAGTCTCCCTGAACATATTGGTCAGGTGAGGCCAGTGAGATGTCTCACCTAAACAAGTGGCAAGTGCCCCTTCAGAGGTGATAATGAAAAAAACACTCTATCACCATATGCCATGAGGATGAGTAATTAATTTGAAATTAACAGGAGAGGGACAAGTGCAGGTAGGCCTGGAGGGGGGATTTGCAGACTGTCTGTGCACCAGTTAAACGTTGGCAGCCTGCACTCTGTTGGATGCTTTCTTGTCTGATTCATCTTCTTTTGTGTGCTTTTTCAAGTCCAATGTTTCACCAGATGCTAGTTTCGTCAAGAAACGGTGGCTGCTGCCAATCAGCATCTTAACACTTCACTAATTTCTCCTCTCTGAAGCCACAAACAACAAAGAAGAGCTTCTTTTGCCCCTTCATTTGATGTACCAATTCCCTTTAAAAATGAGACTCACCAGGACACCAAAACATTCTCAATGATTTTTTTTTGCCACATATAATGGTAGAGCTCACTTCAAAGCTTAAAAATTACATTGAAGATAGCATATTTTCAATCCCAGAGGTTCAAGATTGGTATTAATCTCATCTCTTCTTTCTATTTCAGGAATGATGCACATTATCAAACAGTTTCACTCCCCTTTAAAAGACGGAAAACACAACAGCATGTTGTATTTTTTAAACATCATGGCATTTAGCCAGTGACTTATACAAGAGTAACAGTAGGTGACAGGATATTAAAGATACACTTTCTAACATATGGAAAGAAGTTTACATTTGTTCACCTGTTCATCAAGCAGCTACGTATTATGGTGCAAAAAAAGGAAAAAAGAAGTAACGAGATCTTTCATGAGTGCAAAAGCAGACACACACACCAGGGGATGAGAAACAGACGGCTAATAACCTATCAAAAGAATAACTACGTCTGACAAATCACACGAGTTCAAGCAGAGATGACGAACACTGTGTCTGCTCCGGGCTCCAGGCACCAGGCCCAGACGCCCCGACACCTCGCAACAGGACCTCCATTTTACAGACAAATCAAATCTAGGAACGTCAAGCTAATTGCTAGGAAACTCATAGGGTGACCCATTAGGGTCCCAATTCCACCCACACACACACACATCACACACACAGAGTGACATGACAAGCCTAGCAAATGATATGGAAGTGCCTGCATTTTGCAAAAAAAATACAGTACAAGAAAATACAATTACTTGTGACTTTAATTGGTGGTGCAACTGTATCGCACACATATTTTCAGTTTCAGTCTTTGGTGGCAAAACATCAAACAGTAATTGAAGACTTCAGACAGACGAGGCAGTTTTAAGTTTTCCGATGAGTGATGTTTCCAAGTCTCATTATTTGAAGCTGCACCAAGTTTTGTATGTACAGTTAGTTAAAGACAGCACAGGCTGTGTCCAAATGCCCTTAGTTGAACTAACTCCAATTGACATTTTGTTGTTCAAAAGCATGTCAAAACCTTAATGGTCTGCTGGGCCAGAGATTTAAAGTAAATGCCTTTCCTCTAATAACATGGAGCCGCTGAATTGTTTGATCTAATTTCCTTTGAGATTATTTTTCTGTGACAACGGGAAAGCAAAAAAAAAAAAATCGAGTTAATTACCACTAAATTCGGACTAATTTAAGAACATTTTCAGCGAGCTACACAGGCACACAAGTTTTTCTGTGTTAATTGGTCAGAAAGAGGATGTACGGTTTCTCTTGTCAGCTCTACAATCAAGAATGAAGCTCAAGCGGAACAGCAAACCATATGTTTCATTCCCTTTCAAATGGTGTTCAAAAATTGGTCAATAAGCTCATAGATGTCAGCTCATATACAGCGTTGTTGTGTTCTGCGGAGACAGGCAGTTTCTGTCATGCCAGAAACAAGTCAATTCTCCGGTTTACAGAGTAAAAGTGATAGGACAGCTGCGTAGGCCCGCACCGAACAAGCTCGCTGTCAAAGTACACTTCTCATTTTCCATAGCCTTATCTGTCTCCCTTTACACACATCCTCACTTACATTATATATGGCAAATTACACGCCACCCCCTCCACATGCCACAAGACAGTTTCCAAACACTGGCTGAATAGCTATCAAACAGTTCCCTGATCAAGGACAGCTCTGTGCAGACCAGGCCTTCCAGCTGTGGACTGACAATGAGAATCCACTCACTGAACAAAGCAAGAATATGTGGAAAGCAATCAATAAAGCCCCTCCTTCTTCATTCTCACTCACAATATTTGAATTGTGCCGCACACTGACCTTGCTGATAATCTAATGAGACATCCATGTATGTGTTATTGTGTTTGTGTGCTTTTCATCAGGGAACGTTGTATAACAATAGTTTCAACTGTTGTCAGAGAAGATATGGAAAAATTTAAACAACATGGCTTCCAAGAAATGACCTCACCAGCAAACAAGAGGAAGTTGCACTCCATGAAACCAGAGCTCAGGTAAAGATACTGTTGCATTCAGTTCAAATAAGCTAGCACTTAATTAAGCGTGTTGTAGAGCTCAGTAGTCGAGAGCAGATTCAATGTGTCACAAGAGTGCTTGATGGTTTTATGCTATTGAAAGTGTGAAAGTCATGTGAATATACACCTATATGATTGCCTTTAGTGTCATTATGTGGACTGAGGATGCCACAGTGAGCAAAGACATTGCAAGAGTGAGAAATCTGTATTAGGAAATTGAAGATCTTTGCCGAGAACGCAGTTGTCCTTTAAAAAGAAGCCCAGACTCCCCAGGACTGTCACAATGACAGAACAGGAAATAATTATTTTCACAATAACCACTCTGACCAGCAACAAAGAAACGCTTAGATGATTTTGGTGAATTCAAAAGCAAACAGTTGGCTCCTTTTTGAGCTGGCGAAATGCAAAATGGAGCCAAGTGAAGCTTTAACATTGATTTTGCATTCTGTGGCCAAAAAAGGAAAACGTGTTTTCTGAGAAAAACCCCAAAGCAGTCTCATATGCAGCAGCAAATCACGGATGCCTGTTGGATACATTTAGTCAAAAATGCAAAGATATGCATTTGTAAACTGTTCAGGAGGATGGTTGAGTTACAGTTTGCTACTGCTGAACTCCAATATGGGACTTAATCCCTCACTACTGCAGCTGTTTGACACCTAATTCTGCCTGAAGTCTTTTTAATGCTGAATGTCTTCAAACGCAAACATCACATGGTGAAAGGAAATGTTCAGAGACAATTGTTTGTTTTCTGCACTATTTTATATGAACCCATCAGCTGAAATCCCGACTACTTTCAGATACCAATATAACTGGCTTCAATATTATATCGACAGATAAAAATAACAGTTGTATTTTATGACTCAAGCTTCATGCTGCACTGAACGACAAATCGGAGGGAAACTGATGAAAGCTTATAGCTGAATGTCTGAATATTGAACTTCAATCTGCCTACATCTTTGCATTTTAGCCTGCTGCTTTGGCTACAAACAGTCCCTGCTCACACCTGGATTACTTACTGGAAAACGTTTTGATTATTTCAGGAGACCAATTTCTATATGATTATTAAACTGATTCATGAAACATTTGAAATAATGTGGCTGTGCTGTCACATAAACAAAGAGTTTGTGTTCATGTTATGTTTGCATCTTTACAGTTTACGTGTAATAATACATGATTTATTGTGTTTTGAATTTAAAATGACATTTCTTAAGGCTCATTTCATCCAGAAACTAAGAATCTAAGGACGTCAACACACAGAGCTGCAATTTTCAACAAGTGAGACCGACTCTTCAGCCGCTTAAATCTGTGATTTCACACACTTACTGCAGATTCTCAACAACAGAAAGGACTGATGGCTATCAGTCCTTTCTGTTGTTGTTTTCTTCATTACTCTGTTCGGTTCTCAGTTCACATTCTGGGCAAGTTAGTTTTTTTTCATCTGTAGAAATCTTATTTAGAGTAGAAATACAAATGAGTAATTTTCTCTCACACACAACTTGTGAGATGGCAGTGTCCAGCTGGCTGTGTCCCATTGTCTTTGAGATGCGTTCATATGCAATTCAGAACAGACGGCATGAAGCCACACAGCTGTCGCTTTTTGTCGGCACAGGTTCTTTGAAGTCAGCTTTCTGTGTCAGGGCTCTAAAGGGCAGCGGCAGTGAGTAAACCAAATGACATTAAGAGAGGATGTGAAACACTCAGTGCACTGATGACTGAAAGTTGACCTTTTAAATGTGATGCAATGCAATGTCAGAGTCAACCACAGCGTGAAAAGTCTAGATTAGTATTACAGAAGCTTCAGCAGCATGATACTGCAATCAAATATTTATGCTTCTGGTTCTGACTACAGTTTGGTGGACTGGAGTCTGGCACAGGGGCTATGTTCAAAATAATATGATGCAGATGAGCAGCCATCAAATGCAAGATTTGGATTTAAGGTTAAGTTCACATTTAGTCTGGAGCAAATGTTTTGATTTTACTATAGCTGATTTTCAGACTTCTGAAAAACAAGAAGCTGTTTTGAACTGAAAAGTCCCATCTTGCCTTTTGTTCCAGCATTCTTGTTTATATAACCAGAATGTTTGGTGTGTTTGATCCTGACAACTTGAAGCTCCAGGGCCATCAACCAAGGCTAAAATGTTCAGTGATGCTGTATGGGGAAAAAAAATCTTATGAAAAGACACGCACAATGGAGAATGTATTTCTAATGTGTTTTTGTGCGTTCTCCTCTGCATCTCATCTCTATTTGCAATGCTTCCCAGCAGAAAAAAAACAACCTTTTCTCTCTGTACTATTGGAGTCAAACTGCCAGATTCTGTCTACAGTGAAAGCAAACACATTGCCGTTTTCTCCAAAGCCGAAAGACTTTGTAATTATCAGCAATATGGAGCCAAAAACATAATGAACTTTTCAATACATCATGGAAGAGACGAGGTCTCGCAGCACACATTGTTTTCCTTCCTAATGACTGGATGTAACCATGTGTACGCTGAAATCCCTCACATCACACACACACACACACACACACACACACACACACACACACACACACACACACACACACACACACACACACATGCATCTCCCTTTTGCTCGTGCTGTGTCACTCATGCACACACTGACCGCACCTGGAGAAATGCGTTTAGGAGGATTTCAGGTAGCCCGCACAGTCTGCAAACCAGCATCAGGTTTCCCTTTAATTACAATCCAGGCCATAATAGGGGATAGAGAGACTATTTCCTGTCCCCCCACGGGCAATTTTGGAGGCTACAAATTGAAGATGAGTTCTACACATGGCCTAGATTCAGGCTGCAGTCAAATTCCCCCTTTGCCCCGTATAACAGCTTATCATTGTGCAATAACAATGTCAGAGAAAATAGTGCACCTGACGCTCAGCCCACCCTCTCCCCAGATTCTTGTTATCTATCATCAGGCTGTCTGTTTCAAAGCAAAGGCAAACACCTGGATAGGTGGGTATGATTGATATTGGCAGCCTCATATTAGACAGAAAATGCTCACAGCCTAAAATTCTGCTCTGACATGAACAGTGGTGGCTTGATAAAAGGATACTTAACCCATCTTTAAATGGAATAATAAGAAATCTGCAGCAGCTGTTCACGTCTCAGCAAAGTCTATTCAGCTCTGCTGTGGGATTTCGGGAGCGGCTCCTCCTCTGGGCTCGGTTAAAGTTTGGATTAGGGCTGCTGCTGAGTGCACCATGTGTGCGGCTCAGTCTGTTGAGCATCTGGCTGGAGACTTGTCAGTAGCTTTCATTTTTATACCTATTTCACTTCATTGAGGGAAATAAAAAAGAAAAGTATTCACATGATGTATCGGTATCGTTGCATGCCATGCTCCCTGTAAGAAGCGCAGCTCTTTAATTTTCTATGGCAGAATATTTGTAGATATTTCGGTTGTCTTTTAAGTATCATACATTTTTCACACTTCTCCGCTGTGAAAGGCTCTTAAAGAAAGAAGAATGATTAGCCTGTCGATGAGCTGTTGACCCTATACTTGATCTCTGACACAGACACAAGGAAGACTGGAACAGCTCTTAGCTACACAGCCTTGTAAGCTGTCAAAATATCCGAAGCACAGCTTCAAAGAAAAGAGACAGAGGAGGAGAGAGAAACTGCAAAATCTGGCGAGACGGTGCAGCTGAAGGCAAAGAGCCATCATTCCCCTCGCTTTGTGCATCCTGCCAGTCTGTCTCTGCCACCTATCTGAGAACTTACCCTCTGGTCAATCAAACACCCATTCAACCTTGGAGTATAAGTTAATACCAGGCCTGGCACCTGGGCAGGCACACGGGTAAGAGTGAGACACATCTTCTCGTGGATCATCTGCTGGTCTGAAAGCGCTGTTTATTCTGTCACTGAGTGGACATCATGCCTGCTGTGCTATTTAAGCTGTCAAGCATCACAGCCTCAAAACAGGCCCAGCTGGCTGCCTCGGAGCCTTCTGCAGGAAGATTGATGAGCGGAAGCTTGGCAGAGGGAGGCCAATACAGGCGAGCTTTTGCATTGTTCTGTATGTACACATCAATTTCTCCCATTCAACTGGAGGATCAGCAGCAGCAAATTAAATGACAGAATGAATTTCCATCAGACCATACACATTGTTCAAGTGAATTTGTGTAACCATTCAGAGTCACCTAAAATGAATTATGCAAGCTTCTATTCCATTGCTGTAATTCCATCCTGGTACTGTAGACCAAAACATAATTGATATCTTCATGCATTACAATCACATTTTATCATAATGTCAGATAGCAAGCATGTTATATTTTCTCTGGTAATTGTGTATGTACCATAAATCCTCGAGACAATACTCAAAGTGCAAATACAATGGTCATATTGAGTTACTCCATATTAAAGGTTCAGTTTATAGGATTTAGGGGGATCTGGTAGCATAAATGGACTACATACCAATGAGCCCTTAACATCTACGCCGGGTCTTCTACTGATCCCGCCATGCTGTGCATTTCTATAGCAGCTCAGAAGGGACAAACACAACACAACACTGGCTCTAGAGAGGGCCTTTTGTGGGGAGGGATATTCCTGTTGGTTGCAATCTGCAACCTCACCGCTATATGCCACTAAATCCTACACATTGCTTTTTTAATCGTGGAGAGCAGAAAGTGATGTTTTGGAAGACTGAGCCTTGGCAACTCAACATTTTTCTCACCTTCCACTTTCTGTGCATTACTGTTTTCAAGCTCCTTGTCACAAAAAAAAAAAGAAATCCAAGCAAACAACTTACAAATAGCAAGTTTTGATGGGAATTTGGATCACACAATAAGGCAGGCCTGCTTGATTATTTCAGTCTTTAGCAGATAATTCATCATTTTAACATCAGAGCTCCTCTTCACATGTTCCACAAGAACATGTCCCCAACACCAGCCCTCGACAGAAGACCACAATCGTCACATTCTGACCTTAGCACCACCTAAGACAAATTGGGTTGGATTAAAGAAACAACCCAGCGTGTTTTTTTTTCCCTTACTGGGTGTAGCCAGACCACTCTCTGGTGCTGGCACGGTGTGGTGAAGACAGGTCTGGCAATGCCAGATTATTGCTTGGCCAAGGTGATTGGCACTTTCGCAATTAAATAAGCACTTTCCAGTGTGTTTTTCAAGAAAGGCTCCATTTCCATCTACCCAGCATCCCGTTTCAGTGTTTTACTGATGGAAGATGGTGCACAAAAGTGAGAACAGTTGGCCTACAATGTTTTAGGTAAATAGGTTAACCTTTTAAAAACACACCTTATTTTTAGGCCTCGGCTCGAAAATTGCATACCCATAATAAAAATAGTATATCTCTGCAACCACAAGGTCTATTTTAATAATGTTGGTGCATTAATAAAGGGAACACTTGTGAGATTTGTTCAGATGTGTAAATATCAGTATATATGTCCATATTTTAATAATAGGTTTGCTAAGTCTTCTCCCTGGCCCCCAATTGGGGGCCTCTACGGCTTAAACGGTTAAAATGGCTTGTTTTCTAGGAAAGAAAAAAAAAACTGAAATTGAGCACAGGGAAACACGTTACCAAGCCACTGCAGTTCCAGTTCATAATCATTCATGATTTTAAGCTAAAACAAGTTTCTATTGCACTTATTTTAGACTTGTGGAAATGTATGTATTTGTATGTATGTATGTGACAGATTTCTTCCCATCAGCTTTGACAAAACTGATGGGAAGTTAGCTGTCATCTTCGAGATGAGGGTTCGCTGTTTGCTCTGCTTGGCTAAAAATACAACTTACTTCGTCTGGTGACAATCTATCCATCGATTCTTGATCTGTGTTTGGACTGTCTGCTTTGCTCTCAAATGACTGTGCATAGCTGTTCCAGACGAATGATATGCTATTGCCTGACAGAGTTTGTACTCCACCTCATTAGCAAGGAAAAATCTGCTTTTAAAGATGGTTCAACTATTCGAAAACACAAAGAGAAATATCCCCGATTCTGCACTATTTCTAGGTCAGCAATCAAATTGACGCTCATTCAACAACGTTTGCTCCTTTGAACCATGGGTCAGATTCCCTTCCAAGCAAACCACTTCTCGGGAGGGAAAACATGGCCGAACAGTTAGGCTCAGACATACCAGCATTTACAGAGGAAAACATTTCGATCGACTGACGATTTCCATGTTAGAGTTGGACCACTGCACTGGCTCTTCTGTAGAAGCATGCTCCACCGTCTGTTTTGTGGTGAAGGATTCATACTGCAGCATAAAGATAATGAGGGGACTTTCCTCCACAGTCACCAGACCTCAACCCCACTGAACATTTAGGGAGCACTTGAAGACTGAGAAAACCAAAACTCTTTGTCAGATCATAACATGGATTATCCAGTTTGAAGACAAATGTGAAGTCTATGCAGTCCAGGTGCTGCTGTCATTAAAGCAAAAGGGGGCCAGACCCAAAAACGTTCTGAATTTTCACGACTGCTCTCACACTCATGAACCCCCTCTCTATGTGAACATGTCGTATGAACACACAAAACACATAAACAGAGCTGCACCCTCATTCTGTTTGAGGACTCGCTGTCCTTTTAGTCTTTTAGATTAAGGACCTCTTGTATAAGGACTGCAGTCATTCGACGTACTTATAGAAATGTTGGTGATTTTGCTTCGTCCTTATGAAATGCCATGAAATAGTTTACACAAATCAAAACTTTCCAACTGTGCAACAAAATTTGTTTTCTATCAGCTAAAAATGTATTGCCTGTTTTTCAATCCAGTTTTGTTATCCAACAACTGAGCTCATGAAGTTTATTACAGCATCCTGCAGACATGGTTATCTGTAGCATCAGGAAAGTAATATTAGGTAAATTGATATTTTCAAGTGAGCCATGTATCCTGAACACAAGTGAGCTCATAATGAAGAAGCTGAGAAATGATGTATTACAATAATAAAGTATTCCCCTTGGATTCATTAGTAGACTCTGGGATATTGCTGTCATACGTGATCTCTTTTCCAAATTGAGAAATCAGCACATGTCAGTGTGTGTCAGCAGTATCACTGTTAATTGAGCTGAAAGGAGAATTATGATGGTTGAAAAAAAAAAAGTAAAGTCCCTGACATTTTGTTTTGTTTTTGACAAGCAAGAACACACATCTAAACAAGATATCCAGATGTATTACTGCAATGGAGCTCGATGCACTACAGACAGATAAGAAAAGTAAACACATTCACAACTGAATTAAACAGCTGCTATTAAACAGATAAAGTTAAACCTAATTCCATTTACTGCTGAGTCCAAAGATAAGAGGTGAAACACCTTTATACACAAGTAACAATTTATTTTACTTCATTTTACCTTTATTTTGTGCCGTTGAGATAAAACAAAAATCATTTTTACAAAAGATACCTGACCAAGGTGGCAATTGCACAATCTAACAACATAATTAAATGCAACATGCACAACATGATATACAAAATGGTAAATGGTCTGCAATTTATAGCACTTTATAACCTTAGTGGTTTTAAGCATGTTTTCCTTCCATTCACCAACTCACACACATTCACACACTGATGGCGGCGGAGCTGCCATGTACGGCGCTCACCTGCCATCCGGAGCAACTTGGAGTTCAGAGTCTTAGCAAAGGACACTTCAGCGTGTCGACAGGAGGACCTGGGAATCAAACCGTTACCTTCTGATTAGTGGCCAACCCACTCCATCATCTGAGCTGCAGCAGCCCCCAGAACCCACAATGATTATACATGATGGCTTGTGTAAAGGTTCATGTAATGACTGTTTCACTCACCACCTCCTCAGACAGATGTGTGCACAGTCGGTGGTGAAAGGCATCGACCCCATCAGACAGTCCACCAACATCGCTGACCAGGGACTGTCAGCGATGTTGGTGGACTCTGATCAATGATGTTTGATTACAGTTTTGCAAATGCATTCCTGTCAGACTGGAACAACAGACTCTGGCTAATAGTGAAGCTCTTAGAAGATGTGTATTCATGAATGTATTGCCTTGAAATCAGTTTTTAATTAAATTAATTAATTTTAATTAATTATTCAGATACCAAACATTTTCCATTATTAATGTGTTTCTAAAGGACTGTACCACCTTCAGTATCTGTTTTTTTTTTTAGGTTTCAGTTTAATTATAGGACTGTGAATATGATTAAAATGTATTATAATGCTCTATACATGTCAAAATGTACTGTTATCCATAATCTGATTAGTAGTTTGTAATAAGTACCCATTTGAAAATATTGTTACAGTTTAGCGTTTCAACTTTAAAGATAGGAGGTATTATTTCAATATTAAGTTTATAATTTTCATTACTTGTTCACTTCATGTTGAATCCATTATTGGATGCAAAGTGTTAAAAATAAATGTTGCGCTTGTGTAGTTTCTCTGGAAAACAGTGAGCAAACGATCCAAATACAACCTTTGCATTTTGAATATACTGCTAATACATGACTGTGGCTTATATATGTGGCTTATTAGGCATCTACTGCACGTGGAAAGTATATATTTTTAACTGACGTATACATCAACTATGAGCCTTCAAGAACACTGAGATCATCTGCTGCTGGTTTATTTGGAGGTTCTCAGCAAACAGCCAAAAGAAAATTGGGGTTTCAGCTTTTGTCAGTTCTGCTCCAAAGCTACCTGTTAGATATCAGGGACGCTAGCTCAGTTAATACTTTTAAAAGAAAGCTCAACACATATCTCTTTACATTAGCCTTTAACTAGTTACTCTTGAAGCTCTCTCGCACTTGCCTGCACTTGAACTACTGCGCCTTTAAAATGCATATTGCTTAATTTATTTGTGTTCAATTTATCTGTTTATTATGCATTTCATCGGTTCCTATGCATTTCATCTGTTCTTGTGCATCTCATTTCTTTTCTATATTTTTAAATGTTCCTTTATATCTGTTTTTATGTGAAACACTGCATGTAATTTTCTGCTGTAAAGCACTTTGAGCTGCATTTATTGTATGAAAGGTGCTATACAAATAAAGTTTATAAGAATTATTATTATCCACACTGAAAAGACTTGGTGGACATGATCTACATATACTTGGTCGTAACAGATGGCAGAAGGAAGACTGGTGTTAAAGCTGATGTCTCACAGCTACTTATCAGATCGGTGTCCTGGCACACGTATTGAGAGTTGTGAAATGACATTAAGTAGGGAGAGACACAGTGCAGTGGTGTGACACACAAGTGCTGATGAAGATTTGCTCCTTACAATTCAACACACGAGTGTTTTATCATGTTATTGTGGGAGTGCCTTCGATTATTGGATGAAAAACTAAGTAACATAACAGAAACTTTGCCTGTGTGAGTTCTGCAAATCCATGGGTTCTCCGAAAAAGACAGTTGTATGGATGTGCGGGAGGAGTGGGAGTTCACCTCCTCCCACCAAAGCACTCTGCAGTTGCAGTCTTCAAAATAACCCAAAGTTTGCTAATTGTTTGTCACTGTGACTTTTTATCTTCAGTTTTAATCTGATTTATATAATTCTCAGATTAACTGAGAATGGGACAAACAGTTTCTCATCACTAACAAAAGGACCAGAAAAGTATAAATTAATTGCATTTGTGCAGCTTTTTCATCCATTCCCAGCCACACAAGGATGACAGAAAACTACCAAGCCAGTTAGCTAGCTGTCGGGAACGTTTTGGGGTTCTCTTTTGTTGGCCTAGTTGCATTATTTATTTGTACTGCACATATTTGCAATTCTATAAAATTCTCACACTCACAATGGAGACTAAATAAAGATGTTTTTGAGTGTTTGAATAGCAGCACAAGCCTTTGATACTGATTGAAGATACAGGAGATGCAAGTATGCCTCAGTGCATATGGAGCAGTTTCCTCACTTGAAAGTTGACTCACTAACAAAAAGTATCTGTGGAAAACTATATGCTGGAGTCAAAGCAAAGACATTCTGCTTTTTGTGGGTACAGGAGTGACTTAGAAGGCGACATGATACGTGTTTAACACAACAAAGCATCTTTAATTTACAATGTAAAGCCACCTTTTTTCTAGTTAAAGATACATTGTTTGAAGGCTACACGGCAGCACAGATATGGTGATTATGTGGCCAACATGGTGTCATCACTTTCATCCATTAACTTTGATGCTTCCACATGCCACAGTAGCATCACTTCGTGTACTCAGTTGCTTTGTTGCCAGACCTGCTGCAGCCAAATTGGCCAGCTACTCTGGCACTCCTTTAATGAGGAGATGTTGCTTTTTCGTATAGTAAGTGACTTCTTAAAGGATTGCGGAGGCTGTTAATCCAGATGATCTACTGTGTTTATAGGGAAAAGAACACCCAGAGCTCAGATTTCAGCCATTGTAGCATTTTGTCTCTTCTAAACATCTCCGGGGCTCAGAAGTGTAAATCAGAGGGCTAAAAGTGTGTGTATTTGCAAACCTAACTGTGTTTGAAAGAATCCAGTTCCATCTGAATGACATACATTCCATAAAATTAAAAAAAAAAAAAAAAATCAACCACAACAAAAATACCATATGATATTTTGATATTGATATTTAATAGAAAAACATAATTCAATGTCATTCCATTCCCAAAAACCGTGGTATGTGGCAGAACACAGTGTTTATAATGTCTTTATTCAGTTTGTTTTTTAAATTGATAAAAGGTGGCACCTTTTATCAATTTAAAAAACAAACTGAATAAAGACATGCTGAAACATAACCCAATGCTTTGAACATATTATTTTTTAAGACAGGTTCATGGCATATAATGTTTCCCTGTATATGTATGTGATCAGAATTAGATTTAGGTTCCTCAGGTCATCTGTCAGTCGACTCGTTTTCATCCTTTGTAGACAAAAACTGCCTGCAATATTCTGGCTGACAATCTCCGCTACCATAATAACACTGAGATTTTAGGTACTTTATAATCCAGTTTAGCTGTGCCCCTATATTCTGTTATAAAAGTTTTTAATTACATATTACATTATGTTAATTTACCAGGCAATATTTATTCCATTTGTGAAATGAAAAGCGTTATCTTTGGAAGGTAGCTCTGTAATTGTATGGTGATTGATACATATAATACATACAAAGGTCAAAACTGCACTTGGTTTAAACAAATGGCAGTCTAACAGTCTTGCAATAATACTCCTTTTGTGATTTTTTTTTTTTTAGAAAACTGGTTTAAAGGTGCTGATTCAACACATTTTGGAGGCTGCAGTTTACGAGGCTGCAGAGCTGCATTGTGTTCTGTAACTTCACAAAGCCAATTATTTCAATGGTATACATTTCAATATTTAAAATAACAGAGGGAAAAACAACGTTATATTTCCTATTTATCTACACATTACTGTCCCTGTGAACATGCTAATTAGGGCTGCTGCTAAATAATCGACTATATAATACTATTCTACAAAAACAGTCTTAGTCGACCACGTTTTCATTAGTCGTTTAGTCGCAGGAAAAAAAATCTAAAATAAAAACGTTAACATCACCTTATCAAAGACCTTAAAAATAACATACAGGACAATTTGTTATGGTATGAGCCTTGTGCTTTAGGAGGGAGGCTGTGTGGGTAACCTGGGGGGTGAGCTGGTTCCTGGTTGTGGGAAGTGAGCGACTCTGCCGTGTGAGAAGTAACATTAGCAAACAGGTAACTGCAGCCACTCTGAAGTTCAATACCGAAAGCCGTGGTGAACTTACTGTAATCATCAAGTAGGTGTCCAGATGAATTCCAGTTTTAGTATAACAGCTGTCAAAATGTTGTGCGCTATGTTCACTGTTCCAAAAGAGCAAATAAAGACCCCATTTGTGCTTCCTGCTCGTTGTTCCTAAACATTTGAAATCATTTCTGTTTTTGCCATCGTTTTTGCCGCTTGCAAAAGCTATAATTAAAAGGCTCATTGTACAACTCTAATGTGGCTTACTTATTTTATTCTTTGTCAGTCATGGAACTCAAAACCATTTTCTGATAACTGAAAAAAAGAGTAATAATTGAATTACTATCATAGCTGTGCACCGGCTATTCGACCATTCGATTGAACTGATGAGCTGACTGTGAGACTCTTGGGGCAGTCAGAGGCAGCTCTAGTAATCTGTTGTGGCCTTTATTACAGCCTGCACTGTACTGCGCACACACTGTGAAGAGGCTAACATAACACAGACTGTTTAAAGCACTGGCAGACTTACTGAATAAAACTTTTTGGGGTATTTTTAATGCCAATATACGATATCATTATTACAAATTCAGAATCATTACTGTAGTAAGAACTTATTTTAAACCCTCTTTATTAAGATTCTCTTGAGTCCATTCCTCCTCAAACAGGCCTCTTATCTAATAACCCCTCAATCCACACTCATGGGAAGGGAGATAATGTGATATGTTGTCTGTAAAAGTTTGATTATTTTTTGGGAATGAAATAACTCTAAAATTATTTATTTTTGACAAACGGCTTTGCTTATAGAGGAAACATGTTGATAACCAAAAGTGATTTTCAACCTAATATTTGCACACAGCTTTATATATTCATATTAGATGAATAGGAAATGTGCTTGGATGATGTTAAAAACAAACAGATGCATTAAAGGGACCTTAATGGCATGAACTCACCACAGTACACTGAAGCAGCACCGTTACATATGCTATATTGGACCACTGAATCCCAATTGATTAAAGGGCTGTGAACCATCTGCCACCTTTTGAAGGCTGTACAAAGAGATTGATGATGTTTATCATGTTTCCATAAAACTCTAGAGGTGGCTTCAGAGCCAGCTCATAACTGGCCTGTAAATCGATATCTGTGCGACAGACAAGGCAAAGCTGATGGAGGCATGATTTCAGTTCAGTGTGTGTGTGTGTGTGTGTGTGTGTGTGTCTGTGTGTGTGTGTGCGTGTGTGTCTGTGTGTGTGTGTGTCTGTGTGTATTTAGGTGTGTGCTGGTGCTTGGGTCTGAAATTGAAGCATCTGCTACCAAGCACACCCATTCCAAGTGTGGAAATGGGTTTCAAACAAACCAATAAGTCAGCCGAAAATGAACTAGCCCAACTGCAGAGCAATTCAAAATAAATAAATAAGGTGTAAGTCACATCTGTGTCACATGTGGTTCCCACATGTGACACAGAAGGTTACACAGATATGTACAACGGTACACGATTGGGGGAATTTTTCTGGCATAAAATTGTACTACATCCACAATGACTGACTCTGAAAGACTCTCATCCTAAATTTATTGAGATGAATTCTAATCACTTATGAACTGTTCCCACCTCATCAACACACTATTTATCCCCATTGAATCTGCACCATTTCATGCAGATAAAGCCCTCTAATTTGGTTCACAGTGAATCATTGTTGATTACTTAAAAACCCTGCATTGCTCAGATAAGAAGCAAACGCACCATGTCAGAATACACATACTATAAATCTTGTGCTTATCTGTTTCTCTTATCTGTCTTATTTATCAAATTTGTATCTACCTTTATCTCTTGTATCCTCGCCTTTGATAAACTACCACTAATTTTCTAATTCATTACATTTCCTCAGCAGCTACCACTGTGCAAGGAGTACTGGAAAGGACAAACCCAAGCAACTCTTTACAGGCTGCACTTTTCCTTTTACCAGAGTTATCTTCCGACATCTCAACAGATTCTGTGATTGGAAATTGTTTTGCACACATACCAAATTGTTTTTAATTAAAAGATTGGACGATACCAAACAGATCAAATTGGAACTGTCTGTCATTTGTTGATGTTTACATGGAAAAATAACCTTCTACCTCCACTGAACATAAGAGATTTGGAGCTTTGCATTCCAACCTCATTCCAAGTTAATGCTGTTAAGTTTTGCAAGAACGGCAAAGACGACTTGTTTGACTTTGGAGAATGTTACTTGTTTTTTTCAGAGAATTATCCAAACCAACAGCAGCATTTCACTTGGATCAATCATGTGGAATGTCTAATTTACAGAGTGAAGGGATTTTTTTTTTTGAAGCACTTTGATTTTGGCTGAACAGTTGGATAAAAACATTTCAAAGTGCAGCTTTAAGGTGTTCTTTGAAATGTTGTATGTGACTAAATGGATTAGATCCTTCCTCTGACTACTCCAACTCGCTATTTCCGAACCGATTTAATGCTTTACTTTTATGAAACTGACCTATTCCTCTGACAAAATGAAATCCACTCTTTTGATAAAGAGATTATGTTCACAGCATCAGATGTCTTGCCTCTCATGATCAAAGTAATCGCTTGTAACCTCCATTCCAGTTCCTACTAAGACTAAATATCTCTATTTACCAATCAGTCAGAGCAGTACAGCTATCCGAACATGTATCACTGTCTTGGAACACCTGAGGCCTCATGGTTGGAAAAGGATGGACTTTGTGCACTCTACAAATACAATGCAGTCTGAATTTAACTCCACGGATATTAAACGTATGTCACAGAGAGAATAGTAAGTGTGTTAGACTTTTTCCACTCTCACTTATCTATTCTGTCAGGTAACAGCAGTCTCTCCACTCCACTTCTAGTCTTTAGATGAAACATAAAAGTTGCAAAGCTCTGCAAACTTTTTGAAGTACAGCATGGCTGTTTTGTTTGTTCTTTTTGTAAGCTCAGGGCTGGCGGTCCTGCACAGGCTCAAAGAGACACGGCTCATTTCACTCAAGACAAACGCATGGATTTGGAGCAACGAGTGTCCCACAAAGTTTGAAAGTGCACTGGAAAGACAGACCACTATCAAGGCTTACGAAGGTGGCACTGCCCTTGTTCCGGAGCTAATTTTATCAGATGTACTATCATGGTCAGGAAGCATTCTATTTTATTTGCCGGGCAAATATGCCACCCGTGAGGCAGACAAATGAGAGCAATGCACTTTGTGGAGAACAACATCATTGACCCTGTGCTCCCTCAAAGCTTTAGATTTCCTTTCAATGCGCGCTATAGAGCTTGCATTGGCAAGGTCTTGTTTGTGCCCTCGTGGATCTATATCCACGAGGGCACAAACAAGACCTTGCCAATGATTAATTTAGGCACTTTTGTTTCTGTTGACGTAGTAACCTATTGGGGCTCTTTGTAAAATAATTTCACGTCCAAAAATTACCATACCCATACCCACTCCAAAACTGAACCATTATTGATTATTTATAACATGTATAAGATTTGTTTATCAAGTTTGAGCTCCGTTTTTCCTCCAAGGTTACTGTGTGAAAGACAAAAATACTTCTTTCACCCTGTTTTTGTGTTATATATACTGTATATATATATGTTGGGCTTTTCGGTTATGAAGTTGCTCATTGCTGTTCTCGGGGTCAATAAAACTGGAAACTGCTGTGGAGAAATGCAGGGCTTTTTCACCTCACATTCACATATATGTATATATCTGTATATCAATCTAATGGCTCAGAATTGCAGATAAATGTTTGACACAGCAGATAAACAGACCACGGTAGCTGTTAAATGCTTTAAAATGCTACTTTTAGGAAGTACAACAGCTGTCTCAGGGCACAACACTTGGAAAAAGGTGATTTCCCACAAGATGTTGAGCAGGACCTGAAAGCCAGCCACATTTTAGAATGTTTTCAACAGTCAGATTAGCAGGAATCGCTATGGTAAATTAGCAGTTTTCTATGCAACCCATGAGGTAAAACTGTTGACCTTTCACAAGGTGCACCAAAGTGGCCTTTTCCCCATTTTTTTTTGGCAGCTTTCATTTTGACTTTTGATCAAAATGAGTGAGTAGAAAGGAGGTAAGGAAAGCTCTGTATCTTTAAAAAGGCCAAAAAGTTCAGATTAATCAGGATTCAAAGGAAAGGGGAAATCAGAGCTTGTTAAAACACTTAAATGGTGGTGCATATGGAGACGGCACATACAACACGCATGTTACACCCATGCTACTGAGCTTACACTTTTCTAAAGACATTATCAGAACTGTCATTATTCCACTGAAGCTTCAATTATCTGCCATTATATTCTTTAAACTGTGTATGTTAGGTCGAATACAATGCACTCCATTACACATATCCAAATTTGTGCTGCACTATGAGCAGTGGATGACATATAACCAATGACAATGTACTACAGACAGTGTAGACAGTGTGCACTTGCCAGTTCCCAGCCCTGTAATTAAACCTTTATGGCCATGATAGTTTTGACCCCCACAGAAGCCAAGACTAGCATCTTCCACTTGACAGCTATAAATTTAGTGCAGAGTCAAAGAGGTCACCGTCAACGGTCTGCTTTTCACGGTTCTCATTATTCTCAATGCCACGTAAGGGACACTGGACAGCCAGTAGAAGGTTAAATGCCCACAGCCTCAATATTCATGCCATGGAGCCCCAATATTGAGATTGGGCTCATCCTGTACAAGCCATGCTGCGATATTTCTGCAAGATTAAGGAGAGTGCCATTCAGCCACTGCACCAGAAATATCCTGCAGTTTCATTTTGAATGTTTAACACGGCGCTGTCTGAGATAAGTGGGCCATGTGTCATAATTATCCCCTCCCGGTGAGTATACTATTAGAGGCGTACGCATCCTTTTTTTCTCCTGAAAAGAACAAATAATAATGATAGAATAATGATATTGAAGTTCAGTGTTTAATTTCATTTTGTCTTTTCAAAAGTCTGGAGGCCCATTAAGTGCTAGGCGGATTGGCCTATTTCTCAGATGAAAAGCTAGGTTAAAAGCTGGGCTCACTTAGTTTTCCTTAAACATTTGTGCCATAGCCAAGATGTTTGTTTGATTTATCCTCACATCTTTAAACATGCGCAGGCTGTTTCCTCAGGTGAAGGAACAGATGGAAATAGTTAATTACTGCACTTTCATCTCCAATTCTTTTTTTGACAGATTTCAAAAGCTGCATGCAGAACTTCTCAAACACATACAAATAGCCACAATATGTTCATATTGTGCAGTACACTTACCAAAAACTAAGATGATGACTTAACTGTTGGATAAAAACGTTGAGATGAAAAAAAAAAATCACACAAGCAAAAAGGTGTCACTGTTAACTGATGTGCAGTCACTGATATTGCAAGTGATTTTAGACTGGTATCAATTGTCATTTTCTGAGATTATTGTTATACATTTACTATCTATGTATGCTCCGTAACATTCAGCCTCTCTTTAACTATGGAAAAAGTTTTGAGGCATTTTGTCTGTTAGACTCTGTACTCTGAAATGATAAATATTATTGATGAATTAACTGAAGAATGACAAATAAATATTTCACTAAATTCTGAAAAGTGTGGAAAAATATAAGTATTTGCAAGCATACAGGGTTTTTATCCTGTCTCATCAAGTAGGCAGTATGCTGGTTGAATTGTTAATATACAACTAGTGTAATAGAAAGGAGCTACTGGGTTTAAATCAGGGTTGCAAAGATGTTCCTATGAGCAAAGTTTTTTCGATTGCTGCTGGTGCGTTAGTGAGCTCATGGGAAGGTAGGAAAAAAGCTTTCGAGTTACTGAAAAAGCTCTAACAGGTGATGTATGAGATACTTTTACCTGGGCCCTTTAACAAATTATTAAAATCACATTTCAAGGTGCAGCTGCAGTTCTTAAATTTTTTTTTTATAACACTTTATATCTGGCACTTTTGCACTGTTTCAGGTTTGAAAACTTCCCTGGAATCCAAAAAAGATCTCTACCATGTACGACACCTACAAAGTTTGGCACATGTTAATGTAATAGATATTCTTACTTCTTAACATGTTGCTGCTGAAGTTCCACAAGATTCTCACTTCTCTGTCTGCCATCTTTGTCAAATTCTGACAGGTGCTAATGAGATATCGACGATTATTGTAAAACACATCCACTAATAAAGGGATGCACATAGATTTGCATGCAGACAGTTGGGCAAAGGCCGGGCTTTAGGAAAGAGAAAGTGCAATATGTAGGCTGAATAGTGATTATCTGCACGAGGGCTGAAGATTTATTAAACTCATGTAAACGCCAGCATGACCTTTTTGAGTTGGTTCAACCTCGGTCTAAATCATATTTGGAAGGGTGGTAAAATTGTGCCTTGAAATTAAATCACATCACTGTTCAACATGCCTTCAGACAAGTCGAGATAGGTAGACATAAAAATGTGCTGCAAGAGAAATAAATATTCTTACACTGGTTGGTTGCTTTACCTATTTTGTCAGTTACCACACTGGTAATTTCACATGTAAATGATTGATTCAAACAGTGTCCTGATTCATTATTCATAGTGAGATGAAAATCTCTGAGCAAACTTTACTGCTCCTCATAAGAAATCGCAGCTCATTCAGTGTTCTGCAACCAATACAGTGGATCTACACAAACCTCAGTACTGCATGGTTTACTTTATTATGAAAAGTGTGGCATAATATACATGTGCAGTTACATTCACGGTTCATACTGCTCACTCAACTCTCATTTGTCAAAATCAATTTGGGTACCGGCAAGTTTTAAGCCAATCCCATTATAATATTTTAGTGCATTAGAAGATTCTGATCACGAAAGGCTGCAGCCAACAGATTAGCAATAGACTTGTGCTATTTGATGTACCATCAACATCCACTTTGTAGTTGTTTGTGTACACTTTTATTTAAGAAGGCAATGGTCATTATAAATAAATAGCATGACAATACGTGACAGACATGTCATGTCACTGAATTCACTTGGTTGCTATTAGCCAGTTAGCTGTTAGCCTGCACGCCGCAGCTAAGACGCAAGTGGTGCCGAAAACTGTCAAGGCCAAAGTCCTTGCTTTATGTCATGACTGCTAACAAAACTGTCTGTCCTTAACTTTCAGTTACCAACACGAGTTTGTTTACACCATTTTACCCTCTTACTGACAGCACAGCTGCTGATCAGACACGTCCCGAGTCCTGACCAGCTCCGTCTCTGTGTGTCCTCTTAACTGTGCCGCTCTCCCCGGGGGTGTTTCAGATGCACTCATGCCACTAAAATGCTTCATAAATCTGAACGTGATTCATTTCCGTCAAATAAATGCTGCTTTCAGGGGAGATCAGAAAATGTGTTGGTCAAAGGCAAATATTTGTTCAAAGGCAAATGTCAGCACACCCAGCCTTGCTAAATTTTAATGGTTCAGTCACACTTGACAGATGTGAAGCCAAAGTGTTCGCACTGTGGAGCCCTGAATAAATCACTTCAAGAGCCACCCATAATTGTGTGGCTACAGTGTGACACTTTTCCATATCCAGAATTATTTCTACCACTTCCACACCTGTCAATTACAATTTTAAAAGAATGTTTCCCAGCAAATTGAGCCCATATTAAGTAGCACCTCACCTATTTAAATTATCTTCTTCCAATTTATAGAGTTGATGCAAAACTCATGGAATAAACTGAGACATTGGCATGACTCTGTGTTTTTAATTATTCAAAATAGTCATGTCAGTGGTGTCGCTCCTCTTCAAACAAACAGAGTCATGTGTGGCTTGTATTTTCTTGTTTTCATCCGCCGGGGTCTGGTCAGTGATCTGAACCGTGGCCCCTGCTCGCCTTCTTCTAACTGGTTTTATATTAAGTCTGAACTTCTCTGCCCTCTTCACTTTATTGAGTTGAAGGTTGACTGCCTATGCTTGTCAGGTGAGTTGACTTAAGCCATGCGCTTCTTGGTGGGCCCTTTGAGCTAGCACACATTTCTATTTCTGCTATTCTCGACATAACCAGCAAGACCCCCCCCCCCCCTCTACACCCACCCACCCTATGCTTGTCAGCCTCTTCATCCTTGAGAGGTTGCAAGTGATCTCGAAGTGTTTCTTGAGGAGCATCTGGTATATTTTCAAAATAATCTTAGTATTGAGCGAGTGAAGAGTTAACCAGGAGGAGCAGGTTCTGGGCAGAGCCTGAAAGAACCTCTGAAAAACTCACACTAGGTATGTTTAGAGGTGGGGAAGGTAAAGAGGATAACCCAAATGAAGTCACATGACTATAGAATACAGATGTTGTGTACCTGACTGACGCAAGCACCTAAAACCTTCAGTGTGACGACTGATAAGAATGAGAATACGTCCTCTTCTTACTCAGAAGGCAGCGCAGGTTCTGGTCCAGGTTCTGGTCCAGGTTCTGGTCCTGGTTCTGGTCCAGGTTCTGGTCATCTCACATCTGGACTACTGTAACTCCCTCCTGGCAGGTCTACCTGTTGGTGCCATCTGACCTCTGCAGCTCGTCCAGAATGCTGCAGCTCGACTGGTCTTTAACCTCCCGAAATTCACTCCCACTACTCCTCTCCTCCGCTCCCTTCACTGGTTACCAGTAGCTGCCCGCATCCGTTTCAAAACATTGGTACTTGTGTACCGTGCTGTGAACAGATCAGGTCCAGTCTACATCCAGGACATGGTCAAACCTTACATCCCAGCCCGCTCCCTCCGCTCTGCATCTACCAATCGGCTTGTTGCTCCTTACTGAGCTAAACACTCTATAAAATCACAACTGTTTGCTGTCCTGGCTCCTAAATGGTGGAATGAGCTCCCCAACGACATCAGGACAGCAGAAACTCTGTACATCTTCCGCCGCCAACTAAAAACACACCTCTTCTGACTTTACCTTGAACAGTAGAACTTTAGTAGTGCTTAAAATGGCACTTACTGATAGAACTTTGTAGTTTGGCTTTCTTGAAGAAAATTGTATTTGCCTGCATGAAACTCGACTCTTTTTTGAGGACACTTTCTGTACACTTCTAGCAAATTAGTTTGCTATTAGATCAATAATTCAATAGTTATGACAGGTTGATTTTATTTTACCACACACAAAACGCAAATAAAACCAATGCCATAAAATGTCCATAAGGCTGTCAGTTCTGCTTCATTTGTAAAGAAGATTCATTCATAAAAATGTCATCCAAGAATAAGTTAGGTAGGGAGAGGTAGGAAAGGTCTCTAAAGAAAGGTGCAAGTGTTAGCTTGCATATCATGTCTAGACCACTCGTGAATTTCATTCTTACAAACTCTTAAAATTATCATGAATGCCATTTAAGAACATTTCTGTCACTGATTCTCGCATGAGGATCATTGAGTCCTACTGCAACACCTGAAACTGAAACGACTAATTACAAATGATGCACAAAGAAAAGCTCATCGAATTTTATTTGGAGCTTGTGAACGTCAAAAATCGTCATCGGAACCTTTGTGAGTGAAAGTCATTTCATTGCAAAAGATCAGGCTTTGGATGTGAACCCTGGAATTTAGCCATTTATAAATGAGCTGTACAAAAGTGGGCTTTTTAAATATGGACCAGATATAGACCCAGACAGTAGAGATGAATTTATTTTATCTTTATTTTCTTGGCCAGGTAGATTTTCCTGTATTACACAACTTTGCCCAGCTACATTTAACAGTCTGTTTAATAGATGCATAAATGGAATCTCTGAAGGCTACATGCTGTTCAGTAGTTGCAGCAGGGATCAATCCTAAAAGAACATGCTGTTATAATATCAATATAGACATTGCATTGGTGTGATCAAGCTAAAACGAAGGACTTAGTTCCTGGCATTTCGTTTATTTCTCTTTTCTTTTTTTACAGGGTTTTAGACATTAAGTACCTTTTTTTTTATTAAACACTTCATCAGTGTAACCTTTCTGCTTTTTATCACATTTGGGTGAAAAGTGTGCTTTTTATTGCTTGTCTTTAACCCTCAACGTCATATTTTCCAGCTCCTTTTTCACCAAGTGATCATTATAGTCTACTGTATATCTTCCTTATGGCTCACTGCACTTCAAGCCAACCATTAGGCTTTGGCTTGACTGCCAAGACAGTAACAGTGAGAGTGGTAAAGGTTATAAAGTAGCCTACACAGAGGAATTAATTAAATCCTGTCAGACTTAAGAGCGTATTATTTAGACCAGGTTATCATCCGCCCACAGTCTGAAAAACCACAAAAGGTGAATCACATCAAAATGCATCAGTGCATGCTGGTAAGTAGACATTTGCAGCATGAAGGATTACAACCAGGGTTATCACCATCCTGTGAGAAGTGGCTGAATCCGAGGGCCAACTCCTTGTCAGATAACATGGCACACACATCTTCATATGTTCTTTTATGTAATTGCTATGACGAAATAACTCTGGAAGTCATCCATATTTATGGTAAACACAACTCAGATTTTGTAAATAATACATTTGACGAACAGGAACCTTTATTTAATTTAGTGCAAAATACAATATGTTGTGCAATTCAGCAATGCGACAACAATGACTAACCTTGATTAAAGAGAAGCAGGCTGACAGACAACAAAGGGCAGTCTGTACACTCTCTAGATATGTTCACAATGGGAAAAAAAAGGTGTTTAATGGGAATAACAACACCATCAAATCATAATATGTGGGCCAAACTTAACACTGAGCTGCTCAGTTTTACATCATCTTCTCTCTTGAGTAGTGTGTAGCCTGTACTTCAGTCCCTTTCACATACACCTCAAAAGAGTCGAGTGAACATATAACAGTATAGTACACATTAATGGAAGCACAGCGATGTCAGTTTACAACAAACTGAAACTTAAACTGCTTGAGTTAGTGGGAAGTGGCTAATTTAAATGACTTTTTAACCTTGCTGGGTGGATCTTTTTTTTGTTGGTATGGTTTGTATACTTGCCTGAGAACCAATCACAATGTGAGCCTTACCACCTTGAAATGTAGTCTGACTGATGAGATTATTACCTGTTGGCAATTTGGTACATTGCAAGGGGCTTTTTTTCTGTGCTGGTGTCAAATTTGCAATTTTTGCGACTCAACTTGAACCCAGCTGCTCCAAGATTGATGGATCCGTGCAACTAGGAGCGTTTCGGTAAACATATGCTTGGGCAGTGCAATTTAGGTGTCAGTTTTGGGGTGAAATCACACCTGCGTTTATTGGTGGCTTTTATTAGTGGGTGCATGAACAAACATCTCCTAAATCATCCCTGTATGTGCTATGTAGTTCATCCCACTCACATAAATAATTAGAATAAGCCTTTCTGAATGCAACCTTCTAATTCAGTTAATCATATAAAAACAATTGAGTTGACTCTTGTCTATTGAGTTTGGTGTGAATCAGGCAGTTAGTGTGCATTACGATGCAGTCGCCAATCTCAGATATATAGTATAAAAGGTAACTCGGGTCAACTACAAATTAATTACATTTAAATTACACATAAAGGGGTAGTAGTTCAAAAGGCTTTTCATCTGATAATATTGTTTCGTAATCTACCCAGCCGTGCAAGACCATGGAGTGTGACAATGCGTCATTTATGTAGGGCTCCATCTGTCCATGGGGGCCTACATAAATTCGCCGACGACCAGGCTTGAACCGCCCAGACATGTATGCCAAGTTCGCCCAGTGTAGTTTGTCTGGCGGTGCCGGTTTGCTCCTTCCTGCTGTTACAAAATGGACAAAATGCTAGAACGATTGATTGACCATGATTAAAGTTGAATGTGACACAACTTCTAAATATCTCTTCCTCTGATTCCATCACTGTTAAAAATGATGGACAGAATCCAACTGAGTAAGGGAGCAGTTCAGCCAAATTGTTAATAGTGGTTAGAAATAACAAGGGATGGCACCAGTTTCCTATGGGCTCTGATACTTTATTAAGAGCATCAGTCATTGGCCAATCACCATTACTCCACTTTTAATGCAGTAACGTGAATAAAGAGCCCTTACCATGAAAATCAATGTTTTAACCTTGTTAGCAGTGTTTTTTTTACATGTTAGAAGGCGAGTGAGTGACATGTGAAACCAGAGAAGCAACATGTCACCATGCATTGATGGAAAAATGACACTTTTGGAAAATGTTTATATATGACACTCAGGCTAAATTGTAACGTAACAAAAGTAGGGCTAGGTATCGTTCAACAATTTTAGATACCGGCACCAATACTTTGACTTTGATATCGGTTCCTGAACAATACTTGTTTTAATATGAATTTGATTAACTTGATTTTAAGAAAAATACACATTCCTTTACAAACCTTGACTCTTCATGCAGTTTAGAGGGGGAGAGTATAACCCAGTCTGGTGTTTGTACCTGCAATGGACATATGTCCCCTTAACACTTCACATGCAAGCAATACTTAGGCACTATGGGTGGGCGATATGGCCAGAAAACAATATCACGATATATCTGGGTATTTTTACGATAATGATATTCTTGACGATATGACAAAGTAGTGAAAAATAATTGATTATTCATTTTATTTACATACAATTTCAACAAAAGTGTTATAGATTTATGTCAGCACAAACATAACATTATGCCTATATATATATATATATATATATACACTTAAAACTAAACAAAGAGCATCTCTTAGTTACTCAATTTGAAAACAACAGTATCTCAAAGTGCGATTCAGCTCCTGTTCTGGGCTGATTTTCTGAAGTTTAGGGGCAACGTTTGCCCGTTATGAACTTAGTTTGAGTGGAGTACGTCCGTGTCTGTCGATTAAACTCTCACAGAGCTGAAACACTGTAGAATACAGCGGGGTCCAGCTGTGCTTGTTCCTTGATAAGGAGTTACGCTACGTAACAGTATAACGTCATTACGTCAACAGGCCGAAATTTTTTTTATATCGTCTGAAAAATTATACCGGTTTAATCTTGAAAGTTAAGATATGGCACACCGCTATTGGGCACTACAATTTACCTATTTTCCCAAAATGGCAAATCAGCAACATACCTCAGAAAGCTCATGACATTTTCAGAGATCAGCTGCCATGCATCAAGCAGCATCATCATCTGCTGAAACTGATTTGTGCCTTCTTACAGGCATGATGCAAATGTTCCGAAAATAATTGACGTTTTGTGCAACTGTTATTTTATGTTTGATGGAAAAAGTAGTCAAAGTTTCAGATTTCAAAATAAAGGACTCAAAAGTAAAAAGTATATATTATTTAAAAAAAAAAAAAAAATTGAAAATGACACAAAACAAGCCAGTGTGGAGTGTTCCAAAATGTAGATTGGAGGAAAGGTGTGACACACAAACCTTTCTGGTTTATAGTAGTAGGATATATTGATATTTCAGTCTATTTGTGGTGTAACAACAATTCATTACATTTCAATGGGCAATAATGTATTAAAGAGTTATCAACACTGCATATCATTATTAAAACATTACTTAAAGTGTCTTGTCACTTTAACAAAACATTTGATTAGACTTGAAAATAATTACCTGCTTCACGGTTTACGGTAGGTCAGATACGACTGCCTGAGTTCTTGACTGCTGTGCAGCATCAACAGTTTGCACTGAGACAACCAAAACAACTTCCCAATGTGCCAGTCAAAGGAAATGGTTTACTTTGAACACAGGTGATGAAGAGTACTTAAGAGAAAGGTCAAAGCTTTTATGGGATAATAGTTTTCCCAAAGAGAAGACAGAGAGAGAAAAAAATCAGTTCTGGTTCAGGTGGGGTATTTCTAATGAAATAGAAAGCCTTCTGCTAAATTGGCTTCATTGATTTTCCGAAGTTAAACAGCGTATGTCAGAAATGTTTTACAATAGTTTATTTGTTTTTTTCCTTCTGTTGGACCTCCATTCATCATCTAGGCTGTAGCTCCAGGGGGTTTCTGTGGCTGATGAGGTGGCGGTACTCCACAGGTTAGAAAAGTGGCCTTATGACTAGACAATTACAAACTGAGTGAAAAACAGCTATAGAGCGTTTACATCTAATCATTCAGCAGCTGTCACTTAAACGCACAGTTAACTCTGAAACGTTACACAGTTACTGCCTCTCAAACTCTTTAACTGGCTGATTTAGTCTCAGGCCTGACAATGATTACTCACACTGTGCCAAAACTTAAACATTTTCTGGGGCACTGCGTCATAATGGTTTCTTTGCACTGCCTTTCTTAAATTCATGTTATCGTTCCTCATATAGCTCTCACTGTAATGCTTGAGATATCATACGTGATTCTATGTATTGCAAAAGGTCACGTAAAAGCTGCCTAACACGCCCCTCAAAAAATTGCTGTCAAAATGGCCTTAATCAAAGAAGTCAAGTCCCATCTGATCAAGTGGAGTTGCTCAATTTGATTCAATGCAATTCAGTTTTATTTATATAGCGGCAAATCACAACACAGGTTATTTCAAGGCACTTACCACATTAAAGTCCCTACAACAGAACTTTATATATACTTTATGTATTTTAATTATACAGAAAAATTCAACAATTCCCACGTAAACTAGGAAGAAAAAACTCCCCTTTAACGGGAAGAAAAACCTTCGACAGAGGGAAGGAAAAACTCCCTTTAAACAGGAGGAAACCTCAGACAGAACCAGAATCAGTGGTGGGCGTCCCTCTTCCTGGACCGGTTAGGATGAGGGGAGAGCAGACAGACTCTCAGTGAGCAACAGCAGAGTGGCAGCTCCTGAGTACAATTGTTGATGTTATATAAGTTGTTGTGCTGTTTGAAAAGTGAATGCATTCTGGAAGCTTTCTTTTAGATAATAATAATAAAAACAAACCACAGCGTAGTCCTTTTCTATCTGAACTTCTGAGAATCCATCATATTCATAAGTAAGGATTAAACTGCACATTTTCATTTTTACATTCATCATCAGTGATATTGTCATATTTAGGCTGATTTTGTTTTAGCACAAAACAAATATATTGAATGGTGCTAAAGTAAAACATAACATTAGGAGCCTATTCACTTGGAATATTTAATATTTCATAATTGCACAAATTTTGAACATGAACATGATTCCCAAATGCGATTAACAGTGGAGAAAGGGGGTGGAGGGATCAATGTGAAGCAAATCAATTCATTACAGCCAGTGGTTTCAGCCACTTATTTGTCTAATGTGGTATGACATTCTTCCCAGATGACTCCTAGTCACTTTTATCCATATTAATGAGCACCATCAGCTTGCAGACTGAGACGAATTCCCTCCTTCCTTCCTCGTCCTCAGACAGTGAAATCTGGTCGCCAAAATAAATCAAGGGCACTTATCGATTTTGACGTGCCCAAACCTGCCACACCAAAACTCTGTGCATTCAAATATGATACCAGTCAGTAAGGACAGGGAGCATGAAGCGTAGTTACACAGGGACGCTGCATTTCTCAAAATGGATGCCTTAGCGTTGAAGACTACCGCCCCTGCTTCAATGAATCTTGTAGGTTTTAACAGATGATGGACGACAGAATGTTAGTCTTCTGTCAGTATTTTGAGGCTGATTAAAATGGCTTATACAAGTGGCATGCTGTGATGGCCTGTCCAGTTTTCAGTGTGCCTGTCAATATATTTTAAGAGGAAAGAGTCAGTTTCAGGCTGTTTTAATTGGTCCTTGATTAATACCCAAGGCAGACAAGGGGCATTGCAAATGGGCTCAGACAGCAATAAACAAGTTGCTAATCTGAACATAATCACTGTAATCCACTGTCTGGTACATGATAGACATGTTCATGGAACGGCTTTCACATTGCGATCAGCTCGTAAGCTAGGGCTCGCAGCCAAGTCTCATTTAACAGCCATATTTACTGCACTCTCCTGCTAATTGACGACTGTGGCTCCCTGGTCTGTGTTGAAATTCATTCAAAATCAGGATTAGTTAAACCTCATCCCCGCACTGCCCTTACACATCATCCTGATCACAATAAGAGATCAGAAATAGTAAGTAAACTCCATTCTTGATTCTATATATAACTCAGCAGCTCTATCCTTGAGGCGGCATTGGCCAGGGAACAGAATCAATGGGCGGCACTTTTCTCTGCCATATTCCTCCATTAGGAGGATCTGTTTCGTTAGAGGGCTGACGGCTGGGATCGAGGACCCGAGGAGAGGCAGGAGAATTAGGAATGATTTGCCTGGTCAAGGGAGGGCAATACTTTGCACTGACAGATGTTCAGAGGCATCTCATTTCCTAAAGTGAGGGAGGAAAAGGACAAAAAGCATAGCATACAAGTTTTCAAAAACTGCTTCAGTGCCTACCAACTGTGCATCAACACGTTTGGCATTACTTAAATGTGAAAGCCTGTCATGACAAAAGTGTCATTCATTTGTTGCCAAGGTTCTGCAACAACTAACAGCGCCCTGATTTTCTATATTCTAGTTTAGTCTTTAGGCACCTCTGACGGGCCTCTGACTTCTCTGACATTCAATTCAATTCAATTCAATTCAATTTTATTTATATAGCGCCAAATCACAACATAGGTTATTTCATGGCACTTAACACATTAAAGTCCTTACAGCAAGACGTTACAATATTAAAATCTAGATTTGCTTCAGGGGGATTCTTGAAATGTAAAACGTATGCTTCCTCGTGGTAGCAGGAGACAGTGAGCTGATACAAAATGTACAACGATTATACAATACGCTCACCACCTCGGAAGAGGGTGTCCTACTTTTTAAGCATTACAGTCTAAACACAGAAAGGCCTGTAACAGAAAAAGGACAAATACCAGCCCCCTAATGCCCTCCCACCCTAATGCTCTCATAATAACCATTATATATTTAATGTAACCATTTATGCTGGGGAGACAAGTAATTAAGCTAACTTGGTCATTAATTAACAGATCTCTAAAAATGTGATACGACTTTGTCATCTAAAAAGTCCATGCAGTATTAGACAAAACTGGTAACTCAACCTGTGTAATTCAACTGAAAAACAAAGCTGGCATAGGGATCAATCATACATGTATGTGGTTATTGAAACCCCAGGGTTCTTCAAATGTAGCAACCACAGCAACTAGACAAAGAAATAGTGTACAATAAAAAATATAAAATACAATAATAGCTACCCATACGCAGCACATCACACAATTTTAATTTTAAAAACTACAATGCACTGCGATCAACAATTGTAATGTGTGCTCCGGCTGTTAAGAAACTTTAGGACTACATTTTGCACCTCCAGAGGAGATGCAGGGGCAGATGAACTGAGGTGGATGAGTAAGAGGGATGGGAATGTGCTAAAAAGAAGGGGGAAAAAAGGAGGTAGGAAGTAGGAAAGTAGTAGTGCGTAAATTGCCTGGCAGAATGTGGTATGAATGGAAGGTGTTCCTGATGAGTATTAATGATATCAGAAAAGTGCAGCCAACATGCACAGAGAGGGGACAGCAACGACAGGCTATAATGGATGTGGCAGGCTCTCAGAAGTGGAGGATCTAGTCGGAGTGCAGCACGGCGCATAGGTTTCTGGATATTAAAAATTAATGACTATCTCAGTGATTTACGACAACACAAGGATGCTGAAACCTAACCTGTGTAAGATGGATGTCTAGTGAATGCCAAAAGAAGACTAATGTAAACCTGGTGGACTACAGGAGAGTGAGACTCGCAGCAGGACCCTGAACCCCGTCCTCTGGTTTATCCAGCGGGTTTCACTCTGATAGAGTGAGCTACATTATTGATTGAGCATTTCGACTCATAAGTCCTTTGAACACACAGAAATCATTAAGCTGGACAGACATGAACTTTTTTAAGAAAGGTTGAACTCAGCCTTGGTGTGTTACATTACCCTCACTTCAATTTTCTCCCACTATTCCCACTGAATGTGCCCAATACTGAGGGTATTCAAAAAGGGCCTCCCACGTTAATTCAACTTTTTGCTGTGTGATAATCATGTACTCTACAGAGGTAGATAAAGAACAGAACCAGAGGTCAGAGATGAATATATCTGTTTATGGTTATGAAAGTAAAGTGTATTTGCAGGGATGCATTCAAGGACAGTTCCTGTCCAACTATGTCTAAGATCATAAAGATCAAACCAAGCAGTTACTGCACTGAAAAAAAAACAAAAAACAAGAGGGTTGAAGGTACAATAAATAAATAATATGTGGCTACGCAAGAGCTTTTATGGACCAGATGCTGCAATGGCAGGCAGAAAAACATAGTATTTTTCATTACAAGTAATATATTTTATTTAAACTCAAATATCATGGTACTAATATATGGATTACCTTTGGATAACTGATGTTAAAATGTGTATATGATAACAAGACTAATTCATGTGACATAAATCAGTTAGATTTTCTTTTTTTTTTTGCAATTAGCTTGCCTCATTTTTATATAACTGTGGATTTCCACTTTTCAGCCAGCTACAAAGTCATTGTTTGACCGCTTTTGATTTAGTTTTTTTTAGGCTGTAGAAAACTGCCCTGAGCAGAGACAGCGAATCTGGTCTTGTTTTGTCATGACTGGGTGAGTTTCTGAGAACTATTGGTTAAAATGTTGTAAGATCAGGAGCAAAGAAAATAAGCTCACAGTGTCCATTCCCATTATCCTCCCTTAGGCTTCTCTCGGCCGGATGTCCTTGTCTGCCCATGATCCCGACATCATTTTTAGTTGTAACTGACTACCTATTAGTGTGATCGCAGTGCATTGCAATATTTTGGGTCAATGTCTCACTGGAGATAGTGAGCGACAATTTTCTGTCTTCATGCCTAACTGATCAAAAACAGAAAAAGAAACAAACGCAAAAAGGACAATACCACTGGATCCCATATACTAGTAATGCAGAGAGATTAAAGAAGTGTGGCATTTTTAAACACTTGAAATGTGAGTTGTCCTACACAGTGTAGCCTTGATTTAGTAAAATTCCATCCATTGTTGCAGAGAAGTCCTACCTGTTTGAATCCTACCACTCTGTACCTCTAGTCTGGATACACAGACTTGTGGATACCATTCAGTGAAAGAAGTACTTTGGTTTGTGTCTGAATTATTTAGTGTGCCTCATATACTCTAAAACCTTTATCTTTTCAACTAAAACCTTGGTGTAGTGTGTGAGTGCTGCCCTGAGAGAAAGAAAAAGAAGGTTAGTATTATCATTTTTGTTATGGCTCAAATGTTTCTTTAGGCCTGTAAAGTATCTCGTCAAATAAAAAAAATTAAAAAAGACAAATCATTGATGTCTGGTTGTGAATCAGTAAAATCCTTGCAAATTTAATAAATATGGAACATTAATTTTGAAGGTTCGAATAGTTGTTAAAATATTAAAAACAATTGATTGGTATAAACAACTATCGTTCTTTCTTATTTCCCCTGTTTTTACCGGCGCCTGGTTGTAATGTGTTGCTCCCTTCAGAAGGTAGCAGTGATGCACCTGAAAGCTGTCTGCCAGCCGCCATTGAACAACATAAGGAGAAGGAGAACATGTCGGGCAGGCTCCTGAGCTTTGCAGGTAAAACTGTGCAGAGCTGATCTAACGGTGCCAACAGAAAAAAACATGCAAAGATGTTCTGTGTGGAGCTCCTTCAACAAGTCGACCGCAGCTAAGCACCGACACCGGAGTGAAGCATTGAGCAGACGATCCGTTGCATGTCCCCAGACCAACTCTGAGTATGCAATAAGTGCTGTGTAACAATACAACGTTGTACATTAAAAGGACGACACTCTGCACACACTACTTTCTGTCACTTCTGCCAAAATATGACAACTACTTGGCTGCCAGTTGCTCAGTATATCAAATTGCCATGAGATTTTAATTTCAGTAGCCTCAAAAAAAGAACCAGTAAGTTACTGGTATCAATTACAGTTAATTGATTAATATTTTTGTTTATGAAATTAAGTTTCTTATATTGTCAAACCAAATATTAAAAAAAAAAAACTAAAAATATATTCAGTTTACAATCCTTTAAAATACAGAAAAGCAACAAATCAAGAGCAGAAAAATAGCATGTCACATAACATATAATTAAAGTATTGATTATTAATCAATTAATACATTTGGTGATTATTTTTTTCTGACAATTGACACATTGTTTATTCCACTAATCATTTGTGATTAACTGGATAATTGTGATTTACCTTTAAATGTTCAGCATATCAAGTTACCTCCTTCAGCCATCAAACATCTTTTTGACATTTCTACCTGGATAAACATTCCATCCCTCAGTTACAGCTCCTCAACTGTGAGGCCAAAGTGAACGACCTTGAGCTCAAGAAGAGACACTTTGTGAAATACAATTTCGAGCTGTGGAGAAAAATCCTGTGGAAAATGAGGTCAAATAGGAATGTCTGCCAATAAGGTAGACTGAAATCAAAAGCATATCAATACAACCATATTAGCCAATAAATGTCATTCAGGGCCCCACTTCCACCTTTATTAGACACCCCCCAACATGTCCACTTTCCACTTTACTACGAAGCTGACCGTAGCAGAAGGTGCTGACTCTGAATCTGCTACATCAGCATCTCCTCAAACATGCCCACTTGCCAAAATCAGTCAACGCAGACCTGGATGATCCAGCGATGAGAAAAACAATGCTCTACCTGCAACACAAGCCCTGATGTCCATTTCTCTCTACAACAAATAGTTATGTTAGCACAAAAAGGAAATTCATCTCCTAAACTTATTAAACCAAGTGGTGTCAATTCTGAGGCTGCTCCTTTACAGACAGTTCTGCCATCAATTGGCATTCGACTCTCCCCACTCTGCCTTACAAGACTAAAACAGAGACAGTGCCAAGGGTCAACCGCACATCACCTCAGTCATCTTTGCAGCTAATCTGCTCACCTGGGAGAAGGGCCACAGGGAGCCATATTACAAAGGGCCTGTCAGGGAAGTAGCTGCAGAGTCAGTGGCATTGAAGGAAAGCAGTAGTTCTCAGTTGATATTTTCAGAAGTGTCCTCATCGGCAGCAGAACAGCTGTGACAAAGCCTTGTGCTCCACTTCTCACTGAGAGTGGAACTGTCAAGTCTGAGTGGTGCTTTCCTTAAAACAGACCAACTGTGCTTATTCAGGTTATCTTTTTTAAATTTGTATTGTGAGACTCCACTAGATTAGCTTTGCCTCTTGCCGGTGTTGAAAAGAAAACTCTAAGCCTACTAAGTAAGATAATGTCTGATTCTTTAATGGAAATGGCAACTTCTCAAATCCAACTGTAAATGTTTGGGCTCGAATGTAATCCAGAATATGAGAGTGGACAACATGAACATCAGCAGCCACAAAGATTACAGGTGGAGGTTTCGTAAATAAAACACTCATTTAGTTATTCAATTACAAGCTGTATGTAAGATTTTTTTCCACACATCTCAATAGGTGCAAGTGTTCGAATCCACTAGATCAGTTTGACAGCCTTCTGGCTTGGCATATCTTTGCCTGAGTGTAACTGCTTTTGGTATTATAGATGGACTTACTAGGGGGACCGGTGTGGCCCAGTACTTTGGAGCAAATGGCATGAAGTGCTGAAGTCATGAACCGAGTGCTCAGGAAAGTCTGAAGCTTGAGCTTTTTTCTCAAAGAGCTGACTTATACACATGTTTCCCTAATTATTTCAAACTCTGGCCACATTTAGTGTGAAGATCTGACATTTTTACATTATATGTATGACAGAAAATAGGGTAATGCATAATAAGTTCTCTTTAAGGAGAATGGTTATAGGTAAAACAGGATTTACCACCTACTTCCCGACCAGCCCTCAGTCTGAACTCGGATCAGTGCCTCACAGAATGCAAGCTGGATCACTGTCACCCAAAGCTGAATGAAGAGATTTTTGTCTAGGTCTGGTGCCACTCTCTTGGATGCCAGCAGTGACTCGCTGAAAACAGAGGAATAAAAGGCATAGCCGGTGCAGACTGACTGTGGTTACCAAGCAGAGCAGGACCATCCTATGTGATTCTTTCATGTCTCCTGTAGGTACACTGCCATCCACTGTCAGTGTGGACAAACATAAGGGATGTCCCATTAAATATAGACAACACCCACACGTTTAAGTGGTTGAACCTGGGTGGATAAACAAACACAAGCAAATTCGAAGTGATAAGGTATCGTCTGTACAGTTACAGATCCAAACAAACTGCTGAATGGCCAAGAGACACTTCACACTTCGATAAACACAACTAGCCGTGAGCCGGAAGCCGGCCAGAGCTGTCACCCTTTTTCTTTTTTGCACAAGTGACTCCGGTTGTTCTGGGGGTGGAGGTGAAACAGGGAGTGTGAACCACCTGTGTGTTTCGCCCTACCGCTGGAGCTCATCATTTGCAGGTGAAAATAAACGGTCAGTGACAACAGATGTCACAGAGGTGTGTGGAGCCCTCCACAGGTCATCCACAGAGTTAGCAGTGACAAGGACAGCAGGATGACAAACTGGGCACTTAAACAGGGAGAAAATGAAACCCAAAACTTGAAAAAATTGACAATATAAATAAAAAGTGGAGAAAATCAATGCAGCTGTCCAAAATAATTTTCACTGAAAGAATGCTTTACCAAACAAGTCTGACATGAGAACCTCATTAAATCAATTATTGCCACGAATGAGTGTAATCATGTATACATCAAAATCAGTTCAATTAAATAAAAGCTATTTTTCCTCATTTAAATTAGTAAGATATAAGGATTTCAATTGTTGGTCAGATTGGTGTTTATTTTTTCACTTTCCACTCCTAAAAAAATTCCCACGAAATAACAATTGGCAGGGTGATAATGGCAGCTCCTTGTGAATGTCTTCCTGTACTTTTACATTAAATATTGTTCATTTTATCAACCTTAGCATTTGAAGCCATGGTCGAAGCATTAGCCTGCACACGATGACCAATGCTGCTGTACTTATGTTTATAGTGACATCAGAATACTGAGACCCTTCGAGCTACCATGCCAGGGAAGTGTTTGTTTGACTACTTGAGGGTTATTATTAGTACATGAATAAACAAATAATGTCAACGTACATGGATGATGATTAATTTGATTGTATTCTCCCACTACTGTCCACAGAAAGAATGCCAATGCAGTGCAATGCTGTGGCTCCAGAAGTGGTACAACAACAAGAACAGCGCCAACATTGTAGACAGTCTGATTATGCAACGGAAGCGCTTCACTCGGTGCTTAATTGTCATCACTCGTGATTCACTGGAATACACACCGTATCTTCAGCACCGGGTACGTCTGCTAGGTTTGTCACCCAACATTTACCACGACTGCCTCACTAAAGCAAACTCTGGCAACGCTCCAGCCAATTAGAAACCACATTATTCCCAAAGAATCATGGATGCTCACCATATAAATGAAATTACCAGCACCTGAACATTCCACTGTAAAGACACAATCTCACAAGCACCATGTATTGGCTTAAAACTAGCATCAATGCAGTGTTTTTCTAACATGTGTGACTTGGCATTTCATTTTTCCTAGTCATCTTTATTCAAAATAAACAAACAAACAAAAAAAAGTAATATTGCTTCGAAATTGGTGTTCAATGATTCTAGTTATGCTCCAGCTCACATCTGCTTAACTTCCTGTCGGCAGTGACTTTCTTTGTGTCAGTCGTACTGTTTTGTGTTGCCCTTGACTGATTCGATAATGCAGGCCTGTGGAAGCAGAATAAGCCCTTAGGAAGCCCCAGCTACAGGAAATCACTCAGATGCAGACATTGTTCATTAAAACCATATTTCCAGGATCACATTGACGTTGTACCTTCCCTGGTCTAAAAGCATTTAACCCTCGACAAGCTTCTGTGAATCAGCTCACAGCACCACTTCGACTCTTAATGTGAGCTAGAAAAGCTTTCTAGGTCAGGATGGAGCGAACACCTGTGTATGACTGTTTGGATCTCTCTTTGTAGGACAACTGTTATACTGGTAAATTGAGGTGATTTTATCCTCGGGAAATGTTGCAGGCGTGGGAACGTAGGGGCTTTACAAATACTACGAATACTAATGACAATATTTCACATATTAAAGCCGTGTTTTTGTGGTTAAATGCAGTTTTCGAACACTGCAATGTATGTGGAACTACAGCAGTGTGATGGTAGGAATTAGTTGGAATGCATAAGTGCTGTAATTCAGCCCCTTTAAATGTTTAAAAAAAAAAAACAGAGCAGGGATTAATGCTGCAGCGCATCGAGCCTGTCGAGTCTTCCCATTCGGTCAATCTACTCGGAGGTCATCCCTACAGCTGCCCTCCTCTTTCGCCTCCAGTCCAAGGCTTCTTGCCCCTGGCCCACCTCTGTGAATATAAACCTCACCAGCCTGCAGTCCTTCCAAACCTCTGCATCATTGCCATTTGGGTGATTAGGCTTCTCACAGGCAGGGCAGTGGGGGCTCACAGCATCAGCCTTCAGCCACCAGGGCATGTAGCAGTTTGCTGTCAAATGTGTGGACAATGCTATCATACCCGCTCCACAGGCCTTATTTCCACCCCTAAAGCTGAGAAGAAGGATGACAATGATTTCTCTGGTGCTTTCAACACCATCCAGTCCCTCCTGCTTCGGGAGAAGCTCAAAGCGATGCATGTGGATAGCATTGTTTTCTAAGTTATGGACAAACTAACTCACTGACAAGCAGCAGTGCTCAAGGGCAGTGTGTCGGATACACCGAGGAGCAGCACCGGCAGGTCTCAGGAAAACTGTATTGTCAGCTTTTGAATCCACTTTCTACACCTCTCCTTTTAAGATTCAACTCAGGTCATGGCAGATCCACACGTTCTTTGATGATTCCTCTACTGTAGGGTGCATAGGTTAGGACAAGAAAAGGAGAATATAATGCTACCCAAAGAAAACGCACAACTGCTCCATGGTGCAACCATTTGTGGCATGACAAAAGGCTCTAGAAGTGGATTTCAGCCTGTCACAATTCAGGGTGAGCAGAGTGAAATTGAACCGGCAGGCTACTTAACAAGTTGTACTAATCAGTGTAAACCAGCATACATTTGTAATAGCAGATAATGAGGAGAGGATTAACCGAGTGGTTAGGCTGCACAGAGCAGGGGTGAGAAGATGACGACTGAGCACAACTCTATCTTGGACTAAACTTAGCACCTTCTCTGGGGTGAAATGGTGCAGCGCCTGATCACCTTCCCAAGATGCAACTGCGAGCTGTTTAGCTGCTCGTCTGTCTCAACAGAATAATTGTTGCCCAGATACCTTCATCTAAGCCGTCTTAAAGCCAGGTGAACGCCACTGCCCTGCTCTGACAGCTTGAGGCACCAGACAGTCGTCCTTTCATAAACATGGACATGTGACCATTTTATCAAACAGTCACACGTGTCTGCTTTCACAGCCTATCTTTTGTAAATCATACTTTAGTAAGAAATCTAAGGTGTTATAAACATATGTGGGACCATGCAGATGTGCACAACTGTGTTGCGTGTGAAGAAAACCGTTGCTTCATATGTTTATTTAACCCTGCAATGGAGCATCGCATATTTTCAACATATTTATATTATTATTGATGAGCTCCACCTCCATTTATATATGTGTATATATATATGTGTGTGTGTGTGTGTGTGTGTGTGTGTGTGTGTGTGTGTGTGTGTGTGTGTGTGTTTGTCTTGGTGGGTGGAGTGGGGCCCTTTCTGGCATTTCCAGTAGCACACATGATCTATTTTAATAAAAAGAAGTAAACCCACAATACTAATAAAAAGGAATATCACGGTGATGAGTGAGAAGATAAGAAAACAACATATAGAGAAATATACAGTCACCTATATTATTGTATATATAAATACTCTGTTTATGTGTGTGTGTTTGTGTGAGAGAAACAGAGAGAGAGAAAGATATGAACACTTTCACGACAAGTCTCTACAGCCCTATCATAGATTTTATTGTTTTTATTTTTTTAATCATGAAGGGTGAAGTGATCAAAAAGCTGTCAGGTTTATTCTGGGTCCTTGGAGAGTACCGAAACAGCCCTGAACATTCCAGGCATAATTGCATTTGTATCACATACGCAAATCAATACGTGCACAACCCCTCCTAATGCTGAATCTGAGTATCTCAGCTGTGTGCATCCTCAACAAGACATTAAGCAGCCAGATCAATAACATTCAAGGGCAATGAGCAGGAGAGGTTAAACACCGAGGGCTGCATGCCATAGCACAACTTGCACATGTAACGCATATAGTTATAGTAGGCCGACCTATTAAAAAAAACAAACAAGCTTATATAGGTTATGGTGACCTTTAGTAACTCCGGGACGCTGTTCTTAATAAACTGTTCGGACCGCCACACTGAGTCGCTCCCCGTGCTGTTACAGGGGATTACATCGGTGGTGTGATAATGGAATACAGTCGGAGACTTACTTTAAGACGGCGCTGTCCCCCTGTCTGACGGTGATGTTGTCCTTTAATACAGAATCCCCGCTTCTGGCTGGAACTCCTGCAGGTACAAGGAATAACAATTTAAGTCCGAGAACGACAAGGCATTTCCCAGGCACCGCCAGATAGCCACACATCCCCATGTTGTTCTGTCACTGCGCAACTTCCAGGAAAACTTGAACCGTTGGATATTCCTTTGCGTCTTGAGCTGCGCACCGCAAATTCCACTCCACAAATAAGATGCAGTAGAGCCCACAGGAGCTGCGGTCGACCTGCTTTTGCTCCAAGTAAACAGGCTTGTTATGAAATACTGTCTGTGTCGATAGACGCAAAAAAAAAAGTGTCTTTCCGCCCGCCAGCCGCTCTAGGAAACTGACTTCGGAGACGAGAGAAGCACCGTGTTTCTCTGAGAAATGCGCACCGTCTCCTCCGCTTCAAACTGTAATCGCCGTGAAATGGATGCTCTCGCAGAGATGCATCAGCCAAGATCCCTTGTATGTGTCTTTACCCTCTCCCTCGGTGTTCTCCTTTCTTTCGGTCGTCTGGGTGAAACTGTGTAAAGCTGCGAATACTCAAAGCAAAAAGCCCGAATTCGCTTCTGGAGCCTTTTTTTTTTCTCGTTAAGTAGACAACAGCTCCTGAAGTACGCGCTCCCTTTCTCTCTCTCTCTCTCTCTCTCTCTCGCTCTCTCTCTCTCTCTCTCTCTCGCTCTCGCTCTCGCTCTTTCTCTCCCTCTCTCTCTCTCTCTCTCTCTCTCTCCCTGTGTCTATCTCGCTCTCCTTTAATCGCCAGGTAGCCTGCTCGCATGTGGACCTTGCAGGGTTCCTATATTCATCAGTTTGGGATCCAGACACCAGTCTTTCCTTAAGGGGACACTTCTGTTTAGCAACATGACAATCATAAATAATGTCTTATGGCATTGAATATGACTTAATCACTGATGGAAGCCATGTATTCAATAGATGCTGATATAGTCTTCAAATTGTCTTCTTGGCACCTTCAATATTCACTTTGGTACTAATTGGGATCACTTGTAGCTCTTTGACTGAGTGGGTGACCAGGGGAGCACTCAAGGGCCCAGAGGCTACAAAAAAAGAGGATTTTTTTTCATTTCACAAGAATTTAATTCACTTCACACAATCCCAATCAGAGCACGAATCAAGAGTAGCATTCTAATAATAGGCTTCACGCTCGCCACCACTCTGCTCTCAGTAAGTGCTGTTCAGGAGCACTTGAAAGAGTTTTTTGTTGATGTGTTGTTGAATGATTTAAGACAGAGCTCCTTGAGACGAAATGTCTTCAAATGGGACTGCAGTGTGATTTTATTTGACAACCAGGACGGGAAACAGGTTAACTAGCCCTTCTAGTGAAATGAGTTGTGGGGAAACTTTCACCCTCGTCATGAGCTTTACTAATAGATCCACACAGGCGAGTAGAATGAAAAGAGTTTTCTGTGGAGGTCTGCGGCCTAATGTTCGTACAATGAAGGCCGGGGTGCAGAGCAGGCAACTGCTTCATGAAAGTTTTGCCTCTAGAATTTTTCAGAATTTAGATTCCAGACCTTTATTACTGTAGTTTTGTCTTGAAATGTTGTATGTTGACAAATTGTTTCTATGCTTGATGAAGTTACAACACAGCAAAGCTGGAGTCAGGTTTTATTCCAGCATGTGCATAGGTGCATATGGTGCATATGGTGCATGTGGTAATAACACAGTTTCTGCAGCAGACATCTGCAGAAATTTGTGTGCAACCCAGAATTACAGATTTGAGAATGAATTGTCTTCACAACAAGCACGCTGCCGACTGCAGTGGAAACCTGTGTCATCTTCAGTGTTTATTTCATTATGTTTGGACTGTATTCCACATGCTTTCATGTTGTCGAGCCTAACTCGATAAACAACACAGCTTCTTCTGTTAATAGGCTACCGTCATGTTTACCGGTGCACATGTGCACATACACCCAGTTGTAGTATGCATAGAGGCATATGCAAGAGGAAACAAGGAATTGGCTTTCGGTACAGCTCAGTATCTATAAAGTAGAAAATCAATGAACACCCTGTATGTGATGAACAGACACAGCCCACTTTACCTTACAGTTAAGCAAAGAATCGGCCCGTAGATCAGTGTATCATCTGTTTGTTTTCCTGTGAGAATTCAAGAGATGTGCCACGTGATCAATTCTAAAATGAGATTCACTCATTTAGACAAATGTTACCACAGAGGCTTTATTTCCAAGTCAAGAATCATCAAAATGACATACAATAGTTCCTTTTAATGAAACCGTGTCCCATTAACCTTCAACTGAAGATCTGCATTGATGTCATTAATTAAAAGCTGCGTAACCATCTTGTAGACTTAAAAAGAGGCAGAATCTGAACCTTTTGATCAGAGAATTCCGTTTTGTACAGCCATTATTGCTAAGCTGTCGACCAAACATTTTATATCTGTGACTATTTAACCCCTTTTAAAAGCCTCAGAGAGCTCTATACAGTTAGTAGATGGATGGAATTTTAATTTCATATGTTGGAAAATTAGGTTGAGGAGGAGAGGTAACTTTTAGGGAACGTGTTCAAGTTAATGAGAGTCTGAACTTCACTGAGACACATTCACTTTGTTTACTAATGTGCTCTGGCTCTGCTTCTCCCCATCCCTATCTGTATGCATGGAGGGGTTGCTGGCCACTAGGGATGTGAGTAGCACTTTGCAGCACATCTAACAGCAGCTCTCAGAATTACTATGACAGGTTTTGAGTCTCATGAGACGATTGCACAATATAATTTCTTTACCTTAACATCAATTTGGCACGCTGTTAAGATACTGAATGGGAGACAAGAAATGACAATGCACTGACAGCATTGGATGCCATCACTGGGGAAAGATACAAGTAACACATGGTGTTGTTCTTGTCTGGTATCAAATGTTTGTGCAAGTGTGAAAGCACTGATGGGCTCCTATTTGCAGGCTACAGTCTGCAGCCTGTTCATCAGACTCGTCACAATTGACTTCACCATAAAAGCATTCCTCTTTAAATACAAACATACTACGTGTGCAGCATAAAACATTGCCAAAAGGACCATTATGTATGTCTTTCAGAAGGTGTGAGGCTTTTTAAAGATTTTATTACCCAGTCTTGTGGTTGCAGCACGAAAACTTCAGCACAATGGAAGTGGACCTTGGGGTGTCGTTAACCATAAAATATATTATTCACACCATCTTATACGTCCCATTTCTTCTGTTTCCAGCATTTCAAGACACCAGCTAAATGCCACCATCCCCTTGTTTTAAACTCCAGAAAGTCTTTAGCTTTCATGATTGGTTGGCCTGAGATACACAAGTACTGACTTGTTGTAACAAGGAGCAGCCCAAAGCATTTACCAAACTGTTGTGCAGTTTAATCAAAGACTGTTATTGAGGAATTATGATGATGTCTTGTGCCACAGAAATTGGGCAAAGATAAGACTTAATTAAAATGATATCAGCCTGGAATGGAACACAAGTCCTCACTATGTGCACGTCTTAATGGTTTTTAAATTAAAACCCCTCCCTGACCTCAGCAAAATCTAAGATATGTGGTCTTAATTAGAGTCAAGGATACAGGGAGGGGGTGGATGGAGGCTATTGTTCACAGTCGGGCTGCGTTTAGGTACATTACGTTGCTTTAACACATTCGTGGCATATGCAAGTCAACGGACAGTGACGATACAGAGGATTTAATAAGAACACCATCAAAAGACGTAATGAAGAGTAGCAAGTATGTGCACTAGTTTCAGCTATCAGCTGTACTCAGTGGTGTTTTCAGGATAAAACAAGACTGGAATCCATTTTAATCCATGTCATGTGCATTATGTTTTGACCCTCATTGTTCTTCCTCTCAGCGGGTCAGGTACATCCTATGACCTTGCCAAAGCTCCACCACAAGCGAGGGTGCCAAACATGCAGAAATGACAAATTAGAATGGCATTGTTTGTTGCGCGGCCCACATGAATCATTCTTGATGTATCATAGAAACATAGACGGAGGTAGAGCAAGACAAAAAAAAGCCAAGATCAACTACCACTACTCTAAAACAGGAGGTGGACGTATTGATTTTAACATGCTCAAATAACCAAAGCCATTTCACTTAAATCAACATATTTTGGACCAGTTGCAGCCTTGGTTGTGTTCCTCATTTATTTTACTTATACATGCAGTGACATTCACATAATTTCCTGCTGCAACACATTAACACTGGACCCCGGGTGGTTTATTCAAACAATCCATGCTAATCTTCATTCATATCATGTGAGGATAGGCAGAGCTAGCAGACAATGGACAGGCCTCTGACCAAGGCAAGCTAATACCCAAGCAAAAACATGGCTAGACTGAATAAAGAGCGCTCATTCAATGGATTCAGTTATCTGCAGAGGCTCATTACGCAACTTATTCAGAGAGGCGGATTTTCTGAGGTCAGTTCACCAAAGTTTAGTGAAATGTTTATAAATACGTTTGTAGCTATAACCATCCTTCATTTGACAAACTATACAAACTTAAACTGCTCACAAAATCAACAACATAATCCACATAATATCAATTTCAATTTAAACTGGGTACTTAAGATGTTAAACCCTCATTAGCCAGAATATAGCCTCCTCTGATAGAGATTGAGACAACCAAAGTTGATTCTGGAACAAACTGCCAGAGTAGGACATTTATTTTATTCATTCATTTAAAGTTTATTTGTTATTTCTTACGTTTTTTTTTTTTTTAAGCACTGTTTAATTCATTTTTGAAAAGTGCAAAATTATTATTATTATCGGTTAAAAGGTTAAATGTGTTCAGGTAAACTAGTAGTGTTTGTGGTTATGGTTGGGTTTGGTTCAGTTTTGTTAAAGTTGGAGAATTAGTTCACAAAAATACATAAGTGAGTGACATCAAAACAAACAATAGTCTATTGCCAATTGCATGGGCTGTAGACAAAAAAAAAACAAAAAAAAACACAAGAAGTACTTTTTTAGTCAAACTTGTTCTCTAAATGATCTCCCAAAGCGTTAGACAACAGAGAGCATATTCACAAAACACCCTGAGGCTAGAAGACGCTCCTAACTGGCTGAGTTGGGACAAATTAATAAAACAAGGTGCAAGGCAAACTTCGATTTGTAAGTTTTTGGTCTGATTAGTTTACAAATCCTGTTCGTACCAAAAGTGTCTCCTTTGTCTGATAGAAGTTATAGGACCTGCTCACAATAAGTGAAATCCTGCAGGTAGTATATTATAACTTGAATATGATCATAGCTAATCCTTATGACAAATTTTGATTTTTTTTTTTTTTTTTTTTTTTTTTTTTTTTTTTTTGAGTATGCCAGTCAGAGTAATTTCTTATTGACAGTGTGCCGGCATCCATCCATCTATCTTGGGTAACTAGCTAGCTATATTGGGGACAGACCCGTCCTGTGTCTCAAGCATTTTCCTCGTACTGTCTCTCATTAGCTTTCTCAACAGGAAACTCTTAGGGCTCTATTTTTTTGTCCACCCGTGCCCAGCACAATGCAACGTCTACCACAGGTGTGACAAATGTGCTTGATATTTGCTGAACACAAGCGCAAAGTAGAAGGTATGGATAATTAGAAGGTGTGTCACATGATTTGTCAATCATGGCCAATCAAATCAGGTCCTCTCATTCCCTTTAAGACTGCTGTGGCAAAGCGTACTGTCAGTTTTAAAGGACAGACTGGCACCGCCATCTAAACTTTACGCTGGAACAAACCGACATGCTAGTCTGGAGATTCAGGTTTTAATCGTCTAATTTATGGTGCTACGATTCGGCGTCCACAGGCTGATCACAAACTTGGAAAGAGTTAACTAATATGCTCCTCTACTGGTGTTATAAGAACTAGTGCCCAGTGTGGGAAGTGGTTCAATGTTACAAGGGTGGAACAATGTTCAGAGACTACTCCCTGTTGTGCATTAATGATAAGCAGTGACATGCACAAAGCAGGAGGACGGTATAACTACTGAGTAAATGTTACAAGTTTTGTCACTTGATCAAAATCAGCACCTGAGTTACACGTGTAAGAATTTGCACGTTATCAGTTCATTGTGAGCAGCTGCATTGTCATTTTGGAGAACCCAAGCGCCATTGTGCCGCAATTCAATTCATTTCCACTGAATGTCTTTTCTTCAGTCATCTCTGAACATCACAGTAGAACACAGTGCACCACCATCACCCTCAAGAAAACCCACCTGGTTGCGCGCACGACCTGATGCGAGTTTTCCGTTTTGGAAACTGACATTCCCATTGTTTCATTGCCGCAGGCTTCCTGCAATATTTTAATGGTCTCTGTTGCGATTTCCAGAGTTTGACACAAAATTTGATGTGCGCCCTCTAGTACTGTCCATGGAGATATCGCAGTGCGTACAGACCAGTGCATAAATGATGCAGTGTCACACTCTGTGGTCTTGCATGGCTGGCGAGATTACTAAACCAGGTGAGCAGGGGAAAAGGCTTTTAAATTCCCAACTCCCAATTTCCAACTACCTGATTCACATCCAATTCAATACACAAGAGTCAGCTGGATTTGTCATATTATTAACTATTAGCCTGGGTTAAAATGATCACCTCAACCATGTTGTGCATTAAAATTACTACCTCCCTAAAGTTATGCAACCATCACCATGGAAACCATAAACAGTTTTTTTTTTTTTAAAAGGCCCCAACTGAGTGGTTGGAAAAATGATGCCAATTGCAGACTGATGTACTCAAGTCCACTGTCGTATGGAACTATCCACAAAACACTCTCCTTCCTAACAAGGAGTAATTTACATTACATACACGTCATCTAATATATAACTTATCCAGCTTGATATTGGGCGAGAGGCAGGGTGCACCCTGGATAAGTCGCCAGACAAACATTCATACCCACATCCAATTTAGGCTCACCAATTGACTTAACATGCATGTCTTTGGACTCTGGGAGGAAGCACCAGACAAATCCCATGCAGGCACATGGAGAAATAGTCAAACCCCCCACAGAAATAATTCTTATTTGATTTCTTTCTTTCTCCAGTCCACAGACATCCCCTTTTAAAGCAGTTTTAATGTAAGCCATGGGGGGGGGCAAAATCCACAGTCGTCATTTTGTGTAATGATCATTCTCTGCGTAGGTGAAGCAGCTTAAATTTGTCAAAACAAGTGGGGATCTTTTAAATTCGAAAAGTTCCGTAGAGCTTCCACAAACAGATTCCTTCCCATGCCACAACAGATTAATGGTAACACAAAATGGAAAATTTCCAACGTCAAAACGAAAAATATTGAGGTGATTTGAAGTCAGACTGTCGAATCCCCATATTAAGTTTGAATTAGTTCTGGAATTGTGTGCTGTACAGACAGAGAACTGTTGGTTTTGTTGTCCCTCACTGTTTTAAGATGGATTCTCTTTTTGGTCAATATGGACAGAAGAAACATTAAAACAATTCCTTTGCTATGCTGGCTGCCTGACACCATCTCCCAGAAACTAAGTTAATATACTCCTGGTTTATGAGAACAATTATATTTTTTCAGTTTTTTTTAAAGCAGCACTGTACAGCATTAAAACACAAGTCATTTTAACTGAACATTATCTCCATTGCTGATCAGTGAGAAACCAATAACTGTTTCCATCTGCGGGGTTGACCGTGTTTTCTCTTACAGAGCTTCTGCTGTTTTTTGTTGTTGTTGTTGTTGTTTTAAATCAAATAGCAACTTGGTTCAGGTTTGCTTTACACTGTGTAGGAGCTTAAGTGCTCCTGGCATGAAGAGCCGCACGTGATTCCAACTTTGATCTCAGATAACTACATCTGCCTCAGTCTTGACTTATCAGACAGCTTAAATCAGACGCCTTCACTGCAGTCACATCATGTGGAACAAAGGGCTGTTTATGTCTGTAGCCAGGTTTTAAAATGAATGGTTGATCTTTCTTTGCTCTCATGGAGTTATGCTGGTCTTCTTCCCGTCTGATCTGGTCCCAGCCCTCCCTGCTTTTTTTTTCCCTGTTAATGCTGTACAATGTCTTGCAAAGTCAGTCAGTGTAAGTAAGGCATAAGGACATGAATTATTTAAGAACCTGATAACTTTAAATGATTTGAATGCAGATACATCCAGTGTTATCAATAGGTGTAATATTCTCTGTGCTCCCAGCAGGTGTGTGTTCAGCAGATATGCTGATACAATATCAGAGGCTCTCCCACTGACCTCTGCATGACATTCTTGTGAGCGTGTGTCTGAATTAAAAGTATGCGCTCAAAGATGTGGCACTGATACAGAACATGTTAGCAGGGGTCTTAACTGCGTGTTCAGTATACAGAACTTTTCTTTTTCATCCAATCTGTCAATATTCCAACAATATTTTGCAACTCTTCTGGTGACAAGTAATGGACATAAAACCAACCCGAAGGTCAAAACTAAATCGTCCTGCATTAAGACATTCAGCTCTCATGAGAATCTACAAAATATGAAAGGCATCAACAAGGACTCTGTGTGTTGGTGTGGTTTTCTATAGCCATACTTTATTTGGATACAATATTTGGAGTAAATATGTTACTATGGCAATAGAAACACACACCAACACAAGTACAAAAGAGAATGAATTTGACCAACTGGGTATTTTTTCTTTGTTTCAGTTTCACTAAAAGAAGGTTGTTTACGTAGCATATCTCCATCTGGACAAAATCAAATCTGTAGGATGATGCTATGTAAATGGTTTGGATAATAAGGGCTTAGAGATGTAATTTCAACAGTTACCTCGGAGATGGTGGGGTGTGTGTGTGTGTGTGGGGGGGGGGGGGTAATACGGTTTTAGGGCATGTTAGGACAAAGAGATAAGACTAATGAAGAGCAAGATGATCTGGCAGTATTTAGAAATGTTTAAAACAAAGATACTTCCACACGGCTTTATCATCACTACCTCTTTCCTTAACAAACACAAGTAACTTTAATGTAAAAATCCAATATTATGAGTCATCACATAATGTCTCATTGATAGGAAATCCGATTTGTAACTATATAAATCAACACTGTGATTCTATAAGACAGAGACTGTGGTGTTCAAGGACAAAGTCAACATGGCTGTCAATTTCGCCATAAGTCAGTTTCATCAAAATTAAATTGTTCATTTGTATGTATGCAAATGCAGCAATCTTTAACCCAAAGGTTATAAACAATTTAGATGGTGACGATGACAGTGTCCAATCTGAAGTAAGAGGAGCGGCTTCAGTAATGCTTATTTAGGCAGAGACTATCATCCCTGAGATGGATTCCGCTCACTTCAAGGTGAATGCATCTGACTGAGCAATTTCCATTCAAATATTAGTCAAATGGAACTAATACCTTGGGATGGAATAAATCAACCACTCAGATCTTATTTGACACTGACATATGGATAGTGGCTTGGAAAAGTTGTGGAAAATATCGACACGATGGGGGAACGTTTAAAGAAAGGTTACGCACAATTTCAGACAGTTAATCATCCAATTTTCACATCAGCAAGAGTCAGTCAGAAAGTTATACCAATTATGATTTCTTTTTCAGTGCCACTCCAGTTGCCCACAAAGTGGGAATGTGCTCACATAGTTTACAGTGAGTACACTTTTCAATATTTGTTTAGTTAGTAAAACTAAGAGACCTTTCAGTTCTGGAATTCCATACTAGGGCTTTTATTGCAGAGAGAGTTTTCATCTAGTGCTCGTAGTAGCCACAAGCAACTGAACCATGGCAGTTCCCTGCATATTCAAAATGTTAATGTTAGCCTTTATTTGCAATGCACGCTTGCCAAAGAAATGTTGTTTTAAAAGTGCTGCCAGCGATTTGTTGTTTTATGTCTAGCACATGTGCAAATGAGAGTCTTACCACAAAAACAATGTGTAAGAAGACATGTGTTGTGGTCAGGACACATTCCATATGCAGTGATCACAACATACCTGGTTGAGCTCTACCCATGAACCTTTGCTTCTTTGCTGAAAAATATGCTTATTTTGAATTTGACGGCAGCAACACGTCTAAAAGTTGGGACATGGGCAACAAAAGACTGCAAATGCTTTCTAAAGCTAAAAGAAAAACCTGGCAGAACATCTCACAACTAATTAGGTTAAATGACAACGGGTCACATGATGGTAAGATTGCAAAGAATTTGGGTATTTCATTATCTACGTTCCATAATATCATAAAAAAAGATTGAGAGAATGTGGAGAAATCTCTGTATGTAAGGGAAAAAGACAAAAAACAGCATATACTTCCATTCAAACAACGTTTTTTTTTCAGGGAAGGCCTGTCATGTTTTAGCAAGACAATGCCAAACCACATTCTGCATGTATTATAACAGCATGGCTCCAAAGTAGAAAATTCCAGAAGCTAAGCTGGGCTGCCTGCTGTTCAAACTTGTCACCCACTGAAAAAATCTGCCGCTCATGAACCGAAAAATATAACAAAGGAGGCCCGTTTGAAGCACATTGCCCTTTATCAGTGTGGTTAATGAATGAATTGCATCGGGGACTTAGAGTTTACGTAATTTACTTATCCTTACTCCTCAACATCACTATTGTTTACCTTGACATACCAAATCCTGCTGACCATGATGGTATTAGAGATGGCCTCTAAATGTAATCCATCCAGCCAGTTGCACCTACAAATATTTGGGAAACCCATTTTGATACACGTAATCTCCAGGAGACAGGTTTAAATCAATTTAACCTGTAGAAGCAGCAACAGAAACTAATGGGAGGTAAATTTGAGTCTGTATGTTGAGACTCATTTTCCTTCAAAGTAACAACACCTCACTTTGTGCAGCCTCTTTTGAGCAAACCTCCCACTGTTTTGCGCCTCTCCTCCTATCTGTGCATTGTGTTGCACTGGACATTAAAATACAACACAGCTGGTAAGCCCAGATTTCATGGACAGAATGTTCAGCGAGCTGTTTGTGCTGGTGAATGCACTGCTAGGAAACGATGATCTTTAAGGAAGATGTCCACTGTCATCACACTTATATACTGTTGTATAATGAATGCGAAACGTACAGCGTTTTAAACTGACCAAACCAGGCTGGCAAAGAAATTTTGCACAAAACACAAAACAAACTTTAACAATCGTCCCCTTGCAGTGTGCCTACACAGAAAGTGTTTCAGCTGTATTTTTAAGTTGTCTATTACCTGCACATCTGGAAAAACAGATACGCAGCTGTTTTGATCAATCCACTTGACTACACAGCTGTGTGAGTCAGAACCAGGTTTATTGGCCAATTATGCCATTAGAAAGAAGGAATTTGCTTTGGTATGCAGCAGCTGTCGGTACACATTCACAAAAAATAAATAATACAAAATAATGACTAAAACATGTAAGAAAAAGAAACAAGATAGCACGGAGAGTAATTCACTCTGATTATTGTCAGAAAAAAATGCTCACATTAACATTTGCCCAGGCCCTGTGAAGGGTGGACCAATCGGCGACCAGTCTCGATGGCTAAAAGCGATGACGTTGAAGTCAAGAGTTTTTATTTTTCTAAATGTAAGAGTAACATTTGTAGAGTTTTGGTTATTATGGTAGTTGGTGCTGATTGGTTAAAGGCTTTGCCAATAGTTTCAAAATGAACCCAAGGTCTACGCCCAGTCGGAGGCAAGAACTGGAAACGATTCCATGTGGAGTGTAGCCAGACAACACAGGGCTAAGAATTTAAAACGGCGTGAATATTGGCATTCAAAGTTTATTTAAATTTGAATTGAATGGAATCTTTATTGACTAAAGAATTTGATTCTGAGTTTTGTGTCTCTCAATGTAGTAAACTGTTGAAATATATATATACTAGTAGTGCAAAGATGTAAGCGTGAAATTTGTATTAGTCATGTCTTCCTGAGGTGCAGTCAATGGAGTAGAGAAGTACAGCATGTTGACTGTATCATTTACACAGCACATTTCTGGAGTGAAATATCCTGGAGTTAAACAAAGAGTTTGATTTTGGGAGTTTATTTTCTAAGTTAGACTCCAGCTTTTGTTCAGCGTTACACTTTGGTAATATTCTGGTGTTCATTCGCTGAGTGTTGAGGAGCACGATTCAACAGGACTCCCGGTGTTGACTGCACAGCTTTGTTGCTGTATTAGCATTTCCCAGCATGCCTTAGTTATTTCTTCATAACGTTTGAGAATAAAGCAACCAAATGACATCAAAGTGATGGGCAGAAATCATATTTAGTTTTGTTAAAACATGCTGTTTATCAATATTTCAATGAAGACATAATGGTAAATAAATGGGGCTATCATTCAAAACCATAAGTGTGCAATGTAGGAACATAACATATATACCAATCACAGTCACTAACACTTTGGTTACTGTACAACTTGTTACCTGGTTTTCATGCTGCATTAATTGTTGCACACTGCATTTGATTGTTAAATGTGACTAATATGTTAGCTCGTTGTCAGTCTCACTTAAAACCTTGTAAGTGTGTTGACATTTTCACTCCATGAGTGTCAAACAATACACACTCTTGAGTGTCAAACAATACACACTCTTAAGTGTTGACTGTTAACACTGTGAAAGAGTTCACATTCAAACAACTCAAGGTTAAAGTTAAATTTACTCTTCCTGGGAGTTGAGTTTTAACTCCCAAAGAGTTCAAGGTTCAACTCCTGAAAAGTGTTAAAAATCAACTCCAAGAAAAGAGTTTCTTTCACTCTGCTTGAGAGCAAAAAGAGTTGATTCCAAAGATGTGAATTGGCTGTGAACTGATCTGTTTCTGCAGTAGGAAAACTGCAGGGGTTGTGATGTCCCTTCAGACGGTCGACACTCATCTCTCAAAAGACTTAATGACCCTCGACATTCGAGCAACAGTTCTGTAATCATTCACTCCTGGTTTCTTTGGGTCAGGATGATGACGGAGTGTTGAAAGCAAGAGGGGACTTAAAACAGTTTGTGTTTTATACATGCTAGAAGTCCGACCTGAGGTGGGTGAGATCAGTTCTTGCTGTTTTTCTGCACAGAACCACAGGGATTGCTTGTTGGGCTCTGGGCGCTTCGTAAAAGCAGGTGACCTACAGCTGAATACTGTGCCTGAATGCCTCCTGTGTAGACACAGATGGAGCTCCACAGCTGCTGCTGCTGCTCTGCTAACGTGCTTGCTGATGCTACGCCTTCGATGTAGACACTGCTTCAGTCACAAAAACAAACACATACACACGACAGGATTCATCTCTGGTGATCTCACTCTTTGCATCTCCCTGTCATACAGTTTTTCCACAAGGACTGTGCAGAGTTGCAGTATTTGTTTCCTACATAGATTAATGTGCTTTCAGAGTTGAACAAGTATAACGTGCGACAATTCAACTGATTAAGTCATTACACAAAAACACAAGGTCCTGTAAGAAGTGAAATCTTTTTACAAATTTCCTCACTTAATTTACTTAACTCTGTAAAAGATGATTGCTTTCCTGTGTCTCACAACAGCAAAGCAAATGGCTCATTGGGGAATTTTGATTCAGCGAGGACGGTTTTCTTTGGCCGACCAATTTCTGCGCTCACTCTCTAAAAGTCTGGAGGGCACAATTACAACTGGCAATGGAAAGGAAAATGTTGGCATTGAGAAGAAAAAGTAGGCGTAATCTCACTCATTTTTCTTATCTGTGGAAGTCCCACAAGCCTGGGAGTGTACAGTATTTCCCCAGATAAAAGCCCAAACCAGATTCCAGCCACACAAACAGCTATTCAGAAGTACATACTGTAACAGTCTTTACAATCTCCACTTGGTATCCCTCTTGGTTTGGTTTGAATTGAAGACATTTTGCTCTCCGTCTCTGCGTAAGGTAGATTTAGCTTTATTCAAAAAATTCCATATATTTGTGATTATTTTCCAATATTATGTCATCATCGTCATTTCACAGTAGTAAGAATGCTCATAGATAACACAGAGCAGGTCCAATGATCGAAGACTTTTGCAATGGCATGACTACATTAATTCCACACACTAGATCTTAATTAACTCAGCATAACCACACAGATGATTTGTGTGCCGATGGGATTTGGTCAATAGGGAGGACTGCTTGAAGTAGATATGCTCATTCAATATTCATTATCTCCCTGTCCCATTTTCTCGCGGGGCAGAGCAGGTCCTTCCCGAGATCAAAATATCTCCCATATGTCTTCAAATGCATAAAGAGTTCAATATTAAGCCTTCATGTTAAATTAATTATATCAAAAGGGTGAACTATTTTAAAAATTAATCAACCATGAAATATTTTTGTCCCAGTTGATTTCGCAATGTCAAACCGGTTTTAACCTTCCCTGTGAATCAAACGTGAAATAAACACATTCGTTTAACAGTGTGAAAACTTCTTTTCTGTCTCACACGTCCTGATTTCATGGGCCAATATGCGTCTGCTGAATAATATTGCAGAACTAAGAATGCAACAGAACACCAAGTATTTGCCGATGACTAACAAATTTGACGGAAATGGCACATAGACCGGATTTATTTTCCTTATCAAAAGCCAAAGAGGACAAATATAAACCATACACCGGCTCTTGCCTCCTCAGCAAAAAGCTTCAAAGAGTGGCATTAAAACAGCTAAAGTGTGGGGTTTAAAAGTGTTTCCCAAAAGCATAATAATATGATCAGGAGTGCAGCACAGAAAGCTCTTCTCTGAACCTGTTATTATTTTCATCATATCGACACAGACGAGCACTGTGGCCCTGAACAGTTACCTCCTCTCATCTGCTCTGCATGCACGGAACACACAAAGAACCATTGTATCCAAGGAGTCTTGCTTTCATTATTCTATTTTCTGTCTTTGATTTGAATGGCGAATGAAATTAAAGATCACGTGAGCTCACACATGCACATAACCTTTGGCTATTATGAATTTCAGATTCGTCAAAATAACATCAACAACAAAATCCAGTTTAGAACTTTTGTGTTGTAGAAGGCTGTATTTTTGTCGCGTAACACTAAAGTGTGCGTCTGTTTCTGATGTCTGCGGGACTTATTGTAGCTCTAGGGTTGTCTTGCTACTTGTGTGAAATTGGAATTCTCTATAAAAGTTGTTTTACAAAATTTTAAAATATTCATTATATATAGTTGCTGGTAGGATTATTGGCAGAATACAGGGCAATTCCTACTGCATTTTCTCATAAGAGGCCATTTTAATTCTACTGTATCTCACATTACATCACTTGTAAAATGTGACAACAGTGTTTGCATTGAATTTCAAGAATAAAACATGACATGCTAATCTTGTCAAAAAAGAAGGTTGGGAAGTATTTGGTGGGTCACAGAATTGATGAGCCCATTGTAATCGGTCACCTTCTGCATAAACAACTGAATATACTAGAAAGTGATAAATATGGGGCAAAAACACTGATAATAAAGTTTGGCATTGAAAATAAGATTTGGAGTTGAAAAAAAAAAAACGTTACACTGAAAAAGGAACCACTGGCATTGAAATACTTGCAGTGTAAACAGTGTATTGGCACTGAAACAAGAATAAGCACTGAAAAAATTACCTGGAAAAAAAAAAAAAAATCTTTCATGTCATTATCTTTTTTATTTGATGTTTTTTGCATTACGATGAGCTTTTCAATGTCAATCTTAAGATTTTCATGTTTGTCTGTTTTAGTGGCAGGGTTCTTTTTTATTTTTCATCTGACATCGTTTTAATAGTTTTGGCTGATGTACTGTATACTGACACAAGATAAACTTTTCAAAATAATATTTTGTCATAGCCATGTAGGCTGAGGATGCATTCTCCAGCACTATATTTAATTTATTTAGATGAACTTTGCTGAATGTTTTCATCTTTGTTGTTCTCAGACTATACAGTAAAACTATCAATCACCTACAGTAATTTGTAGGCACAACAGTTTTTCGGGCTCAATTCTAATATCATCATGCAAACATGCAGTCACAATGCTTACATGCCATTCATTGCTAAGCATGCATGATTAAGCAGGATCACCATGCTAGTTTTGCATGTTCGTAAAAGTATGAGGGCCAATGGCCTGAAGGCCTTGAGTGTGCGAACTAAATTTCATAGTGATCCATCCAGTTGTAAGTTGGTGGACCAGTGATGCATTTTCCGCATGGGCATTGAATGTAAATGTATAAAAAATTAGAACCATTTCTCGCAATACATATTATGACAGCTAAGACAAGGTAAAGAGGATTATCTAATTCCTCTTTGCACTACACCTTGTAGAGTTTAACATTGAGTAAGATTTCCTGTTGTAGCTTCGTTACATGTATTCCAGGATGAATTGTGTGTCAACCCAGAGAATCTGGTGAGTTGCTTCCCTCGCTTCTCTGAGTAATGACCATGTGTAACATTTTCTTACAGGAATGTCAGTAAAATATTGAGGCAGTTGGGATAAACTCATTGAAAAGGCTGTGAACTCATTCAGGGCTCTTCCAAATGGTTAGATAACTCTCCAAATACAACTTGATGGATGACTATGCAGTTAGCTGTCAGTACTGCTTTAACTTGAACAGCCATACTGTTATTTGAGGTTATATCACTGACTTCAGATATTGCTATGATGCTACATGGTGATACATCAAATGATTTTGACATGTCTGCAGTTACAAATACTGACAGTGGAGACGACTATAAAACATACACGACCATCTTTACACATCTTTTTAAGTCTCCATATGGTTGGAGGCTGATACCATATTGTGGTGGTGGGGCATGGTTTGGCTCAGCTGCAGGAGGGGCTGATTGGGGGAGTGGTTCAGGGAAAGGGTGCCTGGGAGAGGCTTAATTGGCCCCAGCTGAAACTGATCCCTGATTGTCCCTCTCTGGCTTGATAAAAGGGAGTAGAGGACACCGGACACCAGTGAGGACACGGAGTAGCAGGGAGGCTGTGAGACAGACAAAGGACACAGAAAGTGTGTATGAATGCAATGTGTGTTTGTGGTGGAATAAACACCTTGGAAACTCGACATCAGCCGACTATCATCATTCATGCTGGGAAAACCCACCGGTGGTAGGAAGATGCATGCCACACATACTAACAAGAGCCTAAAACAATCAAAGATATTTTCACTGGAAATTTGTAGAAATTTAAGTATGCTCTGTGAACTATAGATGAACACACTTTTCAAAAGAATATTTTAGCAAAGCCAGGCTGCGGCTGAGAATCTATCACTTACTTTCCATCTAATTTTCAAGGTGAAAATTGAGTCTGACGCCAGAGACAGTATTCAGCAGTCTTTGCAATTGACTAAAGACAAATGTGAAAAACAAAATGTCTCTATCCACAGACACGGCCGCCTCCCAAGATCACTGTTCTTTGGAAATAACATCCCCTCTGTTATTTTTCATAAAGACACAAATTTGTGAAGTGCTTAAGATCAAACAAAAGTACTTCTCTCTGTCTCGTTGATGCTTTAGTTTCCAAATTTCCATCCTCTACATTCATTGCTGTCTCACTTCAAGTACAATATACTCACCCATTAATCTTCTGACAAACAAAACTCTTTTCCAGCATTGTCTCCTTTCACTCTTTTTATTAGCAAAGAAAACTTCAGGTAGTATGCTACTGATCCTTATCTGTCATTGACTGTTATTTTTGTCAGTAAAAGCTACTTGTTGCTTTGGTTACCCTAAATAAGAGCTTTAAAATAATTTGAATAGTGCCCTCACAAGTAATAAGGAGAATGACATGTCTTTCATTCCCACTCCGCACCCCAAACACCTCTTCTTGCATCATGTTACTTTCCTGCAAAAAGTGCACTCTTTGGTAGCAGCAGCTTTTTAAGTTCTTAATCGTTGCAGTGTCAGCTAAAAGTGATCAGGGATGATCGTGATCTTTTTGTCGCGGGCAGCGTTTTCTAGCGAGCTCCAGGACATCAACGATGCTCCTACAGTGTCATACACTGGAGCTGTGGTGTTGACACGCTCCACTGAGTCAGTGGACACAGCTGACAGGGAACTGACGCTCAGCACGAGGAGTGGGTCTTGGCCTCTGCCCCTGCTTTGAAAAATTAACGGACATGGAAAGATTGGCGCCGGCAAAGTCTTAATTCTCTCTTACTTGAAGGACCAAAGAATTTTGGTTACATAAATAACCCCAGATTCTATCAATATAGGTGCAGCTACGAAGGCCTAACTATTGGGTTTATCCCTTTGTGTATTCCAGACCATCTAGATCTTTGACCGTGTGTGATCCTAAAAACTCAAGTAATGAAGAGGACAGGAAACTCTAACAGGCCCAGCTGTCTCCTAATACTGATAAATTATGTTTTTACGAATGGAGCATGGTTGCCAGTAAATCTGTTTTTCCCAAGAAGTTCCAGTGTCTGTGTTTTGTTGAAGTTATCAGAGAAGTGCTTAGACGTGGAAAACAACTGCCTTTTTGGACTAAACTTGGGAAGCTGAAGATGTTTAGGCGCTAGTATTTCCCTGACCGGTTCTAGCCAGAGATGAGTTGAGTTTTCTGACATGACAGCAGAGGTTGGCAAGTTGTAACATCAGGATGGGAAGGGAGTCACCGAAGGAAGGGTGTAAGAACCCTGAGCTTGCACACCCTGTTGTCCTTTCCTCATGAATGTGTACCAGGTTTATTGAAGCGCTCAATAAATCTTGGTCATCATTGACTTGGGAAACCATCATACTTCAGTGTCTTAATATCTGTTTTTGTACTTTAATCTAACATCATCGAAGGACCAGTGCAAGTGTGGGATAAGATGAATCTTTCCATATTGACCTTTTAATCACCAACAGTATGTGCAATCGGGAAGCATAATTTAATGCACCTTTAAATTCAATTTCCGTTAAAGCGGAGTTCAGATGACACTCGGGAATTTGACTGACTCATCAGAGGCTTGTTTAAGCAAATCAACTTGAAGCCACTGTTTACCAGCTTCCAACACAACAGTGCTTACTAAGTAGTACTGTGTTAGTGGGAAACATGGCATCCAAACAAAGTGACAATGTCAGAAGTCAGATTGTGATTCTAAGCAGAGGTTTTTTCAGCAGCTCTAAAAGATCTATACATCTAAGTACACAAAATCAGTGGATCAATGCATCAAGTTTTGTTCACTGAGACATAGAAACACAATTTCATCACAGATACAGAATTTTATGAATAAAGAATGCAAGGCTATCAAGCCATAGTCTGACAGGAAGAGTAGTGGCTCTAAACCACTTCTCAGGAAGATAAACAAGAACAAACACTTGAGGTGGACTGCGTATACCTGCAATTCACAATGGATGTTGGAAAAAAGTTAGATTTACTGATGAATCTAAGAGAGTTATGTCAGTAACAGAATGTTAAATGTATGGAGACAAACAGGAGAGAGAGCGATACCACAATGTATCCAACCCACAGGGAAAGATGAGTAGGACATATTCAAGTCTGAGGGTGTTTGTATACTCTGGAGTTAGACACCCTGCACTTAACTGACTCCACCCCAACCAAAGAGAAGTAGCACTCCATTCCTCAGACACATGCTCCACCCTCTGGTTTGCATCTGTATCGGGGAGGATTCATACTGCAGCAGGATAATGAACCCAAACACCCCTCAAAGCTTTAAAGAACGACTTGAAGACCAGAGAAAACCAACGACTGCTATAAACAAACATTCCTGACTGGAACAGTATCTGATCAGGCAGGGAGAACATGGGTTATCAAGTGCTGCTGTCTCTGAAAGCAAAAGAAAGGCCGACTAAATACTAAGCCATTCATGTGCATTGTTCAGAGATTCAACTTTTTTGTTAAGCAGATATCATTTTTAATGAACCATTTTGTATCAAATATGAAACAAATCCATACTAGTTCAATTGTGTTGATAAAAAGTGCCATTCAGGTGGGCTTATATTTCTCTGGCAACATTTATTTTTATCTAAAGCATTTTACAGTTTTGATCTCACCTTTTATTCACACACACGACAGAGCTTCAATTCAAGCTGATAGCCTAATCATTAGCAGCAATTTAGGGTTTAAGAGCTGGAAATTGAGCCTGTGATTAGTAGGTGACCCTCTCTATCTGCTCAACCACACCTGTCTTTTAAATATATTTGCTGTGACAAATTAGCTGTACCCACTGCAAAGGTGAGTTCGAGAAGATAAAACTGCGAATGGACCTATTTCGCAGGTCAACACATCACACAAGGGGTGAGTCCTTGAATGAGAAATGATCTGACTAATCACACAATTTCATTTTCAGTAATCTCAGTTGAATTGATCTACTAAAGGGTTCACAATCATGACAAGTACAATTTAGAACAGGCAAAGTGTGAAATAAATTGTCCACTACTGGTGTTTTGGGTGTTTATACATATTTAATAAACAGTTCATGTCTAATTCATTGCTGTCACTTTCATGCTGTTACTACTGGTTGTCAACATTATTCAGCCTGTCACTCAAAACTGTATTCTGTCAGATTCCTCAGCTAGCAAATGACGATTACACAGCTCATCCTCATTTTTGAGTGATAGTTATTTACAACGCATATCTGGATTTGGATTTTTTTTTTACAAAATGCTTTCACACCCAAAACTGTATTTCTACATTTAACAAAATTATAAAAGTGATACATTTGTTTTGGCTTTTATTTGTCAAGAGTTGAAATAAAAGATCCAAAACTACTTCTGTACACACAAAAGGTTTATTTTTCTGCATATGTATTAAAATCAATGTTAGTGAGTTATTGCATAGATGTGCCTTGGAATAATCCCAATAACAGGCCAGTCTAAAATGTGCAGTTTTATCACGCAACATTGCATCACAGATGTCAAGTTTTGAGAGAGTTCGGTGGGCACGCTGACTGCAGGAAAGTCCCCTGGAGCTGTTGCCCATGAATTGAACGTTTCAATACACAACCATTAGCCATTTCCTATGTTGTTTCAGAGTATTTTGCAATAAAATGTAATCCGCCTCACAACAGCAGACCATGTGTAACCACACCCATCCCTGACCACCACATATGGTGGCTGGTCTCAGACAGTTACTTTACACGACCAAATAATTATTGCACAAACTATCAGAAGCACTTTCAGGGAAACTGCTGTGAGTGCTCATCATCCTCACTGAGGTCTTGACCTGACTGCAGTCCGTTGTCGTAACTGACTTGAGTGGGCAAATGCTCACCCTTTGACGGTGTCTGGAAAAGTGTTCTCTCTAGGGATGAATCCTGGATGAATCGCATCATAGTGTGGGCCACCGGTTTGTGGGTGCGAATGTTGTGAACAGAGTGGCCCATGGTAGGGGTTATGGTATCCCCAGGCATCAACTACGAAACAGGTCATTTTATTGATGGAAATTTGAATGTACAGGGATATGACAAGATCCTGAGGCCCATTGTGGTGCCACTCATCCACTGCCATCGCCTCATGTTGCAGCATTAAAATGCACGACCCAATGTTGCAAGTATCTACACAGATTTCTAGATCTATACAGCCTATTCCAGCTGACTCAGCCAAAGGCGGGTTATACCCTGGACAGGTCCCCTGTCCATCCCAGAGCCAACACAGGTAGACAGAACATAAAATATTCAAAATAAAATTGCAAATTTTGTGTGGAAGGTTTTTGCGACCCATCCAAATCACACTTTTGTAATATTTATACAGTTTAATCTGCATTGGATAATTTTGGCAAAGGTAAGGTGCTCATTAACACATTTTAACAGTTTTGTGATTTTTTTTTTTTTTTTTTTTAAGTAAAACTTCTGTGAGCATAACTCTTGGAAAAATTTGGAGTGAAAAATAAAGTGTTGCATTGATCCTTTTTTTCCGTCTATTTGCAAGATTACATTAACACATGGTCATTTTCAAGCTTCTGAAGCAGCACATTTAAAGCCATGGTGGCTTTTTTATTGAAGGGTGGGTTGAGTGGAATTGTAAGGAGGGGCTCTATTGCTGAAGACATACGATGTATTACAACTCCTGAGATGTAATTTCATAAATGTATATTTCTGTCAGCTCAGAGACATGGAGGCCTTGACAGTATGTCTTTTGACTTCAGAGCTAGAAGCCACCAGTCATAAATAGGAAAGGTCACCAATGAACTATCTCATTGGTGATGCTTCCAAATGTTGGCAGCTGGGATATTTGCTTCCTTTGTCCATAAATATCCCAACACTCTTTCTTTCAACAAGAGTCCCTCTCAAGTCTACTGATGATGTATATCTGACCCAACCCTGAAATGACTGAACTGGCAGTGATGACTAATGTCACAGCAGGAAGGACTTGTGGAGCCACAATCAATCCCTCACTGTCATAAGGTTTGCCTCACTCAGACAACCCTTTCCTGAATTTTACTACTGTGGTCAGCTTGGACTTGGAGCCATTTTATCAGGTAATATTTTTAGATTCAAAGAAATGTTTTATTTTCCTCTTTCCAATGCCAGACAGTACTTGGCAACTTGAAGTAAATTGGTACGCAAAGCCAGGAGCCTTATCTCCAAAACAACATTTTTCAAGAGATACTTACTGATCTTTTTTTTTCTAGCTGTCTTACCCCTGATATATCTTAGCCACGATGCAGTATGCCATATTTATTAATTATAATCAATTTATTTCTGTCTGCCATCATCGCTCCAGGAAGAGAGGAAGCTCAACACAAATGCAATACCTTGAATGATAAAAGGAGAATAAGACTTCATCTTTTTTTACTTTACAATATTATTTATGATGCTGAATATCTCTGGAAACAGTAAAGGTGTTTAACTTAAATTAAAATCAGAATCACCTGCTATTAATTCTTCATGCTTCAGATGAGTAAGTACAGAGAACATGCTGTCAGGAAGAGTTGTCAAATTAGCCCTAATTGACATTAATTGGATGCACTACACCAATTATTTTTCTTTTAATTTTGCGTTCTTGCAGAGGTATCTTAACATATAAACACTAATTTCATGAACATAGATATGCCACCGATATCAACAGTCCAGTGGAACATTTCAATTTAATTAGAAACAGTGCAGTGCTTATAGGACAGTAAGATGAAAGAGAACATTGTTTCCTATCAGCAGTTAATGTGCATCGAAAAGCTTTTTCCTCTCCCATCTCATAACTTTTAAAAAGTGTTTGATCTTCAAACTGCATCTCCAACTTTTGTTCAGTGATGGCTATAGTAACGTCTATTAAGAGCACACAATGTAGGGATCACACAACCGTCTTTAAAGGCAAACATCTCTGGAGTGAAATGAGCCTTAAGTCTGAGTATATAGGAGGCTGAACTTCCAACAGTAATGTGGTTGGTGTATCACCAATTCCACCCTTGGAAAATGCACTGGAGCTTGCTCAGATAAGTGGCTGTCATTTGAAATGCTGCTATCTACTGACAGTTTGTAGGGCTAAGCGAAAATAGGAAGTGATGCTGGCGTTTTTTTTAGAGAAGACGGATTTTCTGTCTCTTATCAACGACTGGACAAACTGACAAGTTGCCCATGTAAAAAAGCTAGGGGTCAGAGTCAATCAAGCTCAATCTTTTGCGGCAGACCACTCAAGCATGTTGTCGTTTGATTTACCATAACAGGTTCTTATAGATCAACAGGCATTTCTCTGCAGACGGATGTGTTTAAGAGGTTTAATCTGGTAAATCCAGAACAACATGCCTCCAATGCAGATTCCTCTTTGGGTGAAGTCAGGTTTGGGATTTTGAAATAACACTAACCATATAAATAAAGCCTGTGTATAATGAGATCACGCTAAACTCAGTCTGTGCGGGAAGATCACAGTGAATTTGATTAGGGGCACTCTTCTTGACAGATTAATGAAATCGGGGATAAACAAGTGTTATTCATTTCCATGTTCTTAAAACAGATATTTAAAAAAAAAAAGCTGCTATTAATGATAACACCTGCCAAAGACAAGAGGAACATATTCTGTGTTTGGTAACGTGAACTGCATAAACAATAGCAGCACAGATGAAATTGGACAGAGTGCAATGCTTTTCCAAGGCTTCACATTTGACCTCTGTGTTTCCACTGCTGGAACCAAATCCAGAAGTTCCCTGGACAGTGATGTTTTTATACTAACATACACGGCATGACAAGGACCACATATGAACAACCACTGGTATATTTGGACACAGGCTTTATAACACTGTGTCCATTTTTTTTTTTCATGTGACATAAAATACGACACAAAAGAAAATGTGTGAATAGTTTTGATCAACTTTTCTTTTCCAAAGTCAAAGTTCAGTTTTGCAGGACTATGATTAGCAGAGAGAACTGACAACTCAAAGGGTACAAAGAGCACTAAATCATTCCCTGCAATTTTGAAAATGATTTTCAACCAGGAAAATGAGAGACAGCTTTAAGTTCCAGCAGAAGTTTATTTGTCTAAACAAATGCGGCTTTACACAAGATTTGAAATGATGGGTTGAAGACTTTGATCATTTTACGCGTGTTATTAATGTAGACAAATTCTAAGATTTTGGCTTAAAAAGAAAAACAACCCTGCACAGAAAACAAAAGCCAAAAGATGCATGCTCTTTGTTTTATACATTTGCTGAGCCCTTTTTTGAGGAATACCATCCTAATACTGGGTGACGTTGGTATCAAACAACCTCAGTTCTTGGTATAATGGTTTCCACAAGATTTTGGCAACATTATTTTATTTTGCGCCATGCTGACATGACTGCATCACATAATTCCTGCACATTTGGCAGCTGCAGATTAATGTTTTATCTATTCTGATGTTCGAGGTAAACATGAACTACAACTCCTCACCTGTATCTGCAGGATACAGAAATCCACCATTTTCTTTTGAAGAGATTAATTTACAGTCAGACCAAATGTGCCAGAGTTTGTGGATTGTTGAAACCTGTCAATTCACCTTCATTTTCCTTTATATTAGCTTTAGATATAGCATCTACAGTTTGTGTTTTGGTGTGGGCCCGTTGTTTTTTTAAATTTATTGGGCAGCTACATCCTGATTATTGACAGCCATACAACTGCAAGCAAAATATTTGCCATTCTCCATTTTTAAATCTTTAAATGCAGATGCATAAGAAGTCTTCAGAAACCCCTAGCATTCTTGACCAATCACTGATATTCAGCATGATAAGCTCCACCCCAAAAGTTCCTACACAGACCCCCAACTTTTCTTTTTGGGTGGGAGGGTGGACATATCTCCTGGGAACTTGACTGAGAGCCTTGTTCCTCTGGTAGAAAGGTACAGTAGGAAAACTGAGTTCCTAAAAAAGGTTCATGTTTCTCAGGCATTGTTCATGTACTGAAAATACAGCACTAAGTCAGTTGTTATGCTCAGCGAACCTCTGGAGGCGTCTCAACAGCTAGTGGTAGTGTACAATACTTTTTAATAATTTTAACATGAAACATTTCTGTCTTGCCAGCTGACCTAATCACCCTGCATATTTATCAGCACATGGTGATTTGTTTACATTGTAAGGAAGAAAACTGAAGCTGTGAACTTTGAAACTAATATTTCTTGGAATGTTGCTGGGAGCTCATACCAGTCACACCAACGTACAATGTTGGCATGCTGTTTTGTGTGGAAAGTGCAACGTTAGCATGACCCATAAAGCCACAATAGACACCTTTGTTAGGATTCCTGTCTGATCCTAGTGTGTTTCCCTCGATTTGTGTCCCTGATCACCTCTCCTCATGTGTGCCGTCATTTCCCTGTCTGTTTGTTATTGTGTGCTTGTGTTTTGTTTTGTGTTCCTCGCAGTATCCTCCTCCGAGCTCCGCCCTCTGACTCACCGTTCTCCGTCAGCACAGCTGTGCCTCATCTTCATTGATCACCCTGCTGGATACAAATACCCCGGTCTCCCGTCTGCTCTTCGTCAGTCTGTCCATTAACCTACCCGAAATCCCGTCCCGTAAGTCTGTCCGTCTCCTTGCCTGAGATTCCGGTTCTGACTCCCTGTCTGTTTCCTGCCATTCAGTGTCAAGCCTCGGACATTCACCTGAACGAAGAAGATTCCAGATCGTTCCACGGAGATCAGCTGTTGAGATCTTGGCAGTCCTGTGTCGACCTTCGAGCGTCACCTGTATGAAGAAACCTTCCAGTTCGTTCCTTGGAGATCAGCTGTCGAAGGTTTGGCTATCCTGTGTAGAGTCGTGGACGTCACACAGTCGATCCTGCCTATCTGCTGCGCTTGTGGAGAACCTCGGGATTCCAACCAAGCTACGTCAGCCTGCTGCTCGCTGTGGAGAAACCTCAGGATTCCCCAGCGAAGCCATGCCCCGCTGCGCTCTGCCGGCTTGTCTGCCAGCCGCGATTGCGGAAGAGACAGAGAACTTGGACTTTCTGGTTTGTGTCCTGTTTTGTTTTCTGCCTGGAGACAATAAAAGAACCCTGGTTTGAGAAGGAATTCTACTGTCCCGTGTCTGCGTTTGGGTCCGTTTACAACACTACATCTTAACAGAACGGACTGACCAGTATGGACCCAGCAGCTGCAGCAGGATCCCCTCCTGCAGATTCCCTGCAGATGGTGATCACAAACCAAGGGGTTCTTCTGGGACAGCATCACCATCTGCTACACAACCTACTGGGAGCACAACAAGCCACCGGATCACAGTTGGCCGAGATCAGCAGCATGGTGCAGGCACTTGCTTAGCCCTGCCCCGCCTCCCGAGAACCGACAGCAGAGGATTCGCCACCTGCCCGCGAATCGTTTGTCCCGACACCGTAACCCTTCCACGGGAACACGAGAGCGTGCAGAGGGTTTTTACAACAGACAATGTTTGTGTTCAACCAGCAGCCCTGCATGTATGCCTCAGACAATTCTCAGATTGCATACTTGACCGGGCTGCGACACGGCCGGTCACTCGACTGGGCCCAGGCCTGGTTCTCCAAGAATCCGTTGGGCACCGTCTCATTTGAGCAGTATCTGGAGGCGTTTGAGAGCTTTCGACCACCCGACATACGCCCGGGACACTGTTCAGCACCTCCTCCGCCTCCGTCAGGGCCCCGCCAGCGCCGCTGAACACTCTATTGACTTTCAGATCCTGGCCGCCGAGTCCGGCTGGGACGAAACGGCACTACAGGGGATTTATCTCAACAGCCTCTCCAAGGGGCTAAAGGATGAGCTCGCCATTCGTGAGGAGGCCGAGACTCTGGAGAAACTGATTTGTCTCTCTATCCAATTGGACAATCGACTCCGAGAGCATCGGAGAGAGAGAACCGACCGGCCTCTGGCTCCGGTCCGTCAGTTCATCTCTACTTCCGTCCCCCAGTTTCCGGCGCCACCTCCCCAACATAACCCGGGTCGCCAGCCCTCGCCGGGTCCAGGACCTTCTCCGCAGACTTGGGAGGAGCCAATGCAGCTGGGACAGTTTCACCTATCCTGGGAGGAGAGAGAGCGCCGTCTCCGGTCCGGGGCTTGCCTGTATTGTGGCGAGCTGGGACATCGAATCCCCGTCTGTCCGGTGCGGCCAAAAGAGAGAGCCCGTCAGTAAAGGTGGGGATACTGGCGAGCGACTCCACAATATTTCCTCATCCCATGTCCTGCCTGACACTCCCTGCTAACCTATGCCTGCCATCCGGTCCCTTACCTGTCGTGGTCCTCGTCGACTCCGGAGCAGAGCAGAACTTTCTGGACACCATGTTCACCATTACTCACAGGATTTCCGTGGAGGAACTGGAGCGTCCCCTACGAGCTGCTGGCCGTCAAACTAGCCCTGGAGGAGTGTAGGCATTGGCTGGAGGGTGCCGCTCAACCCTTCATTGTCTGGACCGACCACCGTAACCTGGAGTACATTCACACCGCCAGACGCCTGAACTCCCGCCAGGCCCGCTGGGCTCTCTTCTTTGCGAGGTTCAACTTCACCATCACCTACCGCCCTGGTCACAAAAACACCAAGCCTGACACTCTATCCCGCCAGTTCTCCCCCGATGAGGGGGACCCTTCTCCCAACACCATTATTCCTCCTGTTCATGTTCTTGGTGCCCTCACCTGGGAGATAGAGTCCGCAGTTCAGGAGGCTCAGCTCATCCAGCCGGACCCAGGAGATGGTCCTCCCGGTCGCCTGTTTGTGCCCCCGTCCGTCCGTTCCCATGTCCTGCAAAGGGCTCATGACTCCTGTCTCTCCGGTCACCCAGGGATACGACGGACAATCAACTGGCTCGGTCGTTTCTTCTAGTGGGCCACCCTCGACAACGACACCCACAACTACGTGCTAGCCTGTGCCACCTGTGCCTGAAACAAGACTTGATGGTCCAACACGTGTTCCGACCCCACGGAATCCCAGCTGACATTGTGTCCGACCGAGGGCCCTAGTTCACTTCCCAGGTTTGGAAGGCGTTTTGCCACACCCTTGGTGCCACGGCGAGCCTCTCCTCTGGATTCCACCCCCAGACTAATGGACAGACGGAGAGGCTCAATCAAGAACTTGAAACCGTGCTCCGTTGCGTGACAGCTGCCAACCCGTCGTCCTGGAGTCACCTTCTCCCATGGGTAGAGTATGCACACAATAGCCACACCTCGGCTGCAACTGGATTATCCCCATTCGAAGCCTCCATGTTAAGAGGGAGTTTTTCTTCCCTCTGTTGGAAGTTTTTCTCCCTTAAAGAGGAGTTTTTTTTTCCCTCTTAGCTTATGTGGGAATTGTTGAATTGTTGGGTTTCTCTACAATATTGTAAAGTCTTGCTGTAAGGACTTTAATGTGTTAAGTGCCATGAAATAACCTGTGTTGTGATTTGGCGCTATATAAATACAATTGAATTGAATAAAAGAACCCTGGTTTGAGAAGGAATTCTGCTGTCCTGTGTCTGCGTTTGGGTCCGTTTATAGCACTACATCTTAACAACCTTAATGAGAAAAAGGCCAGTTTGTTTTTTGGCACTGAGATCATAGTCAGTGATGATGAAGTGGACAGCAAAATGTTAAGAGGCTCATATACAAAAATGGAAAGCTGTAGTACAAACTACCAGAAAACATACAATTAAATTAACACATATCTAACAGTGTCACCAAAGAATGAACACATTGAGCTTCATAAATTTGGATGCTGAATAACTGTAGAAACCCAACATGTGCAGGTTCTATCAACATGCCCTCCAAGCTAAGCAACCATAGGCCTTGTTTCCCTAATTTCTGATATGACCCTAGGTTATAGCAGCAGACATGGTAGGTGTTGAAAAACAATGCACACACTGACATGCACACATCATGCCCTCACATAAGACCTCAGTGATTATTTCCTACTTCCTAATATAGTTTAAAATGAACTGAGATTAAAGCAATGTTACAATAAATACTGTTATACTCGACCCCATAAAGAAAACTGGAGTTAGGCAGATAAATAGAAAAATAGGTTCACATTTATCATACTGATATTAGTCTAATTGCATGGCACTGGAAAAGGAAATTAAACCCTATACCTATTTATATGCCCCATTTGTCAGGAAGTGAATGGCACTTGGAGGTTTAGTCAACGCTGATGAATTGTTGCTGTAAAAGTGTAGGTCTGAAATGCTCTATCATTTCAATGAACCCTCAGGTAGAAGGTTACAGACGCTATAGAGGCAACATGGCATTTGCAAAAACAAATGAAGGGGTGGGTCAGTCCTCAGATGGAGTCTGGGATGTCTCTAATGGAATGACCTTGGCGAACACAGCCAAGGCTAAAATGCCTGCCAAAGATTCTGTCTGATCCAATCAGCATTTTATTCAGAATCAAGGACCTGCATCTTTTCCATTTTCTCCATGGTTCAGAGTATTACCATTGATTTTGTGAGCTACACCACAGCCTAAGAGAATTGAGACTCATCAATGGCGAATCCCACATGAAAACCATATTTGTGTCATTGAGAGTGAAAATGAAAAGATTCAATATCAATTTATTCCATCCTATAAATACAGAAGCTTCTTTGATCTTTCATATGCACACATTCACTGGCAGCATTGTAAGATACAACAAAAATGAGGTTCAACCATAATTGTTATGAAGTGCATTGCTCCGCACACAATATTGCAGTCATACAAATGAAAAGATAAAGGCAATTTGGAGTGGTTCCTTGTCGATCCTCCAGGAGAGAATACAACAAAAAGCCTTTTTCTTTCTTATTTGCTGCTGCTGCATGCTTTTTTTTTATGATTTAAAATATTTCTAAATAAACTTAAGTCTGCACCAAAGTAAAGGCAATCCAAAATAAATAATTGGAGAAATCAATATACAATTTTAGTATGCATTAATATTGTCAGGTATTATTTTTACAGTTCATCTTTTTTAGCATTGCTTTAACCAGGACAGTGTGTATGCACTGACACAGACTCTCAGGATATTTTCAGGCTGACCACCCAAATCCAATGTTTGTCATATCCAGATTGATTTTTGAAAGTCTGGATAGCAAAAAAACAAATTTTTGCAATCCGGATCCAAACCACATTTGGAGGTGGTAACCAAAGAATGAACACATTGAGCTTCATAAATTTGGATGCCGAAGCAGGACTGGTGTATTGTATCGCATTCAATTGTACAGGTGTCCCTACAGAGGTTTGTGATGCTATAGAGCCAGATTTTTTCACTGGAAATAGCAACTGTGAAAAATACCCTATCAGGTTTCTACAGATGTGTCTCAGTCCGGACGCTCGGCTAGCTCAGATCGGATTTCTTGCATCACTCACAACGCAACACATGCTGACATCGTCACTTTCAGAGAGACAGAGTGATCACAATCTATGCTACCATTAGCAGAGCGCTATCAGAAAGGGTCGATTTTCGCATTGTAGAGGACAACGTTAACAACACTCCACGGACAGGAGCCGAAATAAACTGTCTGCTGCCACTTCAGTGCCGGCAGCGTCCCTGTTGTAAAGCTGCGTCACCTGCGTAGCTGCTCCTATGTCGTTACCACAGCAACCCATGCAGATAGGTTGGTGATGTCGGGATCACACTGGACTAATCCGATCTGTTCAATTACAAATAACTGTGCAGACAGTCTGTCCTGAAGATCTGATACAAGAAAGAAATCTGATTTGCCTGCAGTCTGAACACAGCCTTCTTTTTCTGTGTGTCACTCCTATACTGTATGTCAGAGCAGAGCTAAGATAAAACTGCTATTATAACAACATGGGTCATTACTCCTCAGCAGAGTTGCTGCAATTTAGTTTCACTCTAAATTAGGGTTTTATCACTGAGGCTCTTGATGAGGCAAAAGTGAAGCGCATTTTGTTTGGAAAATAGCACCTGCAGTCTTATTTAGGCTATTACCTAAATAAACGATGTCCCAGGAAACCACATTAGAGGTGTCAGTTCTTGAATGTCATTTGCCGCAGACCCACATAAAAGAAAAATCAATCCGTTATGCAACGCGGCATAGTATCACTGCATAGGCTGATGTGGAAGCGGCAGTAACCTAGAAGTAAGAAAAGGAGGCTTGAGAATGAAAGGTCAATACACTGGAGACAAAGCTGCAGTTTATGTTTGCTCTCATTACTCATTTGTTCATCATTTAGTGTATAAAGTGTCATTACATAGCATCTAACACACGTTAGAAGAGGTCTGCTTGCCTTTTTAATCTGAATGTGAAGTGTAGCACATCTGGGCAACTGTGGGGGTTCCTCGGAGATACAAACGACCCGCTGAGCCACAAAGTTCGTTTTACGGTTCCTTTTATTCCTTCACACACACTTGCTGCTCTCGCTTCCGGCGCTCTCCTGCCCTGCCTCCGAGCGTCCATCCAGTCGCTGCCTTCCTCCCTCCTCACCAGGTCCTGCTCACTTATCAAGGAGAGAAACCAATCCCCTGATTCAGTTCAGCTGCGCCAATTATCCTTCTCCCGGCACCGTTCCCTGAACCACTCCATCAATCTCTCCCCCCTGCAGCTGAGCTAACCACACCCCGCCACCACATACCCCCACCGCCCGACTTTGGCCAGGGAGCTATCTGGCTAACCTACTCTCCCCCCTTGAGAGCGGGAGAGGAAGTCAGCCACGGCCATCTGCGCCCCCGGTCTATGGACCACCTTGAAGTCAAAAGGCTGTAAGGCCAGATACCACCGAGTGATCTGGGCATTGGTATCCTTCATGCGGTGGAGCCACTGCAGCAGCACCTTTCCGAACAGAGGGTGAATGGGCGTCCCAGGAGGTAGTAGCGCAGGGAGTCGACCGCCCACCGGATGGCCAGGCACTCCTTCTCCACCGTACTGTACCTGGCCTCCCTCGCCGATAGTTTCTGGCTGATATAAAGGACGGGGCGGTCAACCCCCCGCACCTCCTGGGACAAAACAGCCCCCAGCCCTCTGTTCGACACATCAGTTTGCAGGGTAAAGGGAAGAGAGAAGTTAGGTGTGTGGAGGAGTGGTTCCCCACAGAGAGCCTGTTTCACCCTCTCAAACGCCCACTGGGACAGCTCCGTCCACTGGACCGGATCTGAGGCACCTTTCCGGGTCAGGTCAGTCAAGGGGCTGGTCAACTCTGCGAAGCCCGGGATGAACTGTCTATAATACCCGGCCAGGCCCAAAAACAGCCTCACCTCTTTTTTCGTCTTGGGTCGCGGGCAGGCTGCGATAGCAGCAGTCTTGTCCACCTGAGGGTGCACCTGCCCACCGCCCAAGTGCTACCACAGATACCGTACCTCCCTCCGCCCAACTGCACACTTTCCTGGGTTGGCGGTGAGCCCAGCCCGCCTCAAGGGCTTCCAGCACTGCACCCACCCGCTGCACATGCCCCACCCAGGTGGTGCTGTGGATGATGACATCATCCGGGTAGGCGGCCGCATATGCAGCGTGCGGCCGCAGCACCCGATCCATGAGGCGTTGGAAAGTGGCTGGGGCACTGAACAACCCAAAGGGAAGTGGGGTAAATTCGTATAATCCAAACTGAGTGGAGAAGGCCGTTTTTTCCTTGGACTCTGGCGAGAGAGGAATCTGCCAGTAGCCCTTGGTTAGCTCTAGTGTTGTAAATAAACATGCAGTGCCCAGCCTGTCCAGGAGTTCGTCGACCCGGGGCATCGGGTACGCGTCAAATCGTGACACATCATTCACCCTGCGATAGTCCACACAGAACCGTATAGATCCATCCTTCTTGATAACAAGAACAATGGGGCTACACCAGGCACTGTTGGACTCTTCTATTACTCCCATCTCCAGCATAGCAGCCAATTCCTTCTGAACAATTTTCCTCTTGTGTTCAGGTAACCTGTAGGGTCATGACCGCACCGTCACGCGCGGGGAAGTCTCAATGTGATGTACTATGAGGTTCGTGCGTCCTGGCAGGATGGAGAACACATCAGCAAACTGCTTCTGCAACTGGGCAACGTCTGTTCTCTGGGTCCCGGAGAGATGGGCGTCGAAAGGGAGCGAGGCAGGATTGGTGGACTTTGGAACCTCTGGCCCCAGCTCCTCTCTCTGATACCGTGGACACCAGAGAAACAGGCTCCGTCTCTCTCCATATTTTTAGGAGGTTGAGGTGGTAGAGCTGTGTAGCTCCGCCCCTGTCAGACCGCACCACCTCATAGTCGACGTCCTGCACTCGCTGTGTGACCACAAAGGGTCCTTGCCACTTGGCGAGGAGTTTTGAGCTGGAAGAAGGAAGCAATACAAGTACCTTTTCTCCCGGTGTGAATTGCGTCAGCTTGGCCCCTCTGTTGTACAGCTGTTGTTGACGTTCCTGGGCCTGGAGCAAATTCTCACATGACATCTCACCCGGTGTGTGGAGTTTTGCCCGCAGGTCCAGGACGTATTGAATTTCATTTCTGCAGGGGCTCGGACCCTCCTCCCAATTTTCCTTAAGCAGGTCAAGCACCCCCCGTGGTTTCCTGCCAAACAGCAGCTTGAAGTGAGAAAATCCCGTGGAAACAGAGCCTGCGCAACACTCTTTGCAGAAATGCTACGCAACGGCACTGCCTCGGGATATCGTGTTGCATAATCCACCAGAACTAACACAAAGCAATATCCCCATGCGCTCCAGTGAAATGGCCCGATGGGGTCCATGCCAACACATTCAAATGGGACCTCCATCAAGGGTAGTGGACGTAAAGGTGCCCTCGGAATGGCTGACTGGTTTACCAGCTGACACTTCAGGCAGGATGCACGCCAGCGTCGCACATCCCCCCGGATGCCCGGCCAGTAAAACCGGGCCATTATCCGGTCCAGCGTTTTATCATATCCCATGTGGCTTGCCATCGGGTTATAGTGAGCCGCCTGGAAAATCATTTCCCGACGGCTTTTTGGCACCAACAACTGGACCTGTTTGAGTGTCACGACTCACTCTATACAGTCTGTCCCTAATCAATGAAAAGTGCGGGTGTGACTGTGCTGCGTCAGGGCACACCAGCTGATCATCAATTTTTATCACTTTGTTAAAGGCGAAGCATAAAGTATCGTCCCGAGACTGCTCAAGTGGAAAATCCTCCATAGAGCGTAATTCGGGAACTGGTGGAGTCTCCACAGGAGTCTCCGCCGGGTCCCCCTCCCTCTCTGCAGTGTCGGACAACCTTGCGTCGCCGCTGAGCGCAGCACACATCCCGCATGCCGGTCGTGAACGCACCCCCGCACTCTGCCCCATTAATTTATGAAACCCGGGCCAATCTGTTCCCAAGATTAGGGGGTGCGTAAGGCGGGAGCTAACCACAACCTTCACTTTGTTTTTTTCCCCCATATCTAATTCCTACGGCCACCACCGGATAATCGTGAATATCCCCATGCACACACTTAATGCTCACCCACGATGCCTCCACCAATGCCCCGGGCCGAACCAGGCTCTGGTGGATCAGCGACTGCATGCAGCCCGAATCCACCATCGCCTGATGTGTACCCCCCTGGATCTTTACCGGAACGCGATACATCGCTCCTGGACCAGGGGAGGGTGTTGGAGGGTCAGAAACCCGAACCGTCTGTCCCACCTCCATCAACGGACACTCCCTCCGGAAGTGTCCGGGCTGCCCACACCTACAACATTCCTGCCCTGGTGGGTTGAGGACCCCCCTGTAGGTTGGGAAGTGTGCCGGGGCTGGCCGCTCCTGAGGAATTGGGGAACCGGGGGGGTTCTAGTGCCCGAGGAGCTGGCAGGGCCCGGGCCGCCCCAGGCTGTGGGATCCTCCTCCGCGGCGCAGGAATCGGTCAGGCTGCCGCTGGCGGCCGACCGCTATCCCCCTGCCCGCCGGGATGAACCGCGAGGCGGTCTTCAGCCAGGGTGATGGCAGCCTCCAGCGTCTGCACGGTGGCAGCGGACCCATGCCGCGGTCCTGGCTGGCAGCCCCGCCGTGAACTGCTCCACCACAATTTTGTCCACCACCGCCGGCGCTCCTCCGGCGTTCTCCGGCTGCAGCCATCTGGTTGCCGAATCCCTCAGCCGCTGAGCGTAGGCGAATGGCCAGTCCCCAGCTTAGCCTCTCGGAAGTTCCTCCGGTGGTCCTCCGGGGACAGGCCTAGCTGGTCCATAATAGCCCTCTTTACATCCCCGTAGATGTGTCTGGCCCCGGGTGGCAGCCCCAGCGCTGCTGTCTGCGCCTCCCCTATCAGCAGAGGAAGGAGTGGCATTGCCCACTCTGCCGCCGGCCAGGCACACGCCCCCGCCATTGCCTCGAACATCTCGAGGAATGCCTGTACCTCGTCCGCCGGCGTCATCTTATGCATTGCCACCCCCGTAAAGGGCACCAGAACCAGTGGGGCCGCCGCGGGCCGGCCCGCGAGCTGTTCCCAGACACAGGTCTGTCGCTCTGTTTGCGCCTGCAGTGCCCCCAGAAGCTGTCGCTTCACCTCCGCCTGGTCGCGCTGCATTGCCGTGATCCGCCCAGCATCTATCCCAGCGCAACGATCGGCTGCATCTGTGTTTCACTCTGCTGTCCGCCTGTGTCCATGCCCCACATTGGGCACCAGTGTAGCACGTCTGGGCTACTGTGGGGGTTCCTCGGAGATACAAACGACCCGCTGAGCCACAAAGTTTGTTTTACGGTTCCTTTTATTCCTTCACGCACACTTGCTGCTCTCGCTTCCGGCGCTCTCCTACCCTGCCTCCGCGCGTCCGTCCAGTCGCTGCCTTCCTCCCTCCTCACCAGGTCCTGCTCACTTATCAAGGAGAGAAACCAATCCCCGGATTCAGTTCAGCTGCGTCAATTATCCTCCTCCCGGCACCGTTCCCTGAACCACTCCATCACTCTCTCCCCCCTGCAGCTGAGCTAACCACACCCCGCCACCACAAGAAGCTATCCATTCTACAATGATAGAAAACAGAGATAATGTTAAAGCCATGACCAGCTCATTTTTGATAGATGTACTTGATAAATGAGGGTGACAGTTCATTCACTGTTACTTGAGATCATCATCCTCGACTTAAAGCAGCATTCATTCCTGTGGAAAAACATCATGATGGACCATGATGTCTGTGTTTGTATGGATTTGAAAGCCTTGAGAGACACTTGGACTATATGGACCCATTCTGTTGAGCAAAATGGAACTTTTCATTAAGACAGTACATCAGCAGATGGACATGAGCTGTAGTTGTTCAAACTTGAGTTGCAGCTACTAAAACACCATAAAAATAAACAGCCTTGTCCTTATAGCTATCACACCTTTGCAAGAGGATTTACACTAGTTTTCACATAAATAGGACTTTCATGTGTGCCACGTTGTTAGATTTGCTCATGAGTTTGTCCATGACGACAGGTCATGTCACAAATACTGCACTGCTCTGACTCTTAATCTGATGCAAAGTTTAATTGATTTCATCACAACATTGTGAGTCTTCAACTACTATAGATGACGTGTACAATATTTGCTTCAGTATTTTCTGCGGGACACATTCAGGACCCTGGACAGCTCACCTAACTCCCGGGACTGGGATATCCCAGCAGGGATACGCTGGAATGACCCAGAGGCAGGACATTGCTGAGCTGTAAGACATTTTTTTAATTGCTGGTATTTTGTGGCTGCAGATCATCATTCACTTCATTAAATTACTCTGAAATGTCATCGCTAGACAGACTAGATGTCTGAATAATTAATGCCTCTGACACCTCCAAAATGTTTCCATGGTTGTAAAACCACGTTCTCTACATATGATTTGGTTTTCTCTGCGTTTCCTTGTCACCACAATAAGAGCAGCTGTCTCTCCTAATGTACATCTGATTAATACGTGTCCTTCAGTCATACTAAAATATACACGCAATCACTTCTATTTCTACTTTCAGGGTCAGTAAATATCGTTGCGGGTGCTAAATTGTTCTATTTGCATGTTCCCTCCCAGTATTTTGCACCTTCAGGCAGAAATGGTCAATATCACATATTGCATATGCATTTCTGCAGGCAAACACGGAAAATTGACAATGTGTGTTAAATTGCACATTTGAAAGACGCAATCGTCAATGCACGTCATTAGTAAATCAGCTTGGACTTTTTTTTGCGGGTGGTGTGGAGTTCACATGGGATTTTACACATGCACACTTTTAGTAAATCAGACCCAAGTTGTTTAAAGGCTGAGAATCAAGGACAATCCATCATACTCCTCCCAGCTTTCAGTGTTAATCAGAGAAGGAAACCAAGCATAAAACCAAGGCTATACTGCTTGGCTGTTCAGCTTTTTTGATCACTCTAGTAGTTCAGTAACCACTGCACCAGTAGTTGATAATGGTTTGCTCTTATAGATACATCAGCTAATGTTTGATACAATTAGCAAGTGGGATTTTTACAAGCTTGATTACAGGACTTTACTACAACGTGTGGTGTCAGATATACTTCACTTCGTCTCCATGTGGCACATGCTGTGTTTGTTTCTAGTTTTCTACTGTTCATATACAGAAGAGGGCAATTACTTAACTGAACCTTATTTCCATAGTACCATAATTCCTATACATAGACAATATCTTAAAATGTTTAAACTTGCATGTAAGCAAAACACATTTATTGCTATTAAGACTAAAATAAAACTAATGTGATAATTTATGATGAAATCCAACTTAATTAATTAAACACACTGTGCGGATTCCTGTCTGATCCTAGTGTTTCCCTCTATTTGTGTCCCCGATCACCTCTCCTCATGTGTGCCCTCATTTCCCTGTCTATTTGTTATTGTTTGCCACCTGCTTGTGTTTTGTTTTGTGTTCCTGGCAGTACCCTCCTCCAAGCTCCGCCCTCTGACACACCTCCTGCCGTCAGCACAGCTGTGCCTCATCGCCTCTGATCACCCCGCTGGACTAAACACCCAGGTCTCCCGTCAGCTCTTTGTCAGTCCATCCGTTAACCTACCCGACATCCCATCCCGTAAGTCTGTCCGTCTCCTTGCCGTCTCCTTGCCCGTCTGTTTCCTGTTTCCTGCCGTTCAGCGTGGAGCCGCAGGCATTCACCTGAACGAAGAAGATTCCAGATCGTTCCACGGAGATCAGCTGTTGAGATCTTGGCAGTCCTGTGTAGAGCCTCGGGCGTCACACAGTCGACTCTGCTTTTCTGTCCAGCGTCGAGCTGCGAGTGTCACACAGTGACCCTGCCTGTCTGCTGTGCTTGTGGAGGACCTCGGGATTTCCCCACAAAGCTCTGTCAGCCTGCCTCTGGCTGTAGAGAAACCTCAGAATTCCCCCAGCGAAGCCACGCCCATGCTACGAACCTGTCTGCCTGCCTGCCAGTCGCGATCTGCGACAGAGCCAGCTTCCGGCTCAGGAGTAGAGAGGAGAGATTGATCTCCTCGCTGAACATTGGCCTCTGGCCTCATACGGACTTGTATGTTGTGTTTTCTCTGCCTACTGTGTTTTAGTGTTTGGAAAGAACAAAGGACTTCCTGGTTCATAAAAGACATCTTCCTACTGTGTCTGCGTCCGTTACAACACCATATTGTAACGCACACATTTAAAGAAAGTGATACAGGATTTGTAAAATCATGCCATAAATATTGTTGTTTTATCGAAATGCAGCCACACACATCCAGAATAGTATGTGAATTGTCTGGGCCAAAAATCTGAATTGAGTTTCTTGCGAATGCTGTGTTTACCTGGAACAATACACTGTGCACACTGAACATACACTGCACAATACACTACAGGAGGCATGAGAAGGGCCGGGTATGTTGCTTACATTGTTTTTCAGCTTTGAAAGTCTTCCTGTTGACATGAGGTGAAATGTTTTCTCTTCTACATTCATGTATCTTTTATTACAGCGTTCAAGGAGAATTTTCTCTGTTCTCTTATTGAGTATTGTTGGTAAAGTGTGGCATGTTGTGATGTGTCTTCCACGACCTCATAATTATTATTAACACTTCTCTGTTCAACTGGCTGCTTCCCGAACTGTCTGAAGGAGGCGAGAGTGAACCCTCTTCTGAAGTAAACAACTACAGACCCGTCTCTCTTCTTCCCTTTCTTTCTAAAACTCTCAAACGAGCTATCTTCAATCAACTCTCCTCCCATCTCCACCATAATAACATTCTTGACCCTCACCAGTCTGGTTTCAAGGCAGGCCACTCAACAGAGACGGCCCTCCTTGCTGTCTCTGAGCAGCTTCACACTGCTAGAGCAGCCTTTCTCTCCTCTGTCCTGATCCTTCTAGACCAGGGGTGGGCAAACTACGGCCCGTGGGCCACATCCGGCCCGTTGGTCTTTTTAATCCGGCCCGCCGAAGATTGGTACAGAATTGCCCAAATCAAATCATATCATAATTATGACTGCATTCATTTGACCTTGTCCTGTAATACCTGGCGGTCCACCAGGTGGCGCACTAGGCGCAGTGATACATTGACTTGATTTTGCGGAGGCCGGGCTGCTCTCTGTTGTTACTCTGCTGCTGCTCTGAACCCATCTGCAACAATGAACGGGCCAAAGAAAAGTCGACAGCGAGTGCCGAGTGTTTAATAAGGAACGGACGACTAAATACTTTTTCACTGAAGTCCGGTCGAAGGCTGTGTGTCTTATTTGCCAAGAAACCGTTGCGGTTTTAAAGGAATACAACATCAGCCGTCACTTTTCCACCAAGCATGCTAATTGCGCTAACAACCAGTCAACGCGGGAACGGACGGCGACCGCTCGGAGGTCGGCAGATAGTTTGCAGGCTCAGCAAAACACCTTTATCTGACAAACTACCATCCAAGAATCAAGCACGAAGGCAAGCTATTTACTGGCATTCAAATTAGCAAAGACCAGCAAGCCTTTCTCCGAAGGGGAGTTTCTCAAAGAGTGCGTGGTAGAGACAGCAAGTATCTTGTGTCCTGAGAGCAAGAACAAATTTGAAAAAATGAGCTCATCACGCAGGACGGTGACTCGCCGTGTTGAGATGATTGACGAAGACTTGGCTAGCAAGCTAAACAAAAAAGCGGAGTCATTTACATGATATTTCTTGGCACTGGACGAAAGTAATGACATAAAGGACACAGCTCAGCTTTTAATTTTTATCAGAGGGATTAATGACAATTTTGAGATAACAGAGGAGTTTTTGGCCGTGGAATCCCTGAAGGGGAAAACGCGGGGAGAGGACTCGTATGACGGCGTGTCGGGGGTCATCGAGAGGCTCCAGCTACCTCGGAGTAGCTCGCCAACGTTACCACAGACGGATCGCCAAATCTGACTGGAAAAAACATCGGGTTGCTCAAAAGAATCCAGGAGAGGGTGAAAGAGGACAACCCTGAGCAGGAGGTCATTTTCTTACACTGCATAATCCACCAGGAAGCACTGTGTAAATCCGTACTGCAGCTCGACCACGTAGTGAAGCCAGTTGTAGAAGTGGTTAACTTTATTGGAGCGAGGGGACTTCACCATCCTCAGTTTATTAAGTTTCTTGAAGAAAATGACGCTGATCACCAGGACTTGCTTTATCACTCCAACGTCCGCTGGTTAAGTTTGGGGAAAGTATGTCAACGAGTGTTGGAGCTCAAACAGGAGATTATCTCATTTTTGGAGCTACTTGAGAAAGCTGACGATTTTCCTGAGCTGAGTGACACAGGTTGTCTTTGTGATTTATCTTTTGCTGTGGACGTACTGACACACATGAATGAGCTGAACGTGAAGCTACAAGGGAAAGACCAGTTTGTGCATGAAATGTACACAAACGTCAGAGCCTTCAAAACCAAGCCAGCTTTATTCTCAAAGCAAATGTCAAACAAGTCATTTGCTCATTTCCCCACGCTGGCTACGCTGAAAGACGTCCTCGACATGAAGACATACAGGAAATCACTGGACAACCTGCACGGAGAATTCTGCCATCGGTTCTCTGATTTTGGAAAAATTGACAAGTCACTTCAGCTGGTGTCGTGTCCCTTCAGCTGGTGTCCTGTCCCTTCAGCTGGTCTCATGTCCCTTCACACAAGACCCTGAAACGGTGCCACAGGAGTTGCAGTTGGAACTGATTGATCTCCAATGTGACACTGTCTTAAAGGAGAAGTTGAACTCTCTTAAACTGGATGAGTTTTATGCTTCATTAAAGCAGCCAAATTCCCAAACATCCAGAAGATGTCCCAGAAGATGCTGGTGTTGTTTGGCTCTACATACGTGTGAACAGACTTTTAGTGTGATGAACACCAACAAAGCGCCTCACAGATCCCAGTTGAGTGATGAACACCTCAGATCTGTTCTGAGAATTGCCACAACAAAACTAACACCAGACTTCGATGCACTGGCAAAGAAGGGTGATCAACAACACCGTTCCCACTAAAAGTGAATGTACGTATTAACACTGTAATGCCTTTTTTATGTTTATGTTTGATATGTCTGCATCTGATGCTGGCCCAGCTCGTCTGCCAAATTTTAAAAGTCAATGTGGCCCCTGAGCCAAAAGGTTTGCCCACCCCTGTTCTAGACCTTTCTGCTGCATTTGACACAGTGAACCACCAGATCCTTATTTCCTCCTTCAGGACCTCGGTGTCTCAGGCTCTGCTCTCTCCCTGTTCTCATCCTACCTCAACGACCGCACTTACCGGGTAACTTGGAGATGATCTGTGTCTGAACCTTGTCCTCTCACTACTGGTGTCCCTCAAGGCTCTGTCCTGGGTCCCCTCCTCTTCTCTCTGTACACCAACTCTCTCGGCTCTGTCATTCACTCACATGGCTTTTCCTACCACAGCTATGCTGATGACACCCAACTGATCCTCTCTTTTCCCCGATCTGAAACACAGGTAGCCGCACGAATCTCTGCCTGTCTGACTTACATCTCTCAGTGGATGTTCTCACACCACCTGAAAATCAACCTTGACAAGACCGAACTGCTCTTCTTTCCAGAGAAAGACTCTCCCACCCTCGACATGACTACTACCTTGGACAACTCTGTTATCCCGACCCTGACTGCCAGGAACATCGGCGTGACACTCGACAGTCAACTCTCTCTTACTGCCAACATCACTGCAACGACACGTTCCTGTAGATACATGCTGCACAACATCAGGAGAATACGTCCTCTTCTCACTCAGAAGGCGGTGCAGGTTCTGGTCCAGGTTCTGGCCATCTCACGTCTGGACTACTGTAACTCCCTCCTGGCAGGTCTACCTGTTAGCGCCATCCGACCTCTGCAGCTCGTCCAGAATGCTGCAGCTCGACTGGTCTTTAACTTCCCGAAATGCACTCCCACTACTCCTCTCCTCCGCTCCCTTCACTGGTTACCAGTAGCTGCCCGCATCCGTTTCAAAATATTGGTACTTGCGTACCGTGCTACGAACAGATCGGGTCCAGTCTACATCCAGGACATGGTCAAACCTTACATCCCAGCCCGCTCCCTCTGCTCTGCTTCTACCAATCAGCTTGTTGCTCCCTCACTGTGAGCTAAACACTCTACAAAATCATGACTGTTTGCTGTCCTGGCTCCTAAATGGTGGAATGAGCTCCCCAACGACATCAGGACAGCAGTGCATCTTCCGCTGCAAACTAAAAACACACCTCTTCCAACTTTACCTTGAGTAGCAGAACTTTAGTAGCGCTTAAAATGGCACTTGCTGATAACACTTTGTAGTTTGGCTTTCTTGAAGAAATTGTACTTTCTTGATTCTTGTTGTTCTGGGTTTTGTACCCTCAAGGATGAAATCCACTTATTGTAAGTCGCTTTGGATAAAAGCGTCAGCTAAATGACATGTAATATAATGTAATAATTAACTAAAGCACTGCGGCTTTTGTAATGTCACTGAATGAAAACAGTATTGATGATTTGTTCATGGATGTTGTTTGATTCATAAATTCGTGTGATGCGTAAAACATTTGACCATTGTGGCAACAGAACACGGAGGGTTGCCACCAATCGTTGTGTTAATTGAGTTGCTCAGCTGTAAATGACTTTAATTTTGATGTTTCCAATTAATTATTCTGAGTTTAATTAGAGCCAACATGATTTACTTCACAGTCTGGATGAGGAGTCCCACGCAGCAAGAATGTGTAACATGGACACACGTGTGTATGAATGTACAGAGCAAAGGAACGGACACCCAGATAAATGGGGTGAGACGCAGTGGAAATGTCCACGGTGAAACCCAAAACCAACATTCACACATCTGCGGTAGCAAATAACACTCTGTAGGAAATGTGTTTTTAAATGTATGAGAAAATGTTTATATTGAACCTTATTGGTGAACATCGACAAAAGACAGATACACATTACACGGTGTCTTCTGCAAAGCTTTGAGAGAAGCCCAGACCCTGACAGAAGCCATGAGGTTAATGGTGAACATAATGCTGTCAAAGCTTCTGCTGGAGTGTGCAGACATGCTGGCGTATCTAGAGGTATTCAACACGTCAGCCTGAGAATTGGTTCATTTACTCTTTGAAGACAGGCTTCTTGTAAATCCTTAAGTGCTTATTTATAATTGGTCTGGAAATGATGAGGAAATTAATTTAACTGATTGTATTCATAATGGTATCTCAGTGGAAGGAAACAGTAGTTTACCTTATTGATCAGCTATTGTACCAATCAGAGTATTGACAAACTATCATTAAACAGTGAGGCAGTACAATTCTGACTGTGCTGCTTCAAGCATGAATTTTTACATCAGTGATGGAACTGACATATTTAATGATATTGAAAAGTCTTTTTTTTTTTGGTCCTTGAACATATTCAAGACCAGCAAAAAACTGCTGATTAAATGCATTAAATATATGAGCATGAACGACCCTGAATGTATACATATATTTTAATTTATCAGTAAACTTCTTTCAAAGACAAAAACAAATCCAAATCAAACACATTCGGTGAGAGCACCAGTTCTCCGTTGTACACTAGTTTTTTTTTAAGCTACTTGGCAGGTCAGTTGTTCCAAGCATCTTGGAGAATTTGGCACAGTTCTTCTTTGGTTTCAGGCCGTCTGTTGTTGGTTTGCTCGGACTCAGGTAATAGATCAGGGGATCCACCAAATGCTGAGAGGCAAAATTATAAAATACTTTGTCTGTTAAGATAGAAAAGCACAATATCTAGTACAGCTCGTTTGCTTCTGTCTATTTATGTAATACTAAACAGACTCCGTGATGTTGGGATTTGAAGAAGCAATATGTTGCAGCACGCCTACCTGATGGTATTTTGTGACAGATAAAAATCGTATTAAGTGCCAACACTTTTCGCACAATACCAAGATACAGTATAAACATTTAAATGGTAAGCAACAACTGCTAATTATTTATTGTGTCTGATACCAATACAATAACCAATAATAATAATCTTGCAAATGCAAGAATGTGAGGAGACATATTTTTAGATTGACAGCAATGTTTAAACAGCTCTCTTGAGTAAGAATGTATATGTTTTGGTAACTTGTACTAGTATATAATCGTAAGCATAACTTTACATACTCTTCCACTAATTGTTGGCTAACTGAAGCATTTGACTTCAGCCTTTTAGCATATATCACCCTTTCTTCTGTTCTGAAAGTCCACAATAATTCAACTAACTTTCAGATACATAGTTATTTAGGCTCAACTGTTACTGGCAGTTTAAATTGCCATCAACATCACCACACACAGCAGAGGACAGAGGCGAAAACATGATTCAGTGGCATCCCAAAACGTCTGAGATTCCATTATCATATCAATAGGTTTTATTTTTTTATTGGCCAATATTAGATCTAAATGTTGATTTGGGTTAATGACTGATAAATAATGAAACAGATAAATGGCTGCACCTGTGCACCTCCACAATACTGGGTTGGAGCTGGCTTTTAAAAAGCTAATGAAGGAGGTGGTGAAAGGGACAATGCTTTGTGAACTGCAGCTCACGAGCTCCTTGTCAAATTGCAGCAGGAGCAGCCGAGAAGACTACCCTGCTACCTTTGTGTGTCACTTGAATCTATTTGGTTATTTTCAAGGTCAGGCCAAGTGATCAAGGTTTGAACAATAACAGCCGTTTGCTAACTACGGGAATGAGGGAAATCACTAAAACTAAACATGATTACAAGCCCCTTATTTACACATAGCAGGGATACTACAGACATCTTGATCAGCAAACTCAAATTAAAACTAGTATGTACATACAATTGACTTCATGAAATCACCACTCTATGCCATGTGTGTCTGTATTAAATGTGTTTGTATCTGTCAGGGTCATACTAGCATGAGAGTATTCGATGCGTTCCCAATATAAACTATCTTGACTCTTAATTCAGATAAAAGATCTGGTATATTTTTATTAGATATTATAAAACACATGACAGCAATCACTTTTGACTGCACTTTAGAAGTGTTGTCACATTGCACCTGTTTGGTTGGGTTTAAAGGAAGGCGAGCGCATTTGTCTATTTAAATTGGTTTCTTCAAGCTGGTGTGAAAGCTGGTCTTCACTGAACAACGAGACTGAGACTGGACTAAGTGCAATGCAAGTGTCTTTGCTAGTTTTAAACTGACGCAGTTTTCATTTTCCTGTCTATAGCTCAATTTTGTATTTTTTTTTTTACTTCATTCTTTAAAACTTTTTTTTTTTTTTTTAAATAGCATATGTACTTTGGCCCATCTGAGCACCCATGGGCATGTTGGTCTTAAAATGAGGTGCAGTCAGGTGCATTGTTGGGATATTACTACCATGAGGCAACTGAAAGTCATTGCATGACTGACCAACAAAAACCTGGTCTGAAGTCAATGGCGCAGAATGTTACTGTTGTATTTTAAGGACAAATTATTAAGTAATAAGTGCCTTCATCGGCAGGTACACAGACACACAGGGACACACAGCTGCAAACATGTTCATACTGTATTGTAGATATAAATCTCATTCTGTGCAAGAGGGTATCTGTTTCCTCTGCGCTGAAATATTATTTTCTATGACTTGGCAAATAAGAGCAGTTATAATAGCAATCCGCCAAGGTGCAAGCACACCCGGCTTTAAAGGGAATGACACTCCAATTGGTTTCCAAAACACACCTATGATGAATCAAAGAGAAGAACAATCGCTTTGAACCGTGTATCTCCCAAGAGTCAGCTCAGCTGTTACACACAATATTGGAAATAACAAACATGACAATTAACATTGTCCCATGAATAATTTATTGGCATTATATTGACATGAAAGTTGTGGGGCTTTTTATGAAGAGCTGCCAAAGCTACATGTGAAAGTGCTGCCGACCACTGAACTGCAATTCTACCCAAAGAAGGAAGCTACCATGGAGCAAAGGCAAACACCCACCACATGGCAGAAATGTACACTGATGATGTCAAAGTATTGAAGGTGAACTAGAAGAATGGAGTACCACGAGAGGGCTCCTTTTAAAGGACAGCTTTCTGTTATATTAGGTTGGGGAAATTGGAAAGCACTTGACAGATCCCCTTGATCTCCACTGACTTTCATCAAAGGTTCTGGACTGCATAGGAAGATAGCAGCATTATTTCTGAGTGTTTGTACGCTTTGGTGTTGAATTAGTTCTGGCTTAAGAGCACAGAGCCTCCTTGCCATTTAAAACTGAGACTTGACCAGAATTTACAAGACTGATAGCGATTATTACTAATGGTGAAACAGTAAACGTGCTGTGTAGGATTAAGAGGGATCTAATGTCAGAAATGTAATATAATATCCATAATTATGTTTTCATTAGTGTGTAATCACCCTCAACTAAGAATCATTCTGTTTGCATTACCTTAAAATGAGCCCTCCGTTTCTACAAGTTTTTTTTTTTTAAACAATTTTTCTTTTCTGTTTGTCACCCAGCAAGAACTCCAAAAATGTGTGTCTGCAGGCAGAATATCACACAAGGGCATCAAGAGTCATGTTAAGGTGGAAAATCAAAAGGTGAAGAGGTTGTACACAGGGTTAAACTTTGGAGGGTCTATCCTTTTCATCCCTATTAGGCCACTGATTTGGCCTTCAACTGCAGTTTTCATTTTAGCTGCCATATTAACTGATTACACGTTCAGGTAAAAACATTTGTATTTATTTTACATTTTTAACATATTATTCCTTTCATCATGATTGTCATGTTACCATAATGCTTTGCTAAGATTTACAACCCTGTTTCAAAAAAGTTGGGACGCTTTGTAAAATGTAAAATATAAACATCTTGTGATGATTTGTAAATCATTTAAACCCATATTTAATGGGAAACAGAACAAAGACAACACACGAAATGCTAAAACTAGCATTTTTTTTGAAAAATCTTTTTGAAAATATAATCATTTTGATTTGGATGCCATCAATGTCCACGCATTGGACAGGGACATTAAAGTTCCCACCCAAGCTGTAACCATGAGTTTACCACATATTTAGTAGACGTAATATTTAAACACATGACTAAAGACCACACAACATATATACACTGCTCAAAAAAATAAAGGGACCACTTAAACAACTCAATGTAACTCCAAGTCAATCACACTTCTGGGAAATCAACCTATCCAGTTAGGAAGCAACACTGATTGTGAATCAAATCCACCTGCTGTTGTGCAAATGGAACAGACAACAGGTGGAAATGAGGCAATTATCAAGACAACCCTATAAAGGAACGGTTCTGCAGGTGGTGACCACAGACCATTTCTCTGTCCTCGTCCTTTCTGGCTGACTTTTGGTCACTTTTACATTTTGCCAGTGTCCTCACCACTAGAGGTAGCATGAGGCGGTGTTTACAACCCATAGAAGTTGCTCAGGTAGTGCAGCTCATCCAGGATGGCACATCAATGCACGCTGTGGCAAGAAGGTTTGCTGTGTCTGTCAGCACAGTGTCAAGAGCACGGAGGAGATACCAGGGGACAGGCCAGTACACCAGGAGACGTGGAGGGGGCCGTAGGAGGACAACAACCCAGCAGCAGGACCGCTATCTGCTCCTTTGCGCAAGGATGAACAGGAGGGGCACTGCCAGAGCCCTACAAAATGACCTCCAGCAGGCCACTAATGTGCATGTTTCTGCTCAAACTGTCAGAAACAGACTCCGTGAGGGTGGTATGAGGGCCCGACGTCCACAAGTGGGGTCTGTGCTCACAGCCCAACACCGTACAGGGCGATTGGCATTTGCCAGAGAACACCAAGATTGGCAGCTTCTCCGTCGGCGCCCTGTGGTCTTCACGGATGAGAGCAGGTTCACACTGAGCACGTGACAGACGTGACAGAGTCTGGAGACGCCGTGGAGAACGTTCTGCTGCCTGCAACATCCTCCAGCGGGACCGGTTCGGCGGCGGGTCAGAGATGGCCTGGGGAGGCATTTCTTTGGAGGGCCGCACAGCCCTCCATATGCTAGCCAGAGGTACCCTGACTGCCATTAGGTACCGGGATGAGATCCTCAGACCCATTGTAAGACCATATGCTGGTGCAGTGGGCCCTGGGTTCTTCTGATGCAGGACAATGCTCGGTCTCATGTGGCTGGAGTGTGTCAGCAATTCCTGCATGATGAAAGCATTGATGCTATGGACTGGCCCGCCCATTCCCCAGACCTGAATCCAATCGAGCATCTGGGACATCATATCTCGTTCCATCCACCAACGCCACGTCGCACCACAGACTGTCCAGGAGTTGACTGATGCTTTGATCCAGGTCTGGGAGGAGATCCCTCAGGAGAACATCCGCCGTCTCATCAGGAGCATGCCCAGGTGTTGTAGGGAGTGATACAGGCACGTGGAGGACACACACTACTGAGCCTCATTTGGACTTGTCTTCAGGAATCTCCACAGAAGTTGGATCAGCCTGTGATCTGATTTTTCCACTTTTATTTGGAGTATGATTCTGAATCCAGACCTCCATGGGATAATGATTTTGATTTCCATTGATCATTCTTATGTTATTTTGTTCTCAACACATTCCACTATGTAATGAATAAATATTTTCAACTGGAATATTTCATTCATTGAGATCCAGGATGTGTTGTTTAAGTGTTCCCTTTATTTTTTTGAGCAGTGTAGTAATTCTGCAAAGCCAATACATGTTCACTCCCATCCAACTGTGCCCATACAACAGTCCAGATGGTTTCAGAGCACAGACGGTAACTGTGGGTAGTCAAACCTACTTGAATCACAGTTTGTGGGTGCAACGAAAGTCAAAGAGATGTCTCATATACTGACTCAGCAGGACAGCTGGTGAGGCCTTTTACAGTGTGAATAAGAGTTCTGACGCCTACACCTTCTACATAATCTGATATATCTTTCTAAGAAGGGTTTGACCTATAAAAACGATAAACATTAACACACACATTTACCACGCTCAAAATACACAAACACACGGGCTGTTATGAGAGCAATGAATATAATGCAACCTTGTTAAAGGTCATTGTAGATGTCAAGCAATAGTGCAGTAGTCAAACGTACTCACTGAGGTCAGTAAATACAGGCGTTAGAGGTAGAGGTTCATGCAAGGTTTAAGATTTGCAGCTAAGTTTATGCTTCATCCTTGTTTTTTATTGTATGTTCCTTTTTTCCAGTTGTTTTAATGCTGTATTCAGAAAACACACGGAGGCTTACAGTACCTGTTCAGGTTGGAGAACCTTCAAAAAATAAAAGGGGTAATCAGTCTTTAAGTTTTGGTTGAGGAGTAATTCACAAAGCATTGTTTATGAGCCTGAGCATCAGGGCTGTTGACAACGTGCCAAATCGAATCAGTTCTGTAGTAAAATACAATGATTTTGAGTTTTTAAATGTATATTTAATGGTGGACGAGTTAATATGGATCATTGAACATTCTAAAACTAACATTCTCCAACAAATCTTTCGACCCCTCTGTTTAACATTTCATCAAATGTGCATCCAGTAATCCCCTCAAACACCATGGCTGTTGCTCATATTACACTATTATCCTAATAGATCACATATAGACCAATAGATCACTGCTCTCAATGTTTTTTGAGATTTCAAGGGTTTCCAAAAGCAGAATGGGCGGCAGAGCTTTCAGTATTCAGGTCCCTTTCTTGTGGAACCAGCTCCCAGTCTGGACTCAGGACGCAGACACCCTCTTTACTTTTTAGATTAGCCTCAACACTTGCCCGTTTGACAAACCTTATAGTTAGGGCTTTCTCAACTGACCTTGAGTCATCCCTTAGTTGTGCTGCCATAGGCCTTGGCTGTTGGGTGAGCTCCCATGATGCACTGAACACGTCTCCTCCTCTCAATTTGCTTTAATGCTCCATGCATCATTAACTTAATGCCTTTTTTCTCCCATTGCATTGTGTTTTTTCTGCTGGTATCTGATCTGGGATTACCGGCCCCACCAACCTAACTAATGTCTATCGTTTGTTGTCTCTTGGTGCTGTTCCTCTCTCCCGTCATTTGTGCTTCCTCCCCTGTGCCCTTTCTCTTCTCGTGCCTTTCTGTGGGTATCTCTGGATTCACTGTAGCATGTTTCTGATCTGTGGTTACTCTCCCCATCAACCTGCTCAGGGTTTAGTTTGTTGTTTTTCTATGCTGTTTTTCTCTCTCTCTGCTCTCCCCTCACCGTAAAAGCTCAAGTCAGATAAGTCCGTTTTTTGTGATTTAATGCTATATAAATAATTGTGAATTAAATCGAATTAAACCAATAGTCGATCACTTTCACTCATTGTATATAGTTTTAATGCTCTCCTGTCCCAGCATCTTATCTCCTCTGTGATCCAAGTGAGCGATTGCCTCTCAGCTTCCCTGTATGAAGGAACTGCATGACATGACACCGGGGTGAGAGAAAAAGCACCAAGCATTAATACCAATTGCACACCAGGCAACCATCTGTTCGACAAACTCTCCTTTGAGAGACAGTACCAGTCCATCATGACTGGAGCCATCCGTCAACTCAACAGCTTCTTCCCAAGAGATGTCACTGCACTTAAATGGCTCCCTTAATATTCTTCCTAACCTTCCACAAACCCTGAAAATCTATTTTCGTTAGATCCTCAAGAAACATGTCGTTGGTAATTTTTCACTCCTTGAGTCTGCACATTATTAGTAGGTTTTGCAAACTGCTTCCCTCCTCTACCTTAATTACATTCTCATGATATGATTCTTCAACATGTGGCACAACGCAATTTCCTACACTATGACACACTGGTCCAGTAAATGTTTTTTTCAGTGAACCCCACCAGTATAGCAATAACTGCCTTTTGCTCTTCAATGTATATCTGGATGTATATTCGATGCTGCCGATTGTGATTCCAACACTATGATCTAGCATTGAGATACCATAATGTTGATATGTTTCTGCTCTGCTGATACCTGAGAGTGCAAGATTACTTGATACACAGTATTGTGTACAAGCCATCACTTCAGCAGCACTGCAGTGGCTTTCAAAGAGCATTAGCATTTCAGAATCTTTATTGTTACAGAACAGTGATGTATGTGACTCATATCTCGATTTAGGTGTACAACTCACTAAAATAACCTTTAATCGCTCAGTTTCAACTAAGAAATTCAAAAATCAATAATGATTCTTAGTCTCCCAATTATCTTTAATTTAATTTTGAGAAAATGCAGTTTACAATGTAATTTCCAATTCTTGTACAAAGTTACTGGAGAGGATCTGCAACTATGCTTGTTTGCATGGAAATGTCCGCTGTACCGCTGATCTCTTCCCTGTGCTTCACTGTTTTGTCTAAAAATGTCTATTTTTTGCCTCAGCAACTCATATCTTTTGGTAATGCATTTAAGTGCCTATACTAATTGACAATTGAGTAAACAATGTATATTGTAGGGAGTTAATTAGTACCAACCTTCTAATACTGCTGTGCAGCTCTCATGTATCTGCACTTGGCTCTATAATGTGAGCATTTGCTGCATTTGAAAGCAAAAATCTGTGTGAAAAATTATTTGTCACACCAGGGTCAACAAAATAGTTGGATTGCTTCAGATGGGGACAAAGCGGTCACCTTTCCTGTCTCATTAAACAATTTACGACGAGCAGCTTTCTCATTTTTAGCCACGGCTGGATGTTGGCTTTACCGGTTAAACAGTTGCCAGACGCAGCTTACATCAGCCATCACTAGTAAATGTTGTGTGGTAACAGTTTACAATGTTTGGTCATTTTGCAGTCAGGATTTGGTTGCCAGGGTGCTTCACCAAAGCTCTCTGGGTAAGAGAAGCATCACTTGGACTCTGGATGATGAACTTTCTTATCATATAGTAAACTGCAGCAGCAGTAGCTCATTTAAATTCCTGCTGTGCAACACCTGCATTTCTCTCTTCCTCAGAGCCAGTGCAGGTGCACATCAAGGTCTTTGTCATTTTCTGTCTAGAACAATTCAACTCGTTACTGCCACCGAACTACAGCTCATCCAGAATGCTGCTGCCCATCTTCTCTTCAACATCCATCCCACACCATCCCCTTATCCAACATCAACTCCTTGTTGCGGCTCTCATCTCGTTCAAGACTGGTGGTACTTGTCTACAGGTCAGTAAAAGGAACTGATCCTTCCTATCTCCAAGTCATTATCAAACCCTCCTCCCTGGCAACCATTGAGCTTCTCTGCCTGTCACTGCCAGGCCACTCTAAGTATGAATGCACTTATTGTAACTCACTTTGGATGAAGCTGTAAGCCAAGTGAATATATTGTACTGCAAAGTACAGCTGCAAACAACTACATCAGCGATGTGAAGGAGCCACTATAGATGTGATTCTATTTGCACTCCACGGTAAATGTCATGTTACCTTATCTTAGAATCCTAGATATGAGTTACATTAGGCACATACTGTACAGAGTCTGTGCAGGAAGAGGATGAGGAAGAAGATGAGTGTCTGTGACAAAGAAGGATATGGGATTTTTAAAGACCTTTCACAAGAGCAAATATGACTTCTCTTTGTATTTCCTCATGGGATTCCAACAGTATACACACATACTAAAAGATGTGTAATGATAAAGTCATCTTTTAAAAGCTTAAGACTATATATTCAGAATCCTCACTGTAATCAAGCACTAATCTGAAGACGTATGGAGCTCCCTGAAATGTTTCCACATCTGTCCATCTCCCTGTTGCCCTTCTTAACAAATCCCAATAGCATGTTTCCTTTTCATAGTTTCTGTAAACATTTATAGCTTGTTGGGTTTTTTTGTCCCTTGGAGACAGTACAAACAAGTTGTAAACTCAACACTGATTTAAAAAAAATAAAAAGAATTTGAAGTCATACTTGTGGCCACCTAGTGAATGTGTGTTTAATATTCACTGTATTTTTGGTCTCTACCAACCCGAGGGAAATGCTTGGCTCTTTGGCTGCTAAATGTTCCACTTTCTTCACCAGCTCATCTGTATCTGACTGCTGTTTGGTGCTGAGAACAAAGTGTAGTTTACGGTGGCTGCAAGAGCGATGAGACAGTAAAGTTGCGGGTGGGACATCTAACAAAGAGCTGATACTGAATATAAAGTTCTGTAAAGCCAAGGAGAGCTGCAGATTCAGTTGATAATTCATCACTACCAAAGTATGCACAGTTTACATAGAGTCAGTTGATAATATCCAAATGTTGATTACGGACATTTTAAATACTGTAGTGCACTAAATATGACTTGGAAATGGAAAGCCTCGGTGTGTGTGGTCAGGTCTGCTTTGTTTAGAATTGTTGTAGTTTTGTTTTCTTTTTTGTTTTTGTGAGTATTCTTCACATACGCTTGGCGAATGGAACAATTTACAGATACACATATTGTACCGAACCAGCCGAACGGACGGACTGAAAGACGTCTGGTTTGTGTTGTTATTTTTTTCTATTGAAAAGTGTTTTGGGGTGTGATGTGTTGAATTTAGTAAAACCTTTTGTGGTTTTCTATGTAAAAATTTCTCCTTTAAGGTTGTGTGAACATAATTAGGGCTCCTTGAACACTCTTCAAAGAATTATTCTTCCCTACTATTATTTTTCTCGTTATTTGTGTTTGATCGCCTTTTCGGTGTCTTTACCATACTCAAAAACTCATGAAACTTGGAACACGTCAGTCGTGGTGAAAATGTACGTATTGTAGTGGTTTCGCGAGTGGGCGTGGCCAAATGGCTCACTAGCACCCTGTGATGGAGCGGCCCCGTCACTGGCTGAATGAGGAGCACTAAGGCACACATAGATGCGCACACATAGACGCACACACACCCGCGGTTCATTCACACTCCATGCCGATTACTTCGTCGGGACCCGGGAACCTTCACGGTTATTTGGCTGTCAGGAAATGATCAAGGGTGCACACTTGATACATCTAGTATAACACCGCTGGCCAACTTACTGTGGGTCGACTCTCCTCTCAGACTGTTCCGGGGCTTCCTTTTCAAACCGAGGCGGAGTCGAACCAGGTGTTTACATATGCCTTTAGCCATACGCGATTGTATGATGTCATTATGATGCGACGATCCCTGTTATTAAAACTATTGTTTTAATCATAACAGACAGGTTTATCTGTGAGCTGGTGGTTGGGCTCCATGAAGGAAAAATGTATTTTGTTTTCCTGTTTTGGGTTCTGCAGTAGGCAGACAAACTATAACCTCTGGATTTAGAGTTTGGCTGCATTGTATATTTGATTGTAATCAATTAGCCTGATGGGAGGAGCTTAGTATATTTAAAGGGGCCTCCTTAGGACGGAGGGAGTGTGTGGGCAGAGTTACGGAGAAGGTAACAGCCATTTGGATTAAGAAACTGTTGACTTGTGTAAACTTCTTGGTCGAGAATTTGTTTTGTTTTTTGTTGTTGTTTTATTGTTTTGGTACTGGTTTTCTACCTGTAAATATATTTTTTTCCTTTTTTTTCACTTTATTAATCCCCGAGAGGAAATTTCTTTGCTACAGCAGGGGGGCTCTCAGGGGGGAGCTGCTGCAACAGGCTGCCACTAGCGCGGCGCCAGGTAACCTGACCTGAGGTGCATGTTGTTGGACCTCAGGTCCGGAGAACCCGGAGAGAACCCACGCAAGCACAGGGAGAACATGCAAACTCCACACAGAAAGGCCCAGGACCGGATTCGAACCCGGAACCTTTTTGCTGTGAGGCGACAATGCTAACCACTGCACCACCATGCCACCCAATCTGCACTTTTGGGAGACCCACAATAAATTGCACCATCACTACCTACGACTACGGCATTTTTTGTTTGTTATCTGAGGGCTGAGGTTGAATCCCGTCACATATGGTGTCAGAAGTGGGATGGTTAGAGCGACGAGGGTCACATGCTCCATACATCGTACTTTAACAAACTCCTCCTACAGATTTTGGTGGACCGATTTGAAATTTCGTCTTTGCACTCTTAACATGTTTGGGATTAAAAGTTGTTAAAATAATTCGTTTTCGTGGCGTGGTGGCCATTTTAAGTGTCTCGCCATGAAACTACAAATTGCTTATGTTATCTTATGTTTATGGACTGACCTTCTCCAAGCGTTACATGTATGATAAAAGTCCGGCCCTGAAGACACCTGTATGGTAATATTCAGTCATAGCCACCTGCTGGCAACAGGAAATTACACTTTTCATACTTTCACATGCTACGTCGAGCTGGTTGATCACATGAACCTAAATTCGGGTCAAAACAGCCTAAACACATTGATGATGATATATTGATATACATCCGGCATGGTGAGACGATACATCTAAAATGTGTTTTGTGCATTGGCGTGGCCAAATGGCTCACTAGCGCCCCCTAAACTGAAGCCCCGGCACCTGGTTTCACCTACATGCACCTAATTTGTTGGATGTGTATCACAACTACATGTACAAAAAAGTCTTTTAGCATCATGACCTCAATTTAGGAAGTCCGCCATTTTGAATTTGGTCACTATTTTTGACAATTCGCACTTGTTGTATTTTAATGAAGTCCTCCTACAGACTTTGACGTACCAGCCTGAAACTTTGTCTGTCCTATCTTAAAACCTGGGAGATGAACATTTATCAAAAGAATGTGTTTTCGTCAAACAGTGTGCCTGTTGCATGGCAGCCAATTTGAGCATCTCGCCATGAAATTACAAGTTGATGTAACTTTTATGTACATATTCTGATCTCCCTCAAACATTAGATCTTTGGTAACAGTCCAGCCCTGAAGACACCTGTATGGTGATATTTAGTCATGGCCATAGCGCCCCCTGCTGGAGACAGGAAATTACATGTTTCATACTTTCAGGTGTTCCGTTGAGCTGGTTGATCCCATCGACATCAAATCGTGTCAGAATAGCCTTAAGACATTGATGATGATATATTGAGAAACCCGTGCTTTTTTGTGAAAGGGCATCGCCAGTGCAATGCGTCAAAGTTTGATGTTTTGCTGTGACACAGGAATTTTATGTTTAAGGTCCAGGGATGCTCCAAACCTCACAAAACTTTGCACGAGTCAGGCATAAACTTTCATGAGTTTTTGAGTTTGTTAAAGCCACCAAAAAAGGCAATTTTCTTTTAAGAAGAATAAGGGACGAAAATGAGAAAAAAATGTAAACTGTAAGCGGGGATATGCGGGTCCTGTCATGCTGCATGTCGGGGAGCTGGGGGCACCGACCTGCTGTATCCCTGACGTGCAGCATGCGAGGGTCCGCATATCACTGCTTGCAGTTTTAATTTGAGTTATTGTTCATGCCTCCTTTGTGTTGGCTTAGTTTTGAATTAACGTAGATGGATTATTGTCCGGGTTCTCCCTGGCTGGCACCCCAGAACCAATAATAGACAAGAAAAGTGCACCGTTAAGTCATCACATAAATAAGTGCCACCCCAGATGGGACCCTAAATCCCTGATTACAAAAGAAAAAGAAAAAAAGACAGAAATTGTTTGAAAGGAGAAACAAAATGGATCACAGCACATGGACCTTGGGAAGCCTTATGAATGAATCCTGCATCTGCGTTCCCAGTAGTGAGGAAAAAACATGAAAAAAACAAATTATTCTCTGTTGGAAATGGAGCTTTGTGAAGAAGCCAAACTTCATAATCCTTTAATACTGCTACCAATGGAAAATACCGCTGGAATGGAAAATAACTCTTCAATGGAATATAACTGGAAAGGAAAATACCTCTGGAATAGAATATAACTCTGGAAAGGAAAATACCTCTGGAATGGAAAACAACTCAGGAATGGAAAGTAACAAGATACAAACTGAGAAACCATGTGTTTCACCCACTGTGAACATGGCAATCCAGGAGTTGGTATCTATACAGCAGGACCAGTACAAAAAGGAACATGAAGTTTGTTTGGAAAAACTTCAGAGGAAACAGCAGGTAGTTCTCAGCTGTATGAAATGGAGAAAAAAATGGAAAAGCAATTTCAATACACCAACCATTAATTTACTAGTACCATAAATTGGTGTCTCAAACAGTACCATGCAGAATTATTAAAGGACCTTAAATCTGTTCTTACTCCAATGTCAACTGCAAAACAGCAGTTGGAGGATGAAGTGACTCACTGCAGAGTTGATGTCAGTCCACTATCTGGGGAAGTATCAAACATCCGGAGCTTCCAGTCATCCGTGCACTCCTCCTCACTGGTCAATGCATCAACCCAAACCCTCTCTATTAGTCAGCTACCACTCAGGCCCCATGTTCAGGTTCAACATCAACAACTAAAGTCCACCATGTACCCTGAGGAGGAACGTATCTCTTCAGTCCAACCACAACTTTGCACTGCGCATAAAACCATATATCGTGGGAAACGCCCAATCAAAATGCACTTTTCAATATTTGGGAGATTGGAAGACACAAAAGACCCTTTACTGTATGTAGAGAAATGTAATGATATTTTGGCTTTACATCCATTGACTGACACAGAATTAATTGCCACTCTTCGTAACATGCTCCATGGCACAGCTTGTGATTGGATGTTGCTAGGTTTGAAATTGCCATTTGGGCGGAATTTGTAAAAAAACGGTTCCGGTCTGCATTCCTCTCTGAAGACTATCACAACAAATTAGCAGAGGAAAAAAAGTGGAAAAGCAATTCCAATGCTCTCCCTCTCTGGTCACATACACCAGGGAGGAACTCTTAAACATTAGGCTATCCTGCCAGTAAAACCTTTTCTCCAGTTTTCACCGAACCAGAAAGTTTTACGGAGTTATTAGTCGGAGGAGCAGCAGCTCTCTACAGGATTTACTGGAGACGCCGTGGGAAGCAAGCTGGAACGCTCGTAAAACCTTTTGAAACTGTGCTTCTATCTATACATCTGGTGAATGTCTGCTCTCTGGCCAACAAGATGGATGAATTGCTGCTCCTTAACAATAACAATCTGAACTTTTACAGATCTGCTGCCCTGTGCTTCACTGAAACCTGGCTTGGTGAGCACATCCCGGATTCTACAATTCACCTGTCGGGATTCCATCTCCACCAAGCGGACCGGGTAGCAGATCTCTCGGGGAAAACAAAGGGATGTGGAATCTGTTTTTATATAAACGAAGGTTGACGTACAGATGTCAGAAATTATACAGTCCTCACTTAGAGTCCTTGTTCATAAACTGTAAACCTTTTTAATCGACGCAGGAGTTCTCCTCGTTTACCCACCGGAAGGCCTGGGTCAGTGAGGCGTTGCAACACCTGACTGACCAGATGAATAACGTGGAGAAAATCCGCCCGGAATCCCTGCTCATTGTTCTTGGGGATTTTAACAGAGCAAACCTCAGCCACAAACTTCTCAAATACAGACAGCATGTTGCGTGTCCCACAAGAGAAACAAACTTTCTGGACCACTGCTACACTGTTATGAAGGACGCATTTCGCTCTATTACCCATGCAGCCCTGGGACTCTCTGATCACTGTCTGGTTCATCTCATCCCGACTTACAGGCAGAATTTAAAGTCAGCTAAGACTGTGAGGAGATGGCCCAATGAGTCAAAGCTAGAATTACAGGCCTGCTTTGACTGCACTGATTGAAGTTTTTATAAAGTCTGCAGCTAAAGACCCGGATGAACTCGCAGACACTGTGACATCTTATATCAGTTTTTGTGAAGATTCTGAGAGTCAGAAACCGTATTCAAGAGGAAGAGGAGTGTATATGGGATTCTGCTTATATGTACAGGTCCCAATGCAAAAGATGTAACCCTAATATCAGTAGTGAAATTAACCTTGAAGAACTTCAACCCTAAACTGGCTAGTCAGCTAAGAGGCAGTAGCATAACAACTGTGTAGGCATTGGTGTGTCTTGGCCAACAATTGGAGAAGGACAGGGACAATCAATGCCACTATGATCAAAGGAAGAAATTGATGCAGAAGCCGCCTAAACCGGACATAGTTTCTCCGCCGTCTCAGACCAAGCCACCTGGAGCTTTTTAGGTTTACTGCTGGCATTGCAAAAACTCACATTCCCCATCATCATGTCCACAATACCAGTCAGGGAAGAACAGGCTCCAAAAGCAGTCATCCCCACAGACTAACCAAAGTCCAAAAATATACAAGCACAACCCACTCTTTACACACTCCTGGAATGGAAAAACACCCCTTTCCTCAACACCAACAGCGTAATCCCTGCCACAGCAGTTAGTGGTTTCCGTCATGGTTGGCTCCTGGAAAGGAATGGCCAGGAGGATACTGGCTCCCCCTACACCCTCATCAATGACACCCCACATATCTACTGAGTTGGAGTGACTTGCCTTATCCATGCTTTGCAGTCCCTATTGTCCTTGGTCTGGACTTTGTTTTCCTTTTCGGTCTACAGATTGATGTGTCAGAGAACACTTACTGGTTGAAATCTGCCGGTAAGAGAAAATACAACTTATAAAGGAAGGCATAATACTCCCTGAAATCACGCCATCTCAAACTCAAGTGCATTTTTACTCTGCTGTGTTTCCTGCCATTGCGTTACAAAGGTCATCCTCTGTTGGCTCTGTAAAGAATGGGCTAAACAATTGTATACTCAACTTGAATTGAACTCTGATGTCTGCATTGAAAAAGATGGAATGACAAATGTGTTGAGGCATAAAATCTTTTTGTGCCATGACATACCAATCAGCCAGAAACCGTACCACTGTTCACCTGCGAAACTCCAAGAAATGAAAACACAGATGTATCTATGCTAGCTTCTATCAAACAGAATTATCAAACCTTCCACATCACCATATGCTGCTCCAGTCGTGCTGGTACTGAAGAAGAACAACCCCAGGTCTCGTTTCTGTGTGGATTACAGGAAGGTCAACGCAGAAATGAAAACGGATGCTTACCCAACACCAAATATACAGGAAATTTTGGAATGACAGGCTGGATCCTTTGTCTTCACCACTATTGATCTAAACAGTGGCAACTGGCGGGTGCCAATGGAGGAATTCAGTGAGGAAAAAACTGCCTTCATTTGTCTGTTTGGTTTGTTCCAGTTCCAGGTGATCCCTTTTGGATTAAAACATGCCGCTGCCACCTTCCAAAGACAAATGGAGCTCGTTTTGGGAGATCTGAAAGGCAAAATCTGTATGGTGTACCTGGACGACATTATTATACATTCCACTTCCCTCGAGCAGCAATGCTGCAACCTTCAAGCTGCCTTGGATAAATTGTGAGAAGGAGGCCTAACCCTCAATATGAAGAAAGGTCAATTCTGCAGAACTTCTCTGAATTTCCTTGCCCACGTAGTTTTGGATGATGGTGGGCATGTGGATGAGGAATAGACCAAAGCAGTACAAGCATTCCCCACGCCAATGAATCTTAAAGAGCTGCAGAGGTTCCTGGGAATGTCTGGTTGGTACCACCGTTTTGTACCCAACTTAACGCCGTCAAGAAAAAAGGCTCCAAATACATCTGGAAGTGTGCTTGTCAAGTGGCTTTTATGACCCTAAAGCAGCATCTTGCTTCTCCACCATTCCTCGGCCACCCTGATTTCTGCCTACCCTTCATCGTGTACCCTGATGCTAGTGATGTTGGAATGCTTTTGCAAGCCCCACCCTGAATTCCACAGAGATAAACTACTCCACGACAGGACAGGAATGTTTGGCAGTGGTCCGGGCTTTGGAAAAATGGCGTTATTGCCTGGAAGGGAGAATATTCACTGTTGTTACTGATCATTCATCGCTGGTGTGGGTTTTTAAGACACAAAAACCAAGAACCCGTTTGATAGGATGGGCACTGAGGTTACAGGAATTCACATTCACAGTTCAGTATTGGAAGGGGAAATATAACATTGCTCCTGATGCCCATTCTGGAGCTCCTATGGATGTCGCACATGGCCCGTTCCCTACTTATGCCACAGTACAACCTGCTGCAAGGGAAATGTCTGAGGATCTCCAAATATTGGACGAGGCTATCTGGAAAGCTCAGCAGGCTGACGCTGATATTTTGAAGCTATATGAAACCATACTTGATTCCAGTGACCAACTTGTGAACCTCACCACTAGATTCACAATCTTGGAGGACAAAGTATCCAATGTTATACGGCTTCCTCATAAAACACTCTACCAAGTATACACACCCACACCTCTTCGCCAACAGCTACTCAACCTCTTCCATGACCATCCCTTTGCAGGACACCGAGGAAGGTATACAACAAGAGACTGTAATCACTGGTATATTGGCCCAGAATGAGTCTGGAAGTGCAAACCTACGTCCACTGCTGCCAAACCTGAGTCCAAAAACCTTAAAATCAAAGATGCCCTGGAAAATTACAACAGACCACTGTCAGTCGGCCATGGGAAATGTTAGGTGGAGACATCATGGGACCCTTCCCTCAAAGTTCCGATGGCAAACTTTATCTACTGTTTTTGTAGATTATTACTCTCGCTGGGTGGAGTTGTTCACTTCACGCCAGGCCACAGTGGAAACTGTTCCTCCAGTACTAGTCAGTGAGATACTCACTCATTGGGGAGTGCCGGACTACATTCTTTTGGATGAGGATTTCCAATTCACCTCCTCAGTATTTGGGAAAATGTGCAAGAAATGGAACCTGTAACAAAGAAAAACTACACCTTACCATCCACAAACTAATCTTACAGAAAGGGTAAACCAGATCATGACGGCCATTATTGCTTCTTGTGTGGAGAACAATCACAAAACCTGGGACAAGTATTTACCTGAGTTAAGTTTTGCACAGCTGTCCATGAATCCATTGGAGTGACCCTGGCAAAGCGTAATGTTAGTTGGACAGTTAAGGGCCCAGTGGACGCTGAGCTAAACCCACTGTTATGCACACCAGATGAACCTGCTTACCACCAGATGGATCAGATATCAGGTCTGCAACAATTGGTAAACAAAAACCTAACATGCATCAATTATGTCATGCTCAATTATGACCGTTACAGGAGAGACCAAATGTCTGCAGAAGAAGACAGAGACTGCAGATTTAGAGTAACCAGTCCTTCTCTGCTAAAATCGCTCCACATTGGAAGGGCCTCTGCAGAGTAGTGTGGAGAATCAGTTCACTTACAGTGGGTACGGAAAGTATTCAGACCCCTTTAAATTTTTCACTCTTTGTTTCATTGCAGCCATTTGCTAAAATCAAAAAAGTTCATTTTATTTCTCATTAATGAACACTCAGCACCCCATGTTGACAGAAAAAAACAGAAATGTAGAAATTTGTGCAAATTTATTAAAAAAGAAAAACTGAAATATCACATGGTCATAAGTATTCAGACCCTTTGCTGTGACACTCATATTTAACTCACATGCTGTCCATTTCTTCTGATCCTCCTTGAGATGGTTCTACTCCTTCATTGGAGTCCAGCTGTGTTTAATTAAACTGATTGGACTTGATTAGGAAAGGCACACACCTGTCTATATAAGACCTTACAGCTCACAGTGCATGTCAGAGCAAATGAGAATCATGAGGTCGAAGGAACTGTCCAAGGAGCTCAGAGACAGAATTGTGGCAAGGCGCAGATCTGGCCAAGGTTACAAAATAATTTCTGCAGCACTCAAGGTTCCTAAGAGCACAGTGGCCTCCATAATCCTTAAATGGAAGAAGTTTGGGACGACCAGAACTCTTCCTGGACCTGGCCGTCCAGCCAAACTGAGCAATCGTGGGAGAAGAGCCTTGGTGAGAGAGGTAAAGAAGAACCCAAAGATCACTGTGGCTGAGCTCCAGAGATGCAGTAGGGAGATGGGAGAAAGTTCCACAAAGTCAACTATCACTGCAGCCCTCCACCAGTCGGGGCTTTATGGCAGAGTGGCCCGACGGAAGCCTCTCCTCAGTGCAAGACATATGAAAGCCCTCATAGAGTTTGCCAAAAAACACATGAAGGACTCCCAGACTATGAGAAATAAGATTCTCTGGTCTGATGAGACCAAGATTGAACTTTTTGGCGTTAATTCTAAGCGATATGTGTGGAGAAAACCAGGCACTGCTCATCACCTGCCCAATACAATCCCAACAGTGAAACATGGTGGTGGCAGCATCATGCTATGGGGGTGTTTTTCAGCTGCAGGGACAAGACGACTGGTTGCAATTGAAGGAAAGATGAATGCGGCCAAGTACAGAGATATCCTGGAAGAAAACCTCTTCCAGAGTGCTCTGGACCTCAGACTGGGCCGAAGGTTCACCTTCCAACAAGACAATGACCCTAAGCACACAGCTAAAATAACAAAGGAGTGGCTTCGGAACAACTCTATGACCATTCTTGACTGGCCCAGCCAGAGCCCTGACCTAAACCCAATTGAGCATCTCTGGAGAGACCTGAAAATGGCTGTCCACCAACGTTCACCATCCAACCTGACGGAACTGGAGAGGATCTGCAAGGAAGAATGGCAGAGGATCCCCAAATCCAGGTGTGAAAAGCTTGTTGCATCATTCCCAAGAAGACTCATGGCTGTACTAGCTCAAAAGGATGCTTCTACTCAATACTGAGCAAAGGGTCTGAATACTTATGACCATGTGATATTTCAGTTTTTCTTTTTTAATAAATTTGCACAAATTTCTACATTTCTGTTTTTTTCTGTCAAGATGGGGTGCTGAGTGGACATTAATGAGAAATAAAATTAACTTTTTTGATTTTAGCAAATGGCTGCAATGAAACAAAGAGTGAAAAATTTAAAGGGGTCTGAATACTTTCCGTACCCACTGTATGTATGAAATATTCCTTGAGGATTCTGGAGAGGATTTCCATGTCGTGAACATTGTGAAACTTAAACTCTGCTATCCAACAGCTCTGGATTTGGAGAAACACCAGCACTATCGTGTCATGGAAATCTTTGAAGAGGAGTCTGAGGATGAAGAGTTTCTTGGGTTCCAGTAAACGCAGACTGCAATGACATTGTTTATCAATGGTTGCCTGATCGTGACGTGGGGACAAGCTTTTTTTTTCATTTGGCAATGAATGAGTAGTAAGGAGAAGAAAAATAGTCCGGTGAAACAGTTCACGTCATCGTTGATGAAGTCGTAAAGTGGAGGTAGTTAATCCCCCAGGACTACGGTCTGAACGGAGGACGCATCACGGGACTTCGGAGCGACATTACAGCCAGCAAGAAAGTAAGAACTTGAAAGATGTCTGACTGCCGGTAGAGCAATGAATGACTGACTGACTCAATTGGGCGGACATTATTTTTTTGTTTTTGAGTGGATTATATATATTTTTTATATTTTTGTTTTTCCTTGGAAACATCTATATTTTAGGCTGTGATATTGAATTTAGTTAAACGTTTTGTGGTTTTCTATGTCAAAATTTCTCCTTCAAGGTTGCGTGAGAACAAGTGGAGTCATTGTTCATATAGTAGTTTTGAGTTAACTTAGATTGGTTATTGTCAGGGTTCTCCCTAGCTGGCACCCCAGAACCAATAATAGACAAGAAAAGTGTAACGTTAAGGTGTCACAATATGATTTGGTATTTAAAGTTACATGTATTTTAAGATGAAATTACTTAAAAGACAATAGGATATTGGTTGCTTTAACTGCAAGTGACACTGTTATTCTGAAAAGCTGGGTCAGATTCCCCAAATTAATTATTGGACTAGTCCTTAAAATATTTTACAATTACAAGTTACAAGGTTCAAATCCTACTGCAGTTGTTTATTGGTTCCATGTTGTTAAATTCAGCAGTACTTGATGTATGCTGTTTAACTGATGACTCTGTTTTATCTTCTATACGGATGTAAATTGTTTCTGTCTAGTGTCTGAACTGCTGTCATCTTGGCTTGTATGAAGTTGCATTATGAGTATTCGTACTATTATGTGCATGTCATAAGATCGATGTGGTCCCAGCCCCACTTTGTCTCAGTTTAGCTGATCTTGTTCTCAACCACTAAGAACCTATCTCCACTGCGAGACCTAATTTTAACAAACATTTGTTAAATTCAACCTCTAATTAGTCCAGTGTGTTTACTGAGGAGGCCTTACACGCACTCAGTTCAAACAGCCCTGCACATTGAGCAGATCTGCATCCTCAGCTTATTTGCGTTGAACCTCCTAGCTGGCAGTACATTTTCTCTCATCCATCACAGTGTTTACAAATTAGCTGGCAGGTCAGGGATTTCCTCAACTGAGGAGTCGACACATCCAGTCCTCCATTTTACTCCAAGTGATTCCATAGCATGCAACTACAGGATAGCAGTCTCACCACGCCAAGACTGAAATGAAGGCTGCATCAACACACCAAGCTTATTTTTGGAATTGAAAACCGAAGTGAATGGTGAAATTATGATTCACATTTCTTTCTCTAACTCCAACGTTCCTTGCTGTAGTTGTGCAAACAGTTTTTAATCATATGCACCTCCAAATTAAAGGGTTTTGAAAGTCTACCTGAACTGTTGGCTTGTTTACAACTTCTATGACTTCCCATGTTCTTGCTAAACCCGACAGTGTACTGATGCTGCTGTGTTCCCAGATCTAAGCTATTAGTTTGTTGGATACAAACTAACATAAATGGCAAAATCTGTCAAAACACATTCTAGGTTTTAATAAACTAGAATCATCCTTTATTGTTTTATATCACAGAACAATAATCTGCTGCAGTGGTTGCTTCATATTTTTTTTCTGACCCTACATTACAACCCACTTTGTTGATGAGTATAACTAAGTGAATGCATCATAGTTCACAATGCCCACAGTGAAGTGCTTATTAAGTCTCTCTCCAGTTTGGTGGATTGTTCAGTTGGCTGCTAGTTTTTCTGTGACTCGTTTTGGATGTTGTGTTTTATTGTTGACTTCTTTGTCCCCTTGATAACTAACACAGGGACAGATGCATAAAACAGTGTACAGATTTGCAGCAAAATTCTAAATAGGCAAAAACACTGAAATATGCATTGTTTCCACAGATTTAGAGTATCAATCTGCCCAACAACTCATGGTTGGGACTATAAATCAGAAAACTGTTTTAGTTTCTGTATTTAGTTTTTTGTCACTGCTACCTACTAAGAGCACTGCTCATCATCCAGATTTTCTGAGTTTGCTGTAATACTGACGTCACATAAAAATAAAACTGACAATACTGTGAAATAAATAATTGCAGAACGTGAAGTTCATATTCAGATAATGTCCAAAGCGAACATGGATTTGAGATGACAGAGGGTCGATCAACAAGGTTTATTTTGATCAAGAAGCTCTTAGGAGCATGGGGTGTGGTACTAAACAGAATTTCTGAAAGGTGATCATTATTTAAGAGCATTTTTCAAGACATCCAGTTTCCGACCATAACTATTGACTGCTCTGTTTTGGTTTCTCTAAATAAAGAAATGTTCATTATCTTCCCTTAGAAATCCACTGGGACGTATTGATGGAAGCCCTGTTGTGCTGGCAAGAGAGCACTTCTGTCTCCACACTGGGCATAAATACAGTATTGATTAGCCATTCTACACAGCTTTCACTGTCATTTTTCTGCCCGGCGCGCCATGAAGAATTAGTGGACAGTAATCACTCTGCATCCTGCAGGCAGGGACATTCACCATTAAAGATGGGTCAGGATGGGACCCAATAAATCATACTCGCACACCCAGAGCAGATCCACCTGTCACCATGAAGGATTCAGCAAGTAGAGCGTGGAAATATTGCCTTTGTTATTTGTTGCTCTAAAAACCAGGTCAGGCAGTCTGCTTTCCTTTTTTTTTTGTACATTCATTTTTCCACCCAACAGTTTTCCTTTTGATACAGTTCGGTTTTAGGCAGCCAGATATCTCCTGTTTCAAGCTATTCCTATCTCAGACATAGATCTAATATTTGAACCCTGTGCATGCTATTTTATCAAATGTTAATAGAATTGGACAGTTTCTTGGGATTTCCAAAGATGGCTACAGCTTGCTGTGCAGGTTGTACAACTTGTAAACCAGGTCTGTGTCACAGCTGAAACCAACAGAGAGATGAGATCTCAGTCTGCTCATAGCACATTTTCTTACTGCACTTATTTTCCTCAGTAAAGCAGCTATTAAAAAATAGAACTGAAATAATAAACACTTGAACACAGATGAATAAGAGGTGTATAATACCACACTGGTCTGGAGCAAAAAATCTGTTCAACCACTATTAGTTCTATGGTAAAAATAAGACTGCATAGTCGCATGGTTTGTGATCAGTTCAGTTAGCAACATCTAACAGTTGTGTCAGACAGTATAGTATTAGTCATTGCAGTAAATACCCCAATATGACATACTGCATGTTGGCATTCAAGATACGGTACCCACTAATGGCAATAGTAATTGGAATGGGAGCAACAGAGGAAGTCAAGACATTGCTACAGAGCCAGAAAGTCATCATAGGGAAGAGGCCGAGGTGGATGAATGGAACCACTGAACTTCAACATAAGAGAAACATGTTTTTGTTTAAAAACACATTTTTCCTGAGTCCAACCATGTTTTCTTTGTCACAAACCCCAACCATGTGCCTATTTAGGAACCCCAACCACGTGTTTTTGCAAAAGGTTGAAGGCTTCTTCTGTGCATGCTCTGCCCATGGAGCATGCTTGGTATGCATAAATTCTGGCTTTCCACTTGAATGTAAAACATAACATTTTGAGCTCCAGATATATATAATATACACACAGGTGTTTCCATGTTGTTACACACTTATGCTGCCACCTTAAACTGCCAAAGCTACTCCTGCTTTCATCCTCTCCCACCCCATTTCTCTGTTGCACAGACAGTAATCTTCATGTCGTCATGTTAGCTGCTGTCCTGGTGAGGCAGGAGATGAGAGAAGCTTCTTAAAAACATCCCTGGATGGAAGATACACAGGTATGTCCTGTCTATGTTAGTATCCCATCCCCAATGTGTAGCTTTGGATCACCTGAATATATCATTTCAAAACATGTTCAAGTAGCTAAATGTGCATATAAAAATAGCTGTTGCATCAATTTAATCTATTTTCTGAAAATATGAAGCAAAAACCCAAGATTGAAAAAGGTAAATTTGGTGTGGGAATGGCTATTCTGAAAAAAAAACAAAAAAAACATTGAAGACAAGTGAGAAACTCCTGGAGACAATCCTCTGCTGTTTGAAGCAGTGTGCCCGTATATACTACACACAAGTGGAGCCTTTAGTCCATCCTGGTAAATGCAAAGAGTGTAATGGTAAATTAGCAAGTATAAAAAATGCACATCTGATGGTCTATAGCAAACCTTGGAAACATTGTGCTTTCTTCAGACCTGCGTACAAAAGGGCCAATCATGAGCGATAATAAAAAGAGAAACAGACTCTAACCAATGAAACGTTGTTCGTCGAGATTGTTTCACTGTGTGATTTGTAATCACGCCAGCAACAAGGCTCTGGGGATGAAAATGTTTCTTTTGCTCTGTCTGTCCACCACTGTGGATGGAAATGCCTCAACACCTATCAGATGGTTTGCCATAACATTCTGTACAAACATTAATGGTCGCCAGAGGATGAATTATGATGACTTTGAGGATTCTGTGATTTCTTTCCAGCGCCACTTTTCGAGGTAAAAGTTTTCACTGCTTTTACTTTGAAGTATCTCAATACCTATCCACAATTTGGTACAATATTTGCTCGACGTTCACGGCTCCCAGACGATGACTTTTGGTGAACTTTAGATTATTCCTCTAGCTAAACCATGAGGTTGACTTGTGGTTCGATGGTTGGATCAGTGGTTGATTGGTTTCAGATTTAACGCAGAAAAGCATTTTCTTCGCTAAAGTAGAACCCGAACATAACAATTTCATAGAATGGTGCAACATTCAAAATATATCCAAAGTTAAGACTAATAAGGAAATAATTTCAGCAATCATAGATGCCTCGAGTCCTGCACAAGACATTTTTCACTATATATTTCCATTTTGGAAAGCTTGAAGATCTCACAAGCACACACTCTCCTTGAAAATATTGACAGTCAGTTGCTGTGGCCACAACTCGCTGATGAAGGCTTTGGAAGTCTTATGCTTGCTTGAATCAGAAATGCTTCAGCTAAAAAACTCCCACAAAAATGCTGGAGATGCCTCATCTGTCCATCAACACTTTGCTGCAAGACAGTGGAGGGTGCACATTTTGTGCAGGAACCATGTTGTAATAACCATGGGAAGTTGCAGCATCTGTGTGCAAGATAAGGCAGCAGAAGCCTGAAACATATCAGCCTACACTGTAGAATATATGAAATATATTCATGAATTTACAGGAAGCATGTTTCTGAAATCTATAAATTACTGTAAAAAAGTAATAGATGAAATGTGGGCGGGATGGATGGAGGGACACGACTATTGGCTCCACAGTTATTTACATTTGTGATTCACTGTCTCGTCGGAAGTTGAAGCTGCAGAGACAGCTGGCATTAACTTGTACTAAAACCTGAATATTAATTGGGGATATATGATGCTAATATCTGCTCACGATTGATGGGGCTTCTATATTATGTTTGATTTGTTAGTTTGAATTTTGGTATTTTAAATCCTCCATTGTTTGTCGTCCATCACATACTCATTACATTAACAGATGGACACCCACACAACTGCAGTGTAGTTTGAAGTCTCCAGTCTTACGCTACATAGCATGAGATAATAGATTAAAATATCACTTAAGCAAAAAATGTCACATAAACATGTTCGTCCCACAAAGTATTTTGCTCGCACATTGGTAACAAGTAGAGGATTCCCTTTGATCAGTGAAGCGTGTCAAAATTAGAGGAAACATCAGGAAATGATTTCATGTTACAATTGGGCACCTGAATCAAGTAAAAGTTGGCAATTTTAATATAAACAAATAAAGCAAAGTTAGTTTAACAAATGTTAATTCAAGTGGCAATTTACAATTACTATGAGGCTGAGGCAAAAAAGAAAATTAATGTGCCACTTTAACAGTCGGTACATTGTGAGAATCCAGATAATGCTTCCCAGCTATCTTGGGGAGCTCAACAAATTATAGAAATATGTTTTTTCATCAGTGCAATAGCACCAAGATGATTATTTCTAAGATATGTAAACAGCAGCACAATTCAAAATGCGTATCTTTCATCTTCATCTCTACAGCCAATTTAGCATTAACCACAAATTTACTTCTATCTGTGATAAGCAATTATCATGAGCAATATCTACTGGGATGCTCCTCAAATATGTCACTACACACTTGGCTTCATTATTTGGGTTGTTCATATCTTGCCAACAGCACAGATCCACATGCTTTGTAATAAGTCAAAGCCCCTTATGTTTGTATCAGGTGTCATCGATTCCCTGCCTCATTCCATTTCACAAATTAATGAATTGAGCCTTTTAAAAGGAAATCAAAAATACACATATTTTGGCTAAAGATATTGAGTGTCAAAGGATATCTATTTAATTACTAAGGGGGAAATGTGTTGCGATCCAATATTATCATGCAGTGTAAATCACAGAACTACCTTTTTTTTTTTTTAAGTAATTTCCTTCAGATATCTGTTTTGTGTGGGTTTTTTTTTTTAATTTTTTTTTACTGGAATCAATTAAAGGTACAAAGTTAGGGGCAGACTATTTCCAGTAGGTAGCAGAATGAAGCTAATTGTGGTTGCTCATCTTCTGCATCCGTCTACGCTTGATTTGTTCTAATACTTGCCAATTTTCCTGCAAGTTCTGTTGGTAATATAAATGTTTAATCTGCTGAAGTCACTTGGGCTCATATTCAGAGCTGAGATAAGCAAAGGTAGAGAAGAGTTTCTTTGAAAATTGTTGGGAAATAGAGGACTTCAGCTTTGTGTGGGCACTAAAGCTTCCAAGATTCAGTCGCTATTAAATCAATGTGTTTTCTTCCATTATAAGTGGCATGCACATTGTAATACATGAAAACATGCTTTTGGTCATGTTCCACTGACAATCTGATGGCAGCTTTTGACAGTGAAGGACATGAGGTATCAACTGCACAACATTCATTGGAAACATTGATTTTTAATTTTTTTTTTATTTCACTTTATTAATCCCCGAGGGGAAATTTCTTCGCTACAGCAAGGGGGCTCTCAGGGGGGAGCTGCTGCAACAGGCTGCCGCTAGCGCGGCGCCAGGTAACCTGACCTGAGGTGCATGTTTTTGGATGATGGGAGGAAGCTGGAGAACCCGGAGAGAACCCACGCAAGCACAGGGAGAACATGCAAACTCTGCACAGAAAGGCCCAGGACCGGATTTGAACCCGGAACCTTTTTGCTGTGAGGCGACAATGCTAACCACTGCACCACCGTGCCGCCCTTTGTTGTCTGTTTATGGAAATAAACAATTTTGACTGTCTTATAATACCTGTATTTCTTATACATTTGCTGTATAGGCAATGAAGAAATAAGTTGCATTTACAGAGCATCAGCCTTGGAGCTGGATGGAAATGATTCTCTTGGGAAATAGTAACTAATGCAAATGGCAGTCTTTACCTTAGTGGTCACAAAGTGCTTCACAATTTGCCTCCGATTCACCCACTCAAACACCAACAGGGGCAAAGCTACCATTGGGAGTAATTTCGGGGTCATTGTCTTGCCCAAGGGTATTTCGCATTGTGGACGGGAGAACCTATAGAATGAACCGCCAACCATGCAATTAAGGAGCAACCCACTATACCATTTGAGCCACAGTCACCCATAATTAATGCAACAAACTGATGCTGCAATGAGACGAAACAATTCATCATTATAACTACACAGTGCAGCCCCGAGCATAGAACCAGTTTGAACTTTATCTGTGATGCAGAGTGTCAGTCAAAAGGTCGGACACGCCTAGTCTTTCAAGAGTTTTTTTTAATGTATTTGTACTATTTCTGTGTAGAGCCTGTGTAATGGTCTAATGGCATCAAAATTATAAAATAACATTATGGAATTATGTAGGGAGGAAAAAAAGGGTTTCATATATTGGATTTTTCCAAGTAGCCTTGATGACAGCTTTGCACACTATTGAAAATATCTTAACCAGATTCATGAGGTTGTCACCAGGGATTGTTTTCAGTTAACAGGTAAACGTTGTTAAACTGCAGAAATTGTTTGCTTACTTTGACACCATCAGTTGAGTTGTGATGGGGTAATGTTGGTGTAATGTAAATAGCCCCTTTCAACAACTGAAGTTATCCATATTATCACAGAAATTGCTCCACGAACAAGAAGGTCAGTCAGTCCAGAAAATGCCAAGAACTTAAAAAGTTTCTTCAAGTGCAGTTTTAGAAACCATCAAACACTGTGATTCAACTGTTCCTCATGTGGACCGTCCCAGGAGAGGAAGACCAAGAGTTCCCTTTGCTGCAGAGGAGAAGCAGATTGATGGAGTACTGCATCAGATGACCTGGCCTCAACCAATCCCCTGACCTAAACTCAGCTGAGATGGTTTGGAATAAGTCGGAGTGGAGAGTGTTGGAGAAGCTCCGGGTGACGGCCTCATGAAGCTGGTTGAAGGAATAAAGAGTTTCAAAACTAATTCAGATCACAAGATGGCCACTTTGAAGAACTTAAAATTGAAAACACATTACGTCATACTGTATCTTGTTTAGACTTTTTTTCTTGTGTTTGTCAAAACTTGACTGACACTGTATGGATGCAAAAATTATATACAGTAGCATCACTAATGGAAGCACTTTTAACTGCTTTGTGGAACGTTATCACACTGTACTGTCAAATATAAGGTGTATTTTCTTTTCTTGGACATTACTCTCTGCTCTCTGTGTATTATCTCGGCTTTGTGATGAGGCTGGTTTACGGTGCAGGGAGCTTTTGCCTTTGTGACACCGCCTGGGTTCCTCCACTTCTCGGTAACAAATCCCAGGGTTTAGTCTGCTCTTTAATGCTGTGATCTGCGCATTTCAAATTGGTAAACCGTGTGAGCACACATTTGAGATGAGGTGCACATGAGCAGAAAAGCTTTGCGAAGCATTCTGGTCTTGTTGCATTTAGAAGTCAAGGTCAGTTTCACTTCAGTGTGCACAGGTATTTTAAACATAAGCCATTTTACATCCTTAAACAACAACAAAAGATATAATTTGATGTATTTTTTGCCACGACAGCTCTCATGTGCTGCTAGCTCTTGTATCAAAAGCTTATTCATAACCTTTCGCTTGAGAAAATGCAAATTTGATTGTATTCGGATTGGGGTTTGGGCTCTGACAAGGAGGTGCAGACAGGAGACCAAACCTCAGGTTGCTGAAATGACATATCTGCAGCTCAGTGCCGCCTATAAGCCTGAGGTTTGCTGCCATTTCCCTACTCGGTACAAGATCAGTCACAGTTTTCAATGATTATGTTGAAACTGCCATCATGTGACATCTCCTTTGACTACCCATGGTTCTCAATGCAGTGGACAGCCTCCCCCGTCTTGCACATGTATGTAGATTTAATACAACAGAACTGTGCAGCTAGTGTTATAATGCAGACATCAGCATAAGAAAAAGCTGTTTAAATGTGCTCATGTTACAATAAAAGGCCTTAAGCACAGAAACTCAGAATGATTTATACATGGGGAGATGAGAACAATTTCTCAACCTGCCCTGTGTTTACAAAACCCATGATTTAGCACAGAGCTAATTTAGAGTCCTCCAGGGTCGTTGGTTATTTAAGTACAGCTACCCACGCTACACTGCTCCACCAGGCTCTTTTCTCTGTAGTGAGTCGATTAACCTCTCTTGCTACATGCGGAAGTGGATGAGAGTCTCCCCAGGTTACAGGGCTAAGCAAAAAAAAGGCTCATTCCTCTACTGCGGAACCGAAAAGGCCCAGAGGTCATAATGGCCCCTTCAGCGACCACGCCAGGCTGCTGATCTTTATTCAAAGCGCCAACGTGCGAATAACTCGCCAAAATAAAACGCTGAGTGACTGTGCAAAGAGTACCAGGGCATAGTCATTTTTAAATATTCACACTGGCTTCGCTGCAAATTCTGAGCATGCAGCCAAAACTGGAGCACAGTTTGTGGAGAAATATGATGTGAAAGAAGAAATACGTCACTTCAACTAAAAATGCACCCACGTTTGAGCCACATTATTTTTCCAGATTTTGGAGAAGAGAGCCAGTTTATTAATTAGGACAAGCATCTGACTGGGGAAACCTAGGCAACTTAAAAGAACCATGAATCTATTCTAATTACAGCTCTCACGATAATGAAGGTCATCACTTGTTGTTTAGGAAACAGAGCATGTCATGTGAGTCGAGAGGAGTTAATTTAACTTTAAAAAATGGATGACACTCCTCCACTTAAGCCCTGTCCAAATAGCTCCACACTGGTGAGCTCAGTACTGCACCTAAAGAGCTGTGGCTGATCAAGTGGGAAGCAGCCCTCCTCCCCATCACCACCTTTTAACATCATCCAGCCCTGAACTGCTTCATCTTCTATCTGTGTGAAAAAGTTGCTGAAAAGGCAAAACACAGTTCTTGTAGCCCCAGCATGTAGTTACACTGTTCAGGAAGCATTTGCCAGTTATGGTGTAAATGTGGAACACACACGTAACTGTTTCATGGAACCACCTAATGCAAATATATCCAGCTTTGAACTGAATGCCCAAACCTGAATGCTGTTCAAAGGGCTGCATTTCCAACCTTCTGATTCAGTTAATCATAGAAAAAAATAAGCTGACTATTGTTTATCGGATTAGATGTGAACCAGGCAGTTGAGGTGCATCATGACTCAGCAACCAGTCTCAGCCATAAAATATAAAAGTCACTCAGGTTAACCACAAATTAATTGAAATGAAATTACATATAAAAGGGTAACAACTCAAAAGCCTTATCACCACCTACTCATCTGATTTAGTAATGTACCATCCATGCGAGACCATGGCGTGTGACACTGCTTTAGCTTATGAACAAACAAGCAGGCCAATTTAGACAGTTTAGGCCTTTAAATGAATGATTAGAAAGTAAATTATCCACACTCAAACATCCCGATGCAATGTATTTATTAACACAACAACATTAATGACATTTGAAACACATTGCTCTTTATTAGGGTTGTTATTAAATATATTGATTTGGGAGTTTGAAGAGTGCGCAATTTATTTATGTACACTCATCAACATCGTTGCAGCAGCTGATTTCAGTATTGGATGAGAACTTGACATTTAATTAAGGTCAGTATTTGTCAGACGTAGATTTTTGTCTTATATCACTCAACTGCTTACCACACTGGGCAACGGTTCATATAATACCATAGGAAGAGTTATTTATAACATTTGTTTCTTCTCCCAAAGCCAATTTAACATGATCAGCCTACGGAGGCTGACTCATACTACCATAAACCCGCTGATTAAGGACCTCCCAGACAAGTATGTTGGTTTCCTCCTGAGTAAAGTTTGGATGGTGGTGTCGGTCAGCTCCTTCTTTAGTCATTAGAAAAACTGACAATATGCAGTGCCACCGGTTTTAAGGGAATCAGAGGAGCCTATTGGATTGGCCATTGCATGTTTGTGTTAACCAAATTACCAAAAAAGTTGGCTGCAGAACTTAGACCTGCGCTTGTGCTGCACTGCGATTCACAAAAATAGATCCGGGACTGTTTTCCTTTTGAACAATCTGGCTCATGGCCATGGTGATGTTTAATGGAATGGAGTGATTGAACGTATTAAGTTTGGCTTTTGCTTTAAATGTACCTGCTTTGTCTCTTTCTGTTGGCCATACATTTATAATATAGAAGTCATTTTCGATGTGTGATACACAAAAAAAATAACCAATTTGTTTTTTATTGGTCAAGGAATAAGACAGCTTAATTTCATGTCACAATTATTCTTTGGGATCATGTAGTACCAGGTCACATAAAAAGATTTGGACAATAAAATGCCTAAATGTATTCACAGTTGAAGAGGATGGTACATTATTAAAATGGCAATCACTCTGGCTGACATTCCCAAAATGTAATTACTTATGACAGAAAAGTGTTTGAAAAACCTTCCTCTTAAATCTGAAATAGCTTTGTTCCACATTTGAAAAAAAATGTTTTGTCATAAGAAGCAACTGACAGGAGCGCTTCCTTCGCTCCACTGTTTCCTGCAGCCTTTCTGTTTTTATTAAATAGTAATTAACAAGGAGTGAAAACAAAGAAAGGCGAGAGAGGGTTGAAACATAAACTGCAGAATTATTTCCACAGTGGAAGGAGAAAATATAGCATTGTGCACAGCACATCCAGCATGACATCCTTGGTTTCATCAGCAGGATATGACAGTGTTTGTGAGTTTCATTGTTCTGGAGACACCAGCGTTCCATTAGCAACCTCTTTAAACATCTGCCAGGAGCTCCATGAAGAGTCTATATTGTCTCGGCTCACTATATATCCAGCACTCTCTGACAATTCCCCTCCTTCCTACTATCTATCTCTTTCTCTCTATCTATTTCTGTCCATTGTATCTCCCACACAACAACCCCCCCCCCCTTCCCCCTCATCCTCCCCCTCCATCCGTCACCATCTCAGGCTCTTGCTCCTTCCTCTCCCATCAGATTAGCTTTTCCTGGGTTGTTCTACCTCCCGTCTCCTTGCCCACTGGTGGCTGATCACCATGTGAATCACAGCAATAGCAGAACTGCCTCAATATTAATAGTGTGTAGGTGTGTCTGTGCAACATGCTTTTATCAGGCAGAACCATAGAAGGAGCCCCCCTCATTTTTTTTTTGGTGGATTGTAAACAGCCTATCTTGTCCTAAGGAATCTCAAACATAACATACGTCCATTCCAAAGAAGCAATTTGGGGTGTCACTGTCATTTGCATTTCCCTAATGCCATAAATGTCAGTTTTAGCAAATGCAAATACATCACCATAAAATACACATGTTGTGTAAAGCAGAGGGAGCATTTATTTAAATATCATCTGTCGGCATTAGTTATATCAGATGAATTCATACATATTATATCCTGCCCCCATCTTCCTTGCGTTCGGAATGTTGATATCTACAGCAGGCTGGAGCCTGTCTGAGTGCTTGATTGACTGGTACTGGTGCATGAAGCGAAAACCCCAAGCAACTAGGGTAGAAATATATTCTAAACAAATAGCTGAGATGGAATGATTCTTATGATGCCTTAATCTTGCTTTACAGTACAAGTCCGCACAGATACAGGTGGAGCGTGGTGTCAGGATGTCAGCTGCAGGTCAGCAGAGAATTTGCTTGAGGGAGCAATCTGGCTACCAAAACAGCTTATTGCCAGCACACACACACACACACACACACACACACACACTACACTGTGACATCACAACACTGTAGCTTCTACCTTGGTACCCTGTGTTGAGAAAGGAGAGTGTTATTGTCTGTGTTTGTACAAATATACTCAGGGGATGTTGCTTTTGTCCTGTGCTTTTCCCCAACTGCAGTAAGTAAACTTAGTGCTTTGTTTCTCACTCCATCCCGTCTCAGCAGCTCTCTGCAATGATAATTTTAATTGCAGTGACTTTGCAAATTAAATAAAAATTAATGCCATCAGCAATCAGCTGATGCAGATTTGCATATTGGTGGTTTGTATTTGTTTTGTGGTACAGTCTGCAGTGAGAACAGGAACAGTTTTGTGTGGGGTGGAGGGGTAAGAGAGCGCTATGGCTAACACTTTGAAAGTCAGAGGTTGCTTTTTGTCCAGGGAGTCAGCAAGCCTCTGAATGCCAGGCTGAGCGAGGCAGAGATGACAGTCGGGAAGCTAATCCTCTGAAATAATTTGGTCGGCAGTCTCTGAACTTCCACATTATCTTCCTCTGCATACGGCTGATGATTTAAACGCCTCAGCCCACTTTTGACAGGTGAATACAAGCCTGAACCAGCTTCTTTAATAGGCAAACGTTATGGACGGGGTCCATGTTTTGGCCTCCAGTTTGAATTTCTTGTATACAGACGGTGCGAGGGACCTTTATTGCGAGATAAGGGAGCTGACAGACTGAGCAGCCAAAGCCACAGAGCTGAAATATGCTTGCACACTGGTTTCAAGGTACTGAGTGATGGGGGATGACATTATTTGTTGGTTCCTCACAAACCACAACAAATATCTTCATTTCATGTGTTCCCTCAAGTATGCTGTTGCCACAAACCACCTGCTTGGCACCAAAGAGGATTTTTTTTTTTTTTTTAATCTCATCAAACAAATAAATAAACATGTCACAAAATCAAACAAGGAATAACTCCCAACAGTAATAATACTACAGGTTCACTGAACTCAATAATGGTGGAAACTCTCATTGAAAAGCCTGTTTTGAAAATACATTTCTGTGGCTGAGACTAAGAAGGAAAATTAATGTTACACACTGAGACAAACCTAAAAACATATTACTACACTGACAAAAGATCTCCACCTAGCCTCTCGGATAAAAAGTCATCATTTGTGAGCATGTGCAGTGGGCTGAGCGTTATGGAAGCACACCTGGAAGCTAAAAAAAAAACGTACTGGTTTATGTGCTTACAGAGCTACAGTATTTTATTTCAACTAAATGTTTGAAACCAGTATCCACTTCTGCTTAATCACTACTTCCATGTTACTGACCACGAAAGAGCAAAGATTTACAGACAGTTGTGAGACACAATTCATTGGTACAGATGCATATTGTCAATGAACTCTGTGAGCGTATTATCCTGCAAAGAAATATGCTACTGAATTGGATAACTTCTCTCAAGGAAGCCAACTACTCATTGAATTTCATGACGGAAAATCTGGAGAACTGGATACTGCATTTATAGATGGTACCCGATTCATCCTTATCAAAGTCAGTAATTGCTGTACACATAGGTCATAATTATCTGCAGGATGTTCACTATAAGTTACCCTTGTCACACTTAAACACTCAGGCGATCAATTTTAGATACACAAATATTGATTAAAGCCACTTTAAAGATAGCTGCTGCAGTATCTGTTAATCCATCTGTCACATATCTTCACCTGTTTTACTGCTCTTAACTATCAAAATGACCCTGATTGTTGCCTCATATCTTTCAGTTTAGTAGTACCACACGTGTAGGTCTGCTTAAGAGGATCTGTTAAATGCATTAATCGTAAATTGTGATATAATGTTTTCTGTATCTAGCTGCCGCCCAGGGTTCAAACCGCCGTCCTGTGCATCTGCCACACTCTAGATAGTCAGGCCCCTGACTGTGATACCCAGATAACATCATCTTTGGTAGACTCAATATTTCCTAAGTCAGTGGGGATACAAGCATCAAATGGCACATTCCAACTTATTATCTCTGATATACGAGTAGAAGGATGAACAATTCAAATCGAAAAGCCTGTACTTCAGAGGCTTCTCTTTCTAGCCAGGCTGTCTATACATGGAAGCCAGTTCCTCAGCGGAAAATGTTTTTGTCGCTGTCTGTAAGATTTGAGTAAGTTGGTTGAATACAGGTATTTCTAAGTCCAACAACATGTCTGAATAGGACATCTTCTGACTCCTGGATATATTGGTACATTGCAATATGTCATCATGGCAGAGCAGCGCTCAAAACACAAGGCTGAAAGATCGCAGACCTTTAAAAGCTTCAGACACCACTGGTTCTGCGTATCAAGCAAAGATTCTGTTGCCTGAATCAAACACCACCTCATGCCGTCTGCTTGGCAGCTGCTGTGCTTTTCTTCTTCTCCTTCTCCTCGTCTCACCCAGACTTGAAGCAAAGTAGGCCGAGGCCTTGGGTAGTCCCTCAAGTGACTTATCTCAGCAGTATGGATAGACGCAAGCCTCCCACTTCCCTCAAATGACTCAAGTTTTAATAGCGATTGGTTCTCTTTAACTTGCTGTGCGGGTAAAAAGTTACACAGGTTTTGTTTTTTGGCAGAGGCTCTACCTACCACTGAGCTAAATTATGAAACACTTGCTGATGTTTGGAAATATATTATTAAAAGGCTGCACACCTCCTCGATAGTTTTTGGGAGTGTGTGTGTGTGTGTGTGTGTAATGTTCAACTGCTGGTATACTCAATTTGTAAATGATCTTTGTTTACACTCCCAGTGTTTGTATTAACATTCAATTTTGCATTAATGAATATGAATGTGGTCGCCCAAGTGTTGCTTAACTCGCACAGTCTCTTCATTAGTTGTTGTGCTGTCACAGAGAAATGAGAAAAGCCTGCTCTCGTCTCGTATTTGTTCTCTCAGAAAGAAGCTTTTAACATCGATTGCACACTTCATCAGTGAATTTGTTTCAGTTTTCTGTTTTAATGTGCAAGATTATCATAATCAAAAACAGAACATGTATGAAAAGTCAAGAATGGAAGAAGGAAATTAAATGAAAAAACAACATCAGAATCCATGTGTCTCATGAAAAATATTCCAACACGTTTAAATTTGGCCTTTTAAATAAAGGAGAAAACAAAATCCCTATATTTAAATTCCTTACGACAGTTTACAGATGGCACTTGTAAAAGTAATCCGACACACTTCCCATGTTGTCCATGTGCACATTCATAAATAGCATCTGTCAGAACAAGCGATGGAATGATTTGCCACTGAACATAGGGATTAAACTGAGACGACCGAAAATGTGGGAATAACTGCCTGGAACACCTTTCAGATAAACACACATCTAATATTCTGACAGATATGTTGCATACATATAAAATCTACGCAGCCATGGCAAAACGGTTGAACATGAATAGGGATAAAGGGGAATAGGGTTAATATATAATCATAATAAATAATTGTGTATATATATATATATATATATACATATATATATATATGCATGTCTGTGTGTGCATATGCATGCGCACACACACACACACACACACACACACACACATGCTTGCATTGCTGTTCCCTTTTGTGCAACTGTTGAGTTTTGTGCCGTCATGGTCCTGAAAATACATTCACATTTTCAGTCTGATTTGTATCCTTTTCCAGTGCAGTCTCTCAGTACTAACAAACAAAAGAAGCTGAAGCCTTGACTACCTAGAAAACTGCGATAAGCAGAACAATCTTTTCCTGAAAAAGGATGGGCCGGGTGCACGAGCGCTGTTTGTATACTGTGACAATGTGCAGCTGCTCTAGGTAATATAAAAAGCATTCATACAATTATATATGTTTTGTTTGGGATCAATTTGAGGAGAAATTATTGTATGTAAGTATCTGTGGATGCAAAAAAAAAAAAGAGGAAAGAAAATCGTCATCTTTTGTCATCATGATTTCTCCACATTTCAGCACCATTTCCACTCAACCACTCGGGGTTGCAAAGGTTCATCGACACTTCACCTGAGGTCACCACCTGGACGTACAGTAAGTCAACAGCAGACCAGAAGGAGATACATAAACATCCTCCCAGACAAGAGCAACCAGCCAGTCCCTGAAAGCAAAGAATGCTTTTCCCCGAGAACACAACTATTTTTAGCCACTTCCTCCCACAGTGAAAGCAAATGCTAATCTTCAACCAGTATCTCTTTGAAGTGTAAGATGATACTTTAGGTATATTTTTGTTATGGCCACATAGCTGTAGTCTTAAATCCTGTTAAATCTGCCAAGAATTCGTCACTGCAATGTTGGAGGGCTGGTACATAAATATAGGTATTGCAGGGGCGTGTTTTCCTGGTGAGCACATGACACTTTACTGAGGATAATAATCAGGTTTGAGCACTTTTTGAAAGCTCTGATCTTGTTGCTTCCTACACCTCCTTCTCTGTGTTTTTTTTACTAATGACAAGACAGAACAAATGGGGAGTCATAATTTGATGTCCACGTCTTGTTAATGATATGCTTGGCCTTTTCTGCGGTGACACAGCATTCAGCACCACCGATTGATATGGTAATGTATTATATGTCTATGCTCACATACATATTTTCATTTCAAAGGGGCAACAACAAATGCATAAGACGAGCACAACGTTTGGAAAATGGGTCACTGCTGTTTAGTGTTGATAGTGCTACTTTGCCCCCCAGTGGCACACAGGCTCAGTGCAGACGAGGAGCGCTTCATTATCATAACCTTCAGGCTGTTGACTTTCTTCTGTTGAGTCGCAGGGATGAAGCGAGGCTGCATATATGCTCTATTAAAATATGTTGGTTTAATTTTCTACAAGCCCTTCTTTGACATGCTAAAAATATGTCCATCTGTATTTCACTACTGTCTTGTAGTTCTAAGTGTAGGCTGAGGGATTTTTTGTTTTGTTTAATGTCACATCTTTTTGCTCTTGTGAGTCATTTCCAAGCTGCTGTGATGGATGACTCATATGTTAAATTTACTTGGCAACTCCTTTCAAAAGATGCAGATAAACCTTCTCTATTTTTGTTTAATATATCAGCTAAAAATGTATGTTTTATCACAGCCGCGCAGGTTAGCAGCTTTTGTTTAAAGGCATATGTTCCAAGCTGGGATGTATGCATATCAATTATATCCTGCAGTGCAGAACAATTATCCACTCACCCTGCCCTAAATTCAACAGGCTCTTTCCCTGACAACAGGACTTGGTGAGTTATTTCTGTGTAAATGATTTGGCTTGATATTTGTCTCGTCGATATGAAATGCTGCCAGAAACGACTTCCCTGTCTATCACCTCCTCGGCTAATTATAGCCCAAAGCCCACAGAGGCAGCACACACCAAAGGATTTGGATGTTTAAACAAATGCTGGAGCTTGGCTGACAAGAACACACACAAGTATGTTATAATTCATAGTAGGGCGTTTGAATAATTCCCATTACCTATGCTTAGCTTTGCCTGTAATGTCACCCCATACTATCAGCTATATTCCAGCACCAAGCTCCAAATAATGTCTTTAATTTCCTCTCCAGGTATTTATTTAAAACTATAAACACTCCTCTCTGTTTATCAAAATGACATATTTATATATTTTTCAAGAAAAAAAAAATCCTGTGACGCCTTAAAGTGGCTTAGATGTAACTGTACACCACACTGACTGGTCGTCAGGAGTGTTGGGCCGTTTCCAGGTGGCCTGATGGTCGTTACGGCCTGCCAGGAACAGCCACAGTGTTCCAATTTTAATTTTTTTCCTCAGATGGCGAAGTTGCTACTCTGACCAGAAGGTCATGCCTTCAAAAAAATGAGGCATCCTCTGCATAAGAGTGTGCAGTTCAGAAACAATGTCTCTACGTCTCCCTGCGACACACAGCAGCAATAACCATCGACTGGCATCTCTCCCAGTAACATGGAGGACAAGTCGCTCGGCAAAATAATAATAATAATAATAATAATAATAATAATAATGCATTTTATTTATATCGAGCTTGTCTAGATACTCAAAGACTCTTAGAAAAGACAGTCAGGAGAACGTTTGTGATTTTAACCTTTTTTGTAGTTGATGGCTTTTTGGACCTTTGTTTTAAGCTTACAAGCCTGTATCCTCAATTTTAGTGAATGTGTGAAGTTGTTTTTTATACTTTTGATAAGCTAGAAGCTTGAATATGAAGATAGCATTTTCAAATTTGCGCTAACTCTGTATCTGTCTCTTTTTAAAGTGCAGGTTGACTGTTTTGTGTGGCAGTCTTGTACATGTGTATGTGCTATGATGTGTGTATTCCTCGTGAGTTTTTGAGAGTGCAACCAACCTGGAAACTTCAGTATTTAGAGAGGCTACTTATTGATCAGTCACATTTTTTTGTTGTTGTTTGTAATCTTTCCTCTGAATTTTTAACTTGTCTGCTACCTCCAACACCAACAAGTTAGCCAACAGAGTTAGCGGTGTGGTGTTTTGCATGAACAGTATGGACTGGGATGGAGTCAAATTTCCGGCCGCAAGTATTGTCTCAGTCGGCCCATGCTTTGCACTCTGCCTTTATACAGTCTTGTGGATCTATTATGCAAATAGCAAATAGTCCATGCCTCTGCCTCTGTCCCCACCCACTGCAACACCAGCTGACATGAAACCATGACTGTCTGAATCCTTGTTTTTTGAGACTTTCCCAGAAGGGAAACGCTCAGCCTCAGTGTTAGCTGCATATTTAATTCAAGGGGGCCTTTAATTATGAGATGCACGAAAAGAAGTGACCTGTGAGATCTGCAAAGCACTGTATTCATTTGATGAACATTTGAAAGCAGGAGTCATTGGAAGGGGCTTTCTGTGTTCAAACACACAGTTATGTATTATGAAAATTTGCAGCTGTGCTCATTGATATACTGGGACAAGTGATTTTCACTAAGTGCTTGCTCGTGGCAGAATTGTTGAGTTTCTCTCTAGAATACTGCAAAGTATTGACCCTACTCTCAGAGGATTCATAGGTATCTGACCGACTGACACTCTTTGTGATCTAGAAAGGGAGTGAAGAGGAGCAAGGAGATAAGTCTTACAAGCCCGTACAGGCGTAATTGCAGACTTATTATTATGCTTTCTAAGAAATGGAATGCTGACCGTATCACATTTTCTATCACACAATGAGGAAATGTTTGGTAAGTTGCAATTAGGTTGACCCTGAACATATCCAGTGGTCATTACTGTTTTTTTTCCCACAGGAGCCATACTTGTAGAGCCACGTGTGCTGTGAAACACCAACAACCAGGCAATGTAACACAGTTATGTCCATGGAAGAAGAATAAAACATCATCTTTCCATTTAATTTCCAATCGTCACAACTTTCTCTTTTTACTCTGCCTGCCCCCGACCTCCATCCCCTTCATCTACAATTCTGACACTGCTTTGTCTCTTTTTATCTGGTTTGTGACCTTAGATTAGAAATGGATTTGTGATATGTGTGCTCTACATGTTGGCTAGCATGGCAGGAATAGCTAATAAGGCTACGATATGGGTGAGCAGCGCTGGCAAGTTGGTGAACCCCCTTTAACTCACTTCCCTATCTCAGCTGTCTTTCAGCAAAGACGAGGTACACCCAGGACAGGTCGCCGATCCATCACAGGGCCAACAGAGAAAGACGGACACCCATTCATGCTCATATTCACACCTACAGAACTATTACACTTTCTATGGCTATATACCATACAAAATACTTAACTAAAGGGGTTAAGTTTTGTTGCCTGAAAAGACTTCCTTCTTGTGAGTCCAGTGGACTCCATAATACTGCACTCCATTCATTCATTCAAGTAAAAACTGTTGCCATTGGACCTGATCTAAAGAGTGATTACATCTGTCAGCAATGTAATTGGTAAACAATTAAGTAATATGTAATTTCAAGGCGACACAGGCATGCAGTCTGTCCAACTCATTACGTTCCCACGTTGCCTCTCTCACTTATGTATATATTGTATCTGTCCACACAACTATGTCAGAGCTGAGACTTATTGTTGCGTCATTGGACACACACAGCCTGGAGCTCCAACACAAAGCGTACAGTGTTCCAGCTCTGACATCTGTGCTGTGTGGAAGCTGTACCATGGCTATTGATACCATGTGAGGATTGGCCTCGACTTCTTACACGCATTCAGGGCTCATCTATACATGTGTAAACACAGTGTTTGAATGCTGCTATCCGTTTGAATGCCCATTTAGATGGGAAGTGTGTATTGCTGCCGAGATGTCAGACCTTATTGTCATTCTTCATTCTTAATTCAAAGAATACAAAAAAAAAACAATACAAAAAAAAAACAACACTCCTGACAAGTGACAATTATCATTTCATATAATATTATAATTATTGTTGGCTTGGGTTCTCTCAGGAGTCTGTTGATCTAATTTGATCAAACTTTCAGCCATTTTTAAACAGAATGCTAAAAAGTGATCACATATCGATGAAGGGGAATTCATAATTTGTCCAAATTAATACATGGTTTGCCTTCTAAATTGATTGCCTGTTTGTCTGAGCAGCCCTGAGATCTGTGTAAAAGCCAACATCGGAAGCATCTGTAAAAAAAACAAACAAAAAAAAACAACAACACTGTACCAAGTGGTTCATTTACTGCGGGTGTCTCTGCCCTGAAAACTACCAGTGTTTATTCCCCTCAGCATTACACTGCTGTGTGTGTGCATCAATACACTGTCTGTAGCTGGCCAGTGAAGAATGAACAAGGAGGGCTGATTATCATCCAGCACAGCCTCCATGAGAGGCCTGAAGGACACAGATAAATGAGTGATTCTGATAACTAAATGTTTATTTTAAAGGAACTAAAATAGTCATTTGTTAGGATTGGACTTCTGAGACCACATTGAGCAATTTTTAAAAGAGCTGAGAAAGATTACATAAGCAATACCCATCTATTTACACAGATTTAAAGGACCCTTTTCCATAAAACCCAGGAAACTGGCTTACGTGAAATGATTTATCAATCTGTCTCCCAGCTACTTAAATGTGAATATTTACTAGTTTTTCCAGTTTTATATGATAATAAACGCAACATCTTTTGGGTTTTGGACAGCTAATATGACAAAACAAGACATTTTCATTTGTTCAGAGAACAATTCAACTTATAATAATAGTAATTATTATAACTTAGTATGTAATATTTTGGTTTTCTGACCCTTTTTTTTCACAGAACAACCAACTCCGTATTAAAACAGAATGGTCAAATATTCCGATGACTAAAATAATTGCACAACTTTGATTGCAAAGTACAACTTTTCACAAAATGTGTCTGTGTTAATTATTTTCCGTACAGAAGACAATTGTGCAGTTTGGTAAAACACAACTCTACAGGTCTTCAATTTTGATTGATCCTCTTGAGACCAATACTCCATGATGAAAGAGCCACCATAGTTCCAGATCTCCAACTTTAATGTCACAAATTTGCAATTAATCAAATTGTTGAGAAACATATATATGAAGTGAAGCTCTGGCTTTTGGGACTGCTTAAGGTCTTGGCTGTTTTGTCAGACAGGTAACTCAGCACTAATACTGACATATGTGCGCTAATACTGGCAGATAATTGGTCCAAACACACTCCATCCCATCTGATCAGACAGGCCACAACCGGTGACTTCACTTCCTGCTGTTACAGTAACTGGATTTAAATATATTATTTTTATTAAAGAAAAAACATTATTTGAGGGAACAAATTGTCAATGTGAAGGTAAGAAATATTAATCCTGTGCTCAAATGATCAATGATTTTACCAGCTACTGTATGGACATTAATCTAAATTCAAGAATCCCCAGGCCATTTGATTGAAAGTAATATTTATCTTGACCTGTTAAAAGTATCATGTTCAGCAAAGTCTGAATAGCCATAGGAGTTTTTCATAAAAAAAAAAAAAAAAAAAAAAAAAAAAAAAGTGGTTGTGCACCTGCCTCTGACCAGATTACTACTTGCTGACACGTACTTTTAAAAGTACGACCCCATGACCAACAACAACAGCTTGGAATGACACCAGGGAATAAGTGTCCTTCCATCTAATTTGCAGCAACAATCCAACAATACCGATATGCTGAGGCAGCGAGCTAAAGCTTTCAGGTGAGATGGCGCTGAGTGGTCAGGTATGTTGGAGGTTCTCCTCCAGTTGCTTTATTTTTTTCATTTTTCTAGACAGTCTTCTGAGACTTGTCTGTGGCCTTGTCCAATTTTCACAGACTATCATGCATATATAATGAAAAGTGTTTTCATTAAGTGAATTCCAATTGACATTCTTAAATAGCTTTTGTTGAGGGCTTGCACAACCTAATCCTGCATCTCAATAAGGATGGTTCCATTCAAACAATTAATCAATGAAATAATTTGTTCTGCTGTAAACCTGTATATACTAGACCCACTTGTTTTTGTAAAAGTATGACAACTGATATACTCTGTTAAAAAATGTTTTTACTGGCAGACAAAAATATAAAAAATTAAATGAATAGATGTAAAATTCTGCCACAACATGACTGAGCACCTCATTAGGGGATGGGGGGAACAATCTGGGTCATAATATCTTGCAGCTGGAAAACTTCTCCATACTCCCATTCAGGTATTGACAATCTGGGAGGTTTGCATAGAGAAAAGCCATTATGATGACATTACTAAAACAAGCACAGTCTATTGGAATGGATTAAGGAGTTTATTCAACAAAATAAATATTTCCTGGCATTTATCATTTCATCTGGGGGCCCAAATTGTAAGCAGTGACTGGGATAATCTTGTTTTGCTGAATTGCAGCTGCACTACAAACAAGCAGGGGATTAGTAATCCCTGTTGGAGATCCCCCCCTGCCCCCCCAGAGAAGACAGATAGTGGCTGGCACCTCGGGCAAGAGCTTGATTTCTAAACAGTAAACATTGATGTTTTCCTCGCTGGAAGAGCTGCCGTTTGTCTGGACAATATTTCATATTGATAATAGCATTTCAGGGCGCTTGAGTAAATGGAGTTGGATACTGCAGGTGACGGTGTGAGGTGACCTTATCAAACTGTGATAAACTGGAAATGGGAAACTGAAATCAAAATGCCATCACGGAGAAGGAGGCGGGGTTTATCTGCTGTTCTTTTTCAGGAGCCCAGTAAGAGCGGAGAAAGAAAACGAATTGCCTAGTTTGAAGAAAGACTGGATAACATGGTCTTTGCCAACTTGACAGTGCAGGCAGCATGATTTAGTCTGTGGCTCACTCTCGCTGAGCTGTATTTATAAGCTGGCCAAACATCTCAGGCGATTCTCAGTGAAGTCGATCATCAGTTGTGATCACTGAGGCTCGGCTAATCGAGTGCTGCGTTCCGCCTTCTGAGCAGTGGAGTTGTTTTCATTAGTATGCAGGACGTAACAAGCAGTAATTTGGACCTAATTAGGTCTTAATGGCACCTGATCACTCACACAAACATGCAAAAGCACATGTGCGCACACACACACACACACACACACACACACACACACACACACACACACACACACACACACACACACACACACACACAATAGTATGTCTCGTTATGAGAGCCAAAGTATGAATATCAACCCATTCCGTCCAAGTCTCTGGGCAACAACTAAGGTCAGGACAATTTGAGAGTCTTTGCATGAGTGAGTGAACTGTAAACTAGCAAAACGAATAACAACAGAGACACCCTGACTCCAAACAAGATGGAGGAAGCACACGTGCGCTATGTGCACTCACACTCACACACACACACACACACACACACACACACACACACACACACACACACACACACACACACACACACACACACACACAGACAAGAGATATGAACTAATTTAGATTAGGGCTTTTGAAATGCCTATCAGAGACTTGATCTTACTGTACCATGAGAGACAAAGGTTCTCCTTCAGTCATGAAGACACAGAGAGATGTCTTACCTGAAAGGAAAGATAAAAACAAAAAGTGCAATTAGTTGTGAAAAATGGGAAAAACATAGAGTACATATTGGGCCCAGCATCATGTTTCTACGGACATCCTTTCAAAACTTTAAGGACATTTCTGTCATAATGCTGCAGCCATTTCAAGCATAGTGATGTAAATCCCTGAGACTGACCAAGCACCATGCTGCATCACAGAAGTGGCTCAGATATGTCATTTTTAATTAGCCACCTTAGGTCACTTTACTTTCACTATTTGAATATCGAATCATTTTTGTTCATTATATGAACGCCTCAAGAAGAAAACCAAGGTCATTACAGCTCCCACAAGTTCACCAGTAAGTCAGTACTTGCCCACAAATTTTAACTGTGGCCCCTCTCTGACCAGTTACAACATGCTGTCCCAGCAGATGTCAGTGTTACTCAAGCTATTTAAAAAGCCTTACTGACTGTATATACAGCTGAACAAGCAACACGTCTTTGATTCGGTTGCCAAAATCATTTCCACAGCAAGAATAACTTCAAATTCCAGACACATTTGCAATAAAGTCAACATGCTAAGTATCTGCACAACAACTTGATGAGCCAACATTGTAAAGAAAAAGATGAGTAGAAAGCAAGGTAAGCAGCATGAGATGCAGTCGCCTGTAGCACCCTCAAGATTTATATCTTTTACAAAGCAGGTTAAGTCAATTAGACCAGGATTTATTTAATAAGTCTAAGCACTTGTTTCAGCATTAGTGTGTCTGTTTATTTGGGGTTTATTCAAGAATGGTATTGAAATAACTATAGTGAAGGTGGTGGTGTTGGTTCACTGAACATGTGATGTGGTGTGCACATTTAAACACTGGATCCAAAAGCCGTTCCAACAGTTTATTTTGGCTCGTTCAGGATTAACAAAGGAGGGATGGATGGAGGATTTTTTTCAAAATTTCTTAATTTTTGAATGATGGATCTTAGCAACTGAAAAAAAACAAAAAAAACCTGTAAAGGCTTTTGTACACCTCATCCATGTTATAAAGTATGTAATTAGACAAAATGTAAAAGCAAAGATAACAATTAAAGCTTCATTGATAAATTAAAAAAAAAAAAAAAACACAAAACAACTTTAACTTGCTATTTTAGTTCAATTTTAAACCGCACAGTTTTAAACCACACACAATTTTAAACAGTTGTATTAACATCGCTGCAACAACACGTTCCTGTAGATACATGCTGCACAACATCAGGAGAATACGTCCTCTTCTCACTCAGAAGGCGGTGCAGGTTCTGGTCCAGGTTCTGGTCCTGGTTCTGATCCAGGTTCTGGTCATCTCAGCTACTGTAACTCCCTCCTGGCAGGTCTACCTGTTGGTGCCATCCGACCTCTGCAGCTCATCCAGAATGCTGCAGCTCGACTGGTCTTTAACCTCCCGAAATTCACTCCCACTACTCCGCTCCTCTGCTCCCTTCACTGGTTACCAGTAGCTGCCCACATCCGTTTCAAAACATTGGTACTTGCGCATCGTGCTGCAAACAGATCGGGTCCAGTCTACATCCAGGACATGGTCCAGCCTTACATCCCAGCCCACTCCCTCTGCTCTGCATCTACCAATCAGCTTGTTGCCCCCTCACTGTGAGCTAAACACTCTACAAAATCACAACTGTTTGCTGTCCTGGCTCCTAAATGGTGGAATGAGCTCCCCAACGACATCAGGACAGCAGTGCATCTTCCGCTGCAAACTAAAAACACACCTCTTCCAACTTTACCTTGAATAGTAGAACTTTAGTAGCACTTAAAATGACACTTACTGATAGAACTTTGTAGTTTGGCTTTCTTGAAGAAAATTGTATTTTCTTGATTCTTGTTGTTCTGGGTTTTGTACCCTCATGGTTGAAATGCACTTATTGTAAGTCGCTCTGGATAAAAGCGTCAGCTAAATGAAATGTAATGTAAACAGTTGTATTAGATTTCCCAGCTCAACAGATGGACTCATGTCTTATAGAAAAGGTAAAAACATTGTGAAGCCGTTTCAAGGATTAAAGCACAAAAAACAGCCATTGCAGAAGGGACATGACGAGGACATGCAGAGCAGAACAACACAAAGCAGACAGGACACTGACAGTAACAAATAGCTGAGCTATGAAGAGATGCTACACAAACACTTTGACTACTAAGTCACCTACAGTACAACTGGGTTGTTAAAATAGGCACTGTCACTGCAGGCATCATTCATCAAATTCGAAGATTTAATTTGTATGTACTCATGTCTGTAATGAGCTCCACAAAGGCAGACGAGTGTTGCAACTACTTCCACTTGCCTGGAGCAGAAAACCAGGCGACTATTTCTCTTCTGAACTACGTGACATTTTTCTTTGATGTATTTAGCACAATAATCTGTGCAGAAAAAGGCATCTGCACACTGTGGCAACTGAGTTGAAGAGACGCCAGGGAGACTCTAAATGATCACAACAACAGTGTTGTCTAGAGATAAACGGATGGATGATCTTGAAACAGCACAGACAGGAATACTGATGTAAGGGGTGACATTATATGGGGCAGAGCAGAGGGTATTAGCAGCAAAGTTGGAGAACACAGAGTGGCTTGTAGCAATGACATTTCACTCAATCCAAACCACTCACTCTTGATGCATCATTTGGAGCACCATCCGGTAGCAGGAAAGTTTTAGTGGCACATAGTAAATTCATTTACTGGTTGAAAGAGTACACTTAAAATAGCATTTTTAATTCCAATGTCAAGTGCCCTGAGTGTGAGAAAGCCAAAACACACAAACTCAAAAGTGATTGGCAATGGAACCAGATGGCACAAATGTGACAAGTTTGGTCAAGTTTGGCTGATTGCCTGTTGACCCACACCAATTAGATCCCTATTTGTGTCAGGATTCCTGTCTGCTCCTACTGTTTGCTCCTCTGTTTTGTCCCCAATCACCTCTCCTCATGTTTTCTGTCATTCCCCTGTCTGTTTGTTATTGTGTCCCCATGTGTTCTGTGTCCTCCTCTCCCCGCCTCCTGTCACCTCCCATGACCACACCCCTCACCGGCTCAGCAGCTGCCACCACTCTCCCCAAATCACTACCTGCAGGTGGCTCATTTCCCTGATCACCTCCCCGGACTATATGTACCCTGCCCCTGCAGTCATCTGGGGTCAGTCCATACAGCTAGTCACTGCCAGTCACTGCCAGTCACCCGTCCTCCTCCCGCTCCCGCACCCTGTTTCTGCTTCTAGTCAGTGTGGTCAGTCAGTGCTCCCAATCTTGGCTGATCGTCGAAGCTAAGCAGGTTAGTACTTGGACGGGAGACCACCTGGGAGTACCAGGTGCTGCAGAGCCACCAGTCAGAGCCACCAGTCGGAGCACTCCAGTATCAGAGTCTGTTGCCACTCGCTGTGGAGGACCTCGGGATTCCCCCAGCGCAGCCTGGTCCCCGGTGAGAGTTGGTGGAGTTTCACTCCCGACTCGGGAATCAGACATTGACTTTAGGTATCGGCCTTTGTTGATCAATGAAGATTGTGTTTTGAACTTATACCCGAGTTGTGTGCCTGCGTTTGGGTCCTGTTACACCTCACCTCATAACAGTTTGCCAAGCACACTCGTCACTTTTTTTTTATAAATGTCCTGTTTTTTACTTTTTTTTCCCAAAGAGGAGAGCAACTGTGGTCACTAGAAAACAAAGTAGGTAATTTCTGTAGTGTAAATCTGAAAAGCTGCTGTTTGAAGAAAAACTTGACTTTAAAGGTTTCAATCCCTACCGGCTGCATGATACTGTTATAACCACTCATTACAGGCAGAACTTCTCTTGCAAAAAACACTAGCTCGTCAAAAAAAGTGTTTTTTTTTTTTCCTTTCAGTGTGTATTATTCACAGATGGACAGAACAGCAAATATTTTCCCACATATTCATCCACAAGTCAAAAGTTTGGAAACACATATTTATTGAAGGATTGTTGACTACTTTTTGCTGAATGGAACAATTCAAAAATCAAAAGTAACACAAACATTACCTTTTTTTTTTATTTTAGCTTGCTATATCAATCCATGTGTGTTGTGTGTCTTCAGAAATATTCTATAATGTTGAAAACAGGCCAAACCCTTGGATGAGTGTGTCTAAACATTTGGCTGGTACAGTATCTATGACTGTTACATTTCTATTGCTATTTTAATAGTAATAGAGATGCTGGTACTGTGTGCTCATTCTGTACAAGCTGTTTAACAGAAGCTCAAAGTTAAAGCAGCATGTAAAGAAGAATTTACTTAAAGTGAACCATTCCGATTCAACAGGAAAACGATCATCAGAATGTGTCAGCGGAACCATAGGGATAAATAAAACCATAAGAAAGCATCATTTGATAATAAAGATATAAGTAGATTGTAGAAGTTGAAGGCAGAACAACCGCACAGTGATTCCCAACATATTACTTGTGGATGTCTCACTGTTTGGTATGAAATGATCAGGCATTTACTATTGGAAGAACATGTCCTCCTATCTGTCAGCTAACATCTACCCACATCAAAATTCTACAATACGATGATGACAGGAGTTGAAGTGTGCTTTGTGTGAAGATTGGAAGGGAACTGAGACAACTTTGTAGCTCATTATGATTATGACTCATTCTGTTTTGCACCAACTCCCACTGCAAAGTAGTGCTAAATAAGTTGAATAGGGTCATTTTGTAATTCATTCATTCAAAACTATTGTTGATTTGCTGCTTGAGCAATTTGTTTCTTCCTACATTTGCTCAGAAATTGACCCGTTCCTTGGGTGTTGCAATTCAAAGTACAACAACACTATATTTCCAGCCAGACAATAAAAACAACAGTATTTGCAGATCCTGCATGCAGAGGAGTGCACACGTTTCCAGAAAGCTACATGCAGATTTAGATGGCAGCATTATCCGACTCCAGTGCATGTTAGCTGCACAGATTATGTTTTCATGGAGTCTGGTTCATAGTTCCCCAAAATGGGGAGCCATAAGTCTTATGACTAACCAGCTAATCTCATTTTTATTATGCAGAAGCCTGTAGCTGCAGCACAATATATAACACCAGTTACATAGAGACAGGTAAGGAAGGACCTAATAATGAACTAATGATTTATGAGGAGCTCCTGGGTAATTATATAGCAGATAATTATTTGTCCTAATAAGCATCTTGCTATAAACATGACAGCACTCTCTTACATAATTATCTTACTGTGCTTGTGCCATGCCCTTCAACCGTCCCGCTGCCATCTCTCTATATGAGCTCTCAGTTGGCTCATTCTGCAAGTCAAGTCAATATCACCAAGGAGCAAAACAACACAGCACCAACACCACCCAAAATAAATCACAATCAAAAAAGATGATATTACAAAAATTGCTGTTTGTGGATGCTACATCCATCAGTACAAACATCTTTATATTTAAAACAGGGTCACATCTCCAGAATGTCTGAGATTAAAAATAAAGTAAAAAATAAATAGTTTAAAAATAATGTCTTTAAAGAAGAGGAGTAAATGTATGAACATTGCATTAAATATTACAACAATAGCTGCGGGCCAAGCCACAAAGACTTGCCAGGATGTCATCACAGAAACTAATTTGTAATTTGCCCTTGGATAATGTACAGTATGGTAAAACTGTTAGCCTGAGCCACTGGGGCCAGTGGTTTACCAGCAATTTCTCCATCGCTTTTCTCATTCCTAGTGGAACAATCTTACAGAAAAATGTCATTTTAAAGCACTGCCGGAGTATCTGACAGTGACATTATTCACCAAGAAAAGGCTCATTTGGGATTGCTGTTCAATATGAGTGAAAAAATGGTACGAATTGGGAAGTACAAATACATGTGTTATTGCAAAAGCATAAAGCCTTAAATCTTCAAAAGGACAATTGTTTCCCAAATAAAAATGCATTAGAGCTTCCAGTTGGCTATATGCCAAATATATATAGCCCCTGTTGTGTGCAAATAGAGTGCTGCACCGTGGTGAGCATGGAGCAGCACAAACCTATAACCTTCAATTTCCATGACTTAATGAGAACCCATGGTACACCCATTTTTAAAAAAAATTTTTAGCACCTAGTACCTGTGTGTTTTTGACATTTAACCAGTTTGGTGAGCAGACAGCGCACATCAAATGTTATTGCACACACCACAGATGCAGTGCAGATCCAGGTGCGTTGGGATTTTGGTGCAGCACAAGGCGCTTTTTTCTGCGTGTGCCAATTTGCCATTTTTGTGCTTTAACATGAATCTGGCTGCGCCGAGATGGGCAGAGCAGTACAACAAGGGGTGCATTGGTAACAAAGCCCTTGTCCCCAATTTTGCTGTCAATTTAGAAATGAAAGTACATCTGCGTCTCCATCAGCTCAAACTCAACCAGCTCCAAACAGGTCTGAATGTAGCGCAGCTGGCAGAAGGCTGTTTTGTGTGGCTTCAGTGGACAGAGAGCACATGAACAGACCTATTCAAAATCCCACAGAAAGGTTTGGCAGATGTTCTACATATTTAATCCCACTTAAATAAATAGTTTAAAACAAGGTTGTTTTTTTTAATGTAACCTTCTTGTTCAGTTAATCATATAAAAAACAATTAAGCTGCTCTTTAAAAGGGAATTACAGGACCTGATTTGATTGGCCATGATTAAAATCAGCTGTGACACACCTATTTCTCCTACTTCATCGCTGCGCCAGATGTTGCACCTCTGTTTGTGTTCACCAAAATACCAAACAAGTAGGCCACACCTGCCAGTGCTCATGTGCTTGCGTTGCACTGCGCCGAAGTGAAATCATTGGCAGAGACCTTTGCAATGCTTCAGACAAATCTATGGAAACACATCAATGAGCCAGGCGAGGTGTTGTGAGTGACATTTGCATTTTAAGAAGGGCAGAGCATCACTGTCCAAGACAGAAGAAGGAGCATTAGGTCAGGAGCACAACTAGGTGGATTTTCTTTGAAAGTTTGAGGGCTCTGTACTGTGAATTCATTCCCTGCAGTCAGAAAGTCAACAATGAGTTTAACTGTGATGTCCTGAGGCTTTTGAGGGGAAAACATTTGGTACAAATGACCCAAACTGTGGCAATTAGCTTGTCCAACATGACACCCACTCACTGTGCTGAACATGCAAAAGTAAATTATCGTCAACAACACTATTTCAGTCAGGACACTGCGTCAGGTTTCACCATTCAAGAAATGCACACATTTTTGTTCGGCGGTAACTATGCACGAGTGATGCTCTGGAACGATCTGAGTAAGCATGACACAGACCATTCCTGAGATCACAAGACCCCCCCTGGCAGAGCCTCATTTTCATGACTTTTTCATGAATGGTCATAATATAAAACAGAAAAAACATTTGACAATGTGGGAGGAGGCTGGGGAGGCGGACGGGATTCGCAGCGGTTCCATAGCGGGTCATTGAAGAGCGATGTGGAGAGCATTGAGCGGGCAGAATGAATGAACGGGGCAAGGATTTAAAGCTCACTGATTAGGAGGGGTGGGCTGAAGCCTGTGTATGATTGGCTGGGAAAGGACCCCATGACCGACTCTGTGACTGCCTGAACTCCCCAAAGCTCCGTTGTTGCTCCCCAACACCTCTACTCTCTGGAATTAACTTCCTGCTACTTCTTTCTGTACTTTCAGCTCAAGTTTCAGGGTTTTTTTTTCAGTAGGTTGCATTGGTTCATACTTAGAAACACAACAAAATAATAGATTAATACATTTAAATAATCAGATTGCAAAACTACCTTTAAAGCACTACACACCTTTGATAAGAAATAACATATCAACAACCAAGGGAATTATATGTGAGGTAGGGGAGCTGTCCTCGATAGGAAATGTCACAAGAAGAATGATGACGTGTTTCCGTGCAGCGCTTGTTCCGGTGTTTGTTTTCCAGTGTCATCAAAGCAAGATTGCAGATGCTGGGAACACACCTGAGACCAACAAACAACGACCAGAGATTCTTTGCGTTGAGCTTCATTGGCAGACAGTAGCCAGTCTGACCTTCAGGGAGAGAGGGAGGAATGAACTCAGTCTGGCAGATGTTTGAGGCACCATCCATCTTTCGACGGGGAATCATATTAAAACGTGTTGCTTGACGCATTGCCTCAGTGGGTAAACTGCCAATTTATGGGTATGTAATTAATTTTTGGGTTAAGAAGAAGGTAATTACCATCCAGGCACGGAAGTGTCCCTTTCAAGCGATCTCTTTCAATGAACAGCTCCTACATACAGCAACAGAGTGGCACTCCTGGTCTGGTTCAACTTCAAAATGTGTTTCCACATATTGAACTGAAGAGTCACACTGAACTATACATTCTTTCAAAGGAGATTTGCTGACAGTAGATTTTGTAGCGGGCGTTTGTTGCATAAGAAATATTATGTTTTATATATTTTATTTTTGAACAGTTCAGGGTATTGAACTTAAGTCAGGCTGGTGTCAACCTGATGTTACTCTCGGATGACTTTCCTTGCTAACGTTTCCCAACAGAGAGCTTTATTAACTTATGTTTGGACCATTTTGGCCACCAGAACTCCATACCAAGCTGAACAATCCTGACACACGGCTACGATAACTGTGCCGACAGTGAGTGATACCAGTTGACCCATGTGCCCTCCATCTGATGGACTCTTGAGTGACAAATCACCTCTCTCTGTTTCAGCAAGAAAACACAAGCGATCACACAATGACTAACCTGAAAGAGGTGTTTGATGCGTGTTAAGAAACTGCTGAACGGCGGGTGAAATAACACAGAAGTGGTGATTGTGGGACAATGGAAAGCACAAGTTATGCAGGTTTGTGGGTGAACTGAATCATAGGAATGATCTTTTTTTTTTTTTTTTTTTTTTTAAATGATGACATTTAAGCACCTATGCTATTCTGTATTGGTAGTTAGAATAATACGGTAACATTACATTTGCAAACCTTATTATTTATTATACATGTGCATAGTTCTCCCCATCAGCAGCAGTCTTGTAAGTGAGAAATATAAAACACATTCAGGACACACCTTGGTATTCGATTGTCTGTCAGGTTGTACAGTAAGTCTGCACACAGATTCCAGAAAAGAACAGACCTTTTTAACAGGAGACATTTTGACATTTTGACATTTCCATGGAAAGGAACAATGAAGTACATTTCATTGTACAGTGGCTCAGTTGAATCGAGTCTCTAAGTAAGTCCTGACAGTGAGCCAGCATGAACAATACAAGGACTTTGGAGGTCACGCAACTAAATGAAATGCAGTGATAAATATATTATGAAACTCCTCAAGGACATTTCCAACAATGGGTCTGTTTTGGTGAAATCCAATTTGTATAACATTCATTCTGTTTTTAATGTGCTAAAGATACTTAACAGTTATTTCAGTTCTCGGTTTTCATTGAATGTCTGTAATTACATTCAATGACAATATCTTTATAAAAAAACAAAAAAACAACATAAAATGTTGATAATATAAATGGCATACACCTGTACTGCGTTGACCCATCCTGCACCTCATTTAATAAACTACAGATTATAAAATGTTTGCCACAAACTAAATATTTCCGCTTGCACTAACACAGCTGTTCTGTTTCTGAGACACTGATTAGAGGCATAGTTTCACTCTAAGTTAAATTAGGCAATCCAGCAATTTATGTGCTCTTTAAAATGTAAATTGCCAGAGATTTCTCTTCTCTGTCACAGTAACAAGCGGCAATCGGAATTGGAAAGTCTATACTGCAATTATTGCTGATTGCTGGTGGACTCTTGAATTGCCTTGTAATTAGAAAAGCAGATAGCACCACTCTTCAGTGGGAATATTTAGTCAAATCTGACAAACGAGTCACGTCCAAATACTTCAATATCGTCAGCTTCTATCTTCTATCCTGACACGTCAATGTGATTTGGATTCACATGTTGTTGATGTAGCAGACTGACCCTCGTCAAAGTGTTAAAAGGCTAAAGCTCCCCACTGCCTTCACACCATAAAACCTATCAATTAAAAAAAACAGCACATGTAAGGGCCGCTCTCTCACATCAAATTAAACTCTTGGTGTCATACCAGGAAATTATGGCTGCATTTATGCATTCCAAACACACCTTTCATGGTGAAAACCAGATCAGAGACTGACCATGACCACTGACTCCATGACTATCTTCAAATTCCATATCTAAGTAAAGAGACACTTCTTTATATTTCTAGAGAACTCACATCAAAAGGAACTTGAATTAACCAAACAGCGTGAAGCCCTTTACCTTCAAAACATTCTCTTCTCCATCGGCAGTGTGCTCAGAAACCCTGATGTGTTTTTCTTGGCAATTGGAAGTTAAGGCAAACCTGAGAAACTCATATTTGTTGTATTGTTTCTTTCCACGTAACCACATTGCTATCTAATGGATGAAAATCATCACTCCACCATAATGACAAAATCATCACCTTTAGTGAAATTATTGTGCAGTTTCATGGTTTCCATCATGTATTCTGTAATTCTTTCTCATGTAAATAGTTAACTGTTGTGTAAGTTGAGGATGGAAATGATGTTTGGTTATGAAATCTGTGGTTAGATAATGAATACCCATGTACTCCATATGCTCTCTCTGGCTATTCAGTGTTAGTAAAATAAGTTCAATTATCTTATGTTCAGATTGATTGCTGTAAATATAATAAACCAACTAATTCATATTTTTTGCAATATCAAATATAATTAAACAACCCAAACCCCGAGGGGAAAACATTCCAGAGGCCAGAGGAGGTGATTCATTTAACACCTAAAACACATCTCGCCTCAAACTGATAAAAACAAAACCTCCATGGGCACATGAAGCACTTTTTCTTCTCCCTTTAGCTTGTTCAAAGTTCCATCTTCTTGCTCTCAAAGTCTTATGTTTTTAACTTGATTTTTATTTTTGTCTTCTTTAGTTTTCTTTATTCAACACTCGGACATTCAGATATTCTCAGACTTCCCCTTTATGTCCAGCACGCACAATATTTATTTTCTTTAATCCAAAGCCAAGTTTCAAGCCATGTGAAGAACCAACATGCATTAAGTTAATTATCATTGTTAATTATTACACTTTTTCTATTTTTGTAGTTAACTCACTCTGAGTTCTTATTGACTGTTTGTTTCACCCGGCCAGGAAACATTCTTTTTGAAAGTAACCAAGTCAAGATAAGTTTAGTTACTCAAGCCTCTGTCCTGTGGGTGGTGCCCCAAAGTCTTAAGGAGTAAAAAATGTTAATAAGTGTGGGCTTAATACTGCTACATTGATCTGAAAGATAACCCCATTAATGATCACAGATTGCAGATTTATTAATATATAAATTAAACATATATTAAATAGTAATTCCACCCTGTTCATATTGCACTGTTCATATTGTGTCATTATGCCAGAACTTTACAAAACACTATTTTGCATACTACAAGATGAGCAAACAAAGTAACACTGCTGTCAAACTGGCATTATGGGCCCTAGTTTATGCCTGGAGCGGCGCAAATCCGTGCGCATTTTAATAAAGCGCAAGGGGCTTTTTTCATATTGCAATGTTTGTAGATCCAGCTGAATCCAGTTACAGCAAGATGGACGGTACGGCACAACAGGAAATGCCAATGCAGTACAATGTCTGTGTTGAAATTGCGCCTTGAGCAGCTGCTGGAGGGGAGGAGTGCACATGAACAGCACATGAACAGACCTGTCCAAAATCCCAAACTCGACCCTCTGACTTAGTTAATCATGAAAAAATAGGCTGACTCTTGCCAGAGTAATTTTCAGAAAATTATTATTATAGAGCTAGACCAATAAAGGGTGGTTTGGGGAGCAAGAGTCAGGGCTATTTTGCCTAGGCTCTGACGCCTAGTGTACAAGACATGGGACAGGAATGATAACTAGCTAGCACTGCTTATTGACACCAACGTTAGCACCATGCATTACTCACTGTATGCGTGCACGCCCAGTAATATGTGTAAACAGGAAATCCATCGATGTACAAGATCTAAGCACACACAAACACACACACACACACACACACACACACACACACACACACACACACATTCTCAGTTCACACATTGCATCTGCTTCTGTTGTGCGGTGATGAATTGCTGCTCTTGGGCATACAGTTTGTCTCTGCAGGTTGTTTTTGATACTTTTGGGAGAATACCTGGTGAGAAATTGCAGTGTGATACACAGAGAAAGCTTATTGTACAATTGCGAGGATCCCTGCTGCTCTTCAGGTTCTGTAAACTGGCGGGTGTCGTGCTTAAGAAGTTAAGATTGACATCTTGTTTGACCAAACAATCTTATCTTTAAAGTCTAGGACATGACAGCACAGCTGTTTCTATAGCATCAGGAGGCTGAGACAATATCTGGGAATCAAATTAGGTCAGACAAAATTGGATGATACCTCCTGCCATTACTACGAGCACGTAAGTCATGTTCCCAGGGCTGGGTGCTTGAAGCTACAGCAGGAATGCAGTTGGCATCTGACTTGTGAAAAAGAGAAGAAATGAGACGTTGAAATGAAGTGTTTATCCTGCTGCTGGAGTGATTGGAGAAGGTAGAGAGAATATTTGTTAGATCTCTGTGACTCTCCTGACTGAGGCCAACAAAAATGACAAAACTCTATTTCAAGATTTTCTTTGAAAAAGCTGATGCCCAAGAGGTGTCAATATGATTATAAAAGCATTGGATGGAGCAATATAGACAGTGACAGGCAGAAGACAGGCAGTTTCAGGTAGTAAATTCTCTAGTGTCTTTGGATCCCAGCTGGGGTCTTGTGTGGATTCATCTTTTATACTGACGGTCCACCAGCTGCATGCAAGACAAAACCAGTGTACCACCTACCTGCTCTTAGTATTTTCTGGCACTTATAGACTGTATTTTCCTCTTTGTTGAGATGTTGTGAAGGATACACACTTAGAGCAATAAGAAATTAATTGGCAGGCTGAGGCGTTGGTCCATCTGATTCAGTGAGGGCCCTATTATTAATACCGCCGCAAAGCTGGTCAAGACACAGATCCGGTTGCATTTCTACTTTCCCCTTGCTTTTTTTGTAGGTCAAGATGTGCTGAGAACGTGGAACAGCATAATAGTGGGTGTATTGGTATAGATGCCTCCATGCAGTGCAATTTTGGTGCAATGTTTGGGTTGAAATTGCGCTGGTCTCTCTGCAAGCTCAAAACAGGTCAAAGTGCAGTGCAGCCAGTGGAAAGCTGTTTCTGTGGAAGAGAGCACATCTATACAAAATCTCACATACAGGTTTGGTGGATGTTCTACGTATTTAATCACACTTACAGTACATGAATAATTAAAACCAAGTTCTTTTTAATACAACCTTCCAGTTAACTTAATATATAAAATGATTCTTGTCTGGATCAAATCAGGCAGTTGGCGGACTTCATGACGCAGTCGCTGATCTCAGGCAACTTAGGCCAGTTAATTACTGACCGGAAAATAAATTATGCAGATATTCACTTGTTAACACCACAACATCAGTCACCTTTAGAGCACATTGCTCTTCATATTTGTTGTTCATAAAGGGATTGCATTGGGAGCTTTAATTGTGCATCATTGACTTCTGCTCAGTCCTTAACATCGTTCCAGCACCTGATTTCAGTATTGGATGATTGTTCTTTGTTTACTTTGCCCTTCCACCAATGCCAGTGTTTGACATCTATAAGAATCAAGGTTTTGTTTGGCTCTTTGTCTCACATCATAGAGCCACTTCCTACACTGGGCATATTAATAATAGTATGTGAAGAGACATTTATAATATTAGTTACCGCTCCCCAAGCCAATTTAACATAATCAGCCCGTCAATGCCGATAAATTTGTATAGTACAAGCCTGAACGTCCTGGACAAGTATGGCAGTTTTCTCTGGCGTCAAGTTTGGCTGGTGGTGGTGGTCTGCTCCTTGTCATTACCAAACTGACAATACACCGCATGAAAGAGGTTCAACAGGGAATGAATAGAGCTGGTTTGATGGGTCATGATTGAAGTTGGCAGTGAGACACCTAAACATGTTTTCCTCCTTCTTTACCACTGCTACATGCTGTGCCACAGATGTACCTGTGTTTGTGTTAACTAAATTACCAAAAAAGTCAGCCACACCTACATGTGCTCCCGGATTCACTAAAATAGAGCACTGGACTCTATAGAGCAGCATTTTGCCATTTATACATTTATTAATTTTATTAATTTACACGTATGCATATATAATATGACATAGTAGATAGACCAATCCGCCATTACATTAAAACCACTGAGAGGTGAAGCACAAAGTATAATACAACAGTCCAGAAATAAATCCTCCCTTCATAAGTATTGAAATGTTCAGTTGTTATTCAGTCTGACAGAGACGTGTTGATTTATTTAAATGGACTAAAAAAAGACAAAGAAAGAAAGAATAACACATGAACATTATAATCTTCATGAAGGGAGGATTTCTTGCTGGACTGTTGTTTTATAGTTACTGCTTCACCTGTCAGTGGGTTGATGTTATGGCTGATGAATGTATGCACAGATATTCATTGCAGTATATACTATATAATATATAATACAGTTACCTTGCATTAACAATTTAATTCAGAAAGCTGCATCCTCTCACTTTTTTCTGCTGACCTTCGTCAAAGTTACAAAACTGTCAGCTATATTTTATTTGCAGCTCTGTAGGATTTGCTATTTTTTATTTTATTTTTTTAACTGAATCAAGAATTGTTTTGAATCCAGAGTTGATTCTGAAAAGAAACACAACACAAAGAGTCATTAAAGAACTGTGAGATTCCTACTACTTCTGGTATGAAGTCAGCTTGTTAACCCACGGATGTACTGTGAACCGCAGCACACATTCTGAATGTGCAATACCTTCCTTTGATAATTCTGTGAAACAAAGCCAGACTGCAGTAACAGTGAGGAGAAAGTACAGAGTGTGATTCGCATTTTAACTATGTTTTCAAGGTACAGCAAATTTAAATGTAAAAAAAAACACAGAAATGACTCCATTCTGTGCAACAATACTTTGACATCATAAAACAGATGTCTGACAGCCTGACACAGGTTATAACTTAATATTGGACAAATAGGCAGTTTTTGTGTCTTCTTCCTATTCTTATTTGGGAGATTTTTGTTCTCACCTCCATGGTACTACTCTTCTATCTCTTATTATAAAATATTTTTCCATATTGCAAACATAATGTCCCACATTATTTTATTTTTTTTCCAACTTTGTCCCTTTTAGCCTGTCTGGTGACATTTAGAAAATTGAAAAGGACATTGAAAAAAGAGGAAAAGGTAAGAATGAAATTACCTTGGTGTGATGCAAATTACAATACAATGTCAGACTTACTGTCTGCTTTGACTAATGTGATAATGAAAAAGAACAAAAGATCATCCAATAGCAAGATGGGATGACTTTGTGTTGCATGTATACTGCTTATTAAGAAGCTAAGGACATACATACATTATCAAGTATTTTCATTTTCACAGCTTGATGTGTTTACAAGTATTTGAACATCTTCCCTCTTATTGAGGATTCTCTGCATACAGATTATGCTCATCACATTTACGCAAATTCTCCAAGCCTCCTGTGCTCCATTATTCCCCACCCGCTCCAAGCTGTTATTTCCAGTCACCCTGTGCCAGAATTCTAATGATAAAATAGCAGAACAGAAGGTACTGCTGCTTCCCAATCACTTCCAGGTATTAGTAGCACCAGCAGGTGAACTGATGGTCAAGGCCTGTCACCTGCAAATTCCTCCAACAACTGACATCCCATATCTTCTTGAGGCATTTAAAGCCACTTTAACGAGACCTGCTGAACTGTAAAGGAATATAAATTACAGTACAACTCAAGCCTGTTACGATTCTCTCCACCTCTTATTTGGGGATTTTTGCTGCATATGAATTAATATTCTGACGAAGAAACCATTTTCAATTACTGAGAGGGGTTTTATTCTCTAACTGGGGCCAGCTAAATTTAATAAATGTAATGCCTCAAGTCCACACTGATACAGATAGAATATTTTGGTCACAGAGCTGCTACTGACTTCACAAGGGATGACTTTCACTTCTGACAAATATATATATATATATATATATATATATATATATATATATATATATATATATATATATAAATGGTATCTCACATGGGGAACCAATGATTTCTGCATTGAAAACAAATAGCAGTGGCTCACCTTGCTGGCTGTTTATTACAATAACCAACTGTCAAACCAAGTTCTCTGTGAGGGACTCAATGAGTCAAAGTAAACTCAGATCTTATGAAATTCCAGCCTGTATAAGACAACATTAATTGAGTTACTACTTTCCCTGAAGCTATTCTGACTGCTGTCTGCATACACTCTCTGTATTTTAAGATACACCAGCTCATTTATCTCTTTTCAGGAGAGCAATTTGAGCTGTTATTGTTACTGATGCAACTTACCTAGAACTACTGTACTTAAACTGAGGTGACAATTGCCTGAAGTACATGTCCTATGTTTCAATAACACAAAAGTGAAAGCTATTAGTTCACACTGACCATGTTAAGGGATTGCCTTACCTTGCACTGCGCTGACTTTCAGGGACCTGACCACAAATATGAAATAATGCTCAAGAAAATAAACCATCAAAACATGTTGAGCACATGGACACCAGGCTGTTTTAGAAGCTCTCCACTCTCCTCAGGCTGCCTCTCTATATCCTCTGCCGTCACACTGTTTGACCTGCTTGCTGCATTTGTCACAGTCACCCACTACCTTCTCCTGCCTGGCAGCCATGCAGAACCTGGACACTGGGAGAGGCAGACTGCAGCACATTTCATTTCCACCAAGTTTGGTTCATCATGGTGAATCTACATCTCTGTGTGCAAACAACAGTATGAAATCTTCCTATCCTCTGATATTGCAGTTCAAAAGCAGGTCTCTCATGCTGCCTGCCAGCCGGTTTCATTGTCTCTCTTTATGATGCCTAAGCATCTAACAAATGTGTTTTTAATGCTTGGGCCCGGGACATACAGGCTGCGTGGCGTGTCCGTGACCTCTTGCGTGCGAGTCTACACTGACTGCGTGTCACCAGTGGTGTTACGGCTGCAGGTCATTCCATTGAATCAATGGGTTTCCATTTGATAATGGCCACCAGTATTGAATGTTTGAGGTCTGACAAGCGATGAGTTCTAACCGAAAAGCGTGTTTTTTGTTTATTCTCCTTAACCCTTAACCCTTGTGTTGTGCTTGGGTCAAAATGACCCGCAGCTGTATTCAACCAAGTTCTATTTTATTTCTATATTTTTATATTTTTTGGGGATCATTGGTCATCATTCTTTAATGAAATCCTCACAGCCTCCTTGTCACCAATGATCCCAAAAAATATGAAAATAAAATAGAAATTGGTTGAAGACAGCTGCGGGTCATTTTGACCCGAGGAGAGGTAGAGAGACGGAGCACCAGGAAAACACCACCCTTCACCTGGTAAAGTATTGCCATGATGTACAGTGCATCCGGAAAGTATTCACAGCGCTTCACTTTTTCCACATTTTGTTATATTACAGCCGTATTCCAAAATGGATTAAAGTCATTTTTCCCTCAAAATTCTACACACAATACCCCATAATGACAACGTGAAATAAAATGTTTTGAAATTTTTGCAAATCTATTAAAAATCAAAAATGAAAATATAACACGTACATAAGTATTCACAGCCTTTGCTCAATACTTTGTTGAAGCACCTTTGGCAGAAATTACAGCCTCAAGTTTTTTTGAGTATGATGCTATATGTTTGCGCTCTCTCTCCATGGACAGCTGGGCCCCTGGCAGCTTTTTGAGTTTTGTTGAGTTGTTTTTAATTTGTCTGTTTTTTGCATTGATTGTGGTTCTTTTACATTAAAAATGTTAACCTGATCCAGTTTACTATGTGGACCTCCCATCCTTTCTTATGGCCTGAACGAGCTGAATTCTTCCTGAGGAGAAAAAAAGTGGCTGTACATGAAGAAAATATTCAAATGATAAACTGTGACCAAAATACCAAATGTGTCTAATGTAATGTGTGTAGCAGATCATGTTTAGCTCACACAGATATTCTTCAGCACATGCCAGGTCAAGCTGAGTTCACACCACATGGTCGCAGATAAAAACTTGCCAAAGCTTTCACACGCACACAAGAACAAAAACAACCCACCAGGCCAGACTTGATCCACCACCATTAAACATGTTCCCACTTCAAACTGAGGTCGGGCTGTCACCCAGGAAATATGAATGCTTCAAAGGAGACAACAATCCACAAATGAGGAAAACGTATTTTTCCAAGACTTTTAACATTATAATATAACCTGAGACACTTTACTGAAAACCACTGGAGAGCCAAAACCGGACAACTAATCAGGACAGAAAGCAGACCCCCCTGTCAGGTCATGTATCTCCTCTCTTTTATGTGATCACATTGGCATCTAGCAAAGCATGTGAGTACTGCCCTACTGATCTCCATCACAGTAAAATTGAGACAAAGAAAAATGTATATCTATTCATGATTTTTCATTCTTTGGTTATTTTTCATGTAAACTGTTAATTCTTGTGTAAATTGAAGATGTTTTTGATGTTTAGAAGTCCCTGCTTATAAAGTTAATCTGTATTCTCTGATTTTGTTTATTAATTAATAATATGGAATCACGTGTCAGGTGTTTTATGTGACTAATGTAAACAAGTTTTTTTTTTAGCTATAAATGAGTTAAGCTATAGAAACATATAACAACCTTAAAATATAAATTGTATGAAAATGAATTACATTGATAGCTTGTTTGGCCAAATACTGGTTTGCAGTATTTGCAGCAACGGGTGTGTGTTTTATTTTGACTTCAGCTTCTCTGACTTGGGTTTGGTGTCTTTTGTAGTGGTTGACTGGGACCTCGTGCCAACTTCCATGCTGCTCTTTTCCGGTGCATGAACTTCTCTCTTAGTTCCTATACTCATTCCTGCATGGACTTCCTCTGGGCCATCTTGCTATTGGTGCATTCCTTGAAGAGGATGTGGGCACTGATCCCAGCCAGGTCGAGGAGGTTGTAAACTACCGCCACCAGCTTCTACCTGTGCAGCACTGTGCCACTGTACTATCTTGTCATCTAATCCTGGACATCCCCCCTGAATGTAGTGTTACTGTCGTGCGTTTCAGACGTCAGCTTTGCTTCAGGTCCATCAGTGATGTCCACGCTTGTTTGGACAGAGCTCAGAATGCACACATTCTTCCCCAGCTATCCCTGGTAGATTGTGAGCATTGAAGTAGCAGATTTCAGCACCTTTGTGCTGAACAGCTCCGCTTGCTTGTTTGTGGAGGCAAACCTGGGAGCCAGTCTGAGGAAATTGAAAAAATTGTTGGTTGTAATATTTCATCCTTTCCCCTGGAATGACTCCACCAGTCTCAGCACCACCCTCTCTCCCACAACCTGATCTCTGCTCTGCATTTCCTCCTTTCCCAGATATGGAATCCAGATAAGCATGTTTTATGTCTGGACATCTGCTGCCAAGAAAAAGTTAATGCTGAAGTTATCAGGCTTATTTCCTATGTACTGAATACATTTTCACCAAGCCTTGGTGGGGAACAGCTGCTCATCTACTGTGATGTTGGTGCTAGGCTTGTAACAGGATATACTGTTTTGTATAAACTTCTCCCAAGTGGTCGACATCACAGCAAACGTCTTATCCTGCAGACACAGACATCAGATATCCTTCTTATCGAACTCCAGGAATCACATTATCTCCCCAAAGCTATTTCTGGTCAGTGTGTCCTTTAACATCTGGAAGCCCCATTTTTCAGACCACAGGCTGTCCAACTCCATGTTTTTTCATCCTATGCTCCACCTACAGTATATACAATAAGGCAATGAAGGCTTTCAGTTCAGCCCCTTTCACGTCACACAATTTGTGTTACCATGGGCCCAACTTGCCTCAGCCACAGTGCAATCCCTCATGTGCTTCATGCCATCTGCAAACATAGGAAGGCTGTGAGTGCATTATCAATGTTGCACTTAGCGTGCGCTATGGGACCCAACGCGTCCCACAGGTGAAAGTAGCAGTGTTTTTTTTCCCTCGGAATAGACTATGAATCACTCCCTGATGAGGATTAACTGTTTTAATCCACCCAGGAAAGGCCACTTTCACTTTTCACCTCTAATAAATCCCCTGCATAAGAATCCTAGCTATCCAAGTTCCAAAGCATCTCCAACGCCATGGCAGCAGTCATGTTTCTCTGTCTTCTATGATTTATTTCGGACATTTGCTGAATACATTTCAACATATCAATAATTACTGAATTTCAAATTGTTTTCTGTTTACTAGTCAATTTAAACCAATAACTTGCAGTAATTAGCAAACTACTATAATACGAAAAAGCCTAGCACTGGAAAACATATAAACAATGATGCAACAATAGGGCAGATCAATTTGACCGTGTACGGACAAAATAGGTGAAAATTATAATTTCTGTGCCTAATGTTAAACATTATATAAAAACCTTTTGTAATGAAAATACAAACAAGTTTTTCACATATACATTTCAAGACAGTCAAAATGGCTGTCGTGGCCTTTCCAATGTTAAGTTTTAATTCCACTCTGTAACCAACAACGTCGGCACTGGCACTCTTCAAAGTTATTTAGTTTGTTCTGTTATTTAGTCATTAACCTAAAAGTTGAAAGAGTAATTTTACAGAGTTTATTCACATGGCCCCAGTCAATAAACAGATCAAGTCCAGCGGGATAGAATCATTCAAGACTTCTGACACAGACAGTTATTGTCTAATTAATCATTTCCATCACTGCATCACTCTCTGTTAGTTCAGTCAAGTCTCTTCCATTTCATCCATAAATTCATGTCAAAATAACCATTCACATTATTTATCTTTCGTGTAAAAATTATTCAGTAAATAACCTCATATAGATCCAACTATAGTTCTGTGTATTTCATGGAACATATCAGAAGGAGATTTATTTTATGGAGAAGTCACAGTTTCAGATTAACTAACAAATAATGTCTTAAAATAAACTCTTTCACCTCCGTTCGGAGGGTGGTACCCCGGAAATCTTAACGAGTGCAAATATTAATAATTGTGGCTTGAATACTGGTAGACTTGTATACATCAACTTAAGTGTGAACACAATTTAATTCCATCATTCAGAGTGAGCACCAACATCAAACTGCAAATATCTGATAATCAGTGGTTTCTTAGAAAAATAATAACTAAACCGGAGCCAGTGATGTCTTAATCATGTGTTTTCTCTATTTCATGTCTTATTTACCGGCAAACTGCTCGAAGCTGTATATTTAATTAAAACTTAATTAAATCTATGAAATCTAGTATTTATGGTACAACAATACAATCATCAACCTTTTAATCATAATGCATAAGTAAGAAAGATAAATAAAACAAGCAATTAGGCTTGTGTTAGAGGATTTTAGTATGATATTTATCTAGCAGTAATGATTATGAAAGTATGATATTTATCTAGCAGTCATGATTATGAAACATTTTCAGTGTGGCCTTAGTGGTGATTGAGTTGCATTCATGTGTTGTTTGCATCCACTTACTCTCAGCTAATTGTATGACTGTGCATTTGTCTCTGTGTGTGCAGGGGTTTTCTTGCACTTTGGTCTGCTGACACATTAGTGGCTGTAATCGGCAGGCTCATTCTAGGATCTCGGCTCTGATGGCACTGGGGTCCCTGAGCACTGGTGCCCACCTGCCCGGCCGTCTGCCCGCCCACCGACACACAGATGGTTTGGAGTCGAGCGTGCTCTTTGTTACCTGCTTCTACAGAGTGAGGGCAAACATCACTCCATCCAGGAGACAAAGACCCTTCAGCAAAGACATGTGACACAAACCCAACTTTTCCTTAATTTGCGGCCTGCATTCACGCTGACTCTGCACTGGAAAGTCATCTCTGTAAAAGCAGAATACTATCTCCCTAAACTGGAAATGAGACCAGAATGCATGTGATTTTGGATGACTTGTCGGAGTCTATAGGTAAAGTGAAACTGGATTAGTGACTGACTCACAGGGCTTTTCTTATTTGAATCTTTGAGTTATGATTTACAATATGTGTGCATACACCTGTGAGTCAAACCCAAACATTATTTTTTTTTTGTGGCTAGGTATATATGCCAGGATGAGTAAACATGACATCACATAAACTGACAGGTACTTTAATATGCTCGTTTGAGAGGAACTGTGCCTCACCTGCAACACTACCAAGAGCAGGTGGCAGCAGCAGGGGCTGAAATCAAAAAGCTGCAGACAAGTTGGAGAGTTTTGAGCAGCCTTCACTTTGTACATAAAGTCAGAGAGACACTCACATCCTGGTAGCTCTTATTCTGATCATATGAAATGTGATAAGAATAATATATGACAAGGTAGCTATTAAAATGCCACATTATAATCTGTGGACATGGTTTAACATCATTTATTTGTCACTGATCAAATTTGTCTGTCTCAAACTGCTAAAAATTAAAAAAAAAAATAAAAACATTAACAAATTGTTAAATACAGCAAAAAAATAAATAAAACTAGAGCTATAATACATTTTATGCACTCTATGATTTGTCACAATAAATGCATGTACTCACCATCAACCATAGATTTACTTTGTTAACAGAATAAACTTTCATAGTACACAATCAGATGAATGAAACCAAAATCTAAACCAATCAGCTGCTAGAAGAGGTGAAAGTCAGGCTTTTTCCACCATGCCCTGAAGTTGTGCAGTCGATGGAGAGGAACTGCAGCACCTGACTCCACAACCTGCATCCAGTTTGATCTCGTGAGGTTACATTTACCGACGTTTGCATGATGTCAGAGCGAGTCGGGCTCAAGATTGCCAGCGATCAACAAGCAACATCTCAAAGGAGCCTCTTCATTGGACAGTTTTGGTGATGCCATCCTGCATCATCATCGTGACATGGACATGGGCATCACCATGGTTACATGGGGTGAGCAAATTCCAGTGCCTGACAACAAGTCACGCAGCACATTACTGTGCCTGATGTGTTTATGTTCCCTGGTGTCACAGTGTTAAGACATGTATCTTAGAAATATTAGTCGTGACTGTGACTGGACCTCATGGATACTGCCTGAGGAAGAGTTTGAAACGTGCTGCAGTCCAAAGTAGCTGCTGACCTGAACCTTCTCTGCCTTCTTCATGTCATCGAGTGCCTGCGTCTGTACACATACTGAGCAATACATTTCCCCACTTTACACTCCCTTCTTATTATTTCTGAAAACCGGACCTTGTTTGAAATAATGGCGAACAAATTGAAAAAAGACACAAGTATCATATGTAATAATTCTAGAGGATAGTTACTGTGTGAGTGCACACGCCTCTATTTTATTGCAGGTTTTGCTGTCTGATGTATCGGTGAATGTCCCTGCACTAAGAATTGGGTAACATTCTGATAAGTGAGTAGTAGGCCGTTCTCATTCCCAAGGCGTTAAATACTTGTTGGTGTCAGACATACGCACAAGGCACCTTTTGGTCTCGGCACTGTTACAACCCAGGTTGAAGAAGGAGGTCATGTGATAGAGTAGAAAGAATATTTCTAAGTTGTGTGTGTGTGGATAAGACAAACACACAACTTTCATCTGGGAGACAGGTGTTGGAGTTTGGAAGAAATCAAAAGTTGTCATTGATTTCTTTTAAAACATAAACAAGTTATTCATTCGATGTAAATAACCTAATTTGCATATTTTAAACCAGACTAAGTAGGTTGGGTGTCTAGAGCTAACAAAATTGCAAGCCAGCCACATTTAACACAAGCCATGATCTGTTCAGAATCTTAGACTCGTTGTGTTTGGTAGCTAAACTTGAAGTGCATTTCTATGAGACACAAAAGGGCAACTTGTGCGTATTTGTGAGACGCCAGCATGTGTGACAAAACAGAAGTATCTCATGGCCCAGGATAAGAAGTTGTTGGATCAGAATGACTATACACTGAGCCGGCTGATAGTTAAGGTGACCAGGTGTAGCGCTTTTTGCGGGACCGAACAGCATTTTTGTTCCTTTTTCAAAGGCATAAAGGCAACGTGTATGGCCCACATAGTGCACAAACATGCTGGAGACAGGTTGGACGTTGACTTTAAGTCCATAGTGAACAAAATATTTAGTCATTTACGTACTGAGACATATTCCCACAAGATGGCTAAGTGTTTGGCCTGCTGTCAGGAAGAAGAATATCTTTTTGTTGTCACTGGGAGAGGATTAGTGCTCACAGTCACTGTGGTGGCTCTTTAAAAAAAGATCAGGACAGTGATGACCAACTCCTTCAGCCACATGTCTACCTTTCCTTCCTTAATAATTTGCTGTACAGACTTCTACACCGATGCACTCAAGGAGAAGGCCTTATTGGAAGTTGCATGTTCAAACAAAAAGTATATAGTCAGGAAGAACATATAAGGTAAGATTTAGAATACAAAATAGGATAATGTGATCCTCCTGTGTGGTGTTTGATTTTAATACTAGAATGGTGCTATTCTATTCTTGTGTTTCAGCCAGGTGCTGAAACACAGGTGCTGAAACACAGGTGGTGAAAATATAGGCAGGGTCCCTTCAAGAATAAGACCAGGAAAACTGCAGTTAAATTCAGTTATATTTGAATTACATTTCATCACATTTCATGTGTTCTGTTTCATTGTATACTGTCAGGTTCACTATGGATGAGAGGAAACCCTGTAGGTTACTTTTTGACAGTTATTGTAATAGAAGAAGGGAATACATGAGAGCAGATGATCTCATAACACCATAAATAAAATATATGTTAAGTCACCTGCTAAAGTCCTAACCTGTAACCAGAATTGTCTTTTATATGTTTATTTTTGACATTGAATAAACATAACAATTTCAGACTACCTCTCAGCATTAGTAATATGTCCCACATTGTTCCACTCAAATATTCTTTCTGTCCCATATTTGGTTGTTGAGACCTGGTCACTCCCGCTGCAGGTGGGCATATTGGGGAACTGGGAGCAGGTGAGGTGGGTGTGTTGGGCAGGAGAATGGGCAAAGAGACAGAAACTGGGGACCTCTGGAGGATGAAAAGCATGAAACAGACTGAAAGAACAAACTAAAATGACAGAACTGTACCAGGTGATTTAATCGGATCAATCAGAAACAGGTTAAAATGTAGTCTGTTGTGTTTGTAGCCTGAGGGGACGTCTTATTGAGTCTATTAAAAAGACCAGCGATCACGCAGTGATCATTATGCTTATCATCTCTTCATCACAATGGATTTGCAGCCTAATGTAATAATCTACTACTAATGCTCATAACCAGGTATTTTTCTGTGAGCTCTTTATGCCACCAGACAACATAAATAAACACACACACACACACAAATAGCATCAAAGAGCAGACTCACCCGCTGTCAGACACCTGAATTAGATTTCCCCATGTGCCTTCTAATGATGAGCAGATGACGCAGGATGACATCACCAAAGCACGCTGATCTGATTATGTATAACTTGATGTTATACAGACTTTCTATATACACGCCTCTGTAAAATGTCAGTGTGGACATTAACCACACGGGAGCTATAATGCAACAATGCATCATGTTTTACCTCTGGTCTGGATTAAATGAACCAAAGTGCAGGTGTAAAACATCCATTCGGATCAGGAGATTGTTTTTTGTGTTTGATTTGCTTTGATTTCACCAGAACAGAGTCTGCTTGAAAACAGACCAAGACCAAGACCATCGCTTTAGTTTTTGTTTTCCACAGTGTTGAATTGAGACAAATTCATGTACCCATAGGCTCACACGTATAAATCCAGGTTTAATAGACAGTACCATAAAATAAACAACCAATACAAGTCAGTGGTAATAGTGGGATAAAAACAGGGGTAAGATAAGAAGAATGACAAAAATCTACTCATCAATAACAAAATATTTTAAAAAAAAAGTGTTGCGGATTATTGAACAAAGAAAACACAGTTCTTTAAAGTCCTGACAGTCAAACTGAATGTGGAGAGAGACAGCAGAGACGGGAGACGAGGGGGACAAGCAACAGTCCAGCTCCTGAGCCACTACTCCTGTGATGTTAGAACAATATTTGTGTTTTTACCAGAACAGGTTAAATGTAAAGCTTCCTTTTCTCAGGTGTTAATGGGATCCTGCACAGTGAATTATGAAACGCACCTTCTCTTAATTCATTCCAGAGTGTTTGCTTCCAGTAAATCGACCTACTACGTATTACATTTTGTGTGACTGACACACAGCAGCGGTCACCTACCCCAGAAAGTAATCAAAAGTATTGCCTTTTTTTTCTACCATACGCAGGATGAACAGTAATGTGATGAAGAAGACCTCTATCCATTTAAACTGGTAGTTAGTATTTGACTTAATAAGCAAAATTATACAAATATTACTGGATAAATCACACAGGTGCAGTTGAGAAATTGATAATGTCTGTGTAGGCGTCAGGTATTCAGAGATTTAATACATCTTTGTCGTCTGCTCAAAAAAAAAATCTCGCAGTGGGTTAACAAGTCTCAGGTGTCACTTGTCTTTTTCCTGAGGCAGCTCATTGTCTCTGTCTGCCTCTCAAGCATCACTCAATCCCAGCCTCACATGTCACGGTGACACTCAGTCATAAAAAAAAATAATAAAACAGGGATTGCTGGGGGAAACTGATTATTGAATTTTTGTTATTTATAGTACTAAGTCCTTTGTGTGAAAAGTAATAACTTTGAAGGAAAATTATGTTTTTTCTTCCCAGTTGGGTTTACCCAGAAAGCATATACGATCAGAAATGTGAAATCTCATATCAGAGTATCTGTGGAAAATGTTTTCAAATGATACTGAAATAAATATTTTGAGGTTCCATTTTACAAAATGATGAAAGTGACAGTAGTGGTAGACTTCCCCCAACTAAATCACTTCACACTTTAACACAAAGTCCCTATGAGGGGCAATCAAAAAGTTCTGAGATTGCTCAATGGAGCGGGGAACGCAATAACCTTTGGAATTAGTATTCCAAGTTACATCACATCCCTCGATTAACATCAGCACCTGAGTTACATGCGTTTTTGTGGCCACTATTTGCAATGTCACAATGGACCTGAAACCTGAGTAGAGAAACATAAAATTTTGCTCTGATTGTCTATTCTTTTTACGTGCCAGGCCACATTCTCATGTTGGGAGAGCCAAAATGTTTGCACCCAATGTTTTCCATCAGACACCTTAAAGCTGTGTTCAGACCAAACGCAAAGCGAATTACTCCCATGGAGTGATTACATACAAAGTAAATGCAAAGACGAGAATGTCTGCAAATTTGCGCAGCAAAAAAAGACAAAGTTGCAAATATTTAAGTTAAGCAGCCATACTCGCGCGAGTAGATGTTATGAGGTGGTGATGTTTAAATGGACTCAGATGCAGACACAGTACAACAGAATATTTTCTCAAACCAGGACTCTTTACTCTTCCAGGCAGGAACAAAAAACAGGGTTAAGCACACAATGTTCAGGTTCAGAGGCGGCCAGAGTGAGATGGTGAGTGAAATAAGCTCTTCCAGCGACTCGGCTTCATCCCGAACTGCGAGCTCGTCCTTCAGAACCTCGGAGAGGCTGTTTCGGTAAATCCCCTGCAGGGCCGTCTTGTCCCAACTGGACTCCGCGGCCAAAATCCGGAAGTCTATGGAGTGTTTGGCTGCACTGGTGGGCCCTTGACGAAGGCGGAGGAGGCGCTGAACACGTGATCAAACACCCTCTTGAATGCCTCCAGAAACTGTCCGAAAGAGATCGTGTCCAAGGGGTTTCGACTGAGCCAGGCCTGAGCCCAGTCGAGTGCTCGTCCATGTAGCAACCCTGTCAAATATGCAATTCTAGAGTTGTCTGAAGCATATGTGCGGGGCTGCTGATTAAAAACGAACATAGTCTGTAGTAGGAACCCTCTGCATCCCCTCATGTTCCCTTGGAAGGGTTCCAGAGATGGAACAAACGACGAGGAAAGTTGCGAGTGCATCGCTGTCGGTTCACAGGGTGTGGGGCGGGGCTGCATGAGGCCCTGCACCATGCTGCCGATCTCGGCCACTTGAGATCCGAAGGGTTGTTGCGAGTCCCGTAGGTCTTGCAGCAGATGGTGATGTTGTCCCAAGAGAACGCCTTGGTTTGAGATCACCCTCTGCAGGTGATCCGCACCACCACTCTGGGCTCGTAAAGTCGGCTGGAAACAGTCACGCGAGCCGGAAGACGCGTCCTCGCGCGCCGCTCTGATCCGAGCCGGAAACTGGCTCCACCGCGAACACGGCTGGCAGGTAGGCTGATGGAGAACACTCCGAGTGGGCGTGGCTCCGCTGTGTGGTGTCCCGAGGTCCGACACAGCAAGCGGCAGGCTGGCATAGCTTGTGTGACGTCCCGAGGCCCGACACAAGAGCAACAGACAGGCTCACTTAGTGTGGGATCCCAAGGTCCGACACAGGCCAGCTGGCTGGGTCGACTGAGTGGAATTCCCGAGGTCCGACACAGGACAGCAGGGCAGGGTCTATTATGTGATGCCCGAGGATAGACACAGGATTGCCAAGGCATCTACAGATGATCTCCGAGGCACGAACTGGACGTTTTCTTCGTGCAGGTGAGAACACGAGCCTCAACACTGGACGGCAGGTAAATTGAGACAAACAGGGAGTCAGAACTGAAACTTCACTGAGTGAAACGGATGAACTTACGGGGACAAGATACCAGGTAGGTAAACAGATGGACTGACAACTTGGAGGAGAATGACCAGAGTATTTATGCCAGGTGGCGATGATTAGGTGGAATCTGGATCAGCTGCTCACTGAGAGGGGCGTGACGGTGACAGGCATTCGGAGGAGGGTACTGTGGCAAGACAGGCACGACGATAACAGACAGGGGAACAACAAAAACACATGAGGAGAGGTGATCGTGGGGAAAACAGAGGAAAACACACTAGGATCAGACAGGAATCCTCACAAGTAGAGTAGCGAATGTTCGCCTTGCGTTTGGTCTGAACAAGATTTTAGAACATCACTGTTGAACTGAGCTTTGACATTCTGACCCTTGGGGAATAATTCACAGCGCACAATAGAGCAACTGTTAAAGCAAACTTCTACGGTCTTAGACAGGAATGTTGTGCCCCTCTTAAAACACGAATAACGTTGACAACACAGCAGCCAGGCTCATTGCCTCATTCATTCATAGGCTTTTTAAAAGCATTTAATTGTTCTCCGTTGCCGGTTTCTTGCATTTGACACATAATGTGATGTTTGCTCTCTGCTCAAGTCCTTGGTGCCACAAAAACACATGCCAATGGTAGGGATGGGACGTGATTTTCGAATATTCGAATAGTCATTATGCAATATAGAATATAGAACATAGAATAGACTATCTCAGCCATTAGATGTACAGTCATGAAAGCTTGTACAGCGTGTCATGATGGCAAAAGGATAAATCCCACTGGGTTTGGGATCACCTAACTGTTGGTGCCACCTTAATGCTGACATTTAGTGAACTGTCTTGACTGAGTGGATGAGTGTAAAATCTGGACCAGTTAACTTGAGTGTGACAGAGCCCTGTAGTAGTTGTAGTAATTCAAATTGGGAGCACAGGAGGAAGTAAGGTGGGCGAGTTAAAGAGCCACAAAGTCTAAGAAGGTCTGGTTGGATGGATGCATTGACGAAACACTGAACTTATTCACTTCCTCTTAACATTTATTTTAACTATGTCCATTCCATAATCTTAACCTTGCGTGTATTGTTATGAACATGAGGTGTTTTTCTTTGCCATAAGGAGAAACAATTCAGGAAATGCCGTTCAGGGTGGAGGCATGTCAGAAGTTTGGTATAGCCATGTGTGGCCCCCAGAGTATGAACTGTAATAACTTTGGGGAACCCCTGACCGCTCAGCGAGCACATCCTCAGGTCAGATTTCACTGTCTAAAACGTAGGTATTAGCCTGAATATTTATTTTTGTTTTATTCTGACTAGCAAATGTTATTTTATTCTATTTTGTAACATGATAAACTTTAATCCTGCAAAACATCAGAATCTCAGCGTTGACAATGAGCATGTTAGCGTTCTAATGTTGGCATTTAGCTCAAGGCACCATTGTGCCTAGGCTACAGCATCATGCTGCTAGCATGATTCAGGACTTTTATCCTTGTTGTACTATGTATTGTTGTGTATGTTAGCATAGTCAGATGCCTTGTGAGAAATGAATGATAGATATAATCAATGTAGAATAGAACAAACATAATTTTAGCATTTTAATATATTTTTACTTAAGCCATATTCTCAATATGCAACTAACTTTGCTCCAAAGAAAACTACTACTCAGAACTGCCAAACTATGTAAAGAATCCAAAACTTATGGAAATACTCTGTTGCATTACTAATAATAAAAGTGTTTTTTCATACCAGCTTGAGGAAGGCAGAACCAAAATTTGTCAATTACTTTTTCTGTACACGACTCTGACTGAATATATCTTATAGTAAAGTTTAAAAAGTGGCAATCGGCTGCAGGGTGTGAGCACACCAAGGCTTCACTGGGAAGACTTGGCTTTTAGAAATAAAAATATCACAATACATTTTTCAATTTTGAGGCCAAATAATTCATCATAATCTCAAAAACCCTTCCAAATATTGCTCAGGACATGCTCCTGTTATTGAATGAATATGTTACAATGCTAGAACGCTTTGTTACTACTGAATTGAGCAAGAAAGTAAATTAATTAATGACATGCAAACAGTGGTTACCACTTGTTTGTTATTCCTAAAAAAGATGTACTGAATTTAAAAAGAGATATAAGAGGAAATACATCACACTAAGACAGAAAGCTTTAAAAGGCTAATGTGATTGGCCACAACTGATGACAAGACAACTCACTGATATTGAAAAAGATTGGATTCCCCTATAATCATCATTTGACAGTGTATATAGGACTGTAAGGCATGCCTACAAAGACAAACCAAACAAATATATGTACAACATATATATATATATATATATATATATATATATATATACCATACACTATTTTTATTATTATTATTTTACACACTTTTTCATTAAATTTTGGTTCACATGATTTGCAAATCATCGAATTCTGTCAACTTTTTTGGAAACAGGTTTTTATATATATATATATATCTATATATATATATGGAGAGAGAGAGATATATATATATGGCTTTTAGAAATAAAAATGTCACAATACATTTTTCAATTTTGAGGCCAAATAATTCATCATAATCTCAAAAACCCTTCCAAATATTGCTCATATATATATATATGTATGTATGTGTGTATGTGTGTGCTGTGTGTTCATGGGCATATAGTACATATATATTCATGTAACGGAGGCCTTCAGAGGGCGCAGAATTGTATAATTTTGTATTGGAATGGAAAACAGACAAACCATGTATGGCTCCATGTACTCTTTTTTTCTTATCATAACTCTCTAGACACCTTAGTTGATGCCAACTACTCATAAACAGGCATGTGTGCTGCCTCTGCATTATTTTTTTCTCCCTTTTGCAAATGTAACCGCTGCAATATATTTTTTTTAAACTCGGTGTGACAGTGCTGATTTCTCCAGAGTCATATTATATAAGGTGAAATTGGTTCAAAGTCCCTCAAGTAATGCACTACCATTCTCCTTGTATTTTGAGCCCAACCTCTCCCTATTGCATGCACACGCAACACCAACACACACAGTCATTTTCTCCCACAGGCACACCAAGTAAGGCGTAATGATGTGTTTCAGTTTTTTCTAAAGTTCACTTCATATCAGCTTTCCGACTCTTAAAATAAGTTGCATATCTCTGCAATTTTTGCATTTGATATAACAGTGAGCCTAGTAGTTAGGCATCATGAGCTTTAAAACATGTTCTTATACCCAAACATCCACATCCCTCCTATTTTGGCAGTTACACAGGTCCATTATCTACATTTACACTTTAGGAGCAAAGACTGATATTCTGTGCATTGGTATTATATTATATTTAATTTAGTTGTACTCTTCACTAAGTATGTTATACAATGTCATTTGCAGACATTTGTCTAGAAAACAACCAATACAGGCTGAATAAGGTCCAGTTTTTGCAAACAAATTGTGCAAGTTGTAGCTTCGTCTCATCAAATTAATTTTATCGAGGTGTACAGGGAGGGTTTAAGCCCATTTTGGAAATTTACAGTGGGCTGGAAGGGAAGAAAAGAAGCAATAAAAGATGTCATCATCGTTTTGCTTTTGGCCTTGATTTATGCTGCCTGCAAGTCAGTGCCCACACCCTATGGTCAGGTAACCAACACACTGTTAGGAATGCCCACCTCGAATAATTCTTCTTTCAATCCTATCAAGGATTTTTGACCTTACAACACAAAGAGGTATCAAAAGAAGAATACAGTCACCACCATATCACAAGCATCTGGATAAATAGACTGGGATTGGCTGATGATGATCAGAGCAACTGAGATTGATATCTGCAGGTTTTATGGCATAACAAAGAGCCAAAAGAGGCTGAAATGCTTTAGCTACAGATTATGAATTGCTTCTATCAACAGTCGTTTACAACCACTCCTCCCCTGTTTGAAAGCCTTCCTCCTAAGCACAAAGTACTTTGTGCTTGTTGTCACGTGATTTTTTTTCATTTTCATTTCTCACTTCCCAATGATACTTGAAAGTCACAAATTACAGATTGTTCGAATTAAAGTTACAATGAGATGCGTGTGCGCTGCTGTGCTCATTAAATCAGTGTTTTCATTCCAGTACTATGCTCATTTTGTCAAGTTGCTTATTTTTTGACATTTAAATTCTCCAATAATAAAACCTGTAAACCTATTGAATCAGTAGTGTCAAATCAGTCAGTGACAAGCATATGATATCTTACCATTCACAGCCCTGTGTGGCTCATATCCAACCCCTCGACCCTGTGCTTTTTGACCCTGACTTTCCTTCAGGCACATACCTTTAAATCGAGCACTTTGGCTTTCTCATGGGAGCTAGACTGTCAGAAACACTGGTGTTTTGTGACAAGGTCACATAGACTGAAAGAGAACTTGTCTGTCCCACATTTCAGAGATTATATTTGGATTCATGTGGTATAATCATATTTTCCTGAAAACCGAGAGAAAAGGTCTGCTGGCACACAGTTGCCGTTTCCGCCATTACGTTGCCCTAAATGTGTTTTTTACTTCACACTTCGACTCCGTTTCATTTCAGAGGGAAATATTGTACTTTTATATACTTTGTATATACTATTACACAGATGTTCTCTAAATGCATACCTCCTGAAAAGTGTCAGATAAAGCATTCAAATATAACATTCATCAAGAAAAATCCAGTGTTTCCAATTCGATTGGTACCCATATACCTGGGCAATCTGTCAAATAGTTCTATGCATGGAAAACACTACATATAGTTTAAATATTTTGGGAGCTACTCAGAAATGGGTGGAAAACTACTGTATGTGTTAAGTGTTTATCAAGGACTTCATAAAAACAGGTATATAATGGAATTCAGCTATTTTTTTAATGGAAGCTGGTTGTGTTTTCTCTGTTGGACCTGTTCAACAGGGAAAGGTAGACTTTTCATAAAATTGAGTTTATAACTTGAACATTTTCTGAGCTCTTTAAAATACCTCTCATAAGTGCGGTGGGGAGTTGTTTTGGTTCAACATGTGATGGAGAAATCCTCAGGTCGAATAATACCTTGTGGATCAATTTCTTTTCTTGTCACACCAGGGATTTTTCATCAGAATGCAGAGCTAATGCAAGAGGCTCCATGGCCAAATCAAATAAAAATGGAGATAAACAGCAGTCTTGCTTTGTCCTGCTTTGAAGAGAAAAGCAGCTGGAGGTGATATTATTGGTGTGGACACAGGCTTACAACGCTTCATATAAAGTGTTGATCCAATTGCAGAATGTCGGGCCAAATTCAGACTTCTTTAACACTGTAAATGGGTAGTCCCACTCAACTCTGTCAAAAGCTTTTCTTTTTTTCCCCCTGCAAATTAGATTTATTGTAAACATAGTTTCACAGTGACAAAGTTGCTTGTGGAGATTTTTTTTTTTTTTTTTTCAGTTACATTTACATTCAATGTGTACACCAAAAAGCATTGTGTATCTTATCCCCTGAAATCAAATACACATTTAGAATAAATGTTTTTCCTCATAAAATGTAGGCTGCTTCTTATTTGCTTATAGTGATGCATTTTACATTTTAATGTAGGCATGACCCACGGGTGTGCAGGTGTGCATTGTCATGTGCTTTCTGGAAATACTGACAGACGGGGGACCCATTCTTAAATCTGTAGCTCATTAAGCTTTCCTCGTGCGCTACTGGCATTTGATTATTAGCTCATTATTAATCATTGTCAAAGATAATTATTTATATTAATATAATCTTTGATAATGCTTAATATTCAAGGGCCACCATCCTAGTATCAGGGACCAAATACAAATCTGCAATGTTACTCTCAAAGGGACGTTTTCCTTCAATTGAGAGGCACTAACACTTGGAAGTGAAGTGAATGGTGAAGGTATGAATCCAAGCACTGACCTTGCAATCCAGCTATTATTACAATAACTGTGCACATATAATCTAAAATACCGGCTGCTTTGATGTTAACTTATTATATTGATAACAGCAAAATTAATCCAGAATGAATATTACTTCAATCAATGTACCAAAGTTGGAAAAATTATTCATTTCTCAATACTTGAATCAATAAACTCGAACTGCAGTCACAATTATGTACATAATGAATTGTACTAACAATCACTTTGTGTTCTAGGGGTATGAGTGTGTAAATGTAGATGCGTGGGTGTTTGTGTTTATAAGGATGAGAGCAAGGAAAAAGGTGAAGCGACAGTGTGTTTCAACCACCGAGTGAAGCGTGGTAATTATACTTTTATCACGCAGAAACCCAAAACACTGACTGACATTGTTTAACCGATAAAAGTACAGATTGCTGGCTTTGACGCGGCGGTATAGAATAATATAAATGAGCTAGGCTCGAAGCAATACACACGGTAACAACACAGTATTTAAGGTGGCTCAAACCACAGCAACAATGTGAGCCGTTATTCTTACAAGCTTAAATAACAATGAGTCTTAATAAAACACGTATAAAACCAGACAAAAGAAGCTTGGATAAGTGTTGAGTGTGAGTGTCTTTTCTGCGCGTCGGACCCGGAGGCGGCAACGGGCTGTAATGCTGATCTGTCAGCGGGTTAGATGGCAGCTGCTTCTCTGTGTGGCAGTGGAGAAGACAGCGCAGTCAACTTTAGGCAAAAACAGAGTCTTTCCTCCGTGTGGCTATGGTTATCCTCCCCTCTTCCTGACAGGTGGTCCATGTCTTCCATCTACAGGTGACAGAGGAGGCTGATATTACATTCAGCCCACTCTCAATCCTCAACAGTCTACAATTCGTCCAGCAAGTGCAAGGGCTGTGGCTTACATTCGTTACATCTCACCTTGAGACAATGTGAGTTGCAAGGAAAAAGAGGAAGAATAGATTATCGCTCTGGAATCTATTTGTCACGTGACATTATGACCCTGGCGACCGTGGAGATAAAAGGTAATCTCGTGTAAGATACCAGTGTTCTCAGTTATGTCAGACTTACATGTGAAATGCAAAGCTTGATGGGGTTTGCGGGTGCTGTATTCAGGCTTTGTCTTCACGCTCTGCCTCTGCTTGTTGCCGGCAAACGATGACCCAACATCTGAGAGGTCAAATCCTCCACAGTGTACCATCAACACAGGTGATATGCACAATCCTCATCCTCATTGTATCTTTACTTTTCCTAAAAATGTCCCAAAATACCACCATACCACTAGTTACAAAGTAATCCATTTAAAAATACAGAAATGGTAAGCTGTGAAATAAAATATCAAATGTACCTTTAACAATTGCTTGAGTATTTGTATATGTAAGAGATAATCAAACAGCATCTGGTGTTTGTACACATTATATTAGAAGGTGTATTTTAAGCACAATAAGGGGCAAATCTTGTGGTGTTACTGTAGTACTTGTAATCAGTACTGAATACTGGTCACTATTGCTGGGATCAGTTGGTAAATGTGAACTCACTGCTGCCGATGGCTGCTGTCAGTCAGTCAGGCTCCATTATTGTGATGCATAGAGATGTTACTTACAGTCATTTTGTTCAAATGTCCCCAACATCCTTCCCTAACCTTGCTAGCCTCAGCAATGTTTTTGACGAACAGATAAAAAGCCTTTTCATCACCATACAAAACTCCTGGGAAAGTTTTATCAAATCAGACTTAAAAGAAAGATGATGGACACCAATCCTCTCTCATGTGACCCTTTCAAAATGTGTTCTTGACATAAAACATTTCCAGATGTGGTTCCAGCTCGCAGCAGAGAGCTTGGCTTCGTGCCACAGGTGTTTCAGACCTCGGCCAAATGGAGGCTGCTTTCCCATATGGAGTCAAATATGATTAATGAATCAACTTCCTGACAGGCCACGTTGACAGCTGATGTCTCCCTTATGATACATCAAAAGAGTTCAACACACAAGACAAGGGCATTAGGCATCAGCCTCCCAGGAGGATCCTATTGCATATGTGGACTAAAAATAGGCTCAATAATCTTGCACAATTTATTAATACAGTTTTAGTCTATAGCTCGAGGCTAGGCACAAGATTGACGATACAAAGGATTGTTTTGCAGACAAAATTGTTTTCGTATTTTCACTGTGGATGTATATTTTCCATGGTTTGTTTTTCTGTTTCGAGATTCAAATTCAATGCTGGATCAGAGAGTTTATAACACTCATTCTTCATCACCAGTCAGCTTCCTAGTATTCCTCAAACAATTGTTTTTATGAAAACCTGTCTTTTGTCACAGTAACCTGATGCCACTGCAGCTGGTTACATGTTTAGGCAACAGCAGTGACATGGTGATGTGGTGAAAACTGCATGAAAAAACCCAATACATGGCTTTTAAAAAATAAATAAAGAAATGACACGCAGTGTAATGTAACCAGTGATCGCCTGGTATCAAGGTACAAGGCTGCAACAATGAGTCACATTTCATTTTAAGTTGCTGCTTTGATGGTATTTCAGTAAAAGAGTTTTTCACTAATAACTCAAAATCTCCATCATCACTGCACTTGCTAATAATGCTCACAGTGATATCAATATAAACTGGCTCATATTTCTCTTCCATTATTAAAAGACGTTAGTGACCTGCTATGATTTTGATTGGTGTGGTACCAAAGGGTGACTGGCTTCCCAGTGAGATTGTGCTGAGGGTCTGCAACATATTCCTCCTGTGAGATTGGAGATTTTTGGAATACAAAAACAAATGGTTTGAACATTTGTCATAATATCCGAATATATATATGTGAGTGTGCATGTATTTACATGTAAAGTTGTCCTTTATCTCTGGTTTCTCTAATTCGACCATTAATGATAAACTTTAAATTTATTGATCTACTAATCCAACTACTCAATGAAAAATAATGATTTCATCATTAATAATAATTATAATTAAAAGGATTCAGCAAAATGCCAGTTCCAGTAGTATTTGTATGTGTCAAATAACTGAGAATGTTAGTGTTTTGTAATGAATGAATACCTAATTTATTCAATCTCCTAAAGCAGCTACACATCCTGTTGATATTAATAGAATTCAATGACAACATATTGACTGAAGCCTTGGAATCAAAGGAAGTGTAGCAATGTATTTGGGTGATTTTTCAGAAGTTAATATGAAGGCACATGAGCAGCACAATTCAATGTTTAAAGTCAAAACATCATAAGATCCTCTGACCCTTTATGACCTCCACTATCTGTTACATGTAGTTCCTCACAAACTTCTGACACCTCCCCTTTGAAATAATAAAACAATAAAATTCAACAGGATTCATATCCACTAACACATTCCAAGAACAATTCCTATACCATACTTCATCTTGCTGGAAAGTCACATTCTCGTATCCAAACAAAGGACATAAACCTTTTTCCAAAACGTCCAAAATGACCGTTGTGTTTCCAGCAACCTCTATAGGACCAACATGTCCTTTTATCTAATTGACAGATTAGGTCATTTACCAAATCAACATCTGCTGGACAGGTTTGGCAGCTGGGTTACCAGATCATCATTGTCATGGTAACAATGACAAACACTAGTATGTACCTGATGAAACAGTCGCAGTATGGTTGGTTTACTTGGTTAGGTTAAGGGACCAAAACTACTCAGTAAGGTTAAGGAAGAATTATGGTTTGGGCTTAAATAAATGATTGCTACATAGGTGACATAGGTGACATGAATTACTTTAGATGTGTGACATAAGTTCAATAGGTTTTGTATGTAAACCTACCTACGTGACAAAAAAATCTGTCAATATCGACTTGTTTTGACGTGAAAGATCAACAGTGGTCTCCTGGGTAAAAGTCCTGTACGAGGGAGGATCAATAAATGTTGAGACTGCTTCTGTTGCATGTGAACGATGAGCCGCACTGAGATGTACAAGAAGCAAGAGGAAGCTATAACCCTGATGAGGAAGTGTTATGAATTTTGTTGCTTAATCAAAATTGTTATTCATTTTTTAGTGAGTGTTGGTCCGTGACCAGCGGGCACACATCAAACTCTCTGTCAAACCTAGGAAATCGGAAATGGAGACCCTTAAAATGCTTCAGGAAGCCAGTGAAAATGAAGCAGTGAGCCTGCAGAGGTGTTTTGGCTGACATTTGTGTTGCCAAGGGGCAAAACATCACTGTCCAAAACCAAAAGAAACACATAAGGGCAAGCGTGCAACCAGCTGGGTTTTCTTTGACAATCGCAGGATTATGCACCATGAATTTGTCCCTCAGCATCAGATTGTCAACACCAAGGACTACTGTGATGTTCTGAGGTGTCTGAGGGAAAATATTCCGTGCAAATGACCTGAACTCTGACGCGATGGCACTTGGGTTTTCCAACATGACAATGCACCCGTTCACAGGGCATTGAAAACTATTCCTGTTCCCCAATATTCTCTCACAACTTTAATGTGCATAAGTGTCAGGGGTGTAAAAAATTCAGAGGCGTGTGTAACTCAGGTGCTGATTATTTGACAAAAGACTAGACTCTGTGTACTTACTTACAAAGCTTCTCTATGCACGCCGCGGTGCTGCACATCGTTCACGCGCAACTAAGAATTTATTGATCCAGCCTTGTATTTAATCCAGCCGACCTTTAGACTTTGTCATTCTGCACACCCCATTACCTGACATCCTCCTTGCGTCTGACATAATTTACAGCCCAAAGTTTCCCAATCCACGTTCACATTAAAGGCGCAGATGTTGCAGCATATGACCAGTCTAAAACATGGACAAGTCGACTGGCAGTGAAGCAGCATATTTTTTAAATGAGGAGCAGAAGTTAAACACATAAGTTCTGCTAAAACCAATGCAGTTGAAGCTACCAAACAAAGACAGCTGGCAAAAAAAAAAATCACAGTTTATGCGAATGTGTAAATTAACAGTGTTATAACATCACTACGCCAATTAAGCATGAGTAGATCTGGATATAATTAAATTTGTGTATTCTATTAAATGGATGTGTTATATGTGATATATGCTTCTGGTGTGTATAACACTTTTGGCTGTTGTCTTTCAGCTTCAACCCTGGCGGTGTCAAGCGGACCGGAGAGCAACCACAATCGTGATCACTGTTACTCCCTGAAAACCCACCGTTTAATCTGAAAAATCATTTTTTTTTGTTAGAAAGAACAAGCTTTACACTCATCAAAAACCTACAAGATAAATCAAATCAGATTAAATGAATAATAAAAGTATAGCATTAACACACACACAGTAAAATGAAAACATCTCTCATGGTAGAGTATTTGTATTCTCAAGCTGTAAGACTGTTTCAGGGCTCGGAGAATTCATGCAGACTTCAATAGCCATTTTTCCCTGCTGTTTAGACAAAATGGTATTTAAAGCTCCCCAGAAAGCTCAGGGACATCTCAAATCCTGTGTGTCAGTGTTTGGGTGTCTCATCATTATCAAAACAGACAGCAGAGGAGAAGTTGAGCAAGCTGTGCTCTGCTGTGTATTCTGTCTTTGGTCCCATTTTCATCATCAACTACACCTCATTAAAGGGCTATGTTGAGTCCACTCTAAGAGGTAAAGTATAGTATCATGGTGAACAGTGACAATTGGTAATCTGTCTCAACATTAAATATTATTTACCATTGTAGGACTTTAATTATGTGTGTTGTTGAGCTTGGAAATAACAGTCACACTCTACCATCACAGAATCTGCATGAATAGGAAGAAGATGTTTGGACATTTCGTGACACATTTTGAATAACAGATGATGGGTCTGTAAGATGAAAACCGTTTGCTGCCAAGATTTGTTTGCTAAACATGTAATATGCAATATATGCAATACACTGAAATTAATCCACACCCACTTCTTATTTTAGTTGTCTGTTTTGACATTATTGGCAGGTTAGAAATTCAACCCGATTAGAAAGCTGTATTTATGCTAATATAAAAAAAATATCCAGATATCTAGTGATCACATCACTGGTATAAGTTATTAATTTACCAGCAGGGTATGGCATGGTTGCTTAAAGTCATATAGGCTACATGTAAAAGTTGCCAAAGCTGCAAATACAAAGTCAAAATTAAAGGTTCCCAGCTGTGGTGTATAATAGTTTACAAAACAATTCAAACTGCGTGCTCTGAGAAATATCTCACTGTCACCAGCATTGATTTAATGGGCTATGATGAAGTGCTGCGACTGTAAACCTTTGATCTCGAAGATGGTGACATTTTTATTAAAACAAATGTCCTTTTGCTGCTGCACAGATGGCTGGTGCCATTGCATTGCAATTCAAAGAGCTAACAGAAGCAGAAAAGAACAGAAGTACACAATTGTTTACAAAGATACATTTGCCCAATCAACTGCTTTTGAAATATTTCTGGAATCTACTAGAACCAGAAAAGTACAAACTTTTAGCCAGCAGCCCTGACAGCGTCCACTTTATTGGACTGGAGTGGGACACCACAGACTGTTCAGAAAGCTGTTATGTTATTTCCCTTTTAAATATATAATCTCTTTAGTGACACATTTTGAGTCTTTTGGCCATTGAGATTCAAGATAACTGCAATTCTTTGCCTTCTTGCCACAGTCTTGTCCTCCTCGTATCTGTTACAACTACTTCTGTAAGCGGTCCGGTGTTCAGTGTACCTGCAACCATGTGGCTCTGGCCTGAATTACTGTCACTAGTTCACAAGTTTGCAAGAAAACAGATACAATCAAGTCAATGAAGCGTGTTAATAAATGTCTCTGCTCACATTTAAATGTGACCACTTGATGTACAACTTTGTGATTTCATTTAATTATGGTTGGTTTGGGAACAAACGCACTGAACCACCGACACCAGTCGCTGATTGGTCCGCCCTTCAGAGTGGCTGAATGAACACTAATGAGAGCAGCGTATCCAGATTATAGTCAAACTAAAGAAAACTGAAGCTGTGAGTGGTAGTCTGGCAGAGCCAAGCTTGGTATGTGAAACAGTAATATATGGGAAAAAGAAAAATAAGGATACAAAAAATAACAATACTGAATAATTAAAAAAAACAAAACAACCTTGTATTGTTCTCTATATTGAATGTGATGATAATTTACTGGGCAAGTTGCAGTTTGGGAGGTTGACACTCTGACAATGAAACATAGATACAAAAGATACATTTTCTGATGTAAATTTAGGATGCTATTGGTGAAACATTTGGTGCCTGTAAAAAAGTAGCTCATCCATCTAATTGAGTTTTCAGATTAGTTTGAATGAGTTTCAGATGTGTGAACAAATGTTACTGGTGATAAAAAGGCATAAGTAGCTTTCAACCACTTCTATTTTGTTAAACAAGCTCTCAGAGTAAGTGAGAGTAGAAACCCCTGATCTAAACTATGGAAGCAGACTGCATTCAACAAAACTTGAGACTGACAACTATCACTGAATGATTTAATGCTGAAGCATTCTGAAGCCTTCCCAACAGGACAGGATCCGACACTTCCTCTGTCACCATCAACATCTGTTAATAAAGTTTGTCACATTAAACGTTATCTGTTCTGTCACTTTCATTTCCCAGGGAAGTTACAAAAAATTTGCTTGTATACCTATTGTGTATGAATGTTGAATCAGAGAAAGATGTCAATCACTCCCATCACAGAGTGACGCCTGAAGCATGTGGGGTTTTGTGCACATCACATGAGCTAATATTACTGCGATGTGAACATCAGAAACAGAAAGGAAACAAGTAAAAAAAAGTTTGCTGACCTATTTTAAACCATTAGTCAGTTGGACCTGAAGCAAATGATAGCAGCGTGACGTGCCTGCATTGACTTGGGGCTCGGTTGTCACTGCATGATGTTTTTTTTCCTTTCTTCTTTTTTTGCCCACACAATGTTCAAGCGTCATGTATCTGTAAAAAAATTAAAACTCAACAAAATTAGTGACTGAGGTACATGTGAGCTGTTGTTTCAGAACAACCATGGAGAGCGCTGTTTGTTGAGGGTCGGTGCTACGCCGTGATAGTTTCTACGCGCCTCCCCCTCACTGATTTTGATTTATGATTGTGAATGCTCTGATTATGAAGGGTAAATAAAAATGTTTTGTTTGTGATGACAGGTAAACAGCTAGCACCTCGGCGTTGTCTTCTAAGCACTGTTTTTTTTTTTTTTTGTCTTGCCAGAACATCCTCTCTGTGTTCCAGCTCCTGTTTTACAAATTTAGCATTGAGTATGAAACAAATATAAAACAGAACTGGTGTAGCCCACTGCAACTCCCCGTATCCGTCCAATTTAACATTGTACTTTCTATTTGCAAAATAATTTCTTTTAATAACTATTAGATCTTTTTCTCATAATTACGGGATTTTTTTTTTTTTCTCTTTTTTTTCTTTCTTGAAAATTTTTTTCACAATTATGAGATAAGTTATTTGTTTTTGGTGAACGAAATGCTTTTCTGTCCAATACATTGTATAACAAAAAATGTTTTTAACCTGTTTCCCAAGTCAGATATGCCATATCCTTTTGCTCAATTTCTCCAACCACAAACAGATTTATTTTGGCATACACAATAAAGTGTTAATATTTGTCTTGGATCATACAAATCAAGTCATTTCCCAGTTTGATTGGATGAGACATTAGATTTGCAAATTGTTTTTCTTTTCCAAATGCTTGATTGACTCTGAAATGAACTTGACAAAAATGTAGTAAATGTAGTGGTAAATGTTATTAATTGGCCCTCTGGGTTTTTCAGTCATTTATCTAACAATAGTAGTATAATACACTAGTAATAGTAAATAAATACTTGGCTCTGTGATTTGAATGTAATTTTGATAAAGTAGAGGCAGAAACTGGGGTAGGTCTTGTCTAGAGATGTCTGTGATTCCTGTATTATAAATCCACTGGACCTCACAAACAAACCTAAATGTTATGCACAAACACATGCCAACAGTTTCTGTTAAAGCTTTACAAAAATAATTCTAAATTAATTAAAATAACTGGTTAAACATCCATATGTTTAAATATTGCCATCGTGCAAGCCAAAGCTATTGCAAACTCTATCACATATGAAATAACCCTGAGTTATATGTGCACCAAGAACAGCAACACTTCTCCAAAAGCCTTCTAATCCACGGGGTCGGATGACCCTCTCTCTCTGACTTTGCCCAGTGGAAGATGTTCCTCTTTAACAAATATGACCTCATCATTGCCTCGTGGAAGTCCGAGCAGCACCAACAGCCGTGACACAGTGTTGAGGGGCCGGCGCCTGCATCGCTAAAGGCAAGATAACAACAAATGAGATGTGACAGCTGAAAGAGAAAACAGGCCCAGCTGATGGGGCTAAAATGAGAACAGAAGGTCCTCTGTATCATGTGCTCTAGTACTTTCACTGTAGCTGCATTGAGGTCACGAATGAAAAAATATAGGTGAATGTTGGTATTTTGACTTATGATTTATAAATGTAGGTGCCTAAAGTTACCTGATTTAATACATTTTAATTTAAATCCTTCCTGTGACTTCTGAGCAGACTCGTTGTTACATGACAGATTGTATTTGTTCAGCTATTTCTGCCCTTCAATGACCTTGTTATTGTGCAGTTGGAGAAACCAGGTTTCTCATTCAGCTCAGGGCTCGTCTGTTAGCAAAAGATCTGAGCTGTCCCGGTGATGGGGGGGAGGTGGGGTTATGGTGGTGGTCTCACTGAAATTGTTGTTTTATCAATAAATAATGGCAGACAGAACTCTGATGGTCACTCAGCGCCTCTGATCTATGATCAAACAGAAAGCACTGTCCTGCTCTCAGACTACAAATACAGCCACACGCCATGAATCAAACACAGAAATACACACACACACACACACACACATACACATCACAAACACGCACACACACACACACACACACACACACACACACACACGCGCTAACAAGTCAAACACTTCTGCCAAACTAAAGACATTTAACAAAGCCTTTAACATTTGAAGTGGCATTATTTCTCTACCTTGCGCAGTTCCCCTGAGTCACTGCTTTAGCACTCTCAGTTCCTTTGCTGCTTTCTTTGCCGCTCCAAGATTTCCACTGACTGAAGTATTCACAAAGCCTCTTATTTCCAGCAGGTAGATTTTAGGGCTCCTGCCAGTTTTCTGGCACTCAGAGCCAAGCGAGTGCTTGAACCTTTTCTTGTCGGGAGCAATATCCTGGCTGTGCTAGGCACACTCGGCTTAGTCAGGAGAACTGGCCGGGTTCTCTGGACCTGAAATGTTGTCCACCTATTTTTTTCTAATGTGAGCAGTGTTGCTGCTGATCTATTTGGTGCCTGTTTTCATCCTCCCTTCCCCCCTCAGGGGGGAAGTGGCCTTTCAGGTTTTTAAATCCAGCACTTCCGTCAATTCTCTGCCAGCTTGTGTAACCATATGTATTAGCCCCATACTGTAAAACAAATATTACTTCATTATAGGATACAAATGATTTATACTCTGTGTTAGAGGTTCTGCATAGTCTTAACACCTCCTTATTAATTATGCTCTTGTATAATTCATAAAGAGTTTTATAGATGATTCTAACGTTTTGGCATTGAAACTGTGAATTTTAAGTGTTGTTTGTTGGTGTTATTTATTTTTCTTCCATCATGTTTTATAGGTAGAGATGAGCATAGTATTGCAAAGCTAATTAGTATCAGAAATGACCAAAAAGTAATCCAGTCTGTGTTAATGGTGAGCATTCAAAGTGTACACGCAACAGACACAACATCTGTAGTTAGTTTTAAATGGTAGAAGCACTTTGGTAACTCTTTAGTCCAAGGATATATTTTTAAATTTTCTCAACTTCAGTCAGTAACAGCTCAGTAAATTTAAGGCCAAAGATCAACCTTGCCCAATGACGAATGATTAATGAGACACACTTGGTAGAATTTTAGAGTTTTGAAGTTCCCATCAGCAGGCCAGTGAGATTTTAAAAATGCAGTTTGACATTTTTACTTTCGTCAAACCAAACCTATAAATTAGAGAATAACCAGCCATATATATAGTCAGTAGACATTAATGTTATTGAACCTGTTCTAAAAATTATCAACTGCTCCTCTACCAAATTTGATGAAGCAGATGAAGCACAACAATACTACATCCATTTTAGTCATCCTCATATGAGGCAAAAAGTTACCTTTAAAATGATATACATTAACCTTGTGAAATAATAAAGTTTTGTGATGTAACAGCATAAAGTGATATGCTGTTATAACAAGAAAATGTCCTCGTAAAAATGGAATAAATCAGTCTTGTAGTAACTGAAAAATATGTCATAATAACAATAAATATTTTGTTATGACATGAAAGGGATCCTGTAAAAACAATAAATTGTACTGTGAAATCACAGTTTACGAATTTATCAGGTTTGCCAGACAAGCAGATTAGCATGTTAATTGAAAACGTCTTTAAAAATGTATTGATGCTTTTAAATTGTTAAAAACTTACTTAAATAAAAAATGATGTATCAGACAAATTTATAATTGAGCTCCAAAATGACATTTTTTGATGTGACGCCTCTTCTGGCAACATCATAACACATAATAATTTAGGCCAAAAAAACTGCAAAGCCATAGTTAGAGAACTACAATGAAACGAGTGTCGGTAGGAAACAGGAACTGTGCAGTCGTCTCACGTCAAGGATTCACATTTTGTTGACACACTCATCCATCCTCACCTCCTCCATCTGTGGCTCCATCACAGCCTGTCTGGATCCCCCCTTTTGCTTCTGACAGACAAGCGTCATAACTATGTTGCATTTGCTGTATTATTTCTCTAGAAAATAAGTTTTATAATGTCTCAATGTGTGCAAACCATCATGTTTGGTTTAATCTTTGCTCTGGTTGAGATCTTTAAGAAGTTGTGTTGCTCATGTTTGGAGATAAATCCATGAGAAGGAAGATCAGGTGACAACCCTGTTTCCAACACCTTTCCATCTAATCTAATCTCCTTTAGCTGCTTCAGAGCGGCTGGGTCTCTGCGGTTAACTGCCTGAAACAAGGTTTGATTCCCAACAGTGGAGCTGTGGTTCGCCGTGTTTGCACTTAGCTGCTGCTCCCTGTTTGATGCTGCTGGCTTTTTTTTTTTAGCCTGTTAAACCTTCCTGCCTCTGTCTCTCCTTTATGTGTGCACCTCAACAGCAACATTGCTGTTACTGAGCACCTGCTGCAGAGCTGTGTAGAAGGTAGTGTTTGCTGCCTGGTGGGGATGTAAATCAGTTTGAATATTGTTTATGAAAGGAAACAAAGTAGCCCAGTCTTTGTAAAGTTTGTGATTGTAGAGGTGATGATACCAATGTTGAACCCAGTATAGCTCATTTCATAGAGCTTATGCTACTTCAACAATATAAGGCCAAGATATTGCTTCCATTTCTTATTCTATTACTGTAAGACTCCGTACGACCCCAGCAGAGTGCAACTGAATAGAACTCCAGCTGACATCAGCTGCTCTCCACTTAACTTCTTTCTCCTGCTTATATTCTCATTTTTCTTTTATGGTAACATCCAGAAGCAAAGATGCTTCCTTTAACATTTCTGTTCAGCTCAGAAAAGGTTGTTATTCTTGACCTTTTGCATTCTCTTGCACTTCTGTGCGCCGGACGAAAATTAATGCACCACTGCTACTGTGTTGCTTCATCTTCTCAGTATGTCTGCCTCATGTTTTGCTATTTCTTTTGCAAAAAATGCAGATGTGCTCATTAAAATGTTTTTTTAATTCCTGACCTTTGACCAGTCTTCCAAGAGAGGTATTGAGCTGCATTGCTAGAGTTGTGAAGATGGGGAATTTAGTCACCATGCAGGCAAATTCAGTTTTGTAAAATATATCCAGGATAGTAGAGATACAAAAAATGTGGGCAGAGAGAATGAGAGATGGGGAATGGCATGCATGTAATAAGGTTTTACCGTACTGGGAGATTTCTGAAGAGCGCTGAGCAGTTAAGCCGTGCTGGTACGGTGCATGTGGTTTTCCACTGCACACCACAGCAAGGTAAAGCTGTTTATCTTGATGACATGAGGTGTGTCAGTCACAAACCAGAGGATGAGCCCGTGGCCTGCAGCTCTTTCAGCTGTGGCTAGTTCTGTTTGTACTATTCATCAATACAATATTAAAAAAATCCACTGAGCAAAAAAAAACAATGTGTCCACATCTGTTCGATTAGACCAGTTTTAAATGATGAATGGCAGTATTGGTTATAACTTTGTCACAATGCAAGCATCCTAACTTTTTGCTTTTAAAATGCTTTTATACAGAAAATGGCTGCTGTCACCAAACTCAATGTTTTTAATCCAAACACAGCAGCTGACACATCACTGATGTTGGCATTAGTGAAAGGAAGAGGGAGGATAGCTGCTGCTCATCTCAATGAACATGACATTGTGCTGCTGTCAGCAGAGTCCAAGAGGGTTGAACTTTTTGAACTTGCAGTCGTAGTTTGCTGTGTGACACCTGGTAATCACAGAAACAGAAGGAAACAATATAAAGGTGTTGATTAACCCATTTTAATTACTAGCAAACTCACCTATAGTAAGCAGGACATGTTACTAATCATTGCCCATGTGTTAAGCTACAGCAGACTATTCAGCTGCATGATGAGGTTCACCTGTGGTGCTCAGGTTGGTAAGATCAGAGGTAGCCGGGGGCCACTGCAGTGCCATTGCATTCTGCTGCCACCAGTGCAAGATCGAGGATTGCAATGCTAGCAGGCACCAGCAACAATCTGAAATCAGCCCTGATGTAAGGCAGCAATGGCAAGAATGCCTCAGTTCGCGTTAGGACTAATTTACGCTACATCAATAGGTTGAAAGTAAAGAGTCAACAGTAAAATCATGCACCTGTCTGATAGTACAATAGAGAAATATTGGAATGAAACTAAACACCAAAACAGAGAGATTAAGTTAGAAGCTACAAAGCGAGAACCAATAGCCCGGCTAAAGTTGAGCAGAGCAAACCTCATATGTTTCCACTGTAGACACCAACAAGGTTTATGGTTGTCAACTTAACCCCTTGGTCATCAACATATGTTATTCATATCCAAAAAACTTGTAATCCTGTGGTCAGATTCTTAACTCTTACAAACAAACAAATATTACATTTAAAAACAGCAAATTCAAGTATAAAAAACAATAGGGCTTCGCACCATCGGTGCTCGGGCCCTAATGATTGCTGAGTCATGAATGCTTGCAGTCCCCCATTACAAATTCGGGTTCTGTACCCAAAGGGAAGTGCTTATGAAGGTCACCGCCATTCCCAAACACTCACAAATCGGCCACAGAGCTGAGCTGTACAACTGAAGGCAATCTTTGCAGGGAGTAATGAAGCGGGATTATGAAATATTAATGTATTCATTTAAAATGAAGATTGCCTCTACTTATTCGTATTGTTGAAGCCACCATCCAGGAATTTAGTCTTTTTGTTCCTGCTTTATTCATCCAGTGCTTGTGCAAACAGCAAAACAGTGACATGACCTCTCAGTGACTCCATTCAGAAACACACTGCTGGCACTTAACAAGAGTAAATCATTTTTGAAGGGCTACAGAGTGCCTTGTGTTGGTTGGCAGGTCCAACACTCACTGGCCTAGATATTGTATTGTACAAGGCTTTGGACCGGAGGCCTGTACTACAAGGCAGGTTCAACATATACTGGATCCATTTTTGTTATCTGGCTTAATTAAACCTAACACAATGTAATTGCGCTCAACGGTCACAGAAAGATGGTTATCAACCAACGGTTTCCCTATCCAGCTACTAGCATGTTCAGATAAACGGGATGTTATACAAATGAAGAACTATAATAGAAAAATATGAAGCTACAGTGCATCCGGAAAGTATTCACAGCGCTTCACTTTTTCCACATTTTGTTATGTTATAGCCTTATTGCAAAATGGATTAAATTCATTTTTTTCCTCAACATTCTACACACAATACCCCATAATGATGGCATGAAAAAAGTTTTTTTGAAATTTTTGCAAATCTATTAAAAATAACAAACGAAAAAGTCACATGTACATAAGTATTCACTCAAAATTGAGCTCAGGTGCATCCTGTTTCCACTGATCATCCTTGAGATGTTTCTACAACTTGATTGGAGTCCACCTGGTAAATGCAGTTGACTGGACATGATTTGGAAAGACACACACCATCTATATAAGGTCCCACAGTTGACAGTGCATGTCAGAGCGCAAACCGAGCCATGAAGTCCAAATAATTGTCTGTAGACCTCTGAGACAGGATTGTATGGAGGCACAGATCTGGGGAAGGGTACAGAAACATTTCTGCAGCACTGAAGGTCCCAATGAGCACAGTGGCCTCCATCATCCATCCAACCTGATGGAGCTTGAGAGATCTTGCAAAGAAAAACGGGAGAAACTGCACAAAAATAGGTGCCATGCTTGTAGCATCATACTCAAAAAGACTTGAGGCTGTAATTGCTGCCAAAGGTGCTTCAACAAAGCATTGAGCAAAGGCTGTAAATACTTATGTATAAGTATAATGTGTTATATTTTCGTTCTTTATTTTTAATAAATTTGCAAAGATTTTAAACAAACTTTTTTCACTTTGTCATTACAAGGTATTGTGTGTAGAATTTTGAAGAAAAAAATTAATTTAATCCATTTTGGAATAAGGCTGTAACATAACAAAATGTGGGAAAAGTGAAGCGCTGTGAATACTTTCCGGATGCACTGTAAATATATAAACCATGCTAAAAGCAGCAAAAAGCTGCTAAATACAGGAAGGACAGCTGGCAAAAAAGAAAAAAAAATATATAGATAAAAAATAGATGTACTCATGCCCCCATAAGGCATGAGTACATCTATTGTCAATCTCCTCCCTGCTTTCCAGAGCTCTCCTCTCCTCAGCCTCTCTGCAGCAATCATGTCTTCTTTCAGCAATTCTATCAGGTCCACCTCACTTTCTCGCATTTAATTTTTTTCTTTTGCAGTCCTGCTTTCCTCCTCCTGGTCACCCACTTCTGCACTTGTACCTGGTTTGTCCTCAGGGATAGATGCAATTAGGATGGGGGGGTGGTAGACGGCCTCTGTCCCAACACTTCATCCACGAGGACACACCAGGGCCAAGATGCAGCAGTGCCCACTCACTTCCTCTCTTGACCCTGGACACTTGCAATCCGAAAAGCAAATTAAATCTATTATGACAGACAAATACAACATCAAGGCTACACATTTCAGCAAAAGTGTGTTTATTAACATTTATGATTACAGCACATTATATCCCCCCTGACATGTACATATCAAGTTTTCTTTTTAGATTGTCACTTTGTTTTTGCCTGTAAGGAAGTTACCTTCCCCGCAGGTCCATTTTCTTCAGAATGGTTCTAATCACAAAGACAACCAAGGCAAAAAAAAGTTATGATTATTTACACAGCAATGCCAATATATAAAGATTGGGAAACATGATATAGCAGGACAGACACTAAATCCCATAGAAATCCGTTTGGTGGATGCCTTATTTTGGGCTACAACTCGAAGCAATAACAAAAACACAGTCACTGTTTACAACTTTGTGACAGTACTGCAAAAAATACAACCAAGAATAAGGGTATTGAACTATAGCCTACTTCAATTACTATTATGGGCTTTGTACCAGATTAGGGTTCATTAAACTAACGTAAGGCGGGTCACATTGAGTTTTTACAAGTAGTCTCGTGCCGCCCTACTGCCAAGCGAAACTTTGAGTTTTTGAATCCTGTGACGAGGCCATCATTCTCACCCCAGACTTTAATAAAAATCAATTGTCTACTGGATGCTCCCTAACATAAATTGATTATTTGGACATAAACTTGCATTCAGTTAGGGTCCTTTGTTTTTTTTTAACATTTGTACCGTTTGGGATAGAAGCAAGTTGGAGCCAGTACTTAGATATAAGTTTCCTCCTCCTCTGCCATCATCGGCTCTGCTGAGTCTGCCATTGTTACCAGTGTGCAATTGGGATATACTGGGTGGTGAAGTATTCACCTAGTGTAGCTTTCGTTTTTGGCGAAAGGAAGGCCACATTTGAAGGAAACTTTGAATATGGACAAAGCAGCTTTAGAAGGATGCAGATGCAGTCCCTGAAGTGGGACACAGCTGAACGCTACAATAGAGAAAGGAGTCCAAACCTTGATAATTTTGCCACCCACTCTGAAGGGCGGACAAATTAGTGACCAGAGGGGGGGCTAACTGCGACGACACTGTTGTAGTTCCAACAATGGCAGCGGTGGTAGAATTTATATGCACTACATATTGTATATGGTATTCAATTCCATTAAAACCGTTAAAGGCTCCTCCAGTGGGTTCAACCCTAATTCTACACCTATTTGGATGCAACAACTCGTCAATGAAGTGTGGTCAGACTACAGACTGTAAAAAAAAGCGGACATAACTTCCGAACATAACATAGCGTCTGAATAATGTGGCCAATGTGAAAGCCTTAAACTGCAATACCACCAAGGGCCACTAGGGGTTGGCTCCAAAAAGGCAGTGGTTCGTGCACATCTCCAATTTGAACCTGAAGCCTGAGCACAGAGGGCACATCAAAGTTTGTATTAACTCTTTGGGGAACAGAGAGTCACAGGGAGGCAAATCCGGCAGTAGGGGTGGTGGGAAGCAATGATTGTGCTCCTGAGGGTAAGAAAGTGCCATTGCGCCAGAGTTGAGGTCGGGTCGTTTTCCCTCAAATGTCTCTAAACATGATCCAGATGGTGGACAGTCTGATCCTCGGGGGGCAAAGTCACTGTGTAATGACCTTATGTGCCTTTTTGACGTTTGTGCCCATCTTGAAACGTGAATGCCACTCAAAACACATTGCTGGGCTCATTGCTTCATTGCTATAAGTTTTATGAAGAAATTCAAAGGTCTCTGTTGCAGATTTTTTTGAGTTTGACACTAAATTAGATGTGTGTTCTTTGCTCATCCTGAATCAACCTCATGATCCAGTCTCAGGGGAACTACACAGAAACTGAGCTGACAGCAGGTGGATTCTGGTTTGAGGGTGGGGCATGACCAAGCGGCAACCAACACTGACGTCAACCACTGGTTGGTGACCAACTGTAATGAACACTTGAGTTTAGATATTGACCGTCGCCATCTTGCAAGCTGGGAGCAGTTTGAAGCAGGAAGTGACCATATTTGGATGAGCTGGATGGGAGCAAGTGGTGGATCTGACTCAATTTGATTGGAAACCTGACTGCACCACAGGCTTGTTAATCCAACAGACGGGACCCCAAAAACAAACCTTTTTAAGGATTGTTTTCTAATTAATGGCAGGATTATTTTTAGAAGTACTGATGGATTAACTTTGTTTCATAAGAAAAGTTGAATGCTAATCTATGGAGCCGAAGGCTTTTTTGAGCCAACCTCAGAGTGGCACTCGGAGATTTGCAGGTTAAAGCACATCTACAGTACATCGGCCTCTTTTATATATAGTCTATGATAATGACATGCATAGGTAGCAGAAATTGTAGAAGCAGCAGAAATAAGTGGATAATTGCTGGTAAAGGGTAAACGTTTTCTGTGCAGTATATAACCCACAGGTACAACGATAATGTTGCATAGCAACAATAATGCTGCTATTGCTGACGTGCAGGACTGTGCTAGTATAATGAAGTGTGGGAAACCCGTACCTTACTCCATTGTAGTCCTTCATAATAGAAATATGAAATTGAATATTCCATCTGTTTATTATCAAGGTCATCCTTACTCACTGACATGATATAATCATGAGTTATGTTCTTATATCATAAAAATAAAATAAAAATAAACATATGTATAGGAAACTTCATTTTTGTACATATTATGTGTAATAAATCATCACAATTATGGAAAAGTAATTATTTTCATTTTTTTGTGATGGGCCACTACAAAAATAGTGGGCCAGTAAACCTCTGATCTACTGGCTCTGTGGATCATTGGGGAAAAAAGTCTGTTTGGATAATGCCAACAATGTCTGTTTACTTAATTTCTTAAAAGCATATATTTGTGGTGTAAAAGAAAAACTCAAAGGTAGGGTGAACAAAGTAAGCTTTTCATTTACCAGACACTTTGGTGAGAAAGCCAAACAATATATTTTTCCCCCTTGAATGTATAAAAATATACTGAACTATGTTGCCCTTTGCTCAGGAGTTAGGTCCAGAAGGTCAAGTGTAAGGGTTCAGGGGAGGACAAATGTTGCGGTACCAAAATGCTACTTTGTTCCAGTTGTGTAAAGGAAACTGGGTATGGGTGATATGCTAACGGGTGTGAAGTCAGCATAAATGTTGAGTTCCCAAACTGACAAATACAAATCCAATATTCACTCCTAATAAACTCCTAAGAAAGATAGGTACCTCAAGTATTGTATGGGAGCTTTTTTAAAGCAAAGTTGCAAAAAAATAAATAAAATAAAACTCTGAGCTGATAGAGGCTAATAAGCTTTGTAGTACTGAGGAGAGCTACATAGTTGGTAGTTATTCTACAAGCAATCAAATAAATTTGTCCATTCTACATAAAGATACTGATTAGTGCAGCTCCAGAGACTTCATCAGCTGTAACTCTGCTTTAACACACTATAGCTCACAAGCCCCTGTGGCTGTCCTCGCACTGGATCAGTGAACACAAAAGCTCCATCAGAGCAAACCACTGAAACTAGCTGATAGCCAAAATATTTTCAAGTACTTCATTTAAAGTAATGAATCTCTTTTACAAGCTTGAGCACATAAATAATCAATACCAGAAAGAGGCTTCAAGCGTGTACTGGTGACCTCCTTTGGCATGACCAGTTCGAATTGATTACAGAACTTTCTCACATAACCTTTTAGTTTAGGAAATCCCTGATTGACCTAAAAGCATTATCGCCGGCAGTGTAGTCAAGACCAAACAAGACCAGGACTAGACCAACGTAAATCCCGCAACGCAAGACACTCTGACAGTGAAATGTGGGGCATACTCTTGAAATTTATTGTGTCACCCCTTCCACCCACCAGGGATCCTCAGTGCCTGTTTCACTTCCTGCCTGGTCTCCAACCAGCCACGCCCACCTCACCTGCTCCCAGGTCTCCCATCAGCCCCGGCTGCAGCCACTCAGTAATCAGTCACTCAGTAGAAATACTCCAAATCTGAAGCCACTAGTTGGATAATTAGGTCAATACCTTTATGTTGAGGCTTTGTGTAATGTCATTACTGTAATACTTGGTTGTTTGCTGTTTTGTTTTTTCCCCCTGGACTTCTCCTTGCTAGCTGAGAACTTGCGGATCTTTATCTGATTTGGATTTGTGACTATTTTCTTTCTGTTATTGAGTTTGTCTGCCTGTTTTTTTTTTAATATTTTTTTAATCATACCCATTTTTTATAAGCAAAGTTTTCTGTTTATGCACGCTTGCCTATTTTTCATGTGCTTGGATCCTCCTTCCTCTTGTGATTTGTGACATGTGGGCCATAGGCAATCCTCAAATGATCTCAGAGATCCACAGAACCATAAAAACACCCACAAAAAGCACGTGAAATGTTCTCTTTATTTACCTCTTCTAGTCCCATAAATGTGTGCATTGGTAGTTTGCACACTTAGTGAAGTGGTAAATAGCTTAACATGAACATATACCTAGCACTAAGGTTCCCTCCAGGGGTGTTTGAATAATTATAAAAACATTTTGGATAATTTTGTCTGGCAATTTCATTTAGAAACAGATGACGTACCTTATCTAACATGTTTAAATTCTATAGTTCCACCTTCATTGAATATCCAAGAACATGCAAATACTTTTTTTCAAATGTTACCTACTGGATACAAGATGACTCTTACGTTACCGACATTTGTTTTGCTGTGACAAATGCTGCTGCAGATCAATGTTTCCTACTCAGTTCAGAGAAACTTCACACTTTCTGCAGAATAATTTAAAGTTTCCTTGTGTCAAACTCTGAAGATACATTATTCATCCCAATCACAATTTTGAGTGAGGAGGGACTTAAATGTTACATGTTTAATTATCATTTATGGAAAATGGAAAAATAACAACCACCACTCAGCAAATCCATGGAGGCTATTACAGTAGAGACAAGCCACTGGCACGCTGATTTCCCGACGCTGTGACCCATTTGGTTCAGTAAATAATGGATAAATGAGTCAGTGAAGGGTTGTTCTGAATGAAACAGCCCTGGATGAAACTGAGCACATTTGTATGCAACAGGAACACTGCTGTACTGTAGTGCCAATACCTTTAGAAACAATTGGATTCTGGTTCAGCAATCCCTTCTCATATTAAGCCCTGCAGCCTCATGACACTTGAATGCTTGTTCTCGTCTGTGCCATCCATCGCCTATTCAGTGACAATCTATTACTAGCCTCCATTCAAAGAGTGCGATGCTCTCATTTAGCCACAAACATTTAGTGAATGCTCACTGGGGTTTATTCACTCACACCAACAGACAGTGTTCTCACCAATGTATCCCCTCCGATGAATGTTAGCCTGTGTTCACTATTGTTACAATGCTGTGGCTATGTGTAGGTAGTGACTGACTGTCAATGACTGTTCCATTGTAAAGCTTTGGAGACAATACCCCAGTGTCCCAAATCCAAAGTAGATTGTGTTATCTGACTTGGTTACTGGTTTTGGAGTAAAACTTTGTATTTCTGGGATTCATTCCCTAAAGGCTTGAAAAAGGAATTAGGAGAATATGTTCTAGATTAATTATTAATATTAAAGATATGTAGCTCCATACATCATCTAAATGGAATTATCTACATATGTTGGAGGTGAAAGGTGCAGGAAAGCTTTACTGCATCTCAAAAAAAAAAAAAAAAACACTTACACAAGAAATAGTGCATACAGATTTGTCTTTCATTGGGGTTAACAGCTAAAACTGCTCAGCACGTTTGATGTATTTCAGGAGTTTTAGGAGCTTTTTTTTAGGAGCCTCATCTCTATACGAGTGCCACATGAGTGATGTGATTCCCCAGGAAGAGTGACAAGGTGATAAATTGCCACAGTTTCCATCTCCTTTACAGATATAAGTTGTGTCAACTGTGAGTAATATGAGGCCATAAAATTTGACGTATAATACATTTTCGAGAAAACAACAGCAAAAATAACTGCAAATGTATTGCACTTCCACGTTTTCTTACTGCGCCTCCTGGGTTCTTCCTGTGGGATGACGGCTGCTATGGTTAGAAAGATTTACAATCCCAATTTAGCCAAAGTGACATTAGATAGCATAAGTATTAAGTAGAAGCGGACACATACACTGATCACCAACTGCCAATAAAGTGAAGCTTCATTTTCACAACCAATTTGACTCGCTGATAATTGCCATCCATCATTTTGAGTCTTTGGGATCAATGGGTAGAAGTGAGCAGTGATGTTGTGTGTAAAAGGCTGTAGGCATGTCATCATGATAAATGCCTCAATCAGCTGAGGAGGCTGTTTGACGTTTTCCCAGATCAGGACAGTTGAGAGAGTTCTGGCCACAACTTCATCTGGTGCCAACATCGGATTGACAAATACGCAGCCTCAAGGGCAGCATTACATATAGAGAAGGAATAAAAATGAGGAAAAGACTATGCCCCAAGCAACAGATTGGTTGAGAAATAACGCTGATATAGTAATTTATTTCATTCCCACTGAAGAGTCGAAACATCCCACTGTGTTACTAGTCTGCTGCTGTCTGTGTTAATACGAGTCAGCCTCCCCTCTGAGAAGTCAAGTCAACAATGTTTTCAAAACCCTTTCTTAAGAGCAGTGGCTTAAAGGAACAAAATGTGCCTCCACTAATGTCACATCGAGCAATGTAGGGAAAGGCACAATTTTACAAGTAATGCATATTATCCAGCAACAAGAAAACAGTGGAACAGCTAACACAATGATATACCTGTGTTTCCCACACAAACTTTACTTGGGCAGGCTGTCCAGGTATAGTTCTGGCCGCCCAGATTTATTTGGCCACCCATCCATGTGGAAAAACAACGCCATCTGTAATTGATTAACCAGTTGACCATCTTCCCTCACTTTCATTGCACTAACAATACTGTAACCAGTGCCATTGTCATGGCTCAACTAATGTTCTCTTCTAATCACATCCATCTTATGCTCAGCAACAAATATTATTCTTGTTTTATCCACTTCAATCCATCTGCATCATGTTCACTGTTGGCAGGATTGATGGAAGTGGAAATCTTCAGAAATACTTGACTTGAGAACATTTTCGCTAACAGATTATGCAGTTCAACTCTGCTTTTCATGGGTTTTCCAAAAAAAAGTAGGAAAGTGTGAGTCCTGATGGTGATGGCCGACTTCCAGTAAAAAAACAAAAAAAACAAAACAGTAAACTGTATCTATAGAAAATAACCTGGGTTACACCCTCTTTTTGGAGGGAAAATTAAGGAAAAAAGCATCTATGTTAACTGTGCTAGTGAATCCAAAGGGAAAAAAGCTGTCAACCTGTTGTCCATAAAAGCCTGTGTGTAACAAGTTTGCCGTGTGTAACTTGTAGGACTCAGAACTCACCGGGTGGGGCCAGTCGTGGAGTTTGCTTCTGGGCACTGGCTATGTAGGCCAAAGTGGCATGAACTGGCTGTGAACCCGGGAGAGGAAAAAGCTGAGTCGGCAGTCTTGAGTCAGGTGACCAAGTGGAAAAACCCCAAGGCTGGTCGTAACGGATTGTATATCTGCTGGCTCAGCAGGAAAATCAACCAAATATGGGGACGCCACCTGCGCAGGATGAACATGCTGCGCTACCCACCACCACAAGTAAAGTCTCAACTTGTGGGACACGAGATCTCTGCATTGTCTGTATTCTTGTCAAGAGTTTATCATCAAAATCATCACTGAAGTATTATCATTATTCTGTTTTTATCTGTTCTTACATCAAAAACAACCAAATCCAAAGGGAACTTATTACTGTTCTTATCTGTTCTATCTCTATATCATAAGCAACCAAATCCAAAACTGACCTACAGGCCCACTTGGCATTTAAGTGGGAAAAAAATATTATATTGGACCCTGAATGGAAACTTCTTCTCCCATTTCCCATGGTCCTTTGTGCTAGTACATTGAACACAAGTAACATAACAAAGAAGTAGAAGACAGCGGCTGATTACCATCCAGTTGGCATTCAGAACCAATATGTCTCATGGAAGCTTTATTTTCTTTCTTTCTATTTATTTTTCTCATTTCACACAAATATGTAAAATAAAAAAGAGACACTTGAAATTGATAGAATGCTAAATGAAAGCAGATCTGTCTGTAATATTTGCCCCTGTGATTAAACAAGTGTTGATTAAATTCAATTCAATCTTTATTTCCTTGAACTTTGTTGGTTTTCCATTTTCAAAATCTTAAAGTTTGACTTTGAACCACGTGCTCATGTTGAGTTAACTCAGAAGGGAGACCTGCAATTCAAAAATGAGCAAGCTTAAAGATTCATAGTGCAGTGTTTTCTCATTTAATTGTTATTTGAAGTGGTATCCTTCATTGTAGCTTCCTAAAACAAGCAGTGCACCAATATGAAATGTAGTCAAGGGTATTATTAAATCGCCATCACTATATTACATGGTAAAGAAAAGAAACACTGATGCTCTGTCTGTAAAATAAATCACAGTTGATCTTTCATTTTAAATGTTTGCTCTATATATAAATGCCACACAAAACTTCAACCATCATATAATCCAACAGAGACTGTCAAGGCACTGTGGGTGTGCATGTGATTTTTGTGTGCATTGGTGGTCCTTAATCGTATCCTGTTGTTCTGTTGTAACTGTTTTAGTTACAACAGAACAGTTGTAGTTTTGCATAATCAAATGGTGTCATTTTTCACAGCTACGAGATGGCCTAAAGGCATTAGCTTTTATTGTTGATGCTGCAAAGCCAAAAGATAATTGTGCTCCTCGATGGTGATTAGTTAATAAAAATGCTGATAAAGCTGATATTCTCTAGAAATAGGTGGTTCTTCCTTGATATTTTGTATCAAAGGGTGTCGAAAAACCTACTTCTTAGCGATTCTTTTGAAATGAAGATGGCATCTGCAAATTATAGCTCATCAGGTATGTTCATTCACTTTGCTCACACTTGGAAGAGAAAATTACCAGCCGTCTTCTCACTAGCTAAATAAAAATGACCTTTTCCTTGCATGAGCCAGAGTGAGGACTTAAATTAACACTAACTTTTTCACACTTTTTATCTCCACATATATCTTTGGACAGCTTAATTTGCTGATGCAAGTGAATCTTGTGGAACTTCATCAATCTGTTTGAACTCAGAATGTATGGGGTCTTAAAGTTTAAAACACAGATTAACAGATCAGTTAATTTAAACAACTTAATGGTCAACAACGCCAGCAGCAGGTTGGCTTTTTCATTAAGCCATGTTATTCAGCAGCTACATATGTCATGTTGTGTTCTGAAACTCACAAGACTTACTCTGCAACAAGGTTTTGTGACCAAAGTATGGGGCTTCAAATTCTCAAAGCGCCTGTCTCTACCAACACCAGCGGGTACGCAGCAGTTTCTCTCATCAGTTTGTAGATGAGCGATGCTGCAGTGGTACTGTGCTGCTCCCAGGTGGGACGGTATGCACAGAATGTGTGTGCATGTGAAACAGAGCATCACTGAAATGGAACATGCACACTCAGCAAAAGTCTTGTGTGGGTGAATACGGAGGCTGAAGAAACATGGAGGATAAGGCTTGATATTTGTGTTGCACTATTCAGTTCTAACAAATATCCGCAGTCAGAATCCAGTTTTAAAAAATGCATCAAACAATAGCTTTTTCACAAGAGTTCGAGGGGAACATGAAAACTTCTTGATTGTTGTAACTTTTGCACGGTTGAAAGTGATCAGTGCTATTATGCTTATTAAGCCTCAAATTTGGATTTTGGCATCTTGGTATTTTGGAGCCAAAAGTGACCATATTTGGACAATTGAGCTGGGATCTGACTCGATCTGATTGGGAACCCAAGGACACTACGCCCCGCCCACTGATAGCAGAAACCTAACTGCACCATTTGACTGTCAATCAAATAGACACACCCCCAAAAAATACTTTCTGAGGACTAATATGTAACTAATAATGGGGTTATTTTCAGATGGACCATCAGAAAACTAACAAGAAGTGAATTTCAGAAAATGACTCCAAATTGACTCATTTCTCAATTCATGAGAGAAGTTGAATGGGAGTCTATGGAGCCAGAGCCTTTTGAGGCCCACCCCTAGTGGCCATATATGGTATTGCAGGTTAAGTTACTTCCACATTGGCTTAAATGCAGAGCTGCCTCATCGTTTATTAAAGTGGAAAGTATGTCCAGTTTTATATACAATCTATCACTGGAGCATGGGAATAACAGACATTCAGAGGTCTCTTACAGGCAAAATTTCCAACAAACAGGATCTCACACATGCACTCTCCTTCAGCTGATGTGGATAAAAGGAAGGAGTTAATGAACGCTCTGAAAGTCTCTAGTTTGTCCAGAATCAAAGCCACTTCAACACTTCAACAAACTCCCACAAAAACACTGGAGATGCCTCAACTGTCCACCCACGCTCGCACACAAACCACAGTAACAGTGCAGCTTTATGGAATAACCAGGCTGCATAATTCATAAGTCGGCTATGTGACTGTGATTAGTGATTACTCTGCTGACTTATTTGGGTTTAGTTGCCATCACAGCGGCTGTGTACAAGACAAGACAGCATGAATATGAAATGTACTGTATTAGTCTACACTGAGAAATATTTATAAATTTGATTCGTTTTGACAGGTGATGACATTGGCATTAAGCAGCAGCCATGTTTTCAGATACAACATTAATAATAAATGTTGGACTTCTGTGTTTGATAAAAAAAGCACAAACATCAATTAAAACTCAACTTTGACCATGTTGATGGAGTTTCATAAAATATGCTTCTGCCAGTGAGTTCATAAAACACTAAATAATCAAAGAAAATATGCAGTATATAGTCGGTAAATAGCACATACATGAGTCAGAGAGCGCACATGCAGTGAGGTATGTTTAGTTGGAGGTCCACTTTGGTCTGACATCAAAAGGTGAAATATTAAATATCTGCGCTGGGCTGGAAATGCTTCATTGTTAGCATAAAACAGAAATATTCTATTTTGTCTTTGAGTTACAGACTACAGCATATTTACATTTGGTCTTCTGTGTGTGTGGTCTCCTGCCAGTTGGGCGTGCCTGGAAAACCTCCAGTAGGGAGGCATCCTGATCAGATGCCCGAACCACCTCAGCTGACTGCTTTCGACGCGAAGGAGTAGCTGCTCTACTCCACCACCTTGACCGGATCGGGGAAACCGGGCCACCCTCCCCGGAGCCAGACCTGGGAGGAGAGCTCATCGGTGAGTGTCTGGTGGCCGGGTCTTCGCCAATGGGGCCCGGTCAGGCTCAACCCGAAAAAAACATCATGGAGCAGCCCCCCTGTGGGCCCACCACCTGCAGGGACAAGCATCGGGGGCAGGTGCATTGCAGACCGGGCTGTGGGCCCGGGCGAGCCAATCGTCGGCAGCGTAGACTAACTCTAGAGTCAACAACTTGGGAAGAATATATCCAAAGACAGCTAATTTTGTGAAGTTAGTATTGGTTACTATTCAAAGACCATGACCACAAGTGTTACTTTCCCTGTCACTCCCCAAGAGAAGTCATTAGTAATTCTCAACTTTTCAAAATGAAGAAGCTCCAGTTCTAAGCAGCATCAGGCTGTGCGCTGGTTTTTAACAGTTTTTAATACTCTAACTATCTACTGAACATCACACTGCCCACAATAATGAAACGAAGGTTGTATCCAGGTAACCCTCATCCCTGTATTGACCATTTAAACAGGTGTACTGAGAGAGGAACCTATTAACTGCTTCTCCTTCTCACTAACAGTTATAACCCAACACATTAATAATCCACAACTAACCCCTGTTAAACAGGGCAAAACACCACAACAATTTGTGATACATAAACAATTTATAACAATAATAATTGTAAAGTTACAAAATTACACTGCTAAATGTCCTGCTGGGTCATCATGCTACAGGAGTTGTAGCTACCCAGGTAGCATGGTAGAGGCTCCATCGCTACACTACATTCAAGAACAGAAAAGACAAATGGAAGAAAGAGTGACCAGATATGCGCCAGAAGAACCTATGATCAGGAGCTGTTTCTGCTTAAATCTGTCATAGACCAAAAGACTACATTATTGCTCAATTTGGCAGGCCACTGTTGTCACTGGGTGGCAGTAACAGTGTCAGTTTCCTCCATCACCTCAGAAGGAAATGTGTTGGAACAACAAGACTCTTATACGATCACAGCTGTCGGATTTGAGGTTGCCAGCCAGTAGCATCAATGAAAAAGTGAAGTTTGAAGAGACATTTTCTCGAGGCACTTTATGACAAGGGAAGGAAGCAGTGGAGCCACGTCAAAAATGAAATCGCAATCCACCTAATGCAAGGACACGGCCCCACTATAGACCATCAAGAACATGTTCAGAGCAATGACTAAAGCACTAGATTTCAGGTATGTATCGTTCACTTAGCAAATAGTCACTGTGCTCCACTTTCTTCAGGCACATGAACCCAAGAGTTGTTACCCTCTTATGCCACAATAAGAATATTCCCTTAAGTGAGCACTTCTTTTAGGTGCAAAGCACCTAAGGGTGTGCTGGAGGAAAGGAGAAGAATTGGACTGAAACGTGTCGTGACATATTATAATGACAGTGTGAATAATTTTCTTCCTTGACTTAGTATTCTGCCAAATACACAAATCTCTTATCAATTGTGTAATATAAAAATGGTTAATGTTATTATAGTCTATGTATTTGTGACCACAATAGACCTATAAAATATCTCCGTAATGCAAAAAAAAAAAAAAAAAAAAAAAATCATAATACACCGGAAAACTGCCAGGATTTTGAAAAACATTGACATACAAATGAGTCAAACTGCCCAGCACTATTAACTGTTAATAACCTCACAACTGTGCATGAGACCAACGCTTTCCTGTGTAAGTACACCTACATGCACCACGCTCACAGTGTGATGTTAGTAATGTGACAGCTGCCTGATAAAGACACAGCACTCATTAGAATGAGACAAGGGCAAGCTACTGATCTTCTTCTAAGTGTAATACAAAACAAATAAATTCATCAGATCTGCAATAACTATCAGGCACTACAACCAATCTGTCACAATTTGTTTAGCTCATTATGAGGCTTTCTATCCACTTATGTGTGAAACAATAGCTGCCATGAACATAATGTAGTCAGTGTGGGATGTATCCAACTGTTTGCAACACACTGTTCTTCGTGATTTAAGTATAAACTCTGAAACTCAGACACAATTGGTACTTGTTGTTGTTGGAGAAACATGTGATTTGTCCACAAAGTAGCATGAAGTAATAATGGATTTACAAAAAACATCTTTAAACACTTTGTCACTGTCCTACCTGCTAACAACATATGTTTAATGTTAGTCACTGGTTTAATGTTGGCATTTATTTTTAATGCATTTTTGCTCTGAGACAGCAATGAAGAGGAAGAGTTTGTGTCTGTGACTATATATATATAATACGGTCTTTCCAAAAAAGAAATATCCAGAAGTTTCTTGTGAAAGCATCAGATATGCTCGGTTGTATAGAAACAGATCATCAAGCCTTTGAAATCAGTAAAAATTTAAAAACTAACCTTGTCTAAATTTCCCATGACAGCTGAAACAGATTAGCAGTTCAAACGTTTTGTTGGTATAATCTTTCTGTCCGTAAACAGTGTGTATAACATCATAATTAACATCTTCAATACAAATGCAAGACCCACATTTCTAATTTCAATCCACGATCACAGCTGTCAGTCAACACTTATGTGTGATGTAACATGTAAAGGCATATTGTGCTGTAAACTATGTTTTACGGCATCAACACATGTATCTTTTATTTACTGAAAAGGTGTGACGTAGTGGGGCACAAAAGAGAGAGGGGCCCAACGAGTGGACACTGTGGTCCTCGCCGAGGTAAGAGGTTTATGACATGGTATAAGCTTCCTTGTTCGCAGGACTTTGCAGAACGTGAGTTGGTAGGCTAAAATGTAAATGTACACACCCATGCATCACATTATTTCCCTGTCGGACTCTTACTCACATAATCCTCCACACATTATCCCTTTGAGGGGAGAAAACACTTCAGGTGCTCGGGGCATGTATTTGCATTTTCAGATGTCAGACTCATTTTACATAATTTCATGACATCAGGCTCCCCTGTGACATTATAGAGAAGCTCGGTCAGTGAGACCAAGTCCAGGGTTCCCTGTTCGGAGTGTCTTGTGTGGAGATGATGAAACTATGGTAAAGGTGGATTCTGCCAATATCTACATGCAGCAATTCCTATCAAAAAAGCACTTTTGCACTCTACTATTAAAACCACAAAGATCACCGCTGCACTCTTCAACACATCGTTGGGTGCTACTTCATCATGGACAGAACCCATTAATAACATTGAGTCAATATTATTGACAACTTCATACGTTGGGATCAACTGCTCAATATTTCTTTCAAATAGCAGCTTGCAAAAACAGATGCCGAAAAGTCATTTTATTGACGATCTTTAGAAATAAAGATGCAGTTGTCTTCAAATTCAATATATAAGTGGTTAATAATTCAGAAAATCCTTGACACTGGGGCTTAATATCATCTTCCCAAAGACTGACAAGATGACAAGTGTGCGAGGTAGAGGAAAGTTTTTCTCACTCCTTGAGGGAGAATCCTCGGCAGGGCTCTGCTGACAGAAAGCTTTCCCATAAACTTACATTTAACTTCTCATCATATACATTTACAATAAAAAAAAAAAAAAAAAAGCCTCACTGGGTTGCACCGACATTGGATTTGTAAACAGAGCGCATAAGAAACCAACAGTATAAGGCTATGTCTCCACAGTACATCCCTGTTATCGGGAGCTGAAGAGCCACAGAGAGGCAGACAGGAGGACGTAAACACAGACATGCCAAGATAGAGAGAGGGGAAAAGAGGAAATCTTACCTGGGAACACAAGCACGGCAAACACCCATGACAGGATGATGAAACATACCGAGTTGTACATGCTTCCCAAACAGTGCTGATTCTGATCTGCTCGTTTGTTCTATAGACGGTCTGTTTGTATCTTCCCACAGCAGGGCTTTCAGAGAGCTGTCCGCTTTCCCTTTTCCTTCTCTGCCTCTTCCCTGACTGTCAGTTTGAGTAGCTTTTCATCCCCACTTGCGGGTTGTACTAAAGATGCTTTAAATCCAGTGCAAGTAATAGTTGGTGGCTCACACTCACACAGAGAGAGAGAGATAGAGAGAGAGAGAGAGAGAGAGATAGAGAGAGAGAGAGAGAGGCACTCCACACGCAGTGTTCAATCTCCCTCTCTTCCACTTACTACACGACACAGAGGGACCAGCAGAGCAGAGGGGTCGGGGGGAGGAGGGGGAGGATGGGGGGGCTGGCAGCCTCAGCAACCATTGGCAGATTTTTCTGCCAATCGGCCACGAACAGTCCTTGCTCTGTTTTTATTATTTTATATATTTATTTCTTGCTGCCTTGGCTCCTCAACCCTGCTTTCCTTCTCTGCCCTCTGACAGAAGTAGAACAGGATTAAAAAAGATGATGCAGGACTGATACTCAATACTGCTTAGAAAAATAAAAATAGTCTCTTAATTAATGAAAGTCTTGATTATTTTTATTTAAGAAATTTTGGTGCATAGTGACACTGTCGGATAAGAAAACCACTTTTGGACATGTGTAATAGTGTGATGTCGTTGGGCTGTATTTTGAACAAGGCATTTTTAAATTCAAAAGGAATTTATGGATTGATGAGCGCACTTTTATTTTGAAGGCGTTTCCGAAAACATGTTTCCTATGTTGCTTAAATAAGCACTGTGTAGGATTTAGTGGTAGCAAGTTGTACGAATAGGTAGGTAGGTAGGTAGGTAGGTATATACTTTATTAATCCCCGAGGGGAAATTTTTTCGCCACAGCAGCATACATACAGAAGCAATAATAGAAACAATAGAATAAAATAATAGAATAAATATAATAGAAAAACAATCAAATAAAATAGCAGTAAATAGCAGTAAAAAATATAAATATAAAATATAAAATGCACAGTATATATACAGTACATTATATATCTATATATATTATATACAACAAACCAATAAACACAGTCAACATATATGTATATATATACATACAGTACAGTATATATCTATATATATAATATACAAGCAACCAAGAAACACAGTCGACAGTGTTATTGTACTGTGATGAAACAGATTGTAACCAGAATACAGATTGTAACCAGCTGAATACCTGAATGAGAGAATCCATGGTGGCCATGAATCTCATAAAAAACACAAAACTCTTGAGAGCTAATGTTAGGTTTGTGCACTCTGGGCTACCATAGAAACATGGTGCACTTTGTTCTGAAGTAATGAAAACTGAACAATTCTTATTCTCAGATGGTTACAAACTAATGAAAGGATATACATGTATATGAATATTGTTTTCCATTTCTGCAAATCCATCCCCTGAAATCCTACACAGTGAACCTTTCTAACAGCTTAAAAACATCTTCATTTTGACAGTCCCCTCAGGAGAATGACACCTTTTTCATTGCATTATGTTACTTTGGTGAGCGAGTCATATCTCCCACTTCAAGTGCACTCTCAGCGAGCAGCAGCTTGTTGAGTTCTCAACAGGAAGATGATCCTGGTTTTCTTGTTGCAGGTAACGTTTCCAACCAATTAATGTCAGTCATTAGCTACTCCGACACCACAGTGTCATGCACTGGAGCTTTGCCACTAACATGCTCTGCTCTCAAAGACAGTGGACTCTGCAGAGTCACTGGACGAAGCTGACGGGAAACTAGCAACTACCAGTTTCACTGCATGAATGAGTCTGGCCACCCTCCGTAGAGAATCGTTTGCAGACGTTCCATCCTTCTCGGTGTAGACCTCAGGTTATTTTTAAACAATCAGGATGCGCAGAAACCAGCCGACACTATGCAACTACCTACCGTGTTCACCAAAGTGTTTTTTTTCCTGAGCACAGCATATTTTTAAAGTTGTTTTTAAGGAACACTGGCAGCATGGCGAAGTGCTGAGCGTTTATTCTAAACTGAGCACTGAATGCTCAATGTTTTTTTCCAGTCACCGAGAGTTCACCGACACTGTTTGCTGATTGGTCAGAGTGGCTTAGCAAATGCTAATACAAACCGAGTTACCAGACTGTATTCATAGAGAAGAAAACTGAAGCCGTGAGCCACAGTCGATGCAGCCAAGCGAGCAGCTCCTACCGCTACTCAGCACGTCTTCCATTTTGTTGATTTCGGGTTCTTCCACAATGGTTTCAGCACTAAACCTAGTGGAGTTTTTTTTGTTTGTTTTTTTTTTTTTTTGGGGGGGGGGGGGGTTATACAATACAGTTTCATAGTGTGTCTTGTAGGCTTTGACCAATGTGTGATTCTGGTGGTATGTGCCATTGTGGCCATTAATACGTGCACATGTGCACACACACTCAGGTACTATAAAACTACAACTGTACATCTGTTTAAAATGCAGTGTTTAAAATGAGTTCAAAAGTTGTTTCGGTGCTTCAGTGTTTAAAAAAACAATCTTTCAAATGTTTTAAAAATCTCTATCTTTCCTTCTTTTTTTATCAAACAGTTTAGTACAGTAAAGCCAACGAGGACAGGTAAGAGGGAACAAAAAGATAAATCATTATTGCAGTTCATTGTCAGCATACTCTATGGCATATTACAGTTTACAGAATTACTTACAAACCAAAATGGTCATTACAAACCATATTATCAAGATACTCTTTTTTTAGTTTTAGAAACATACAAATTAATGTACATTTATTGAATCCCGGTGCCCAGATCATGAAAGCAAGAATGTGTTTCATTACATTAAAAATGTCATGGCTAGACTCCATCGCTTGAGGAATTGGTGTTTATGATATACTAATTAATGAGCATGTAGTCCTGTGTCATGTGGTATTATAATATGCATTATTTCAATATTTTTTTCAAATTTAGACATGACCAGAATATCTGTATATAACTGCCCACCTGAGCTCCACAGTTCCACCTGGAAATGCTGAGGGGTTTATTTTGGCTGGTACATATGGTGTTCTAGAAAATGTATTTGAGCATGTAACTGTTATGAGGTGTGTTTCCAACGAACCCAAACAACAGCGGAATCTCTGGTTTACCAAGCTCTTTATTTCTCCTCGGTATGGGTAACAAACAGGAGGCACACAAACAGTCTGAGCGGGTCCGCGCAACTCCACTCCGCGATGCGGCTGGCAGGCTGACGAACAGGCAGGCAGCCCGCAATGGGGCGTGGTTAACTGAGGGAATCCCGGGGTTCTTCTCAGCACGTGGCAGGCTGACGTGGCTTGGTGGGAATCCTGTGGTCCTCCACCAGCGCAGCTGATTGGCTGGATCAACTGTGCGACGTCTGCGACTCGACACAGGATAGCCAAACCCTCAACAGTTGATCTCTGAGGAACACACTGGAAGGTCTCTTCGTGCAGGTGATGCCCGTGGCTGACACTGGACGGAAAAGGCAGGGTCGACTATGTGACGCTGGAAGCTCGACACAGGATTGCCAAGATTGCAGCAGATGATCTCTGTGGAACGATCTGGAATCTTCTTCGTTCAGGTGAATGCCCGTGGCTTGACACTGAACGGCAGGACACAGGAAACAGACAGGGTCAGAACCAGAATCTCAGGCAAGGAGACGGACGGACTTACGGGACGGGGCGGGATGTAGGGTAGGCAACAGACGGACTGACACTGGGCAGGCAGGAGACCGGGGTATTTGTAACAGCAGCAAGTGATCACCGGAATGCAGCACAGCTGTGCTGACGGAAAGAGGCTGGCAGTGGGCGGTACTCGGAGGAGGGTACTGCTGAGGAGAAAACAGACAGGGGAATGACAGGACACAGGAGGAGAGGTGATCGGGGGTTAAACAGGGGAAAACACACTAGGAACAGACAGGAATCCTAACAGTAACTAGGTGAGCCTACGAGCATAATTTATTCTCTGTATTAGTTGGCATTTCCTGCTCCTGTTCATTCTCCCTTTTTTAAAGGCAGGTTGAATTGTATTGAGTCCATATGTAAAAGCAACTGGTACAATCTTGGAATGACTTTGCTTAACTTATTCCCAGTCGACACATGTATTCATTATGCGTCTATGTCACTAGGAATTATTTTTTTTATCAAAATTTTATGTTCAGGAAAATTCTCAACAGTAAGAATCTGAAATAGCCTGCTCCATATTCTGCTTTTACTCCAGTACTGTCAGGATCCCTGTCTGACCCTGTGTGTTTTGACCTTTGTTTCCCCAGATCTCATTTCTTCATGTGTCCTGTCATTCCTCTGTGTATTTGTTGTTGTTTGCCATGTACTTTGTGTTTTGTTCTGTAACCTCCCATGGCCACGCCCCTCATCAGTCTGAGCAGCTGCCACCAATCGAACTGATCTCCACCTGCAGGTTAACACACCGGTTCTTCATTCCCACTAATCACCTCCTGACACTATATCAACCCTGGTCCATACTATCAGCTATGTCCACTCACCCGCAACCTGTCGCCAGTGCCATCTGTCCCTGTGCTGACGACTTGCCGTGGACTAACTCCACACTGCCTGCTACCCTGTGTCGGACCTCGGAAAACCACACACTTCATCCTGCCTGTTACCCTAAGTCGGACCTCGGGATTCCACACAGTGGAGCCAGCCTGCCCTCTTGTGTCGGACCTTGGGAAACCATGCAAGTTGACCCAGTATGCTGCCCTCTTGTGTCGGACCTCGGGAAACTACGCAAGTTGCTCCAGTCTGCTGCTCATGTCGGACCTCGGGTGACCACACAGTGAACCTGCTCCAAGTCCTTGTTAGGACTCCTGGGGCCTGCCGGCCATGTTTACGGCTTCCCCTGATCCTGCCCAGACCGTTAAAATGTTCTATTTTACCGCATAAATATGACCTAAACTACATGTATGACTTCTGTGAAAATGTAATGATGTTTAAGGGGAACCTAATTAAACAAATGCTATAAAAAAGTGTGCATCAATATATACATGTAGCATTGACCTTGTGCGGTAATAATTGCAACTAAAATCTGGTTACAGTCTATCAGTCTTGCTCATCAGCTGAGGAGGAACTTTAGCCTATTTCAACAACATTTCTACTGGAAACAAACTTTACTACACTAACTTTATTCTTCATTTAATTTTTTTTTGTAAAACGACTTGTGTGCTAAGGATTGTTGTCTTGCTGCATGACTACTTCTACTAACAGAGGTTCTGTCTTTTTCCTTTAGAGGTCATTGGTATAATTTAGGATTCATTGTTGCATCAATGATGGCAAGCTGTCCAGGCCAAGATGCAGTAAAACGGGCTAACCCAAATTTGAATGAAAAAAAACCACAGACAAGTATGTTGAATTAGGGTTTGAAATCATGAAAAAAATCAGCAGTCTTCTCTGCTCTGAGACTGCATGTCACCTGAAGCCCCTGAAGCTCTGCCCACTTGCTGGAAGGCGCCGCATCTCCCAAAGTACCTGCTACCCGGACAATGGATGCCACGGCAAGCTGTTTAACAGGACTCGTTCAGCCTGACGTGTTTGAGGCTCCAGAACCAGAATCAAGTTCTGAGCGGGAAGACCTGAAATCCAACGTTGTTCTTATTAGTCTGCAACAGAATGGTAATTATTTTCTCAAATGTATTGAAGTTGGTAATAACAGTACTGACTAGCATAAAGTAACTAAATCAAGACAGGATATCAATGAACAGACTGTATATATAGTTTTAATTGTCTGCACGGTCAGAAATCCAGTTTGTAGTCATCTTCCACTCTTCAATATATATCAGTTATCCAACCTGGTTTTGTAGATTTATAAATAAGTGAACCCTGTACTCTTTTTACTTGTGTTTTTATTACCATGTTTATAGGTGAAAGAACCCGCTCGGCTGCTCTAGCAGTGTGAAGCTGCTCAGAGACAGCAAGGAGGGCCGTCTCTGTTGAGTGGCCTGCCTTGAAACCAGACTGGTGGTCAAGAACGTTATTATGGTGGAGATGGGAAGAGAGTTGATTAAAGATGGCTCGCTCCAGAGTTTTGGAAATAAAGTGAAGAAGAGAGACAGGTCTGTAGTTAATTACTTCTGATGGGATGAGGTTGGGTTTCTTCAGGAGAGGGTTCACTCTTGCCTCCTTCAGAGAGTTAGGGAAACAGCCAGTTGACAGGGAAGTGTTAATGAGATCGGTGAGAAAAGGAAGAAGGTCAGGAGCAATAGACTGGATAATATGAGATGGGATAGGATCAATGGGGCAGGTGGTTGGGGGGGTGGAGGTTACCAAGGTAAGAACTTGATTGGGAGACAGTGGGGTGAAAGAGGAAAGCAAAAGGGATGCAGGTGAAGTTGATGGAAATGTAGTTACAGAAGATGGATTAGAAAATGAGGAGTGTGTCATCTATCTTTTTAGTAAAATAGTTGACAAAGTGGCTTGGTAGAAGGGTGGAAGGAGGAGGTGGACTGGGGGAGGTCAAGGAGGTTGGCAAAGAGGGAGAAGAGCTTTTTGGGGTTAGAAAATGAGGATAGAATTCTGGTTTGGGAGATAAGTGGGCACGTCATCAGGGTGATTAGATTTTCACCATTTCCTTTCTGCTGCCTGCATAGTGGCTCTCAGACAACCACGGAGCTGGGGAGGACTGGAGGACCTGTCTTGACGTAAGAGGACAGAGAGAATAAAGAGAAGAAGACAGAATAGAAACTCTGTGGCAGAGTTAGGATGCATGAGTGAGAAAGATTCAATTGAAGGGAGGGCAGATAAAACAGAGGAGGCCAGAGAGGAGGGAGCGAATGTTGCAACGGACAGGTACAGAGTCTGTTGATGTGGGAGGGTTGTCAGTTTGAGAGAGTGGGAGAGAGTAAGAGATAAAGAAGTCGTCTGAGACATGAAGTGGAGTTACAGTGAGGTTAGATGTGGAGCAATGTCTGGTGAAAATGTAGTCAAGGTGGTTGCCGGCTTTGTGAGTAGGAGGGGAAGGACTGAGTGAGAGAGCAAAGGAAAGCACATGCTTTCAGCAACTCATTTCACCCGTATATAATGTATTGAGAAGCAAATCTTGGAATTTGCTTTGCAGCATCTTTAAAACAAAAAGTTCTGTGTTGGTCTCATCCATCCACAAAACATGTTTTGTAATATCATTCTGGCTTGTCTGTGTGATCTTTAGTAAAATGCAGATGGGCAAGAATGTGAGAAATAAGAGCAGTGGCTTTCTCCTTTCAACCCTGCCATGCGCACCTTTGTTATTCAGTGTACTCCTGATGGTGAACTCATGAACATTAATTTTAACCAATGTGAGAGAGGTCTGTAGTTGTTCAGAAGTCACCCTCTATTCATTTGAGACTCTGGACCAAACTAGCAACATTGTAACATCAGTTTATCGGCGAGTGTCAGTGGTTACATTGTTAAACAGTTGTACACCCTTGTTCGAAACCTATTTGTAATGAATAAGTTGTATCTGTATTGATGCTTGAACACAAGCGTGGATTAATTTGTTGGGACCCTTAAGAGCTCATTGAAACAATGCGTCATTCCTCCTGAAAGTGATGAAATTCAAATCAGTTTTCTCATGCATACCTGCATTCCTGTGGTATGTCATAGATTAAAGCAAAAAAAAAAGTGTGAACATTTTGTTTTATTATTAATACATTATTTTTCATTATTTCTTGATAGCCTGGACTGATTTGTTGGTACCCTAAGAACAGGTTATAAATTACTGGACAACAGTGATATTTCAAACTAACTGTTCTTTCATTGTTATCACATGTCTTTAATCTAATAAACAAAAAGCCTATTTAAATTGAGAATAATGCTGTTCGGTATCATTGTGTGCACCACTGAACATGGACCAGAGAAAGCAAAGCAGTGTTAGGATTCCTGTCTGTCCGGAACGTGTTTTCCTCTGTTTTGCCCCCGATCGCCTTTCCTCATGTGTGCCATCATGCCCCTGTCTGTTTGTTAATGTTTTGCCATGTGCTTTTGTTTTGTTTTCGTCTCCTCCTGCAGTACCCTCCTCCGAGCTCCGCCCACAGTCTCGCCTTCTCCATGGACCCAGCTGGAGCTCATTCCACTGATTACCTCCAGCTGGATTAAATACCCCGGTCTCCTGTCAGTTTACCGTCAGTCCGTCCATTAACCTACCCGGTATCACGCCCCATAAGTCTGTCTGTCCCTTTGCTTGAGAATTTCGGTTCTGACTCCCTGTCTATTTGCTGTCTACCTGCCGTTCAGCGTCGAGCCTGAGGCATTCACTTGAACGAAGAAGATTCCAGATCGTTCCTCGGAGATCATCTGCTGACATCTTGGCAATCCTGTGTCAAGCCTCAGGTATCACACAGTCGACCCGGCCTAGGAAGTCTTGTGTAGGGCCACAGGACGCCACACAAGCCCAAACCAGTCTGTCACTCGCAGAGGAGGACCTCAGGATTCCATTCTGCAATCCAGTCTGGATCGGCTCGGACCGGATTAAGCACGTGAACGTGCATCTCACTTTTGGGACTGGTTCGTATCGGCAGTTACTGCCATTCACGGTGTGGACGGAGTTTTCTCTCGGTACCGGAGAGAGGATCGGAGGAAGAGGAGTTTCCGTCCTCCCTGTTGGTGCCGGACCAACTACAGACTCAAACAATTGGTGTGTTTCCTGTGTGTTATCTCTACCTAGGAGAAATAAAGACCTGGTTCGAAAGTGATTCTGCTGTGGTGGCGGGGTGTGGTTAGCTCAGTTGCAGGGGGTACAGAGTGGGAGGAGTGGTTCAGGGAATGGTGCCGGGAAGGTGTAATGAGCACAGCTGAGCCGAATATGAACTGATGAGCACAGCTGAGGTGGATGGGGGCTGATGACCTCTCCCCTATGAAGGGGAGCAGGGAGAAGGAGGCGGGGGAAAGCGGTTGTACAGAGGCATTGTTGTGTGGACCGGGCAAATAAAGGCATTTTACACCCGAACGTCTGACTGAGTGCGTCATCTGTCTCAAAGGAACCCCCACGGTAGCTCAGACGTGCTACACTGGTGCCTAATGTGGGACATGGAGACAGGCGGACAGCAGCGTGAGACGCCGATGCAGCTGATCGTTGCGCTGGGACAGATGGTTCGCGGGATCGCGGCAATGCAGCGCGATCAGGCGGAGGTGAACCGCCAGCTGCTGGGGACGCTGCAGGCGCAAGCAGAGCAACAGACCCGCGCCTGGGAACAGCTCGAAGACCGGGCCGCGGGGGGCCCGCCGGCACCCTTTTCGGGGATGGCACTGCATAAAATGACGCCGGCAGACGAGGTACAGTCATTCCTCGAGATGTTTGAGGTAATGGCAGAGGCGTGTGGCTGGCCGGTGGCAGAGTGGGTGGTGCAGCTCCTTCCTCTCCTGGCAGGGGAGGCGCAGACGGCGGCCCTGGGGCTGCCATCCGGGGCTAGACACATCTACGGGGACGTAAAGAGGTCCATTATGGACCGCTAGGCATGTCCCCTGAAGACCACCAGAGGAACTTCCGGGAGGCTAAACTGGGGGCCGGGGACCGGCCATTCGCCTACGCTCAGCGGCTGAGGGACTCGGCGACCAGATGGCTGCAGCCGGAGGAGCACCGGCGGTGGTGGACAAAATTGTGGTGGAGCAGTTCACGGAAGGGCTGCCGGCCAGGACCGCGGCATGGGTCCGCTGCCACCGCCCGGCGACACTGGAGGTCGCCACCACCCTGGCCGAAGACCACCTCACGGTCCATCCCGGCGGGCAGGGGGATAGGGGTTGGCCGCCGGCGGCAGCCCAACCAATTCCCGCTCCGCGGAGGAGAATCCCACAGCCTGGGGCGGCCAGGGCACGGCCGGCGCCACGGGTACTAACACCCCCCCTGGTTCCCTGATTCCTCGGGAGCAGCCAGCCCCAGCACACTTCCCAACCTACTGGGGGGTCCTCAACTGCCAGGGCAGGTATGTTGGGGGTGTGGGCAGCGCAGACACTTCCGGAGGGAGTGTCCGTTGATGGAGGTGGGACAGACGGTTCGGGTTGCCGGGCCTCTAACATCCTCCCCCGGTCCAGGAGCGACGTATCGCTTTCCGGTAAGGATCCAGGGGGGTACACACCAGGTGATGGTGGATTCGGGCTGCATGCAGTCGCTGATCCACCAGAGCCTGGTTCAGCCCGGGGCATTGGTGGAGGCATTGTGGGTGAAGATTAAGTGTGTACATGGGGATATTCACGATTATCCGGTGGTGGCAGTAGAAATTAGATATGGGGGGAAAAAACATAAAGTGAAGGTTGCAGTTATCTCCCGCCTTACGCACCCCCTAATCTTGGGGACAGATTGGGCTGGGTTTCATAAATTAATGGGGCAGTGTACAGGGGTGCGTTCACGACCGGCAGGGACATGCGGGATGTGTGCTGTGCTCAGCGGTGACGCAAGATTGTCCGACACTGCAGAGAGGGAGGGAGACCCGGTGGAGATTCCTGTGGAGACTCCACCGGTTCCCGAATTATGCTCCATGGAGGATTTTCCACTTGAGCAGTCTCGGTACGATACTCTACGCTTCGTCTTTGACCAAGTGATGAGAATTGATGGTCAGCTGGTGTGCCCTGACGCAGCGCCAGCATATCCACACTTTTCATTGATTAGGGACAGGCTGTATAGAGTGAGTCGTGACACTCAAACAGGTCAAGAAAACACCCAGTTGTTGGTGCCAAAAAGCCATTGGGAAATGATTTTCCAGGCGGCTCACTATAACCCGATGGCAGGCCACAAGGGATTATGATAAAATTCTGGACCGGATAATGACGTGGTTTTACTGGCCATGCATCCGGGGGGATGTGCGCCGTTGGTGTGCATCTTGCCCGGAGTGTCAGCTGGTAAACCAGCCGGCCATTCCGAGGGCACCTTTACATCCGCTGCCCTTGATGGAGGTCCCATTTGACCGTATTGGCATGGACCTCATCGGGCCATTTCACCGGAGTGCACGGGAATATCACTTTGTGTTAGTCCTAGTGGATTTCGCAACACGATATCGCGAGGCTGTGCCGTTGCGCAGCATTTCGGCAAAGAGTGTTGTGCAGGCTCTGTTTCAGGTCATCTCCCAAGTCGGAATCCCGAAAGAGATTCTGACTGACCAGGGCACCCAGTTCATGTCATGAACACTGAGAGAACTTTATGGATTACTGGGCATTAAGTATATTCGGACCAGTGTTTATCACCTACAGACTGACGGGCTTGTGGAGCATCTGAATAAGACTTTAAAGTCCATGATTTGTAAATGTATACCCGACAATGAACATAATTGGGATAAATGGCTTGATCCTCTGTTGTTTGCAGTGCGGGAGGTCCCCCAGGCCTCCACGGGATTTTTTTTCCCTTTGAACTGCTGTTTGGCAGGAAACCACGAGGGGTGCTCAACCTGCTTAAGGAAAACTGGGAGGAGGGTCCGAGCTCCGGCAAAAGTGAAATTCAGTAAGTCATGGACCTGCGAGCAAAACTCCACACACTGGGTCAGATGTCACGTGAGAATTTGCTCCAGGCCCAGAAGCGGCAACAACGACTGTACAACAGAGGGGCCAAGCTGACGCAATTCACACCGGGAGAAAAGGTACTTGTATTACTTCCTTCTTCCAGCTCGAAACTCCTCGCCAAGTGGCAAGGACCCTTTGTGGTCACATGGCGAGTAGGGGATGTTGACTATGAGGTGGTGCGGTCTGACAGAGGCGGAGCTACACAGCTCTACCACCTCAACCTCTTAAAAGCATGGAGAGGCAGAGTCTGTTTCTCTGGTGTCAGCGGTATCTGAGAGAGAGGAGCTGGGGCCAGAGGTTCCAAAGTCCACCAATCCTGCCTCGCTCCCTTATGACGCCCATCTCTCCGGGACCCAGAGAACAGACGTTGCCCAGTTGCAGAAGCAGTTAGCTGATGTGTTCTCCGTCCTGCCAGGACGCACGAACCTCATAGTGCACAACATTGAGACGTCTCTGGGCGTGACGGTGCGGTCGCGACCCTACAGGTTACCTGAACACAAGAGGAAAGTTGTTCGGAGAGAACTGGCGGCTATGCTGGAGATGGGAGTAACAGAAGAGTCCAACAGTGCCTGGTGTAGCCCCATTGTTCTTGTTGTCAAGAAGGATGGATCTATACGGTTCTGTGTGGACTATCACAGGGTGAATGATGTGTCACGATTTGATGCGTACCCAATGCCCCGGGTCGACGAACTCCTGGACCGGCTGGGCACGAACCTCATAGTTCACCACACTTCCCTTTGGGTTGTTCGGTGCCCCAGTCACATTCCAACGCCTCATGGACAGGGTGCTGCATCCGCACGCTGCATACGCTGCCGCCTACCTGGATGATGTAATCATCAATAGCACCACCTGGGCGGAGCATTGCAGCGGGTGGGCGCAGTGCTGGAGTCCCTGAGGCAGGCTGGGCTCACCGCCAACCCAGGGAAGTGTGCAGTTGGATGGAGGGAGGTACGGTATTTGGGGTACCACTTGGGCGCCCTCAGGTGGACAAGACCTGATGGAGCTTGAGAGGTCCTGCAAAGAAAAATGGGAGAAACTGCCCAAAAATAGGTGTATCATGCTTGTAGCATCATACTCAAAAAGACTTGAGGCTGTAATTGCTGCCAAAGGTGCTTCAATAAAGTATTGAGCAAAGGCTGTAAATACTTATGTACGTGTTATATTTTTGTTCTTTATTTTTAATAAATTTGCAAAAATTTTAAACAAACTTTTTTCACTTTGTCATTATGGGGTGTTGTGTGTAGAATTTTGAGGAAACTGTCAGAATTCCTGTTTTCCTCTGTTTTACCCCCGATCACCTCTCCTCCTGTGTCCTGTCATTCCCCTGTCTGCTTGTTATTGTCCTCCCATGTGTTCTGTGTCCTCCTCTCCTCTCCTCTCATGGCCACACCCCTCACCAGTCCCAGCAGCTGCTATCACTCTCCCCAGATCACCACCTGCAGGTGGCTCGTTTACCTGATCACCTCCCTGGACTATATGTACCATGCCCCTGCACTCATCTGGTGGTCAGTGCATACAGCTAGATACTGCGAGTTACTGCAAGTGCCTGTTAATCACCGCAAGGACCGCGAGTCACCCATCCGTCACCCGTCCGTCCTGTTCCCGTTCCCATTCCTCCTGCTCCTGTTCCTGCTGCAGCTCCTGCATAATTATGTGTTGATTAAACATTTTTTGTTGCAGTCACTGTTATCTCTAGTCTAATTTAGTTTTATCCACCAACAATGAAAGATATAAATCACCCCACAGAGAATACACATTTCCCCTGGTGTCTTACTTCCTATTCTCGCCGTTGGCAAAAAACAACTGTACTCTATAAACATATTTTATTTCAATCACTAAGAGAGCTTTGAATTCTAGTGCTTACATGAATACTTATTTCAGAATGTCCATGTTCTACTTCTGTGTCAAAGTTTTTTGTTTTTGGCATTGGTTTACTCAGTCATTTAGTTTAGTTAGTAAATAGGCTTGTTTGTAATGAGGCAGGCCTGTGCAGATTCAATCACGGGTGATCGGCGCACAATGCATGCTACTTACATTTCTTTCACATTTTGAGCCTGACTTGCTCTGACAGAATATAACGTGGCCCACGATAATGTCGCGAGATCAAGGGGGTTGCAGATTTTGGAACTTGATGGGAAATGCTTGGCTCCCACCTGAACTAACATCTGATTGGTTTTGATGTTGGCTCATCAATATGATGGTGAATGGAAACTTTTAATTTTGTTGCATTGAAGAGATTTGTATTGTATTTGTCTGATTGTGTTGGTTAATTATTTTAACAGATGCAATGTTGTTGGTTGATGGTGATGTTTATCAGGCAGAGAGGCTGAAAACATTCAGTTTATAGATCATATTAAAGTAATATTGTGTATTAACATTGGACTAACTAGTTTTATTTTATTAAGTTTGAGAGGGACATGTCTGCTCAGCTGACTCCTATCACATCAGAGAATGTTTTACGTGATGATTAATGTAAAATGGAGGTTGAACCATAAACAGAGATCAGATCACCCACACAGCATTTTATTAGAGTCCCATGTCAAAATCAAAACAATTGGAGACAGTATACAAACTAAAACCTGGTTTTGATAACTTTTTAATGGATCAGGATCATTAATCGCCACCTCGATCCGCGTAGTAGATGGGGTTTGTATGGCTCAGTGATCCTTGGAGCTATGTTGTCTGGGGCATCAGCCCCTGGTAGGGTCTCCCAAGGCAAACTGGTCTCAGTTGAGAGCCCAGACTAAGGGCGGTTCAAAAAGACCCCAGTGAATAGCAGGTCTGAGGTCACTTCGCCCGGGTCAGGGAAACCGGGGCACCCTCCCAGAGCCAGACCTAGGACGGGTGCTACCCTGTGGTACCACCCTGTGGACCCACCACCCGCAGGGACAAGCATCGGGGGCAGGTGCAATGCAGACCGGGCGACGGAATTCTTATTATACTTCTGAGCTAGCCACGGTTTGGCACCATGTTCGTGCATAAGGTGGCTCATGAGTGTACATGGTACCAGAACACCTGAGGCCGGAGATCAATGATAGACTTTGTAGTCGTATCACCTGATCTGCAGCCATATGTCTTGGACAATCAGGTGAAGAGAGGAGCAGAGCTGTCAACTGATCACCACTTGGTGGTGAGTTGGATCAGATGGCTGGGGAGTTGGCTGGAAAATCTCACACACCTTTCAATGTCGCATGGGGGTCAGAAACACTGCCCATGGACTGGCAGACCGGGGTGGTGGTTCCTTTTCAAAAAAAGGGGACCAGAGAGTTGCTCCAACTATCGGGGTATCACACTACTCACCCTTATGGGCAAAGCTTATATCAGGGTGCTGGAAAGGAGGCTCCGACCATTTGTCAAACCTCAGATTCAAGAGGAGCAGTGAGGATTCCGTCCCGGTCGTGGAACAGTGGACCAGCTCTTTACCCTCACAAGACTACTGGAGGGGTCCTGGGAGTTTGCCCATTCAGTCTACATGTGCTTTGTGGACTTGGAGAAGGCTTTCGACCGGGTCGCCCGGGGGTTTTTGTGGGGGGTGCTGCAGGAGTATGGGGTGCCGGACCCATTGCAATGGGCCATCCAGTCTCTGTACAACTGCAGTAGGAGCTGTGTTCGTATTCTCGGCAATAAGCAAGACATGTTCCCAGTGGGTGTTGGCCTATGCCAGGACTTTCCTTTGTCACTGATCCTGTTTGTGACCTTCATGGACAAGATATCTAGGTGCAGCCAGGGGGGTGAACGTCAGGTTCGGGGGTCTCCGGATCGCATTTCTACTGTTTGTGTGAAGCGGCGGAGATGAGGGTTAGCACCTCCTCTCTCTGTCGGATACCGCGGACACCAGAGAAACAGACTCCACCTCTCTCCATGCTTTTAAGAGGTTGAGGTGGTAGATCTGTGTAGCTCCTCCCCTGTCAGAATGCACCAGCTCATAGTCAACATCCCCTACTCGCTATGTGACCACAAAGGGCCCTTGCCACTTGGAGAGGAGTTTCAAGCTGGAAGAAGGAAGCAATACAAGTACCTTTTCTCCCGGTGTGAATTGCCTCAGCTTGGCCCCTCTGTTGTACAGCCGTTGTTGACGTTCCTGGGCCTGGAGCAAATTCTCACGTGACATCCGTTCCAGTGTGTGGAGTTTTGCTCGCAGGTCCATGACGTATTGTATTTCACTTTTACCAGTGCTTGGACCTTCCTCCCAGTTTTCTTTAAGCAGGTCGAGCACCCCCCGTGGTTTCCTGCCAAACAGCAGCTCGAAGGGAGAAAATCCCATGCAGGCCTAGATTTAACGCCCAGTAATCCGTACAATTCTCTGTGTTTGTGACATGAACAAGGTGCCCTGGTCAGTCAGAATCTCTTTCGGGATTCCAACTCGGGAGATGACCTGAAACAGAGCCTGCTTGTTTCTCTTGCAGAAATGCTGCACAATGGCACTGCCTCGGGATATCGCTTGCACTCCGGTGAAATGGCCCGAATGAGGTCCATGCCGATGCGTTCAAATGGGACCTCCATTAATGGCAGAGGATGTAAAAACACCCTCTGAATGTCCGGTTAGTTTACCAGTTGACATTCCGGGCAGGGTGCACACCAATGGCGCACATCCCGCTGGATACCCAGCCAATAAAATTAAATCATTATCCGGTCCAGTGTTTTATCATATCCCGTGTGACCAGCCATTGGGTTATAGTGAGCCACCTGGAAAATTATTTCCCTGCGGCTTTTCATCACCAACAACTGGGTGTTTTCCTGTCCTGTCTGAGTGTCACAACTCACTCTATACAGCCTGGCACTAATAAATGAAAAGTGCGGATATGACGGCGCTGCGTCAGGGCGCACCAACTGAATATAAATGTGTATCACTTGGTCAAAGACAAAGCGTAGAGTATCATCGAGAGACAAGCTCAAGTGGAAAATCCTCCATGGAGTGTAATTCGGGACCACCTCCCCATCTGCAGTGTCGGACAACATCACGTCACCGTTGAGCACAGCACACATATCGCATGACCCTGTCTGCCGTGAACACACCCCTGCACATTGCCCCATTAACTTATGAAACCCGGGTCAATCTGTTCCCAAGATTAAGGGTAAATGGGGAGCTAACCGCAACCTTTACTCTGCTTTTTTCCCATGTATCTAATTTCCAATGACACTATGGAATAATTGTGAACATCCCCATGCACACACCTAATTTCCGCCCACAATGCCTCCACCAATGCCCCGGGCTGAATCAGGGTCTGGTGAATCATAGACTGTGTATAGCCAGAATCCACCATTTCATGATGTACATTCCCAGGAACTGCCTGTTGGCCTCCGCATGGTCCCTCAGCATGGTCGCAAACTCCCCCAGCATCGGTCCTAGGGCGATGACCGGCTGTACCGGCATGTCCGTCTGCTATCCGTCTATCTCCATGCTGAGCCCCATATTGGGCGCCATTGTGACAGACATCTTGCTATCACCGCGGGTTATTTCAGCACGAACATCAACAACCAGCTGAAGTACAGTTTCTAAGGTGTTTATTTCAACACAAACAATATATCAATTACTGTGCTCTCCTGTCGAGTATTCAAGCACCCATCGCATATCTGTCCTGCAGCCACCCTGCTGCTCTGCGTCCCCAGTAGTGCGAGCTGTCCGGTGTCCTGCTGCTGGCTTTTATGGGGAAGAGAGAAAGAAACGGTGATTGAATTCAGACGGACTAATTAAAGATGCTGTAAAGTAGAAATGAAAATTAGTTTTAAGTTCATCACACCACAGAAGTATGGGTTGTTAACTACCCATTCAAATTTGAATGAAAACAAATAAAGACAAGTATGTTAAATTAGGGTTTGAAATCGTGAGAAAATCATCAGTCTTCTCTGCTCTGAGACTGGGGGGGCGTGTCCTGAAGGAACTGAAGCTCCGCCCACTTGCTGGAGGGTGTTCAGTGTTCTGTATGACAGTCCTGTGGCTGCAGTTCTTTTCCCCAGTAAGCGGTCCGTCTGACATCCAACCTCTCGGTGACTTTATGCATGATGTCACACTGGTCCTCTGTCTCTCTGGTGGACGGAGCAGCCTGCTTTGTAAAAATAGAATAGAATCAGAATTAATTTGTCCAATGAGTGAAACATACAGATGCATATAAATGAAGCTTGTCCCCCTGAGCTGTAACACAGGAGTAAAACTGGACACCAGAGACAGCAGACAGTGAGTCTCCAACTACTTCTAACGACCTGCATTACAATAGTGGAGATAATAAGAGCGGAAGAGTTGCCTTAGTTCTGTAACGACTGCAACATGCACAACGCTGCATTATATCACATGTCAACTCATTATACCACGTCAATTAATTATATCACGTCAATTCATTACATCTCACGTCAATTCATTACATCACATCAATTCATTACAGCCATGCAGAAGGTTATATAAACCGTCTGTGATCTGACGTAGATAGGTTGTTGTGAGGTAGATAGGTTGTTGTGATGTAGATAGGTTGGGTTTTTGCGTCACCTTAAAAAACCTGAGCTGAAGACGGGTGAGAAACTGTTCAACGGTCTAACTCCACATTTCAGTACGACAACGTTTTCTAGCTTTGCACATGCTTTCAGCAACTCATTTCACACGTATATAATGTATTGAGAAGCAAATCTTGGAATTTGCTATGCAGCATCTTTAAGCCTCTTCCAGGCACCGTTCCCTGAACCACTCCCCCAATCAGTCCCTCCTGCAGCTGAGCCAAACCATGTCCCACTACCACAGACATCAAAAGCTGCATCAAAAACATTTCTACAATCAAAACAGAGATTACTTAACTTAACAAATCTGATGGCCCACTCTTAGAACACATTACAATTGTTGCAAAAAATTGTAGGGTTTGGTTTGATGGCTCAGTAGGCCGTAACAATGGCAGTTTAAGTTTTGAACACCACATCCCAAACCTTGTGTAGTCCTGTTTTTATGACCTTGAAAATATCTCAAAAATACAACCTATTTTAACATTTCTAGACACAAAGACTTTTTTTTTTTTTTTTTCACTTTATTAATCCCGAGGGGAAATGTCTTTGCTACAGCAGGGGGGCTCTCAGGGGGGAGCTGCTGCAACAGGCTGCCACTAGCACGGCGCCAGGTAACCTGACCTGAGGTGCATGTTTTTGGATGATGGGAGGAAGCCGGAGAACCCGGAGAGAACCCTCGCAAGCACAGGGAGAACATGCAAACCCCGCACAGAAAGGCCCAGGACCGGATTCAAACCTTTTTGCTGTGAGGCGACAATGCTAACCACTGCACCACCGTGCTTCATCTCCTCCCGCATAGATTACTCCACCTGCCTCAATCAAAAAATGTATCAGTCAACTCCAGATTGTACAGAACTCAGCTGCCAGACTTTTAACTAATCCCAAGAAAAGGGACCACACCACACTGTTTTAGCCTCCTTACACTGGTACATTTTAGAATTGAGTTTAAGATTTTACTGTTGACTTTGAAGACTCTTCATGGCCTCTCTCTGTCCAAATAGCCGACCTCATTATTACATCCCAGCCTGTCCATAGCCTGGCATCCTCAGACAAAATACTTGTATCTGTTCCCGAGACACGGCTGCAAACCAAAGGTGACAAAGCAGTCGCAGTCAGACCCTCCAAGTTATGGAACGTAAGTTCAGAAAAGTGCTATATAAATCTAGCTTGGAACATATTTGCATTGTGTAACAAATGAATCAGTATTATAAATGAATCAGCATCATAGCTACAATGGCATATGACATACAGAATCCTTCAACATTACCCTGCAAAGCTGAACTTCATGAAACACATGGCTAGAAGCAGGTCCACCATCATGGATGATGATACTGAGGATGTGAGGCAACTAAAAATCATTCAGATCAATCATTTGTTGCAGTTTAAACTGAGAGGAACTCCCCAACAATAACATCAGGTGGCCTGTTTTATTGTATCACACTGGCACTTATTGGAAAACGTTTTTTTGTCTTTTTGTTTTCACAACTGAAGCCTGAGTGAATTATTGTTCAGTTGTCTTTTATTATTTAGTAAGTATTTTATTAATGTACAGGTTAGAAAACTAAGAAAAAAACAAAAAAAAAACAAATGCCCTCTCTCGTAGTGGAATGATAAATCAACAAAAATAATAATGTTCTCTTAAGTGTCATACTCAAAGTAGAGCTCATTTAACCAGAGTAAAGTAATTACAGGCTACAGTATGTTACATTACATTACTTTTCATTTAGCTGACGCTTTTATCCAAAGCGACTTACAATAAGTACATTTCAACCATGAGGGTACAAATTCAGAACAACAAGAATCAAGAAAGTAACATTTTCTTCAAGATAGCCAAACTTCAAAGTTCTATCAGTAAGTGCCATTTTAAGTGCTACTAAAGTTATACTATTCAAGGTAAAGTCAGAAGAGGTGTGTTTTTAGTTTGATGACGGAAGATGTACAGAGTTTCTGCTGTCCTGATGTCGTCGGGGAACTCATTCCACCATTTAGGAGCCAGGACAGCAAACAGTCATGATTTTGTAGAGTGTTTAGCTCACTGTGAGGGGGCAACAAGCTGATTGGTAGATGCAAAGTGGAGTGAATGGGCTGGGATGTAAGGTTGGACCATGTCCTGGATGTAGACCGGACCCGATCGGTTCGCAGCACGGTACACAAGTACCAATGTTTGGAAACGGATGCGGGCAGCTACTGGTAACCAGTGAAGGGAGCGGAGGAGCGGAGTAGTGGGAGTGAATTTCAGGAGGTTAAAGACCAGTCGAGCTGCGGCATTCTGGATGAGCTGCAGAGGACGACTGGCACTAACAGGTATACCTGCCAGGAGGGAGTTACAGTAGTTTAGGTGTAAGATGACCAGAGCCTGGACCAGAGCCTGGACCAGAGCCTGTTATGTGGTGGGTGTTTTTCCAGGACCCAAATGCAAGCTCACAGACTCGAGGTATAAGTTCCAAAGTACAGTCTTTACTTGTAATAAACAAAAAACAAAAACAACAAACCAAAAGGTGGCACCTCTCGTGTCCACCTACTTCCAGTCGGGAGGGCAACTCGACCGACAGCTCCAGGGGGACACGGCCGACAGGGCAGCCGGCAGACCAGCGGAAGGGACGGCGTCAACAATCCTCCGAGCCGGGAGGGCAACTCCACCGACTGGTGACTTTGACCGGGAATATCCGCAGGAGGCACAGAGGCCGGAGGAACGGGAATGGGAACAGGAGTGACGGAGAGCAGACGGAGAGCAGACGGAGGACGGACGGGTGGCTAACAAAAATTAACCGACCACCAGAGTTGTGCAGGGGCAGGTTACATATAGTCTGGGGAGGTGATCAGGGAGATGCAGTACACCTGCAGGTGGTGATCAGGGGTGAGTGGCTGCATCTGCTGGGACCGGTGAGGGGCGTGGCCACGGGAGGTGAGGGGCGTGGCCACAGACAAAGACAGGGGACACAGGAGGAGAGGTGATCGGGGGCAAAACGGAGGAAAAAACTGGACTCCTGACAGAACCTGGACCAGAGCCTGGACCAGAGCCTGCGCTGCCTTCTGAGTGAGAAGAGGACGTATTCTCCTGATGTTGTGCAGCATGTATCTACAAGAAGGTGTTGTTGCAGTAATGTTGGCAGTAAGAGAGAGTTGACTGTCGAGTGTCACACCGAGGTTCTTAGCAGTCAGGGTTGGGGATAACACAGGTAATAGTCAGGTCATGGGAGGGAGAGTCTTTCCCTGTTGAGAAAGGATGGGTAAAATATGCATACTTGATAACACATCACCGATTATCATTATTGGTTTAAATCTGCGATGTGAACAGTTAATTAGTGACTGCCCTTATGACCACTAATGATTCATGTGTACAGTTGTTGGATCAATGATTTGTGAAAAGATGCGTGACAGAGAGATTGCGAGGAAGAGCTCCACAAAGACTGTATCAAATTGTGTGCCGGCAGCTGACAAACTTCACTCACTGGCATCATATGGGCTTGTCTCTACAATGTAACGCTGATGTTCTAGTGAGATACAGAGGGTAGAAAACATGTACTATGTAACCTTGTCTCAGCTGGACACAACATTTTAATATCATGTAGAAAACACATCAGTGTTGTTAAGATTGACAGGAATATAAATATATAAATATCCTTTGGTGTAAAACTTGTGGCTGATCGTTACAAACCCCTTCCTGTCTAGCTAGATGTTGCCTAGCAACAAAACCAATACCAATTACGAAGCTCTGGAGTTATATTATGGTTAACATCCACATGTGTATAGAAAGTACTTGCTGAAATGCATTCCATCACATAGTTTTACCAATACTTTTCCACTGGATGCTTTTGCAGTGTAATAGATGTTGAAATCAGCTAATGATTCAGAAATATCATTGCGTTTTCTTTTTCTGGTCCTTTGTCCCCACACTACAAGTATCAATGTAGTCATACAGAATTAGTATGTATTTATAAAAGAAAGCAGTTAACATCACCCCATGTTTTTGTTTAAAGACTGCTAAAATGCAGAACAGTCCAGAATACAATGAAAAGTCCAATAACTTCCTCGTTACTGATGAAACTTGAACTTGATGTTAACATTGGTCACTTTTCTCAGCACACAGAGATGGTAACTCCTTGAAAATAAAAATAAAAACAAAGAACAATTCAGGTCATCTGTTGTGAAGTTGTGTTCCACCAAGTTGTCTGATCAGCTTTTAAAATTACTCCATAGAAACCTAGAATACAAGATTTGCAAAGCCCCCACAAAACAAACTAACAAACAACAACAACAAAACCAAAAGGACAATTGATCCCTCATCAGATTGTTGACGTGAAATCTAAAGTATTGGTTGGTTTCCGGCAGAGTGCAAAATGATTTGTGACTATGATTAACCTGCTATGTATAATTGGGGTCCATCGGGATCCAACAACAAATTTGTGCCTCAAGGCCACATCCAGCCATCCTTGACTCTGCAACTTTCACCAGAATAGTAGTCATGTACAGCACAGCTGCTCTTATTGTGCAAAACTGGCAAAGAAATTGTTTATTTTCAATGCAAAATGGCACACTCCTTTTTCTACAATTTATTTTATTAGACAGCCGTAGAGGGGATACTGACAGAACATGCAGGGAAAGAAAACGACAAAGTTGAACCATGTGGTTATACGATATACGCCTTAACCACTTAGCTACTTTGGCACCCAGGAGCATCACAACTTCATGTAACACTTCTTGATGAACCTTTTTTTGAAGGAAAACCAACAGCTCTCAGTACAGACTGAACCGGCTGATGAAGTCGTCAGTATTTAGATCTTTGAAAATATTGTAAAAAGTGAACCACATGGTCTTTTGTTGTATATTATTTTAGTCCAGCTTTTGCAATCTGTTCAACTGTGGATTTGAAAATGTTTACAATTTTTTTCACGTTTAGCAGAAGCATTTTTTTTTCCACTTACTGTATTACATATGTGGAAATAAAACTAAAGTAAACTAAAAACCAACAAATGGGACGTTTCTGTGTAACTGCATACAGAAAAATATATTGTTTTGAATGTACTGAGATGTAAGAGAATGCCTTACGGGAAGGTGCAGTATGACACATGTAAATAATTCCCACTACAGTAGATGTTTGTCAGATAATGCCGTGTCCAAGTTTAAGGAAGCAGTTACATGCTTATCCTCTTCAATGCCGTGTGTTAAAGCAGTGGAAGGCATCTACGTTGATCTTAGTCCCACACAAGTGGATCATCTGCTAGAAAACACTGCAGTATCTCTGCTACAACTCTAAATAATGTCGCCCCTCTGAAGAAGAGAGTCATGAACCAGAGGAGGCATCTCCTTGGTACAACTCACAATTACGCTCTTCTAGGCAGCAACTAGAAAGCTGGAAAGGAAGTGGTGTTCCACTAAAGTAAAATAATTTCACCTGCCTGGAAGGATAGACTAATATTATGTAAGAAATAAGTAAGTAAGGCCAGGACTGCCTATTATTCTTCATTAATAGAGGAAAACAAGAACAACCCCAGGTTTCTTTTCAGCACTGTAGCAGGCTGACAAAGAGTCACAGTCCTGTTGAGTCCTCTATTCCTTCAGCTCTCAGCAGTAATGACTTCATTAACTTCTTTACCAAATAAATTCTCACTTCTGGACCTCAGTGCTGCGTTTGATACGATTCATCACATATTTCTATTACAGAGATTGGAATATATTACGAGGAACTGCATTAGACTGGTTCAAATCCTACTTATCAGATAGATTTCAGTTTGTTCATGTCAACAATGAGTCTTCCAGACAAACAAGAGTTGGTTATGGAGTTCCACAAGGCTCAGTGTTCGGCCCAATACTTTTTACTTTGTACATGCTTCCATTAGGAGATGTCATCAGGAAGCACTGCATCAACTTCCATTGTTATGCAGATGACACGCAGCTATATCTTTCTATAAAACCAGATGAAACTAATCAGTTAGTAAAACTTGAAGACTGTCTAAAAGACATAAAGGCCTGGATGACCAAAAACGTCCTGCTTCTAAATTCAGACAAAACTGAAGTTATTGTACTTGGTCCTAAACACCTCAGAAACTCTTTCTGTAATCACTTAGTTACTCTAGATGACGTTGTCTTGGCCTCCAGCAAAACTGTGAGGAACCTTGGAGTCATCTTTGATGAGGATTTGTCCTTTAGCCACCAGATAAAGTGAATCTCCAGAACTGCCTTCTTTCATCTACGTAATATTAATAAAATCAGGAAAATCATCCTCAGCATGATGCAGGAAAACTCATTCACTCATTTGTTACTTCTAGGCTAGATTATTGTAATTTCTTGCTGTTAGGATGTCCAAATTACTCATTAAAAACCCTCCAGTTGATCCAAAATGCTGCAGCAAGAGTACTGATGGGATTTAGCAAGAGAGATCATATTTCTCCTGTTTTAGATTCTCTTCACTGGCTTCCTGTGAAATCAGAATAGAATTTAAGATTCTCTTCATGACCAGGCTCCATCGTATCTTAGAGATCTTATAGAACCATATAATCCTAGCAGAGCACTTCGCTCTCAGTACGCTGGTCTACTTGTGGTTCCTAGAGTTTCCAGAAGTAGAATGGGAGGCGGAGCTTCAGTTTTCAGGCTCCTCTCCTGTGGAACCAGCTCCCAGTTTGTGTTCGAGGGGCAGAAACCCTCTCTAGCTTTAAGATTAGACTTAAAACTTTCCTTTTTGATAAAGCCTATAGTTAGGGCTGGCTCAGGTAGACCTGAATCAACCCTTAGTTATGTTGTTATAGGCCGAGGCTACTGGGGGACCTCGTTACATGCTGAGCTTCTTACCTCTCAATCTTTAACTCTCTATGACTTATATCTCATCATCACATCTCATTAACTTCATGCTTTTTCTCTCCCATAGTTTATTCTCATTGTCTGTTGTCTCCATTTAGTTCCTTCGCTCGCGTAGTTTCTGTTCTTTCTTTTCCAAATGTCCCGTCATGGAGCTGCATGTCTCTGCTCTGCGCTTGTCGTCTCAACCAACAGTTCTTCTCTTGTATCTCTATGCTGTCCTTTTCTCTCTCTGCTCTCCTCTCACCCCAACTGGTCGAGGCAGATGGCCGCCCACCTCTGAGCCTGGTTCTGTTAACAGATGCTCCGCCCACCTCTGATCCTGGTTCTGTTAACAGATGCTCCGCCCACCTCTGAGCCTGGTTCTGTTAACAGATACTCCGCCCACCTTTGAGCCTGGTTCTGTCGGAGGTTTCTTCCTGTTAAGAGGGAGTTTTTCTTCCCTCTGTTGGAGGTTTTTCTTCCTTAAAGAGGAGTTTTTTTTTCCCTCCTAGCTTATGTGGGAATTGTTGAATTGTTGGGTTTCTCTGTATAATATTGTAAAGTCTTGCTGTAAGGACTTTAATGTGTTAAGTGCCATGAAATAACCTGTGTTGTGATTTGGGACTATAATTGAATTGAATTAAAACGCTGTTTCCAAAAAAGTTGGGACGCTGTGTAAAATGTAAATAGAAACAGAATGCAATTTTATTCTAAATTAAATATGGGTTTATGGGATTTGCAAATCATTGTATTATGTTTTTATTTCCATTTTACACAGTGTCTCAACTTTTTTGGGAATTGGGGTTGTATGTTGCAGGACAGCGGCAACAGAAAACATTTTAACCTCACTATCCAAGGAATGACGCAAATCTATAGAGGCTTATATTTGAGTAAAAACATTTTTTTTATTTTAAATACGTCAGACTGACAAATTATCCTGCAACACGATATGTTTCTGGTCCCAGCTGAGCTCTCAGATAATTGCTGATAATCTATTGGAATGATTGAGGAGACGAAGGCATAATCCCCTTTACTTGCACGTGATTCACTATTTAACATTTATTTGGACAAACTTTCACAGGCAGTCTCCAGTGAACTGGAGATAGCTTGTTCTCTAAGTCTGTCACCTGATGCTTGATATTTGATGTCCACTGTCGAGCCAACTAATTTTCTCAGTGGTGGCTTGTTTATGATTATTTTGCCGTGCTTTGTTCTTACTTGGGCTTAAGACCAAGATGGCTATCACTTGCACTCGAGCAGATGGGAAACAGTATGAGGCCACGTTGACAAACTGTCCTCAAAACAGTTAATCGCTTATTAGGGCTTGTGATGCCCTTAATGAGCAGGCCCTGCTGTCCGAATGCCTTGAGTGTAGCATGGCTACTATAGTACACAGATACACTCACAAAATGCAGTGCCCATTCCATTAAAAATGAAAACAGACAAACAAACCAAAAACTAACTGAGTTATAGTGGTTCCAACTGTGGTCAAAATCAACACAATATCTCAGATAGATGAGAGCCTCAGTTAACAGAAATTTTAAACCAGCAAACAAGGTGAGTCTCCAGCGTTGACGATGCATTGATGCTTTCTCATTTGCTTTTCTGAGCTTTTTATTAATTGTGCTGTATTATGTTTTTTTCTTTCACAGATGGTGATTCTTATTTAGTTATCCAAATGGTAAATTAGATCATATTTCTGTGACAAGTAAATGAATCCAAGGCATTGTGTGTGTGTGTGTGTGTGTGTGTGTGTGTGTGTGTGTGTGTGTGTTTGCTTAGAATTATGTTTAGTTTCCTTGGGAGAGACCTAAATCTTAATGATACATCTTGTTAATTTGCATCTTAAGTTTGACCCCTTGTTTCCTCAAACTTCTACAATGAAGAGTGCAGCTTTAGCACAACTAACAGAGCCAAAATAACCTCATCAAAAGCCACATTAAACAAAAAATACACCCGTTTGAAATATACCAGAATTATCCTCAGCACCATCTATTTGCAGTCGAGTTATCGCGTCAACATTGTTTCTGTGGCTTTCTTTGATAACTTGATTACGTCATGTACCTGTAACGGACAGGTCTGATGTGTATTTGATTTGATTTGATTTTATACACTTTATTAATCCCCGAGGGGAAATTTCTTCACTACAGCAGGGGGGCTCTCAGGTGGGAGATGCTGCAGCAGGCTGCCACTAGCGAGGCGCCAGGTAACCTGACCTGAGGTGCATGTTTTTGGATGATGGGAGGAAGCCGGAGAACCCGGAGAGAACCCACGCAAACACAGGGAGAACATGCAAACTCCGCACAGAAAGGCCCAGGACCGGATTCGAACCCGGAACCTTTTTTGCTGTGAGGTGACAGTGCTAACCACTGCACCACCGTGCCGCCCTGAAATACCTACTTTAGCTATTTTAAATGTATCCGCTGGTCTGTGGAAGCTTACCCAAAATCTTTCATCGGATTAGCAGCAGAGTGACAGATGCAGACATGATTCTTCGAAGTCTAGTCTCAGCACAAAGCATAAAGGCCCATTTCCCACCAAAATACCAAGAGCTGGCTTTGTGCTGCCTCGTTTTAATAATTCTCACAGACATTCACTACACAGTGCCAGTACGGGAGAATGGTTTTGCTACACCCATATATAATTTCTATAAAAAGAAAAAAAAAAGAAAAAGTGCTGTTTCTTTGAAACAATCGTGATCATCTTGGGTGACATATGCCATGGATGAAGTAAAGGTGTCATTGCAAAATAGTACAAGGGGGATTTTGTTGTGGTGGCAAATTTGCACATGGGCCAAAACGGCTTGCCTCCTCATTTCATGATCTAAGTCTTCATCAAAACGTACCATTGTCAACATGAGGGTTGCTGTTGTTTTGCATTGCGATGGGGATTTTTAAAACAGTTGTACACAGGTATCAGAAAAGGAAGAGAATGGCAACTGAAATAGTTGGCCAAAGGGATTCTTCATCCGGAAAGTAAGACTGCATTTGAATGAAACTCAAACCTGTCTGAAGCTCTGCACTTGACACCAAGGAACACACAGGTCAAGTCAATTTTTTTTGCCTCAGTTGATCATTGCAGCACCAGGAAAATAATTGTGTTGCTTTTTCTCAGTGTTTTCTTGCCCTCCAACATGTTTCCTTGCCTGTCTCTGTCTGTATTCTGGCGTAGGCATGGTTTTCTCTCTCTCCTGGCCCTCAAGCTCTCTCTCACCTGCCCATCATCAAGAATCACCTCACCTGCCAGTCATCGAGCCATCACTACTTCCCTATGAAAGTCCTGCTCCAGAAACCAGTCTCTGCTGGATTGATGTGCTATTTACAGTTTGTCATTGTGCAACCTTTCTAGCCTTTCTGAGAATCTGCCGAGTAAGCCTGTCAGACAATGTCTTCCTGCCTGCTCGTCTTGCCTGAGACCTGTTTTTGCCTGTTTCCAGGATTAGCTGCCTGCCACGCATGCAAACCTATCCTAGCAGGCAGCTCGCCACCTCAGAACTCCCTCTGCATTCCCCATGGTTGGCCCACCTCACCCCATCACAGCTCCAAGAACACAGCCATTCCCCCCTTAACTTGCGCTTACCTAAGTCTAATAAAAGACGTATTTTGGCCTATATGTTCAGTCCATTGTTGAGGTGTAATGGTTACAAATATTCCAATTTTAATTATTTTTTGATTGCTGATTACATTTTCAGATTACTGATAAATCTGAAGAAGTGAATAAACCAGGTCACAGGTAGGGTTTTAAGTACAGCAGTTTATACCTGGCATCATCATGCAACCCAAATGAGTGACCACTTGTGATTGGATCTCACTTCCCCACTCTGTATGCAAAAGACACATTGGAGACATCACGGAAATATAGAAGTAGCCTCAAAGAGCACAGAGACACAAACAGAGTACAAACACACAAACAAATGCGATATCCTTGCTCACTAAGTCTCACTTTAATGCTTCGGCTATAGAAATATGACATACTTCACGTTTTTAAATGTCTGAATAGCGTTGAGTGAGTTTGTAATTCCCAAATTTAAACAACCAGAACCAGATCTGTTCATGTCAGATTATTTATTTGTTTGTGTGTCAAGCTCTGATCCTGTGGAAAAATGAACTGTACAGAAAGCAGGACAGATTTACTGCAAACTTGCAGCTATAAAGCAGCTGTTTAGTGATGTAAAGCACAAACTAGCTGTGATGCTTGTTTCACCAAGTGTTACCTTGTAGTTAGTTCATCTGCGTTCAGCAGAATCACAGATGTTTTATGGTCACAAAAATAAAAGAAGCAGGCAGAGATCTTCCCACATGGAAGCTTAGTGTCAGATATGAACACAGGAATGTGGAACCAAGAGCTGCATTTATTTTCACTACTTATTCCGAGTACTTCAATTGAGGGTGCGATAGTTCATTGTGGCCCAGGATTCATTTTGTGCATACTGCTAAAACAATGTGGCCACATGGGTCCCAGACTACCTCTGAATGCTGATCGGGTCTCATTGCATCCTTGGTGCGGTCACACTTGTACTTTCATCTGATCACTTGTAATTTTAATGCCAGATGTGCATGCGGTCTTGTGTGTGTTTTTAGGTCTTTGTCCATGTGGAGATGAGGTGCCATTGCTGTATGTATTCACCTTGCCTGCTGGCCTCTAGGCTGTTGTTAGGAGGCACAGGGGAGATTTTGTTTTCTTCTTCGGGGATTAAGTTGATGTTATCTTTGGGGTTAAGTGTCTTCACTTCCTCCAGGAGTTTGGAAGCAAAATATGAAAACTCTTGTTTTTACGTGTTTCATTCATTCATACGTGTTTTCATTCATGCTAAAAGCTCCCTCTTCAACTCCCATAACACAATAATACAACAACCCCAATACATCAATAATCTAAATCAGTTCAGATGTGCTGACTGTGTGGCTGACAAATTACTTTGAACTAGTTTATTTATGATTTCTTAAAAAATAAAAATGATGTCCATGCGTTTCCACATAATGTATTTAACTACAGCAACCTTTGGTACACTACCGTGTTTTAATTTTCACTTGGCTACCTTTTGCCATATTTCGGAAGGTAAGCTACTTTTTTGATTGGAGAGATCACATTACTTACAGGCATGCATCTGCACAGTAATGTCACAACTGAAAATATCTTGCTCTGAGACTGAAATAGAAAATATCTACGTAAATAAACTCAACAGAAACATATTTCTGACTTCATTATTTTATGTCAAGGATAAAACAAAATTTTGAATTTATTTATTGTCTGGTCTTCATGGTATCACTCCCCTTGAACAAGACATACAAGCACTACCACTTTATTACCACGGGTATTAAACCTCATAAAATGCACTCAATCCCCTAATATTAAGACTAATCACGTTTGTGGTATGTTCACGGTAAATATTAAACCAAGAAACAAACTTTTGTTTGTTTAATTGGTTGTTAAATTGATATTAAGAAAAAAAAACAACAACATTAAGATTATAAAGCAAAACTTCTGCATACAAATAAAGATCCGTTACATTAAAGCTCTTACTAAACATGTTCACACAATGCTGATATAGCTTATCACTACTTATACATTACACTATACACACTATACAGGGTTTTTAAAATCTGGTGTCCGGTGAGACATTCCCTCGCTGGACAAATTAACGAATACTGGGCATGCTCTATCGGCCCAAATGCAAGTTTGGTAAAGCTGTGGTAACTTACAAGCAGGACAATGTCATGTCAACCAAGTTATGGCCAGTGTGCAAGACATCTCACATTTCCCAGCTCCCCGAACACGTCATGAGCTCTGTCATTTTCGGGGGATGGCTGAATATTATCAATTAGGTTGGAGCTACAGGAAGTCAGTGCAGAGGATGAGCCAGACCCCAGCCACCTCCATTACAGGCTGCCTGACCGTGATCCCTCACCAGCAGTCCAACTCTCCACACTGCCAAAATGTTTCTGAGATTGCAAAATTTTGAGTACAGCCTCAATCAGCTACTAAATTGAAAAGGTAGGTGGTGACAGCAATGATCAACTGTTGAAGCTATAAGTGACTTAGACTACTGTGTCATGTCTGAGAGAGTGACAATAAAGAAACAGCAGTACAGGAGAGTATGGCACATAACAGACACAAGTACACCAGCAGACGGTTGAGGAAAAGTAAAATCTAAAGCCAAAAGGGAAAAGTGAGAAGCTGATATGGAGACGAGATTCAGTAGAACCACATTGGAGCAAAAGACTCAGAAAAGTGTGCTGGAGCCATCAGCTAGAAAATAATGAGGCAAGAGGAAGAGGGGGAAGATCCAAAAATAATCTTTTTAATTTATAACAACCAGAACCATTCCAGCTTCAATCAAAGATATGCAGCGGAGGGCAAAGTCACATCAACTCAGCAACTTCACGTAGCATTCACTCATTTCTCGTGCTTCTGAAGTAATGTCAAAGTATGCATCTTTTGGATTAGTCATACAAAGAGCTTTAATTGAAAAGTATCTGGCCCAAATGACTTAATTGATCCTATAAAATATGAACAAACATTGCCTCTGAGCATATCAATGTCATAGATATCGTAAAAGCAAGCAAGGAGCATGCTTACTATCAGGGCAGCTGGTCAATAGAGGGCACCAGCAGCCCTGGTTGAACGTGTTGCCTAATTGTTTTTTAAACAAGCTCTATTGACGAAACTATTGTTTTGTGAAAACAATATGCAATACAAACAAAATAAAATATAACATATGGCACATCAATTATAAAGCATCATTGATGAGGAGGGACATGTTTATGTAGCTTTCCATTTGTTTCCAGTCTAAACAGCTCTTCTGGCATCAGTCAGTGAGTTCAGCAGTGGAGCCAAATCCACACTCATGATATACACATGGATACACATAGTTGGCCAATCAGCAATCAGATTATTTTACTGCTTTAAGCAAATTCAATCAGCAGCAGTGTTGTGATGCTCGTTGTACATCCAAGACTCTGAACTCCAGCTTAGTAATTCTGTGAGAGGAGAACTTTGGTGGCAAAACTACAAGTAAAAGAGCTTCACATCAACCACACATCATACCCTAATGTGCCAGTGGTCACAAACATGTGTAAATCAGGTGCTGATGTTGATTTCGTAATGTAACTTCAAATGCATACGGTGCTGCGGTCCGTTCAGCTGCAACAGCAGCAGTCTTGGAACTTTTGGAGTTCCCCTCATCGATCTTTTATGGACACAATGAACACATACAGTGATATCACGCATGGGAGTGACTTGATACCTTCAGTCTGTTAATGGCTCATTATTTTGTATTTTCTCCGCTCATTAGAAACTGTGTTAAAGTAAAGAAACCCGTTACTTGAATTTGATTCTCCGCAACATCTCTGTGGGGGCTGTTTCGAGCTGTGAGAGTGTGTGTTAACATTATAGCAGATATTGTAGGTATTAATAAAACGGTTGGCTGCCAGATAATTAAATGAACAGGATTCTCACTGCAGATATGCGGGGGTATTAATGAAGGTTAGAGAGACAGAAAGAGAAAGACAGAGCCACCCCTCTATAAGCGTGTCAAGTCTACAAGATAATTACATGCTCAATTTCAAATTAAACCCTTTGAACTGTCAATTGCTGCTGAAACCAATTTCCACAGTCTTTACTTTTACTTTCACACTGACATAAATCAACAATTTGTTTTCAATTTTGGAGTCAGATTCTTGTCTGGCACTGACACAATAATGGCTGATTTTAATACCATGCCAGTAAGTGTTCTATATATGGTCTTTGAAACAAGTTTAGGATTTACAAAATAAAATGCAAAATTAACGTAATCTTGCGTTGTTTCCTTCTAAGAGATGGATATAGACAATACAAAATATCTTACTGTACACAGCCTTTTGTGACAAGACTGAATTCACTCACCTGGTCCAATAAGCACAAAAAAATTAGCTTAGATAAGGAAAAAAAAAAATATAGCCACAAGCGGCAATGATTGGGGTCTAAGCAAATTGCAAACAGTACAAGACAAGAAGCACATGGAAGAAAACTACATGCACACATTGAAACATTGTTGACCATTTGTAGTTGTCCACTAGTGGATTCAGTACATGTTCAAAAATGGGTAGTCTGTTTACTGTTAAAATGGTGCTAAAATTCTTTAAAAAAAAAATCACATCATTCTGATGATGTCAGGTGTATCGTGGTGAGGTTTGCGGCATGGTGGTGCAGCACCTCACTGTCACCTCACAGCAAGAAGGATGCGTGTTCGAGCTCCACCTGCGGCTTCGTTCGAACCTTAACTTGGGCGTGTGCGTGTCTGTTTCTGTCTGTGTTGGCTCTGTGACTGGCGACCTATCCAGGATGTACACATTGGCGCACATCGGCGACCCACTTGAAGCGGGTCCGCAACCCCACCAGTTGAGAACCACTCATCTACTATACTCTTGTTATGGCCTGTTAGGGGGAAAATATGTTTTCTGTTGAGTGCATGGACAACAACATTTCAGTGTTATCTCCATCATACTTGCATTTTCCCATGTTATGCTCTCGATGAGAGACAAGTATGTTAAGTTTGAATTTTGTTTTCCATGCACACATTGGCGACCCACTCAAAGTGGCTCTGCAACCCCACCAGTTGAGAACCACTCATCTACTATACTCTTGTTATGGCCTGTTAGGGGGGAAATGTGTTTTCTGTTGAGTGCATGGATGAGAACATTTCAATGTAGCCTACCTGTCAGCGTCGATCTATTAAAAGCTCTCTTGGTAATTTATTTGTTAAGTCTAGGTGATGGAAAGATTATGACACCAGTGGTCTTTTAAATCTTATGCAGACATCAATTATTTTATCAGAAAAAATATTTTTTTTTCATCCCTTAAACAATATATGAATATTGCACCATGCAGAGAAATAAAAAAAAAAAGAATAAATAAGTAGAAGGAAAGTGTATTATGTCATCAGGAAGAGAAAAAAGAAAGGCAAGAGGGAATCGGAAGGTTTTGACACCAAATTGCCCTTCAAATTTGTTTCCCTGGAGAAGGATAGCAGTGGGGGGCCTGAAGAAAGAACACCATGAGCAAAGAAGCCGACAAGAAAACAATGTTATGTCTTTTAATTCATGTCATGCAGTTCTTGCTTCTATGTGAGAGGTGTTGTTAAGGTTTTGACTGTGCAAAGACAAACTATCCAATAGAGAACAGCCAATGGTGCTTCAGTTAAAAAAAACATAAAAAAGAGCAACATACTCAAATATGTATTGTTGTAAACGTTGTATCTTATTCCTTCTTGATGGTGCTCACTTCATGTCGAACATTTAGCAGTGACAGGCCCAGAATGAATCCAGAAGTTTGTGTGATTTACATGTATGTGACTTGTGTGCCTAATCTACACTGGCTGACAGGTACCAGTATATGGCAAGATATAAATTGAAAAAAAACAAAACAAAGATCAACAATGAAATGGTCATATCTTCAAATATTATGAAAAGTTGGGCTGGGAGTTCCTCCTGTAGGCTCTTAATGTTTTGTTTGGATTATCTAACGTCCTTACTTCTGTCTGATTTAATGGCAAACTACATCTTGAATCTTCTGCTCTTACAAACAATCCAGTTTATTTCAATTTGGGACAAGATATATAAAACTGCAATAGTTGAAATTTTGAATTTATATTTCTCTTCTTTAATCTGATGTATTCTATTTCTCAATATGTATATTTTTACTTTTTAATTCCAACTGCAATTATTTTCAGTTGGCATTTAGTGTAACTTATACGATTGCTTTTGTCATATAATATGACCACCTTTAGTTTGTAATTAGAATGGTTGGCTGGTGATTGGTTATTACAGAGTTACAACTGAGACTAAATATTCAAATATTTCTGTTTAAATTGGAATGCCTCATCCTTACAGCTACAGCACCATCTACACAAATTACACAACATTACCTTGACCTGCTAAAAGTCTAGGGATCTCCAAATTTATAAGGATTTAACCTCTGGGGCCCATCAATTTGCACAACATTTCAGTCTGTTTGGGTTGTAAATAAATTTTACATGAACATCCTTCAACATTTTTGTTTAATCTTGCATTACATCATGCAGTTTTTAAATGATTTCTTTGATGTTGCTCTGGAATATTTTAGGTAATTTGCAAGTCCAGTTTATATTAATTGTATGTATACAGACACTAACAAATGCATGGATATACGCCCCACCATGTGAGGGAGCTTTTCTACAAAAACCCTATTCAAATAAAACTCAATAGATTGAACGCAGAAAATTAAGCTTGTGATTAATTTACTTTGGCTCATACAGCAGTAACAATCATGGGTCAACCAATAAAAAAAGTCAGATTAGATTTCATCTGGTTTCACCTTAACAAGATAATATGTTTAAAACCTTGAAATTACTTTCCTCTGGTGTAATAATGGTCTTGTTCATCTTAGCAATGAACAGCCAATGGATGTGTAACCACTACATTTGACATTACACATTAGCCTCGTGTCTTTACTCTTATAAAACACATTGAACAAGTGTTGTTTTTTTTTCTTCACAGGCTGAGTTGTACTCCCATAGCCTGGTGGGAACGAGACCCAATTTCACTGCTTGAATGTGGGTCTGGCCACACTCCATAGGGAATAATTTGCAGTCGTTCCATCGTACTGGCAGTAGACCTGGGGTTCATTTGAACTAATCAGTGTGCACCGAAACCAGCCGACAGTCTGCCACCGCTGCAACTACCTAAGACCCATGTTTATCAAAGGGTTTTTCCCTGAGTACAGCATATTTTAAAAATTGTTTTCATGAACGGCAGCGTCTTGACGAGGTGCTTCGCATTTATTCTGCACAGAGTGCTGAATGTTTGCCGGTTTTTCGGGTCACAAAGAGATAAGAAGAAGGGGCGGGACAAACACACCTAACCACCGACAGTGGTCGCTGATTGGTCCACCTTTCAGGGTGGCTATGTAAACGCTAATATGAGCCGACTTCCCAGACTGTATTCACTGTAATGACAGTCTGGTCATGGGGGGTACTAGCCTGGCTGCGCCAATTTCTATCTTACATCATTTTAAATTATTCTAACATTATACAAGAGTGGCAGAGTATATAAAAACTTGTGTAGGCCTGTAAACACACTAACAAGCTTGCAAGCAGCTCACCATCTGTGAGCAGATTGCTCCATCTTGGTCCTCATGAATGTCAGAGTGCGGGGTTACTAGTGAGGTGCCACCGTAGTAATGAAGGTTATTCCAACCTTTTCTCATTCCCTGGTTGTCAAATACTGCCAGTTTGTTGAATCCCTTTCAGAGATAAGCACAAGGTGCCTTTGGTTTAGGCACCAAAACCATTTAGCTAGGTAAGTACTTATTTGAATTTACAGAACATACGCCACTTGAAATAAATCTAGAAACTATATTTTGAAAGAAACACACAGCAATTGTAACTAGATTATAATTACGAATATAATTGCAATCCTCCTCATCACTGAGTGATCCGTCTGGTTAAGTTTCCATTAGTCATCCCAGTGTTTTCCTCACCCCAACGAGTCGAGGCAGATGAGCACCCATCTCTGAGCATGGTGATGTCAGAGGTTTATTCCAATTAGAGTTGTCCCTCCCTGCTGCAGGAGATTTTCTTTCTTTTAAAATGGAGTTTGCTTGTTTTTTTTTTCTCCTTCCGGTCATTGCTAATTTGGGAATTGTTAAATTGTCCGGATCCTATTTTAAGTGTCCCATTGAGATTAGGCGCTAAAAACAAAATGAAATCCGCATATTCTGCTCCACCACTTCCAGCGTCTCGGCTCCAGGGGGTCCTGTTCAATCTCCTATATCCATTTGGAATATTTCTCTGTGAAGTGGCCTTATTGTCTCATCATCAAAAGTGTATTACTCAAACTGTCATTCCTTTAATAAATTGTTATTCACTCCTAATGATGTCTCTTTTATTGACTACTCCATTAACATACTGGGGAAATGTTGATTTACATATTTGGCAAGTCATAAAAATGTATCTGCAGGATTTTCACTGACGACATATTCTATTACTTCCAAATATCTAGTCTCTGGTGTGAGAATGATGCACTCCAAACATTTCCTGGCAACTCGGTTGCAGTTCAAATGAAAAACTGCATTCATTCAAAAGAGAAGTATGTGTGAAAATAATCCAGCCTGCTTTTTACCTTTGCCACCACAACCTATTTTGGGAGAAGTTATATTTAATGTTTGTAGTCTGTGTTGTTAAAGGGTTGCTGTGATCCTTATTTTAAACTATTGACAATATGTACTTGTTCAACAACAAGGCTATTGTTTTATTGACATGACAAAACATGTTTTTTTTCTATTCCTCAAATATCATATAAATCAATGACAGGAAATTACGGTGGAGCTATTAAATATCAACAATGCTCTCAACATGGTTTGAGAGGGAAGCACCAGGAGCTCTATGTCAATAGTGTCACCATATAAGTCTACTTTTTGTTGTTGTTTTTTTGCTCCCGGGGATAGAGACTGTCCTGAATCCCCATCAGCCATCACTACACAACCACAGATCAAAGGTGGTCAGACTTGAACAGAATCATAATACCACTATAAACGGACCTGCTGAGACGCTCTTTTCTGTGGTCAGAACACAAAGTGTTGCTTCACAATAGAAAAAAGGCACTGACAAGAAACACCCCCTCTCAGTAAATACAAGGGCTGTGAGGAGAAAGCGTTTTCTGACAACCAGAAATAGATGACAGCTTTTGAAAAATCTGCCATTTCATTTTTCTGCCTTAGTCACAAGGCTACTTCAGTGCATGGGTACGATAGAAACTTTTCCAAAATGATTTTGGTTTCTCGAGGGATTTACTGTAGTAGGGCTGGGCTTCGTCGATCTCTTTCCCCTCATCCCTCTTAACTTAGCAGCAACACATTAGAAGTAAATGGTTTATCCAACTGAGGAGGCCATATACGATTTGGCTTTCCTCATGGGGTTAAGAGTGATGAGATTTTGATCCCTTGTGAGGAACTGTTAGCTCCCCTCTACCCCGATAGCACAGATGGTCGTGAGCACTTCACTCTCCATTTGGCCACAAAATTGGAGGCTGGAGGACAATCAGATGAATGGGGGAAATCGGAGGCGTGAGGAAAGGAGGAATACTTTCCTTTCTCCGTCACCTTTGACATGGCAGAATCGTCCACACTGATGGGAACACCTCCAAGGGAGGACAGTGATTAGCGAGAGAGGAAGCAAAAATAAGGCTGTTGTTAAGTCTGGATCTGCAATGTCAGTGGTACTCTGAGCTTTTGTGCTACGCCATCTGTATATGGAACACTGCTCGAAACAGCCAGGCCACTGCCAGGACTTGAATCAAAACTAAACCCCCGCTTAAACTATGGGTTATAAATATGGTAATTAAGCCTACCATCATAACCCAAGCTGCTTGATTCACAGGAAAATGATTAGCAGAAGAACAGATGCTAAAAATGTCAATACCAGCCTAAAATCATTTTTTTTACTTCCAAAAATATTCAGACGCCTCCACTTTTTGTCTACTTTATGGTGTTGTAAGTAAAATTGTAAATGAATAAAAGCGGCTTCTCATCAATCTAATAACAATAACTGTTAATGGCAAAGTAAAAGCATGTTTTTAGCACCATTGTTTGAAACTAACAATGATTATTTTGCCCTCCAAAGGGAAATATGCCAAATATTTTTTAGTTTCGGTCTTTTCGATTTTTAAAGTATTATTTGACATTTTAAAACGTTAAACAAAACAAACAACAACAACAACAACAAAAGGAAAAAAAAAAACTAAAATCGGTACGTCATCTATGGATTTCACTTTGCCGATTTGAGTAAATGGGTACAATGAAATATAAAGATTTAAAGAAGAAAACTAAATATTGTAAATGTTTGAAGGTTTCTAAAAGAATACTCAGCATAGAATATGAGCAAAATATGTTCAGTTCAGCACTTCATCCTTTATTAAATAAACATAAAGGCCTGTTCTTGAACCCGCCAGTCCCTGTTAATGTTAAAAAGTATTGCAGCAGCATTCACCAAGTTTGTTTCTTATACATTGACTCTTACATGAAGCTCTTACTTTACAAGTGGTGGAATCCAACGAAATATATGTACTCAAGTGCTATCCCAAAGAATGAATTTGTAAGTATTTGTACTTAATTTGAATATGTCCAGTTTATGCACCTTTGTACTTTGACTCCACTACATCTCAGAGGCAAACATTGTACTTTTTACTCCACTCCATTTGTCTGGCAGCTCTAATACATTAAAAGATTACAGGTTTTATGGCAAGTGAAAACCTGTATCACCAAATTTGGAGATTTTAAATTCGATTGTTTCTGATAATCTGAGAGATTAAATTGTAATTTATAGTATGCAAAAAAATTGGCTACTACTATAAAACTATTTTCAAACCTATATTTTCTGGAAAATGCACTGTAGAAATACATGTTGTTTTACAGTACAGAATCTATACCAACATATAATAATATTATGGAATATGATGTTTTTTAATCAATATAACCAACATAACATAAAATAACCACAACCTTAAATAACTACAGCACTAGATGCAAATGCAGTAAGTAAGTAAACAGTAAAACACTGACAGGGAACATTTACTTCACAGTGAGTACTTTTACTTTTGATACTTTTGATTCTTCAAATACATTTTTCTGATAATACTTACAGTGAGGCAGTAGAACTTGTACTTAAGTAAAGGACCTGAATACTTCATATACCATTGCTCTTTACAGTCCAGTTCAGCTGTTTGTGTATGCCTTCTTACAGAGATAATTGCAGTCCTTAAGGCGGTCTATTAATAGGGTAACTCATTAAGGTGCGATATGTTTTTGAGTAATAGTGCCCAGAACTGCTCGAGCGCCAATGGGACACAATGGCAGACCAGATAAAGGAAGTGCTTTTGCGGGTTATGCCAATTTTCTAACCACTGCTCTTTTATTCAACTGAGATTGTTTTTCTTAATTTCAAACATAGGCACATTGCAGCATTTGACATATTTTCTTTTCTCTGCTGTGCCAACACTAATCCCTGAAAACAATACGCTCTTTTTTTCAAGACAATAGAGGTAAGCTTTCCCCCCACAATGATCCACTTCAAAGTCTGTCATATGCTGTGCCTGTCTATGCTTAATGCTATTTGCTTTTGCAATTTTCATATCAGAAAGTAAATGTGCTAAATGGAGGATTCAGTGATAAATAGGCATTTCAGCAGCCTGTTTGTTGGAATTGAAAGGGTATGGACCTTAAACTCATTTACTCTAACATAATTCCATCATGTGCATTTTTGAGGAGAAAATGATGGTTGTGTATACATCATTTCATATTGCACATATTCATCACACAGTATAAGTAGGCATAATTCAGGCATTGCTTTTAAATGGCGAATCAACACATCTTTTCAGATATTGTAGCCACATGGGTAAGTAAAATAAGACTATGTTGACTCTGGAAAAAATCCAAGGCTCCTCCGACTCAATATGACTGTATTGATTGATGAGCTGAGGGGTTAGTTCAGAGACACTTTCATTAAATTCCCCACTCTGTGAACATTTTAACAAATGATTCCTATGCATTTTCACTGTCACATTCGGAATAATGCAGCTGGCACAAGACTGTAAACTAGTACTCAAACAGACATAAACACTGCCACAATCCATAGAAAATAAAACACAATTGCATTATTTTACATCCTGCCGTTATTTTATTTATTTTTTTAAATGCAATAATAATTACTTCTTAAGTTGTTAATAAGACTAGCAGTCAGTCAACAAGTTTAAATGAACACGAAACTCTCCGAGACACACGCTAACTCAACTCTGTAGTGTAAACGGGCTTGACTGTAGTACAAATCTGTGTTTAAATCTGAGCCCCCTGTGCTCAAAATGATTCATGTAGAACACAGCTGGGAGAAAAATGTAAAGCATTATTAGATGAATTTGAAATTGTGTTGCTTAAATTAAGCATTTTCATCCTTTTTCAGTTTTAACAGTGCAAGAAGAAAATTCTGACGGTTAAAAAAAAAAAAAAAGAAACTCCAACTTGTACATTAAATAACAGCAACAGTGATGCTGTTACAACATCTGAATCACTGCACCATGAAATTGACCTTGCCTGCTCAATAGAGTTTAGGAACCTCTTCTACAGTGACTGTGTGCACAAAGAAGTGCCTGTTTGGTCGAGTGCATTTGAGGGGATGCTTCCATAATTGCATAAGGTTCTATAACCAGTGAAAATCTCGACAAAATCCCAAATTAGCGGTTATTAATTTGGATACAGAACAAGAGGCAGATGGAGCGGGTAATTGTACAAAGTCGCTGAGCAGACAGCAGAATGTTTGATGGAATTAATGTGATTTTACACCGCAAGCAACAAATCTTATCTGGTTTCAACAATATCCCCTTCTAGCAGTAACTGCAGGGATCCCACACGGTCGTGTGTGCACAATTTATACAACTCTGTATGTTTGTGTGTCCTTTGGAAAGATTACATGTAATGGAACAGCAACGAACATGTCATTTGTCTAACACAAGCAGTTAAACTGAGGGCTAATTTATCGGATCAAGTGGTGTGATACATAGTATTTCAGAATTATCAGAAAAATATACTGGTATATTTCATTGAAGTTTTTAGATTATTATCACTGATAATTGAACCATTTTAATGAAGCATTTACTACAGAGATGAGGCTTTCCGATTCTGATTAATGTCAGCTGAATGTTGTATCTGGTAGGGCAATGTAGAGGGAATTTCAATGACCTTATATACTGATGGATATTTCAACACAATGATGTGTCACATTTATAAACTTCTCATTTCAGTTGCAAATAGAATTTTAATCAGCCAAACACTTTTGTTGGTCAAGCTTTCAAACACTTGTGTGATGTTCTTTCTTCATATGCAGTAAACTAAAATAATCAAGTGGCTGATAGTTTGATACATACTGAAGGTTGAAGAGGGTCAATAAAATTGCTAAAAATGTCAATTTGGCCTTGTAAAATCACATAAGATGAAAACTAAACAACACCAGAAACCCTGTTTGTTGCTTTGTTGAAATCAAATCCAATAATATGTGATATCTGTTCTCTCAATAGTAATCAGATAATGTACATGTCAAAATAGTTTTTTTTTTTCTCCTCATCACCCATAACAATGGACAAATAGAAACAATTTTAAGAAGCTACTTCAACTCAAAATAATAAATAAAGAGGACAGTAAAAAACTTGTTTAATAATTACCTGACTGCTGTATTTGCACTTCACATGATAATTCCCAGTAAACACGCTGTCTTCACTTTGTTCAGCAGGCCAGCATCTCCTCTTGGAAACATGAGGTGAGCATATAGCAGCCCACAAGAGGAGAGATTCCAGAATGAATATTCACGGCCCAGTCACCTCAGCATTGTTCTGTATGCTAAACGTTTTCCCACACAGCTTCGAGGATCCTTCAGGAGTCAGTATGTTGGGGAGGAGCACACTGCGGTATGTATATGAAGTTAGACTCAAAAGTTGTGAAAGCATTGTAAATTAGTTTTTTATTTATACATTTTTTTTAAAAATATGTTTTTCTCCACTTAATGTCCAAGTGAACTCACTGAACCAGAGCAATGTTTTCATCCAAGGAATACTTCTCAGCATACTGTAATAACACGAGTACAGTATCACCCCTGTGGACTACACACCGAACTAATCCAGTAAGAACATTTATTTCATGTGAAATCATAAAACTAAGATTTATTCTTTTGATGAAGGTATACCGTGGAGAGGTCTATAAATGCCTTACAGCTGAGACCACTAAACATATTATGTGCATAATTTGTATCTGAGAAAGATCCAATTATATTGTATAACCTGCTCTGGATAGTAAAATGTTCCCTTCATACTGCAGTATGTTGCTCGAAATAAATTTACATTTGGCTTGAGAATGGGACTCATCATTTAAAAAGGCAATATTCGTTTTATTGGTAGTCTCTTAGGATATTTAAGCTGACAGGCACAGGCTCAGCATAATGCATCAGTAACGTGTCCTGCATCTGTTTTGGGACAGAAGTCAATGCTGAGAAAAGCAGGGGGAAGGTGCTGGATGAATAAAATCAACACAACCTTCTAAAGTTCCAAAATAATAATTAAAAAGAAAATGTGTCAGCCTTCAGGTGCATCAAATGAAAGGTTATCTAAACTGAGATACCAAAGGCGCAGGCCTCGCTATCAGCCAGCAAACCAGGGTACAGTTCCAAATTAGCACAGCAGCACATTGACAAAACATGCTAATAAGATCTATTTGCTTTGAAGAGATAAAATAATGATCATGCTGGCCCATCAGATAAATAAAAAACAACAAACCCAATTAGAGCTGGCTTTTATGATGGATGAAAGGCACTCACTGTAATGGTTTGTTAATAATATGTGTAACTGGCCCTTTGCACAACAATGGTTCTAATTAGGGGAGACTGTTGGGATGTGACCCATTTGTATAAAACATCTGCAGCCCCTCACAATCAGTGTGATTCACTTGTGTTTGAAGCGCCCACATTGTGACAGATGACATGAAATAATAGTAGGTAGCAGAGCAGCCCTGTGACCGAGTGCCAGGCATTGTGAGGAGGCAGTCATGTACATACTGTGGGTGGAAAAAGTGCCAACATGCCAGAGGTACAATCTAGAGTACACAAAGAGCTTTGTGGAAAAATAACTTTCTTGTGTTATCTATCAGCTGCTTATGGAAACTAGTGTCTAATTAGTGGGCATATGGAATGACAATGTCGTCTTTCCAGTTATTCTGTCCTATTGTGGACTGGAGATGTGGGAAGATGAATGCAGAGCAGAGCACATTCTGAAACATTTTTTTTTTCCGTTTTATGTAAAGAAAAGAAAAGAGAAAAGGAAAATGTTGAAAATTACATAAGTCTGGTAAAGAAGAGCTGATTTCCAAATGATTTGTACCAATGCGGTCATGTTGTCTTCTCACACTGTGCTGTAGACATGCGACAGAATTTCCTTCTCCATGCGTGAGGGAGTTTCTCCCCCAAACCGCCTCATACTTTCTGCATGAGTACAGTTGAGAGTCCCTCTGTTATTACTCAAGTTTTTTGTCTGTGTTTGGGTACATGTCTGTTTTAATATCTTGGTACAGAGATGGTAGTGTTGTACTCACATCCACTTTGTGCACATATGCTCTTTGGTGCAAAACGTTCAACTTGTCAAACATGCAGAGCATGCTCACCACAAGCTCCTAACTTCTGTCAGTTTAAAAAGATGGGATGAGGAAATGAAAAAGGACTTTTCATACTAGAAGTTTTTAGCACTTCGGCTGACTTCTTGAGTCGTATGACTTAAATCCCAAAGTAAGACATGAATTAAAACTTTAAAAATGTCAGTATTTCAATGAAACTTTTAAAAATACCTATTTTTTATTGTAAAGCAAATTCACTGAAAACAGTTCAACAGTACTCGCATAACAACTGCTGAGCCAATTATGAACTTGATTTGGGAATGATGACTGATAGGACCAAGTCCGACTAGGTTAAGTTGTAGTCTGTTCATGAAGTGTGTGATAATTAAAGACTCAAATGTTTAGTCCGTCGATCCACATTGCAAGTCATTTGTTGTAAACCCGAGTTGCCATTTATGTTATGTGAATGACATTGGGTATTCAGTTCAATTCAATTCAATTTTATTTATATAGCGCCAAATCACAACGTAGGTTATTTCATGGCACTTAACACATTAAAGTCCTTACAGCAAGACTTTACAACATTATACAGAGAAACCCAACAATTCAACAATTCCCAGATAAACTAGGAGGGAAAAAGCTCCTCTTTAAGGGAGAAAAACCTCCAACAGAGGGAAGAAAAACTCTGTTTAACAGAAAGAAACCTCCGACAGAACCAGGATCAGAGGTGGGCGGCCATCTGCCTCGACCGGTTGGGGTGAGAGGAGAGCAGAGAGAGAAAAGGACAGCATAGAGATACAAGACATGAACTGTTGGTGGGTCGACAATCACAGATCAGAGACATGCAGCTCCATGACGGGACATCTGGAAAAGAAAAAAGAGAAACTGCGCGAGCGAGGGAACTGAATGGAGACAACAGATTATAAGAAGAAACTATAGGAGAGAAAAAGATGGTGAGGTATGAGTCAGTTAAAGAGTAGGAGGAAAGAAAAGAAGCTCAGCGTGTAACGAGGTCCTCCAGCAGCCTCGGCCTATAACAGCATAACTAAGGGTTGATTCAGGTCTACCTGAGCCAGCCCTAACTATAGGCTTTATCAAAAAGGAACGTTTTCAGTCTAACCTTAAAGCTAGAGAGGGTTTCTGCCCCTCCAACACAAACTGGGAGCTGGTTCCACAGGGGAGGAGCCTGAAAACTGACAGCTCCGCCTCCCATTCTACTTCTGGAAACTCTGGGAACCACAAGTAGACCAGCGTACTTTTTTTGTGTCTAAACTGCAGACTAAGCATCCCGGTGCATTTTTGGCAGTTACTGGAGGCTTTAACCACACCAGTCTGAATAAAGTACTGCCAACTTTGCACCAGTATGTTAACTGCCCCACCAGGAACAATAAAACTCTGGACCTACTGTATGCTAATGCCATGGATGCATACAGTGCTACTGCCCTTCCCCCCCCTTGGTAGGTCGGATCACAACCTGGTCCTGCTGACTCCCAAGTATGTTCCCCTGGTGCAGAGGCAGCCTGTAACCACCAGGACTGTGAGGAGGTGGACACAGGACGCTAAAGACGCCCTGCAGGACTGCTTTGAGTCCACGGACTGGGATGTGCTGTGTGGACCACATGGGGAGGACATCAACAGCATGACGGACTGTATCACAGAATACATTCAATTCTGTGAACACACCACCGTACCATCCCGGACTGTACACTGCTTCCCCAACAATAAACCGTGGATCACCAGTGACCTGAAAGTTCTTCTTAATAAGAAGAAAGTAGCCTTCAGGTCTGGGGACAGGGACGAGCTCAGGAGAGTGAAGATGAGAGAGTGCAAGGACTCCTACAGGAGGAAGCTGGAGGCAAAACTCCAGCAGAACAACGTGAGGGAGGTGTGGACCAGTATGAAGGAGATTACTGGGTTCAAGGGGAGAGAGAGACAACCAGGGGGAACCTGGAGAGGAACAACCAGGGGGAACCTGGAGAGGAACAATGAGCTAAACTGTTTCTTCAACAGGTTTAGTTCACCACCCTCATCTGTCTCCTCCACACCTTACACCTCCCAAACACCTTTGCTGCCCCCCTCCCCCATCTGCTACCTCCCCTCTCTGCCCCCTCTGGTGAACTGCATAGAGCCCTCAATCTCAAAGGGCTCTTCCTCCATCAACACCCCCCCCCCCCCACACACACACACACCCCACCCCCCTCTCTGTGACGACTGGCCAGGTTAGGAGACAGCTGGCTTCTGACTTCCAGAACAACTCAGAGTCAAGACATCTGCAGAAGTTCTCTGATGACTCTGCAGTGGTCGATGTATAAGGGATGGACAGGAGGAGGAATCAGTGGTCGGTGTATAAGGGATGGACGGGAGGACAAGTACAGGGCAGTAGTGGAGGACTTTGTGGAGTGGGGGGGAAGAAATCACCTCCTCCTGAACGTGGCCAAGACCAGAGAGATGGTGGTCGACTTCAGGAGGAAGACGACGGCTCCACAACCGCTGAGAGTTCTGGGAGAGGAGGTGGACATGGTTGAGGAGTACAAGTACCTGGGTGTCTCCATGACAACAGACTGAACTGGAAGACCAACATCAACGCTGTCTACAAGAAGGGGATGAGTCGACTCTTTTTCTTGAGGAAACTTCGATCCTTCGATGTGTGCAGCCAGATGTTGGAGATGTTCTACCAGTCTGTTGTGGCCAGTGCACTGTACTTCGCTGTGGTCTGCTGGGGGAGCAGCATTGGAGCCGGTGACACCAACAGACTTAACAAACTGGTTAAGAAGGCCGGCTCCATCATCGGCTACAAACTGGATAGCCTGGAAAAGGTGGTGGAGAGGAGGACACTGAACAAACTATTATCCATATTGGATAATCCTGACCACCCTCTCCACCACCTGCTGCAGGGACAGAGGAGGACGTTCTCCAAAAGATTCCTCCAGCTCCGCTGTCACAAGGACAGATACAGGAGATCATTCCAGATACAGGAGATCATTCCTGATACAGGAGATCATTCCAGATACAGGAGATCATTCCTGATACAGGAGATCATTCCTGCCCACTGCAATAAGACTGTACAATAACTCACCTCTGGCAAAATCCATCACATAACAATAACACTGTTGACTGTGTTTCTTGGTTGTTTGTATATAATATATATAGATATATACTGTACTGTATATACTGTATATACTGTGCATTTTATATTTAATATTTTTTACTGCTATTTTTCTGCTATTTTATTGCTTTTCTATTATTCTATTATTATCTTATTGCTTCTGTATGCTGCTGTAGCGAAAGAATTTCCCCTCGGGGATGAATAAAGTAACTACCTAACCTACCTAACCTAACCTAACCTACCTACTGAGAGAGAAGTGCTCTGCTAGGATTATATGGTTCTATAAGATATGATGGAGCCTGGTCATGTAGAGCTTTGTAAATCATCAAGAGAATTTTAAATTATATTCTTGATTTCACAGGAAGCCAATGAAGAGAAGCTAAAACAGGAGAAATATGATCTCTCTTGCTAAATCCCATCAGTCCTCTTGCTGCAGCATTTTGGATCAACTGGAGGGTTTTTAATGAGTAATTTGGACATCCTAACAACAAGGAATTACAATAATCTAGCCTAAAAGTAACAAATGCATGAATGAGTTTTTCTGCATCACGCTGAGGAAGGATTTTCCTGATTGTATTAATATTACGTAGATGAAAGAAGGCAGTTCTGGAGATTTGCTTAATATGGTGTCTAAAGGACAAATCCTCATCAAATATGACTCCAAGTTTCCTCACAGTTTTGCTGGAGGCCAAAACAACATCACCTAGAATAACTAAGTGATTACAGAAATAGTTTCTGTGTTTAGGACCAAGTACAATAATTTCCGTTTTGTCTGAATTTAGAAGCAGGAAGTTTTTGGTCATCCAGGCCTGCTACCTTAATAATATATTATTATTATATAATATAATTCACAACAGTATATCCAATTAAAAACCATAAGGGTGACACAGCAGTGGATCCTATTGAATTTATGAGAACCTTTATGAATCACTATGTAAATCTGATCAGCAGGCCCAATATGCATTTTTTGATAAACTGAAAATTCCAGCCATACCTGACAAGTTTCTTAGAGAAGCTGGAGGAAGATATTAAACAGGGCGAAATAGAGATAGCTATTGATAGCACAGAATCTGGTAAAATGGCGGGACCAGATAGGCTACCAGTAGATCTAACAAACAATTTAAATACAAATTACTGAAACCACTATTAGAAATGTTTCTGGAAGCCTTCAATAGTAGTAGTCTACCTAAATCTATGCCTGGAGCACTAATCATATTGCTACCAAAACCTGGAAAGCCCAGCAACAGATTTTAAAACATGAGGCCAATACGTTTTTAAAATTCAGACCTAAAAATCCTGTGTAAGTTTTGGCTACCCAGTGTTGTCCATAGAGATCAAAATGGTTTCATCTTGGGATGCAGGGAGTCCATAATGCAAGGAGGGTCCTTCACATTATTCAATGATTAGAAGTTACCTGAGATAAGGCCCTGCTCTCTTTAGATGCTGAAAAAGCTTCTGACAGGGTGGAATCGCCTTATCTCTCTAATATTCTGAAACGATGTGGATGTGGTTCAATTATTGTATTGAAACCACAGAGCAGAAGTATTAACAAACAGAATTATATCAAAACCCATTGCAATTAAAAGAGGATGCAGTCAATGTTTTCCCCTATACCTGCTAGTATTTACTTTAGCAATTGAACCATTCGCAATAGCTGTACAGGAACATGCAGAATCACTGGAACAAAAATCGCACATGTAGAGCACAAGCTTTGTTATACGCGGACAATGTTAAAGTGTTTATTTCACACCTTAGCAGAACTATACCTTCTGTGTTAGAATGAATATGAATATTGGAGGATATCTCAGGATATGCAATAAATAGCACTAAGTCCTCTGCTTTATCACTCGACGGAAAATCGAAAGATCGATTCCACATACAGAAGCATCCCAATTTAAAGTGGTAAACCAATTAACATGGAAATAAATGTTATATATACATATAATACAAATTGTGCCAAATGTAGCAATGATTGTTGAAGCCAACAGCCATTAGTTGAGATTTCCTCCCTAATGGAGGAAATAGTGGAATTAATTAATAGATGGATGTCCCTCCCGCTATCCTTTATTGGCAGAATGAATATTCTAAAAATGAACCTTCTCCCTAAATTACTGTACGTTTTCCAAAATAAAAGTTGTTCAAAAACTGAGAAAACTATTCATTGAAATTATTTGGAAAAATAAGGTGCTACAATCTGTCTATCTTTACTTTACTGACCATACAGCAGGGGAGGTTTGAAGTGCCCAAATATAGTCTGGTACTTAAAAATACATGAATTCATCAATATCTTTTTTGAGTGAAAACCTTACTTGCAGCACGATTGAGCAAAGCTTAGCAGGTTTGTGTTTCTATGTGCTGTATTCATCCAGTTTGAGAAACTATCAGCAATAAAACACACTAGATCTCGTCGCTGTTGCTCGGTCGTTGCTAAGGGTCGGCCTACTTCCTGGAGTGGTAAACAGTGCATCCATTACATCCTACTGGTGTGACTGATGGTTATCCAGTTGTTAGTCATACCCCATGTATTGCCATGGAAACGGAGATCAAACTAACAAAAAGTTGTATACTTTGAGAGCGAACTGCCCCACAATATGAATACATTTAGATTACATATTTAACTTAGATGGCACACCCTCTCGTGTAATTTTGCTTAAATCAGTGCTTCTTACCAGGAAGAGCAGATGCTATATTTAGAATGTTTGCGCTAAAAGGATAAAAAAAAAATTAGGACCTGTATCTACCCAACACAGATAATATGATGTAATTTGAAGAGATTAGGATAGAAAATACTTTTTTGAATACCTTCAACTCAGGAGCTTTTTTAGAAAGAGGCTGTGGTGGCGGGGCGTGGTTTGGCTCAGCTGCAGGTGGGACTGATTAGGGGAGTGGCTCAGGGAACGGTGCCTGGAAGAGTGGGATGTGGTGGAAATAAACACCTTGGAGAAAATAATTCATCCGACTATTGTCATCCGTGCTGGGAGAATCCACCCGTGGTAGGAAGATGCATGCCACAGAGACCAAATAATGTCCTAACTAAACCCCCAAAATTGAACTTGGAGGACATGGTGTGTAAGGAATTTTTAAGCAAAGGTGCTTAATCAGAAATATATAATTTAATGATGTCAAATTCACCTGAGAACGCTGAAGACAAATGGAATGTATGGAGGGCAGATCTAGAAGAATATATACAGCTGGAGAACTGTGAATCAGCGTGTAGAGAGGCCTGTACTAAATCAATTAATACCAGACTAAGGCTTTACAGTACAAAGGGCTCATGAGAACATATATCACTCCAGTAAGGTTAAAGAAATACAACAGCGATATCCCTGATACTTGCCCAACATGTAGTAAGTTGCAGGGGACACTATTTCATTGTGTTTGGCAGTGTAGTAAAATTAAATCCTTTTGAGAAGAGGTAAAAAAGGCAAGAGGAAAAATTATCTCAAAAGCCACTCTAATGGATCCAGGACTTTCCATTTTAGGGTTATGCCCAGAGAACCCCAAATATGCCAACAATGAAAGAATAATGATAGATATGTGTCTCCTATGAGCTAAAAAAATAGTTTTGCAATGTTTTGGAAGAAGACTAACGCACCAAGTGTTAATATTGGGTGTTAAATGTTCATGACCTTCCCTCTACAAAAAGTGACTTATAGATACGGAAAGGAAAACAAGAAATGTTTGAAAAGATCTGGATACTATTTACTGCTTTTATGAAACATATTAATTTAACAGATGATGAAGAGGAGGAATGAGTCCTCCCTGATGTAAATCTCGCAGTATGGTCTGAAATGATGAAATGCTTAAATTCAACATGACCTTCGGATTCATGTAAAAACATGGCCTCGAGTCTGAGAAGTGTTTGATATCATTTTGTTATTTTTATTTATGTATTTTTGGTTTGTTCATGCCTAAGTGTAAGTGTTGGCTGACAGGGCACATGTTTGTTTGTGGTGGCACATGTATGTATATTTGTTTCTTAATGAAATGGTCAATAAATATTTTAAAAATATTTTTAAAAAAGAAGTACTTCAAGCAACTGCATTCACCAGGCCTAACCTCCAACATCTCCAACAAGACACACACATACTGGATGTCAAATAAAAGTCAGCTGCAACCAAAGTTCTTGAACTCCCCTGAGTAAACGCTGCTGCCATGCTCACTGATCCAGGTCTTGAGACATCTGCTGGTTTTAACCGCACAGGAACATCACAAGGACATGCGAGTTATATATCATACTGGTTGACATACATGCAATGAGAAATTTACTCTGAAATAGTCTCCTGCACAATGGTGTGTTAGTCACATTTCTTGCTCACTCGTCTCTGAAATGTTTGGTAATTCTCTGGTGGGTATTCATATTTCCCCACAATGTCCTTCACAATAACTATGAAGTAGAATTAGAGAATGTGGCTACAACTTGAGCAACTACTGATAGCTGATAATAACGAAACTCAGTGTTCCTTAACATGTTCATACTCTTCTGTCCTGTTCGTTGAACTCAGTAACGGGGTCAGTTATATTTGTAGATCAAATTAACAAAGGAACCAAAATGTGCCATTCAAATAATAAAGTGAAATACTCTACATGTGTCCGCAAGGCAAAGTCAAACATTGAAGTTTACGAACAGCTGTAAATTATCTGACAAAGCTGTAGCTCAGTTGTATTATGTCGCATCACATCTTGATTTTATTTTTCGTTGTCAGCAGAGGGGTTAGTGGCATAAAAGGACACGGGAGGACAAGCATATCTCCAAGTGAAAGCAGTTTCTGGCATGTGGGTGACATTGTCATCTGCTCAGTGTGCACTCTCTCCATCCATCTGTGCTTTCATCAGGAACTGAGGGCTGATGTTTGTCTCATGGACTCTTTAAAAGACACATTTTTAACTGAAAGATAAAATATTATGAACCAATTCCAAATTCTCACTAAAATGGTTTCTTACACTAAAATTGTCCTTCAAAGTCAACCCATATTACTTTTTGTTGAAAAAAAAAAAAATGTTCCTGAATTTGGGTAAAAGGGAACCCGAAGGGAACCTCAGTGCTTGAGCTTTTGATGATCAGTGGCTTTTATCTGCTTGCATGCATGCTAATTAGTCAGTCGCATGGTTGCTCCACTACTTTGGTCCAGACTAAAATATCTTAACATCCAATCACTGGGTGAAATCTTGTACGTAAATTTTTTCTCCCCTGAGGATGAATCCCACTTTGACAATCAACTATTTTCCTTTGGTGCCACCTTAAGGTTGACGTGAAATTCAGAGTAAAATATTCTGATGACGATTAACTAGGTTGCCATGACATTTATTACCAGTGTTTAAGATCATTAATTAAGACTGCTATAGACTAAAATGATCCTTCAACCTTTCCTTTATCATCACTATGAGGTAAACATCCAAGTACTAGTGAACCCTTATTAGCAAATTATTTTATGCCAACATGCTAAACTAAGATTGTAAACTTTACACAGTCCACACAGTACATGAAAAACCCATACACAATGGCAGTGCAGATTTTACATGAAATAAGCAGCAGAGTTGAAACTATGGTCCCCAAGTGTTGATGTGATGTTAAAATGAATTTTAAGGGGAGGTAGGTGACTGGATATCTGTATTTGCTGACAGAGACACATAAACCCTGTGGATTCAAAGCTTGTGTCTTACATTTGCCTGAAAATAATGTTCTGAGCAATTATTTACCTTTGCAGTCAAGCTATGTTTGATTAACAGGAACATCGCTATAGGAGTTCCATTCCTTACCCAAATGAATAAGATTTAAGATGATCAAGTTTTCAAGAGTGACAAAGGTTCAGCAACAAAGAGAATGCCTGTGTTTTTGGCACAGACCTTCCACCATGTCTGTACCATTCTCCTATCCAGGTATTTTGAATTCAGGATGCAGCTATGCTATATGGAAATGATCAACTCTGGTCTACTCTGCTATCTCTTATGCCATACTAATGAGAAAATGTGCACAAAAGGGATGATTTACCTGGATAAGCTGATGTTGAATGCATGAATAAATGAAAACCTCATGGAAAAGTCTTTTTTTTCGACTTTTCCTTTGTAAGATGAAATCCTGCAGGGTGATACCTTACTTAAACTTACATTCATAATACAATGAGTAACAGCCGAACATGAGCTTCAGAACACTTCCAAAGCACATGTCTGAATATGTTCTGAGTTTTTACAGGCCAGCAGAAACAGCAGGTTTGCATCTCTGCGTTTTCTTAAAGGGGCCAAAGTGTTTACTGTTTCAACTCAACACCATATGTCAGCTTTGTTAGCTGAGAAAATAGTTTCCATTTTAACTGAGTGTTCAGTGAACGAACAAGACCAAACTTGAGTGGAAAAGCAAATGTTAATTACACACACATCATCATTTAAATATAATCAAGAAGCTTCATTATTTAACTAAATATGCTGCTATGAATATTGTGTTTTGCAGATTTAATGAGCTTGATAACACGCATCATATTTTCTATCTCCATGCTTGTTCACAAGTTTACAGTCGAAGCTCAGTTTGTGTAGTCTGTAGTAGTGCCATGTTTATTTTTTGTGAGCAGTACAGTGTGGTTTGTTGATTTTGTTGGGAAGTGGTACTGAGCTTAGAGGAAGAGCTAAAACACTGTAGCACTAGTATAGATATGGCTATGATTAAATACATGATTTCTTAAAATTAAATCTAGATGAGTTTAGATGTGTTTATTATTTCAGACGGTGAATTGAAACATGAAATTCTGCTGGCAATTTTTAATAATTAGAATTTTCTGAAAGAGTTAACTTTGTTAAGAGATCTGCAAAACACATTTTCCCACTTGGGATTACATCTGCCATCACTCAATATGGCTTTTTGTTTCAAAATAACAAAAACATTTAGTTCTGGTCTTTCTAACAAATTTGCCATTATGGCCGACATTACAACTACTGCAGACACGAGAGCAAGGCTGATACTGTACATCACTCAGGCTGCTATGTCAGATGATATAATATCTTATTGTAGGTATATCAATAGCAATGGATATATCAGCTGGTAAGTAACTGCAACACAGGGATGCAAACTAGGAATGAGATAATGTAGAAACAATGTATCATTCTGTTGTATCAATGTTACATTGTGGGTGCCGTACCATCTGTAGCAGGACTACCAGATATCAATATCAATTTTAATATCAGCCTCAAAAATCCAGAATAATTCAGGATACAGCAAAAGGTTCAACTATAAAACTAAAACACTCACACTGAAAACCGTAATTTGTCTCTGCTCAGAATCAACTACTGTCAAAATCGACCACATGATCTGCCTATTTCAAGGCAATTGGAAAACATGCTCTTCTCCACAGACACTTCTTATGAGAAAGCTTTCAAACAAGCTGAGGACAAGCAATTAAAGAGATAAAAGAAGGCATGATTGTGATTTGTTTGGACAGGGTGTCTCTGCAAATCAAAGTACCAAGGTCATCCCACTTTCAGGGCACAACAGCAGAAAGTCTGACGGAGAAAAGATACTATTTGTTCTTTCTGAAGTTCCCAAACGATAAATCCCCATTGCTCATATATTTTTCTCCCAATGGTTCAAGGCAAGCTCCTGCTGGGCCTAACATACCATGGTCAACAGTCTGTCCACGACAGTCCCTCTTGAGATAGGGAAATTGCCTTCCACCGCATTACACAGGAGTTTCCTGATGAAAGAGTCTTCTATTTTCTATTCTTTGTAAATCAGGGGTTTGATACCAACATAAGTACACAATAATCCCTCAAAACAAATGAACGAGGTTGAACAAACCTGACTTCCAGAACAACTCAGAGTCAAGACATCTACAGAAGTTATCTGATGACTCTGCAGTGGTCGGTGTATAAGGGATGGACGGGAGGATGAGTACAGGGCAGTAGTGGAGGACTTTGTGGAGTGGGGGGGAAGAAATCACCTGCTCCTGAACGTGGCCAAGACCAGAGAGATGGTGGTCGACTTCAGGAGGAAGATGACGGCTCCACAACCGCTGAGAGTTCTGGGAGAGGAGGTGGACATGGTTGAGGAGTACAAGTACCTGGTGTCTCCATGACAACAGACTGAACTGGAAGACCAACATCAACGCTGTCTACAAGAAGGGGATGAGTCGACTCTTTTTCTTGAGGAAGCTTCGATCCTTCAATGTGTGCAGCCAGATGTTGGAGATGTTCTACCATCTGTTGTGGCCAGTGAACTGTACTTCTAGTAGTCTGCTGGGGGGGAGAGGTGGAGGGGGGGGGGGCAGCATTGGAGCCGGTGACACCAACAGACTTAACAAACTGGTTAAGAAGGCCGGCTCCATCATCGGCTGCAAACTGGACAGTCTGGAAAAGGTGGTGGAGAGGAGGACACTGAACAAACTATTATCCATATTGGATAATCCTGTCCACCCTCTCCACCACCTGCTGCAGGGACAGAGGAGGACGTTCTTCAAAAGATTCCTCCAGCTCCGCTGTCACAAGGACAGATACAGGAGATCATTCCTGCCGACCGCAATAAGACTGTACAATAACTCACCTCTGGCCAAATCAATTTTACAACTGGCTGTTTGTTTGTCTATTTAAATATTTGCTCTATTGTTTAGTTAGTTTACTATTATTATATTTTATTGTTATATCTATTGTGCATTTTATATTTCATATGTTTTACGCTGTTATCTTTATTGCTTTACCTGTATCAATAAATGCTGCTGGAGCGGAGAAAAAAAGTTCCCATTGCAGGATTAATAAAGTATCTATCTATCTATCGATCTATCGATCTATCGATCTATTTAGATACAAAATAACCAAGAAGGTCAGCTAGTTAAATGGGCCATGAACACAAATGAAATGAAATCAAGTATTAAAGAAACCAAAGTAAAGGAACTACCTAAGGGACAAAAACAGCAGTGTCAACAGAGCTCCTCCTAATAGGGCAAAGAAACAAAATATTAACAACACTAAATAGTTAGTGGGAAATAACCAAGTGGACGGCCATTTTGATTACCTTCACCAGCAGCAGAGCTACTTTACATGGGAAGCCACCATGTTCCTTTTTCCTATTACAGGAGGCACACATACACACACATTAAACAAACTGCACATGATTCCTTTGGAAGCTGAACCAGAGAAAAGTGGCAAAATTCTAAAAAAATATATATATATTTTCAGTCATCTGTATCTGTTACTAAGACGTGTTAATTTATTTCTCCTAAACATATATTGTCCAGACATTTAATGAATGAGACTATCACAAGATGTAAATAACTACTTTTGATCTTCTGTTCAGTTTGAGGGATGGACTCAATGCCAAACCAGTGAACTACAACGATATTAGATGTGACTTCATAAGATAAGAAAGTTAACGTTGTTCAAAAATCAATGTTGGTTTAATTTATTTCAATTTCAATTTCAATTTCAATTTCAATTACACCTCCTGCACTCAATACGCTGTTTTCTAAAAATAAATGTGATTTTTAATGCTTCACCCTGGGGAAACTGTAGGACAAGAGTTTTTGTAATGATAATTAAAGCAATGCATTATTCAACTATGCTTTTCTATAAGCCTCTGCATTCAACACATTCATGCCTCAGAACATGTGGCATCAACTTCATAAACGACTCATTTCCCGGTCAGCCCTTGTTGATTTACAAAAAGCACACAAAGGCAAACACAATCAATTAGTTTTCTAGCAAATTAATGTGTGCAATCATCCTGGCTTCGATTGTGTTTACCTACTGTGATATGCCACTTAACCCAATATTTATGAGTCAAAAATGATTGTGCAGCCCTCACAGTCTCATGCTTGGACAATGATTTGCAATAAGAGGGACATGGCCAGCAATCTCAGTGTCTCTCTGATGTTTGAGTTGGCACTCATGTTGGATGCATATTAAAACATCCAACAAGGAAAAAATAGCCTGGAAATGACAACAGCAAGTGAGTCTGCCATCTATGAAATCCACAATAGAAATGGAACTGAAGATAATGGCCAAAATGGGTTTTCTTTTGTTGGAAAAAAAAACAGGAGCTGTGGAGGGGCACATAAATTCTATAAGTCATGCTTATAGACTATTGATTGAGATTAATGCCGAGGCTTATGGGAATGAGCTCTAAAATAATAAGCCATTACATTGGCTAATTGATCATTTGAAAAAAATCTATAGCAATCCTTTCCCCAGGCAAGAATGAATGTCTCTGTGGACCATAATTCATTAACTGCTTGGCAAACTGGTTGGCAGTTTTTCAACAGCGAGAAATTAAAATGCAGGAGACGGGAGACCAGGAGTCTACCTGTCACATAAAGTCAGTGAATTTTCCTTGCTGTTTCACAATGTTATCCCAGCATCGCTAAAAGATAAATTACATGTGATCCAAAGGCATCTAGACTCGGTTCAGGTTTCTGAAAACATTCACCTCTCGACCAAAATTATTTTTTGGTTTGAACTGACAGATGGGGAGACCCAGGCTTTCACTAACACTTTAACTGTCACTGAGGTCACATATCCTCACTGACCTACTTGTCTATCATGAGTCATTAGGGTCACATGACTCATGGTGTGAATGGATGTTAAACTTCCTGGAGAAAGAACTCTGGATTGCATTGTAAGTGGCTGATAAGTGGTATCATTGACCACCTCCTCTGTTTAGTGATTCTTTCACTCCTCTTTCAAACCACCGGTCTTCCCTGGCCAAAATGTGTACATCACTATCCACAAATGAGTGTCCCTTGTCTTCCAGATGATGGTGGACTGCTGAATCCAGACCGGAGGAGTTGGCTCTCTCCTGTTGTGCTATGAGCATGTGAAGAGGTGGTTTTGTTTCCACAAGCATCTGAATTTTCTCACCACGATGGAGGGCACACACTACATTGTTCTGCTTCTGGCTGGGTGTTCTGTCCTTGTAGTGGACAAGCTTCTGCCTCAGAGTGTAAGTGGGCTTGAAATCTACAAGGACACAATGTTTGTTTTTTGAATACGCAACATAAGGAATAACAATGTTGCTCTGTTTGTGGCCCTTTTCCTCTCCATCTCTTCTGTATCGTTTCCTGGTTGTGTGCGTGTGCGTGTTTTCCCCCTCCTCTGTTCCTTCTGGCCTCGTGGGCAAAATCTGAGCACACTGAATGTGTTCCAGTGGCTGGTGAGAATCAAAGCGTAAATATTGACCTGAGCATGTGGGTTTCCTGTACTCTTGGATATTGAGGCTTCTGTCATCTTCAATGTGCAACAAACAGTCCAACAAGGCCAGACTATTTCTCAAAATATCCTCACTTTTGAACTGAATGTTGCTGTCCATTACAATGAAATGTTCTCTGAAAGGCTTCCACTTCATGCGGTTTGATTTTGACCCAGGTTCCATCCATGTACCTCAACTACATGTTAACGACCTCACAACAGGTTAAAAGCCTCAGACTTTCTGTCAGTCAATCAGACGTGAAGACGCTTCTCTGATGAGCAGTAAAACATCTTCAAAAACCTTAAGCAAGTCCAATTCTTTGGAGAACATTTACATCTAGTTTCTAGTAGTTTCTGTTCTTTCTTTTGCAGATGTCCCATCATGGAGCTGCATGTCTTTGCTCTGTGATTGTTGTCTCCACCAACAGTTATTGTCTTGTATCTCTATGCTGTCCCCTCACCCCAACCTGTCGAGGCAGATGTTCTCCATCCCTGAGCCTGGTTCTGGTGGAGGTTTCTTCCTGTTAAGAGGGAGTTTTTCTTCACTCTGTTGGAGGTTTTTCTCCCTTAAAGAGGAGGGTTTTTTTGTCCCTCCTAGCTTACCATCAGGTCATCATTGTAAATGAGAATTGGTTCTCAATTGATTTTACCTGGTTAAATAAAGGTCATATATATATGTGGGAATTTCTCTGTATAATATTGTAAGGTTCTGTTTTAAGGACTTTAATGTGTTAAGGGCCATGAAATAACCTGTGTTGTGATTTGGCGCTATATAAATAAGATTTAATTATATTGAATTGAATCTACAATGACCTGAATGAATGAGAATCTTCACAGATATATTACAGACAATGATGTCAGGGCTAAAAAAAAAAAATCACCTAATTGTGCTCTATGTCTGGTGTATTTCAGAACGTGATAATATGTATACAGTTTCCATAATTCAATTACAGGAATGACATAATTTTAGTGATAACATATTCATATTATTATTATTGATTAAACTCTGATTCGAATACATTTCCAGACACTGTGAACCCTATTCAAGGGAAAATGTTTCATGTAATGATGAGATACATGTTCAAATGTAAAATAGTGTCCATTCAATGGCCAGATATAAAACATTTCATCATGGACTTGGTTCACCTGTCATGTCTTGTAGTTCACCTAAATTGTGTACTCTCAGGTTCAAATGTAGGGCACATCCTTCAAGGGAGCTGGAAAACATGCTGCTGACCCATTACACTGCCATACAAAAATAATCATGTCAAACCGTGAGTTGATGGCGAAGCGAGGTCAAAAGTTTAAAGATTGCGCTATATGTTCTGAAGCTCTTTTGGTGTATTTTAGCTTCTATTAAAGCTAACTTACTAAGGGACAGTCAGGCTGCATGAAGATGGAGAGAGCAAATTTAAGTGGTCCCATTTGGCAGAAGGCGGGCAGAGATTTCACAGACTTCTGCTGGCAACAACATCAGTATATTCACACCCTGCAGGCACAAAGGTCTTGTGGAATCTGCAAGCAGACCAGACACTCTAATCGTCCAAGGAGGGAGATAAACAAACGCAGGCTCCATATCAAAAGTGGACACTAATAACACGCTGTCAAAGGGGAGTTAAGTTAAAATATTAAAGAGGATTATAATTAACTGCAATCCATCTTGTGCATCTTACTGGTCTGATCGGTGTTCAAGGCTGTGATAGGAAGAGTAGTTGCTATCTTTGCCTTGGTGCTGTTTTGGGTGGGAGTGTGTTTGTGTGTGTGTGTGTGTGGGGGGGGGGGCGTTCGGGGGAGGGGGGTCTCTGTCAGTCTCCTTCTGAGGCACTGACACAGATGAGAGTGACATAAGGGAAGGAGACTGAGCGGCAGAGAAAAAACTTGTCTTGCCAACAGCGCTCGACAATAACACCCACAGACTGTGACGTGCTACGAGAACCATGTGCTGGTACTTTATGTAACTCCCAATCAACTCATGTCCAAACTTATTTGTTGGCCAAGTTCGAGGTGCCGAATCCCAAATCAACTGAAGAGAAGCAATCCATTAACAAGAGGAGAATCCTGAAGGCAAGATGACCAGAACAGCTGACGAAGCGGATGACTTTCAAAATAAGATGTTTGCGCTTCGATTTTACTTGCAGTTAAAATGCATTAGATGTGGTCAGATGATTTTCATCAGTTTTATATTGTGTATATGTAACAGTGCAACCTTAAATTAAACCTGTCACTCAGGTGTCAGTATGAGCTAAATAAGGGATGTGACAGTTTTATTTACTGAGTCTGTTTGATGGATATGAATCTGTTACGGTTCAACGTATCACGTTCTGCTACATTTATATTTCTCAGTAAGTCAACACATACTGTAGATGATTCTGTTCAGTTTCTTTATCGTGAAATAAGTTTGCTGTCTCTTGGTTTGAGCTGCAAAATGTCTTTTTTTTTTTTGCTCTTAACCTGGTGACTTGGATCATAAAATTCTGTTTTTTCAGATTTCATTCTCCCTCCACTTTTTATTATTGACTCATGTTGCATGTATTTTTAATTTCTTGAGTAATATATTGAGTAATGTTCATATGTATTCATTAAATACTCTCTTTGACTTGCCCATGTGGCAGACTGCAAATAGAATCTTGCAATGCAAATATTATTCACAGTTATTAATAATGTGTGTAAATCAACTTGATTTGCTCTCCACTGTGGCTTTAATCTAATGTAATTTAGCATCAATGAACACCAGGCAGTACCCAGGACAGAGGCCTCCTCAGAACACATTTTGTCATTAGATTTCAAACTTTTTTTTCAGATTTTAATTGTTCTGACTCCATGTATATTTTCCATGATATTATGGGATTCATCTTGTTTTTTAATTACAATTTTATTTTTATGAATTAAAGCATGGTATTATACTGCAGTGATATCTGACCATATATTGGGTTTGACAGCATCACTCTACCTTATTTTTTACTTTCTGTAACAACCTATCTGTGGCTACCAGCAAGGCCACACACACAGCAATATATAGTCCTCTCCTGGTTTTCATCAGCATTACTATTAGCATAATTTGTTTAATACTGTTCCACACTGTGTCATAATGACTTTGTCCTGTCTATTAACTTCACATTTATACAATCAAGCTAGCTGTCTGTCAGGTCTGACGGGAAATGAACCCTGCACATTGTGCACTTTTACTGTCTGCCACTGTCAGTATTTTCATACAACCACTGAGACATTTGTAGACTTTTCCTTCATATTGGGGCTTTGAGGCACTGCTTTTCTCCTCAGCTTAACATTAGTTGAATCTCCAGAACTTGGCTGTGTGCATGTAGCACATTGTGTCCGTGTCCTACATAGTGTGGTACAGAAAGTACATGAGTCATGATGGAATGAAACACATTTTGGGAAAGACACTTATTCAACTTCTTGCAGAGAGTTAAATGAAATTATTGGCCCTTACATGTTTGCATATGAAGCCATGCGTAGCATAAAGACTGGAAGCGGCAGGACAAAGATAATCAGACTCTGTCAAACATACAAAAATGAATCAAATAATACAACTTAAAGCTCAATGAGTCACAGGCTTTGTAACCAGTTTTTGGTAAACAGCAGCCAGGCACAGTCACTTCCTAGAATCTTAACTAAGGCAATGAATAGCATGAACAGAGAAAAAGCTAAATAATTGGATTCAAATGATGTTTCAAACAATCTGTTTTATTTATTTAGTGTCGCACGTGTCTTCAATCTTGTAATCAACCATTTAGTCAATTGAATGGAGAAAAATAATCACTCATTTGTTTTGTATTTTGTGTACCACTGTACATGAACTTGTGAAATCAGAGCACAGAGCTTTCTGAGAAGGTCAGAAAAAATAATATATATACAAGCATGTTAACGGCAAACGATGTAAGACCATCTCAAAGCAGCTAGAGGAAGGAACATTTCCAAAGAGAGCTGTAAGTTCAAGGGACATCGATGTCAGATCGCACCAGACAGCCCATCACTGTTGGACTTATTGGAAAAGAACTCAGGAAGACTACACTGTTGAAAGAAAAACTAAAATGCATATTGACAAGCCACAATGCTTCTGGGAGAATGTGCTCTGGACAGATAAGACAAAACTGGAGATTTCCGGTAAGTCACATCAATTCTGTGTTTACAGACAAAAAGATGAATCTTTCCAAGAAAAGAACATCATACCTGCTGTTAAATATTGAGGTTCTGTTCTGTTTTATGGTTGCTTAGTTGCTTCTGTCACATGGTGCCTTGAATTTGTGTGAGGCAAAACTAAATCTTGAGACTATCAAGGCATCCTGGAGCAAAACGTGCTGCCCAGTGTCAGAAAACGTTGCCGCTGAAGCTGTTTACGTTTGGTTGTATCAGTCCGTTCTGATTTGTCCCGGTGTGATCAGATCACAAGTGGCCAGCTTTAAGCCGTCTGTTCACACCTGTCACTTCATGCATCTCTCGTGACCACTTGTGATAGACTCTCACTTCCCCACTCTCTATGTAAATCAATACAAATATGCAAATAAATAACCAAAAAACACAAACAGAAACAGGCATTTAACAACTGAGCCTCATCTTAATGCACCTTCTGAAAGACATAGACTATTTCACATTTGCAAATATCCAAACACAGTTCAATGAGTTTGTAGGCTAATTCACAACCTGAATTGTCAGGACCCAAATGGTTCAGGTCAGATTAATTAATCATTCCAGCGCCTTGAGTTCTGTCGTTGTGGATTAATAAACTGAGTGAGGGGGCGGCAGCTCTTCCACGGCTGTGGGTCTGATGTGTGTCAGAAATTACAGGGAATAAACTTAAAGAAAAATAAAAGATAAACCCAGAGGAGGCTTTGGTGAAACAAGCAAAGCCTGTGTTTAAAATCATGAAACAGCTGCTTTACAGAAGGAGTTTGAAAAAAAATATATATATATTTTTTTCCTGGTTACAAAATAAATAAAACAGATAAAAGAGGAGCAGGCAGAGATATTCTGGTGAAACGAATGGAGAAAAAAAGAACCATCCGAAACCAACAAACCGACTGTAATGTAACACCTAGAAGATACAACAGGAGCTGCATTTATTTGTATTGCTTATACAGGGGACATCCGCTGAGTAAATGAATGTGACCACATGTGCCCTAGACCACCTTCAAATGTGGCCTGAGCAGAACAGATCTCAATGCCTCCTTGGTGCGTTCACACCTGTAATTTTAGCTGACCACTTGTGATCCAATCATGTCAGGACGGATGAGATCAGATCTTGATGCCAGGTGAATACGGGGTTTCAGTCACAGGTCCTACAACAGGATAATGACCCAGAACACACGGCTAAAATCACCCCAAAATGGATCAAGATCAAAACAGTGGACTACACTGATGTGGCCTTCAATGAGCCTTTAACAAACATGCATGGAAACAGCTGTAGCATGCAGTCTGGAAAAGGTACCCGTCAAACCTGAGACAGCCGGAGCAGACTGCTCTAGGAGAGAGGAGCAAAGTACCTGTTGACAGATGCAAAAGTCTCAGTTGAGTTACAAAAATCACTTGTTTGAATTAATTCCGTCTAAAGGTTGTGCAACAAAATATTAGGCCCCATTATTTTGGTGCAAGCTACGTTTTAATCGGTTTTATTATTCTGAACATCCGGTTGAATTATAAACAGATTTTGATTGAACGTAAAATTAACAATGATAGAGGCTGATTACTTTTGTCAGTTTAAAATTTTAAATATGCATATGTACATATATAATGTAATATATGTTTATATTTTAGACATATGCACATGTATGTATATATTGTTTGAATAAACACACATATAAATAAAACATAAGTCATTAACATATATGATATGTATAATTTATAATACCAAAAGGATTTATCATATGAATATTTTTAATTTATGTCTATATTTAAATATTCCTATCAGTATTTCATATATGTTAAAAACATAGTATAAGACCATATATGTGTTTCTCCTTCCAAAACTTCAACCTAATTTAACTTTAGGGTGCATGCATGTAATAAAAATATATATCCCCTTACTGATAACATAGCAACTGCCTTGATAAAACGGTATACATGTCATATATACATTTTTTTGTATAGGTACCTGTAGCTCCGGGCGGGATTTGAATAACAGAAATACTGGCAAGTTAGGAAGGCTAATTTGGGATGTGTCATTCCAAGGGTGGGAGACCTGCATACACTCCAGACTTCATCCAAAATAATAACCAGGGTTTGTGATTACATGAGTAATTTTGAAGTGTTGTTTTAAATTATTGTCGCATTGTTAATATGTGTCAATCACTTTGATTATTAATCATATCTGAGTTAATTACAGGCTCTTGGACAGGCTGACAGTGTGAAGACTTTCACGTAGTACATACCTGTGCAGTCCGAATGAATTCTGAACTCACAAATTAGAAGAATCATTTTATTTACCAGTTATGTTACGTACATGTTACAGTGTCATTTGCGGGTTGGGTACTTTGTTCAAGGGCCCTCAATCCCCCAGTGCTGATTGGTTCTCTTCTATGAATTTGCGATGCCTCTCATCTGCCAATCGAATCAGTGCATTGCTCCAACCAACCACGCTGAGGCCGTGGGCCATGTCGTCGGACAAGACAGAGAGAGACAGCACCCATCTCAATGGATAGTTCAATCTGGTGACCCTCCAGTCTGAAGGCTTGCTTCCGCACGCCCAGGCCACAGACATCTGTAAGCAAACAAGGAATCAGTCCATCCTCACAAGCCAATTACCGCTCCTTTACCTTTCAGTGGGTGGAAGTAGTTAGGTGTACTCAGGGTGTACTCACACTTGTAGATTTGTACCCTTGAGCGAACACATTTGACCCCAAAGGTCAAGATTGTTTGTCTACTGCTCCATACCATGCCAGGGTCATGGACCGCTGCACTTTGATCCAGCCTGCTTGAAGAGATTTGCATTTAGTGTGATCTCTGACTTTGAGCATGGCTTTGAACATGAAGTCAATGATGTGACTGCTATCTATTACTACTTTAACAGTACCTGGAGGCTGCGGCTCAGATGGTAGAGTGGGTTGTACACTAATCAGAAGGTTGGTGGTTCAATCCCCAGCTCCTCCTGTCCACATGCCTAAGTGTCCTTGAGCAAGACACTGAACCCTATGTTGCACCTGATGGTGAACCATCGGTGTGTGAATATACTCATGATGGTGGCACCTTTCATGGTGATCAGTCTCATTAGTGTGTGAATGGAAAAACTATGGAAGAGCACTTTGAGACCAAAGGGTGATAAAGCGCTATACTAGTACAGACAATTTACCTTTCAATTCATTTAAATAATATTTGTGTTAATAATGGGTCCTGTTCTCACTGTTGATGAAAGTGAAGTGAACAAAAGCTGCAAATTCCTCCCTGAACGTTAGCTGGCTTTGTAAAAATCTGCTTTTATGTGCCGTATGATGAAATGAGAGTTGCTGCATTGAATAGTGAATAGCTTACTGCAAATACGCCACAAAGTCACTAGAGTGAATTTCATTGTTCTGTGTGAGAAAAAGAGAATCTACAAAAAATGCAATGTGAGCACAGGCCAGCCGAGGAGGATGGTGGGTGGCAAGCATGCTCGGTCTCACTACAACGCAAGCATTCCTAATCTGAATTCACCCTTCTCACAACATTGCCAGCCTTTTTTGAAAACAACTTGATAATTACTCTCGTTGAAAACCTCATCACTCTAAAAGTGGTTTTTCTTCATATTTTTTTCTCTTCTCTATGTAAGATGAACAAAAGCCAGAAAAAGGCAACATAAATTCAGATGTAGCAAAGGTTGACCCAGATGTGGACATGTATCTACAGAAACAGAAGCTGTATTTGAGAACATGCCACATAATTTCACTTTGGGGTTTCAGTCAAGGAAAAAAGCAAACTGTTTTTAACATAGCCGTTTTTTCCTTTTCAGAGTCACTTGATAAATAGCTGGATTGACTGGAGGCCAAGGGCATGTTATCAACAGAGGAGAATGTGCTAAGGAACACATGACAGCGGCAATAACCATCGTCTATAATGGCAACATACACAAGCAAGCTTAATTCCACAAATCCTAGGGGTGCCAGATATGTAACATGCCACCGGATGGATGTATGCAGCTCAAACACCAAGGACTCCACTCTAACTGGGTTTCTGCTCTTCTGCTTTTCTTGTTGGCAGAAACAGATCAACTCCCTCTGGCCTTGAATAATGTCACATAATCAGTATAAGTCTGAAAACAGATGAGCAAACTGGATGTGGTTCTCAGGTATTTGGAAAGGTGCTGCTGAGGAGGCATAATGCAGTGCTGTCTTTTAGTCTGAGACCACCAGTACAGATACTCCCGGTTTACATTTCTACCAAATTCAAAACAAAATGGTGAATTACAACTGTTAACATCAGCTTAACAATTTTAGTTAAAAATGGCCATGAATTTCAAAATATCTTCCCCTTTTTCTTTAACGACAGCACGACAAGAGCTGCACGGACTCTACAAGTTTGTTCAAACCTGATAACCTATGTTATCCTATCTGACAATGCTCCAAAGAGCTTCTTGTGATGTCAGCAATGTCTGGCTTTTTCAGTGCCCCATAAAAGTTCAGCGGCATTGAGTCTTTTTATTTTGAAAAAATATGTTTCTGTTGTAAAGTTACCTTTTTTATGTCCCAGTAAATAAAGCTTGATCTGACTTCTGACTCTTCTGTTTTTAATGCCATGTTTCCCATTATCGCAATGCTAATTAGTAAGCAATGTTCGACTGGAAAGTTAAGGCAAAGCGATATTCATGAGACATTTACATTGGTTTACTTTTATGAGCCTCTGATGATTCAATCAAATCCACCCGAGTGTCATCTGAACGTGATGGAAGAACATAACTTAACCCTCGTGTTGTCCTCGGGTCAAAATGACCCGCAGCTGTGTTCAACCAAGTTCTATTTTATTTTCATATTTTTTGGGATCATTGGTGACAAGGAGGCTGTGAGGGTTTCTTTCTTTAAAGAATGATGACCAATGATCCCAAAAAATATAAAAATATAGAAATAAAATAGAACTTGGTTGAACACAGCTGTGGGTCATTTTGACCCAAGGACAACAGGAGGGTTAAGGACATCTTACCTTTTGTACAGTTAGCATGATCAATGTCACTAATCTGCTATAGAATAAACTGTACTATCACCTTCACCTTTTAAATGATGCTGTACATTCAACATGAAGTGCTCCTGAAAATATTCCATGTGCCCTAAAGCCTCAATGACTATTTATCCTATTGATGTGCCAAGATATGTGCTTTTAATACAAGGACACATTTCAGAGAAAATGAATACATATGTCAGAGCATGCATCCTCTACCACCCTCCAATGTACTCATAAACCCTCCCACATTAACACTCATACACAAAAACACAGCGCTATGGTGTGCGGCATCAGGACTTTTGAAAGATAAAACAGATGCAGATGTGTTTATATCAGTATTTCCTTCTCTCCCTGCTTCCATGTATCTCCCACTGAAACAAGTCATCAGTCAACATGGAGCTTTCACTCAGCTGCGGCAGGTAGACTGAAATTATGTTTATTGTGTGGCAGCTACTTGCAGCTAGCACAGCAGTTAATACAAGAACCAGAATGATTTGTGCAGCCCATCTCATTTAAACCACAACAGCGGAACCTGGTGTGCCAATAAAACCTACCCCCATATCACCTGCCCCCACTGGAGAAAATGAACGGAGCTTTCCATTTGAACGTTCCATTATTCCCTTGAAGAAAGAGAAAAAAATAAACTGCACATGGCGTAAACCTGAAATGGTAATTTTTATTTTTTTCAGCAGAAAAACAGGAAAAAACAACCCAATATATATATATATATATAAAAAGAATAGAACAAAACAGCAATCCTCCAGGCGTTCCCTGAAGTAATTTATTGGTAAAAAAAGAATACAGCTTGAACTTATAACATATAAAACCTATGAAGCTGACACTACCAGGCGCTATTTGGGCTTTTGTCATGAACACAATATGCCAATGGGGTTTAGCTTTGTGGGTTGGAAATAGCCCAACAATATGAATGATCTATAGGGAATTCCAGGAGGATTGTGAAACCACACCTCCTGCAGTAATGAGAACAAATATTTATAACACCCATCTCAAAGATGCAGCTTTTGCCAGGATTTGAAACAATTAAAGAGAAAATGGGTCGCTCACTTTTCCCAGTTTGAAGGTTAATTTATGACATAAAACACAAGGCGGAATTTTTGGTGCAGTTTGTGTGTGTGTGTGTGTGTGTGTGTGTGTGTGTGTGTGTGTGTGTGTGTGTGTGTGTGTGTGTGTGTGTGTGTATGTGTGTGCATTTGACGGAAGGATTACGAAAAAAAACCATTTGATATTGAATAACCTCAAGGCAACGACTACACTACACACTCACTACACACAGTACACACTACATTTGACCACAAGCTAAAAAAAGACACAACCTCAGGATGTCTTGAAGTCTTTACTCAATCATGACGGAAGGGCGATAAAGCAAAGGAGACGTCAATTAAAAATGGTTCAGTGTCTTGCCCAAGGACACTTCGGCATGTGGACAGGTGGAGTCGGGAATTGAACCGCCAACCCACTCTACCATCTGAGCCACTGCCACCCCAACACAGAGATTATGAAGGTCAAATTATTCTTAAATCAAACCAAAGTAGCCAGTATTTAGTATTGACAGGCTAATTAATAAATATACTGCAAACAGTACATGAGAGTGATGCTGCAGTTTGGAAGATTCTGAGTAATGTACGAAACAAGACAATAGTGCAGTGACTTATCTGTCTCCAGACACAAGATGCATCACAATGACACTTAGCTGTCATTAGTTAAAGAGCTTTAGCTGAAGATCTGTGAGGGACTGGTGCTAATATGGCCCGACCTTTCAGTTTGGTGTGTTTCAAAAGTCATTCAAAAAACTTCTCGCACAATTCCCCTAATGGGAATCTTCAGTATCAAAAAGACTTCTATAACATCAACCCCCAATAAAGCAAATCAAATAATGTATGCTACTCAGCATGCATTGTGTGGTTTCAAGAACCAGCAGCATGAACTTATTTTGCAATAATATGGTGAAAAGTCGAGCAAATGGCTGTAATATTTATGGACTTTCCGGATGAGATGAAGCACATTCCATTTTAAATCTTGCATTTCCCTCAGACCCTGCCCACCCTTTGCTAGGTCGCCACTCATGTGAAGCGTGTATGTTACATCAAGTGCCAAGGGAAAGTTGAAATGCACCACTTGTTTGAATGTAAGCATGACACCTGAGAACCGGTCTGTGCTGCAACAAAGTGGTCATACAGGATGTTGTTTGATGTTGTTGAAATGCAAAAGTGTTGTTTTGAAAGTCCACGTTTGAGGGCGGAGTGGAAAATAGATAACCATGGAGACAGGGAGATTCGATGGTCATTTAAAAATGGGCACACATTGTCAGACAGTGTTTCCTGGAAGAAAAGTGCCAGAATGAACTTTTTAAATAATCTAAAACTGGTTTGAGAAATGAATTCAAATCATCTCCTTTTCACCTTTGTACCCGAAGTCAGTGTCAATAGCAAGTGTTGAATGTTGAAAAGTTATTCCATTGGTGGAAATGTGTGTGTGTGTGTGTGTGTTTGTGTGTGTGTGTGTGTGTGTGTGTCTGTGTGTGTGTGTGTGTGTGTGTGTTTGTGTGTGTGTGTGTGTGTGTGTGTGTGTGTCTGTGTGTGTGTGTCTGTGTGTGTGTGTTTGCATGCTTGGGGGGGGGCATTCTTCCTCCTCATCAAAACCTGACCCTTGCTTTACCAATAATGCAGCTCAACCACAGACAGTTTAGCTTTTTTTCCACAGCAGCTACCATGGATAGACCACTCGTGGTTTTATCGTGACACGGACCTTGTGGTTGAAATTAGAGACCGACCTTTTTTCAGGAGACCTGTCGGTCACAGGATTCATGTGGGTTTTCCACAGGATGAGAGTCAATTTCACTATTCATCATGTGACAGGAACAATTCAATGGTACTGGGTGGTACAGGAATTATATTAGTTAGGCCATTATTTATATACCAAATTCTAAAAGGAATAAATGTTATTATTTATTTTGAACACAATATTAGTTGTTCTGTTCTCCTTTTTTTTTTTAATCTATCCAGTCTGCCGTGGTTGTTGGTCGCTTACAGCCACCTAATCAGTGCATGACATGTGTGGATTATATAAGTGAAGTGAAGTCAGGAACTGGATGGGAATCATTCTTCCAAGATTTAGAGCGGACAGGACTTTTTTCTTTTATTTATTCTGTTACAGGATTGAGGCATAGCAGGAGTATTTTTAATGGGCATGGGGCAGGACGGGAGTGAAAACCACTTCACCCTCTGTGTCACCCTCTGGTTAAAATGTCAAATTAATGAAGTTTTAGAATTTGGTCACATTGCCCAACATAATCTTTTCAGAGTTACCTTGCTTCTTTTTGTCAGGTGACCAAGTGAAGTACCAAAGAGTTTTCATTTGTCGACAGAATTAAACTGCTTGCCTTCGTTCCCAACACGGCTATTGGCTGATCAGAGGTCTGCCAATGACCCTCTTTAGAGTAATATGAAAAGGGCAATATGGGAGGAAACATGTAAAACAGATGAAGACAGTGATTGCTTTGAACTTTGTAAATGGCACAAACACAGATCCCTCTGCTTGCAGTGAGTTCACTGCAATTTGTGCTCTCTGATTAATTTGGTTATACTCTCTGCTACTGACACCACTGGACACCACAGCTAATTTAATTTGCAGCTACAAGGCAGAGGTCAAGCAGTTTCCAACTCCTCCACCCATGCAAATGAGTTTGGGGGTATGAAAATCATCTGTCTTCAAACTGAGCGGCTGTGACACATTCTTTGGCTGTTGACGATGTACCTGCTTCAGCATGAGCAACTCCATCACAGACATGCACAGGCTGAACAGGACTGATTTGGAAATTTTCTCTGGTGCATTCTGTTGTGTGTCGGAGGTTTTGAAGTGTTGTGCAGTCTCTTTCAGTTTGTGAAATATTCAAACTCTTAGCATGTTGTCAATATTTAACATTTTTAATAATCTATAATGGTTATTTGAAATGTGGTACCTCTCCTGCCACTTAAAATCTGACCCAAACTCCATGTTTGGGTTGTTTTTTAACAGGTCCGTACTGTTAATTGAGTTTTCAACACCAAACTTTGCAAACTTTCTGTTCAGACAGAACACAAATCATTTATTGACACAATGGTGAAGAGCTTTAAGGTGAGCGATAGAGACCGAGCAGTGTGTGTGTGTGTGTGCGTGTGTGTGTGTGTGTGTGTGTGTGTGTGTGTGTGTGTGTGTGTGTGTGTGCGTGTGGTGGATAAAATGTGAGTATTTAATTTGTACAATCTGGGGATGAAATAAATTGTAGTACTGCTGCAAGAGAGGTTAAGTTTTGACCCAACAGATTGTTGGTCTGTCTGTTGGCAGGACATGTCAAGTGTTTAAGAACAGATTTCCAGTGAAATCTGGTTAACAGATCACACACACAGATTGATAAGAATTTGGTAGTTGGCTACTATTTAGAGAATTACCATTTTAAAAAAGGAATAAAATGTTCCAAACCAAAAGAATGTTTTGGCACAGTCCAAAAGCTGTTGTTCTCTTTCACTGCATTCTAGTACACACTGCTTTACATAAACATGTCTCAATACTTTTAACAAGAAACATAACAAATGAAAGAAGATTAATAGAATAAACACCACACCCTCAATACTGCACACATAGAAAAACTGAAAATCCATAGCAGCAACATGCAGATGGCAAACAACATCACTATCATCAATTTCTTTTGTCTGTGTGCATATTGTCTTTTCACTTGAAATTGTATTTCAATTATCTTTTCAAACACTCAGCTCATTATTTTGGAATGTTTGTGTAAATGACTAAATGAATAAATCAGCTGAAAAGATGCTTTCTCCGTTTCCTGCACGAGTGAGGTGGAGGAGAAGATAACTCTCCACCTTTCAGGACGTTATCAGTGTCTGGAGCTGACAGCACTGACTGAAATATAATGTCAGCCCCCCATCCCCCCCATCCCCCCCTCCCTGCTATCACAGCTGTACTTGACTTTGACACCTCAAGTAAGCAGCTTGCCAGCGCTGTGAGTCAGCAGTCACAATAGAGGTCAGGAGTCAATTACATAAAAGGTTTATGTATGGCAGTGTTCACTGTCAATGGCATGATTTTTTTTTTTTTTTTTTTTTTTTTTATATGATCTTCTAATAATAGTCATTAATATGAATGTAACACACATATTAGTACTGATGGGATTTAGCAAGAGATCATATTTCTCCAGTTTTAGCTTCTCTTCACTGGCTTCCTGTTAAATCAAGAATAGAATTTAAAATTCTCTTGCTGACTTACAAAGCCCTACATGACCAGGCTCCATCATGTCTTAGAGATCTTATAGAACCATATAATCCTAGCAGAGCACTTCTTTCTCAGTACGCTGGTCTACTTGTGGTTCCTAGAGTTTCCAGAAGTAGAATGGGAGGCGGAGCTTCAGTTTTCAGGCTCCTCCCCTGTGGAACCAGCTCCCAGTTTGTGTTGGAGGGGCAGAAACCCTCTCTAGCTTTAAGATTAGACTCAAAACGTTCCTTCTTGATAAAGCCTATAGTTAGGGCTGGCTCAGGTAGACCTGAACCAACCCTTAGTTATGCTGTTATAGGCCGAGGCTGCTGGGGGACCTCGTTACATGCTGAGCTTCTTTTCTTTCCTCCTACTCTTTAACTGACTCATACCTCACCATCTTTTTCTCTCCTATAGTTTCTTCTTATTATCTGTTGTCTCCATTCAGTTCCTTCACTCGTGTAGTTTCTGTTCTTTCTTTTCCAGATGTCCCGTCATGGAGCTGCATGTCTCTGCTCTGCGCTTGTCGTCTCCACAAACAGTTCTTCTCTTGTATCTCTATGCTGTCCTTTTCTCTCTCTGCTCTCCTCTCACCCCAACCGGTCGAGGCAGATGGCCGCCCACCTCTGATCCTGGTTCTGTTAACAGATGCTCCGCCCACCTCCGAGCCTGGTTCTGTTAACAGATGCTCCGCCCACCTCTGATCCTGGTTCTGTTAACAGATGCTCCGCCCACCTCCGAGCCTGGTTCTGTTAACAGATGCTCCGCCCACCTCCGAGCCTGGTTCTGTTAACAGATGCTCCGCCCACCTCCGAGCCTGGTTCTGTTAACAGATGCTCCGCCCACCTCTGATCCTGGTTCTGTTAACAGATGCTCCGCCCACCTCCGAGCCTGGTTCTGTTAACAGATGCTCCGCCCACCTCTGATCCTGGTTCTGTCAGAGGTTTTTTCCTGTTAAAGGGAGTTTTTCTCCCTTAAAGAGGAGGTTTTTTTTTTTCCCTCCTAGCTTATGTGGGAATTGTTGAATTGTTGAATTGTTGAATTGTTGGGTTTCTCTGTATAATATTGTAAAGTCTTGCTGTAAGGACTTTAAGGTGTTAAGTGCCATGAAATAACCTGTGTTGTGAATGTATCTGTGAATATAAAATAAAAATAAATATTATAGTGGTATAGTATTCACTTTCAAGCGCACTCTCTGTCCTCACTGACTGAAAGAACAATATCCTTGATCATGTTCCCTCCGCCCATGAAAAGCTCCAGTGTCCGTTTCCTGTAAGTATTAATAAAATATAAACTCTGACTGTAATCAGGATTATGTATCCCAGTGCATCTGTCTTAATATTACCCTACAAACGTTATCAAACTGCATAATGTTGCCTTGGGGCGATAAGTGAAAAAAAAAATGCAGGTCCCACTCTGCTGGAAAAGGTTTCCTCCTCAGTCGGCACAGGAACAGGAACACTACCACTGTCCTGACGCACCAAAGCAACATTTTAAAGAACTCTTCTGTTTTCTAATCTGACTGTTTACAGAGATTTTAGTAATAAAAATCTGCAGGAATAATAAAGGGAGACGTGAGCCCCCCACAACCTCCCAATGCCTATATTGATTATGTCCTTGGTGTCATTATTAAATATATTTATATAAAAAGTGTATAAACTTGATATGTGTTCTTCAAGACTCCAGAAGTATATGAGAACCCTTCATGATGACAGGAGGGAACGATCCTCCGAGACACACCTGCTGTGGGTCCATCTGTCCTCTGCTTCTGATTCCCTGCCCAATTGTCCTAAATTTTGCATACGGTTTATACATATGGTTTTTAATGCATTCAACTGAACAGTTCCTGTTTCATTCGTTTGATTTTCTAAATCTGGTTTTCCAATCAAGGCAATCTTTGTGGACATAAGCTAGTAATACACCTCTGAGTTAATACACGTCGGAGTTATTATTTTATCAGCTTCCACTCCTGTTTGATAAACTACATAAACAGAATAATCCACATTATTAGGGCCCGAGCACCGATAGTGCGAAAACCCTATTGTTATTCAAATTGTACTTGATAGGTCTTCTGAGATATTTCAGGTTTAAATGGTTTCAGATTATTATGTCTTTGCAGCTTGGGCGTTGAACTTCATAAAGATAGAATTAGAATTGTAGATATTTTACAGAACTGTTAGAGATTCTGCTGAATGAGTCCCTAATGTCTTATTGGAAGAATAGGTCATTTAAGGAAAACCATGCCAATGGTGTTGAGTAGGAACAGTATTCTGTTTACATTTCCGGCAGCAGTGAAAAAGAAGGACAGACACTGGCGGTGTTATTCAGCCAGACAAAGAAAAAGAACACCACTTAATTCAAAGTCGATGAAGAGAAAACCTGAGAAAAAGAGGCACAGATTAGTCTCTCAGAGGAAGCATGCTTGAAAGGAAACCGGTGAGTCAAATGCAGCGTGCACATTTACACCAGCCTCTGAAGATGAAGAGCTCTCCATGCTGAGAGGGGTCAATGAGGGCTGCTGCAGATCTTGCTCTTCTCCTTTTCGGACAAGTTCTTCTAATTAGCCACAGTCACTATTGCCGAGAGAATAGTATGTAAAATCACAGGTGTATGCAGTGTTCCGCCGCAGCCTCCTCAGACACCGCAGTTTGAAAATAACGTAGGTGAGTGGTGCCTTCCTTTCTGCTACATAGCCGCCATTGCAACAGTTGAGGGTGAGAAGTGTCCATCGTTTAATACTCAGTTTGTGGGCTGGTGTGTGTACACAATCCTGGTACTTCATGTTTCCATACTTGACAGTGTAAATGCACGTATGCACTCAAAATAGTACATAAGTATGTAATTTGATGCACTGCACCATTGTCCTAAAACATGTGTTTTATATGTGACTTCCTGAATCACTGCAGCATCAACATAAAACTGCCTGAGTGTGTGTTTTCTACGGCCATCACCTTTAATTTAAGGTTCTGTCTTCATTACATGGCCGTTTAAGGAGGTGAGCTACAGTATATCAATTCTGTCATGAACTGGAGGTCACCTCAGCTCGACTTAACAGTTTACTATCAGCTCTTGTTTTGCATGCTGTGGTGTCCACTTTACCGTCACTTTAAATTGCTCAAGAATCTGACCTATAGACATCTAAAACTGACTTCTCTGCAGCCAGCAATATAAATGGGAAAACACAGTATTTAAAAAAAAAAAAAAAAAAAACACAAAATATGGAAGAAGCTGTATTTCAGATCATTACTGGACATGAACAGCATCTGTCAATAACAGAAATTGTGGTTTTCATCTCCTGACATAACTGCGCATCAGTAGGCTATTAAAAGCCAAAACTGCACATTTGGTTGAGTGAAGGCCAGAATCAGACTTTTAGAAACCTTGCCTTACCGAAAATATTATTCCATTAAAATGTGTGATTTTAGAGAAAAAACAGAAAAAGGTTGAGGTGAAAACCCAACTGCAGTGACTGCACCCCATTAGCTGGTTAGATAGTGTATGTTTTGTGAAACACATTTTCAGCACTCTTTTCTGTTTTAATTCAACTTAAACATTTATTTGAACTAAGTTTATAACACAGAAATATGACAAAAATTTGAATCTTAAATCGGTAAAATAACAAAAGTAGTGATTCTATGAGCTAGCAAGCTAAAGGCTACCTATAAGATTTTAATGCATTTCATCTGTGATTAAGTTTTAAAACCAGCTCTTAGGTGAACCAGAGAAGAGATAAGAACACATTTTTTTGTTTGTACATACTGTGGGTTACTGCACTTTCAATGTGTCTACTTCAAATATATATTAGACAAAATATGAAGGTTTTTAGATTTGAGTATCTGGAAAAAAGGCATTAAATTACATTTGTCCAATATGCTATGCATTTTAACTTAGATCCTTCAAATATTTTTTCCCCTCAACTTCACAGCTCTCTCTCTTTCCCTTTGTATGGCAGTATTACATTACATTTCATTTAGCTGACGCTTTTATCCAAAACGACTTACAATAAGTTCATTTCAACCATGAGGGTACAAAACCAGAACAACAGGAATCAAGAAAATACAATTTCTTCAAGAAAGCCAAACTGCAAAGTTCTATCAGTAAGTGCCATTTTAAGTGCTACTAAAGTTCTACTATTCAAGGTAAAGTTGGAAGAGGTGTGTTTTTAGTTTGCGGTGGAAGATGTCCGCTGTCCTGATGTCGTTGGGGAGCTCATTCCACCATTTAGGAGCCAGGACAGCAAACAGTCATGATTTTGTAGAGTGTTTAGCTCACAGTGAGGGAGCAACAAGCCGATTGATAGAAGCAGAGCGGAGGGAGCGGGCTGGGATGTAAAGCTGGACCATGTCCTGGATGTAGACTGGACCCGATCTGTTCGCAGTACGGTATGCAAGTACCAATGTTTTGAAACGGATGTGGGCAGCTACTGGTAACCAGTGAAGGGAGCAGAGGAGAGGAGTAGTGAGAGTGAATTTCGGGAGGTTAAAGACCAGTCGAGCTGCAGCATTCTGGATGAGCTGCAGAGGTCGGATGGCACCAACAGGTAGACCTGCCAGGAGGGAGTTACAGTAGTCCAGACGTGAGATGACCAGAACCTGGACCAGAACCAGGACCAGAACCTGGACCAGAACCTGCGCCGCCTTCTGAGTGAGAAGAGGACGTATTCTCCTGATGTTGTGCAGCATGTATCTACAGGAACGTGTTGTTGCAGTGATGTTGGCAGTAAGAGAGAGTTGACTGTCGAGTGTCACACCGAGGTTCCTGGCAGTCAGGGTCAGGATAACAGAGTTGTCCAAGGTAGTAGTCATGTCGAGGGTGGGAGAGTCTTTCCCTGGAAGGAAGAGCAGTTCGGTCTTGTCGAGGTTGATTTTCAGGTGGTGTGAGGACATCCACTGAGAGATGTAAGTCAGGCAGGCAGAAATTCATGCTGCTACCTGTGTTTCAGATCGGGGAAAAGAGAGGATCAGTTGGGTGTCATCAGCATAGCTGTGGTAGGAAAAGACATGTGAGTGAATGACAGAGCCGAGAGAGTTGGTGTACAGAGAGAAGAGGAGGGGACCCAGGACGGAGCCTTGAGGGACACCAGTAGTGAGAGGACAAGGTTCAGACACAGATCCTCTCCAAGTTACCCGGTAGGTGAGGTCGTTGAGGTAGGATGAGAACAGGGAGAGAGCAGAGCCTGAGACACCGAGGTCCTGAAGGAGGAAAGAAGGATCTGGTGGTTCACTGTGTCAAATGCAGCAGAAGTTCTAGAAGGATCAAGACAGAGGAGAGAGAGGCTGCTCTAGCAGTGTGAAGCTGCTCAGAGACAGAAGGAGGACCATCTCTGTTGAGTGGTCTGTTGAAACCAGACTGGTGGTCAAGAAGGTTATTATGGTGGAGAGTATAAATAGTGTGGTCAGTCTCAAAGCAACCCAATCCCCCCACACCCACAGCCCAGTTCTCTCACCAGCCTCCAACACATATATCATTGCCATACACAATGGGAACAGGATGAGTAAGTAATTGAACATTACCATCCATTCATATCAGTAGATTTCTCATGCAGAGTTGATGGAGAAGGTTAGACAACAGAGAGTGGTCAAAATGTATGACACTACAAATTCAATCACTTGGATCCAGCAGAGCCGCTGTGCTATGCGATGTATAAATTAAGATAAAAAACCTTGTGATGATATCGCCTGAGCATTGATATGAATGTAACAGAGTCATCATCATTACCCAGGCAGGCAGAAGAGTGCAGAGCTGGCTAAGGACGCCTTTGATCTCTCATGTCTCTCAATCGAATCCTGCTGTAAAGTGAGCATTGTGCCAAACATTTTGGAGAACAGCGAGTGAAAACAGTGGTGGTTGGTGTCCAGCCTGCTGACAGCTGAACTCAGTGAAGACTGCCAGCAATTTCTTTATTGCAAAAGGTTTTGCTCCAATCACAACAGCACCAGCCTCCTCACACACACTGACTGGAAAATTGGCTGATGCACAGACGCTTTTCCAGGCTCTGGCAGAGGAGTCTGGACCTGGTGAATGTCTGATAAGGCTGATTTAAATGAGACTGCATTCTCTTTTGTTTTGATTACAGGAATTATAAATATCAACAGTGACCCCACTTGTGATGCAGCCCAAAATTAATATATTGCAGCAATCAAAACAATGCAGGCGGTCTAGTTTCAGCATGACTCAATGATGCCCTCAAGTGGCTTGAGCGAGCCAGCTGCAGCCGACGCAATGAGAATACCATCTCTCACAGATACTAATGTTTGTGCCTTTGTGTTAAGCTTTGAATTAAGTTTACAAAATGCACAGTTGAGAACATTCATTATCACCATCTGCCTGTCTGTTTCCTCCTCTGTGCCAGATGGAGAATGTGATATAACATGCATGGCTGTTGACGACAAGCAAAATCAGTGAATATTCTTGTTCTAGTAGAGCAGCTTGAAAGCCTCGCCATTAGTTTAGCAGAGAGAACATATAAAAGCTGAAAAATATGTCGACCATAAAGTGCTCCTTTCTGCTTTCACTGATAAAAAAAAAAAAAGCACATCCACTTTTGTTGTCATGAAATCTTGAAACACTACACATCCTTTAAAACTGGACTTCCTTTTAAGTGTCAGATATGGGTTGCATTCCTGCTGTACACCAATGGCCCCCATTACCCACCAGACAACTTGGCTGCCTTTGTGTCTTTGACATCAAAATAATTGCATGCTTTATTCTGCGGATAATTCACTGTTGCTGCACAGCCATAATTATGGGTTTATTCAGTAGGACAGACACACGTGGGAACATAAGTTTGTTACATATTTTTTTGTTTGTTCTCTATTTTTTCTCTTTCGCTGAAGCTGATTCATGTGTGTGGTTCATGGATACCCCCCATGCCCCCACCCCTCTATCCACCTCTGATGGCTTTTGTTTGCTTTGAAGCACACAGTTGACCTGGATGCCACACATTTAACACCTATTTCTTGCCTGCTGCATCAACTGGCTAATAAACTGTTAAACATTAATTACAAGCAGTTTGACCAAAGACAACTTACTTAACTTAACTAATATAGCTGTGTCAAAATGTTCTGTACAGCACCTCCACCACTTTAATGACAGTGAGCACACAATATAGCACATTTGAATGAACGCTTTAACAGAAATTGCATACTTGTGAGTATAACTATGATCGGTGACAACTCATACAATGATGAAAACTGCACACTACAGTAAAATCTATCATATAATTACCTTTCAACACTTTCAAAAATAACTGGAGGGCAATTTGTGTTCTGCATCGTCCTTTTGTTGACAAGCGTCTGACCTTTATGCACAGAGAGAGCAGAGCTAAATTACATGTACTGAAAATATACTGTAAGCACTACTGCAGAAGAGCAGCTCTCCACTGGCCTGAACTGGATTGTTCAGTTTGATTTCTTGATGTGTTACACCGGGAGCTTGTTTGTTAACAGTTCAAGTTCATAAAAGTAAACTGCAGAAATTTAAAGATGAGAAAAACACTATTAATTAAAATGAATTTATTTATTTAGAAATACATAAAGTACAGGTTTTCATAATTCACAAAAAAAAATAATCATTGTATTAATTGATAAAACAAATAACAAACGAAGCAAAAAAGATATCTGAGTAAATACTGATATTCAGTAACCTTACCTCTTACTAAATTTATGTAATTGAAGTCAGAAAATCACTGGCCTAGACTCCATAGCTGTCACTAAAGACGTATCTCTGTCTCGATACTAAACATACTGTTTACTTTCTAAATATATACTTCTCACAAATGTTGTAATGTTGACAAAATGGTGTTCTCCTGCTATTTTGCACAGCCACTTGCATGCTTTCCTTTAACACTTTGCATTTGCCTTCTAAAGAAACACACGGGACCATACTCAGCGACAAAAAGAAAGTCTGCAGCAGCTACAGACGCCCAGCTGATGAAAACTGAAAAATCCAGATACAATGACACTTACAGCCAGAACAATTTGTCCTGTAATTCTAAAAGAGGCTTTTTTTTTTCCTGTTTGTCTTCAGACTGCAGAGAGCCTTGACTGGTATCCAGTCACTCTGGTTACAAAACTCTTTGAAATCCCCCTTCCCCCTACCATTGTTATCACATTGACCCAGTCCATAGGAGGTCTAGTAATGACTAAATGGTGCAGTCTCCTTCAACTCATGGTACCCTTGGTGGTTTGGCTCTGTAAAAAGACAGAGAGGGTAGTTAGAGCTAGAAAGTACCACAAATCTATCTCTTCTACAATAGCCAGTGCTTTAAAAAGATTCTTTTAGAAAAAATTGTTGCTTCAGTTTTGTTTCATACAGAAAGAAGAAAAGAAATACAGTTATAAACAATAGAGACAAACTTTTTATTAAAAAAAAAATTGGAATTACTGCCTCGAGTTGCAAATGTTTCTCAAAGTACTTCGTTTTAAGTCCTCTTGGATATGACCTTATTCTATATTCAGTGAGCACTGCTAATGACACCCTATCCAATATAAAAGCACTTGCTATTCATTTCAGAACCTGCATTTGTTGTCTGGAGGTCACTTAATAATTTTCTGTACATCCCAAATGATGTAGACGAAAATAGCCATTAACAGAATGCGTTTGAGTGTATAGATGAGTGTTACGGTACCCAGGCTCATATTCTCTTCCACAAGAGGCCTTTTCTCATTGCAGTTTACCACTCGTCCCTGCGCCGCTCCCAGAATAGTCATAATATCCACTAAGTTGAGTTTCCCTTCCTCCTTGGCCTCCTCTACTGCCTCTGAAAGCTCCATGGCAGCCTCTTCACGCTCCTCCATCTCCTCTTGGGTCAGCATTGCGTTCAGGCCCTGTCCTGCAGTGGTGTTACCCACTTGTGGCGGCGCCAGTGAGCACAAAGCCCTCACCTGCCCATAGGACTTCAGGTGAGCTACGTTGGCACGCAAGAAGAGCAAGAGGACATTGAGATCATTCAGTGGGCAGCCGAGCCTTTGGCGGTTGAGGAGATCCAGAGCTGGGAGGACATCGTAGACAGAGATGAAGGTGGTGTCCCAAACGAAGAGTCGAATGAGGCTGAACAGGACGATGGGTGCCAACAGGACATAGATAGCACCGTTGGCTACACTTATAACCTGAAAGACCAATTGACCAATCATTTTACACTGAACAAGTTCAGGAACCCAGTTCTGATCGCGCAGCATGCCTGTCCGGACAAAGCAGCTGAACTCATCCTGCAGGAAGGCAGAGAGGTGGAAGTAGGCCAGGTAGAGGCAGGCAGCAGTCATGAAGGTCAGGAGGAGGAAGCCCCGCAGGAAAAGCATGCTAACAAGGAAGTAGGAATTTTGTTTGCACTGCATGTATCTCTCCAGAAGGGGGTACTCAAAGTATCGCTTTTTCTTGGCCCTGCAATTGGACAAGGAGAAGAAACTCAGCTCCATGTTCATGTTCATACAGCTACACACATTTCCTGCTGGGCACCTCCCAACATAACCGCCGTCTTCTACTTTTAGCTACAAGGAGGTTCCCACCGCAACACTGAGACTGTTGGAGGTTAAGAGCCTTGCTCAATGGTATATCAGTGGGGGGTGCAGAGGGAGAGGAAAATGCTGCTCTTCACTTTTCCAAACCACATTTTCCCATTTTATCAAAAGATTCCAACTGACAGCATAACATCACTTCTGTAACCGTTGGGAAATATTTCTCTCTGGCAGATTATCTTTATATGCTGCTGCAATGACCCAATTTCACTACAGAAATGATTAAAGATTCATTCAGCATGGTGTATTTCAGTCTGGGGGCAAAAAAAACTTATAAAATCAAGTTACTCGACACATAAACATGGATATGGAAGCATATTATCAGCAAAGAGCAATGAATGCTTGTCCTACAAGCCAAACGTTGTACAGGTCTCTTACCTCTGCAGCTCAGCCTGAAATGTGAGTGGGTTCTTGGTGTTCTGGCGCATATCCAGAATGTTCTGCGCCAGGCGGATTGAGCGGTTGTATGACTTGTCTAGTTCGTCAATTATGAAGAGCAGGTCCGAACTCAGTGTGGGCATGACAAGCTGCCGCCAGATCAGAGCCGGCAGGTACATGAGGACGGCCATGACCAGAAGAGAGTAAGGGAACATCTGGACAGACAATGACAGAAAAATGTGAAAGGAAAGATGGAGATGATAGAAAGGAAGAAAATACTTGAAGGAGGCTGATGATTCACATAAATGATAGCTTTACAAGCCAGGATTTCAGATCAAGAAGCCTTAAATGTAAGGCGCAGTCACAAACAGTAGAGTGGTTCTAAATTAAGACTTGTGCTGCACTGTGTCAACTGCACTGGGAATTAATATATTTTTCCAAATGGTTTTAGGAAAACAAGTCAGGTACTCCTATTAAAGGGGTACATACACTGGTACGGTCAACTGAAGTTCTGCTAGTTACACTAAGGAGAAAAAGGTTTCAGCAGTTTATCTGTCACTCTAGGTGAGATTAATAAATCAACAGAGCCTGATCAGAATCTTTAAACTTACTTTGTGCACCCAGAGAGAGCGCTCCTCGAAGTTCCCATCATTGTCGAACTCGTGATGCATGAGGGAGTCCCAGCAGTATGTGTCTATATAGCTGGCTTGCTTGATGGTGAAATTGCTGGGAGGGAAACAGCTGATCTGAGGCCCTGCAGAATAAACACAAGTTGATCTGTGACATCATCTGCTAACAGGGAATTGCTTTCTACAAACTCCTTTGATCCTGCTTCATCAATTTGCCTGTAAGCAATCTCCTAGCACTTGATATCCCTCACAGACAAACATACACACTGGAGGTTCTTCGCCAGACACATACATCCGAGCTTCTGCCTGCCCTTTTCCTTTCAGTGGAACAGGTTTCCACTGGAGAAATCATGTGTTTCCAAATGGCAACCTGGCATTTAAAAACTCTGGGTGACTCCATTCCACATTTGTGCTCCTCCGCCTCATGCAGTATTTCGTTCACCTTTAAATTACCACATATAGTCCAACCACTTAAAACCTCGCACCACACCCATGTGTCCTTTCCCAAGGGTGCTCCACCCTGAAATAGAGAGCTTGGGATGGGACACATGGGGTGTGCCCCACCTACTTCAGAGGCTTGCAAAAGAAACATTCTATTTTTTACCCTTCACATCTGCCCAGCTCTCTCTAAGTAGAAACATGCTGCCACTAATTTACTGTCAGGATGTGACTCCTCTTGCCAGTCCACCTCATTACAGCTAACTGTTACATGGACCAATTATCCTGGATGTGTGAATGTGTGGCTAATTAATCAGCCACATATCAACATTAACATTAATGTGAATGATAGTGACACCTAAAATATACTTATTTCAGCTGAGGTTATGATGGAGTATATTCATTTTAATAGCAATATATATTTGTACAAGTGTACAGCTGGTACTTTTAGATTCACACTGAACTCAAACTAAACATTTGTTGTCTGTGTTGATTAATATTTTCATTTTAACATTTATATGTTTGCATATATTTTAGGTCAAAGCAAAATGGGATGAGCACCACGGGTGAAGTAATATCTCTTTCAAAACATACTAAATAATCATTGTAGTTATGCCAATATTATACATGCCAATGTATGTATTTCACCACTATCTAAACATGTACTTGATGTCAGTGGACATATGTACCATATATGTTTCAAAATAAAGCAAAACTGCCTGTTTGAAAATATATATCTTTTTACAGATATAGATATATTCAATACAGACTCGATTAACTGATAGCATAGATGGTGATATTTTTGCTATTAATTTATGTTTCTCTATATTCATTAAATATATTCCCAAAATATGCCTTTTTTCATATGTGCACCATGTGTGAATAATCTATTGTAACAGTTATGTATGTACATACAATAGACAACAATAGATTATTAACACATAAAGTCATCAAATCTGATAAGTGCATAAAAGCCAAGTCACCGTTTATCATTTTATTTTGGAAAACAAAATGCTAATCCTGATATTTTACTCGTTTTGCCTTCTGCAATTCAAAATCCATCCATGTTGCAGTTTAATGCTGTCCAATGTGTCCATGAGTGATGCTGTAGCATTTCTGTTTGAGGTAAACATGAACTGCTTTACATAAAACAGGAACGTAGACTTCAATCATTAAAATACGCTTCGGTTTGTAAAACACAAGTCATTAAGCCACCAGTAAAGACAGCTGGATTAATTAAAATAGGAGCATATCTGAGACAGAAGGCTGGAAAACATGGCTGACAGGCAGGTGACAGGTGTCAGAGGTAGGGTTAGATCAGGGTTAGGGATAAGGGTAGGGGATAGGTGAATAAGTGGAAAGAATCTCCTTACTGCTGTCCCACTTCCTGTCGATGACTACATGATTAGGGTCAGGGTGGGGGAGGGCTAATGGTTTAAGATTTCATTAAGATTTAGGAACAATTATGGTTAAATAAAAGTTGACTTTTAGTTTGAAACTGACAACATCAGTCCTCAGTGCTAAAGTCCAGTGTTTTGCCAACACATCCATCGACCCCGACTTCTTCCCTGCACTAACTGTGTTGGTCTATTGCACTTCATCCTTTGCTCCTACTATAACTAAAAGGTGTTGCCACACATAAAACATAATGTGTCGTTATACTCTGCTTGTATAAATGACCTATGAAGTTGTTGTTTTTTATGGTAGGAAAGTCTCTTAACTTCAAAAAGTCACCTTTTCTGTCCCCAAAGTTGTCACTTTAAAAACCCAAGAGGTCCCACTGCAGAGCTGTTCACAGACTCTCACTGTGATAAATAGCCTTCCTCTTTTATGCACGTTACTAAATGAGCCAAGAGAAAACAGCACAGAGCGATCTCTTCCAGGAGTTTAATATTACATTTTACTGTGTACTTTGAGGATGCAGCTACACAATCACAGTGATACTTGTGAAATTAGTGCTCAGGTTTAAGTTACAGTGAGTTGTGTAGATATAATATTAACCGACAGCATCTCATGCTCTCATGCAGCTTACTGGGGGAATCCATTTTTTCTGGTTTGCTTGTGAGAGCATGTGTGAGCAAGGGTTGCCAAATCACCCTAAATAAAAAACGACAGCACATGCCTTCTCATGAAATCTTGTAAACCCCCCACCCCACCCCTTCAGCTCCCCACCTGCACAAGCCATTTGGCAAAGTGAGGGAGTCAAAATGTCTGCCACTGCTCATATCTCCTCCTCCCAATCCCCAATTAACTTTGGCAGATCATCCCCACATTTGTTCCTTGTACAAGAATTCTTGGCTGAGAGTCCAGGTGCAAGTAAACCAGACTCCAGACAGCAGCGCAATCAAGCACTGTTGTGAAACTGACAACCCAGCAGATAAGCAGCCAAGCTCCATCAGTTGAGCTGCGTACCCCACCACCACATCATGTCCTACATGCCCCCTCCGGCTCATCAACACATCCTCTCATTTGACTCAAATAGAGGGGAGCTGCCACAGAAAGAACTTTGTCTTGTAATTACAGCATGCCAGTGTCAGTAAATGCTGCACTCAATCATCCCCCGTGGCAATTAGCATCAGGAGCATCAGGCTGATTGCAGACCAGTGCTGGAGAGTCAACGTTTTGTTCAAAGTCAGGGTAGTCAGTCTCCTCAGCAATGGACGTGCTGTGGACTTGCCATGTATATTTTGGTTGCCAGCTGTGAGAAAGATCAGCGATACACAGATTGTGGGCTTGTTTCATCAAAATCGCGCTTTTCCCTCCGACAGTAAAGGAAGAAGCAGGAGAGTCAATAAACCGCTGGACTGGGTTTCAAGCCCTTTGTTATGTTGTGTTTTCAGTAATTTTGTTTTGTCATTTCATGTGCTGAGGAAGTCTTAATGGCATCAGCTGATAATTTGTTACTTTTGTGATAGAAGTTATTTAAGTGTTCTGTCTCTTAGAAAGGGCCGTGTAATTATCTCTAAACAGGCATTGTTAGGGAGGTCATGTATCTGAGCATAGAGATAAAAGCCTGCTGTGAAACTTGCTTGTCATGGTTTTTACTTAGTTCTGAAATAAAACACATTCAACTTAACAGCTGAGCTTCCTGTTTCGCCTTGCAGCAGAACTTTGCTTCCTCACTACATGAAAAATGTTATTTTTGTAGAGAACTCAGAGTTAACTTTGAATTAGGTTCCATGAGCCCCAGGAATAATAATTGTGTTTATTTTAGTATGTATGATATTCCTCCCTGTCATGAGTTCAACTAAATGCAGTTTAGTAAATAAATAATAAGCAATTCAAGGACAAACAGTACATGATTATTATACAGAGGAGACTAATGTTGCTGAAACAAAGCCCACGCACAAGCCGGCCATGGGAGAAAAAAAGAGCACTCATGAATATAGGGGTATAATTAAGGGCAAAACAAAAAATGGAATACAAAAAACAAATGTCCTGACAGAGTTTAAAAAAGCATTTTAAAAGAGCCTTGCTCACCCAGGGAGATCTCGCGGGCGAAGGCCATGCACACCAGCATCAAAGGAAGGCCGACAGACACAAACTTGATGACCTTGTCCAGAGGAAGCTCCAGTTCCAGGTGGTTGATCCGGTGTGTCCCAGAGCTGTCCTGCAGCAGGGCATCAGATAGCATGGCCTTGGCTGCTGCCTGGGCGATGGACATTTTAAACACCTACCAAGTGATAACAAAAAGGGTGATTTTTTTTTTTTTTACACCTTCAAGGGGGACAGGGAGATAGCGTGTGCTCTCAGGGCTTTAACTAAAAATTAGACGCATGACCTTTGTCACATGTCACCGCTTGCCTTTATCTTATCTTCCCTTTCATTCTTCACTATACAGAATGTGATATAAAATAGGCAGATACATTTACAGTCATGGATTACTCTTTCAATTAGGAGAACATTCAATCAGAAATGCAATTAAGATTATTCCAAGAAACTGTCTTACATATGATGAAAGCTGTAATCACCTTACCTTAAGTCTTCCAGCTTTCTGTGCTGATACTATTAGTAAAATATGTTTGCAGAGCCAACAAAAATCCCTCTAAAGGCCTGGACAGTATTGGAAAGCTCCTTAAGTATTCAGGGAGGGCCTTGGTAAATGAGAGGTTGGAGCTGGGTTGGAGCTGGGTTGGAGCTGGGTTGGACCGGGCTGAGTCGGGTCTGGCTCTAATTACAGAGAGGACATCTGGGAGCGTGTAGGCGCCCAGATGGCACTGACTGCAGCAGACCTCCAGTACTCAACTGTGGGCCTTGCTGCGGTGTGTGTGTGTGTGTGTGTGTGTGTGTGTGTGTGTGTGTGTGTGTGTGTGTGTGTGTGTGTGTGTGTGTGTGTGTGTGTGTGTGTGTGTTTTACTGGTGTGTACACGCTGTGAAGCACGCTGGCTGTGGCCCACTTCAAACAAGTGAACCATTGCCAGTGGCTTTTTCAGCCTCTGTCATTCTGATTCTATTTTCTTACTGCACTTCAGCCTCAGAGGTCCTGCTGAGACACTGTACTGTACAACAGACGTGTTTCTGATGCTTGTGTTTAAGAGAGATGCTAACAGTGAACAGAAATTCGACTTCACTGAGTGGATCTGATACACAGACGGACACGGTGATGCAGGCGATTCGGTGTGATGATATTTTATGCTCCAGATCAAAGAAAGCTACAGTATGTCATGATGTTTGTTTGTTGGTGTTACAGATGGGACGACACAATACTGTTCCTACCAGGCAAACAGTGGCTTTGGTCATTTGTTCAAATGTTTAAAATGTCTCATGTTTTCTTTACAAGTCCTCTCTCAGAAGACATTGTTGGAGGAGGTTCAGTAGGGTGATCAGCGTCTTCCAACTCTATTTTTTAGTTGCCTGAACTTAAACAAACCGTAAATCTGCATCAACTGATTTATTGGCCGCTTGGTGGCAGCAAAAGCAAAGCACTGACACATATTGTACCTTTTAAATCAATATAGCTTATAATGAAAAATATTTCTCATTTGCAGATCCTGCAGTTGCAGAGTGAAGAACAACATTTACTCTTTTCACTGTCACACCCATAAGTTGTGCTTTTTTGTGATGTGTAGCTGCGAACAGCGCTACATATAATGTGACTGTTGAGTGCTTTTCATATCTAAATATTTGTATGATTTTAACTTTTAACTGCAGAAATTCACGGCTTTTTAGTTTTTTTACTTTTAGTGCTCCGTGTTCATCAGTTATTCGCTAACTTCTGCTCTTTGCCGCTGAGAGAATCACAGACAATCATTATTCTTTTTTTTTTTTTAAACAAACAGATACTCATCTACAAAGTGCAGGAACCAAAACAACAAGCTGAAAAATGCTAAAAGGCTCCCTAAAGTTGGGGGGAATGCAGAGTCAGGACTGTTTGTCATTATGAGGGACTGTTACATACAATTTCATCCTATTCATCCATCCAACATCCATTATGTGCCACAAACAAAAAATAGGTCATGAAACACATCATCTGTCGCGTGTCATATTTTTTTTTATATTAAAACAAAATATTGGCATTTACTAATCTTGCATTATTAAGTATTGCGTTCATTAAACCATTCGCCATTATAACCTGACTGAATACACAGTAAATGACTTGTGGCCAATCCTCCTGCTGTCTAGTGCCATCCTGAGTAATTAAAATGCCAACAATAACTATTGTATAAATAGCTAATTATAATCACAACTAATCTAACTTGTGCTCCAAATGGTTTTCTTACTGTTCAGACGGGGCCGTTGACTACTCTGCTCATCGGACCAGCTGCACATGATGTCCATGTGGAATAATTACTTAAGAAATGCTGTGATGTCCACAGTCTCAAGCAAGTTTTTTTTTATCAGACCACTTGTGTAAATATGTTTGATTTGCCTCCCACGTAACAATAAATGTTGAGCGTTGCTTCTTAACAGTAATATCAAGTACTTAATCACCACGCACAGATTGCCTATGCAGCATAGCCCCTTTATGGCTGCAAAAGTTCACATTCCTCCTCCCAGAAAATATGGCTGAAGGAGGAGAAAAGTAATAAAGGTGGACGATAACGGATATAACAAGTGCTGCAATTCCTATTTGACCTTTTGAAAGTGTCAGAAAACAATGCAAGGATGCAATTACACATATACAAGCCGTGTAAGAAAACAATAGTGATTACTGGTTACTCTGAAGAGAAATGTGAGGTGTAACGCTCTGCTGGGTTATTTTATGGAAGCTGGCTGAAAAGGTGGGTGAGCATTTGGGTAACCATCTCCCTGCAAGTTAAATCACAGGCTTGAACATTAACAAGTGGGTGGGAGGCTACACATGCGACAGGAAAATGAGGGAAGTTAGACCAATATTTATACTGCTTAAATCTGAAAATATGTGAAAATGAAGCTGAGCCTGAGGAAGTGTCACACCCATAAATGGTGCTTTTTTTGTGATGCTGTGTAGCTGCAAACAGAGCTACATATAATGTAACTGTTGAGTGCTTTTCATATCTAAATATTTGCATGATTTTAACTTCCTGTGCGGGAATTCAAAGCCCTGAATGTGTCTGTTCAGCCTAAACAAACGCAGAACTTCTGAAAAGTCAAAAGCAATACCTTTACATCTTTTAATTATTAAAATTGGTCTATTGAAACACAATAGAATATGACAACAAAGCATACAAATGAAATAGAAATATTCCCCTAGTCTGTCACTTGCTCTGGAAGATCCATTTAAAAAAAAAAAAAAGCAATAGAGAAAAGAATATTAATGAGCAACATACTTCACAATGAACAATCAGAACATTCAATATAACATGGGTTTTTCTTTTTCTAGACGTCTTCACATTAGAAACAAGTAATTCCATTTGTGTGTTTTAGTACAAAACAGAGAGCTGAAATTGATTCACAGTTTCTTCAAAAGCCTTCACATAAAATGGAAAGAGACATTACTGTTGAGTTTCTCCTCTCTTTCTTGTTTTCCTCGAAAATGTCTTCTTCCTTGAAAAAAGTTTGTCAGTACAGAACACTGGCTCCAAAGTCGGCGGCCGTCTCTGCGTGTTGAGTCTGTGGTGATCGGAGGGCTTATCGTGGCACAGAATCACCCCGAGATCACACAATTACACACGTAACTGTCTAAGAGTCAACAGTTGGAGTCATGCAGGATGTGCATGGTCAACAGCTAATCCAACAGCACCCAACTGTTGTTCCTTGAGCTCTGAAGCCACACTCACACACACACTCACACACTCACAAACACGCACGCACGCACGCACGCACGCACGCACGCACGCACACACACACACACACACACACACACACACACACACACACACACACACACACACACACACACACACACACACACACACACACACACACACACATACACACACAAATCAGAATAAATATGCAAACCTTCAACACCGGGATGCAAACAGATGGAAAATCCAATATACATACTATATGTGCAGTCAGTGCACACTGGTTTACTACAGTTTGTCTTTTTGCTCATGGAAGAAGAGAAAAAATATAACTAAGATTGTTTCAAAAGTCATGCTCGAAATGGTTGCTGCAGCAGTGAGTCAAGTGTTTCGCTCATGAGGAAGAAACACGTCGAATGAAAGCACTGTTCGACCTGAGAACCGATGAGTCATTTAAAAAGGTGTGAGTGATGTCCGTGCAGTGGAAGCCAACATATACAGTCACTTCTGCAGATATTTGGACAGCATTACACAACCCCCTCCCCTCCCCCCACTCCGTCCCCCCGTCTTTTGGCTGCTCACTTTTATCGTGGGAAACGAAATGACACATGAGCTGCAAAGTGAACAGGTGGACTGTCAGTTGAAAAGCAAAGATGACTCTCAGTCATATGAAATTTAAAAAAGAAAGCAGCCCTTTTTCTTTTTTTTTCTTTTTTTTTACTAATTTCTGGTGCCAAAATATTACATTCAATTAAGTAGTTGTTTACACATACAGTCAAAAATTCTTACTGTGCAAATATTTTTGAGTTTGTTGATGCATGTGAAACTACTCTTCACTATCCTGTCCAGCATTTTATTTTTACATATTTACCTGTTGCTTTAAAATGGTTAAAATATCTTCAATTTAAAACTGACAGTAATCTTTGCAACCTTCCAGCTCCTGTGTCATTTATTTCCATAAATAACTGGAGCTATGAAGTACAAAAATGTGCTACTCTCCAATTATTTCAAGAACTCACTGCATGGGAACAAAATGCAACAACAGAAATTCAACATTAAACTAATATTTGTCCTCTAGAATAATGATTGTGATGGTGATTGTTTCTGAAAATGCTCTGCAGAAGAGTCTCTGACGAAGACCTTATACGCCCTTAAATGCTCACAAGATTCAATCAGCATTAGCTGTACTGAGTTTGAATGAGGCCGTATTTAGCTGACAACTGAGGTCAAAGTTCATGTCGTCTCCCTTTTGGACTACTCCAGTTCCTCTCTGTGCTCCATGCTCAGATCTCTCCGTCCCCCTCCCCTGCTGGACAGTTGCCTCCCCCTGTCATGTTCCTCCTCTCCATCCTCCTCCTCTTCTTCGTCCTCAATCCCTTCCTCCTCTTCCTCCTCATCCTCTTCCTCTTCGTCCTCCTCCTCTGTGCCATCCATGGAGTCGTCGGCTGCCAGCATGGCTTGCTGCATGGCCAGGGTGGCTGAGTCTGAGGACAGCGACTGGAGGCTGTCCAAACTCAGTGGGTCTGAGGAGAGGAAGGGGGGAAATCACAGCTGATCACTTGAATCAACATTTTGTTGTTACACTACTCCCACACCTCTCCAGAACAGTCCTCTCCTTTTACAGTGTGCATCACAACTTTTACACTTGCTTGAAGTTTTGTAAATCCTTTAGAATTTTCTATATTATTGCATAAATATGACCTAAAACATAACTAGATTTGCACACAAGTTCTAAATGTAGATAACGATATTGCATTTAAACAAATGAGACAAACATATTATTAATAGTTATTTATTGTGGAAAAGGATCCAATATTACATGTCTGTGAGTGGCCAAGGTATGTGAACCTCTAAGAATACCAGTCAGTTTGAGGGTGAACTCAGAGTTATGTGTTTTCAGTCAGTGAGATGATAATCAGGGTTTAGTGGGCGATCTGTTTTATTTAAAGAACTGGGATCTATCAAAGTCTGAGCTTCACAAGACATATTTGTGGAAGGTTACCGTGGAACGAACACAGGAGATTTCTGAGAACCTCAGAAAAGGAGTTGTTGAAGCACTTAAAGGTGTGAAAGGTTGCAAAGCCTTCTGTAAAGACTTTAGACTCCACCAATCCACAATTAGACAGACTGTGTACAGATGGCGTGGAATAGTCTACGAGGTCACAAAGGAACCCACAGTAACTTCTTAGCAACTAAAGGCCTCTCTCTTATTGGTTAATGTTTGTGTTCATGAGTCAGCCATCAGAAGAACACTGAACAACAATGGTGTGAAAGGAGAAAGCAACTGCTCTCCTACTCTGTCTGCAGTTTGCAGAAAATTGGAAAGACGCTTTGTGGACATGAGACCAAAACAGAAGTTTTTGGTTTCAGTGACAATTGTTTTGTTTGGAGAAAGATAATCAATGCATTTCAGCATGAGGATCTCATCCCATCTGTCAAACATTGGGGTGGCAGTATCATGGTTTCGGCCTATTTTGCTGCATCTGGTCCCAAACTGTTTGTCATCATTGATGGAGTAACGAATTCTGAACCATACCAGCAAATCCTAAAAATAAATGTCAGGAAATCCGTCAGTAAACTGAATCTTAACAGAAAGTGGGTCATGGGGCAAGACAACAACCCTTGTCCGACTAAAAAATGGTTAAAGAAGAATAAAGTTAATGTCTTTTAACCATTTTAAAGCAACTGACTTTAATTTAATAAAACAAATTGTGGAAAGACCTGAAAGGATCAGTTCATGAGAGAAAACCACCACCACAGTTGAAGCTGATCTGTACAGAGGAATGGGCTGAACTTTTTTCAAACCGATGCTTACGTACGGATCAAACAACAATGGTAACTTCATGAATTACTTAAATCTTCTAACAGGGGACCAAACATTTACCCTCAGTACTTTTTATCTGCCAGACACACAGATTCCAAGTTATATCTATTTACATAATTTAATTCAAAAAAGTTCAGGATTATTTATCAGTTTTACTTATTACATGTAATTTTGAAACTGTACCGTAGCATTATTGTGTGCAGAAAATCTTATCCAAATATGATTATAAATGAAACCGTTCTAATGACTTATGTAACTGATCAAATACAAGTGATAGTGATGATAGACAGAGTGGTTTCCTTTTCCACGTTGTTCTGTCTTTACCTGCATCAGCTGCAGTAACAAGTGATAATAAATTGACTAAAGTCTGTAATCTACTCTGAGCTTTGACATGAAAACTAGACAGTCCCTTTTTCTAACTATTCACAACAAACTTAAGCATTTTAAATACAAGGTCAGCTTGCGCTTATGAATCCTTTGCGACACAACTTTTTCAAGAATATCATGTTCTTTGTGTTTAACGTTTGCCTTCACATCTTCTCACAAAAATAAAAAGTGAATACTGGCACCTAGTGGTGAAAATTCAAACAAACAAGATTAGAGTTTACTTCCTGACTGTTCATGCATCCGTTCTCTAAATATAAAAAGTCAGGATTCCTCAGAGTGTGTTTGTGTTGATGTTTTGTGTTGGCATACTGTCTGAGTTGCCTCCTGTCTGCGATCTGTGTGTCTGCAGAACTCCAGCCACGATGGAGTCGGGCCAGAAGCGTTGTGTTGGACGGTGCTGGGACTTCATCTTCTTGGCTTTAGGGGCTGGGTCTGGGTTACTAGCATCCAACATAGGCTGGAGGATACGCCGACGAGCGTTGATGAACCTGTGGCAACAAGACAGGGAAAAGGGACGAGGGAAGATACCCGGGATTTTAGGGAAAAAGACACTCATTGATATAGATTAGGATCATCATAAAACAGCTTCCTGAAAAGAAATGAAATTGGCAAAAAGTGAAAATACAATAGTTTTTAATGAATCTTATATATGCAGGAAGATCAATACCAGTGCCAGCTTCAATTCAAGTCCACATTTTTCACCAACCCTTCAAAGTATTTACTTCATATTTTGGGCTAGTAGAAAAATGTATAAAAGAAAAAAAAAAAAATGACCATACAGCAAATACAAAATATGCAATATTACTGTCAACATTTCAAAATATTCTGCACTGTACATATACTTTCAAACTCAAACCATCACGTTGGAAAAGATTGAACGTCTTTTTTCAATATAAAGTAAAAATCCTGCTCTTTCAGCTTAATCAAACTCATATTTCACAAGTATAATCAGATATCTTCCGACTAAACTGTCTGCGATTCCAGAAGAAACGCTGGTACTTGAGAACAAATCCAGTTACGAGCTGAAACTGTCAGATGAAGCTGGTTTTCTCATAAGAACAGATTACCAACATCTTGGATGTATCACTATATATGTACAGTTGGTTCTTGTTGTTAAGACGTTGGTTTGGGAAGAAATGGGAAGGTCGAAAATTGAAATGATACAATTTTCATGGCCAGTCGACAGCGCTGGAACATCAGTTAGGAACATTACGGCTTGTGAGGTGCTGCCGGTCAACAGGACATAAAGGATCTGCTGCTAATGTCCTGACCACAGTGTGGTCGCTTCCATGCCTCAGCAGGTCGGAGCTGTTTTGGCAGCATGTGGAGGACCAACAGTAACTCAAGCGGGGAGGTCATCATGTACACAGATTTACATGTAAGCGTGTGAAAAAGAGAGACACAATTTGGTATCAGGTGTACTTGATGCATCCGACAAGGAGATGGCGCCGTAGCATCAGCAATGTGCCGAGGAGCTCCAGTATATTCAAACTCAGTTTCAGCATAGCCTTCGCTCATATTTTCAAAATATAAATATGAAGCAAAGTCTTTCTTTCTATGTGTGTACGCAAGGGCTTTATGGGACAGTCATTGTTCTCATGGGACGGTTTTAGGGTTACACCATCTTACCAGTTGTTCACTTGCAAAAGGGTTAGATTTGTTTGTCCTGCAATCTGCCTCTTCTCGTCTTCTGTTGGGTATGGGTGCTGAAAGAAGGAAAAAAACAGCACCTCAGCTTTCAAGCAGTTTTTTCATCACTGATAGCATCTGTGTTTCCGATGTCTTATGTTAAAACACTGTAAATCCCTGATTTATGAGCATTCTGTAAACCTCCTCCTACGAACAGTTTATGCATCTCGCACATTATCCTCTCCTTTCTATAGCTGCCACTCCAATACACTTCTCCTGACAGGGCCAACAGATGACCATTTCAGAATCATGCACGAACACATCCAGTGTAAATCTCCCTATTCTGCCTCACCATGAGATGCTGGAAGAGCCAGGAGCGCATGATGTTGGTAGCGTGTTTAGGCAGGACCCCCCGCTTATTCTTGGACTTCTTGTCTTCGGTGTCCAACAGGGAGGACAGGTCCACATTTACCTTTGCAACAGACAACAGGAAGGGAAGAGAAAGGAAGAAAAAAAAAAAAGAAGAAGCGGATGGTAGGGCTTAGTTATTGTTGCCACGGAAACAAAGGGAGACTACCAATTACCTATCTTTTTCTGTGGCAAGGGCAGAAACACCTCCTCAAGTGTCACCATGGTAACTGAATTTGAGTAATGATACTTAAAGTATAAAAAAAAAAACAGCACCCTTGACTAGTCTGTTGTCTGCTCTGTGCTTCCACGAGCAGTTTAAAGAGCCGAGGGTCAGGTGAGACCTCTGTCAGAAGTTTGAATTTCACAGTTTGGCACTGAATTAGTGAGGAGCTGCTACGAAGCGGGACTCTGTTAGTTTGTTTTTTTCACTCGTGTTGACCTAAGTTTGTCTTTGTGTTCAGTGAGAAATCATTATTCAGCTGTTATTGTTTGGAGTGCGAGTGCTGAAGGACGAAATGCTCTCAGACTATTGACAATCTTTGACAGCCTGCGGTGTACATATGGATGTGTGTGTGTGTGTGTGTGTGTGTGTGTGTGTGTGTGTGTCAGTCCAAGTGCTTAGTCTGGCTGAGACATACTTAATTCCACTTAGTTCACTATTCTTATGAGGACATTTAGGGTTGCAATCAAGAGATGTTTAGTATAATTCGCTAAAATAATTTGGTTTCTGTCCAGGTTAAGTTGAAGGTTGTAAATAGTTTGGTATATATTGGTAAAGGATGTTTCAGGATAAGTGTCCTCATACTCTAAATTATTCATTTTATCAGCAAATCCATAAAAAGACCCAAACCAAACAAATGAAAGTGCTGTGTGACATGTTTCTTTGCTACCAGGAACACACACACTGTAGCTTACTTTGACTCAATCCCACATACGCCGTCCTGCTGCCACAAACACTCAACAGGGTATCAAATGTGTCTTAATCTGCCTGAAATAGTCCTCAACACAAGAACTACTTCCTCCTGTTTGAACGAGACTTGCTAAAAACCACTGCGTTAAGCTGTTTTAGACATTAAAAATGAAACTATATTATTGTGTCATTTCTAAAGATTTGCATCTGGAGTCAAGATTAGCAGGGCTGAGTACTGCCGCCATCATATCAGCCTGATAATACCCTGACCTGAAAGACGTTGGATGTTCTGTATCATGGTGGACAACACCTGATGGCACATCTTGGATGCCTCATGACATCCCAACAAAAAGAACAGCCTGCCAGAATGTTTTCATGTGAAAGAGTAACCCACACTGTTCTCTTGATGTAACACAACGACGGGTTGGCAGGTGTTTGGTTTTCTTTCCTTAGTTTCCATGAACCTCGCCATGTCTGAACCGAGCTACTGGCTTTGGTTTGATCGTTTAATGCCAGTTAAAGTGATGTGGTCTTCACTTTAACAGAACAGCATGTGCATGGAGTAAAATTGCTGCACACTGTCAGATGTGGGGACTCACCTCTAACTGGGGACAAATGTTTTAAATGTAAACCATTAAAGTTTAGGTGTAGGACTTGTTTTTGGTTCAATAAAAGGTGAGTTTTAAGATCAGGTTCTCTCAAAAAAGGTAAGGGTTGGGGGTGGGAGAGCTCCCAAAGAACAGATTCAAGTCAATGTAAGGTTCTCCTATGTACAAAAACAAAAAAACAAGTGTTTTCTCTGTGCGCAGGAAATAATATTAATAATAATATTTTTTTTTAACAAGCTACCCATTTGTGAAGCTTAAAACACCTTGAAGGGGAGCTTATGAGACTTCATGGGCCTCGGCCTGCAGGACAATACGCATGGACAAGTAAACGACCGAAGTCTGCAAAAGGATATGGAATTGTTTAGTTTTACACACACCTGGAAAGAATCCACAGACACACAACCATATATGCACTCACACACATGCAGAACCCCCCTTAACACACACAAAGCCCATAAATACACATTCACATGCACTCAGATCCAGCTTCGTGCTCCCAACACAAAACAAGACTCATTACAGTTGCAGAAGGGCGGTGCGTGGATAACCCTTCTCTCTTATCCCCCCTCAGCCCTGGGAGTGCATGTATTCCGGGGGAAAGCGAGGTTGAATTAATTGGCGGCACCGAGCTCGAGAGTGTGATTACTCGGGGCTTGTCGGCAAAGTAGCGACGTGGCTGCGTTCAATTCCCAGCACACATGTAGCGCACAGCCTCGGCTGGGTCGCTGCAACTCACCGAGGCCTCCTCTGACTGTCAAGCACAGAATTACCTGTGAAACTGAGCCGCTGTTGAAGGCAGCACTGCTGCACATAGAGCACCGTTAAACTCCGCCTCCTGGTTTTTATTTATACGGGAGACCGGCCTTAACAGAGATATGGTAACTGTACCTAGCCTGCTACTTTTCTGAGTCATTAATGTGTTTGAGATTTCCAGAAAATAAACAAAAGGTTGTGATTGCAAATCTGAATCCAAAACCAAATTCAAATTTCAAATCACATTTCTACTTATATCTTTTAGATTTTCAGTTTTAGGGTTTAACATTTTTTTGGGCAATGGATCATATTCCCCTTTGATGAATAAAGTTCAATTTCAAAATAAGACAGTTTCAACTGTTTCACTATATTTTAGAAATGCTTTGCAAATCTAAGTTGTGCTTCTAAAACAGTTTCTTTTAATCGAGACGACTGTTCTCTGATGCATAAAGATATTAATTTCACACTACAGACTCAGCTAAATAACACATGTTAATTAGAACATCTTATAAGCACCACTGATAGTTCCTGTTAGTAGTTAAATAATAACACTATCTACTATATAACCATTACACGGGCTCCTGCCAGACACAGAACCATATTTTACTTGAAAATTGACTTCTTTGTGTGTTTTTATGTTCATCTAACTTCCACACAGGATATTTTGCCTGCTCCTCATCTCTTTGTGTCTCAGTCAGTTGTTTTGACTGTCTTTTAAAGAGTCACTACCAATTATCCAGGTCAGACCCCTGGTGCTTCCGTCGAACAGGACAAAACAAAGACATTGTGACTGCATGCTGAGCGCAGACCGAACAACGGCTCAAGTGCCTGAGGCCTCTGCCTTTAGAGGAAGCCTTCTCCTCCTTCCAAACAGAGTAGGGCCTGTGGGCAACAAAAGATCGCAATGGTCTTTTTCCATCCAACATTTCACAAAACAATTACATAGCTTTCTAATGGCTCAAAAAATTATAATGACTTTTGGTTTTCTTGTATTTACAAGAACAGAATGTTTTCCTGCATAAGTCTTCTAGAAATAGAAACATTGGTACACAAATAATTTGCCATAGTGCTCCTATCTGGATAATGTCTATTAATGTAATTAGGAAATGTTGATAATCAACGTATTTGGCAATTTGAAAATTGTTGATACTGACATGATCAGTAACATGTCAGAATATAAATGTATTTAATTTGTCCTGCACTGAAATATTATCTTTGTGTTTCGAATGGCCACCATCCACCCCAACCAACTCCTAACTACCACAATTGGAAAAACAATGTAGTGATTTAATCATTACATTTTTAGTGGGCAGGATTTGCAGAGACACACCAGAGGAATTCAAAACTGAAAATGTACTGTGCTGGGAGATCAGCATGAATACAGTTTAGTAGTTTTACAACCTGGTCGTTCACCTTTAACTATATTAAACACAGCATCAATTAGAAACTACTTCAGTTCATAACTGCATTGCTGAGCTGTAATGGCTTCAACCATGCAGCTCAGCTCACTGATATGATACATTTATCCTGACAGACTTTACTCAGCTTCTTTTGCTGTTGAAATCTCTGCTCATTACTGCTGTGTGTATCTGCACTCTTACTACAGAAGCTCTGTGTTGTAAATGTTGTGTAAGCAGTTGACCAGCAATCTTTTTTTTGATTACTGTTGCTTCCAGCTAAAAGTTTAACGGCTTATATCCTTATAAGACTAATTCATATTTACAAAACATTCAAAGAGGAAGGATACAGTGGAAGCCCCATATATACTAGAGAAACTGCAGAAGCCTTTTGAGGCTGAAAATTAAACTAGAAAAAAGGGGAAATATTAAAACCTCAAATGTGTCCTTGTGTCATAAAAAAATCCAATCCCAGGCATTCACGCCAGCCTGACTATTCTAAAACCTTCTACGGAGAGGAGATAAAACTCTGTGGTCATAATATTTCCTGTTCATAATAATTCTGCAATGCATTACCCACTTTCTTTTCAAATCTCAAAGTGGGCTGAAGGTTGTCAAAAGGTTGTTGAATAAAAGGAAACAAAACGTTAAAGTGAGAATCTTCTGTAGCAAGTTTGACTTATATTTCCTGAATCCTTCAAAATCACACCATCAAAAAGCCTTTAGATAAATTAAGTAAGTCCTCACATGACTTTCATCTGCAGTAAACCTGACAGGATCATGAAAGCTCCCTAAACATCAGGGGAATAAACAATTTCCATTTTGTTTGGCAGCAGGGGGCTGTGTTCAGACGGGCACAATGAAAAGGAACCCGGGGGGGGGTTCTGTGAGATGTAAAGAGGCCCTTTTAATAATAACAAATTGAGACCGTGGGAGGTGAGGGCACAAACAGGGAGAGAATGTGTCGGCCAAAGCATCAACGCTCAGATGGCTTTACCTGCGAGTTCTGGATCTGGATGGTTCCCGGCGGCAGCGCCTGTGTTAACACTTGCCCTTGTGATGTCACCATGGCAACCGGCTGGTACAGGGTCCCACCTAAGGGGACAATTTGCCTCCATGAGTATCGAGTGGTTTCAGCAGCTATACTGGCAGCCACATCCTGCATACAACCAGAGCCTTATTAACTGATTGACTTCTTCTCAGCCTCGCAATCAAAACATGGCAAACAAGAGACTAAATGATTAAATTCAAGGTGTGTTAATGTCCTTTAACCCAGAAGAAGAAGAAGAAGAAGAAGAAGAAGAAGAAGAAGAAGAAGAAGAAGAAGAAGAAGAAGAAGAAGAAGAAGAAGGAGGAGGAGGAGTGTTTTTTTTGCTTCTGGCTTAATTAGCCTTGATCAAGACACTCTTATCACAGTCTGTTTGAGCTCTTCAATGTGTAGTGATCAAAGGCAGAGACATTGATTTATTTTGGGTTAAAAGGGATTTCCAGGGGGCAGGATTAACATTTCACTGTACAGGCTTGACATTATAAGAACCTATCAGCCAAGCACTCTGTGGGGAATACTTTGCACGGCCCTCTGATACACAAAACCAAAATAGCATTAAAATGTTATAGTTTGTTTCAGAATGATGTGTACTGTGTGTCTTTGTGTTGAGTGATGGCGGAAATAAAAAACTAGCTAATCATACTGATTATTGTCAGGATATGCTTATATGTATTTGTCAGTCTTGATTATCAAAGTCAGATTATGGTTAATACTTGAAGTGATGTTACATAGTAGCAAACTGCCTGAAATGTTTCATGAGGGTCAGCCTGTATGAAAAGTAATTTTAGCATTTTATGTGTCAAATTCAATTTCATCACAAGTCTTTTGCAGAACATTAATCATAACTTGTTTTACAGTACTTTCCTTCAAAAAAAAAAGCTTTGTCAGTAAAAACAGAAATAAATAGTCACATTCTTAAAAAAATAATCAGATTATTTAAATTAATAAGCATGCACTTAATTGGAAAAAATACTGAATTGAATAATTTAAAAATAAACTGATGTTATTTGTTAATACCCAGACAGCACTACTTTGAACAGGCTGGTGTCTTTTTTTGAAAATGTGACCGTTGGACATTACAACATGTTGGTCGTCAGCTGTAAAGAGCCAGAATGAAATGAAGCACCCTCATTCACAAAGTCTAACATGATTTATCCTTCACTGTGAACGATGACATCTTTTAAAGACACCCTCCAATGACAATAACGTTTTTCAACCTTGCCAACATATCCGTGTTGTGTTTTTGTATGCTAAAACACATCGGCTATCATTGTGTAATAAGCAGGCAACACCACAAATGAACATTTCTGCTGTGGAACTGCAGTGGCCGCATGACATATGGATGCAGACATCCAAGATTTCATCAGGAAACCCAAAGGACCTTTTCCCACCAGTCTGTGGGGCTTTTCATAACATGGAGCTGCCAGCTTGAGCTGCTGGTCAATAGTGGAGAGGTGGTTGGGGATAGAGGTGGGGACTATTTGCATATGCACAAATCTGTGAGAACTGAATAGTGGCAAAGGTATCAAGGTTAATATCATCCACTTCAAGGCGTTAGGGGAATTGTATTTTGTTTTAGGAAAAACTTCTCTATGTCATGTCACTCCATTGTGACTGAACAGGAAGAGTGAAAGATGGTGGGACAAATAGAAGGATCTCTAAATATCGATTAGTTAGAATGTCAAAACATTTTGTAATGTCCAGCCTTTAATTTCTGCCAGACATAAGATTTCATTGACACACAGCTGCAGTTTAAAAGGATTCGGGTTTGAGAATTGTTTGAAATCGTGTAGTTCGGTGTTACAAAATGCAATTATGAAATGTTGGAAAAGTAAAGCAAAGGTTAATCAATTTTAGACATGTATTTCCCCTTACTGATAATACTGACAAAGTGAAAAAATTGGTGCATTGTGAAAGCAAAATGCGACCATGAACGCTTGCAAAACTATTATCTTTTTTTTTTAATGTGGAGGCTCCACATTTTTGTAAAAACTTAATGTGCTTGCCTGACCAGAAAAAGCCTGAACTGTTTCAAGTCTCATGGATGTCAGGTATTGGCAGATTTTACTGTGAAGAGTAAACTAGAGAAATTCAATTAGTAATCCAAATAATCCCCACTCCAGCTTTTAAATGTGAAATTTTAAAAATGAAGTTGTATCATGTGCGTGTGATAGGCTCATCAGGTTCCGATGTTTGTGTGCGTAATGACATGCTTACCTGATACCACTTGAGAGTTGATGGTGGTCATGGCGACATTGCCCTGTTGCAGACCCCCGGCGGGCACCACAATCCCTGAAGGGTTAACAGAGCTGGAGACAGAGGTCATGGATGGAGAGGAGGTCTGAATTAGTTCCTGGGGGATCACAGAGGGAGACGCTGGTGAGCAACTGCAACGAGGGAGCGCTACTATTTGTGAGTGAAAAACTCCCAACAGCTAAATCTACCTGGTGATAAATGACAAGGTGTATCTTGGGAAGTGCTACTCATACAGGGATACCTTCGTAGAACTGTAAGAGCCACAGTGGGTCCATGACTGACCTGCTGCATGCTGAGACTGGTGTGTGACGGGGAATAGGGTCCTCCGAGGTCGTTACGGAGGAGGTTGTCGCTGTGCATCTTGGTCTTGAGGCAAGTGATGTAGCGGTTGCAGAAATCCTTACAGAGCTCATTGACCTTCTCTAACTCCAGTAGGTGGATCCGCAACACCTGAATGGCCTTTACCATCTACAACAAACAGGCAAAACATGAAATGGATCACATTCACGTATGAAGAATCATTGTTTTTTTTATTTTAAAATACCATTCATTTACCCAAAATTAGAAATAGCTCAATTCTAAATATCGCAGTCTTAACTTGGTGATAATTACAGAGGCAGAAGTTGACAACTACAATATTGGTATATACAGTATTTCTATATTGGTCATGATGACAGGTTTAAAATAACAGGAATCCCAGTACACATGGAAGTCTACATTCTCTTCTTTTCAACAGTTATCTGACCATCAACAGCCTGGATTTTTTTCCAATCTGTGCGGCACTGTAGCATACTCCCTCAAAGTCACTGCTCAAGGTCAACAGTGGTCAGAAAAGTGCTTGGCCAAGGAGGAGATAAATCAGCTAATTAAACTGCACTCGCCCAATCAAGGGGACCAGTAACTCTTGCGCCCATCGCAGCCAGTCAGGCCCAGCGTAACATTACTGCTCTGTGGAAGAGTTAGTGCCCTCTGGGAGGGACGCTGCACCCAGTGCCTCATAAAACACACAGATGCAGGGTTAATTGACTGTTCAGCACTTGTCAACCTGCCATCACAAGTACTGTAATGACAGAGAGTGCATTTCCTTTTTTTATTCCTTGTCTCTGTCTTTGTCTCTGTCTAGCTTGAACTCCTCCCCCTCTTTTGTCATTGAACATGATCAGCCTCTTCCTCTTAATTTGTAATTACTGCTAGCTGTTTTGCATGGAGAAGGGCAGGGGGAGGATGGGTAAGATGTCATGCAAAAGGAAGGAATGATCAGGAGTTATAATGATGGGATATAGCGCAAACAGCTTTTTCTACAGCTTTACTTTTCTCTTTCAACGCAGAGCTGGTTTCATTACGGTTTATAAACCAAACTTTGAGGTGTTGTGTGTGTTTTACCTAATAGATATTTGGAACCTTAAAAATGTGTTCCTGTCTGGAACCACACGTTAGAAGGCCCTGAAGCATGACCTATGACATCGTCATTGGTTGTATCTTATTTAAAAAGAAAGAAAACATATAAAATGAATGTAAATACATTTTACAGAAAACCTGACATACCATTCATCTCGTAATTGTCTAATTCTGCACGATATCAATAATCACCTCATATAACACTGTTGAACTGAAATACATACAGTATTTGCAATGGGGTGCTAACAGCTTGCACTTGTACTTGTTTTTCCTTGACATACATTTACTGTAAAAATTGTTGTAATGACAGTTCTTCTACAAATTGGTGGAAACGGAAGCTGGATTCTCACGGTGGCCCCCCGGTCCAGAGCTGCAGCTTTTCTGTTTCAGTTCAGTCGAGCAGCTTCCTTAAACTGGACTTTCTCATATGTTAGTGGTCACAATTGTTGTCTTACCAAATTGTCCAGCTCGGGATCTTCGCTGAAGAAGGGTTTGTGTTCTCGCTCCTGCTGGTGCACAAAGTTTTCGATGTCCACATCAAAGCTGGCTGATGTGATGCATTCGGATCCCTGTGTGGCCTGCTCACATTTCTCAAACAACAATGCCAGCAGGGGGAACAACGGATGTCTGCGGAGAAAGACAGAGAGAGGGACAGAGGATGTCAGGGCATTCCTCATTATAGCTTTTGTTTTAGTAGTAAATATTGCACAAAGCCAAAAACTGGTGCTTGAAAATCCTCATTTCAGTACATTTCAAACGTCTTTTGGGAGCCTTTGCAGGCGCTTACTCGTCTCTACTTTTCCTCAGTTAGTGATGTCCTACATTTCCCAGAAAGCATTTCCATCACCCCAGAGGAACACTGTGAACTTTCACTTAACGCTGTTGTTACAATTAGTCATGAGTAAACTTCAAGCTAAAAATGTACACGTTTAGGATTGCTGCCTGTATTTGTCCTCGGGAACATCCCTCTTTAGTATTCAGTAATAGTCTGCTGGTGTAGAGGGGCCCCACTTCCCATGGTACCACTTTCCCATGTCCATTTGAGTATACTGTGAAGAGGGCCAATAGTAGAATTTTGCCCCGAACTTGGGGTTGGAGTTGAAATGGACAGGATTATAATCACTGTCCAGTGCACGTGATAATAAAATTCCCCCAACTATCTTGGAAAATAACAATAAAAATAATAATAATAAAGTCCAAATGGGACTTAAGTCGTGTTATTGACACATCACTCTGCGATCAAATAAACACATATATTTACATTTAACTTAACTGTGCCCGAGCACAGACCTACTTTGCCCAGGTAGTAATTTCTCGACATTAATGTGTCTCATATGCAGACACATTAAGGGACTCTCAATAGAGAGGATAATTCAAGACGTACTGTATAAGTTCCACTCCAAGGCACTTCTCCCACCCTCGCTGTACTTTTAATAGTGTGGAAGCTCCATGACATTCCCTAAAGGACATGCTGAACATACGCACAAGGTTCAGCTGGAGCTCAAAAAAGATCTGTAAGTGGATAGGATATGGTTCAGTGACAGCGAGGCTTCAGAGTGTCACCTACATTCTTACCATCTGCCTTTTATAGGGAATGTCACTCACATAAGATCCCTGAGATTCACTGTGCAATGGCCCATACTGCGCTGCTGTATGTAGTATATGCCAAATTATTGAGTATTTCCACTTGGAAGGAAGCCCCTGCCCTAATAGCCAGGGTGACAGAGAACTGCAGAGCAATCAAATCTGAGAACAACCTGAACAGGATACTGACTGACAAGAAAAAGTCCAGGAACTCATGAATATATGTTTTCCAAAAAGCTGTGTTTCAAAGTGGTGATCTCTTTGCTACACTTATACACTTTGTGTTACCTTTGACTCAAAAAAACTCCAGGAAAACCCCGAGGGAACTCAAAGTATGTCTCTGTAAATGGATTATGATGAGGAGATAAGGACACAATAAACCCAAAAACGACTTACATGAAGGCTTTTTCAAGGGATGAAGCCAGATTTAATGACGAGGATTTTACCTTTCAAAACGGCAAACAAATGTAACACAGGCATGCAAATACTTCTTGGAGCTAAAGGCACATTCAGGGGTCTGGCATCTCCTAATCTCTTGGACAGCTCTCAAGTAGGCCTATCTCTCCGTTAAAACCCTGTTTTTGTGCATTTTTTAAATTATTTTTCCAATTATTTTAATTGCACAAGTTTCTGTTTGTAGAAGAATGACGCAATCTTGGTAAAACAAATGCAGTCTAGCAGGCATGTATCATCTTAAAAGAACTCTTAGCCTGACCTTGTTGGTTTGATCGAATGAACTCCGGTGCATTTGCCTGTTTGCTCCGGTTTGTTTCTGCCAGTGTTAAGGCTGTCGATCCGACTCTGATCCAGACGAAACTGTCAGACTGTGACTACCTACAAAGAGAGGGCATAGTCGTCTCTCATGCGGGCCGAGGCTCTCCTGTTTTGTGGTGTGACTACAAAGCAGATTCTCTGCAGAATTGTCTGAAAGTAAACATATGATTTTAGCTTCAATTCAAAAACTAACTACACTGCTCCACCTTTTTTGCTTTTTGTCTCCGTCAGATCATTTTATACAGAAGTAACTGAAGTCTCCCTCTGTCAGTTTTTATATTTGGTTACTTGTGCAACAGAATTCAGTTTCCCCACTTGGCTCAGTGTTTGTCAGTCGGTAGGACTTCATGTTCACAGCTCGTGGTTTATTTGAAAAAAACAAAAACAAACAAACAAAAAACAGTGTGAAGATTTTCTTTTTCCTTGGTTCAGACCAAACGAACTGAAGCAGAGTCAGAGATGTCATACAGAGAAAAGCACTGGTGCATTAATGTTGGCGGGCATTCCACTTAAGGGACGTCCTTCCATGGTGCTGCTTCTGTCAGGGCTCACTGGGACACTTTATTGGAACCGAGCCATCATTAATGGTATTCATTCCAGCTCTGCTTTTCCTGCTGTGTCAAAAATTCCAACGTGAAAAAGGTCTATGTCACAGACCCTATATGAAACATAGATAGAACATTTAGATACTGTATGCTCCATAGGACATTTCAACATGCTGAAGTACCCTTGGGCAAGACACTGAACCCCAAGTTGCTCCCAGGGGCAGGTGAGCACTTTGCATGGCAGCTCTGTTGCCACTGGTGTGTGTGTGTGTGTGTGTGTGTGTGTGTGTGTGTGTGTGTGTGTGTGTGTGTGTGAGTGTGTGTGTGTGTGTGTGTGTGTGTGTGAGTGTGTGTGTGTGTGTGTGTGTGTGTGTGTGTGTGTGTGTGTGTGCTAATGTGTATTTGGGAGGAAAATATGGCAAAGTAAGGTATACAAGTGCAGACCATTTACAAGCAAAATCAGAAAACAGCATCAGCAAATCAAATGTCCTTAGTTCTCTTGTACATATGAACTAATAAAAACTAGTTCAGTGAATTAGTCTGTAATGAAATACAGGTTGAAAAAAAAGTGTAAGTAAATTAACCAAATCAAATTATGTGAATTATACCAAGTCAAGGGTTACATAGCAGTTATTGCTGCTCTGCTAGCTAGGTCTGTTAGCACTGGTTTATTTAACTACTGTGTTATAACGTGATAAAAAAAAAAAGCTTTTTATTTTGAGGAAACCGCTACAAGTGATTAAATGAGCTTTTGCTATAGATCTAGCTAACCATAGGTCAGTGGTGACTCACATTTTTTTTTTTTTTTTTTACTTCTGTTTTCTGGTTCTCATGAATTTTCAATACTGTTTATCACATTGAACCCTTGGTATAATAATTGTTATGATCAGGTAAGATATCCAAAACTCAGGTTTTAATGCAGCCACTGCTTTTTGCCTTTGTTTGACACGGGTTTAAAACAGACTTGATTTGATGTTTCTACACAGGAACACCCATGCAGCTTTTGTCCACTTGCACACCTTCACTTCCTGGTGTGAATATGTGAATGAAAGTGGGTGTCACTATGAATCTTGACCAATCAATGTGGTACAAAGGTTTAATAAACTGAATAAAACACATGCTTATTGAATAGTCTGTTTGTTCTGAGGGTCTGACTGATTTTGTATTGTTTACTTAATGATGATCATCAACCAGAGATATGTTTCTCACCTTTATTTCACACAGTGTTATTGTTGTGAATATATGCATGTGTGTGGTGAATGCATACTGCAGGGGACTGCACTAGCGTGGATGCAGGATGGGCCCCTGCTCAGGCTCTAACCCATGGCTCTCATTTGCAGCCCTTAATAGTCGTCTATATTATACTCTAATCTGCCTGATCCCAATTTAATGCCGCTCCCTCAGCCAGACGTGGCAGGAATACTAAGCAGGAGGGTCACGTGCAGAATGGAGAGCCTCTGCCTTGTCTTTTTAATATCAGCTTGTGGTGGAGTGGAGAAGAATGCGGCTGGGGATGAGGAAGAGAGGGACTATAACTGAGAGCAAACAGGGTGACTCTCAACACTGCAGATGGTGTCTTAAGTTATTTACTCACATTATTTTCGTTGCACAAAGTGATTGAGTCTGCCAATTGGACTGAGATTATTTAACCTCCTATTTTTTTATATTAGTGTTAATACCTATAAATAAGAAATAATATGACATCACAGCCCACTGGTGTCAACAAAATTACATTTTGCTTGACTCTTGAGACAAGTTGATTTGCTTTATAAACATCATGCAGGGGCAGAAGTGCATACACAAACTAACTAGCACATCTATTCAAAGACATCTACTGTCAAGGATGTCTGTAGCACTGCGGGGCCCGGAGACCCAGGGGCATTGTGAATAGAGCTCAAGAGTACATAACACCTTTACTGGCTGGTAAATACACAGACTACACAGACAGTAGCCAAGCTAAAAACAAAGCAAGTACATCAATTAAAGGTGCTAACCAGATGACAGCTGAATATCTTATGTGTTCAAGACAAGAAAACACTGTGCCTCAAGCTGTTGCCTCACACAACCCTTTAAAGATAATCAAACGTTGTCATTATTCATTAACATACAAGTGATGTGTGCAGGAACACTGTGAAATGTAGTGCAACCCAATGCCTCAACCACCAGCTATGTCCTGAATAATAAATAGATAAAATAGAATAATTACCTTTCTGACAATGCCAACAAAAAACAAAAATGCAAAAGCTTTATATGTTGTTGTTGTTTTTTTTAACAACATATGGAAGTTTCATCAGCTCTATATATTCATTGTGTTACAATAAGAAAATGTTTCTTGTTTCGACAACATAACTTCAACAGCAGTTTTCAGTTCCCCTCAGTCCATCTTAAATGACCTCGGGCCCAGAGAGGGCAGCGGCGTTTTTGGTTTCTTCTTTGCATGGTAGAGTTTTAACAGCATTTGTGGATGCAGTAATGAACTGTGTCACAGACGATGGTTTTCGGAAGTGTGTCTTAGCCGAGGCAGTGATTTCCACTACAGAATTGTGTCTGTTTTTAATGCAGTGCTGCCTGAGGGCCCGAAGATCACCACCATCCAATATTGGTTTTCAACCTTTCTCCGGATTCTCTTAATCTTTTAATGATTTTAGGACTATAGATGATGCAATCCCCAAATTATTTGCAATTTTACGTTGAGGAACGCTATTTTTAAATTGTTTCACTCTTTCACAGAGTGATGAACCTCTCCTCATCTTCTCTGCTGAGAGACTTTCCTTCTGATGTTCTTTTTATGACCCAATGTGACTGATCTGTTGCCAATTAACTGAATTAGTTGTGAGATGTTTGACTAGGTGTTTTCTTTTTACCGTTATGCAACTTTTCCAGTCTTGTGTTGCCGCTGTTACAACTTTTTTGAGACGTGTTGCTGGCATTAAATTCAAAATGAGCATATATTTTTGTATAAAACAATACAATTCCCAGCCAGTCTGATATTTCTAATAACCTGCTCGCTGAGTTTATGTTTTAAGTGATTGACCAAAAATCCCTAAAAGACAGTAAATTATACATTTTTTCTACCTTTTACAGCTAATAATACATCTACAGACTGGGTCATCTCATTTATCTGCTGCTGCTTTTCTAAAAACAGAAACAATAAAAGTATTCCTTGTTTAATGACACTGACTCTAATTAACATTCAGAAACAGTAAAGTCCATTAAATTGAAACAGAATTTATGCAACAGACGTTGTTGAGCTGAAAAGTTGTTCATGTACATGGTGAATATTGTATTTAGACAAAAGCAGCTTTGTAAAAGCTTGGATTCATCTGAATTTAATACATCTGTATTTATTTTTTAACATTTCACGAACAGATTATTTAAAACAAAAAAGACATAGTTTGCCATTTTGCAGTTAGACTGGGAAAATGAAATCATTTCTGTCACGTTGGTGTGTTTGAGTGAGACAAAGCTACATCCCTAATCACATTCTCTCCTGTCTTAAAAGCTAAGCTTAGAACATTTGACAGAACTGTAGGTGTTCACCGGACATGTTTAAGATAATGTGAGGGTTTTGAAATTAGCTTTGGTGCTCTATAGGAATTATAAACTTACTTTTGTCACCAATTCTCTCCAGTTAACGGGCAGATTCTGAATAAATGAAGTAAAGGCTAAAGCTATCAAGGCAATCAGTGTTTGCATGAGGAAATGTCTATCCTTGATGACATAGGCTGCCATGTGCACAGTTGGATCTCACCATCTCGGAGCGAGGTAAAAACACCACCCTTTGGTGCTTTCTATGACCTTTACACAGGAAGTCGGGATTAAGGTAGATGGGGTGTGAAAAGGCATGCATTTTTATGAACGTGAACATAGCCGCATGTGTCTGCTTGTGTGTATGTGAGTGCATGTTCATGCAATGTGTGTTTTCCAGTCTTCCACTACCTCCTCCAACCATCCTGTGCACCCCCATGCCGACAGCCAGAAGCGTCAGGTTCTATCTGCAGTGCGACGAAGTGGATATTGCCGGCTGGGGGATCATTACAAAGGCCATAAAAGAGCGATTTACAGGATGGCCAGTGAGTGGAGTCAGCACGGTCCCTCCACCCTCCAGCGCTGCACCGTGCTGGGTCACCAACAAAAAGCCCAAAATGGAGAATCAGAGGCCAGCGGGGAACGTGATGACTTAAACATGAAGGTGAGGGACTTTGCAGCACTAGTGGCATCTGCTTTATGACCGGTGAGTCTGAGGAGGGAAATCAGGTGCCATTTGATTTTTGATGTGTGAATAGATAACACGACACTTCAAAAAGGCAAAACCTGACATGTCCTTAAGTGGAAAACAGTTCAAACACTCCCAATGTTTGTTTTTTTTGTCTGCCGCACCCTCACAGCCTGTGTGATGAGCTTCAGTGTCCTTTCATCAACAATACTTCTCACGTTCAATAAATTTAATTCATTTTAACTAGATGTTATTTAACAATATTAACTAAATGAAAGTTGATATATTGGTATCATATTTTTTGTATTCTGTTCTGGAATAATGTGGGTCAATTGGTACAGGTTGGAGTTGTGTTGCCACCGCTTGGAGTGGTAGCTATTAATATATCAGTTTAATTCATACATCACTCTTTCCATGACATTTCACTATTTATCTATTACTTTTAACTAATTGTTTTACCTGTCTATCCATACCTTTTAGCTTACTATCTAAAACATTTGTCTTCAATTTTAACTTAACATTCATCAACTACTGGCAACATTTGTCACTCATTGGTTTGTGAACTGCTGACTTGGAGCTGAGAGTGTCACATTTTAGTCGCCATCTCGCTATTTTGCAGCCAGAGTGACCATATTTGGACAAGCTAATCATTCTCCCAAACATACTGCTGTTTGAGGCCTAATATCTAATTAATGATGGGATTATTTTCAGATGGACAATTAGAAATCTAATAAGGAATAATTTTAGCAAATGAAACCACTATGACTTGTAGAAAAGCATTTATTGACTTGTTTTTGAGCCGGCACCTACTGACGAGTGGTATTGCACTTCATAGCACTTCCGCCTTGGCCTCACTTTTCAGACCCAGAAGCTACGATCACTTTTATATACCTTTGCTGTAATCTGTTTTAACCATAACTGACTCTTTATTTCAACTGTTTATCCATTACAGTACATTTAGTATTCGGTCAAGACTTCTGCTCAATTGGTAAGTTTTCACAAACTCTCAATTGCAAATCTTATAGTCTCAGATCCCTTCATTTATATTAATCTATTTATTTTTTTCAGATCACTCAAACTATTTTTCCACATTAACTTTGGCTACTGTAGAAGTAACCCTGGTTGGGAATTTCTAACTTAAATGATGCCACTGCCAATGCAGTTGCTCTTTAACTGAATTAATCATGAGGGGAAAGAGAGAGAGAGGATTGTGTGGTATATTGGAAAGCTCCAGGACAGCTGCAGTGAGAGGTCGGATGTCTTCCAAGGATCCAGAATGAACTTTCAATCTCAGCTGGAGTTATTCTTTAAATTTGAGTTTTATCACTAGAATTGGAGTAACCAGGTTTTCTACCGACAATGAAAAACATTAAACCTGCAGATGTAGAGCAGTGTATGAAAACAAGCTCAAATCAAAGCAGCGTCGTCATCTAAGGAACAATTCATGTTGCCTGCTTTCACAATACTCTGGCAGGCCACCGAGGGGGTGCAGAAAGAGGTGGGGGTGGGGTTTGAAGGTATGTGTTTATGTGAATGTGTGGGAGTTGGAGAGAGAGATGGAGGTCTCTCCCTCACTCGCGCTGCTCCCCACTGTTTGCCAGTCTAATCAGGCCTGCTGCACCCCCATATATTAGAAGCCAGTTTGTGGTAGAGTCCTGCTGCGTTTGCTCCTGACAAGGCCCCCGTTTCCCCAGGCTACATGTCTGAAGCACACCCTGTTTTAGAGGAGTGTGTGTGGGGGGTAAGGGTGCACACACACACACACATACAAAGAACCCCCGGCACTATCTGAATAAATCCTGTCTCCCTTTTCTCCACTTTTCAAACTTGCCTTTTCATTCTCATGTCTGGTCCTGAATTTCACTCGGGGTTTTGTTTCTGTCAGCGCTCCTGAACCAAAAATCTCCATCCAGGCTTTGGTCTGTACAACATCCCTCCAATCATTATAACCTGTATTATATAAGCTATGTGAAGACAGCCTATCTATCTATCTATCTATCTATCTATCGATCTATCGATCTATCGATCTATCTATCTATCTATCTATCTATCTATCTATCTATCTATCTATCTATCTATCTATCTATCTATCTATCTATCTATTGTTTTTGACAGATGCTCATTTCTTATGTCTTTTTAGGATATTATCAAGTCTAAATATATATAATTGTTATTTTCAGCATTGACTCGTGTCTGCAGTTTTGCATTTGAGGCTGTATGCAGCTTCAACAAGTTTCATCAATAAGCTTGCCTTTATGTTGCCTGAGAAGCACACTATGTACATTATGGGGTGGGGGTAAGAGGTGGGGATGCTCCCTGTATCCTCAGCAGAAACAACACCCTTGCATTAACCAATCAGAGAAGGATGTTGTTAAAAAAAAAAGTCATAAAAACGTGCAGATATTCTGCATCTGACTGTTTGTCCGACTACATGACTGTTGTTGTTGTTGTTGTTGTTGTTGTTGTTGTTGTTGTTGTATTGCTTAACAGATGTAAATTACAAAATGTGTTCTCCGGTGTCGGCCACTCTTGTGCCAAAAAAAGATAACACGCATTACTAAATTGACCAAGTAAAAAAAAAGAAATAAACTTTGGACTTCCTTTCTCATCTAAAGTCAAGCGGTGAGGAAACTCATAAAAAGGAGTATCTGAAAAAAAAACAGCCAATAAAACCACTTGAGCTTTGACACAGTTTCCTGCATTCAGAAGCGGCCGAGCACCAACACATGCTGACCTGATAAATGGAGGAGGCACGGCCTGTTTTAAGCCTGTCAGACGGCACGAGGCTCTGCGCCGCTGGAAGAGCAGCACAGTGGTGGAGAATGCATTGGTGCATTGTGGCAGTGAGGATAAACAGACTTTATGGTGCATTATAGAGGCACACAAACACACAGGCGAGCACAAAATGTGGTGAACGCCATTCTTGGACATCTCAAATTAAAAGTGCTCCCTCCCGTTGCGTACAACATGAGAGGTCTTCAAATCTTCACTTCTTTTATGCCATTAACAACAGATGCATATACAAGCATGAACACACCCGAGGCTCGATAAATTCCTGTAACTTTGGCTTGACTGCATGCAAACCTTCCCATGAATACACACACAACATCTTAAATCCGGTCTCAATGCAAAATACCCAGGATGACCAGCATGAGAGGGGCTTTCAGCAAAGACCCACTATGGAGGGAAGTGAATGGTAATATGCACCATACAGGGCTCTGCACTGCAACGCTGGCATCATTGTAAAAAGGATCCACCACTGTCAAAACACACATTAAATCCAGTTTTACTCTTTTTTTTCTCTCACTTCCTTTTGCAAATAAAATGTTACGTATCGTGAAGAAACGCTTTGTGAGCGAAGCATAGTTCAATATGTTTGATGAACTGGTTCTTATTATTTTATTCTACACTATTTCTTACTATAATAATGTGTAGAGATTAAGGAATGTAGCAAATGTGTTCCTGTATACAACAGATGTATGATACAGCCTGTAAACACTTCTGAGAGCACACTTGCCTTCCTGTTAATCATCGATTCCCTACTGTCAGTTCTCTACATGTAATGGAAGCGAGCTGTTAAGTCGAGCAAACTCATAAAAGTGTCACCTTAAAACAGTTTGTTCTGGTAAACACAGCTCTTCTCCGCGACTCATTTCTGAGAATCACAAGGACATTTCAAACACAGAGGACTATTATGATGTCTCTTTCAATTAAGCGCATGCTTCTATCTGTGTGCCGAATCAGCCTCCATCAGCCGCAAACACTACATCTGCAACCTGAAAAACAAAAGCCTCGCCTGCTTTTTAATAAGATGCAGAGAATCCAGAGAGATCTTTATAGTAAATGCCACATCTCATTAGGCTAATTACCCTATCACACATTTACTCTGCTGCTAATAACAAAGTAGGCAGAGAGACAGAGAAAGGGAGAAAAGGAACCACACATCTCCTCATAAAGTTGTCATTCCAGCAATTAGTGAAAAGAAACATTAAAGCCAACACAGTCTTCCTGCAAAAATAATTAAAGAAAAATGGCAGAGATGCTGATTCTCAATGCTTTCCTCTTTTCAAAGTCGACAGCCCCCATATGAACAGGCAGGAGCAGCGGCGGATCAGGCTTCTACCAGAATTAGAGTGCTATTTGTGTCTTTTTGCATAATTTGTGTCACTGTGGGAGATGGAAGTGAAATCAAATTTAATTGTATTTATAACAAGGTAACAAGGTGCATTTAGCTTCTTGCATGGGCAAAAATCACTGGAAAGTTCTGAGAATACTGAACGACCAGGACTTCACTTACGAGTTACAGATAAAAGCACCTGCTGGTGAATCCCTTCACACTGTTAATAACAATAGCTTAACGGATAGTCATACACGTTAACAGGCATATTCTTCACAGCACTACTTAACTGGTAGGTTACTTCAAGATCTCATTTTAATCTGTACCCCAGTGCTAATAATGTGTTATGTAAATCATCTACAGCTGCCTTTGTCTCTAAAACTTAATCATTTAGACCCTGCTATTTTCTAAAAGATCACTTACTGCACTTCATCAGTCCAGGTGTAAAGGTTGAAATATGTTGTTGTTGTTGTTGTTGTTGTTGTGTTATGTTGTTTTGTCGGCAAGGTATCACAAACGATGCTGTAGAATCCTTTTTGTTTTAGTGCCCATTAGAGTCAGAACATCTCTGCCGCTTGGATTTTAAGTTTCGATGTGTCTCTTTCAAGCCACCGAACTTTGTGAAAGTGCAGCACTGACCTGCCAGAGTTTCTATTCAGTATCACAGAAAAGCGTGTAATACACCCGCCAGTCCACTAGAGGGGCGGTGATACAGGGATACTGGGTGGCATTTTCACTTTTTGTCATCATTGTCAGAATGTTAATAATATGACTTCATGTTTATGATTAATTGTGTACTCTGCATTCTCCTATTATGCTGTCCACTCAATTAAATAATGGGGAAAATGTGAATAAAATGTTGAACCGCTGTTAGTCTGGCCTCTCCCCTGGGACCAGTTGGCCATGGGGATGATACCCTCAACAACACACCTCCCAAGATCACTGACACATTCAAACCACGATATGGTGGCCATCCTTAGGAAAACTGAAAATGTAGAAGCTCAATAAAAGTGGAATTTATAGCAGAACTGTTGTATTGGATTGCACCAGATCGCGCAGGTGTTCCTCATAAAGTGCTCAGAGTGTATCTTTTTGGCATCGTGTTTGTTTACCACTGAAGAACGTATGTAAGGAATAGTTTAACATTTTACTATACATATACTTATATGTGAGTGATATAAGAAGATAGATATTCATTTCATGTACGTGTGGTAAACACAGAGCTAGCATCAGGACACCGTTGGCCTCGGTGAGCTCTGTATAGATTTAAAAAAGGAAAATACACTTTTACACTAATAATTAACCTGGTGGATATTCACCAAGGGTTAATGGAATGAAAATTTATGAACACTTTTATCCAGAGCACTTTGCAATTTGCCTTTAATTCTCACACACACACATATACACACAAACAGACCAATGCTGCAAGCTACCACACAAAGTACTGAAATGAATGTTAAGAGCAATTTGGTGTTGACTTTTTCCCAAAGACGTCAGGGGTTTGCAATTAAGTCCAACCATGGGTCATTTCTTTCCAGCACAGTTCGGCTGAGGCCAACGTGGTGTTACGTGGCAGAGATGCAGTATTTTGGTTTGAGTATTATTTCAATTAATTTAATAAAATATGTTTTAAGACAGGATCTGACCGCAGCTGTCAGTTTCACCTGTGCAGTTTTTGGTGTATTAGGTTATATCAGGTTGAGAGATTTAATTGATGTCCATAAACAGCAAAAAGCTGCTTAATTTATGGTTCAACTAAATTACGGCTGCTATAATTGTTCCTTTAAATAAATGATGTGTTCACCACATAGCATACGGTATATCTGATGGACTATCTCCCATTTGTGTTTGTGAGACACAAAAGCTGGAATTGAAATGCCTCGTTTCACATTTGAGCAATGATTGACATAAATATTGTAATTATAGTATGAATAAAAGTTTAATATTACAGATTGTCGTAGTTGAGAGAATAATATTTGTAAAGACAATGCAAGGTCGTGTTTATTGGGATTCACAAGTGGTGCGTTTTTATATTACTACAATTTCAGTTTATTTTTTAAAAAAAGCAGGCAAAGGTTTTGATGCAACCAGAAAGCAAGGCCAATACCACAAGCAGGCTGCTATTTGCCACTGCTGTACGTTATTTTCATACTTTTGTGTACACTAATAAGAAACATGTTAACTAGTCAGATTTTGATGTATTTCAGCCGTCTCTGGCCAGAGAAAGGTTCGATGTTTTCCCCTGCTTTCAGTCTTTGTGCTAAGCTAAGCTAACCATGCTTTGACTCCATCTCCACACTAAACACTGAGGCATTAGGGTGACATACCTCACGCTCAGTGAGTAAATTAGCTTTTCCCAAGACATGCACTATTTCTCTAATCTAGTCAGTCAGTGCAACTTAGGCAATACAACTCGTGAGTCATTCACATGTGTATGGCTGTGCACCTTCTACTCTTACTGTGCATGTTAAAAACTGTTTTACATTAATTAACATGCCTAAGAATGGATACACAGATCCCAGGTCTTACCAAGTACATTAGCATTATTAGCATTAATGAATTCTCTGTAGAACACAACAAGAGAGCTGGAAAGATGAGACCACATTTAAATAAACTTAAAAATAACAAGGTCTATATGTCAGAGCTACACACATTGTTGTTCTGTTTTGTTGCCAGTCTAAGTTTCTCCTGTGTGTGTGTTGTGGAGAAGAAGAGAAGAAGAGGAGGAAAGCCCCGAGTGGAAGAGGAAAAGGGGCTGACTCCTCCACCATCACCACCACCCGCAGCAGCTCCAAACATGGCTGCTCACATCAAAGGCAGCCCTGTATCTCAGAGGGACCGCTAAAGACTTTACAGTGACTCGCCTCAGGTCTGAGTGTGGGGGCTCGCACCTCCTCAGACAGCAGCAGCGGATACCCGCGGGTGGGACCGGAGGAGCCGGGACAGACGGCCTGACACAGTCTGCAGTGTCACCGGTGCAGGACGGGCTGCGCCAGGCCGAGCAGGGCAGCCTCCATCTCATTTAACTCAACAAATCAAGATGTTGGTGTTCTGCCTGTATCAGGAGATCGCCGGGCTCGATTAAAAATGTCTGTATTTTTTGAATAATTTACTTCATAAATAGATAATACAAGCTCATTATAAGGGTGCATTAATATTCTAGCGATGAGCTGAGGGAGGAGGGAGGTGTGGTTTTTTTTCAAGTTTTCGACTGGTGTTTTGGATTTCCAGTAGTGATTTTCTTTCTTATTTTCTACACCTAATAAAGTGGTGCCTTCAAGGGCTTCTACACACTAAATAAAATGCAAGAGATTTTGAGCAAAATTCTGTAGGGTGATTTGTAAACATCCTAAAATAAGGCTGACAAAGTAGGAAAAAAGGAAAAACATTGTCTATAGTTAACAATCAGACAACATTTCACAATCTTTTAAATCAGGAATTACTGTTAATTAATAGCTAAATAAAATTTGGTACAATTATTCAGACTAACCACTGTGTAACACATTACAGGAGATGCACTGAACGTTTTGGAGATAAAAAAAAAAAAAAGATTATTTTAAAAATGACCTCTGAATTACAGGGATGGTTTCGATGGAGTTATCTGGTGACATTTTATTTTATGGGTCTTGTTTTTTTCTTCAGTTTATTTCCTACAGAGTAGGTCTATATTGTGGTGATGACTGAACTATATTAAAAAATAAATAAATAAAAAAAATCAAATTCAAATGATGAGAAACCAACGAAGAGTCTTTTACAAGAAAAAAATGTTAATTGTCCAGGCAATCATTATTTTACCAGTTCAGCAAGCAAACAAACAAATAATGATGGTATCTCCTGTTCTGGTAAAAATACATAAACCTGTCAATGTGGCTACTGCCGCGGATGTACGTGATGTACGGTGAAGTTTCCTAGTAACATGCATTAACAATTACTCAATTAACTAGAATAATTATACCGGTAATGTTGTTTACTTGTTTTCTCCAAACAAAACAGAAATCAAATAAATAGATAAAGGTTTAATCAATAAACACGACATAAACATTGACTATTTTTTTTTTTTAATCATTTTAAGTATGTTCACCTTCCGTACCATTTGTTGGTCTGCTTGATTTCCGTTTACATTTTCTCTGTATGCGGACAACCTGCCAGCTTCTCTCCGGGACAGAAGTCGGAGGTAGAAACTAAATTATTTTGTTATAGTTACTTGTAGAATTGTTCTGAAAAGAAACAACAACAATGTTTTCTTCAAACTACAAAAAGAAAAGTAATTTGCGATTTTAACTCTAACAATGCAGCCTGGTATATATGGTGTTAATATTTTGCTTGTTGCCTGAATTATATGATTAGAGAACTGTCAGATTAATTATTCAACTCATTTCAAGACAAATTGTTTAGGTGAGACAAATTCGTGTTCATTAGTCCTAATGTGGTCTGAAAATAAAAATGTGACATTTTAAGTTGAATTAACAAAACTGCATTTGCATCAAAAAAAAAATATTTGACAGAATTCCTATATAATCTTTTCCATTGTTTTAACTGGAGTGGGAATTTACTGGTTAAATTTTGAGGATATTTCCAACAAAGCAGACAGAAGTTGGTAATTATAACAAGAAAAAGGCAGGTGCCACAGTAGCTTAACAGTTCAGGTGCACATACAGTAGCTGTTTGCACATGCACACAACTGCCCAATCTCTGGCTACACTTCCTTTCTATCACCACTGCAGCTATCAAAGAAAGAGGAAAGATGCCAAATAATATTTAGAAATATTTGTGAAATGGAGCACCCACAAATCTTGTAAATTTTAAATTACATAAATACAAAAATAGTTATAAAACTGACATGAATATCAGTGGGGGGGTTCCAAAAAAAACAAAAAAATACTAATTAATGAGTGACATTAAATCCCTTTATTTACCAGGTAATGATTATACAAATTTGGAAGAAAAATGTTAGTAATGTAAGTGTTGAGTGAGAGAAATTTGTGTGAGATTTGAGTTTGATTTGTTGATGATCAGATCATTTGAAACCACAAACTAAAGAATTTCCACTGAAGCTGAAAAGGTAAGAATGCAATGTGCAGTCAGTTCATGTCAGTTAAATGAATATTTACCGTTGTACTGCAAAATCAGGAATAATCCAGATTAAGTAGGAAAATAATTACTGCACTAAACTGTATAAGACTTTTTTGCAAATATCCAAATAATTTCAGCTAAATAACAGAAACTTTTTTGAAAATTATGTGTACAACTTTAAGAAAATTTGCTGTAAAACACAGGACCTGAAAATTACATAACAACAATGATAAATGTTGTTTGTCAGTCAGTCAGTGTGGTTCATTTCTGTGTGGAGACGTTACCAAAACCAACATCTATTTGCAAACTAGTAGTTTCCACAAAATGCTCTCTACTATCTAAAGAGTGATGCTTACCTTTGAAAATGACTGTTGGCATGAAAGAGAAATAAATTATGTTTTACAATTTTAGTCTGGATCATCCTAAAACCTCACACAAAATGATTCTGCTTCCCCAATGAAACGTATACATCATTTCTGACAGCATTTAAATCTTGAGTAGTTTAAAGATGTTTTGTTTTTTTATTTGTGTGCCCTTTTCGGTTTCTTTTAGTCCTCTTTGGTTTTTATAACTCAAAACAACGACTGGGATTCATTCCTTCATTGGTTCAGTATAATAATCATAAGAGGCTAGAGCCAATCCCAATATACAGAATTGCTGCTGTATTAAATACTTATTTAGTCAATTCAAAGAGGAGGAAACCGAGCCGCCTTTGATGACTGAAAGCATTTACTGAAGGTGCTCTTTGGTTTATGAATGACATGGAGTGAAAATTGAAAGAAGCACCCTTCAAGTGTGATTTCAAAAGCTTTTATGTCATGGCTAGTTTAAGAGAACATATTAAAAACAACAGTAGTGCCTGTGGCCTTCATCAGTGAGGAGCAAATCAGGTCAATTTAATGCAATTTCTTGAAGCCAGCATGGGGCTGGAGAAAAATTTGATTTTTGAAGCACAAGTGAAGGAAATTCAACCGTTTTTTTTTTATTTTTATTTTTATTTTTATTTTTTTTTTAAAATATGGCTGTTTGAAAAGTTTTAACAGTTGAAAAACAAAATGCTGCATCACCGCTTGTGATAAGTATGCTAAAACATGCTTTAACATTCACTCAAGATTGTTGCATATTAGAACAAAGACCTCAAACCAACCTGTAAACGGCCCTCTTGTCAGACTCAAGCTGGGCCTGGGGGTCAAGGGTCACACTGACAGGGGTATTTCCTGTTGCAGAGGCTGCTGGGATATGGACCTGTGGGGTCTTGGTGTTCTGCTGATTGGTGCCCGTCATCTGGGGACACAAAAAATACCATGATATTACTTGTAAGATTGTATTAAAGCATTCATGTTTGAAATAGATATGTTGGTTCCTTTCCAGTAACAGAGATGAGTACAAGTCTTCAGCCCTGCAAGAAACTCATTGATGCTGAACTTAGTTACACTAAAGCTTTGACCTAAATGCTGCTTAGCAGGTGTAATGGTTACCCTCTTAGTTTACCATTTTAGCATGCTAACATTTGCTAATTACCAAGCAGTAACCAACTGGGATGTCACCCACTGGTTCTGAAGCACCAAGTTCGGATTTTGGTCGGAAGCTACATCAAATCTTATTAAACGGTCCGTGCATCTACCTCAACATGCTGATGGGAATGACGTTGGTTTCGTAGGTAATTTCACATAAATCTGAGTATGGAAGAGTCAAATTTAGACCTGATGATGGCGCTAGATGAGAGGTCAAAGTTTAATTTCGTTGATCATTTGGGGACAATGACTATGTGTATCTAAATGTAATAGCAATTCATGTATTAGAAGTTGGGACATGTCACTGAAAAGCACAAAGGTTAGGAGGAAAGAGGAAAAGTCTGGCTCCCCTGGCTGTTTTCATATTTCAGTTCGGATCTACAGTGCATCCGGAAAGTATTCACAGCGCTTCACTTTTTCCACATTTTGTTATATTACAGCCTTATTCCAAAATGGATTAAATTAATTTTTTCCCTCAAAATTCTACACACAATACCCCATAATGACAATGTGAAATACATTTTTTTGAAATTTTTGCAAATCTATTAAAAATCAAAAACAAAACAAAAAAATCACATGTACATAAGTATTCACAGCCTTTGCCATGACACTCAAAATTGAGCTCAGGTGCATCCTGTTTCCACTGATCATCCTTGAGATGTTTCTACAACTTGATTGGAGTCCACCTGGTAAATTTAGTTGATTGGACATGATTTGGAAAGACACACACCGTCTCTATAAGGTCCCACAGTTGACATGTCAGAGCACAAACCAAGACATGAAGTCCAAAGAATTGTCTGTAGACCTCCGAGACAGGATTGTATGGAGGCACAGATCTGGGGAAGGGTACAGAAACATTTCTGCAGCATTGAAGGTCCCAATGAGCACAGCGGCCTCCATCATCTGTAAATGGAAGAAGTTTGGAACCACCAGGACTCTTCCTAGAGTCGGCCGCCCGGCCAAACTGAGCGATCGGGGGAGAAGGGCCTTAGTCAGGGAGGTGACCAAGAACCCGATGGTCACTCTGACAGAGCTCCAACGTTGCTCTGTGAAGAGAGGAGAACCTTCCAGAAGGACAACCATCTCTGCAGCACTCCACCAAGCAGGCCTGTATGGTAGAGTGGCCAGACGGAAGACACTCCTCAGTAAAAGGCTCATGACAGCCCACCTGGAGTTTACCAAAAGGCACCTGAAGGACTGTCAGTCCATGAGAAACTAAATTCTCTGGTCCGATGAAACAAAGATTGAACTCTTTGGCCTGAATGCCAAGCGTCATGTTTGGAGGAAACCAGGCACCGCTCATCACCTGACCAATACCATCTCTACGGTGAAGCATGGTGGTGGCAGCATCATGCTGTGGGGATGTTTTTCAGTGGCAGGAACTGGGAGACTAGTCAGGATGGAGGGAAAGATGAATGCAGCAATGTACAGAGACATCCTTGATGAAAACCTTCTCCAGAGCGCTCTGGACCTCAGACTGGGGCGAAGGTTCATCTTCCAACAGGACAACGACCCGAAGCACACAGCCAAGATAACAAAGGAATGGCTTCGGGACAACTCTGTGAATGTCTTTGAGAGGCCCAGGCAGAGCCCAGACTTGAACCAGATTGAACATCTCTGGAGAGATCTGAAAATGTCTGTGCACCGACGCTCCCCATCCAACCTGATGGAGCTTGAGAGGTCCTGCAAAGAAGAACGGGAGAAACTGCCCAAGAATAGGAGCCAAGCTTATAGCATCATACTCAAAAAGACTTGAGGCTGTAATTTCTGCCAAAGGTGCTTCAACAAAGTATTGAGCAAAGGCTGTGAATACTTATGCACGTTATATTTTCCTTCTTTATTTTCAATAGATTTGCAAAAATTTCAAACAAACTATTTTCACGTTATCATTATGGGATATTGTGTGTAGAATTTTGAGGGAAAAAATGAATTTAATCCATTTTGGAATAAGGCTGTAACATAACAAAATGTGGAAAAAGTGAAGCGCTGTGAATACTTTCCGGATGCACTGTATGTGGAAGACAGACAGACAGACTAACAGATGACATCACAATAAAATTGACTGAAATAAACATAAAAAACATAAATGTGTTTTAAAGTCGCCTGGTAAAAACCTGACAACTAAACCCTTCAGTCACCGTTACCTGGTCCCCGACATCCATTAACATGTTTATCAATTATGTAAAATTACTGCATGGATCTCTTCTGCTTCTTGTCATGTGCACGCAGCTGTTCATGACGTCAAAGTAATTTTTTAATCACCATTCTAAGCAATAACATGCAACATGCATCTGATGCTGTCAGACTACAAATGAGGAAGAAGCTAAAATTAGTCATCGCGGCTTGACGGGTCAGAAGCCTCGTGATGAAGCTGTTAACGCACGCACAGGTCATAGATGGATTGTATTTCATATGTAATAAGAAGCTGAACAGCAACTGTCAAACTTTTACTTTGATCTACGTACTGCTGTACTTTCCACACCATATTGTTTCACTGTGAAGGACCACCGGACCTTTGATGGAAATCCCTGGAGGATGTGTTTATGTTTTTTTTGGGTGTATTGGTACTGTGGGCCGGGCAGGACAGTGACATGTTGTACAAACATGACGCATCGCCTTCTTCATCCTTTACCCCACTTTCCTCTCTGTCATTCATTCTTCTTGAGAAAATGAGTCGAACATCCCCCACCCACTTCTTTTTTTTTGAGTCAGGGTGGGGTGTGAGGAAGCTTCAAGTCTTAATCCCAGCTCCAAATGGGAAATAAATTAGCTTCTTCACACTTAACTAGCTCTCATTTGCATTTGCCGAGCGCGCAGGCTGCAGCTCGGGAGCTCTCCCCTGGCACTAATCCTCTGGGCGAGAGCAGACAGAGGTGGTGTGGACAAGGAGGAGGGTTCACTGGTCGGATGAACCTGCTCTACTTCACCTCTGCTGGATGGTCCGCGGCGGAAGACAAAAAGTCTGGTCCAACCGCAGCGAGGCTGCAGCACATTCATTACACTGACCTGTGGGCAGCGTCACATGTTGTGCTGAACACAGCAGATTGGGACTTGACCTCTTATTCTCCCACCTTGATATATACTCTGCATCGCTCCTGCATTCATGTCTTAATTATAATATGTACTTCAAAGTCATAAAAAAAATCATTTTAATAAACCTGCAAAACTATGATAAGCAGTTGAATTATGATAAATGTACCTATATAGACTTTGTATTTGTGGTGATCACTTACTGTAATCTTTGGTAACATTTCATATTATTGTTAATAGTCATTTTCACTTTTAGATTTTCTATCATGACATCATTGTAACTTAATTGTACTTAACCTAATGTTGTGTTTACAGACCCTAAACAATGACTTATTATTGTTTGATCAGCTTCACACACTGTGACTGTTCCTTTATAAGCATATGTTGAGTGTGTAAGGTGGGACTCTAACCTGTTGGCTCTCCTGGTACGATGGTGGAGGAACGCTCTGGGTGGCCATCATTGTCACTGCAGGTGCTGGGGACGCATGTTGCATCATGGGACAGCTTCACATTGAGACTGGGAAAGACACAGAAGATAAAAAAAATAAAAATAAAGTAAAGAACATAAATCCAGTGCAAGCAGTGATTGTGAATTCTATTACAGCAGCAGCCACCAGGTGCTGCTATGATTAAATAATAGGAGATGGGATTCTCACACAGCATCTCACTCATCTTCTCCCTTCTCCACCTACTAATTCATTTCTTTGCTCTATCTCCTCTCAGTCTGCCTCTGTATGTGTTCCTGACAGAAACAGGCAGGATGATATATTAATACTGAGTGATGTAACAATGCTACCAAGCAGAAAGAAAACAAAGCAGCACAAACTCAATCATGGAGTCCTTTACAGAAATACTTTACATAGCAGCAGGTTCATAATGACACCACAAACAAACCCGGCTACTTGTTTACCAATTACAGAGAGCTATGCTTGTTTACTAATTACAGGGGGCTTTAAAGCAACGCATCATAGTGGAATCACCTTGGTCGACTCGATATGTCAGCTGCTAGTGTTGTTGTTACGCTGTAACCAGGTCAATCAAGAGGGCTAATTAGGGCTCTTGTTGGTGGGCTAATTGCTATTGGCCGGGACCCCACCGGGCTGAGGGCCGTACCCTGTGGAACTCCGCAGTAACCATCACCCCCACCCCCACTAAAGCAGCTAATTGGTTCGGGATTACATTACACACACACATACACACACACACACACACACACACACACACACACACACACACACACACACACACACACACACACACACCGCCGACCACTGCTGCTTACTATAGGTAGGCCCAGCTGGATCTCCAACCTGAAGCTACACATAACCTATGTGCATATACAGCCTGTAAATGTGACCCGCGGAGGAACAGAAAAGACTGTTTGGAGAAATATGTGGGTAAACTTGGATCCTTTTCTCATATGTTACTGTTTTCAACCAATATCAAAAATAATCTGAAGCCCTGATCTATAATTCGATTGATACAGAAACGCCGATGCGGACCATCAAATCAACATTTCTTTGGAGTCCAAATGTCTGCGAGATACACCGAACCACTGGAGTTATTGGAAAAATGCCTTATAATGCCACAAAAAGCCTTGTGTGGTCATGAAAGGCAGGCAGCAATTACAATGGACCGGTGCACTTGGACTGAATGATATTGACCTGCAGGAAAGCTCTTGATTATAAGCTAGTGAAATGGAACTGGAACATCTGAGCAAAATCTCTGCACTGTTTGCAACATCCGTTAAGAGCTACTGCCCCAGGAAATAAAAATGTGCAGTAAATCCGCCTGACCGCTAAAGCTGAGGATTTGCAGTATGTGACTGTGAGGTTACGGCCTGATGAAAAAGAACTATGATAATCACATAATATGCTTCACAAGAGCACCACGCAAGGATGTCGGATATACTACAAAAGGAATATCACGTATAGGTATACCATGAGAGACAATGAGACACACTAAGTAGGAGACTGAGATTGCATTTTTAATTCTGACGAGTGAACACATTTACAGCAGCATTACACAGCAGTGCTGCATCCAGCACTATCAAGCTCCTGCTCCGGCTCCCCTTAGAGCCTCCTCTCTAGCATCTGTATGTGTTGAGCCCAGTACTCCTCAAATAAAAAGACTCTTTCTAGCTCGTTTTTTAGGTTTCTGCAGCCAGACAGGAAGTGATGCGACCATCTCTTCTCTCCCCCCCCTGATTCGGGACAATACATGACAGACGTTCTCCGCCACCGAGCTCATCACCCACTGAGACCCAGACCCTGCCAATGTCTCTGAATGGAAAAGTCAGAGACAAGATAACTGGCAGAGACCCTTTTACGTCTGAGTGGCATCTGAATCCTCCGCTGCTGCCAACATTCTGATGTAAAATGGTGGTTTGGTTTCTAATTTGGGGTTTTAGCTGCAAAGCTGCATGTTGTATCATATCATACTGTTCTTGTGTGTGCTGTGCATGAATGTGTATGTATTTAGTGTAGCACTATATGAGCATGACTGTTTGCGCTGCGTGTGTTCACACTTGTTTGTGTGCCATGCACATGTCTGTGCGAGTCATTTTGTGTACTGATTACGTCTTTTGGTTTCTGTTCTCATTCCAACTGGTATCAGCTGAAAGGCATCTTCTCTGTTATCAGTTCTCATTTTAATTGCAAATGCAGCAAGCGTGTTAGTGATTAAATGGAAAATTGCACATTAATTGATGAGACTGAAGATAAAGCAATTCCAATTACCGCACAGTATTTTAGGCGGCCTCTCAAGTTTCGCCATCCCTCGAAGGAACAAGCCACCAAACGGCAAATTTGAGCAGGCAATCATGCAACTGTAAATACACCCAGAGACATATAACGTGTGCGTAAACACATGCCATACCGTGGCTGCTGAGGCGTGAATGTACCGAAAAGAAATGACAAGAAAACTGCAAAAAAAAACACCAACAAACAAGAGAGTTGATTTCAATACAGCAAAAAACGTCCCTCATGAATCTGAAAGTAGAAATGCAGCAGTCAATAACTGTCTGGCAAATACTTTCTCTGAACTCACCAAAGGTGTTCAGTTACACAATAAGTTGTAAAATTCATTTTGAGGACAAATGACATGTTTGTTCCTCAACAAAGGCCTTTGAATTATTATAGAGTTCATAATGCATATCAATTGAAAACTGCCTGTAGTCGCAATCAAAATTCAAAAGCAAGCATAAAATGGAAAATGAGAAGTAGGCATAAAATTATTCCAACAAACATCAAAGGGTTTTGTGACTTTGGATTGGAGGCAGTCGCACTCTTTCATCGGGTTCTGTGTAGTGAGAAACACTTCCATTCAGCATTCAATTTTCCAACAATTCTCAGGCATAGAATGGGCTTCTGCTGTATTGATGTAAGGTTAGTCAGTAGCGTAGCTGCAGTTTCACCCTGGTTACCTCCGGCATTGGAATAAAAATTCATATCTGGTCACATGTGATGTGATCACTGCCTGTGGCCTCCACACTTCAACTATGTACGAAGCCTTTTCTTGTCTGCTTTGGTATGAAGGTGAATCTATTATACAGTGTTCAACTTCTATCAAACATGGGGAGGGAATGCTTCCTGCACCAGACCGAGGTGGTGAAAAGGAAAGACACAAAAAATATATTGTACTCCAAACTGTGACCTGGCAGGGCTACAGCACCGGTTCATTAATAAAAGCCGACATGAGGTAGACAAAGATGTGATGTTCTCATGTTGAATTATCAACACTTCACAGCAAAGCAGTGAACGGAGGTGCCGGGGCTGACAGTCGCACGAGATGTGGAGAACAGATAGAGTGAGGAGTCCTCCAGTAAACAGAAAATAAGCTTTCTGCTGAGTTGGCTGTTTGACTGAGGATGTGATGGTCTGTTTTTTAAACGCACTGCGAAGCACGAGTCAACTCAGTCTCCAATCAAGCTGGTTGATGACTGTCGGAGAGAAAGAAGTTTTACCCCGTTAACCATGTCCTAACATACTAAAGGTTTGTTAGGATACAACTGAGGCCGATGGAAATGTCTTTAGTTTTTCAGGCATATGAGGTCATATGTTTAAAGTAATGATGCCCCGAGATGAAAATGTTTTAAAAGTAAGTCCTCGGACTTTATGTCTTCAATAGACTCTTATTTAAAAAGCATTAGCTTTTCTCTGAAATACAAAATTAATTAAAAAAAAATAAAAAAAAACTTTTCCACAAGTCATTATGGTGTCATAAGCTAAATTCACTCCTTCAGTTGTGTTTCTGGAAGTCATTCCGAAAATAATTCCAGGATTAAATAGAAATCAGGCCTCATCAGGTTTGATTGACAGGCCTGGGCTGCAGTCAGGTTTCCACTATAGGTGTGTGTGTGTGTGTGTGTGTGTGTGTGTGTGTGTGTGTGTGTGGTGTGTGTGTGTGTGTGTGTGTGTGTGTGTGTGTGTGTGTGTGTGTGTGTGTGTGTAGGTGGGGGTGGGAGGTGGGGGGGAGACATAAGCCATAGCTGCTAGTATATTTCCTTCACCATAGAAATTGAGAACTTTATAATGTAGGATTTCCTGACACCGGATAATTGTATCTGCATAACTGGAAGAGAAAAAAAACATTTACAGTTTACACGTTTTTGAGGAAATATAAATATATCTGGATGTGCTACATAGATTTTATTGGTAAAATAAAAAGATATAATGGGTCTGACAATGTTGTAAGACTGCAATGTTAAATCAGCTCAGTACCATTTCAAGAAATCACCAAAGTTTACAATTAATGATGAGGGAAACATTCAAGTTTTTACAAAATGTCATGGATGTCAATCTAATACTTTGTGCTCTGGGTGGGTTTCCGTTTTGTTCTGAGGTCTTTGCTTTTTTTTTTTTTTTAATCATATCTACTACTGTTAACTTAATGAGTTCAGCGCACAGGAAGGATGTGTTGATAATGTCTGTTCTGGCAATGCAGAGGCAGAAAATAAAGCTGTGCTAGCTCATCTGAGCCCTTTGGATTCCTTTTTCATTTGACCCTCATTAAAGCACTGTCAGAGTGCTACATCCTGTTGATATGTATGGATTAATTTATTTACTTGCTTATACACTTGGTATTGATTAACTAACTCCATGCTTATTTCAACAGGCTTGTAGAGACCTGTGAGAGTCACATGTGAAACAGTCCAGTTGCTCTCATTACACATTTAGAAATTATCAGAAGAAATAATGAAAGAACCTCACAAGGGCAGTGCGATTGAAATTAGCCCGACCCAATGATTCCAGTTTCTTAAAAACTAGAACAACAACAGCGCTAAAGCTTGTCTTACTTAACTAGTGATCAATCTGATCTGCTTCTTGGAGGCTTTCCATAAATAATATTATGAATATTCATGAAAACAGAGACAGTGTTTTACAGCTTTGCATTCAAGGCGGGATTCAAAACCACATTCCAGATGTTTAAACCATGACAGAGTGCGATGCTCTCACACATTTTGACACCCGATCTTATATCATGTGTACTTGAGTGAAAGAGAGAACCAATTCAACTGGCCTTACTGTGCACATCCACCCATCCAGATATCATTTAATCTGCGCTGTTTGAATTTGCTGGTTAAGAGGTTAACCTGCAAATGCAATGAATAACATTTGGAAGTGAGTATGTCACCTTGGTCAGATATTATGCATATTGATGCCTTGCAAGAGAGGAAGATGAATAAATAAATCAGGTGTTTTTGAATATGAGCAGGATCTAATCATCGCCCTATTGTCAGGCCTGATTTACAATGCAAACACCAGGAGGCGAGGCCTTGATGGCGTTGAGTAAAACGGTGGAGGGAAGGGCAGAATGGTAATGAGACTGGAGCCGGGGAGGTGGGTCTTGTGTACACATTTGTGGTTGGACTCGACGCAGAAAATCGGAAAACACACAGATCAGAACTCAAACACCCCGCAGACACATGGGAATGCCATGCATGCAAACACATGTATGTTAATGCACAAATGCCAAAACTAAACAGAGAGATTGCAAAGCTTCAACCAGTGTCATCCTGAGGGCAATATCACAGCCATTGTCTCCTGCCCAGCACACAAGCACATGTACATCTGTACACACACACACACACACACACACACACACACACACACACACACACACACACACACACACACACACACACACACACACAAACACACTGAAAGGTTTGAGTACATACACAGCCAGAGGCAAAGAGAGTCTAACCAGTGGTCTTAGGGCTACAAATCCCCCCCAGGCTAAAGTGAGCTCCACGCATACTGCAGTCAGGACCCAGTCCACACTCCCAGACCACCTCATTAACCCAAGCCAGCAGCCCTCCCTCCCCCCAACCAACCTTGCTCCACTCTGCGCTTCACCAGCCCACACTTACAATTCATACTAGTATCATTTATTCATCTGCTCTTGTTGATTGGACTCATCCTTGCCCACAAGATAGATAAGGCATGGATTTGAAGCGAGGTGAAGGTCATCTCAGCACTGGTGTGGACATTGTTAACTCAGGGTTTCGCTAAGATCATGGCAAAAGTGGCGAGACATGACGGATTGATGTCTCGCTGTTGTTTCAAAGCACTTTTCTCTCGGGTCAAAGACAAATACATTTGGATATTATTCTGTATCTTTGCAGTTCTGAAAGTTGCTCAGTCTTGCTTCAATGCAAATAATGCAGTGAGAGATACAGAGTAGTTGTTCTGTTGCTGGAATAAAACTGAATGCTTCTGCAGTGACTGCTTGGTCCAGCATGTTCAGTCACAAAAAGCAGAAAGCAGCTCAGCCACAAACATTCACTGAAGAGGTTTAGTTAGACAAATATGGTCAGAATTTATAACAGTGTCACAAGTTTGGACCTTCACAAGGCAGCTTCACCCTTCAGCATATCTGTGTTGTTGTTAAGACCACCAAGCTTCTATGTAATTGTCAACATATTGCTTCTTCCAATGAAGACCATCCAAGTCCTTTGGTGTTTTCTCTTCCCCCTCTTCCCCCCCTCACTGGACTAACTTCACTCCAAACGTTCCTCTGACTCGTCATTATCAATTTCCAGTGACATGTTATGCTTGAATTTAAATCTATAACCTTTCCAGTTTATTCTTTCATTCTAAACTTCTTAATGAATGTCCTTCACATATTCAAATATGTCCTGCAGCCTTAATGAAGACACAAGGATTTCCCCTGGGTATGACAGTTTGCAAGATTCCCCGCTTTCTTTCTAACTACTGACAATGGTGTCTGCGCTCCAATCTGACTGCAATTCTTGTTTTCTTTGTATTTATGCAAATGTTTGTTTGGATGTCACAGATTCCAGTTTGATTGTGTTGCTTTTGCTTTTTAAAATTAGATTAGAAGGTCTCAAGTAAAATGGTGAGTGGTAAAACTACAGTATAGTGGAAACATTTTTTAAATTCCCCAAAGACAGCTGTTTTGCATGCAAATAACCTTATAGCTAATAGCTCTTAACAGCCTTAAAACCTGACATCCAGGGTTGAGGCCAGGACGCAGAGTTGCAGTCTTACAGCTCCTCTGCAGCTTCTTTAGAGCTGTCACTCACCCAACCAAAAGAGGTTGTGTCTGTACCCAGACCACCTATATTTAAGAAACTCAAGAAAAGATGTATCAATAAAAATGTAATAAAAATTGATCCTACCAAATTAATGGATTAAAACAATCTGACAATTAAAAGCGGACTATTAAATATCAGATCTCTGGTCTAAATCTCTGTTAGTAAATGACTTGATAACTGATCATCAGATTGATTTACTCTGTCTCACAGAGAACTGGCTGCAACAGGAAGAATATGTCAGTATTAATGAAGCAACTCCTCCCAGTCATATTCATTATCATATTCCTAGAGATTCAGGCCGAGGAGGAGGAGGAGGAGGAGGAAGAAGAAGAGGAAGAGGAAGAGGAAGAGGAGGAGGAGGAGTGGCAGCAATCTTCCACTCAAGTTTATCAATTAATCCAAAACCAAAACTTAGTTATAAATCATTTGAGAGTCTGACTCTTAGTCTCTCACCCAAACTGGAAAGCAGAGAAACGGATTGTATTGTTGTTGTTTATCTCCCACCTGGTCCTTATTCAGAGTTTCTAACTGAATTCTGACTTTTTATCAGATTTAGTGCTGAGTTCAGATAAAGTGATGATAGTGGGAGACTTTAACATTCATGTTGACATGGACAACGACAGCCTCAGTTCTACTTTTAGCTCATTATTAGATTCTATAGGCTTTTCTCAGAATGTAAATAAACCCCGTCACCGTGGTAACCACACCCTCCATCTGGTTCTGTCATACGGCATGGAAACTGAAAATGTAATTATATTTCCTCCAAACCCTGTTTTGTCGGACCACTTCTTATTAACATCTGAAGTTACAATAATGGACTACACAGCATGTGGGAATAAATCCCACAACAGTAGATGTCTGTCAGATGATGCCGTGGCCAAGTTTAAGGAAGCAGTTACATGCTTATCCTCTTCGATGCCGTGTGTTAAAGCAGTGGAAGACATCTACGTTGATCTTAGTCCCACACTAGTGGATCATCTGGTAGAAAACACTGTAGTATCTCTGCTACAACTCTTGATGATGTCGCCCCTCTGAAGAAGAGAGTAATGAACCAGAGGAAGTTGTCTCCATGGTACAACTCAGAACTACGCTCTGCTAGGCAGGCGACTAGAAAGCTGGAAAGGAAATGGCGTTCCACTAATTTAGAAGAATTTCACATGTCTGGAAGGATAGACTAATATTACATAAGAAAGCTCTTCGTAAGGCCAGAACTTTATATTATTCATCATTAAGAGAGGACAACAAGAACAACCCCAGGTTTCTTTTCAGCACTGTAGCAGGCTGACAAAGAGTCCCAGTTCTGTTAAGTCCTCTATTCCTTCAGCTCTCAGCAGTAATGACTTCATCAACTTCTTTACCAATAAAATTCTTACTATCAGGGAGAGAATCGGGCCGACCCTTCCTGCCACCATCACTGATGTGATGTTAAGCACAGCAGCCCTGGAAGCAACTGTAGGACCAGATGTAAACTTGGAAAATGTCTCTCCTGTTGAGCTCTCTGAGTTAACTAGAATTATTTCTTCATCTGGATCCTCTAGCTGTCTGTTAGATCTCATCCCAACTAAACTTTTTAAAGGAAGTCTTCCCTTTAATTAATACTTCCATATTAGATAAGATCAACCTATCTATTGTAACCAGCTATGTACCGCAGGCTTTTAAAGTGGCTGTAATTAAACCTTTACTTAAAAAGCTGTTTTAGGAAACTACAGACCAATTTCCAAAATGACGTTTATTTCTAAAATCCTTAAAGAAGTTGTTGCAAATCAACTTTTTGATCATTTACAAAGGAATGATCTGTTTGAAGATTTTCAGTCGGGCTTTAGAGTTCATCATAGCACAGAAACAGCTCTGGTGAAAGTTACTAACAACCTTTTATTAGCCTCAGATAATGGACTCGTCTCTGTACTTGTTCTTCTGGAGCTCAGTGCTGCTTTTGATACGATTGATCATACGATCTTATTACAGAGGTTAGAAGACGTTACAAGGATTAAAGGAACTGCATTAGACTGGTTCAAATCCTACTTATCAGATATATTTCAGTTTGTTCATGTCAACAATGAGTCTTCCAGACAAACAAGAGTTAGTTATGGAGTTCCACAAGGCTCAGTGTTAGGCCCAATACTTTTGACTTTCTACATGCTTCCATTAGGAGATGTCATCAGGAAGCACTGCATCAACTTCCATTGTTATGCAGATGACACTCAGCTATATATTTCTATAAAACCAGATGAAACGAATCAGTTAGTAAAACTTGAAGCCTGTCTAAAAGACATAAAGGCCTGGATGACCAAAAACTTCCTGTTTCTAAATTCAGACAAAACTGAAGTTATTGTACTTGGTCCTAAACACCTCAGAAACTCTTTCTGTAATCACTTAGTTACTCTAGATGACGTTGTCTTGGCCTCCAGCAAAACTGTGAGGAACCTTAGAGTCATATTTGATGAGGACTTGTCCTTTAGACACCATATAAAGCAATGGATGTCCAAATTACTCATTAAAAACCCAGCAGCTGATACAAAATGCTGCAGCAAGAGGACTGACGGGATTTAGCAAGAGAGATCATATTCCTCCAGATTTAGCTTCTCTTCACTGGCTTCCTGTTCAATCAAGAATATAATTTAAAATTATCTTGCTGACTTACACAGCTCTACATGACCAGGCTCCATCATATCTTAGAGATCTTATAGAACCATATAATCCTAGCAGAGCACTTCTCTCTCAGTACGCTGGTCTACTTGTGGTTCCTAGAGTTTCCAGAAGTAGAATGGGAGGCGGAGCTTCAGTTTTCAGTTTTCAGGCTCCTCCCCTGTGGAACCAGCTCCCAGTTTGTGTTCGAGGGGCAGAAACCCTCTCTAGCTTTAAGATTAGACTCAAAACGTTCCTTCTTGATAAAGCCTATAGTTAGGGCTATCTCAGGTAGACCTGAATCAACCCTTAGTTATGCTGTTATAGGCCGAGGCTGTTGGAGGACCTCGTTACATGCTGAGCTTCTTTTCTTTCCTCCTACTCTTTAACTGACTCATACCTCACCATCCTTTTCTCTCTCATAGCTTTTTCTTATTATCTGTTGTCTCCATTCAGTTCCTTCGCTCATATAGTTTCTGTTCTTTCTTTTCCAGATGTCCCGTCATGGAGCTGCATGTCTCTGCTCTGCGCTTGTCGTCTCCACCAACAGTTCACATCTTCTATCTCTATGCTGTCCTTTTCTCTCTCTGCTCTCCTCTCACCCCAACCGGTCGAGGCAGATACTCCGCCCACCTCTGAGTCTGGTTCTGTCGGAGGTTTCTTCCTGTTAAAGGGAGTTTTTCTTCCCTCTGTTGGAGGTTTTTCTCCCTCAAAGAGGAGTTTTTTCCCTCCTAGCTTATGTGGGAATTGTTGAATTGTTTGGTTTCTCTGTATAATATTGTAAAGTCTTGCTGTAAGGACTTTAAGGTGTTAAGTGCCATGAAATAACCTGTGTTGTGATTTGGCGCTATATAAATAAAATTTAATTGAATTAAAAAAAAAATAATAATTAAAAGCCCTCATTATGATGAGGTGATTTTTTTTTTCTTGAGATGCTAAACATATAAGACGAAGATTACAAGAACACTCCGGTTGCAGATAAATGATTGGACCATCTTTACTAACCTTTTTTTTCTTTTAGTAAAAAAAACAAAACAAAAAAACTTTTAAATACATTTTCATTCTCTTCAAATGGTTAATAATTTGATTATTTCAATGATTATTTAAGTGTTTCCAGCAAGGTGGCAGATGATACACAGTGAGGTCCAAGAGACAGAGACTGAAAATCTGTCATATTTTCACATAAACCTCGAAGTTATTAGAAGGTTACTTTCAAAAACACAATAATTCCTCATTTAAAAATGAAGATTAAACAGTTAAGATTCTGAACCATTTCTTGGTCATCAATCAAACTGAGATAAATGGCATTTATCACCTAAACTCCTTTGTATAAAATGTCAGATTTTCTTGAGTTGTATTCTTCTACTAAAGCAGAGTTCAGATTAGACTCAGGTGGTTTTGATCGACTCATCAGAGGCTTGTTCAAGTGAAGAAACCTGCAGCCAGGTTGTGCCTCAAGTTTCCAGCAGAACGTTGCTGACTAAACATCGATAATGGAAAATCTGACATCAGAACTAAGTGAAAGTGTCAGAGGTCTAATAGTTATTCTGAGCAAAATCGGGTCTTTCGCTGTATTAACTCATTGCTTGGTTGAAGGTTTCTAAGGGGGAAGTGCATGCAGCTCTAAAACACATTGTGGAAACTGGATCAGTTGTAACTACAGTCTGATCATGCAGACCAAAAGTGATCACACCATCAGAAGATCAATAAATCAAACTTTGTTTGAGGGATACAAAAGTTACTTCATCACAGATGCAGAATTTGCTAAATGAAGAAAGCAAGACTTAAATCAGCAAAAGTCATATCAAATAAAGTCTAGTCATGGTCTCTAAAAACAAGTAGCATCTCTAAACCACTTCTCAGGAGGGAAACTGAGGTCAAACACTTGGGGTGGGCTAACACATATCAGCATTTTTCTATCCTGGCTCTGCCAGACTGTTGCTCACAGCTTCAGTTTTCTTTGATGTGGTTATATTTTGGAAACCTTGTTCAACTGCTCAGCAACTCTGAAGGGTGGACTAATCAGTGACCGCTGTTGGTGGCTGAGTGCAATGGCATTGAATTCAAGCGTTTTTTTTTTCTCAATGTAGATGCAGTTTTGGCAAATTGATGGTCAATTGGTTAAAAGCTGCACCATTGGTTTCAAACGTAACCCAAGGTATACGTCCAGTTGGGTTCAACAACTGGAAATGTTTCCCTGTGGAACGTACCTTGACCGATATATTCATGGTGGAAAGGTGTCTGGTAACATCAGGCTGGCTTTCAGTAACAGAGGAATGACTGTAAACAGGATAGAGAATGATACCACAGTGCATCAAACCCACAGTGCCACAGTATGGAGGGGATATTCAAGTCCAGGGAGGTTGGGGGGAGGGTTGCTACTCTGGAGCTGGACACCTGGACTAACTGGACTCTACTGTTACGAAGGAGAAATAGCACTGCATGTCATTGGAGACATGCTCCACCCGCTGGTTTGCACCTTTGTGGGGAAGGATTTATACAGTGGCAGGATATTGAGCACAAACACCCCTCAAAGCTTTAGAAGTACTGGAAGACCAAAGGAGTGCTGACTGTCAGGGACTTCCCCCCACAGTCACCCAACCTCAACCCCCACTGAACAATTATGATGAAGACTGAGAACATTGTCTGACTGTGCTCAGATCACATGGGCTATCAGGTTTAAACAAACTTGTGGCTGTACATTTTTCAGAGGTTCAACGTTTTACTCAAATTGTGAAGCTGATACTATCATTTGTATCTCAATCTTTAAATGCAGTCCCAGACTGTTGGGGCCCATTGTATATGTCAAGCTGCATCCCGGTAGTTGTAGCACAGGCACTGGGTTGGAGGGGGCAGATGAAGGAGCACAGAACTAAAGGAGTAGATACAGTATACTGTAAGTTTCAACCCAGACATCACATCAGTGCATATTTATGAAAGGGATTCTACGGCCTCAGCAGCAACTGTGGTTTTTGACTGATTTCTGCATCGCAGGATTATTACAATAATCAATATGTATTAAAGGCGTCCTCTTGACTTTAAAGTAAAATGCCCAAACAGCCGAATGAGCACTCATTAATGTGAAACCAGCTTCCCATTGGCTACGGCTCAAATATGCCAGCATGAAGGTTTGTTTTGTCCCGGTAGGCTGCAGCACATTCCTCAATCCTCCAACATAAAAAAATGATAATAAGAACATGGACATGCTCCACTACAAATACGATGCACACATGGCAAACATGGCAAGTGGCCACCAAATGGTTGTCGGACCTGCCTCAGTGAACTCATTTTTGTTTCAGCTGTGTCGTAGATAAATTTACACAAACTGGCGCTGCATCATTTCCTCAAACAAACACACATGCACAGGCACACGCACACACACTCCTGGGAAGAGGGTGGGTGGGGTGGGTGGAGAGTGCCAACACTGCGCTCCCCTCTACCAACAAAAATAGCACTGCAACAGCGTCTGTATGGTGCAAAAGTCTCAGACAATCAGGGATGAGATGATGGTTAGCAGGCTGTAGATCTCTTTTAATTTAATGACAAGTCTGATATTCTATATCTTTATTGGTCCAATCAAGAGGCCAAAGCCCCTTTCGGTACAGGTTTAATCTAATATCGTATTTGTCTGTGCTATGCAGCTCACTGAGCCAGAGCGTTGCACTGGGTAACATGTTTATTTATTTGAAGGAACATGGGTGTTGTAGTTTATTTTACGTCAGTCCCATATACAGTCTTGCTGCTGGAAATCTGAGCATAATCTGAAAAACGTCATTTCTCCATGCCTGTAAAATGCTTCGTAACAGCTGCTAAAGATTGTGGAAGTTGTAAAATGAACAATTCCACCCAAATTGGAAGAACTGAATTCCTGGATGGCCACAGGGAGGAAGGACCTCCTGAGACGTTCAGAGGAGCATTTGTCATTTTGACTCTCTACCTGTGCCAAGAACACTGTGTTAGAGGGTGGGAGATGTTGGCCAGGACGGAGAGAAGTTCTTACAACATCCTCCACTCTACAACTGCAGGCTTTCCTCGTCCACTCTCACAACTAAGCCGGCCTTCAGAACAAGTTTGTTGAATCTTCTGGAGTTGTCCACCCTTTGACTTTCGCCCCAGCAGAAAAGTACAGCATAAAATATGGAATTGACCACCAGAGACTGATAAAACATGCTCAGCATTGTGCCATGTGCATTTTAGAAGCAGAGGAAAAAGAACCCACTGTGGCCCTTCCTTTGGAGAGCTGCAGATTTTCTGGTCCAGTCCAGTTTGCTGTCCATGTGGACTCCCAGGAAGGCCCACTACTTCATATCTTTTCTGTGTCCTCGGCATGTCCTCCTCCCCCAATAGTGCTGGTATGCTTCCATTTGCAATTAGCACTTCAGACGTACTCACTAATTCTTAATTCTTTAGTAACAAACAAAGGCTGAGAGACACAGAGGGGGACGTCAGAATATATTGAGATAGGCTGACACATTTTTGGTTTCAGTTTTTTCATGGGATTTGTTGACATGCAGATGTACGTAAAACACGTCCGTCTTTAACGTTAAAGTGAATGGTAGAGTGTGACAGGTGTCCTTTGCATCCTCATCCAAATATAAGAGAAACTGTCAATGACACATTTGTGATGCTTCATTACTATTCTCTTTGTAAGAACTTTTTATTTTTTTATTTCACTTTATTAATCCCAGAGGGGAAATTTCTTCGCTACAGCAGGAGGGCTCTCAGGGGGGAGCTGCTGCAACAGTCTGCCACTAGCGCGGCGCCAGGTAACCCGACCTGAGGTGAGGTGCATGTTGTTGGATGATGGGAGGAAGCCGGAGAACCCGGAGAGAACCCACGCAAGCACAGGGAGAACATGCAAACTCCGCACAGAAAGGCCCAGGACCGGATTCGAACCTGGAACCTTTTTGCTGTGAGGCGACAATGCTAACCACTGCACCACGAATGTTGAAGTAACACTTAAACTCCAGAGTCGGAGCACAGAAGAGAAATGACCGGAGGCTTATCTGAGCCAAACTGCTCGTTCTACCCTCCATGATATTCATGGAGGTTTTAGTATGAAACATGTACAGACAGTAAACACATGCGTGATCTATTCACCTGTGTTGAGCCAACCCTAAGAATAGCAGCAGAGGCATTCTGATGTTGAAAGATGGCGCGGGCCGAGTGTGTGTCGTCCACAGAAGGAGCATTTCCTCTAAGCTGATAAGCTGAAGGTAGAAAAATTCAAGCTGAAATTGGAACGGCCAGGCTCACGGAGAGGAAATGTAATCTACAAGAGTTTCCCCCCTGAATCATTCCCGACACTTTGCTCTGCTCTTTTTCTCACCTCCTCACTCCTCGTCTTCCTGCGCCGTCGTGTTCGCTTGCACTTACATTGTGCAGTTTATCTGCTGTTGCATCTGCGAGTTCCTGTTTTTTTTTAAATGGATACCTCCTTATCACAGCGAGTGAGTGTCATCCGTGTCACTCACTGAACAATTTTCACGACTGGTGGGGCGACGTGACCGACAAGTGAATGATACAGGATGAGTGGTGGCATATTTGCTTAAACATTTAACGCTTTACAGAATAAATTATATCGTCAGGTGTGTAACCAGTGAATGCTTTAAAGCAAAGAGCGGAAAACTAAAAAATACGTGACAACAATTCACTTTATCCTGGTATCAATGGCAGCAAAGCTTGCTGAACTGAGTAGATAAAGTGAAGAGGGTTGTATGGCTATGTGGTGGAAGAAGTTTTTGTCTTACAACATATTACTGTAAAATCTAAAGTCTTCTGACTATTACTAAAGAGTTTAATGGAAGCACAGTTCTGTGAACAATCCTCTGCCAGTGCTTCTGAAGTTACTTCCTCTTGGTATATTTCCTAAAGAAACAATCTAGACAGCAATGTGGTTTCTCATCACAGCGGGCGCTGATACATATTTTGGCACTTGGCTGTAAATTTCCCCAAACATCATTACACATGCTAGAGCCAATCCTTAAAAATAATACTTGTGTATTTCTTTAGATGTTTTCATGGGGTTAGGGAACCTCAGATTCTCATGTGAGACTGCATCAGTCATTTCAGCCAATGACCCAAAATGACATGTTTATGATCATTAGGCAGTGCCTTCATGTGGCCGTAATAATTAAGACAAAGAAGGAAGGCCAAGGCAACACATCCATATACAGGATTGCAATGTCAGACTTTCCTTAAAATATACAAACTTGAAATGTTCTGCTGATTTCGTTTTTTGTTGTCTAAATATTATATATATTTACTGGGAAGTCAGCTTGGTTTAAAGATATGAAATTAATTAGCAAGACAAGAAGAATTGTTTTGTTACCTTTCATCTTCAGAGATGTAACTGGCAGCAATTTAGTCCCATGTCCAACCCAAATATCTGTATTCCGTTTATAAAATGTGTAGCCCCAGCTGTACAGTAAATAAAGGGAAACTACCTCCATGTAGGAGTGATGTTTTCTGCTTGTCTTGGATCTGTAATTTTAACAGGTAGTTAATTATGTATTAATATACAGGCAGGGCTGGGAAGAAAATCCCAAACAGCGTTACTTGCTTGCCTGGTATTTCCAGACTGAAACTCACTGCGGGTATGGTCATATGCGGGTGTGGGACCACTGCTTAGGGAGTTGTTTCCAGTTGTTGCGTCCTACTGCGTGTAGACCTCAGGTTCATTTTGAAACTATAAGTGCAGGCTTAACCCAATCGGTATTGACCACCAAAAGCACAGAAACTCTAGCCTGGCTCGACTGTGGCTCATAGCTTCAGTTTTCGCTGTGCTTACGGTCTGTCAACTCAGCTCGTATTAGTGTTTGCACAGCCACTCTGACAGGCGGACCAATCAGCCAGCAGTGTCGCTGGTTAACCAAGTTTGTCCCACCTGTCCTTCACTGTGATTGGACGGCTGGTGACAGTGACCAGCGCAGTGCTATTATTTTTCAACTCTCGTTGACCAGAAAAAAAAATGCCAGAACATTTAGCGTCACCGTTACTAGTCGCCTTTTAGAATGGCTGAGCAAATATTAATGTGAGCAGGGTTCCCAGATGGTAATTACAGCGAATGAAAAACTAGGCTATGAGCAATAGTTTGTCAGAGCCAGGCTAGTTACTTTCAGTAGAGCTGTCTGAGCTGCTCAGCTCATGTCGCTTTAAATGAACCTGGGCATCTGCAGAGGGCCCTGTTGCACAACCCCGCCGCCCCCACAATACACATGCACAAACTCCCTCACAATGAGATCAGCAGAAGGGAATATTTGAGAAGAGTGATGGGGGATTAATGAGAAGGGGATTAGCAGGTGGGTGGCTCGCTCTCTGTGCATGTGTGTGTTTGCTTGTGCGTCTCTGTGTCTGTAGTGTTAACCACTTGAGTGTCAGCAGAGCTCCGGTAGGGGAGGGGAGTGTGCTGAGTTTGTCTTGGCGGGACAAGGCAGGCAGGCAGGAGTCTGTTTAAAAGAAGCTGCTGGCCAGACAGAACCAGAGGATGACTGAGCACACTGGCATGTACAACAAGTCTGCACTGAGGAGCTCAGGCAGAGTAATGACGGGTCACTCTTTGAGCTTGCAGAGCAGGGTTTGAAGATGAGACATCTAGGAACTTGATTTGGTAGAGGTATGGTAGCCATGTTATTTATTATAAAAGCTGCCCAAGTTCATTTGCATATCACTAAATGCTATTTCTGTGCATACATATAAAACTATACTGTTTGTATTTCATGAGAACGTTGCTTTTTACCTATTCTTAACAGTGCTTTATGTTGTCTAGATGTTATTATAGCTTTCTAACTGAAGTACACTGTGAAGACTGTAGGCAACAGTCTGACACAAAGTACCGGTACGAGTTTATGTCAGAAAAATATCTGTTCTTGTCTCTGTGTTTGGATTTACATGGAGAGGGGCTAAAATGGAAGTTGAATGACTTAATAAATCCGTGTAGAGCTGATGTCATTGAAAGAACTCCAGTCGAAGCTGAGCATGAAATCATAACAGAAACATAGCATTTCCAATTGTTTCATTTATTAATGTGAGGAAAGTTACAGCTTCGCTTTAGAGCGCCTCATAGATCTGATGGTTTTGTCGTCTATTTTTCATCAAGGATTTTTCTAATTTGCGCTCTTACCCGTCTGGGACTTTTATTTGCAGATTGAAAATATTAATGAAAAGGAATAAATTAAAACTATTGATCAAGTAAATCATGAACCATATATTGAAAAAAAAAACCTAAAAAACGAAGTCCAAAAAAAGCTGTGTAACTGTGGAAGCAAAACTAAATAAGGTTTTAACAAAGAGGGAAATGTGTTAAAACTCACTGAGATAAACTGCATGATCTTCTTTTAAAAACTGGAATTCAAATAAGAAGTGTCTATTTAAAAAAAAAAGAAGGCTATTTCTTTTACATTTTAGGTGCACTTTTGGGACAGTGTTTAACTTCTTATGCCATCAGTTTCCATCTCAATCACACAAAGTGTCAGAAATCAGATCATGAGGTAAAAAAAAAAAACAGATGAGTATCATTAGCCAAGCCTTGTGCTGCACTGCACAACACAAACTAATGGAAATTGAGGATACAAATTGTGTTGACATCCCTAGCAGGTAACAGGTGACTTTGTCATATCCATCTGGAATAGTACATCGTTACATGTTAGATGTACTGTATGTCATCTGAAAGCTTCAGATGAACTCACATCAGACACGCAGGTGTAGTGGATCCAAGACTGAAGCTTTCCAACAAACAGACAATGAAGTGAAGCTGGAGTCGTCTGAAATGTGAAGACCAAACAATGAGGCCAACACCAGCGGTGTTTACTGCTCTTGGCTGGATGGACTCTGTTTGTCTTAGTGTCGGGGGGGGGGGGGGGGGGGGGGGGCAAAAAGAGAGCCAGCAGCCGAATGGAATTCTCGGAAACACCAAACAAACCCATATTAAATTTCCTCGGAAACGCTATAGGGAGAGATGTGGAGTATACATGGCAGGGGGGAATTGACAGAGGTGGACAAGGAAAGGGGAGGGCGCACTGAGAAGTTGAGGTTGAGAGCATAGAGAACTAAAATAAATGAAACAGGAAGGTGAGGAGAGGCAAAGAAAGATGTTGCAGGCTGTAAAGAGAGGACATGGAAAAAGGTTCACAGGCAAATGGAAAGTGCAAGGTCATGCCAGAAGTAGAGGAGTAGCGGTGAGAGGGTGAAAGAAAGGAAGAACAAGACAAACATAGTCATAGCCCTGCTCTTGGAGTAGCAAATGTTACTGTCCATCAGGTTTGAATGCCAAATGAAGTGGAATACTCGATGGTATAGGTTGAAGCTGGGCAGTGTCTGTCGTTCATTTCCACAGAGGAAAAATACACCGATCAGCCACAACAATAAAATCACTGACAGGTGAAGGAAATAACATTGATTATCTTGTTACAATTGCACCTATCAAAAGGTTGTTTCTTGCCGTGAACGAACAATTACTTCTTGAAGTTGATGTGTTGGAAGCAGGACAAATGGGCAGGTGTAAGGATGCAACTTTGACAATGGACAAATTGCAATGATGAAATAACTGCGTCAGAAAATCGCCTAAATGTCGGCCATTGTGAGCTGTTTCCAGGTTGCAGTGGTTAGTACCGACCAAAAGAGATCTAAGGAAGGACAACTGGCGAACCGATGACCGGGTTGCCGAGGGCTCATTGTCGCATACGGCGAAGTGAAGGCTGGGTTTTGTTCTCCGATCCCACAGTAAAGCGACTGTGGCACACAGAAACTGCTGGCTATGATAGAAAGGTGTCAGAACCCACAGTGCCTTGCATCGTGCTGTGAACGGGTCTGTATAGCTGCAGACAGGTCAGAGTACTCACGGTGACTCACGCCGACTGTGGAGAGTATCTACAATGGGCACATGAGCCTCAGAACTGGGCCACGGAGCAATGAGAAAAGAAGGCCTGGTCTGATGAATCACATTATCTTTTTAGATTGTGAGGATGGTCAGGTGTGTGTGCTTTGTTCACCTGGGGAAGACATGGCAGCAGGATGCACTATGCTAAGAAAGCAGGCCGGCGGAGGCAGTGTGATGCTCTGGGCAATGCTCAGCTTGGAAACTTTGACTGCTGGCTTTTATGTGGATTTTACTTTGACACATTCCACTAAGCATTGCTGCGGCCCACGTACACCCCTTCAGGGCAACGGGATTCCCTGACGGCAGTGGCCTCCTCCAGCATGATAATGTGCCCTGCCACGCAGCAAACATAGTTCAAGAATGGTTTCATGGTTTTTCCTCTCGACCAGGACACCTTCAGAGGTCTTGTGGAGTCCAAACCTGAACGGATCAGAATTGTTTTGGTGGCTCAAACAGAACCTTTACAATATTCGGGAGGTGCTTTTCATGTTGTGGCAAATGTCCTGTTTATGTGTGATGGTAGCTGTGAAATGTATGTAAACTTTAGTTCTGGCAAAGTAACAACTCAAACCTGATAAATATTGGTAAAATGATCCCTCTTAGTGAGACATTTAAATATGGGAGCAGAAAACCCCCTCAGTGCGGTCATATTGACCTTGTATTTCAGCTACAAGAACGTTCTCCAATTCTATTATTTTATTATCCAACTTCCTGTCTGGATGTGATCACTTTGCTCTCCCATACACTTCATCTAATATCTGAGTAGTTTCATAATCTAATGTAGAATATGAAGGAGTGACAGAGCTCGGAGAACAGAATATACTGACGAACATTGCCTACTAATTTTAACAGCTACAGTATAATCCGATCATTTCTTCTGCACAGCTCTGGGATCAGCTGGTCTCTTTCTGTCGGTCAGAATGCTGATCGCCCTTCCCTTAAAACACGGTCGTATAGTGTACAGCTAATAAGACCAACATTTACATTTCTTCATTTTTAATGTTATAAACGTAACGTGAGGAAGAAGTCAGGTGAAATAGCATAAAGAGTGAGCGAGTCCGCAAAGGCATGAGGTGGTTGGATCGAACACAGGACTTTCACAAAGACCACTGTCAACGTTGACCTGTTTTAGCTTACACTGGTAAGTAAATGTATTAAACTTATTTAACGTACATTATTTAAATCGCATAACTAATTTTATTTGACCTTTATTTAACCAGGTAATATCAATTGAGAACCAATTCTCATTTACAATGATGACCTGTCAGCACAGTCCTGAGGTGCATGTTTTTGGATGATGGGAGGAAGCCGGAGAACCCGGAGAGAACCCACGCAAGCACAGGGAGAACATGCAAACTCCTCACAGAAAGGCCCAGGACCGGATTCAAACCCAGAACCTTTTTACTGTGAGGCGACAGTGCTAACCACTGCACCACCGTGCCGCCCAAATGACTCACAAACTATGGTCTTTACCTCAACCTACCCAAGTACAACGCAGTTCTGGTACCTATAAAATGGCAAAGGTCCAGAAGGCCTGTTGCTGGTACTCTCCAACAGTCATATATGTCATGTTGGTTAACTGCCTGTTTGTTTCAGTGAGGTGACAGGTTGCAGAATGTGTTGATGTGTGTTTCATTACAACATATAAAAAAAACATTGTCTGATTATGTGTTAATACAACATTTGTTTAATTCACTGCTTCCACGCACAGTTTTCTTTTTTGATCTGATATCTGCGGTGGATGTGCTGTTGTAAAGTCACAAACTCCTCATAAAACACGGACGCTTGTAAAACCTTTGAGAAATTGAGATGAGGTTCGGAAAATTAACCATAAACAACACTTTTGACATTAACTTACTATTTCTGACAACAACAGCTGAAAGTTAAAAAGACAAAACAGAGAAAAACATGTGGTTCACAGAGGTCAATGGAGTGGGAGGGGCTATTTCAGAGGCCCCTGGTTTCATACATTTCTAAAAATTGCGTGACTCTCGGCTGGAGCACTTCTTGGTTTGGTTTAGTATTAAATTCTCCCAATTCAATCTGGAGTACAAATAATTTAAAAAAAAAATTTAAAAAAAAGGGTAAAAAGTAATGAAAGTGCAAGATTGTGTGGAGTACATGAGCATTTCAGTAAGAAATTGCCAAACTTAAAATGTCACGTGAATTTTTAATGGTGAACAAGAACTACAGATTACTCTGTTGATAATACTTTTCATTTTTAAACTCTGGCTCAGATTTGACAGAAACCAGCTGCTGTGTAAAAAGGTGTTTTAGGATCCCTAAAGTTCCAGCTTGCTGTCTGGCACAAAACACAACTGCACGTAAACAAAGTTTATGCCAATAAAATTGGTGAACAGAAAATGATCTCATCGGGTCGTTATATAACCTGTGATGAGTCCTGTGTTAAGTAACAGCAACAGTTTCAGATTTAGCCCCTCCCCCTTTGTAACTCTATACTGAGCATTTTATTTTTCTCTGATGACAAAGTCACAGCAGACTGCGAGAGTATTATACAAAGACTTCTTCAAGACACAAACATAAATGCCACTTTGCATTGTTTTAAATGGCAATGTAAATCTCTTCAGCTGTCGAAAAGCACAAAACTGCAGGTGCACTTACAACGATTCCCCCGAGGAGAACGTTTGTCAAACCAGAGCTCCACTGTGAGCCTGATCGAGGTCTGCTTTGAGGTACTGTAGCCTCCTGTTCTCCCCCCACCTCTCGCTCAGCTGAAGGGACATCTGGAGCGCGTTAAAGCTGTAAGGACATTGGATCTCCCCAGAGCGCTTGACTGGATGGGTGGCCCATTGTAGCCCCCTTTCAGCAGCAGGACCCGGCCCTTCCTGATTGATAGAGGGAGCCCCACATGCACACTTTACTCACACATACTGATAAATCCCACTCAGTTGACATACAGCATGAAACACTGAAACATTGCTGGTGATGTTAGCATGGATTAGACTGAACACGTGTATTTCAACCTTTTGCTGCGTGTACTTTGGGCCATCAGTAATGCATTGATATGCTTTATGTGCAGTACATTCCTACAGCATAACTCCATATATCACAAGGGAATTTAAGACGAGCATGTTGACAATAAACAGCTACTGACATATGGCAGTAAAATGGGAACATGGATACTCTGATCTTTTATGTCTAAAGCTTTTCAAAGCATTCCCCAACACCTCATTCACAGAAATCAAGATGCAAATCAAAGCCCATCTTGTTTCTCAGAATTGTACTTTTTCCGAAAAGCACGGAAGAGATGTTTCTATAAGATCCGCTGCTCCCTAAGCAACGAGAAAACACAAACTTTTTCAAAGGAGGAAAGTTCAAAGAAGCTCCTCATTTCCAGTAAATTGCTTTGCCTGATTTGCCATTTCAAATAAATTGCAGTGTTGGCCAAAATTTGCAATTCACAGGAAGTCGTCCCCTCAGCCACACAGAAGAGGTTAATCCATATTTCACGTTTGAATATAAGATGGAAGAGGAGAAAAAGGGAAGGAAGGGGAAGATAGGTAACTCTTTGCCAGGAGATGAGGAGTGGGGGAGGGGGTGGTGGGGGGAAGCTGTGGGAGAGGAGAAAAGGCAAGAGAATGGGAAGAAACAGGCGTCATTTAGAGTAAATGGCATCCAAAAACCCTCTCCAATTATCTTTGCCTACCATGCCAGTGAGACTGACTTAATTAAAATGACTTGAGAGGGAGGGGAGAGAGGAAGGAGCTGCCAGTGATTGAGGGGGCAGGCAGGCGACGTATCTGCACTGAAACACAAAGCTCAGGCATCGCGCAGGCTGTCGACCACTCTCCCTTTTCAATTCCCGACTTCAAAAGAGAATAAAGAAATAATAATAAAAAAGAGAGGGGGCTCTCACCATTTGCAGCCATGTAATTGCGCTATTTAAATGCTACATTTTTTATCATTGCTGGAATATTGGTTGGGGGGAGAGATGAATGTACGAAAATGGATCGTAAAACAGCGTTGGTTATTTTTTGTTGTTGTTGTTCTTGCCCCCCAACCCTCCACCGCCACTACCACCACCCCCCACCGCCCCACCCCCTTCCACTGCCTATAATCCTTCTGCCTTTTTTCTGAGAAAAACCTCTGACAGTGACCTTTTCGCATGAGGTCTGTTTCTATGGAAACAATGTCCAGCCCCTCTACATTTGGTGTTTTTCTGTGGCCAACATTGGCCCACTTGTGACTAAGAGGAAGAAAGCATCACATTTAAAGATCTGTCCTCTGTTTTGTGTTTCCGCTCGTGTGCACCGACAGGCTGAGGATGAAGCACGGAGCGTCTGCTGCTGCAATGACACGCACAAAGTCCAAATCGGAGTACATAATCATAATCATTTACAAATATATCTGCTTTTCCGAGGAATATCAAAAGAAATCTAAAATCTAGAAGATCTGGTTTGTAGTTCATCTGCCAATTATTTTCTCCTTTAATTGATAACTTTATTTTGGTCTGTAGAATAAAAGAAAACCGGGACAACCACTTCTCAATTTAAATTGCTTGATCTGTCCACGTATCAATTCACAGGTATCCGAGTGACAGAATTTTTTTTTTTTTTTTAAATCAGTGAAGGAGTTTGATGTTGGTTTATTATCAACAATATTAGTTTTGTAAGGAAACAGGATTTCCTTTCTTACATTTTGGCTGCTGCCCAAACTGAAATCTCAGTGCTTCTGCATGAACATTAGTCCCGCGCAGCACCACTCCAGGAACTGAGCTCACATGAGGTTGAGGCTGATACGCAACCAACAGATCTAAAAGTCTGAAACACTAGAGCGTTAACACCACCTGCTGCTGTGTAAGATTCCTTGTATGGTAGGTGCGCGTCATTAAAAAGCTCCCACCCCACACAGTCATACGATTAAGGATGCTGAGGAGACGCGTGATGGTGCCTCCAAAATTCTCGAAACAAATGACTTGAGCCTCGATAGAATCCTGAAGGATCCCAGAAATCAGACCTTCAGTGGGATTGGATGACATTACATCGTAGAAATGCAGCCTACCAAAGATGCATCTCTAATGTTTGAGAAACACTAATCCAGAATCCAAAACTCCTTAATTAATCCATGACCTATATACACACTCATTAGTCCAGAAGCCCTCACACAGGAAGCATGTATTCACACAGAAATAACCAAGTACAATTTAAAAAGGACTTTTGATGTGACTAACAAGGAGACAGTAGTGCCAAACACATTTTATTCCACACACACATATAATTGATTCACGTTGAACATATTTAGGTAGCCTTTCCTCTGTGGATGATTGGAAGGAAGCAGCGTCACCCTGCATTAACCAGGGATAATTTAACCAGGGTTTTGGACCAAAAGCTCAATCAATCCAGCAAAGTCTAATTGGAAAAAAAAAAAAAAGTCCTGCATAGTGTGCTCAAACAGGGACATCAATATTCTCTACGATAACTTTGGTGCTTAAAAATCTATCTCAAGGCTTTCATTTAAAAAAATATGGCAAATCAAATTGTTGGTTTCCATTTTTATGTAGCCACATGGCAAAAAAGGTGGAGCTCACATCTTTATTAACGATGTCTCAAGTTTGATAGGATCTTATGTCAGGGTTTAATATATCTGTTGAGATTATCTTTTAACAAAAATCTATCAAGCAGCACCTCACACCACAGAGATTCAAAAATATCAGTGCTCTTGTGTTCGGGTGGCATTAATGAATGTTTCTAAATATGTTTGTCTTAGCCACTGCATACATTTCCATTTCTATCTGAGCATTGAGCCAATTTCGATTTAAAATGTGGTTCTTTCTTTATAGCATCAGAACTTGGTGGGATTTAAAGGAGAGTGTATACCGCTGGTGTCAATAAAAAAGCTCTACTCTGCCACACACACACACACACACACACACACACACACACACACACACAAACGCATGCTCCTCTCACACTTTGATGAGCCAGTACACACTAACTGCTCATGTGTCACTGCTAACACCTGTTACTGCGCCTTTGTCTTGCGAGCTTATTGTAATGGTCTGTACAGTTTCTCTCACTGAACACAACACAAACTCGTGTTTGCACAGAAGGTTGGTGGGCGCTATAATTTGAAGTTGAAGTGTGAGAATGCACTGTATAGGATAATTGCCAGGACTGAGCAACCACTGTATCAATATACATTGGCTGGAGTGGGCACAGGCTTGGATTTAAATCAAAAAAGTTCTCAAAAACCACAGTGATGATTAAAACTTTGGAATGACCTATTCTGTGCATTCTGTGAAAAAGGCAATGTATTTTTAAGTCATTTCAAAACGACATTTTAGTAAGTCTTAAAAACAAACTAATGTAAGACAATACATCGCTTTTTAAAGCTAAAAGCAGTTTTGGTAATAAGTAATGCGTGTGATTAGACAGTGTCTGAGAGGTTTGGGGTCTGGAGGTGAACGAGAGCGTCTCAGTGAGAGACAGAGAGGAAAATGGGTTGAGTTAGCATGACAACCGCTATTTTGATGGGGCCAAAGCCAAGTATCTCCACATATCCACTTTCCCTTTCCTATTCATCGCCTGTCCTCCCTGCTTTTCCATCTCCAGAGACCTCCCTCTCCTCTCCATCCCCCAGTCTTCTTTCTCTTTCCTGCTATTGCTCTTCTTTCTTCCCAAAAACTCACGTTCTCTTCTTTTCACTGATTTCCCTTCGTCCTCCCCGACCCCCTTTCTTAACGTCTTCGTCTGAGTACTTTGAGAAAAACAGGGACAAGCAGACTATTAATTATCTCTGTGTGGTTTGGATGTGATTGTTTGTTGGTTTTGGGAGGGAAAAAAACACTTTGTGAACTGCTTCGGCCTCGGCCCACATCTTCTCAGGGAAATGGTCGATGGCAACAGTCTCCAAATTAAAGGAGGTGGATATAAAGTGGGGAACTACTCTGTACCCTTAACCCCCAGTACTCTGCTTCTCACTGGCCAGATTGTTCTCCCCACACACACATACTGTATACACACACACACACACACACACACACACACACACACACACACACACACACACACACACACACACACACACACACACACACACACACGGCCACAGTCTTAGCTCCAGTTGCCAGGGAGACCGCCATACCAGGGCTCTGACCCAGGAGGTTTGGGACTGTTTTTCAACACCCCCCCTCCCCCCAACGACCCACCCACCCTTCCCCTCTGAAGCAGGAGAGATGGCAGCTGTAGGACAGCTGTTCCTACCAGGGCCGAGCCTCAAACCACAACCATCATCCCACCATCAGTGCAGACCGAGCAGCATATTAGGGGACAAAAACAGCCTGCAGCCCAAACGATTACACACATCTGCCTCAGACCTCTTCAGGAAAAATCTGTGAAAGACACCAGATTTAGACCGGACTGAGTTTCCTGTATGTTTATTTCAGCCTAGGGTTGTTTTTTTTTTTTTTTTTTTTTTTTTTTTCTGTCTACAAAACAATCCTGTTAGGTTTGTTTAATTTGTTAGCTACTCAGACGTACCATAATGAATGTAATAGTTCAACTTAGTATCAATGTTCAAGATCTCAAGAATAAAGAATGAACACAAATACTTAAAAAAAACTTGTATCACTGCTGTGTTGTGGTGAGGTGCAAAGTAAGCATTATGATAATTAAACTGTTGGCTGACAGAACATTAGGGTATGTTGTCAACTAGTTTAAAATATGTGAAGATGTTGGGTATTTTAATGCACATCTTCATGATGTGTTGAATCAAGAATAGAATGTAAAAACACAGACTCTATACAGAGAAGAGCTGCATGCTGTTCATTAAGCGTTCTTAAGTTTTGCTCCTATTCTGACTGTTCAGGGTGATATGGGCTAAATTTCTGAATCAATCAAAACATAGAAGGATAAAGCTGTGGGGTCATCTGCTCAATATGTTGGAAAATACTTTGGAGTAAATCATACAATTGTCTAGAGGCTGCAGAGCTTCATGCTTCATTTGATGTAATTTATTGTTTCGAAACAGGATGTGGTTTCCTTTGATCCTGTATATTTATCCATGTCACAGACAAGTGCGAATTGGCAATTTTAGTTGTCTCCGCCGACCAAGTTTCAGAACCTAATATGCATTGGTGCTCTGCTTTACTGGCCAACGTTGCAGCCTCGACAGAAAACGATGCTTAAAATAAGCATGCTACTGCGAAGAAGCAACAAATTCAGTCACATAATCAACCCGACAGCAAGCAGATCCATACAGTCACCGTGGTTTCAAGGTGGACACACAAGGTCACCGATTCAGTAGCTGACCAAATATGGAATACGGTCACAAGTGTTATTTTGCATTATTATGATGTCACAGTGATGTTGTCCTTTGACTTAATATTTGATCTCAAAATTGTGCCAAATTTAAAGACATTCCCAAAAGGACTTTCTTGGACATCACATGGGAATAGTTGGACTCTACGGTCTCCACGAACATGAGAGATCAACCTGAACACATAGACGCCTCAGGCCAGTACTGATGCTGCTGCGGAGGCATGCTTACAAAATCACTACAAGTAGACTTATTAGCACAATATTAACATGTTTTATTGCCTGTGTTACTTAATAATTCTGATAATGTGCTGGCTCAGACGACTATAGTAAGCTGCAGCTTGTGGTTTTACTTGGGGGAGAGTTTAATACTTTGTAAATGTTGTGACAGAAGACATATAGTTTTACCTCCGCTCACTGCCCACAGCAGATATAGCTTGTGGATAATTGGTCTGATTTCCTCTGTGTGGAGACGGGCTGTGCATCGCTTCCTCACTGTTTATATGACTGAATTTCCCTCGATACCGACTCTGCGTCTCCTATTTGCATGTTGTCCCCAAAAGAGATAATTACCTCCCATTTGGCCTCACTGTGAAAAAGAAACCATGCACAGCTGTAAATCATTGTACTAGCTAAGGGATAGTTAAATTAGAGACATTTTATTGTGTTATTTTTTTTTTTTTTAGTCACTTGTCCACTTTCAAAGCAAAAAATAAATCAATCTAAACTACAAGATGAGACAACATGATACATATTCTCTAGCAAAGAAAGGAGAAAGAATAAATAAACGTAATGTCTGCCAGTGGCTTTAACTAGTTTTTTTTTGTGTGTGCCTCAACGGCCACATCAAGTCATCAGATGAATGTAATACAGCAAAAAGTAAAAGGCAACTTCTCAATTGTAGTGGAGTAAAAGTATGAAGAAAATACTTTTCACTTATCATTGTTAATGTTAAGGCTGCAAAAAGTCAAGATGTGTTTGTTGATTACGTTGTAACTTCACAGCCAATAGATGATACAAATAAAAACTGCAGCAGTTTACTCTGACAAACAAACCAGAAGATACATAACAGCCATAGCATCGTGGTCTCCTCCACTGACTCTATAATGCTTGGTGCTCATAAGTGAACACATTGGTTTATTCAGCGTGTAATCGAATTTGGAAGGTCCCTCATCCACAGGAGCCAAAAAGGCCATTGAGCTGAAACCTAGAGCCGGCAAACCGTGTCTCCTTTAAGATGGCGTGGCAAATTAAAGTGTAGGCCAACTGATCTCACACATATATATTCCAGTAGGAGACAGAGAGATCCCCACAAAATAGATGGCCACCTTTCTAAGCATTTCAAGGGCAGACAGATCCGTACAGGACCATTACTTCTGTGAGAGGCTGCTTTAGTGTTCTACACTGAGAACTTCTCTGGAGGAGGCAAAAAGAGCACAGCTATTGCCCTATGAAGTTTAAATGCTACATATTGCGTCAAAACTGAGTAAAGACCTGAATCTGCCCTATTGACATGGTGTTTTACCATCTAAAGAGAAATGTGTATACATTATTAAATAAGAGCAGCTAAATTTAATCATAATGATTTATTTTTTTAAAACATCAAATGAATTACCACATTCATGTGGTTTTACTTGATTCAACTACTTTTAAATTATATATTTTACAGATTTTATTTAAACATGCATTTATTCAACTTAAGTTCAGTTTAAATAATAAAGAAAAATATTTTTGCTTCAATCCTGTTCATGATTCTATTCATGTTCAATATAAATATTGATATTTTTATTTATTATTGTTATTATCATTATTATTATATATATTGTTTCTGTTGCGCTAGAGCGGAGCGCACCACAGTGGTGTGTATGGAGCAGGAGGAAGCAGGAACTTCCATGAGTGCTTGGTCAACATCAGCAGTTGTATTACATACGTTTTTGTGACCACTGGCACGTATCCATTTCACGATGGACTTGAAACTTGAGCAGAGAGCACACATATTTTATGGCAAATATTTGGGGAACAGAAAAAAGACACAGGCAGCTAAATCCAGGTGGTGCTGGTGATTATTTTGTTGCAGGTGAGAAATGTTGGCGATTTCAAAGCGCTGCATAGGCATGTTGTCATGTTCGAGAATCGAGTGTCATCGCGCCGCAGCTGACGTGCTTTGTGTTGAATGTTTTTACCTCGTACATCTCAGAAAGTCCCAGATGAACTTGTTGTTGAAAGTCTGACCCTGGAAGACCTCGCAAATGTCAAAGAAACCCACTCACGCTCCAGACCAAACCCGACGCGCCTTCTTTGGTCTTGGACGGTGACATTTTGCCCCTTTTGACATGTTAATGCCACATAAAACACCTCGTCTGGCTCGTTGCTTCCTCACCATAGGTTTCCTGACATATTTGAAGAGTTTGATTCAAACTTTGACGCGCATTCTTTGCTCAAGTCCGTGGTGAACAAAACACACGTAACACAGGTACTAATATTGATCAAGCAATGTCATTTGAAATATTGCTTCCCCATGCTCCATGCGCATTACTGTGCTGTGCTGTTTGTGCTGAACAGGAAGAGCTTCGCAGGGTTTTCCGTAGGTTTCTGGAGGCCTTAGATGCTGTAGTAGTAGTAGTGGTGGTGGTGGTGGGCTCAGGGGTTTGTGAGTTGTTTTTTTGTTTATCACTTTCCTAAAAACTATGCATTTTCACATGATTTATAAAGTTATTTAAAATAAATAATTGGCCATTAAAAATATAATAATCACCAAACATTAGTAAACGCTGGATTACAGTAAAGCTATGGTGGCTCAGGTGCTGTGAAAAAATGCTTAAGTGCAGCAGCTAAGAATTATAATGGGAGGGAAAACTCTGAACTTTTTAAGAGGTGTTTTATTGTTTTGAGTTTGCATCATAATGTTCACAAGAACACATATTTTTACAGTAATTAAAACAGAATTTCTCAGATAATAATCACGCTAAACTTTTTCATTATGCTTGACCTCATCGGTTTCTGCTTGCTTTGGTTGGCCTTTAACCCACATGCAGATTTGCAGAATGTATCATTGCTCAGTCCCATAACATGCTGTTGTGTCCAAGCCATGCATCCATATCTATGTTTGTGCCATCGAAGTCTCTCCCGTTCTAAATAACGTGTGAAAAATGTGGGAGGATTTGGCCTGGAATGTCCACTCTCTTCCAAAATATATAATTTATACACATCTATCACTGTTACTTTGCCAAAAAAGAAAGAGTTGCCTTGAGACTGCGCCCAACAGCCTGAGACACATAAAATAGCTGCTTTTCATGTTAAACTGGATAGTCAGAGGAATTATGCACACTTATCTGTTTAGCAGTGCCTTTTTTCTACTGTAAATTGTACAGTTTCTTAGCGGTATTGTCATTCTGCATAATTAGGTAGTATTCTTCGAGAAGAAGAGTAACCTGTTCTCTTTTTTATCAGAGTGCCAGGAAAAGGAGCAGGCTAAGTTAGTATGGTAGTGATTTGGCTCTCCCCCTCCATCTGTTTTGTTTTCCTTCCATCTCTCTCTTTTTGATGAGCTGGGTCTTCAGTCCCCCTTATAAAATCCCATTAGCTCTTAATGAAGTCGGGCTCCTAGCCTCTCGGCCTCACCTCATTTAGCACGATTGTCTGGCGGCCATTAGCATGGAGGCAATTACAGCCGCACGACAAGAGTAATTGGAAATGCCGACAGGGACCCTGAGAAATGGGAATAAATAAATATAAAAAAATAAAAAAAATTCAAACTAATAAGCTTCCATTCAGATGGCAGGGAGGGAGCCACATGTGTCTAAGTTAAATCAACATAATTACAATTAGGGTTGGTAGGGTAAGGAGCCCGGGTGAGGGAGAAATGGATATGGATGGATTGAAGGATGATGGTTAAGCACAGAGGTAGTGAGTGTGAAGAAGGCAAATGTGGGATCACACAGTGAGGCTCATAATGAAGAACATAAGTGTTACCTCGAATTCATGTCACCGAGAGGTCAGGCACAGTATGGTGGCACGTGCAAGTTCAAAGGTAGCTTAAATGTTTTATATTTGTATTAATATAATTATCTCAGAAAAACCCACAAACTAAAGGCCCATTTGCTGACCTTACAATCTGAATTTTGTTTAAGGTGGTTTGATTCATATCAGTGAGCCTAAAGAAGTCATGTTGCCATTAAGGAATCTGCAATGGCAGCCTACATGATTTAATGTCTGATAATATAAAATAAGCACTATATACCTATAAAACATGCACTGGCTTGGAGGAATTTTAGTCAATGCATCTGTATAACAGCTTCAGCTCTGAGATGCTTTTGGTTTCCTCACCATAACTTCTCACTTATGGTCCTTTTGGATTAAGGTCAAGACTTTCACTTCTCCATCCCAAAACATTCACTTTATTATTCCTTAACCATTCTTTGATAGAACGACTTGTGTGCTCAAGGTTGTTGTCTTACTGTAGGAAAGTTTCTCAGAGATTAAGTTCACTGACAAATCTCCAGACATGTTGCTTTAGAATTAGCAGATGTGATTCAGAATTCATTGCATTAATGATGTAAGCTATTCTGGCCCAGATGCAGCAAAACAGGCCCAAACCATGATACTATCACCACCACACGTGGACAACAACAAATAGGAAAAGATGAATGGCAGTGGTTTCCTTTCACCAAACTAAACACTTCTCATTTAAACCAGAAAGTTCCAGTTGGTCTCACATGTCCACGGAACTTTTTTTTAAAAGCCTTCTGGCTCATCCACGGGATTTTATTCGAACTGCAGATGGACAGAAACGTTCTTTTTGAAGACCAGTTGCTTTCTCTTTGCAAAGGTGTTTTTGTAATCTTTTCAATAACTATTTCTGGTGTCCTCAGAAGTCTCCTCTGTCCATCCCATGATACACTTCCACAAACATGAGTTGTGAAGCTCCGACTTCTATAGATCCTTGTTCATTAAGTAAAACAGAGAACCCTCTCACACCGGATTGTCATCCCATTGATACCCAATTCTAATTTCACCTTCAAATTAACTGTTAATAATAGATGTCGACATACTTTTTCCACTTGAAGATATGTAATCTTGGACCATTGCATCAATAAATATATGACCTGTTATATGTTTGTCTCATTGGTTTAATTGGGTTGTCTTCCTCTACTTTAAGGACTTGTGTGAAAATGGAAGAGAATGGTCGGTCATATTTATGCAGAAATATAGGAAAGCTTTCACGCACCATTGTATTTGTAACTACCTTATACCAAAGGTAAAAGGACTTATGAATACTACTTATCAGTAATATGTATTTCCAGACATCTTGATTAAACTAAAACATCACAGAATGAACACATAAGTCTGTCCGGCCTAAAATCACAACTGAGGAAACCTGCTACTGTAACTCAGGAGTAAAGGCACATGAATTTTTCTCCGTGAACGAGGCTAAACAAGACCCTAAACACATTACTGCCGGCACTCCACCAGCATCTAACATGTAATAACATGCTGTGTTTGTCAGATGAATTCCTGTGATGATTTAACTGGTTACATCATTTTATTACCCCGGCATGTTTTTGGTTCAGTCAGTTTGTGTGTTAGTTGGTGGGATATCTTAAAAGTAGGAAGTGGTAGAAAGTTGTTGTTTTTTAACCTTTCGACTCATAACTATATATAACACAAACTTTTATATTTGTATTTTTTTTCCTGCAGACTTGGGTCGAACATGATAATGCACCTGTACATATTCATTATCTTCATTTTGACTGTACAGACTAAATCTTTTTCAACACTCAATCTACATTTTTTTTTTTAATCATTTAATACATAGTAAATCAAGATGACATGCCTTTTTTTTGTATGCAACACCATTTCCTGAAAGCTGTTTGCTAAATTTTTCGAGGTTTGGATTATTTGACAGATCTTTCCAGTACTTTACATTACTGTGACGCAACATTTAATAGCATTTCACAGACAGATGGCGCTGCAGTAGCCTTATGGTCAAATAGTCAAAGTGAGTGGCCAACAATTTGAATTTAAATTTTGCACAATTCATCCTTGAACAAAGCCCGAATATTCCCAAAGGGCAAAGGTATGCGCGCTCTGTGCTAGTGTGAATATGAAACCAGTAAACAGAGTATTAAAATAGAATCTGCAAAATGCATCCAAATAAGATATAATCAGATGCAGTGTGGTTTAATAAAAAGCCGTATGGCCTCCATTTGTAGCAGATACAACAACAAATGCACTACATGCATTAACGTTTTCAAGGGTTTGACCTTAGAGGCCACAAAGTGCACAAAATATGTTATTTTATTTTGTTAAAAAAAAATTAATTTAAACAAAATTTGATTCTTGACTTTATTATTTGATTAAAGCGGGACCTCGCCACTGTATGAATCAAAAGGACGACTCGAGAAGTCTCGGAGGCTCTGAGACTCCTGAAACAACAGCAGGCTGCAGGCTCGCTGCCAGTTTGACATGGCATCTCTGCTGTCTAGCCCCCGCCCCACCCCCTCACTCCCACCACCCACCACCACTCTTGCCCCCTTTCCTGCCTCCTAAGCTGAATGACAGGTGGCAGAAACCCGATCAGCATGGGCCTTCATCAAGGAAGCACTCCCATCTGAAATGGGCACGTTGCCCGTTCGCCCACCCGAGGGCCACAGCACAGAGGCCTCTGAGGCTGAACGGGGAGCTTGTGTGTGTTTGAGTGAGTGCGTGTACATAAATGAGGCAGGGGATGAGGGGAGTGGGTCTACAATGGACACAGGCATGGGAGAGAAGGGAGGGGTGTGTGTGAGAGGTATAATGGACTTTTTGGCTGAGGAGCTGAGCGGCATAGCTGGCACTGGGTGTCCAGGGTTCAAACGGGAAACTGGTGGCTGGCTCCCACAATAGTCAGTGCGAGAGTCCCAGAGGGTCGTCCACAATGCCAGAGCAAGCGGCTGCTGTCGACAATGACCTCCAAGGCTTCGCTGCTTGAAGCGGGTTCCACCCTTCAGCACTTCCCTTTTAGAGCTGCCACACAGTTAATGCAGGGATTACTATTAAGGACATGTATCTGAAACATGTGTGCATTCTGCTAGTGAAGTCCTGTCACTTGGGTTTGCTTTAGAGCTTTGGCTACTGTGCTGCAACATATGACTGACCAACACCAGCATTAAACTTAACGTAAGAATATCACCAAAACTGAGAATGATATCACAAAGAACTTTCGATACTGTAGGACCTCGTGTTTATAATAGAATGACAGATGTAGTTGACAGCTACTTCCTGCCCTTACAGACCAAATCAGATTGAAAAGCTATCGGCTATCAGAGGTGCAACAGAGCATCTTGGCGCGAAATTGGAAATCCACAGAGTTACACAGGCCTGTCCTTGTGCAACCCACTGTCCCTGCTCTTCATAAAAAAAAAAAAAGTTTATTTGTGTAAAATAGCTCTACAAGCAATCACTTCATGGAGTAAAGTGATTGTGAGTTGAAGGGGGGCAATGGTAAGGGAAGGGCAGGGGGGAGTCTCCAACCAGGAGGAGATTTAATTAGTGAAATCTCATTAAGTCTAACAAAATTAAGCGTAAAACAATCCTTGGTGGGGAACCGTGGTGGAGGTTTTGGGTGTGGAGAGGGAGGGCAGGAGTGGGGAACACTTAAGGGCTGAGAGGACATGGAGACTGGCTGTGCGATTAGTCTGGCCTGTGTGTAGGAAGAGACAAATGGCTTAGTATAACCAGACCTCCTCTGGCACTCATCTAGAGACTTCCATTTGTGTACAAATCCCCCATTGTCCCGGCTCTTATTTTGTCTACAGCTCTTTCCCAATGTAAGGACCTTTACAGAATTTGATACTAGGAGTAATTAGGATTTATAATCACACAACATAAATACAAAAGGGTTGATGTTATAAGAGCAGGAGAATGATGGAGGATAAAAGATGTTTGAATCCCAGAGCTGGCGGGACAGTGTTGCCGTGGAACAGCCCTGTCACTGGTCAACAAAGTCTGAGTCTGAGTCGCCTGGCTTTGTATGTCTTATTTTCTTTGTAAGTAAAGTTCTGTATGCCTAAACCTGCCTCGGCATCAGGCTTTTGAGTCCTTCTATCTCTTAATTAACTGTAGCAAAATTCATCAGATGATTCTGGACAAACCTTGGATTACATTCTGAGCATAAAATAAAGGCTACGGTAAAGAATGTGGTAAGCACAAAAACATTTAAAACATAATAACGGTATGGAAAACAGCACGGTTTGTGACAACATGCAAACTTTGGTTTCCTGCCAGTCAGAAGCGCTTCACACCAATCCACCACCTCAACCTCCAAACTTTCACATTTCTTTTTGCTAAATCCAGTCAAGGGAGGCTACTTTCCACGCTGGCGCCGAACACTGTCATTGGATGGAAATTATGAGGCGCAAATGTGTCCAATAATGACAATGCAATCCATTCTGTATCTATATCTGCTTATCCTTTTTCAGGGTTGCAGGGGGATGAGTCCAATCCCAGGTCACACTAGGTAGACTCCAGACAGGTCGCCAGTCTGTCACAGGGCTAACATTTATAGACAGGCAACCATTCACACTCGCATTCACACCTTTAAAGTGCATGTCACAGGGAGAACATGCCAACTCCACACAGAAAAGCCCCCAGCCCAGGTTCAAACCCACAATCTTTTTGCTGTAATAGGACAGTATTATCCACAAGACCACCGTGCCACCCCAGATCCTATAATCCCATCCTTCTATTTCTTGGAATACTGAGCTGTGTCAGAAATGAACGTGTAACACCCATCCACCAACAACATGACTGCCACTATTTGCTTGATAAAGAATAGTTAATTCAGAGTTGATAGAGTGTGAAATAGCCTGCACTAAACTATTGTTACACTGGCCAGCTACCAATGAATGTAGACGCATGCTGTGGTGGAAGTTTCCAAAATGGTTACATAATTTCAGACCCAAAGTTTTTCTTCAATGAAGAGACAAAATCAAAAATGAGCCTGAGGACCATCAGGTAAATGTTAGTGACCTGACCAGACCAAACACTGACAGCAGATACTCCACACACACAGTATTCGACGCATTAAAAAAGACCCGATTAGACTCAATAGAATTTGGAATTTGGCCTGACTTGGCTACCAGATCGACCATGTGGACCCGTGAAGACCTCTACTGCAGTGCAAAGGTGAGGTTTCAGGGCACACAGTTACAGCTGTAAAATGGTGCCTTCATGGCGGCCAGCACCAGCATAAATTCGATGGGTTTGTTCACTTGACGCTACGTGAAAAATAAAAACATAAATCGAAGATCAACATGAAAACCACAAAGTTCAGCTCTAGCGTCAGTCCTCTCGTCACTTTAAAGACATTTTTGTATAATAGGGCCATTTAAGTTCACAATTTTATTTAGCTGTCTGGCTACCGCTTCAGCCCCACTGTATTTTTGACTTACAACAGTGGGTCCTTAATAAAGAAGGCTCATTTGGACCTTACAGATCCAGCACATTTTACACCAATTTTCTTGTTTTTTTTTCTTTTATAAGTAATAATGACAACTAAATTGTTTTTCAGTCTGGTTTTGCTTTTAATGTCATTACTTTTCAGGAGAAATTAAGAATGTATTACAATAAGCTGTGTAAGGGTACGAACAAAATCATCCACGAATGTAAATTAACTGACTTGACTTGGCAGTAGATTTAAGAGTGGCTTTGTGTCTTACTGATGAATACATTCAAAAAAGAAAAAAAAATAGATATGAAAAAGAAAATCTAAATCGTTTTCACTTCAGCTTAAACGCCTACATCTCTTTCACTTCTTCAAATCAATTTGCAATTAATTGCAAATATGGGGGAGCAGAGGACATTAAAGTCCGTTAGCTTATATCAATCTAAACCATAGGGACATGCAGTAATATTCAAATGCTCCAAGACAACAATGCCAATTTCTAATATTCATGTCTCTGGGGGTTGACATGGGCAACAACTACAAACAGCAAGACAATTGTACCAACCAACTCCTGCTGGACCCAACTCTTCTGATCAACACATTATTGAGATAAACTCACAAAATTAGTGAAATTTGTAAAAAAAAATAATAACTGGTTGTAATCCTTGGGAGTCCCTTACTCCCCCTTACTTACACACTGAGCATGTTTAGTTGCTGTTACTTAAAATCATCACAGAAAGCTACACTCTGGTGCAACTACAGCAACATGAACACTTCATTATCTTGGCTGGGAAATACTGTTTGAGCTCAGAGAGGGTTTCTATGGAAGCAATTAGTGCCCAAAAGTCATTGGTCTGGCAAGTTTATTTTGTGTAGCTTTATCTTGATGATATGAACTTGTTTTACCGCTGGTTTTGTTTTGAATACACCTGTAGATCATATCATATTTTCAAAAGACAGAATAATAAGGTCATGGACTTATTTATATTGTTATCCCTGGTGTTTCCAGTCTAACAATCACCTCAGCATCACATATGCAGCAAACTGAGTGTTTTTGTGGGAAGAACTCAAGTTCCGGTCACAAGGATCAACAGAACTTTTGAGGACATTAATGGCCCGCTTTGTAATGGCAATGAAATATAGTACCACTATTGAATCCTAAGCAACATTGAATGACGACATAATTGCTGGTTAGAAATGAGTATAGTGGCCTACTTTCAGTCCCGAAGCACCAGGTACAATTAGAAAGGGACAGTTGTCATCTTTCATTCGAGTCTGTTTACATTCCCTTTTGGTTCCTATTGTCTCACCATTCCATGTCAAGATCATAAACAACATACAGATGGACATGTGTTCAGCACCTGGCCTTAAGGGTATTGTTCATGAATACGCTGTTTAAGGAAAACATAATGATAGTAAACCAAAGCAGTTTCCGGGGGGAAAAAAATGGTTATATTCTTTTTAATTCTCATCCAAGATGCAAATGCTGAAAAGTTAATCATCAATCATAAAAAAAACCACACACAGTTATAGATTGAAGTTCCCGCAAGGATTGAGCACAGAAATAAAAATTCTCATTTAGAGGTTGAAGAAATGTTAAGAAAATCTGCGGATCATTTGGTTTTTAACTGTGCGCTTTTAAATTATTAGACTGGTGTTAGCCTCTGCATAAACATAATATCTGTAGTGTTACTTTGAGTGTATCAATTGTGAGTATATCAGTGCAAAATGAACATTCTGTTCATACAACATACTGAGAAACTGCACACAGGATAATACAAGATGACACAACCTGAATGCATCATAAGGTTTATATACCAAAAAAAAAGATGTACGGCAACTTACAGTTAGCTTGCCCACAGCAAGTGTCCAGATCTCCTGTAAAAACCTGTTGAGAGAAGTGAAAGGTCAAGATTAACAACGTAATAAAGTAATCATTATTAATAAAAATTGTCACGTGAGGATCAGTCAGAAAATGCATGCCCGGGTGCAGTTTATGGGGGACTCGGAAAAGTATTATTTACACCTGATGCAATCCCTTAAAACAACAAGTCAATAAGGTTAATAAATTACAACATGGTACATTCAAAGGATAAAGCTGGTGTTATTCCAGATTTTTCTTTTTTTCTTACTGTCTCACATGAGAAGACCAAATGTTCAGTCCATCTCTATATGTGGCTCTCAGCCCTGAGACTCCTGGTTCCTACTCAAGATATAAATCTGTAACTCATCCATATGTAGTTTTATTTGTTTGAATAAATGCTCGGTAAGTTCCTAAAGCAGCTGGTCAGTGTAGTTTTTATTAAAAGTTACTCAAACAGAAAGAAATTCTGTTTGTGTCAGGGAGTATTTTCAGCAGCAGATTTATTGACATTTGGTAGGATACTCGGAGTATTTCTAGCAGCAGGACGGTGTGTGTGGGACTGAGTTAAAATAAACACAGTGTGTGTTCATGGTAATGAAGAAACAGGTCACATCTTGCAACAGTGTGCACACTGATGTGGTTTCAGTGTTTTTTTGGACATTAGTGGAGCTCAGTGGTTCAGAGGGAAGATTTATCAGACTACACAAACACAATACTTGTTAGTAAGATACATTCAGCAGCAGTTTTGATATTTTCTTGGTATTTGTTAAGAATTTTCTGGAATAAAATATAATAACAGCTTCACACTTTGGACCAGTAAACATCGTATGTAATGGAGACAGACTGCGATCATTCCTACTCATCCTTTACTTTACAGTGTCACTGCTTAGATATGGGGGCATAGCAGCAGCCCAGGCTGAATAAGAGGTGGGACAACAGGACAATCTGTAATTCAGATTGTCAAAATTAATACACTGCTTTTTGTTATGTTTTCTTTTTACCGATAGGACTGACTGAAAAGTAAATGTAGGGGATATCAAATGCAACAGGAACCCTTGCAGGATTCGCGGGGATCGACAGTAACGTGGTGTGTATCATTTGAGACCCAGGCCACATAAAAAAAAAACCACTTCTGACAAACCACATTTATCCTCAGAAGAAGCTCTGGGGGGAGAGGGGGATTTTTTTTTTTTAAACATTTGAGAAATGGGTCAAGGCCAAAAATTGACATTCATGTTCAACTGTTTTTGAAGTCAAACTGAAAATGAATGCATGGCATTGAAAACTTAAAATTGAAGTTGTGATGTAGGTCTAAAAAATATATTGGGTATATTTATCCTCAATAAATAAATCCATAATAATCTAAGTGAGTATATTAAGTGTAGGTTTGTAGTATAAGTCATAGGTGCTTTTGAAGATATAAATAGAGCCTATTTACGAGTGCTTCATTTGTTTCAGGTTGTTATTGTCTTATATTGAATCTTAACTTGATTTGCAGTTAATCAACAAACAAAATGCATCTGATTATAATTTTCAATGAGATAAAACGGGGAGGTCAGTAAGCTGTTACTCAAATTCCATTGAGCAATTGACTGGCTGGCCGTGTCTGAGCCACACGGAGCGTAGCGAGTTATGGCGCACATGCAAAAGATTTAAGTTCAATCAAGCATTCAGGGCTGGACACCTGATCTTTCGCTTAAAGCTCCTCCAGAACAGTGGGAGTGTGGTCAGGCCTCACAGCAGGCCGCCTACCTCCAGCAATCTGCTAACACAGAGCCTCTGAAGAGATGGTATTTATCCAGTTCAGCACAGCTCTGTGGGGACTACTGTGTGTGTGGTAGTTGGGTACTACCAGGGGCCACAAGTGGATTTGGGGGAGGGGAGAGGGAATGGAATGAAAGCTGTGGAAATTTAGCGAGAAGAGCCCAAACATTTCTCTGTTTTAGAGTTTTGAGCTCCCTAAGGGTGGGGCAAGCAAAACGCTTATAAAAATTCATCCTAACCCAATGTCATGCAGATTAGGAGTGAGTACATGTTTTGAGATACGGCAAATAAAGTGGCTCACTGAACAGAACATGATAATAGGGGGAAATTACAAACACGTTGTCGCTCTTGGGGTTTCTGCCATATTTCATGTGCCCAACAGAAAGAGAAAAGTGTTTGCGATGAGGTCTTAATTTGTGAATTCTGACACACGTATTTAAGTGCAATAGAACATGTACAAATATTTGAATTGAATTCACAGCATTTTAAAAACATGTTAGTTGCATGTGCTATTACTTGCTGAACAAATCCTCACATAACCAAATAAAATGTTCATTCCCATATTGTTCTCATATTTCCAGCATTGATAATTCAAATACATGTTCTTTATTTGGAGGGAATCCCAACTATAGTTGAACCTGTTATGAAAGATTCAGAGATCAAAACTGCTAATAAAATTGGGCATACCAATGATAGTAACAAGAAACTCAAAGCCCAAGAAACCCAAGAAGTCTCTGGGATGTAGCTTGAGTTCCCCTGCCAAACAGACCACTCAGACCAGAGGAGATTTGGGAGAGAGCATTTCTTAGGTTTCTTTCAGCCACAAAGAAAACATTTTAGCCTCTCAGTAATCCTTCCCGAAGCCCTCCCTAAGCTCCGAGGGCCCTTCCTCCCTCGGTCATCCCTCCAGCCCCCGTCTGGGATCCGAGAGGAGCGTCTCTGTGTACTGAAGCCCGCCACACACACCATTCACCATCTATTCCTCTCCATGACCCCTCTGGGAGCCAGCTGACCTTCCTGTCGACGTCAAAGTAAATCAGAGCGGGAGCCGGAGCAGCGAGGGGCTCCACCCAGGGGGCTGGAGGTCTAATCACCGTGTTCCTCGCAGAAACCACAGAGGAAACATTAGCATTCCTGAATCTGCCCAGCATCGCTCACACTGCAGCCGCTGCATGTGTACACAGGTACGCAGATACAGAGAGTCAAGACACTGAGTTTCTATTTTAATTTTCTGCAAGAGAATTGATCATCTCAGTTTCCCCACAACAGCACTCTTTTTTATGACATATGGCATATCGAAATTAAATACATATTACCTAAAGAGTGTAGTAAAAATTGAATGTTGATCTCAGCTTTTTATCCATATATATTGACTGTATAAAGATGGACAACATGTCACAACTTCCTCCCACTGTACATGGTGGAAACGGGCACTGCCGTCTCATGTAGGTCAATTTCAACCATTGTCTGTGCGGTAGTGTGATCATAAGTACTTAATGTCACAGAAACCATATTTGTCAAACATTCATTTGAGGTGTACTTGACTTTTGACTTTCACTCACGTGCCATCAGCTAATGTGGAGGAGGCGGGGTTAATGACCTATGGCTACTGCAGAAAGACATCATTTCAGTTGTACAACTACAATTTGCAGGTGTTAACGTTCCTCTCCACTCAGGATAGATTGTGTTTTAGTCACTGTTACTTTGAATGATGTATGTTCAGACGTTGACACTATAGAGGACTGTTGTCAATTTATCTTGGTGAAAGGGAAAACTTTTCTCTGAGCTCACCAAAAGCACTGACCAGCAGCAAGATTTATCACAACTAGTCAGGGAGTCAGTTATGGTCTAAGAGACTTTACTTTATGTAAAGTGGAGACCTGCAGTGTACATTTCACACACGCACACACACACACACACACACACACACACACACACACACACACACACACACACACACACACACACACATATTGCTTTCTAATCAGGCAATTGAACTTAGAGAAAGAGCATAGAGAAGTATTTTTATTTAAAAATGTCTAAAGGGTATATTTAAACAAATAGCCATTTAGTCAATTATTCCAGTTCGCAGCAACTATTTATTATTAATTGTTTAAAGAAGCAGTGCAGGATTTATCAGCATCCAGCAGTAAGGCTCCCCTTCCCAGCATGTACGAGAAAGTATGGTGGCTGTAATAATCGTGGAAAATCCGAAAGGTCATCTCTCGAGCCATCGTTAACTTTGTCTGGTCGAGGCTACTGCAGAAACACAGCGATGCAACATGGGGAACTCTGTTGGAAGAAGACCTGCTACCTATGTACATATGAAGGACATTTTAAGTTAACAAAAACCCAATGATAAAACACTAATAAAACTATGAATATCGTATTTCATTTATGCCAATAGAGCCCACTAATTGCTACAGATTGCTCCTTTAAATCCTTTTGTTACCCCGTTCATCCTGGAGGTCCCCGTACTGGTACTAGGCTGTATCTGTTAAAAAAAAAATGCAATCACTGCTATTTTTTTAAGGTTGCTGAGTGTGGCACATTCAGTGAAGAGGCTGCTTAGTACTGCTATTATTAAAACGTTTTTTGCTTTTGTTATGCTTCATTTATGTTGCATCAGATTTTGTAAAGTTGCAGTTGAGATATTTTAGAACGAGTTCAATAACACCAGTGTTTACTGACTCACTTTTCAAAGGCTGCCGTTGACAATCTAATTCGTCGTGTTGATTAGGTGAAGGTAAAAATTAAAAAAATGTTGTTTCAGTTTTCAGTACAAAGAGACTTTTATTTCAAATATGATCTCTTATCCATAGAGCCCAATGCTGTTCATTTTGTCTTACAGTTTTGCAGGTGATGCTGACTAAGTTTGGGGATGTTTTCTCAGGTAAAACTGCAAAACTGTGTGTAGGGCTTGAGGGGTAGAGCAAAATAAACCCTTCTCCTACCTCTACCATCTTGTGTGAATCTCCTGTGTGGAAAATTCAGTTTCTCTGGAGATATATGAAGATGTCATCTTGAGCCCTGAAATACGGTCTCCTTTTTAGGGGCATTTCCTTTAGAAGATAGTATATGTTTGGTCATGTGGTGTGTGTGTGTGCATTAACCAATCAGCTATAGGATGCCCAAACTGCTCTCTGATGTAGTATGATTATTTGACAATTAAAATAATCCTCAGCTGCAGTTTTAAAATATTTGCTTCATCCAAACCAAAGACCTCAGGCGACATACAAGTTGCCTTCTGCGGCATGAAAGTTGCCTTAAACAGCCCACCAAGGTATATCCAGACCCACGCAGGTAGAACAAATCCCTCGGTTTCACCTTCAGTAAATTATATATTTGACTACTTTCCTTTACCGTTTTTATACACATTTTTGGCCACACATCTGTCTGAGTTGCATGCACTGAAGGAACTGAGTGGGAACTAGAGGCTTCTCTGTGCGCCGCCACCTCGCTAGTGTTTACCACTCGTCCTGCATATGAGGCAGTTAGGGAACATCAGTGTACTTTAGCATCTACTGATGACCTGCATGTGAACTGTTTTAAGAAAGATCTGTAAATTGTAGCATCTACTGATGTGTGCAAGTGAGGGAAACATCTGTAAACTATAGAAACTAACCTGTGTTACACTCTCCCCTTCTAAATTGCATGAGTCTCTGCATACACATCAGTCACATGCTCCGCCACCCACCACCACAAGTAAATTCTCAACCTGTGGGTAACACTAAAACACTCATATGTGATGATATCAGCTCGTCTGTTGGAAGATTTCATTTACTTGTGGTACTTTAAGTGTATTTGGCTGATCGTATTTTTTTTTTATAGGATTCTGACTTCTACTTGTAAAGGAGTATATTTTAAAGTGTGGTCTACTTTTACTCAAAGTATCTGAGTACTTCTTAGACGGTACGGTTACAACAATAAATGTATTTACTGTACTGATAATTCATATGCACACATCCTCAGTCAGTGAATTCTTCATTAAAGCAAAGAGTGGGAGGATGAGACCTTCCCCTTGGGTTGCGTTTCCAGCTTTATTATGGCTGAAGGAATTGGACTCACAGAGTGCTGCTCCCTGGACAAGTTGTGCTTCTTGTGAAATGATTGTTTTATTGTTACACTGTGTACAACATTTGCTCATATCAATAATGGGATATGCTCCAATGCATCCGGCAAACCCTGGGAGAGAATGTAGCCTCATTTGATTAATTCAATTTCACTGCTCGCTTTCGTGGCAAAGGAGGTTTGAGGAAGACACAGGAATAATTGAATATTCACAACTTCCTTCCAAAACTTTCTCTTTCATCGTATTGAATCTTTTTATAGGAGAAAGAGAACTCCAGATGGACATCTTTTTAAGATTTCCAAATCCTCCTCTGCTGCTAGTGGGAGTTTTGGGGTCAAGGTGTAAAGGGAGGACCTAAAGACCTGTTTCCCACAATCCCACCACTGCTATAGCCCCCCAGCTGTTCAAGGGCTTCCATAACAACAGCTGCGCAGAGGTTTAGTGGTTCATGTTGCTATGACAACAGCAGGATCAATTGGCATGCACAGACTCTCGATGCTAATAGCGAAAGTGACATTATGCCATAATTTCATATCAATAAAACACAGGCAGGTTTTTTTTTACTGCAATCACATTCAGGGGAACATTAAAAAGAAGCAAATAATTAATTTTGCATGATAATGCGAGTGGCTCGTACGCCAAAAACTTGCAAAGATCTCCCACGCATATTGACAAACCAACCTAGCAACTTCACACTTCCAAACCAATCTCTGGCGTTGCAGATTATCTCGGTACAGAGTGTGATTGTTTTTAAACTCATACAATAGAGGCTAAATAAGTCCCCATGCCTGGCAGCTGTATGTGCCACAGATCACTGGCCGGCAGGATGTGCAACAATCAGAAATATTTCTGTTCTCCTGACAAACAGGATATCAGGTCACTTGGCCACCTTAACAGTGAGGATTACACTCTATGGGGAGGATTTACAGTATTGTGCAGGACCACGAAGAACTAACCTCGGCTCTACTTCAGGTTCACACTTGTAGGACAATGGAATCTCTCTTTATTAATAAAATAATAGTGCACTCGCTGTTTCTGTTCATGTATTTAACAGTTAGTTAGAGCTTAGTTCTGCAGCTTTTATTTTGGCGAGCGAAACTTCAACCATTTGAGGCTAATTCCTGGGAATTACTCAGGGCTCACGATGACAATAGCAGGTATTCCCACAGGAGTAACCGGAGCCGGCATGGCGTCACCAAAGGTTTAAGCCCAACATTTAACGAGCATGCAGCTGATAGAGGCAGCTGTGCCAGACAAAACACAGCACAAACACACACATACTGTATAGTCTGCACACTCCGGCGTGAACATATTATCCAGCTGCTATATGCACAATATATCAAACTTCCTGCATGACACAAGGTTCTCTAACTCTGTGTCTGCCACTAATCAACTCTTGGCTGATATTTGACATTGATTATTCCTTCCCGTCTCACAGAACACGATAGTCCCTTATGAACAGTGAGGGGAAACCAAACAGGAATCCACAGCTAAAAATACCCACGTCATGATGAGTCAGGATGGACTGAGCAAACAAAAAGAGAGCAATCTAATTTCCCCCAGTCTGGGCTTTTGGTAAAGACTCTCAGAAAAAAAGTTCCAGTCCTCAGTGCCACTAGTGGATTCCTCTATTTATTGAATTGAGCTCCATCAAGAAGAGGGAAAATAAGAATCCGCAGACAAGTGGGATAAAAGAGAGCTTATCCAAATGGAGGCTAATGATGTGAAAAAGACTGGCAGATTAAAATGGAATAAAGGTGCAGGAACATAAAAGTGTTTTGTGCCGACATGTTTGCGGGTGTTAAGTGACACGGAATTACTGAATGTTGTATATTCTGGCTGTCAAGCACAAACTGGTGGATGCAAACACATTCAAACCCAACCGTGTATGGAGGCACAAAACCAACATAATTTATCCAAACATTATTAAAGGAGTCCAAAAATAAGTAAATAATTTTGTAAGTTGAATTTAGAAAAAGAAAATACAAAAGCTGCAACTTTGATTTTAACCTCCAGTCAGTTGTGAAAAAAGAGATTAAATATTTGTAATTATTTCCTGAACCTCCGTTAGCTGCTTAAATACATGAATATGTAACTGACTTAACTCATAGCCAGATAACTTTGTTAAGATGGATTTAAAAAACGTTTGCTTTTGGATGTTCTAATAGAAGAAACCAAGTGACGGGGAAACCTTTTACGATGCAATAAAAAGTATGTTGGCATAAAAACTAATTTTTGTTTTAACCAAGCATCCTGCACAATTGATATATTTGAAATTTAAAACAAACCAAAGAGCAAGAGAACCGGTTGAGTACGTAGTTGTAGCAACAAGATTTGGCCAAACTGATTTAGTTACTGTTACAAGAGTTTATACATTGAAAGTAATTTGATTAACATAATCTAAACGGGTACTTTTGCCTGTATGAAAGCTGGCTCTAAGTGTGTTTAGCTGAAGCACAGCAGGAACAGCTCTCGGCTGTCTGGTGATTTTGGCAAAGTGTCCAAATCTACATTTAAAACATTTTACTACAACTTCAGCCTGACAACATTTGGAAATATACAAGAGCCATATGAATGATTTATTTGATCACAGGGAGTCAATAGAGAGTCAGTCCTCTCGTCCAGGGAAGAATGCTGACAAACTAGCTGTTTTAATTACGTACATGCACCTGAAAATAACTTTAACAGGAATCATTGAATACAGCATTCAGCTCACCGTAATACATCCATGGTTTCACATGGTCTTCTTTAAACACGGTATGCAATTTGATTAACATTTCACACACTGTAGTGTAACAACATTGACTATGGAGATAGCTATCTGTAAAAACAAGAATCAAGTAGCTGTAGATGCATGAAGAAGCTCGCAGAAACATGGAAGAGATTTTTTTTTTTTTTTTTTTAGCGTAGGTCTACACACGAGTGGCCTTCATAGAAATGTATTGGGAGTCATCTTCAATCACAGTGGCCAGCTCTATCTAATACACCCACAGCTCAGCGAGGCTACCTGGTCCAAAACATGTAGCCTACGTTTGCGAGCGATTCAGTCATCTCATTGCTCCAGACTGATTTGGTAAATTTGGTGATGAAATACAGAATCTTTAACAAGCAAAAAGGGGAGTAGAGAAATGTTTAAATACATATGTGCTAAGGCCAAAATATTTAAATTATATAAATATTAAAAACTCTAAAATCAAGAAATTCAAAAGTAAAATGAGAAAGTGAAAGATAAAAAGTTGTTGTTCATCATCTGAAAGAAAAAGGTTGTATTCTTTGTTTTTGGTAATTTATCTTTTGATTTATTAAATATTAAACAAGTACAAAAACCTTCTACTAACAGTTTCATCATGAATATGACTGTCAGTTTAAGCCTGTTTGCACGTGCCAACATCTATTCCCCCATACATCAACCTTTCAACACAACTGAAACTCTGTACAATTTTCAATATTGCATATTTCTCACTGGCTGGTGCAGTTATTGCATTCCAACCCAACTTCCCAAATGCAATAAAAGTAAGGTTAGTAGTGAGCCACTGCAAATAGCATCAATCATCTGAATCATGCTCTTTAAACCCCTCCAGGCTCTGCTGAAACTCTTGCACTCGTATGCGCTTTCACTTACACCAATACAATGATCTGCATTTCCGTTGGGCCTCTGCAAGCTCTCTGTCCAAAGTTTCTGAGGAGTTTAGTTTGGTTTTAAAGCATGCTACTCGTTTTGTTCAGAGATTCCTTCACTCATTGGTGTGCCCACTTGTCATTATGGTGTGGTGTTGTTGGGGAATGGGTAGAGGAACAGCTAAAAAGACATCAGTATTTTTTCTTTTTTTATTAGTGCGCTTTTGAAATATTTTGCCTTTACCATCAGACCAGCACATGCATGACTCAAAACCCACAAATGACTAATTTCCCAGATATTAATGTTTTCTTGATATTGATGGAGAACTCTGCCATAGCTGACCTGTAAATGACAATGCATTGGAGATGAGGTACTGGAGATATTTTCAAAATACTGGTGGAATTTTAAAGATATCAATACAAAATTCTGACCCTACCTAACTTGCCGTGATGCATATTTTTACAGTGTGATCTCGATTTGGTGTAAACAGCTCTACTGTATAAACCAAAACAACTCATACTGAGGGCAGACAAATGTAAACATTTTGTTCTTACGTTATGGAAAACTTAGAACTGTATTTACATACAGTATGAGCTGGTACAGAGACATATGCAGAAAACCCGAAGGATGTGTTCACACCAGCTGAACCAGCTGTTTAGACTGTGAGATCTGACACACGGACGCCACATTGCAGAAATATCCCAGGTGGAAACCTGCTTTGATTCTCTAAAACAGAATCAAGACAATCCAGACAGACAGTTATGCAACATCTTGAGGTATTTCTGCACAGTGTCCGTTTTACATGAATTCATCTGTCAATATGGAGATTCTTCCAGTTTCAATGAACCACTTTTGAAATATATCTTCACAAAAACAACTTGCAATTTGCATGGGTTGATTCCGGACTGGCTGCTTCACGTTCCGGCTCCGACACGGCAACGGGAGCTAATCGCACCCACTCTAAACATTGCTTGTTACAGATGAGCTGCAGTGTATTTCAGAAGCATCCCAGAAAACCCTGCTTTGCAAAAAAAAAAGTCTATTTTTGACAGAAGCCGTGTCAGGCTACACAGAGCAGATCAGCCGGGCAGGAAGTCGGACAGAGGAACGGTGCAGAGATCCGCTCAATTTTCAGACTCACGACTGCCCTGCATCAGATCACTACATCACCGTTTAACCCCCTGGTCCTTCAAGAAGGAGAAGAGATGCGTTCTGCTCCTGCTGACAGGAACTGTATGTGAAATAAGATATGAAATGAATATAGAAATTACTTTCTAGCAACTAAAACATTACACCACAACAAAGGAGCAAATAATAAACACAAAACGGACAAGAAAGACATCTTTTAACAATGTCGTCGACGATGCTTGAAGCATAAAAATTGAGGAATGAAAAAAATTAGGAAATCAGAAGTGGACAAAATCATGCCGACAAAGTGCTTCACTTCTCAAAACCTCTTGGTGAAGAATGAATCTGTGCAGGACGCAACAAAACAGCGAAGCAGGCGGGACATGATAGACCCGTGTCCAGTGGAATCCCCGGGTAAAAATATCTGCTACCAACATCTTAATGGTGTTGTGGATTTGCCGTGCACTATAGGACACTTCTTAGTGTCTCTTGCTGCATAGCAACAGTAAATTTTGGACACAACCTTTCAGCTGCTCTCAGGAAAACGAGCTTCCAACATGTAAATTAAAGCAGATAAATGATGCCCTTTTCTGAAAGCACAAAGAAAGCGTTAGTTGAAGCAGATTCCTTCTCTTTGTGTCGTGAATTTAAAAAGCCAGTGTCTGCCCGTTATTCCCACTATGTCCTCATTATTTATATAAAAGGTAACACTTTTTTTTTTTCCAGTGAATTTAAACACTCTTTCATTGTCTGGGCATGAAACACTCAGGGTAGGCAGCAAGGCAGAAGCACAATGGACTTGGCAGAGACGGCCGAGGCAGAACAGTCAGTGAGGAATTCCCCATCAGTGTCTGAAGTGAGCTAACCTTGCGTTTTTTTCTCTCTGACTCTTCCCTCCTGGTGAGAGTCCAAAGGAGGAAAGTTAACTCTTTAAGTGGCACGCTGAATATCTGCTTCAGTTGTTTGTTCGATGCACAGCTCTCATAATAATGCATTACATCCCTGTAGACTGAGCCTGCAGAATTTACTGATGGTCGGTTACTCTCTGTAGTCACCACCATGCATTTCCTCACATTAGAAATGCACCACTTATTTCACAGCCCCCCTAAGCTCCATATCCAGGTAGTTAAATACAAAGTACTTTCTGTTCACATCCCAGGACAGAAAATAGTGTCTTTAAATTTAAGATGCTTCGCCATCTGTATAAAATGTCTGTGGTGGTTTAGAAATACCACTGACCACAGGGGGGGAGGAGGGACAGCAGTGTGCCGGTTCACTGAGAACGACAGATTCACACAAACACAGGCTTTTGAAAGAAAAAGAAAAAAACTCAGGCAGCACATTGTCAATCAATTTCTCCCTCCTAGCTAGATAAGTAGGCCTGTTTTGAAGTGGGCGTCAAGAAGGCAGGTGCAAGTCATCCCTCATCTCCTGCCATGGCAGAGCTCCCCTTCACAGTCTGACTGACAGCACTCTCTAAGCCAGTACTTTTAGAGAAGCTCTTCCCCACCACTCCTCTGACCTTTAAAGAACCGGCCCATTGGTCTTTTGGTCCAAAGTAAAAAAAATAAAAATAAAACAAAAACCGCAAAAATTCCATATGTCCTCACTCTTATAAATGAATGGTTACATAGTTATAGTCAGATATTTTGAGATATTTTCATTTGAACTTTTTTGCCAAGAGTTAGATGAGAAAATTGATACTAGTTTATCTGCATCAGGCTGTGAGACAGAGCCCGTTAGCTTAGCTTAGCATAAAGACTGGAAAAACGGTAGTAGTAACTCACGTCTTGCAGTATATTGTGTGGGAGTACTGACTGGAGTCAGAGCTCCAGGAAGTCCCTTCATGTAGGACGTTACACCCCACAGTCTAAATGGGGAGTGATTATACTAAAGTTTGTGGAGTCAAAGCCTCAATTCTCTGAATATTCACGGTACCAGTGCTTACTGTATGCTCAAGGTAGGATTACCAAAGTAGGCGACTGCTCAAGATCCCTCCGTCAAAACAAGTGGATTAATACTTGGAAATGTTTGTTGGAAATTTGCACCACTGGAATAGAAAATGAATTATGCCTACGACTTTGTTACTTTAGTTTATATTTCATTTATGTTTCTGTTCCAAGTATTTACCACAAAGAAAACCTTGGGGCAAGGGAATATTAATCAATCACAGGCAATGATTAACAATTATTATTATTATTATTATTATTGTTATTATTATTTTTATTATTATTATTATTATTATTATTAATTATTATTATCAGTGCACCTCACTGTCGTTTTCTTTCTTTATTTACAGTGCGAGAAAACTGGAAAAGTAGTAAATATTCACATTGGACTAATTGATAAAAGTGACTTATTTTAAATGATTCTGATCTCTCAAATTATCTTGAGTAATAAATGATGTGTTTTTTGTTTGTAGAGAAGGAGACGGTCTTGGTGGAGTCAATACATTGCTTTCTTTTTCAGTGACACATGGTTTGAATTTGGTGTGCTCTGCTTCTGGGACATTTGTTTTTGATACAACTACTTGAAGTCACTAGGAAATGACACTTTGAAAGATGCCTAAAGACTGACGGCTTTCGACTGAAAACAAATATGATTGATATTAAATGAAACCCCTGGAATACAATAAGTTTGCTTGTCTACATCAATGGGCCAGAAGAAGAGCTGAAAACCATAACCAGTTCTAAAAACGCTCAATCGTAACTCCTAACAGAAATAAAGCGCAACGATGCTTCATCCATTTTACTCTGTGCAGTAAATGTACGCAACTTCTGCATTTGAGCCTTTTGGAGGGCTTTGGAAAACCACATGGAGGTTCTGGTACCGGACCACTCGGGAGATAAAGGTCACATCTGGGTAGCTAATCACATATTATAACTGTGTGTTAGCGTGGATCCCGCTATGACTTAACATAACCACAATAACAATATTTGAGTGTGAGCATGGAGCACTTATAGGACACGCAGATGATTTCACTTAGGAACTTGACCAACTAACTTCTCCCCCAAAACCTTTTTCTCTGAAGCAAAAAAAATAAATATCTGAGCCTCAATCAGCACTATCACATTTCAAACTCCATTTACACCACACTGACACTAGAGCAATGCCAAAGCGGTGCCAGCAGAGAGATGGACGCAGACATACCACGGGGGTATGGAGACCTTGACCGGAGGAGAGCAGCCAAGGGGAGGAGCAGCCGGAGAGCTGTCTGGGCTCGGCCCAGCGAGAGCCTCGTCACAGAGCAGCAGACTCGACACTGCACCGCCTCCAGGCTGCCGTATTTACCCACCCACCAGCTCAACAGCTGTTTATAACTCACTTTTAGCACACAACCATCATCACTCTGTGCAGATGAACCTTTACGAAGTTACACGGGGAGTGGGAGGTGTGTGTGGGTGTGTGACTGCGTCATTTGTTACTCCTTTTTTCAATATCTTTTCAGTTTGTGATAATTAAAGTGCACTACACTTTTTTATGAATTCCTCTGTGATTTCTCACCACTTACTCTGCACACTTTCATATTTGGAGGGATCTCGATGTAGTTTTGATCATTTTCATGAACTATTATATTTATTTGAAATAGTGTAGGTAATATTGATGTATCTGTGGAGACTCAGTGGGAATAATGTACTGTAACATTGTCATGGTGTGTCTGATAGGAACACAGAGGCAAAGGGATTTTTTTTTTTTTTACCTTTTAGTCAACACACACACACGCAGAACAAAACTTTGCTCAAAAGTTCTCCAAAACTTTGTCTTACATGGTGTTAATTCCATGTGTCAGTGCTACTGATAATATCAGGAATCACATAGATATTAATTGTATAAACTGCCACCATCAGTTTTTTTTGTTTTTTTTTTAATAATAGCTGCCATCACAATCTGGATAGGAGAAGTGTTTTTCTTTTTTTTCCCCTGAACAAGTCACTGGATGAAAAAAAGCTTTTTTCAAAGCTGAAAATAGCTCATTATGTTTGTGTTTTACAGACTTTTGGCACAGGTTAGTGAAAGGTGTTACTGCCAAAAATGCTGCGGGGCCAAAACGAGTGCAACCGAAACATTTGGCGTCAAAGAAGTTGTTCTTGTTACTTATTTGGAGGGAAAAATATGCAAGTATCTGGCGACACTGCTGACAGCTTTTAACTCTCCATCTCTGGTGAATGATTCTACTGTATGACCAAACTTAAATATTGTTTTTCATGATTGCCTTTATTCAGACGGAGCAGAGTGAACAGACAGGAAATGTGGGGAAATGCAGGGGATGACCTGCAGTAAAGGGAAATCAAACGGAGGACTTACTGATGACATTTACGCCCACGTGGTACAGTTTGTGCTCTAACTACTTAGCTGATGGGTCGTCCTTATTTTTTGACAGGCTACATCTCAATAGGTTGATTTATTGCAGGTTAATCAATTTGTTACAGGTTTCCTTTGGGTAAATCTTCAGGTAAATCTAAAATGTTTTAAGGTATCTCAAATGAAATTGTTGACATGCAAACTATACATCTGGCCTCACTGATGGTTTCTGTTAAAGGTTCACATTTCTCTCTATTTTTATACATATCTACAATAAAGACACTGTGAATATTTAATTGAGTAGTCAAATTTAAAATTATTGCATCTTCAAAAATGCCCATTTCTTTATAGGCTGTTCAGAGTAACTGCAGGCAAGGTTTTGCAACTGGACTCAGTCCTGATTGTCTCCCCTCATTAAATAACTGCTGAACGGTTTCCAAGCAGGGCAGCATTACACTAGAAAAGCATCCAGTAGTGGGATTACCTCATTTGAATTAGAAGAGCTGCTGATGTCAGTTAATAATAAACATATTGGGACTGACCTGCCTTTATTTCAAATCAGCCTTTGACTGACCTGCATTTATTTTTGTAAAATACAATATAATAAATATTTGTTATCCCAAGTTATTTATATTTGAAAGAAGAAAATGTGATATAATAGAGGCTTTAACAAAGTTTGAGGAAAATCTGCTTGAAAAACATCTAAGATGTCAAGACGCTTATGAAAATGTTACAACTAACACAATCAGCAGCACACCATTAAGACCTGCTTACTGAAACCTTAACTAAAGTGCTGCACATCTGTCATTTGGATTGAACAAGATCTGCACAGCGGACAGCTGCCAAAGTCAAGTAGCACATCGGGCCGTCTTTCACAGTAGTCTCCATTTTGCTGCCATGTCTTATTATGTCTTCTGCATAACAACTGGCTGCTCTGAGTCCAGATATGTGTGTGTGTGTGTGTGTGTGTGTGTGTGTGTGTGTGTGTGTGTGTGTGTGTGTGTGTGTGTGTGTGTGTGTGTGTGTGTGTGTTTGTGTTTGCATTAACAAAAGATAACTTTACTATTCCTTAATATTTTACAGAGTGATGTTCTAATATTCCAATTCTTTCTGAATTTCTCACTTTTCAGGAACGTCTTGAACAATACAATCTTTGAGAGCAAACCTCTTTATCGTGGCACATATTCTAACATGCTAATTACCCCACACACAGTTTGAGTTCATTTATTATGCATGAAATAATCTAATATGATGACTGTGATAATTATGCGCACACAGATAAGATAAAAGAGTAGTAACCAATTATGGCACGGGAGTTGGGAAAAGTAATTATTCTTTGTAGTGGAAAGAAGTCTCGGTTCAGAAAATGGGTTCGGCCTGTTTTTCTTTCTTTTTTTCCACTCAGTTCACAGCTCTAAAATTAACATGTGGAATCATGTCTGTGCTCCCTGATAATGTTTAGGGATATTTTCTTGATTAAGTATCCACAGATATGCCCTGTTGTTTTAAGCATTTAAGGATGTAGCATTTCACTGAGTGACCAAACTGTAAAAAATGACCTGCAGTTGAACCTGCTTCAGCAGCTGAGATGAACTGCTTTTTTGCATAGATTCATTTAGAGCAATATGTCTGTTATGATAATTATGCAAGCTCACTCCTCGAGCCTTTTCACACACTCCAGAAATCTGACATGTTTACATTAGGACTTGAAAGGCAACGTGACTCGATGTCTTGAGTCTCGTCGGCAGCAGCAAATCAGAAAGGACACTGAAAGGAAGGAGTTGTGTTTTCAGTCGAGCGCTCACAAATCAGACGTGTTGAAGAATCATTAAATATTACCACTTCTAAAATCAGAGCTGGCGTGCGGTTAGCCCACACCGCTACACAAACACACTTAACACAGTACAGCTTTCTTTGACAAATTATGTGCCTGCCACCACAAGTCACAGGAAACAGAGCCTCCGCAGGGATTTCATTTTTCTCTGACTGTTTTCTTTGGTTTTAATTTTTTTTATAAATTAAACTTTTATGTGATGGAACGTGGCAGCCTATTTAACAGGGCTTTATATGTCAGCATGCATTTTACTCATTGGCACGGCAAGAAATGTTTCCCAGCTGCTCTTGGGTACGTTGAATAAGACGCAAACTTGACTGAGTCACTGCTGCAGGCCACAGAAAAAGACACATGAAAGGACATTTCATAGAGGGAGTAAATAGGGGTTATATAACCACATATAAACACAGATTTCAGTTTTTTTTTTTTTGTTTGTTTTTTTAAAGGTGCTAATGCCGAATTTGTGCTCCATAAACAGACTATCTGAAGGAGTTTTGTCTCAGTGACATCTAACTAAAACCACATTTAAGTGACTCAGGAGCACACACGTCATCGTCACACTCATCCGGAAACCTCTGTCCCCCATTTCGCTGTCCAAGTCTCCCTTGGATCACTGTAGTTGACTCATGATTACTTGCAGAGTCTAAGCTTCAGGCCAAACATGATACTCTGAGACCAGTTAACAAAACCCAGAACTGAGCAGAAGACAGCTCTCGAAAACAATACCACATCACTTCTAACAGGATTGTCAGGTTTTCAAATTCACACCAAACATCACCACAACCAGGAACATTTTCTTGGAAGAAATGCTTTTATGTAGGTGTTGTTCCTGCATTCAGAAGACAACACACAGATGTGAACAAAGAGACTAAACTAACCATCAGCTCTCCGTGTGCTGTGTAGCTTTAAACTGGACGTTAATGTCAGCAGCGCTCATGTTTCCTTACACTCTCAGCAAAGTCATAATGTTCAAATGTAATGAAGTGAGGAGAGGAGAAAGCAAGGGCGATGGATACGGCCAAGACAGCAATCACCGTGCATTTATGGGAACAGCTGATGTTCAGAATAATCAAGCTACTGTATAATTCTACAGAAATTACTTTCTTTACAGACGTGTTTCTCCAGACATTAAACCATGTCAAAACATGTCTGCAGTGAAAAATATTACCTCACAAGATTCCCTGTCGAAAAACATTAAAAGAAACAACGCACAGTGCGTTTTCTGGCCTGACAACACAACAATATAAGAGACGTACAGTAAATGATTCGAGGCCATTTTAATTGGACCCTCGGAAGACAACAGCGTAGATAGAGTGTGCTGAGTTGGTTATCATTTAAGTAATTATTATTATAATAAATATAATTTATCATGTCAGCCAACATTATGGCAAAGAACGTTTTTCACAGGGAACAAAGTGTATATTTGAATTGGTTGGGGTGGATGGCGGTCGCACAAAGCGCAGGACATTGGCTAACGTTTGGGAAAGATTTTAATTTTAATAAAGAAGACACATCCTGTTTTCGGCTTCAAGTTATTGTTGACTTCTTCAAAATGTAGCCAAGACCATGATCTTTTTCTAACCCTGTAAGAGCTTCTGTTCCTAAAACATAACCATGAAAATCATTATCTTGTTGGTTCTTCCCATTATGCCAAAACAGTTCCAATTCACCACGACTATTTTCATTAATGTAGTAAAAATGTGTGGGAAATTTGGTGAACACAAATGCAAGCACATCTGTGGCACAGCGTGGTGCAAGGGAAAAGTAGGAGGAATAGATCTTTGGAAGGTGGGCCGTAGCTGATTTCAATCATGGCCAATCAAATCAGCTTATTGTCAGGTTTGTAATGTCGAACTTTATGCACGAGGAAACTGACGTACTTTTCTCTTAGTTTCAGCCTCATAATGACAGAATTCATGGAACTACAAGTGGGCTTCAACGGGCTGATGATGTTAAATTGGCTTGGGAAAAGGTAACTAATATTATAAAGAACTCTTCCTCTGGTATTATGAGAACTGCTGTCCAGTGTAGAAGGCAGTTCAATGATGAGATGAAGGGCAAAACAACAAATTGCTTCCTACAAATGGCAAACACTGACATTAATTAAATGAAAAAAGAACACTCATCCAATATACTGAAATCAGGTGGTGGAACGATGTTGTGGAGTGAGCAGAAGTAATTTACACACACACAAATCCCCCAATGCAAATCATTTACTAACAGCACTGATAGAGAGCAATGTGCTCCAATCATTACTGATGTTATAGTGTTAATAAATAAATTTGATCCAGAGATTTAAGTGTGCATAATATACTTTCCGATTAATAACTAAATGGCCTGAGCTGTTGTGTGTAAATTAGCCACACCATTTGTACATAAAAGACGCCGTGTCAGTCCGTGGCCTCGCACAGCTGCCTAGATTACTAAATCAGATGAGTAGGTGAAAAAGATTTAAAGTTGTTTCTGCTTTATGTGTAATTTAATTGCAAGTCATTTGTTGTAAACCCAGGTTGCCTTTTATATTGTGTGACTGAGATCGGCTGCTGCGTCATGACATGCGTCAACTGCCTGAGTCACGTCCAATTCAATAGACAAGAGTCAGTTTATTTATATGATTAACTGAATCGCAAGGTTGTATTTCATAAATCTTATTTTAATCATTTATCTAAGTGGGATGCAGTACGTAGCATATCCACCACACCTGTTTGTGGGATTTTGAATCGTTCTGTTCACGTGCGCTCTGCACACTGCAGCTACGAAAACAGCCCTCCATCAGATGCTCTGTACTGAGAACTGGTTTCAGCTGGCGATCGAGCAAATGCAGTTCAACCTCAAAATTGATACAAAAATCACACTGCACCAGTGCATTTTTACCGACACTCCCTTTGTCGCGCCGTTCCACTCATCTCCGCACAGCTGGCTTCACGTTGAGCCACAAAAAGAGCAACTCGGCACAAGGGCGGAAAAAAGCCACTTGCGCTGCACTAAAATGCAAATGCACCTGGATCTGCGCATGGACCAAAAATAGAGCTCTGAAATTTCTCTCTGGTATCTTGCACCAAGATGTTAGCAGCAGATCCTCTCAGTCCAGTTGGAGTCATTATGTATGGGACTGGTTTGAGCGTATGCTCTGACATTCTGTCAGCCACTCAAGGTTTGTCCCTCCTCACACTGCTGACCACTGCTGACTGGCGGCGCCCCAACCCTTGCTGTTTGAGAGATGCTCCGACCCAGTTGTCTGACCTGACACCGTGGTCCTCGTCGAAGTCATTTCTTCGACATGCAAAACGTTGACAATGAGAACTAACTGTTTGCTTGGCGTATAATTAATCCCAGACCATAATATGCACTGCTGGTACTCGATACTCAACGTATACTTGTCCTAAAATGTACGCTTTATACCATTTAAAAATAAATAAAACATTACCTTTAATTTAGCATTGGGATCACTTCAAGTCAAAAGCTACGGAACAGTCCTGGGCAACATGGGACTTTGTACTACAGTGTCTGAGGTATTTTGATCCTTTCACCTCTCATATGAATCCAGTTGCACGGAAACATCCTGGATGCCGCAAGTATTAATGAAATATAATCCAGGAATAAAACAGCGTGGTCCTCCTTTAATATTTCAAAAGTGACACGTCCAATGAAACACCATAACAGATGTAGCCTTCCCATGGAAAATGAAATGCACTTTGACTGAAGCCTGTGCTGTCATAAAATCATGACACATTTATAGCAGGGGACAGGACTACATAAAGGGAGTCATTTGCAGCTAAGAGTGATCACTAAAAAGCATTAAGGCAAATTATTCTGTCCTTGCCACTGTACAATACTTTTACTAAAGTCACCCAAGAGCTTATACACGAACAAGTGTTTCAGCAGGCATCTGCAAAGACCACTTTGAGATTAACAGCAAGGTATACAAATGGATTTGAAGAGAAAGCCGCTTTTGTTGAAGTCTAATACCAAAAATAAAGGAACAGCCATAGACTGAGGGAAAATAACGTCCTTCAGATCAATGGTGTCCTGGAGTGCAATAGGCTGAAACATTCAGATGGGATGTGAGTGGCAGAAAGAGTAACACACTTGAATAATATCTTTGGAGAGGATTGTGGAAAATGGAAGCGTGCTCCAGTAAATAGCCTTTTGGAGGTCACAACTTCAGCACTGGTGCATTTCTATTCACAGTGCAGCAGACTTCAATGGGCTGCACTGCCAATAATCAAAGTAAGGTGATCTCAAAAGGCCATCTACCACCATTTCAAAAAGGCAAATTTTTCATCTCCAGTGAACCCTTCTCACAAGTTGCCTTTTGTCTCATTCTGTAGCTCACCTGTGTATTAATAGTATTAAGAGTGAAGAAAAAATAAAAACTTCAGGTGGTCAGAGAGGCAATAGCACTTCAGAACGGTGATATAAGTCAACTTAGTGTTCATAGAAAAAGCTTGTCGATGTGCACCTGGCTGTAAAACGCTGTCTGTTTGTCTTCATCTTTGTAATAAAAGTTGCTCTGACTCAGAGGAGAAACAACAGCTCTCCTGCTAGCAGCAGCACTGTAGGGCTGAACAACAGCTGGTACTGTACCTGCAGCACTGAATGACTGCGGCTTAAATAAATGAAGAAACAGTGGTAGCATAATAGCCATTTTACTAAAGGTGTTGAGCTGCAAAAATACATTGGTATTTTGCAAAGCCACTACCGTAGTCTATTGTATTAACATGTTACTGCGTTGTGCAAAGTCAGTGCTGTTAGCATAAAAAAAAAAAACAGCCCTCATGTCACTAAAGGAAGTTCTTAAAGCGTTTTACTCTGTGGGAAATTCTCAACAGCGGCGACAACATTTTGGCCCATGCATTTATTCATTTCTGAAGGGAAGAACAAATATGCAGCCATACAGTGCTTGGTAGGATTTTCTCTGCTATGATCTGCTGTTGAATTCAAATCAAATATTTTGAACCTCACCCAGCTCAGCTGTTACCAGGACTCTAAAATATAATAAATTCAGGATTTACTGGCAGGCTTCATATTTCTCTGTGTGAACCTCTACTCATTTATTAGGATTATCTACATTCCACCAGAGATAAGAACCAAAGGCACAATGAGGTTCAGACTCTTGTTAAAGGTCTTCAAATGCAGAATATATAATAAGCTGTTACTAATTTGATTGTGTGCTTGATCCTTGAATAGTAAACCGCTGCGGTCTAAAAATATTGTGTTTTAATTGTTTTCGCTGCAAAAATAATGACATCAAAAGCAGTTTATACTACCACTATTGAATACTGCAGACATTAGAGAGTGGAAGCAGCCTAGTGTTGGAGATACACTTTACCCCCAGTAAACACCGTATCTGTGTGTGCATCCTGCTGACGAAAACCCAAAGCTGTATTGGACTCCACTCCATGCCAGGACTTCGACTCACTTTAGGGAATGTGTCCCTGCTGGGTTTTCATTTCCTCTGTCTGAAAAAAGGAGTGCAATCAGAGCACTGATGCTAAAATCATTACCTAATGACTAAAGCCTTTGTATGACTCCCTCCATGCTGTGGCGTTCACTGTTCGAGCCCACATCTCCAATTATTATGTGGTTTCTAAAAGTTCATTTGAGGGCTGTCTTCAATCAGTGAGTCACATTCTGAAGACAGACATGGATTTTTCTGACTTTTTTTTTTTTTTCAGCTGAAGATGTTTGGATGACACATAATGAGCTGTTAGAAGTTATACTAAGACAACATGTGATCACATTTGTGTAGTAAAGCCACACACAAAAAAAAAAACAACCTAATATCTTACGACTGCATTTCCATGTAATTAAATAGTTTCCCCGATTATGTTTAGCCGTGATTTAATCACTGCTGTTTGACTGTCAGACAACATTTTTAGAACGAATGAAGAATCAAATTCACGCATCTGAGCCAACAGGAGGTTGAGGTGGTGGGGAGGCGTACAGGTGGATTATTTTCAGAAGCAGTATGTTTTTGAATGGCCGAGGTGACACATTTATGCGTCTTTATGTTTATAGGAAGTGGTTCGGTGGGGGGAAGACCATGACTGTAACACCAGAGACCAGGGTTCACATTAAGACTCCTGTCTGTGGTTCAGGCAACAAAAACACTTGGGGTCAAAGTGAGGGAAAGATTATGGTGTTGATGAACAAAAGTGTAAACATAACCATAAAAATTGTGTACTCACTGGAAGTAAATATTCTGCTGCATGAAAGGCTGCTTATTTTGCCAGAAAACAATATCAACAGTCAACATACAGTAATTAACAACATTGTCTCAGCATGTTGATAGAAAATATAATCTGGTTGCAATGACCTTCCTATGAAAACATATTTCTTGTTGCATTTTATTGAATTATAATTTCTAGAAGATAGGGGGGAAATGCCCACTATCAAGGCACTGGAAGGACTAAACCTGCAGGAACATCATGAACACACATGGCTAATGTTAGAAAGCGCTCTGTGAAACCAAAGAGCGAAATACATCACAACATTTTGGAGAATTTAACGGTAAAATCACGTTGCATTTAGATTTTTATTAGCAAACGATAGGAATTCTAAAATTAACTGATTCAAAGCAAATTGTATTCTGCCATGTGTAAGGACTTAAAAGTGTTTGTACATCTATCTCAAAGGTTTTCAAGGTTTCGTCAATAATTTCAACGTTTAAAACAATAACATTACTGCTTAGTTACGGTCCTCAAACCTGTTAAAGTCCTCCGCAGCATGTATTTTCATTACATCTGTGTCCTTCCAGAACCAAAGCTTTGTGATGTTGACAGTATATAAAGAATCACTGAATTTGCTTGCTGCTCCTCTTTAAGCATAAATCAAGCCAATCCATCTCTCCGACCCCGCTCCCTGGTGGCTTACTTAGAGCCATGCCAACGCAGCACTGGCTGCAGAATGAGCAGGGGTAAGCATGCAATGGCTGTCCTTAAGCTGTGCTGTCTGCCGGCATAAACAGGCCTGTGCCTTCTCTTGAGAGCAACAGGGATCAAGAGGGCTTAGTGGGCATGACCTGTGAGGGCCCAGACAAGGCCAAAACATGCAACGCAACAGAACTGTCTTAAGGACTGCCGCGCTATTGAACATGAGGAGACTAGCCTACATCACGGGCAGGAACAGGACCGAGATGCACTCCGCTGAGGATACCCAGCAGACTAAAGCCTCATGAATAATTCTGAACATCCTCAATGTTTTCCAGCCTGATTTAAGAAAGTAAGACCCTCGAAAAAATAACTAATTAAATATTTCACAATCTGATTTCTAGGAAAAAGAATCGTGCAAAGTACGTCCGATTAGTCTTACAAGACACCCCCACCCACCCCCACCCTTACACATGCAACACAAAGAAAGAAAGAAACCTTAGATAGTCTAAAAGAAATGATGCACTGGTTTCTGCGGCACCATGCAGGGCAGAATTAGAGGCAAAGGCGAAGGAAATGACAAGACATTTGCTCATGGTTTAATTTCCTCAATTGCTTTATGGCCATACATAAATGCTTAAATTGGTTTGTAACATATGCTCTCCTCGCTCTGTTTACTTCCTTCATTCAGTGTGACTGAATCACTTTATTAGTGATTATCCCCCCAAAAGCTGCAGGAATGCACAGCATCACACCTCATCATGTAATTTACCCATATAGGAGGAATGGGAATATGCAAATGGTGTCGTAGTATTTCGCAGCCCCAAATATGCCCCAGGGCTGCTTGTCCAATGACACAAATCATCAATTAAGATCCCAGCAGGGTTTGGTGGATAAACTAAATTGGCATTATCCCGTTCTGACAATATGTAGAGCTGTGTGGTGTACATCACAACAAAGAACAAATATCTCTGAGGGTGATTGGTAGTGATGCGTTTCCACTCGTGTGTGTGTTTGCGTGTGTACACTGTCGAAATTCATACCCAGCTGAGTCTGACAAAGGTGCACAACCATTTGAATAGTGTAAAAGGTAACAGACCTTCTTTTGCTCTTTCAACAGCAACTCACAGCAACAACAACAGCGTCTTTCAAAGCATTTACTTTCACAGGGGACGCGAGTTTAGCTCCTCATGGGATTTTACTCTGCACCTGCCGAATGTTTTTGACGGAGAGAGCTAAAATCGTCCAAATCGCCATTGTGATTTCTCAGGGAAGCAGATGATTAGTAAACAAATGGCTCATGCATATTTAATTAAGCTAATGTACTCCTGATGCTCAGACTAGGGTCTTAGTTATGAGGGGCCTTTAGTTTGACAGATGCCAAAAAATTTAACACTAAAGTTAAACCTCCTGAACTTCACAGTTAACAACTTTCAATATCCTTTTCTAATTCTTGTATTTGCTAAATATGCATGTGTTCCAGTGGGTGTATGTAATATTTGAGGGGTACAGATCACCCATGACCTGAGTAAACTTGCTTTGAACCACAAAACTACCAAAACACAGCAAACTAACTGTGAATCTGTGTCTTTCCAGTTCTAAGAACAAATCAGGGCCTGAGTGTTGAAGACATACAACTGTACGCCGGCTCCGACAAATCACTCACAGGGTTTGGTGCCAGTCAAACACGGAGTCAAATAGTCATTCAGGCAATTGTGGAATAAACCAGTCATCTGAAATAAAAAGTGGTGAGTGGCGCACAAAGAAGGCCCCTGTTCTGACTGGGGAGGTTTTGCAGGGCAGCAGGCTGAGAGTAAACATTAGACCTCAGTGAGATGCACAAACACTTCAATCAAGACTTCATCAAGAAAATCAGACAGAAATAAACTCCGCAGACTTGACCTTTTAAAATACAGACAGGGGAGGGAAATAGGTGTTATTTTGAAAAATAAATACCAGACAATGGCTTTATGTGTGAGTGTGTCTGTATATATATATATATATATAAAAACAGCAAAGTTATACTATATAGTTATATATATATATATATATATATATATATATATATATATATATATATATATATATATATATATATATATATATATCGATTTTGTTTTAATTTGAAAAAATTCTGTTTATGAATTGCAAACAGAAAATGAGAGACGCCTGCCACAAATTATAACTTAGGTATATGTTCACAGAAAAGCTTAGTTATTCAAATGATCAAAGAAAAATGTTAACGATGCATTTAAAAAAAAAAAAAAAAAAGAAGCTACATTTCGGAGTGGAGGTGTTTTTTTTTTTTTCTTTTGAGTTTGATATTAAAATGAGGGGGTCATTTGTTTATTTGGTCAAAATCAAAAACAGACACAAGCACACACTCACACACACACACACACACACACACACACACACACACACACACTGTATACAATACATTTTATAATGAAAACAAAATAGTGAATTAACTGACATAAAAATGTAGTTATTTCCCACTGAAAGTTAAACCACCACCCACTCCGCCAGTCAAAATAAAAACCTATTTACAATCACACTACTGGAACTTCAACATTAAGAAAATCGGAGTGGCAGTAAAACAACACAACGCGGTTTTTGCACTGACTAACACCACTACGTATTCATTGTTAATTTGCAACTAATCTGAATGCGATGTGGCGTTCCGACAAGGCAGTGGAAAAAATAAAATAAAATAAAAGACTGTCAGCTTCCTGCAGCGAGGCAACGCGCGCATTCTGCCCGATCCACTCTCAGTTTTATTCTCATTCTTTAAACTACAACCTCCGGCACAAAAGCATCCGCCGCACAATAATATTAAAACGAAGAAGAAAAATACGTCCTTGATATTTGCATCACAAACATTACCGAGACATTTCTAAAATTCCAAACGCCGCATCAAGTAAAAGACAAAAAAAAAAAAAAAATCCACTCAGTCCAGCACAAAAATGCATCTCCTCTTCTTTCCTTCTCTCTTTTTTCTCCCCCTCCTCTACTCCCCCCTCCCTTCCCTCTCTCGCTCACTCTCTCGCTCTCCCTCCCTTACTCTCTGTCTCTCTCTTTCCCTCCCTCTCTCTCCCTCACTCTGGCCTGGCTGCTGTCTGACTGTATGAATAATGTCCTGCCTTTTGTAATGAAGGGGGGGAAAGGGGGGAAAAAAAGGACGCTGAAGTGGTAAAGCCCTGCTCCCATGCACTGACATTGAAAATGAATGACAGCTTACCTGCATGCCAATCTTCATCAGACTGACACTGGGCTGACAGCACAGCCTATACTCCTCCACACAGCCGGTGACGTCAGCCATGCCAGGCCCCTCCCACCTCCATCTTCATCTCCGCTCCCCGTTTTCCCAACACCGGGCTGCTGATGCCTTCCAGTGTTCATGGGAAATACGGCAATCAGACGTCGGGCTACACGAGAGCAACGCAGCAAGCCTGGGAACAGACAGCATTTCTATCCAGGTTGCACTGATGCTGTTGGCTCAGAGCAACTAAAAAGAAAAAGGAAATCAATTATTTAAAAGAAATAACAATTGCAAGTATTAGTCTACTACTATTATTATTATCATTCGTATTATTTGGCTGCTCCTGATCAGCTTGGATAACACAAAATTATAGTTTTTTTTAGTTCATAAGGATTTTTCACAATCAACCGAAAATGCACAATAATTGCCTTCATTATCTTCCACTGGAATAAAGGCTGACAAATAATAGCTTCATTTTTCCCCTGGTAAATATGATATGACCGCATATTTGAGGGCAAGGTAACAATGTGTAATAATGTCCATGATCAATTTGAAACCCATTTAATAAAATTATCATTTTCAGGTTCAGTAGCCTATTCAAATTGCAGTCACTGCAACTGCAGACAACTTTATCCTGAATCATGTTAAACTTCTCAGTTATAGTCTGAGACAAAACCGGCTGTATGAAATCCCTTCAAGGTTTGTTTGTTTATGTACTCGTCTAATACAGGCAGGCTATTCAAGACTTCAAGATTTTCATATTTGGTGGTGTGTGATGACACAATGTTTTTTGTTTTTTTATGGCCCACTATATGCTCAGTAATACAGCGCAATCAGAAGAACCTGGACACCAGGTTTTACAAGAATGAGAGGAAAACGCTGTATAACCTGCTCTTTAACTTTTAATCTGCTTGATTGTGCACATAATATCAAATCACCTGAGGGAAAGTGAGGTGTGCAAAAGGAGGACACCAAACTTTTACATGTTTAAACGTTCAGTCATCCATCACCTGACATTTGTATCAGAATCATTATTAAACGTTGGATGCATGGATCTTACAAGGGTAACCTAAAAGCAACATGCCTTGTTCCAGTAAGCACCCAGAGGCACCGCCACTTGGAGCGCGTAAACGCACGCACTCACGTGTTGGATCATACATGCCTTTGAAACGCGGATCTGCCCAGACCCCTGTCGGCTCGCATTGATCATTACGTGCTCCCAAAACACAGTTGGGATCCCAGAAGCAATGCTGCAAGAGTCCCACGTTGCAAATAAGAGCCACAGGCAGAGATTTCTATGGAGACCAAAAATGTTCATCTTAAACACACAGGAGACCTGACTTGGTATTAAAAAAAAAAAAAAAAGAGAATAATGGGAAAATAAAATGAGAATTGGACATATATCCTTTGTAATAACTTATGGACAGATCTAACTGGCTCAGTGGAGAACAAGTTAGAGCCACAAGAACTTTCTAAACGACATCGTTGCAGTAATTCAAATGAATTGTTAAGAATTATGTGTAAAGCAAATGTGAAAAAGAACACATGCTGAAACACACGTCACAGACCACCGTTACCAGGCAGACGCATGCGAAGCCACCATAACATCTGTGGTGAAAGTAGAAATGAGCCTGGACTAAATGTGTTCATGCTTGATTGCATTAGGAGCCACTTCTCGGCTGAATGAGGTCCAGTTTTGCCTCCGGTTTTGGTTCTACAGCAGAGCGGTGAAGAACCGGGATGAAGCTTGATTAAGTTGTGCAAGTGTGCCTGTTTCCCACGTGTTCTCCGTGTTGCAGTAACGACGTATTTGATTGGCTAGTCGGCTCGTTTGTTTAACCAATCATACACTACGTTGCTGTTACCAGGAAGCACGGGACGCGCTGAAGAGAGTTTTAACTTATCCACCGAACTCATTACTACTTGAAAACTGTCGGATGTATTGACAGCAAGGAGTCACTTTTATAGGAATTAAACATTGTGTCGAACGGCAGCGTGAGTTTTCACTAAGCAGGCGACTGTCGGTCTCAGCACAGCAGTGCTAGCAGGGACAGCTAACTTACCGACAGGAGATGCAGCGGTTACCGCTAGCGATGGTAGCTAACACCAGTTAGCACGTTCAACGTGTTTGACTGTAATGTTGATGAAGCTTCGAGCATCGCTTGTGAAGAGATATTTACCCTCAACGCCGATTAACTGTCCCGTCGGTCGAGTGAGCTGTCTTCAAACGTCGCTGGACAAACATGGCAAATACCGTGCTGGAGGTCGGTACCGGAGTTTTCATCATTGGGGTCGTTTGGATTGTGGCTGTTGTGTTCGGGATGATGCTGCTGAGAGCATCTGGATCAGCCAAGTGAGTGAGATGACTCCACCGACACGCACCACCGACACGCTCCACCGACACAAACCACCGACACAAACCACCGACACGCTCCACCGACACAAACCACCGACACACTCCACCGACACAAACCACCGACACAAACCACCGACACGCTCCACCGACACACTCCACCGACACACTCCACCGACACAAACCACCGACACGCACCACCGACACGCTCCACCGACACAAACCACCGACACACTCCACCGACACAAACCACCGACACAAACCACCGACACGCACCACCGACACGCTCCACCGACACAAACCACCGACACGCACCACCGACACGCTCCACCGACACAAACCACCGACACACTCCACCGACACAAACCACCGACACAAACCACCGACACGCTCCACCGACACACTCCACCGACACGCACCACCGACACACTCCACCGACACACTCCACCGACACAAACCACCGACACGCTCCACCGACACAAACCACCGACACGCACCACCGACACGCACCACCGACACGCTCCACCGACACAAACCACCGACACGCACCACCGACACGCACCACCGACACAAACCACCGACACAAACCACCGACACACTCCACCGACACAAACCACCGACACGCACCACCGACACGCACCACCGACACGCTCCACCGACACAAACCACCGACACAAACCACCGACACACTCCACCGACACCCACCACCGACACACTCCACCGACACGCACCACCGACACGCACCACCGACACGCTCCACCGACACAAACCACCGACACGCACCACCGACACGCACCACCGACACGCTCCACCGACACAAACCACCGACACAAACCACCGACACGCTCCACCGACACAAACCACCGACACAAACCACCGACACAAACCACCGACACACTCCACCGACACAAACCACCGACACACTCCACCGACACCCACCACCGACACAAACCACCGACACACTCCACCGACACAAACCACCGACACAAACCACCGACACACTCCACCGACACCCACCACCGACACGCTCCACCGACACGCTCCACCGACACGCTCCACCGACACGCACCACCGACACAAACCACCGACACACTCCACCGACACAAACCACCGACACAAACCACCGACACACTCCACCGACACCCACCACCGACACAAACCACCGACACGCTCCACCGACACGCACCACCGACACGCTCCACCGACACAAACCACCGACACACTCCACCGACACCCACCACCGACACAAACCAACGACACACTCCACCGACACCCACCACCGACACAAACCACCGACACACTCCACCGACACAAACCACCGACACAAACCACCGACACACTCCACCGACACCCACCACCGACACACTCCACCGACACACTCCACCGACACAAACCACCGACACAAACCACCGACACACTCCACCGACACAAACCACCGACACACTCCACCGACACCCACCACCGACACAAACCACCGACACGCTCCACCGACACGCTCCACCGACACGCACCACCGACACAAACCACCGACACAAACCACCGACACACTCCACCGACACACTCCACCGACACACTCCACCGACACAAACCACCGACACGCTCCACCGACACGCTCCACCGACACAAACCACCGACACAAACCACCGACACACTCCACCGACACAAACCACCGACACACTCCACCGACACAAACCACCGACACACTCCACCGACACAAACCACCGACACACTCCACCGACACAAACCACCGACACACTCCACCGACACAAACCACCGACACACTCCACCGACACCCACCACCGACACAAACCACCGACACACTCCACCGACACAAACCACCGACACAAACCACCGACACGCTCCACCGACACAAACCACCGACACAAACCACCGACACTCTCCACCGACACAAACCACCGACACAAACCACCGACACCGACACACTCCACCGACACGCTCCACCGACACACTCCACCGACACCGACACGCTCCACCGACACGCACCACCGACACACTGCACCGACACGCACCACCGACACGCTCCACCGACACGCACCACCGACACGCTCCACCGACACGCATCACCGACACGCTCCACCGACACGCACCACCGACACGCTCCACCGACACGCATCACCGACACGCTCCACCGACACGCATCACCGACACGCTCCACCGACACGCACCACCGACACGCTCCACCGACACGCACCACCGACACGCTCCACCGACACGCATCACCGACACGCTCCACCGACACGCACCACCGACACGCTCCACCGACACGCACCACCGACACGCACCACCGACACACTGAACCAAACTCCTGTGGAATTCCTGCCTCTTAAATTGTCTTTGCTTGTGGATCAAAGCACACATGATCTGGAACATAGATGGCGTACACCATGGCATTAGTAAGGTTTGTGCTAAATTCGGCATATTCATGACTCATCAGTTGACGTATGTTAATGTATTACAGTATAATGTCATAAAACATGACTGGCTCACGTATCATTGTTGTCCACAGCGGGTTGTTTTGAGAGGGGAAAGAAAGAACTCAAAGGCTGCAATGTAATGTAATTGATGCTGAGTGTACAATTTTAGAGTGAATCCAGATTCATGAAACATCAAGAACATCATCAGGTGTGTTCTGGCAGGAATATGCATTTGTTAGTGATAATCATATGTTTCGCCATGTGTATTTTGTTGTCTACAAAGAAAGACCACAATTTTTTTTTTTCCGCTTTTCTTAAATTCTGTGAAACAACAGATTATACTGGCATGCTGCTGTGCTGATGCATTGCTGGGTCTGTGCACCCAGCAGCCCCCACTGAACACTTGTGCAACCACTCACATCAAGCCATACTACTAAAGTCAGTAAGTGTGTGTTTTTGTGTAGATTGCAACGTGATACCAAACACTGTGCAATTACAGTAAAGCCTAAATGCATGAAACACGGTGCTATTTACTCGATTGGAAAGTTAACAACTTTTTAAAAGCACGATAAAGGTTCCAGCGTTGTTTAAATTGGAGCATCATAATGACATCACCCACAGATAATCCTACTTTCACTGCATGTACAGAAAGCAATCATTTAGTGGTGGGAGTCCTCATTCTGTCCTCTTTGTTCGACCTGTGTCCTCCCAGGTTGGGTGTTATCCCCGTTTTCCTCCTGGCTCTCACCATCACTTTGACACTGGTGTTTTTCCCTCGCAGCCCGGAGACGCCACCACTGTTCGAAGAGATAAAGGTGAGCTCTATTCACTGATCACACACACACTCACAAATTCAAACTAGTGGCTCAGTTTCCTCACGTCTGCTCGTCTAAATCATCACATAGATAAACGGGTATGTTTTTACTCATCACTTCATTCGGTTAATGAAGAGACAATTTAAACTTTACCGTATAACACTGCCAAATCCATGACAAGAAAACATCCCAAATCAAACTATATACTGCAATAAAGGAGCAGTACGTAGGATTTAGATGTATCCGGTGGTGAGGCTGCAGATTGCAACCAGCTGAACACCCTCATGAAAAGCGGCCCTTTGTTAGAGAGAGTGTTTGGTTTGTCCTTTCTGGGCTACTGTAGAAACTTGAAGAAGACCTGCTTCCTATGTAGATATGAGGAAAGGTAAGAAGAATGATAAACACAACAATTCTTAGTTTACGGTGATTATAAACTGATAAAAAATAACAATAAGTATGATTTTTCATCTCGGGCCCCAAATCCCACGCAAAGAACCTTTAAAAACTTGTGGTGGTGTCTTCTGTCATTGTGGCTGATGCTTAATGAAACTATAATTCATTTCAAAATAAAAGCAGGCCCGGGGTGTTTTTCTGTCTTGATGTAAGGCCATTTGGCATTTTGTTTCCACCAATGTTTCTGGTTCAGAGTTAAAAATTAGGATTCAGAGACCACAAATAATCCCTCAATTTTAGCTGAAGGGTCATCTCATGAAATCACAAAATTATATTTAATCACAAATAGTGCCCGCTCTCCTGATACAAAATGATTAGTGAATACAATAGAACATTTAATCACAGATTTATGCTCTTAACATCTAAAAAAGTAACCCATTTTTATGTGTGTGTGTGTGTGTGTGTGTGTGTGTGTGTGTGTGTGTGTGTGTGTGTGTGTTTAATGGGCAAAACCTATTAGACAAAACTCCGAGCGTGCAGGGTTGTAACTGAGAATTATTTAGCAGAATTGTGTTCCTTGATTTGTATGGATCGAGGATAAAGACTAGTTAAGGTAGGCACATCTCAACAACGAATGAAACCTTAACTGTGCGGTACTGTTAGCCAGTATCCACAGCACTGTGTGCTTGTAAATAGTGTCACTGTGTGCACTTCAGTGCATGTGCTTGTCGTAAAGGCCTGTTCTGCTTTATCTTAGTCCAACAGCAACACAGAACAAACACTCCCCCATGTTGCCTGCGGGTCGTGCCAATAAGCTGTCCAGATCTGCCAAGCAAGCTGCCACCCCATAGAAATAGCAGAGCAGAGCCTCGTTCTGGCCAGCTCATGTTTTACAGCCTTTGTGCAAAAGCAGATACCAGACCAGCAACAGAGACGGAGGGAGGCAGCTAAATGAGACTTCCTGGATTTTTTTTTTTGTACAAGGTTTCGAAGAGAAATGTACGCATGCCTGCTTTGGAAAGAGCTTCCAATGTTTTAAAAAGAGGTTACATGTGAAATCACATCAGGAAAAATTGGGACTTTCACCAAATGGTTTGTTCTTTAGTTGGTGTTGTTTCTCTAAATATTGTATATAATGAGTGTTGGAATCACGAGAGGCCCCAAAATGCAATATTATCTCTATAGTTAAGTCACAATAGGATAGTATTGCGATTTGAAAGATTTTGTGATATTGTGGTCCGATATATTACAATAAATTACAAGAATTACACTTTTGAACTGCAAATGATGTATCCAAAGGAAAACTTCATCAACATCTGTTTTATCTAAAGAAATACAGTTCCAGTTCTTTTTTTCCAGGAAAATGGGATCTTCAAGCAGAGACATTGTTATAAAAAAAAAAATCATTTCGAAAAAAGGTCACATCGTGTTGTTACTACTTTAAGGAAACAGAAGGTGTATTTTCACATCATGATTTAACAGTAATCATGCTTTTATCATTTAATCATGCTTTATATTAAAGGGTAGTTTTATAGAAGACAATAAAATACAATAAAATACAATGTTTAGAGTTTTTGGCTTCTCAAAACACAAAATGTAAGAAAAACACCTTCAAATAATGTAAAATAGGGATACATTACTTTTTATGTCCATTCTTTGTAGTCGGGGACGTGAATGTTCCTCGTTGACTCATCTTTGAAATTTTTACCGGAAATAAATCAGTGTTTTAATACCGGACCATAAAAAATTAAATTGCAGGTATTAAACCCCCCTATATGATCAGAAACAGTATTTAAACAAAGCAAACGTACATGCGAAGCAGACAAATTGTTCCACTGGGGACAGCCAATGACATTTTATGTTCACGACATCCCTCGGAGCCGACTTGTTCTCTGCAAACACATCAAAATCTGAGACTTAGTTTGCTAGCAGAGAGACTGTGTGTGTGTGTGTGTGTGTGTGTGTGTGTGTGTGTGTGTGTGTGTGTGTGTGTGTGTGTGTGTGTGTAACCTCTTGCTGTTAAACAAAAGTATAATATCATAGTGCCAATTAGGCCAGTCCCAGACTCAGGGTGGGGGTAGTTTATACCACACACCCCCTTCCCCGGTTCCTCCAACCCCCCCCCGTCTGCCTGCTCCCACCCGTACACCCAGTGGCACATTAATAAAACATGGCCCACACTTTGGGCTCCTGCTTGCTGCGTAATTGGCAAATTAAAAAGTGAGATGTGTTAAATGCATCCATAAGAGACGGCATACATCATCCCCAGCTCTCTTAGACACCAGCAGGTTTACACACACACACACACACACACACACACACACACACACACACACACACACACACACACACACGCACACACACACGCACACACCTCCCCTCATTCCACAACAGTCCCTGTGAAATCTCTGTTAGTAGGGCTGATGCTCTTCTATTATTTGGCTGAAGGCGTCTTCTCAGTTTGTGTTCTGGTTTTCATGGGAGGCTCATGATTGAAATATGAACACAAACTCAAAGCCATCAGTGAAGTGTTAAAAGTGTAAATCTTTCGATGGCAACTTGAAAAAAAAATACAACCTCCGAACGCAAGAAACAGAACATCAGTGTGAAAGACCAGTTGTTTCTGTTCATCTTGACTTTCCTTCATCCACACATTGTTGAGGCTGCAGTTCTGTTTGTGTCCGGGCTGATTCCAAACTTTATGTCAGAGGTTTGACAATCAGATCCATTTATCAAGTGGTCGCTGAATGTATGCTGCATATCAGATTCTCAGAGCATCAGTACTCTGCACACCAACAGTCCACACACTTATTACACTGCTTTCAAATTACTGAACTTGTTTTCTCTCTTCCTGGGAAGTGTCTGGGATCATTTTTCTATGTTAAAAATAAAAAAGAGGCTTTACCTACATAACTGGTAAATATACATAGAGGCTTTATACTTAGGCTTTTTTCAATTTCAACTACAGTTTGTGCAGACACTCATGTCTGACATTGAATTGAATCAATGCATTATTGTGTCAAATAGTAATCTTGTAGTTTTAGTAAATAATGATTTCCAATTTAAACTGAGGCCTACAGTGCTTACTGATTTAAAGTATCTCATAACTCTCTCATAACTTCAGCAAGTGCTCCCGTTGTGCTCAAACAGAGCAATGTGTCCAGGGACGGACGTTCAGTAAGTCATGTCATGATTAACATCAGGACCTGAGGTACATGATTTGTTTTGTTTTTCCCAGAGATTATAGCTTTTCCCTGCTCCACGCACATCATGGCGCTGTGCTCTTTTTGAAAACAATCTCGTCTCTTGCAAGTCACAGCTTCCATGTTGTAAATCTTCTGAAACCAGGCTGAGAGCAGCAGGTCTGCTGAACGCAGCACTTTTCTCTCAACTTCTACAGTTGACAGAAGTCACTAGTTTGTCTCAAAGGGAAGCCAGTTAAAGTTCAACGTTACAGAACGGTCTCCGTCAGTGGTGATGCTGTTCGTCCCTGAAGTGTCTTCCTACCGTTCCTAAAGGACTTTCTGCCTTTTCAGCGGTTACTGGTATTAATTCATGAACTGCATGTACAAATGTTTTCAATTTAACCTACTAGACGCAAGTTTTGGCCTGTATTCCCCATCTTCCATAGCCAGACTTCTGTCCACCGCTGGAGAACGATCGTTGTGGCTTCTTTGTATTTCTTTAAATCATTCACAAACATTGTGGTCGATGCAGAGCTGAGGATGCAGCGACCGAGCCCTTCAAAAAGAAAGTTGGAGGTTAAACTTGTCTCGGTGGAACATCTGCACATGGGGAGGTGAGTCAAGACAAAAAAAAGGGGCTAAAACTGAAAAGAAAATACTGAGGAGAACCAAGCACGTCTGCGTTGTTGCGTGATCCAAATTTTGGTCCAAACTTTCCATGTTCAGCGTGTAGGTTGCAAGCTTTGAAAATAATAGCACAGCAAAGCCAACTGAAACAGTCGAAACAGGTTTATACCGACATTCAACATGCGGTGACTCAGACCGTCGTGTGCCTGGAGGTCTTTGGAGGTCTTAAGTTTCCAGATCACACTTGTCCAAGCTGCATTCTGCACCACAACTGGCTTCAAAACTAGCTGTGATGTCACACTTCCTGTTGGTACGTCCATATGTTGACTCGGGACTTCAGGTGACCACAGAGAAACTTTCCTCCTTCAACAAACTCTGGAAGCAAAACACAACGAAATAAGTTTAAAATCCAAGAAGGCATGTTAGATTTGTCCAGGTGTGTGAATCTGTATGCTGAATGCGTGTCCAGTTCCACTTGAGGCCACATCTTCCCTGTTTGTCCTCAAGCCTCTGTTGAAGCCCTCTCCTGACATCTGGTGGTCAACAGAAGAAATACTGACTTCATGAGCTGCCATGCGTTTCTCATGCACTAGATACAGTTATGGTATAAATACTTCAGTGGGGTGTTTTTACAGACTCCTAATGGATTCCCTCTTTCTTTACTCTCCAGATAGTGGACGCTTTGTTCATCGGCCGGTACGTGCTCCTGGCCGTGGGGAGTGCGGTCTTCCTGGTAGCGCTCTTCATGCTGCTGCCCTTCCATTTCCTGGAGCCGGTGTATGCCAAGGCCTTAAGAACACACTAGAGCTGGTCACGGTCAGAGTTGGCACCGGGATCACGTCACTGATGTACACAACTTAAGACAGGCGAGGCTGGTGGGGAGCAGAAGCCCCCGTTCATGTGGAAACAGACTACAGACTTCATGGACTACTGTTTACATACAAACAACAGTATCTGGGTTCTTTCTTTATAATTTGTATTATTTAATCACAAGCAAGGTATACATACTGTAGTTTTTTATTTAAAGTGTATAGAGTGCTACAATAAATCTTGGTCCACCAACATTAAAACACACCCTCCCCCCTTTTTTTTTTTTTTTTATCAATAAATATATTTGCAACGTAGTTGTTTTTCTTCTTAATTTCTGTACATTGTGAATGTGAGGTAACATATGGTGTTAATAGCACTACATGATTTAACCCAGCTCTCATACGCCAAGTGAAAGTTGTTCATTAACATTCTACATGCATCTTATGTGATGTGCCATTTACTGCCGTCTGAAGCTGTGGGATTGAATGTGTGGCTCTTCAAAAGGACTGACTGATGAACAGTGATTTTTTTTTTATTTTTTATCTATTTTATTTGAATGCCAATACAAATTTATCCTATAATTTTTTATGAAATGCAAGATGTGCTACTCATTGTAATTGACAACTATCTTCCTGGTTGAATGCGTTACATTTGTTGAAACCCCGTCCATTTAATTATATTCCAAAGTGCCACATGGGATCTCCAGGTTTATATTCTTGCTAATAATCTACATTAATTATCTTTGCTTCCTGTCCTCTTGCCTTGAATAACAGCCGACCTGGTGTTCATTCATGCTGCAGTCACATTAAATGTGTTTGTTAGAGCATTCCATGTCCACACGTGCATTTAATATTAGCAAGTGATGAAATATTATGTGCAAAACAGTGGAGATGCCACAATCCTAGTGATCATGTTTACCTTCATATTTTGGCATGTTGGCATGCTAACATTATCTAGACAGCACCAAATATAACAGTTTCTCATTGGACTGTCATTAGCTTTGCAGGTATTTCAAGCAAAGTGTTGGACAAGTCGAGATTAACTTGGAGATGGAGCTGGAGGACATGTCACTTCATCCTGAGAATGACATTAATGACAATTCACCCCATTCTGGAAACATCCACTAATTTACAGCTGCTGTTAGGTCAGTAAATTAAGCTTCAAGAAACCATGAATCAGCATTAATTCCTTTGTAATTCATCTGAAAGTTGAGCCTACAGTCAGTCTGGCAGACTGACTAACTGACTGACATCACCATCCCTACACCACTAGAATAGCTACAAGTATAATTTAAAAAACAAAAACAGAAATGCACAATGCAAAGTGCAGCATATCGGTATATTATTCTTTCAATGTACAAAAAGGGACAAGACATGCAGGACAAGACCAAAAAGAATAATGAGAATAAGGATGTAAATAATCAGTCTGTGTGTACAGTTAGTTTGTAGGATCATTTCAATTTGTTGAATTTCCAATCAGCGTGGCTGTTGTGGCTGTATGAGTGATGCTGACTTTGCGCTCTTCATCTCTGCAGTAGATACTCAGATAAATGAGGAGTTACAAAACAAAGCTTATATTTGGGCAAAATCAGGATGCTCCCAGCAGCTTCCCAAAAAACAAAAAGATCTTTACATGAATCCTTGTAAATGTCAGTTTAATAAGGAGAGATCATGAGTGGAAAACAATTTATTGAAGTAATGTATGATAAATAGGTGGAGTGGAATAAAGGGATTTCAAAATATGTAGTGCCAAATCACAACAGGACATCTCAGGGCACTTAAGAAAGGAACCCAATAAATCCTACATGAGCGACAGCTGGAAAGAAAAAAGTCCCTTTTAAACAGGAAGAAAAACCTCCGACAGATCCAGGGTCAGAGGTGAGCGGTCATCTGCCTCCACCGGTTGGGGCGAAGGAAGATCGGAGATCGGAGATGGGAACGTCGGTGGAGATTCCCAGAAAAAACAGATGTATCAGGTGGTGATGGGGAGGAGGAGGGTAACGCAGGAGGAGGTCTGAAAGGCAGAATGACAGAAGTACGATGATCTCTAAAGAACAGGGAGGAGAAACTGATCGGCTCAAAAGCGTGGGCAGAGATCGTTGGGCAGATATGGTGACAACAAGATTATGAACGTTCGTTGGAAAGCGGAAGTGATGCAGAAGATAGTACAGCAGCATTAAAATGTGCAGGTGATGATTGTTGGAAAAAACGTCTTTTTTGGAAAGCTCCAGGGAGATCTGACTGTTTGACCCGAGGTACGCTGTTTGCAGTCTGTTTTGTGCAACTCCCTGAATCTCCACAACAAATGTGAGAATCAAGCATGACCCTTAGAGCCACAATAGACTCATTAAGGGGAACTGTATGGGTAAACTAATCCTGAATTATTCTTGACGATTGCGCAGGTGAGGAATCCAATATGTACCTGATTCAAAATCCCCATTTACTTCACAGAACGGATGTTACATATGTAACCAACAGCTGAATTTAGAAGCAACAGGCATCACTGTGTTGTTTTTTTTATTATGCACTGCTATTCTACATTTTGTTTACACATTTTAACAGCTATTCAATCATATCCTGTACTGTGTTGTCACTACTGTGACAAACACAGTGCTGCCTTCACATGGTCCTGATGCTGATTCAATGGGGTTTCAATAAGCAGATGATTCCATAGAGAGTAATGAGCTTTTGCAGTCTAGAGGCTCAATTATAAACACTTACCCCCCCTCCAACCTCCATTTTAAAAGTGTGAAGCCCGAGGAGACGTGGAGTGGAATTCCAACCAGGATGATGAAAGAGAATCTAATGAATCAAAACCAATCCTATTAGTTCCGGCCCACATCTCCATACTGTGGTCCTTTTTCTGCACAACAATCCACCACATGATTTCACACAAGCTGGGGAACTGGGGGATTTCAGCAGGGTGGGATAGGGGATCTTAAACCTTTCAACCTGGAGGGACTTGTTGCCTGTAATTGACCACAGTACCGCAAAACATGATCTTAGCCCCCACAGAAAGTTGCACCGAGAAACAAGCTTTAAGAGCAGTGAAATTGAAGGCCAGGTTCAGCTGGCAAAGACATCCCCTCGGCTTCACAGGAAACTTCTTGGTTCTTTCACTCTGACATATCAACAAAATTGCCTTTTTGTGAAAATCCACTGCAGTTTCTATTTCAAGGTCACGATGCAGAAGGTGTTTACAGCAATTCCTCGCTGTCTTTACAGTCTGCCAACTCAAGGTCTTTCCAATCCCCGAAGCCTGAGTTGTGAAGATCTGACAGACTCTCTCGTCTCACACACTCTCTCACTCTACCTCACCTTTTTAATCTTTCTCCCCCATCTTTCTCTCTCCCTCCATCCTTCCCTCATTTTAATTTTTGCTGCTAAACTCAGTCTCATGGGAGTGGGAAAATGAGCAGAACAAAGCATGTGGGGGTTTGAGGATCATTTGGAGCTGGGAGACGCAGTCTTTGTGGCACAGCCAGCTGGACATATAAAGAGATGGGGGCGGGCGAGATAGAGAAAGAGAGAGCAATGCAAGGGCAGGGAGGTGTGAGCAGAAAGCTCAGGGTGCTTAGTTTTGAAACTGCGAAGGGGACGGGTTGCGCTCCTCTTTGGGAGATCCTTCATTCAGATGCACTCAAGCAGAACTTCTGGCTTGCCGTTCACATCCTCAGCCATCCCGCTCTCTGTTTGTGATATGGACACCGTCACCGCCCCACCCAGCTCTCAAAACACCCAACATCCATGAAAGATTTCAGGCAAAGTCGGTGCACTTATCCCAAAAGAATGTGATTCAGTTCATGTTAAATCAAGCAGATAGCAATGTTTACCATCTTTTCAAAAGATTGGTAAATAAAACCTGATGAGGGCTCCATGGGGTAAAACTAAAATGAGCCGGGTAATTTTAAATCCTTATACAGGCTGGAATCAGATAAGGGTTTATTAGCCAACGAGTGGGCGTTTGGCAAACCTGAAGACACCAGATTCCACCGCCTGAGTATTTTACTCAGCTATGAAAGAGTTAATGCCAGAATGTGAAAATGAACCAAAGCCTTGTTGCCCGAGCAACAAAGTATGCGGTTTTGGGGCCAAAAAGAGTTTTTTCTCAGCGCCGCCTGGTTGTGCTCTATTATGCACTTTTGTATACAGATAGGGGATGCTATGATTGCAACACACACTAGGGGGGCAAAATCCTCAAACTGAGGTCCCGGTGTTGCCTTGGCCTTTTACCTCTCTCTCTGGAAAGAATTGCCCTTAAGATCTGTCTCTTGGGGGGATGATGAAGGCCCAGATTAGGGGTCAGGTTGCTCGCCAAAAGCCGTCTGCTGCTTGGACATGATGTCCCATCGAGGGCCGAAGCTTGGCGCTATAGGGGTTCCATTTTGACAGTGTTGAAGACATGATTGAATATTGGCCGGGCTTAGAAAGCCAATGGCTACACTGATGAAAGACTGCGGTCACAGTTGTTGAACATGGGTGGCCTCACTGGTCCTCGGAGTTCGCTCCGTCGGTACAGAGGCTCCAAGTAGCCTATTTTCATATTTTAGCTCTAGGATAGACCTACCTTTAGATACAGTTTGGCACAAAATGCAATATTTGCAAAAGATGAAGTCAAAGCTTTGAGCTGCCAAAACACTGGTGTAAAGAACTGAGCAATTTTGACAAGGGGCCAGTTATTATGGTCAGAGGACTGGCTCAGAGGATCTGTGGCCCCGGTCAGCAGTGGTGAGTAGATACTGACAGGCAGCGGTCCAATGAGGGACAAACCATGAACCGGCCACAGGGGATGGTGAACGTGGTGGAACAGTCCTGATCCCCAACGTCTCCAAACGTTAACGTCTTTTTTTCCCAACAATATCTTAGTTAATTTTTTAACAATAAATGTATATACACACACAAATCAGTATGGTCTCGAACAACACCCCCAAAAACATATACACTCGGAAAAAAACAGCACTCAAACAAACAGGAAAACAACAACAACAACAACAACATGCTTTGTTGGTTGAGATCAACTGTTCCTCAACATCTTGGTGCAAGATACACAGAGCACCTTCAGAGGGCTTGTAGAGTCAGACTGGGAGTCAGCACAGGATTAGATTTTGGTAGGTAGGTAGGTGGGTGGGTAGTTAGGTAGGTGGATAGGTAGGTAGGTGGGTAGGTGGGTAGGTAGGTGGGTAGGTGGGTAGGTAGGTGGATAGGTAGGTAGGTAGGTGGGTGGGTGGATGGTTGGATGGAAGGATTGAAACTAAACCTTTTCGTCTTCTGTGTTCCTCAGGTTTTCATACACTGTATGAAACACACATTTCACTCTAATATCCAATATAAATCCTCCATCACTACATTTTTGTTTCAGTTGTGTTTCTCACTTCAGTCTTCACCATGTTAATCGCTGTCACCATGTGATGTTCATTTTAAAATATTACAGATGATGTATTGCTGTCTTCATGCATTTCTTCAAGGCATTTATTAAGTTCAGTGGGCTCCCTCTGCAGCCCAAAGATTTAATGAAATAAAATTTTAACTGTAAACATCCTGGTGCTACAGGATCATAGGAGACTACACGAAAGCATGCACAAGACATTTTGATTGATTAAACACAGACGGAATTTACAGCATTACTTGCATTCATCATCACTGATTGGAGTAATATCACATGGGTGGAATTTTTGCATCTGTATCCCACAATCCTGACAGAATAGTGTACATGCCATCTATAGCAGTGTTTTTATTCCACTGTGGGTCGATGTATAATAAATTCATTTCACCTTTATATTTAGTGCACACTTTGGTAAATAGTACAGGTCAGTATACATACTTAAACAGCCCAGGTGGTAAAAGCACAACAACAAAAAATGACCACAGTTAACTGAGCCTGTTTTGTGCAAGCTGCCTGAATGTATTGGTCACACAAAGTATAAAGATGACATGTATGTACGACACGTGCAACAAGATAAGCGCTTTGTTGCACTATGTATCTGAACGCAGTCCTCAGTTAACACAGGAGTTTGTTTGATCAATCTTTCGGTGAAGTTTTATATTTTCATCAACGTTTTATGTTTTCCTGTCTGTGCCTTAACTGGGAAAGGCAAGACGTGATCTTTCTGCAAAAGAAGCATTAGATAAGCACAACCAAATGACTAGCTTCAGTTGCAATGCGAAGCCAACTCAAAGTGACGGCACAAATTGGTGCCAAACAGGACAAATGGCGGAAGCTGCAACCTGTCTGGAGTCTTCTTTTTTGTTTACAGGTAAAACTCAGACCGAATCCGAAGTTTAATCTCTGTGCCATCAGAGGCCGTTCAAACCAGACTGACTGACTGAGTTTGAGATGAAAGCCAAACGTTCTGACAGGGTTGACTCTGTACTTTTATTTGCTTCTTGCGGGCGAGCCAAGATGATGTATGAGACTCATACTGTGTAGACAGGGAGCTACAAATTTGCTTGGCTAGTTGACTGGTGGGAGGTTGGGGAGGGGTGTGTGGTGGTTCTGGTGGTGGTGGAACGGGGGGCGGCAAGTTGTCACATTAAAGCAATGCGGTGAAAGAGAAAGGAGCCTTTGTACTCATTTTGTCTGTTTTGAAGCTTTTGTTTGTAAAAAAAAAAAAAAAGACGCAGCATTTCTCTTTTCTGACGATTTATATCTGAGCATGTGAGTCAAAATTAAAATTAAAATTGTTCTTAATTCAGCAAAAATAAAGATTCTACTAATATCTGACAAAGTAAACATACCACAGAGTAACTTTCTGTCTGTCTGTCTGGGCATTTTTTGTAGATATAATTAGTGTTTATTAGCATTAAGAATGATCAAAATAGATTTAACTCAGTTTATGAAATGAGCTACATAATTCAAAAACTATTCTTCTGCATTTCATCAGTCACAATGAAGACATTTGATTAATGGAACTGATCTGACTTGGAGAATACAGGCCCCTCTCTGTTACCTCCCCCTTATTTCAACCTCCTCTCCCCTCCTTCCTCCCTGACACTGAGCCTTGTTTTCTGTCACCCCTTATCCCATGCAAAATGAATGGCACAGATGTTGTTGGACAAGACAGCACCCCTTGGTCCCCTTCCCCTCACTATTCACTCAGCATGAGGTCTGAAACTTGTTTTTTGATCATTGTTTCGCACCCCCCCTGCTCAGCCCCCCCCCCCCCCCCCCCCCCCCCCACACACACACATACACACACACACACCTCACCCCTACACTCCCCAGCTTCTCCCTCCTCTGGAGAAAAAAAAAGGACCCAAGGAGGAGGGAGACGAGAACACCAAGAGCAGCACGAGTAGAAAGGGAAGGAAGAGCAGCAAAGGAATATGAAGAAAGCATAGTGTTAAACCAATCTCCAAACAACAAGTGGTGAGGACAGGTCACATGTTGAATGTTTGTGGAGCACCACAGCAGCCTGTGTGAGGGTATGGGTGGGACAGCAGAGCTGCAGTAGAGGTTGGGGTCTGGCATCCAGGAAACGTTGACTTGTGGAGTGAAGATGCGGGTCAGTGCGTGGCTCCTCTGGGTGTCCTGGTTCTGCACCTGTGCAGAATACTCCCAACGGTGCAAGTGTCAAGACATCTTTCCAACAGAGCCCGGGTTGGACAAGAGGTCAAAGAGCCGGGTCAAGGAGCGTGTTCGTCACACCGCGGGACACCAACACACGTCTCACAGGAGCAGGCCACACCGCAGAAAAGGTGAGCCCTCATCTCACACTGCTGACGTGCTGCAACCTGCTGCAGGACAGCTGATGCTCTTCATGCAGGGCCTGTGCATGTAGGTGTGATGGAAGGTGACAACAGAATAGGCAGACTTTTAATGTGTTTCACTCACTAATTCCAGTAATTTGACCAAGTATGAAAGGACTTTATAATATTAATAAAACAAGGTCTTCTGTTTTGTTGACAGTGACCAACTTTACTTTCTACTTTATAATGTTTAAATATATTTTAACTTAAAATGTGCAAAAGTAATAAAGTAGAAACCTTTGACACAAACTGATCTTGTGCATTGAATGAAAATGACAAAATAGCGTGACGATCGTAAGACATTGTTACACAAAATAAATTGATGTAAATGTTTAAGTGTATTCCTTTTTTTTTGCCAAAATATTGGACCGTATTTTATACTGTATATTTGCTTTAAAATATTAGCAAGAATCACTTAAACTAACCTATAATTCTATATGTTATTAAAATCTCTTTAGACTGTCAATCATCACAGACAGATAGAAATTAAATGTATGTATGTTTAATCTGTTATCTCTAAATCCCCAAACAAAGCTACTATTTAATTTTATGTCGCAGATTTCTGAAACACGTCATCAATTCTAAATTATGTTTACTAGCAATTCTTATATCATCTGAAAACGTTCTGAAGTATCAAGGTGAAAAACATCAACAATGAGAGGTGTGTTTTTGAGCTGTTAAACAGGCCAAACATGAATTTTACATCAGAGTTAAATTGTCTTTAAGAAACATGTGTTTTGTAAAATCTTTCACAGTATTCCAAATGTATAGATGTCCTTTTAATGCCACGTGGAAACCATCAGCTCAAAGTGGAGAATCATAAACATGCTCTAACTGTGTGAAAAATGAAAACAACTATTCTATACAATATATATTTTTCAAATATTTTAACAATTTAATTGGAATTGGGAAAATGTAATCAAAATGTAGCTGCAGAATGTCTGCGATCATTCATGTAAACATATTGTTGTCGATTTCAGTCTTCAGTTATTTCATCAGTCACTAGAAATAAAAGCACAACACATTTTTGTTCAAACTAGTTTAAAGCAGTCATTCATGTTGACAGTGATTGTTAATTCCTTAACAAAACTCCCTTGAATTACACTTAGAATTTACTCTGAAGTCACTTTTTATCACATTCCTCACTATAGCTGCCACATTCTTCCTTATTCTTACTCCATCCCGCCCTCTTCTTCCCATTTCCAATACTTCTCCTGACCTTTCAGTCTGCAGCCTGAAAGAGGTCCCTTCCCTCGGCACATCTCGGCCCAGCACCATTCCCATGGGTTGTGTTTTAGTGGGGGACTCATCCTTCATCCTCTCTAAAGCTTTTGTTGCGGACTGAAAGCTGGCCGATGCCGAGGCCATCAAGCCCAAGTTGTTGGATCAATATAAACATCCATCACTTAGCCCCGGGCCTTTCTGAGCCTCACAATGAACAGTTCACCACACAATACTTTATTTATGTGTGCCATTAGAGGGAATGAACTAGTGGCAGTTCACTTATTTCTGGTTCACCCTCACCGCAGACACTTGGATGGAGTGTTGGTTTTTCTCCCGAGCTAAAATCCATCACCTTTTATAATCATAAAAGTAAATAATGTAGAATTTGTATCATCATATTTTTATTTAAAGGTTTCAACCAAACTTCTTTCTTTAAGTCATACTGTCATAAGCCAGGTCTTTCATCTATGAAATATGAACCCTCAAACAGAACCCCATAAGACAGGCTGCTCACTAACAGTTGAATTATTGTGGACATAATGAGTGATAGATGCACGATTTCCTCCTATTGTTGAACAAACATGCAGTCTGGACTTCCTGCCTCTTAGCAGCGGTGACAGAGCTGCTGCCGCAAGCAGTATTAGGACAGTAAAAATAAATACATCTACCTCAGCTCTGTATTTACTTTGATTACACTAAAAATCCATCACACAACAATAACACTGTTGTCTGTGTTCTTGGTTGTTTGTATATAATATATATATATACTGTACTGTATATACTGTATATACTGTGCATTTTATATTTTATATTTAATATTTTTACTGCTATTTTATTGCTTTCTATTATTCTATTATTATCTATTGCTTCCTGTATGCTGCTGTAGTGAAAAAATGTCCCCTCGGGGATTAATAAAGTAACTATCTAACCTACCTAACCTAACCTAACCTAACCTAAAACAATATTTTAAACTGGATGATTCTGCTGTGGCATATCATAGCAGGACGTTCTGCAATTACCCATACAGGTAACTTTTTAAAGGCACATCTATGCATGTAACTTGTAAAACATGTATTGCAAGTGAAACAATGCCAGTGTTATGTTATTGATTAATTTTACACTTTTCCACCTTTTCCCTTTGAGGCCTACAGAGTTGCTTAAACCTTCCCTGCTGTCACTTAATCTTCAGTAACATTTCATTACATTTATAAAAGATCTAAGGATGGATAGACAAAGATGAAGCTTTCTGCACTAATAGTCTGAACTGTTATGAGGAATTTCTGCATTTCACATTTTGTGGAAGTGATTTAATGTCCCACCCACAACGAGTTATGACAGCCCTTTAGAAATTATGTCAAGTTTGGTAAAGGAAGTTAAAACAGTGCCGGAAGCTCACGATCAAAGCTCCAAATTAAAAAGATGAGACCTTTTTTTTTTTGGAAACAATTAAAATAAAACAAAATAAATTACCTTTCCGGAATAAAAGGTGAAATGTAAATGTAAAAAAAAAAAAACCCATTTAGAATACCAAGTTGAAATGAAGTGTTTTGATTTATATTGTAAACCTTATCTTGAGCGGTTGTCAGGTTTGTCGAAATGGTTTTTATTTTGAAAACTGACAGGAAGTGAAATGTCGCAGCGCGTCCTCGCCTTTAGTGGGTCTGTCGCAGGAGCGTGTGGCTGTCAGCTTCATTATGGAGCGGCAGTTTTCAAGTAAAGCTGGCCCCTGAATTAAAACAAAAAATGTTGTTGTAGCTTAAAACTTATTTCCACATGAAATCTAGACATTTGTTAAATGAGGTAAAAACGCGTTCGGCTATGTAAATAGTTACTTTAGAATATTCCTCGAAGCCAGCGGGTGAATGTTCATTTTGATGCTGTTGATGATGAACAGAAGTGTTTTTAGGAGCATATTTGTATCGGTGGTTGGAGTTCTTCTGTCAGGTAAGTAGTCTGTGTTCGACCTGTTCAATTATCACTCATTTAGCTCAAACAAACTGTGAACAACAAACTGTGAAAAGGTGTTTTACTGGCCTGCCAAAAATGTGTTCATTTTATATTCCTCAAGAGAAAGACATTAAATGTTCCGTGTTCATTCTGTTCTACAGCTGTAAGGGATTTTGAGGACTCCTTATGGATCATTAACTGAAACCTTCAGGGGTAATTTACCCACATTCACAGGTTTACTTTCACTTTTTGGAATTGTAGCAGGTCGTAAATATTCGACATTATATAAAAACTAAAACAGTGGCAATATCGTAATTTAAACACACAGTGGGAGCAAATTTGATTTTTTTTTTTTTTTAAAGGTTTGATTTGTCCAAATAACTGGTAAAAGTAAAGAGACATTTTTCTTAGGCCCAATCTGAAAATGGCTGGTAGATTGTTTTGTCTGACCAACAGTCCAGAATCTACAGATATTCTGTAAAAAACGGAAAGCCGGAAAATATTCTTTAGAAATCAGTAAACAGTGAATTTTGGGGTATTAAAGATGAAGCTAACAGCTTTCAGATATGTTGCCAGTGAATTGTCTGTCAGTCACACAGTCTCTGTGTCTTGCTCAGGGACACATGGTCCTTGCCAACTTGGCAGAGGTATTTATCTGGAACCGTGTTTCTCCACACGTTTTAATGAATACAGTTGTTTGTGTATTGTTCTTGTTTCCAAGTTTCCATGAGGTCTGAAGGTTGAGGTTCATCCTCAGCACAACCTTCCTCCTGAGGGTAAAACCTTTCCAGTTGCAGAGAATATTTCAACCTTGACTCGCTGATGTTTTGGCTGCATCCTGTCTTTACTTTGAATCTGAACGGACACAGTGGCAATGAAACGGGCTATTGTTAGCTGAGATTTGAAGGCATTTCCGGCTATAGTAAACAAATGAACCGCTCAAAAGGTACACGTCTGTTTGTCGATTGTCCCTGATCAGTTAAACTAGCTAAACATATTTAGTCAACTTAGTATTATATTTAGTTCAAAAGTGAAACAATACATTTCTCAGGTGAAGGCAATTCATGAATATGTCCAGACTTTTGATTTTTAACATTTTGCTTGTCTGACTTTTGGAGGTGTTTTGTGAGGAAAGCTCTTTCTGTTCTGTTCTAAATTACCAACGCGGCATGGAGTTTAAGACTTAACAAACATTAACAGTATGAATGATACAGGAAGCAGCAAGGACAGGACTAGTTCTCCCAAAGGTTCTTACCCTAAGATGCCAATGTGAGAGCATCATCATTTTATTTTGAAATTTTCTTTGCAAAAGGAGTCAATGTGAACCTTCTCTTGAGGAGAGTCCTTTGTGCTGTTGCTGTTGAGGGGGGAGTTCCAGTCTGCTTTTGGGGGAGTTGATGTTCCTGAGACCCTCCAGCTTCCTCTCCTGTCAGGAAGCTGATCACAGTCTCTCCGTTTCCTCCATTGTGGTCATCCAGCTCCATGGGAAGTTCAAACAATGGCATTCCACCGCAGATGGCTGCAAACAGGCATTGTTTGTTGATAACAGGGCTTCAATTTGTTTGTTGTGGGTGTTCTGTTGCCAGTTAACTGAACTCCGACGTGTTGATGCATCGTGCTCAGGGTCGTTGTTTGGGTGTGGCTCTTCTACACAGAAAATGAATAAATAAAAGATATACTGCAGTACTATACAGGCCTAATATTATGTAGTCAAACATATGCAATACAATACGTAGGGCTTTGTGCACTCACAGCAGTGTATGAAAACAAACAGAATCAAAGCTTATCTGAGGGATACATTTTCTCTTTGCAGCAGCTCACTGAATTAATGAAACGGTTTCTTGTGCTACGTCTGATTAAATAGAACTGCAGCATCCAGTGTGTTGCTGAGGTCTGCGACACACTGCCTGCGTGGTAGTTGTGGAACATCTTCATTTTCCTTTCGTCCCATGCAGATATCACTTCTTCTGCCACCAAATACAAATTTGGATCGTCTTTACATTCTACGACATGTCTCTGTCTTTGTCAGGTTCCAAAGTTCGCTCAGAGGAGACGCCGCCCCGTATTGTCCACCAGCCGTCTGATGTGGTGGTGAGACCTGGCAACCCGGCCTCCCTCTCCTGCCGCGCGGACGGCAGCCCGACGCCAACCATCGAGTGGATGCACAACGGTCAGCCCCTGGAGACGAAGAGGGGAGATGGCCACTTGCAGGCCTTGGTTCTGACAGAAGGGAGCCTCTTCTTCCTCAGTGTGGGAGGGGGCAAGAGAGGTCAGTCGCATGAGGGCATCTACACCTGTGTGGCCAGGAACAGCGCAGGAAAGGCTACCAGCCGCAATGCGTCGCTGTACATCGCAGGTGAGACTGAGGCATGTGTGGGTGTAATACTGCTGCAGGGTTTTTCACCGAAAGACTTAAAAACAAACTGGTGACATCAACAGCCAGCTCTGATGAAGCTCATCTCACCAGTTAATATTAAAACATGATGTCATGCCCAGCCCACACAGACTCATAAGACACCAAACTAATGATGCTAAAGTAAAAACTGTGTCAGACATCTGCATAAAGTCTTAAATTACGCAACAAATGAAACAGTCTCTGTATTATTCTCTATAGTCTTCCACCGGAAAGGTTCCCTTCTAATCTTCATCCATCCCAGAGCTCATCAGAAACAAACTCATTTCACTGAACGGTGCAGTCCTTGATCTGAGCAGCATAAATATGATAGAGGTTTTTTTTTAAACATACTCTTAGAAGCAAGCCAACTGCTCTGCAATGAACTGTTACAATGTTCATGTAACTCCCAAAACCCGGCAACATCATCCGAAACAGGACACACACAGAACTTAACTTTACTGCTGTGATTGCTGAATTTCCAACGTTTTATTACACTCAACAAAAAGATAAATGCAAAACTTTTGTTTTTGCTCCCATTTTTCACAAGATCAAAGACTTCTCATAGGCACACGAAGGGTTTATTTCTCTTAAATTTTGTTCAAAAAACGGTTCACATCTGTGGTAGTGAGCACTTCACCTTTTGTCTTGTTTTAAAGTCTTTACAGGACACACAGACTTAAGCTGCACTGGACAAGAACACCATGTAGGGAAGTTCAAATCAATGCTTTTGGCACATAAAGAGGGTGTAAACTGCAGATTCATAAGTTGTACTTTAACTTTACAAAACAGCCATGCATGTCTTTCTCACATGTAAATGAGACAAATTAAAGACAACTGGGGGTTCTGTGGCTGAATATTTGTTCATGTGAAATTTCAATTTGATTCTTTTTGTTTTACTTCAGCACAGTTGATAGTTGGACAGACGCCTACATAGAACTGTTTGTCCACAGACAGTTCACTGTGTTTATGACAGGACCTTGAACCTGTGTTCCCACTGAGTTGAACCCTGACTCTGTGTTGTTGCAGTGTTGCGGGAGGAGTTCAGTGTGCAGCCCAGTGATGTGGAGGTGGCAGAGGGGGAGGTAGCGGTATTAAACTGCACCCCCCCCACGGGACACCCCGAACCTAATGTGATCTGGAAGAAGGATGGCCTGCCCATCAAAACCGCTGATCATCACTACACTGTAAGCCGCAAAAAGAAAAAGAAAAAAATGTTTACAGAATAAGCATCAAAAGTTCTGGACTCATCTGGTTGATCAATAAGTTCGGAGACTGCTCCTGTTGGGCTCGAACTGTGCGCAGCACCGTGAAATGCACGGAGCAGGAGGAAGGTATAAACCCGAATGAGTAAGTTAGTTAATGAGTAAGTAAGTAAGTTGGTTACAGTAAGTCACTAATTGATCTAAATCATCACCTGAGTTACACATGGCTTTGTGAGCAGTGGTTCAGGTGCGTCTGTGATGTTTTGCGCACCTGAAACTTGAGCAGAGAGCACAACTCTAAGTTTAGGACAAATTATTTGGGAATAGAAAAAGTAGCAGGGAGACAAATCCAGTGCGTCGGGGGGGTTGGGAGCAACAAATGTTTTATTGTGGGCAAAAACCCGACTGCAATCGCACCACAGTTCAGGTATTTATCTGAATGTTTTCCATGAGACGGTTCAGAACATCACAGTAGATCTTGGTGTTGACAGTCTGACCCTGTGGGAGGAATTCACGGCGCACAACCCCGTGACTGTCAAAAACCCACCTGGTTGCCCACCTGACCTGATGCGGTTCTGGACAGTGACGTTCCGCCCCTCAGAAACACGAAACTGTCCAGGCTCATTGCTTCTGCTCCGTGGGCCTCCTGAAGCAGTTTAACGGTCTTCGTTGCCGATTCCAGAGATTGACACGACATTTGATGTGTGCCCTCCTGTAATGTCTGCAGAGTAATCCCAGTGCGTCCGTACTAGTGGGTACTTCGTGTGCTGATTTTGATCTAGCGACAACATTTGCAACAGTTACTCTTTAGGGTTATAGCTTCCTCCTGCCGTGTACATCACGGTGCTGCACACAGTTTGTGCACAACAGGAGCAATCTCAGAACTTACTGATCCACCCTCGTAAAAGAGCTCAAACAAGTTCATCTCCTGACACCTTAGAAAAACTGAATATGATTGTCCGACAGGCTTTCTTACGTTTATTGGTCCACAATAAAATGATCCATACTCAACTAACACTTGCAAAAGGGGACATATATACTGGCTTAACAGACCCTTTTTAAATGGGTCACACAAAGGCAAACGCTACCAAATTAAAAACCAATAACACAAAACAAAACAATTCATCAATAATCAATTCAGTTATTTTAGTCAGCACCCAAATCAAAAGTAATATCAACGAGGATTACCGTCTCATGGTTCCGTCTCCACCAACCAGTCCGGTTGCGGTTTACATCGATGTCTGTCCAGTCACATATATGTAGTGAACGTTTTGAACAAATCCTTATATTTGATCAGATGCTTTGCCAAGCAAGTTATAAATTCTAACACTTGAATGTAATCGCTGTTCAAGATGTTTAAAGAATAGGCGAGTAGGAGAGATGTGAGGTCACAGTGACCTTGACCTTTGACCGCCAAGGTCATCTCTTGGCCGTGGTGAACATTTGTGCCAAAGATTCCCTCCGGGCGTCCCCGAGACATCACGTACAAAAGAATTGATTATTGTAAGGTGACAGTGATCTTGACCCCAAAATCTAATCTTTAAGGTAAAATGTGCCAATGTATAAGAAATTCCTTCACGGTGGTTACCCTTAATACTTAACAAGAAAAAAAAACTAAAAACAGAACAATAATTGTACTAAAGAAACAGAACAGTATAAAACAGTGATAGAACAACAAAACAAAGACAGATCAGAATTGGTTTCAGCATCCTAGTAAACTCAGGCACTTCCACAGTATAAATGGGTGCCATGTCTTTTACAGTGCTCTTGTCGTTCCCCTCCACTGGGGCGCCGTCTACTCCAACACTTGAAAGTGAGGCGGCTAATTGTTAGCTGCTCTATAGCTTGCTGGTGTTGTTTGAAAAACAACCCAATAAGTAAATATTTCTGTTTCACAATTTAGAAACATTGAATCAAATTAGGGTGAGTGATGAAAAATACTATAAAATCCCATTAGGGATAGAAAAACTGCAAAACTTCCGCTCCTATCTTTATTGAATCATTTACTGTTGTACTTTGATAGTTATTATGTAACACGTAACACATTTATACCACCCTGAAGATATGAATACAATCTAAATCAAAGATAGTTAAACTGAATTCACTGTCTTTTGCATAATTCACATTTTGGCTCATAACTGTTGATATTGTCTTGAGACAAAGTGTCCCAAGTTTAGTGACATGAAAAAAGGACATTAAAAATCAGCAGGCAGGAAGATAACTGATGTGACATCAGACCATGATTCACTACATGTATATATTTCATATTGTAAGTGTCACAATAGAGGAAAACTTGATTTTAAACAAATTAGATATGGTACCTGTTCATAAATCTCACATTACACTAAATGCATAAAACCATACTCTTAGTATATGGATATACTTCTGATATACTTGTCATTAAACTGTGGGTCCTGTGTCTGCATGGTGTTTGTGCTGCAGGTTCTGAGTGGGAAGCTTATCATCGCTCCTGCAGAGAAGAACCACTCCGGTGCTTACGTATGTGTGGCCAGCAACACTGTGGGGGTGAGAGAGAGCAGGGCGGCTCGGCTCTCTGTGCTGGGTGAGACCACATCCTACAAACATCGTGTCACTTCTTTAACACAACGAATGTTCAACGCAACGCTGGAGTTTCTTTATCAGCCCCTTACAACACGATCCTCCTCCAAACAGAACAACTTCCAGGTGTTATACAGCAAAGACAGGGCTGAGTTTCTCTTCTCTTCTACTGCAGCCAAGCCTGCGTTGGTGCTGAAGCCAGAAAATGTGTCAGTGAGGACGGGAGAGTCTGCCCAGTTCTACTGCCGAGCTAAAGGTGACCCTCCACCTGCTCTGGTCTGGAGCAGGGAGCAGGGGCCACTACCCAACGGCAGGTACTTTATGAGTGCAGCTGGTCAACACTGATTTATGAAAAACATGTTTGCTTTTAGTTTGCTGTAACATACAGATTATAGAAGCTAACTTCTTTTCCTTTTTTGTAAGAAACTGGAAACAAAAGATTTGTCTTCAGCTTTCTGTGGTTCGACATGCAACTTAAGAGTGTTGCAAATATTGAAAAGTAGCAAGACTACAATTTACTCAAAGTTTGCCTTCAATGAGTCCGATTTAACCAGCTGCAGGCTACCTCCAAGTATTAGTTTGAACATGGAAATCCAAAATCATAGCTTGTCTCTAAGCTGACAATACGTTTCCTCGGGACTATTACTTTCCTGATATTCAGGGTTGCAAATGAAACCAGTTAGAATGTTTGCTAAATATATATATATATATATATATATTTGTATTTATTAGAGAGCAGTGTGATGGTAAAGTTGAAATAATATGCTCTATATGTGTGTGTAGGTATCTTGTAAACCCAGACCAGACTCTCCAGATCCATTATGTGACAGACGAGGATGCTGGGAAATACACCTGCACTGCAGTCAATGATGTGGGCTTGATCTCCGCCAGTGCACAGCTCATAGTTGAAGGTGAGAGTTTGTCCAAATGAAAAATGTGTGTAGCATTAAGAATAACTTAACAACAAACATAATAAAAGGTGACATTTATATCAGAATGCTCTGTAAGTAGTGTGTCTATCCTTTAAAATAATGTAAAGTCAAAATGAATAAACCGTGTGTGTTTGCAGAGGCTGCCAGCACCAAACAGAAAGACCTCCACAAGGAGCTGTCAGCCCTGCGAGTGGTTCTGGAGAACGTCAGCATCACGGGCCCCGGGTCGAACATGTCCCTCGTACAGTGGAAGGTATGGGTGCGCTGTTTCAGAGTGTTTCAGAGAGAACAGGAGCACATCAGGTGTGTGACCCATCGTGTGTTTTCTCACCGGCTCCAGTCTCTCCCGATGGAGCCACATCACCTCGACGGCTTCGAGGTTCTCTATCGCTCTCTGCTGCCTGCAAACTCGGATTGGGCAGAAAAGAAGGTGACGCCGCCCGGCTTCCAGGCTCAGGTGGGCCCTTTAAAGAGAGGCTACAAATATGAGTTCAAAGTTCGTCCCTATGGCAGCAGCTTGTACGGGAGGGAGAGCAACACCCGGCACCTCCGAGTCCCCGAGACAGGTGAGACATGACGGGATTTCAGATCTTTTCTTTTACTTTCTGGTACTTACATGCTTTAATAAACTTGTTGAGGAGCTAACAGTAAACTCTCTTTACACAGTGCCCAGTGCCTCTCCGCTGGCTGTGTCCATAACAGTGAGCCATGAGCAGAATAACACCATCAGTTTGAGCTGGGAGGCTCCTCCTCATGAAACCCACAATGGTATCATACAGGGGTACCAGGTAATCACAGCACCACAGGTCGGTGTCGTATCACCTCCTGAGCAGAGTGGAAATAACTGTTGGTTCGTAAACCATCATGAGAAAACATAGTTCATGACAATACATACAGGATAATACAAGGAAAATTAAACATCTCATGGGAGACCTGTTCTCTGCTCCCACGTCATCCATTAAACTCATGGAGGATGCAAACTTTGATGTTATTATAATGTTTGTACCATTCTTCCTGAATATCTACTGATCTTTTTGTTTGGTTTTAACCAGAGCTCTGTCTTTAGCTGAGGCACCGCTGCTTCTGTCTTTATCTACAGTCTAATACCGGCACATTTATTTAGAGGTAAACATCACAGGTCTACAGTTAAACTGTCCAGACACTACAAATGAATCCACAGCTTCCACTCAATCAGAATCCAGTATTTTATATAGCCCTGGTATAAATACTCCAAAATAGGAATCATTTTTGTAGCCTATTTAAAAAGGAATCCGTGACCCTTTCTCTCTGAATGATCCAGAACTGTTTCTCCAGGTTTGGTGTGTGGAGTCTGAGGCGCAGGAGTACCAAAACTGGACGGTGGATAGTGGCCAACACAACCTGGATATCTCGACCATCAAACCGGGGACACGATACTGGATCGCCATAGCAGCAGTGAATGGAGCTGGAGTGGGCCTGCTGAGTGACCCTCATGCATTTGTCATCAGTGAGCAAATTGGCTATGAGCTGTTCATTTCTTTATGAGAGCTGTGGACAGATGAGATGCGATGTGTGCTGTAACCACATGAACACAGACACCTTCTAACTGACATCTGCTTCTGATTTGCTGCTCAGACCCACAGTTAAGCGACAGCCTTGAGTTAGACAGCCAAAGGGTGGATCTGTCTGAGGTCCTGGCCCTGCTCCAGGACCCGGTGTTCATCGGCATCACCGGCGCCCTCCTGTGGTGTATTCTGATGGTTGCAGCTGTCTACCTTTTCAAATGCCACAGCAGGACGGGCCACCTAATACCGGGACATGGCAAAGCTAAAGGTGTGTCTGCAGACAGCAGAAATGTTCATCACATTAAAAAGTGTTCTGTATTAAAAATTCTCTGAAGGACTTATGTTCTCTTCAAGTGATTAAATGACGTAAAAAAACAGCTGTTCCATAATATTTTGTTGACGTTTTATTTTTTTCTGAAGGTTTGCGCAGACTTGCCAATGAAGATCTCATTATAAAACACAGGTAACATGTAAAGAACTTGTATGTACTATGATGGATGACACTGAAGTCATGAGAATGAATCAAATTCACTAAAGCTGAAATGTAAAAATAGTGAGTGTCTTGGGCTCCTGCCAACCTGAGATCCCCTGAAACCACTGTGACATATAGTAGATGTTAATTACGTGAACTTATTTTGAAGGCTTGGCTTTCTCTTTTTAACTACAGATGAAAGAAACTTCTGAGCTTAATTTGATGTGTCAGTTTCAAGCAGCTGACTCTGCTATAAGAGGAGAGCAGACGGACAGAGGGAAGCCTTCCCTCATAACAAAATACAAAAAACACATGTAGAAAGTATTTCACTGACGGTCACAGTATTTAGACCTACTTTATATTGTAATAATATTCATGCTCCTTCTCTGTCTGCTGACTTTATTCCACTCACAGCTAAAAGCCAGCTAGAAACCTGATTACCCAAATACAATCCATGGCAGAGAAATCAACATGGTCAACCAGGTTTCTTTAATCCCTGATTACACTCACCATGTGTCTCATTTACAAAGTCATCTTATCGGAGACATTTTAAGTGACTTAAAGTAAAGACTGGTACTTGTAGATAATCAAACTCATTAGTATTTTCATCAAAGATAATACAAAAACATTATAAACATCCCAGATATTCCAATTAGGTTTCACCTTTCAGTTCATTTTGTCTTTATTTTCCTTAAAGTGATATTTGTTGCCTCCTCCACAGGATGGTAGCTCCAGATTCACCTTGGATCTCCGGAGGCTGGAGACCCGCCTTCAACCAGAAGTACCAGGACTTGTGGGCCCAAGGCCAGAAACATCCAGGGACCAGGAGCACCCGTGAGTAAAAGCACACAGATGAGGAGTGACAGAGTGATGAGTTTCAGACTTATTTGACTTTAAGCAGGTCTATCCAGCTGCAAGGCTGTAGGTGAGGATCAGGTTTGATTGTCATGCAGATTTTGTGTCCATGTCTACACAACTTTTCAACTATCCTCCTGTTAATATTGCATCTTACAATTGTTTCATTCTTTCTTTGTTTTTATTAACATTAAGTGTTATAGTTTAATGTCAGTGACAATGTCACGGTTTGCCTTCAAATATTCAAGCAAAATATACTTTTTACATTATACATACATACATACATATACATACGTAGATACAACATATTACTGTGGTTTGTTGTATGTCTGGTCTTTTGTAATCAAACCACCACCACACTACTGAAGTCAGACCCCTTTAGGAAGAAACTCCTCCACTGTGGAGCCACTTTCTGCCCTGCCTGTTTCATAAGTAATATACATCATACTGCGACGCTGCGCAACAGTATGATGTTATTATCAGCAAGTCAACAAGTCTGAATATAGCCTTTTAGTCATATTGAAAAATCAATATTATTGTGAATAAAACAATATGGCGCTGAAATCCATCCCAGGACATGTTTACAGTTCTTGGTTCTTTTGTAAAAACTTCACCATGAATATAAAATGGATCAGAAGTAAAAGGCAAGAAAACACAACATTTTTCTTTCTCCTTGGTCCACATCCAGTGAACTAAGCTACAGGTGTGAATCGGCCTTGATAGAGACAGTTTATTCAGTGTTTTATATTTTCTGATGAAGTTTCTTGTACTTACAGATACGGATATCAAACCTGATTACCAAGGATGACCCGCGGCATCCTCCAGACTATCTGTGTTTAATACTCTGTGTCTCATCAGGCCTCCCAGTCCCATCCAGGAAGGACAACAGCTGCCTGGACTCAGCTGTCCCCATCGTGACTGACAGCTGCGGTGTCTACGGCACGTTTTATGTGGACCTGATGGGCAACGGTCTGAAGACCTTCAACAGTCCGGGGCGTTGCCCTAAAAGGCCTCACGGTTTGCCCCATCAGCAAGGAGCCGAGACCATCCAGATATTTACCCAGCCGGCCTCCAAGTCCTCGCCCCTCAGCAGCCGGGAGGCGCTGCCGTGGAAACAAGCCATCCGACCGCAGCCCAAGATGGGTGTGCTGAGGGAATCATGGGAGAAGCACGGCAAGCAAGGTGAACAGTGGTGAACGTGATGTTTATTTTCCTTCAAACAAAGTCATCCAGCTTTGTTTCGACCCGCGGTCCACCTTGTTTGGGATGTTTTACATTATGAATGTAGAATATTGGATAATGTGTCTATCAACACTAGACTAGCTCATTTGTTTCCCCCCCAGAGTTGCATGCGGTGAACAGTGTCCCCGTACTGTCGACCAGGAACCAGGTCGGTCCATCCAGTGTCTACAAACAGAGACTCAGTCACGTACCTGCAGGTCGGCACGGTACGCCAAAACCTTTGCTTTGTCACTGTTGTCCACGTACCTGTGAGAGAAACATGTAAATCGCTCACCTCACACTTCATTGTAATCCTGCAATTTGAAATGGTTCTTTAAGGCCCCTTCCACTCAAAAATAGTTTTTTCTTCACGTTCTCACTGTTGAATGTCTGAGCTTCACTGTGTGGATGATGTAAGTGCAGAGTTTAAAAGTAGAAGGCTGTTTTCACTTCCATATGCTGGAGGGGGAAAGTTGGTCTTTGCTCAGTGTGAATGTGATTTTATTGGACGGGCCTACCAAAATGATTTGTGGCATCACGGATAGTTTTGGAAGCCGATCGTGGTCCAACTTAACTTGCACAAATACGATGTGGAAATTTGCTGTACGTACACTAAGAATAGATTTTACAGTGAAGTATGAAACATCTTGTTTCCTATAGATCGATACGAGTGCCACAATACAGAATAAATCTGTAAAAGAATAAGGAAATAAATGTGGAAACGTATTCTTTTTTTTATTATTAATTTATTTATTCCCCTTTATGTGTCCACATTCTTTTTCAGATTTATTCTTTATTATGGCACTCCTATCGCTCCAAGCTTTCAGCAGGTAAACTTTAGAAAATTAAATACTTATTATGGGACTTTTGTCCAGTGAGAAGAAATATTTTAAGGATTTAAATTACCTCTAGTTCTTCCATATCAGACAAGTTATTACTCGAAGTACAGTTTGTTTTACATTTTTAAACATGTCTGGTGATTATCTTCAAGGTTGAGCCAGAACATGGAATAATAATTATGAGTGTGCAGTTACAATTAGCTACTATGACTCATTTATTATTAACTTGTGTGTCCAGGTGGACATCCAGAGTGTCCCCGTGTGCTGCATTACTCTGCATCACTCCACCTAGTGGACATGCTGCCTCCCCCACCACCGATGCCCCCAGAGGACACCACAGACACACACAGCTTCTCGTCAGACGAAGGGTAAGCTAAGAGCACATAGCTCCGACTGGGGGAGACAGCTGCTAGCCGCCAGTGTAACAGTAGTTAAAGGTCCCATATTTGACACTTTTCCAGTGTTTTATTAGCCGTCTTGATATCTTTAGAAGATATTTGTATGGTTTGAAGTATCAGCAGTTTTACGTTTCCTGTTGCTTCTCTTTGGATCTCCATCAAGAACCAACACATTCTCATTCATTCCCAGGGTGTCAAATATTGACGGTTTATCAAAGCCAACAACCCCCGACCTCCTTCCACCACGCACATACCCCATTTTGTATTTCGCCACAGGACTTTTTTGAAGCCACATTGTTATGGTGCATAACACATAAGATACCTCGGGCATACATGTCTGTCTTAGACACCAAAGTGCACCTTGTGTGTCTCTCTCTTATGCCAACGGCTGTAATAAAACATCAGTATTTGACGTCCTGGGAATAAGAATGGGCTGGAAGAACAGGTTGTTTTGTGTCTGTGTCTTTAAGGAGCATTGATATCAATCTTTTGATTGACTGACTCTTCTCTGATTGAGACACAGCCAGGCCAACCACAGGTTTTCTTCAGTCTTCAGACAACTGAATGACTGCTCAGTGTTTTCTTCCACATAAAAGGTTGGACAGTGGGCTGTGCTGAGGGCGGACATGAGCTTGAGTTTATGACATCACAAACTTAAGAATGTACTAACGACATAGTTTCTGAAAATGGCTTAGTCCATTTCTCCGTGGAAACCTTCTCAGTATTTACGTAGCACCTAGACCTGCTTTATAATAATAAAAAAAAAAATGGAAATCTGAATTTGTAAAACGCATTTTAACATTTAACATTTGTATGAGTTTGACAATATTGTTACTCCCTATCTGCAGTTTTAAAATTAGGCCCACCAAAGTAACCTCTCATAGCATTATAAAAGAAACTGTACAACAGGCTTTTCAAACTGCACATACATTCATTGAGCTGAGCCTTGACATCAACCCACAAGTGGGTGACACATTGTTCACTCTCTGATAATCATGAAATGATAAATGGGAAACCAACAAAGTTATCATTTCCCAGATGAGAGAACCACAACCAGAGTTTTCTGATTCATTCCTCAGTTCTGTCAGAGTGAAGGTTTTTTTTACCACAAACTTCTGCAGTCAGATCATAAAACAGCTGGAAATTTCAACAAGGAGCTAATTTTCAAAGAGAAAGAGCCTGACATCCTCTCAGAGCTGTTGTGGAGGATCCTGTCTCTTTGGATTATAACCACTACAGTAGCATCTAATGTCTGTTCACACACTCACACTCCTGTGCGGTGTTTCAGCCCTCACGTTCATTCCAGTGCAGCTGAGTTTAGCTCTGCTGCACTATTGACCTGTTTGTTTCTTTTGATATTAAAATGACTGAATACTTTGTCACAGTGGTGCAGTGGTTAGCGTTGTCGCCTCACAGCGAAAAGGTTCTGGGTTGGAATCCGGGCCTTTCTGTGGTGAGTTTGCATGTTCTCCGTGTGCCTGCGTGGGTTCTCTCTGGTACTCCGGCTTCCTCCCACCATCCAAAAAACATGCACCTCAAGTTAATTGGTGGTTCTACAAATGTCCCTTAGGTGTGAATGGTCTTTGTTTCCATCTGTCTCTGTGTGTTGGCCCTGTGATGGACTGGCGATCTGTCCAGGTGAACCCTGCCTTCACCCAAAGTGAGCTGGGATAGGCTCCGCCCCCCGTGACCCCGTGACCCGTCAGGATAAAGCAGCTATAGATAATGGATGGATGTTTTCATCCATTATCTATACATCCATCCATTATCTTTGTTTCAAAAGGAAGGCTTTCCTGCTTAGCATCCTCTTTTGTTACAGTCTTGCATTAAGGGTCAGTGATGACCTAAACTTCCTTCCTCTGTGTGTTTCTGTCCTGTTGAGGCCCAAGACGTGTCCGCTTTAGTGGAAACACCCAACGGGAAAAACCTATTGAATCCTATTTGCTGACCTCCATATCACAGTTAAAAACAAAGGATGTAAAGCTTGTCTCTGTTTTAAACACAGAAAAATGCACATTTTCACTGCAGAAAGTTGACCTGTACGCCTGGTAGTTCTCAGACCCACGTGCACAAATTTTCCAAGAGAAAGTGTCAAGGAAGTCCATCTATCCCAAGACAGATGAGTGGTTTGATTTGGAAGAGTTTAGAATATTAACCAGTGATGTTAGAAGTCATCAGTATAATTTGGTTGTAGTGATCTCTGTATCTACCTGAGTGATTTGAACATTTACTAAGTAGGTTTCATCACCCCGGCTGGTGGTAATGCACTTAACAATTGAACTAATCCAGGGAGTGCAACTGATACATAGTTCTACAAATAAACGAATGCTTTTGAAGTTAATTAACTCTTTAATTGTTAGCATGTTACCTGTCAGGTGCAGTATTATTATTATTATTATTATTATTATTATTATTATTATTATATTTTCTTACTTTTTATAATTTCTAGCGAAATAATAGGTTTTTTTTCCCCTCTTTTATTTAATTTTACAAAAAAAGCCCCATCTCATAGTATGACCATATCAGTCCAAAAGTATGTCATAATCACTATTTATCAAACAGAAAAGAAAGGAAATTAAAATTAAAGGAGTAGAAAGGGTGTTGATGGCATCAGTGAACTGTAGTAAATATTATGGAGAGCCAAAATATTCAATAACGTTTTTGTCCTTTCCATAAATTGTGTTATCTGATAGTTAATACATTTCAGATTATTTAGCTTCAAAGCTGTAACAAGGTTTGATTTCTATTTTTTTTAAGACATATTTTATATTTTTTTGTATTTTCTTTGGTGTGAGCCATTCAATGTAATAGTTTAACATTTTGGGAATTATGCCTATTTGCTCTCAGGCAGAGATATCACAATATCACTCTTATGTTTGTTCAAGCCACCTACCAGCACCTCTAAAGTTAATTTATTAACACAATAAATATCTCTACAAAACCTACCTTTGATAGTTTGAATATGTCTTGGCTTGAAGCAGTGATGAAGAAATAGCCTGCCATATAACTCCCAGGAAAATGGCCAGTTATCATCTTTGGATGTTTTTGGAATGAAAGATGCTTTAAAGTGATTTTGTTGGCCAGTCTTTTTGCCTCCATCGAGTCTTCACTATTCTAAGTTAACATTAACTGACTTATTTTACTTAACAGACTTTTGTGTTCTTAAAATTTAAAAGAAAGCTGACAAGAAAAAACAAAAACGTTTACATTTCTCTCAGCTCCAGTCGTTCCACAAAGCTAACAGTGGATATGGGCTCTCTCCAGTCGGTATATCCAGCATCAGGCCACCAGGGGCCAGCCGGACTCACCAACAGCAGCAGCTGCCTGTCCTACAGCCACCTGTCATACTGTATGTCACGGGATAAAGATCAGAACGGCACGCTGACTGCACAGGAGGCCACGGAGTACCTGGAGCTCAGTCCGAAACCCAAAAGATACAGGTGAACATGTGCTGGTGTTTTCCTATTAGTTTAGCTTATACTGCATCAGACTACATTTTTTTTCTTAATTCTTTTTAAATATCCTTTTCTTTTGCCTTGTGTTTGGATGCTTTCAATGGTTTTATGTGAAGCGAGAATTGCCTTGTTGTTGAAATGTGCAATATATATATATATATATATATATATATATATATATAAACTTGCCTTGCCTTACATTTACATACACAGTATGTAGTTAACCAGCTGTGCTCTCCGTCTCTCAGCGGCGCCCTACCTGAGCAGCACCCATCCCTTTCCTACCACATTGCCCCCGCCATGGGCTACATCTGCGGGCCGGTCCGCTCCACTCAGCTGGAGGATGACACCGCCACCAGCGAGCCTGAACCTCCGCCGATCGGCTTACGCAGCGCCCGCCTTCAGAGCACACCTTCGTCCTGCTACAGCGACTGGGACAGCTCGCTGTGGAACACCTGGAGCTCAGTCATGGATGGCAACCTGGCCAGCGCCCGCACCAGTCTCATCAGCTCAGTGGACAGCTGCTACACTAATGACAGCGCCAACTTCACCCGCCTGCTGACTGCGGCAGCAGAGACCATGAGTGGAGCCTCTTTGTCAGGTAAGCAGAGGAGAAACACTTTTGAATCTGGGAAATCAGATGGGACTGTTGAGGATGGCAGTAAAGTCTATAAAGAACAGATGAATATCTATTACTCAGATTTGTTATTTCACTTTAGTTATCCATGTTAGCTTTAGTGTCTGCCACAATGATGGTAAATGGTCTAAAACGCTCCTTCACCTTACCAGTCATTTTCCTCTCATTTACCCCCCCCCCCCCCCCCCCCTCACACACACACACACACACACACACACACACACACACACACACACACACACACCAACAGAGCTTCCATAAAAGCAAACTTGGGGTTCAGGAGGAACTGGGTCGGTAACCCACTCTACCATCTGAGCCTCAGTTGCCCGCTGAGGTTCTGTCTTGTCTTGTCTTGTACACTCAGCGTTTCCATCCTCAGGAGCATGTAGCGGTGATGAAGGACTCCAGCTGCAAACAGGAGGGATTAATAGTGACCTCTGAATCCTTTGAAATACTGTTACAAGAGCAGACCTAAATGTTATCTTAATTCTTTGTCTGGATGACTGTACCTAATATTTTTTTCATAATTCATAATATTATCTGATTATTTCTTATACATTGTATTTTTTTCTGTTTTCTTAAATCTTAAAGCTTCTTTGGCAACAGATGTATTAATTCCATCGGGATATTTTGCTTTCACTTCTGGGGTGCTGTTTATATGCAGTCTATGCTGTCATGCAACATCCAGGTGCCACCAGGCACCGGTAGAAGCTGGACCACTATCAAACACAACGGGCACACATAATGCAGAGCCCAAGGACACCATTTCCACAGAGGCAGAGGACGAGAAAATGCTGAGAGAGGATGAAGTAGTTCGTTTTCTTGCACATGTAAGAATGAATGACAAAGGAGTTTTATAAGGATAATAGTCCGATAAGGAAAGGACTATTTTCAGACGGATGAATCCACATTTGATGTTCAGCCGCAGGATGGTGCATGTTTAGCTGAGTCATCATAAACTACCCTTTGTGTTGTCATGGTAATGAAGGAATATGTCAACTAGAGCAAAAGTGTAACCATCTGCTGTGTTTTTAATAGTTTTTGCACACCAATGAAGACTGTGGCACAAAGGAACAAGATATAGCTTTTGTTTTTTCATAGGATTTGTTAAAAATAAGAAAAATATGCAATATTACCAGACGTATGTTTAAAGACAGGAGTCCCAAGCCTTTTTTGGTTTGTGAACCCTTAAAACAAAGCTACAGTACTCTGCGTCTGCCTTTGCCTCTTCATCACCTCATCAGTTATAAGAAGAACAAATCATGTTTGTTTGTTTTTTTGATTACAATATTGGAGGTACAGTTATTCAGCAGATCAGAAAAACAACCATAAACTGGTAGCTGATAATCATCTTGTGATTTGTCTTGCAGAGCTTTGAAACCACTGCTTTTAGAGTGGTATTATTCCATAGATAAAATCCTCAGGTGGAGGTTTGTACCCTGTCGTGTCAGTTACTGTCCTCCACTAGATGGAGCCCTTCATCTGTGAAAGATCTGCTGCAGCAGCCGTGGAGGCAGACTGTCTGACACTGTCTGTGTGTGTGTGTGTGTGTGTGTGTGTGTGTGTGTGTGTGTGTGTGTGTGTGTGCGTGTGCGCGCTCACTGAAGAGTTGAAGAGTGAGTGCGTACGCATGTCTGAGTAGGTTTTCTGTTTGGGTTCGGGGATGGTTGTGCATGTTTCTGCTGCTTCAAGAGACAAACACATTCAGTCTAATACCTGGTGGCACCGGGCAATTACTTAAGACCTTTCAGCAAATTGAACCTCCAGATGAGTCATCTTCTCCCCCTTTGTCACCTCATCAGTCACTGCCTTCCCTCTGCAGGCCACATCCCGCTTTATTCCATTTACCAAACTCTCACTTTTGGCTGTTTTCTGCCTCGACAGTTTTTTCACACAAAAAGCAGCACAGTGTAAAAACCTCAAAGTGTTTTCTCTGTAGCGGATGATGTGCTCTTATAATGGCTGACATTAAAGTTTAATAGTGTGAATCACATGAAGCCTTGCTAACCTCCTGACTGACAGCTGGTCGTCCCCAAGCTCCGACTCTTCATCTGTAACATGAGGACCGACACGGAATCAGGAATCAGGTCAAGTGTCACCTTTTAAAGCAGCGGCGTCAACCACATGACACGTCCTCACTACGATGAAAGTTGGTGTCCCTTCCTAAAGTTGCTCAGAGAATTTACCCAAATAACTCTTTCGCTCAGAGTCCTTGATAGAAATGTTCAGTCTATTTTAGGAGATGATCCTCAGAATAGTTGTGAATCCGGCCCCTGATCTCTTAACTACCCACCTGGCTTGAAGGGTAAAGCAGTGGAAGCTCTTCACATGAAAACAGCAGGAACAGGCTTGTTACAGATTTATTTCACACTCTCACATTGATTTGGAGAGTTTCTATAGGTTCAAAGCTTCAGCTTAAATATTTAGTTGTTATTGCCGGACAGCTACATTTTCAGAGGTCTTTGAAATCTGCCGGTTCCTTCAGAATCCAGAAATTGGCTGGGGGGAATTTTGATTGTTTTTGGTGCCCTAAACGAATTAGAATCGTTTTATTTTCAGCGACATACAGCTGCTTCAAAGCAGCTTCTAAATTTGTTTTTCCCCTGAGAATCAGCGTGGAAGGTTTTCCTCAGAGGCCTCCAAATGTTTATTTATTCTTTTCCAAAGGCAAAAAACTGTCTGCGTGTTAAAACCTCCACTCCCCTCGCTCCACTTGATATTGAAATGCTTGTCGACGTGTCGTCCTCTCCTGTGTTCAGACTTCTCTCCGCCGGCCTCCCCCCTCAGCGGCCTGTACCCGTCCTTCTGTGCAGAGGGCGACTCGTTCGGGGAGCTGGAGCCGGTTCCTGCGTGGGACTGGAGCGTGGCCTGGCTGGAAGAGATGGAGGCTCAGTACAGAGCGCACCAGCCTGGCAGAAACACCAAACCCTTTGATACTTAGGCGCTCTGCAAGGACGGTGACGGAAAGAGCTTCAGAAACACTTCACAGGACCGGCAGAGGGGACAGACGAGACGCTGTTATTATACAGTTATTGATTCACTTTTTCACAAGTGTTGGAAACAGTTTTAAGGTCTGAATAATTCAGGGTTTCACGATTTCCAGTTATGAATAGATGCATTTCTGGCTTTGAAATATAATTACAATAAATATAATAATTGATTTGGTTTGGGACACCTCTGCCACTAGATGCGTGTCTCATGTTGTTTGTAATAGTTTTCCCACTTTACCTCAGGGCAGTCCGGCTACTGTTTTTGCATCGTTGAAATGACTTCCATTAAGTTGCTAAAGTTTTTTTTTTCCTTCTGCGTATCCTTTCCTCTCATTAGGGAAGAGGATAATGAGATACTTCCCTCGGGATGTTCTCACCCAGTGTGTTTTGAAAAGGCCAGAAAGACACAAAGACAGGATGCGAGATGGAGAGAAAGCAGTCATTAGGCAGAAGAACTCCAGAGTTGGGGGTTTTCTCACACCACACGTCTGTTTCTGGGTTTCATGTATTTGTTTGCAGGATTTTATTTGGGCTGAAGTCCTACCAAACAGAGCAATCAAATGTATATACAACATATTCAACAAATATTATTTAAATAATTTTAAACTCATTCCAAATCATTTCCTGCCCTGTATACTTTCTTCTGTGATTCATATTACATTCTGGAAATTATTTTATATTGTAAGATTATTGTTGTCTTTATATACCCTGTTCACAGAGTTTGTATTACACTGTAGTTTACACAAGCAGCAGTAGGGGAAGTTATCCTAAAGCATCTAACTGGAGGTTTTATATTGAAATAATTGGAATTTTAGTAAGAATTCAAGAAGTATTTGAAGTGCTGTATGCATAGCTTAGTCTTTGTTTGCTTGCAGATTTTTTTCACTAATAGTAGTCGACTCTAACACTTTGTAATAATTTGCATTATATTTTGTACACTTCACATACAGAGAGTTTTATAGTTTGGAATAAAATCATTGTATCAACTGAAATGAAGTTGCTGAACTGAGATAAAAGCCTCTGTTCTGTTACAGTTTGTACTCAATATGACTGAAGCTCAATTATTTCTTTTTGTGACACCGATAGTAGACAAACGCGCCTCTTTAGTGGTATCAGGAGAACATCCTATATTGAAACATCCATCTAACAGGATGTATATGCACTTTGAAGCAGCTGGTGTTCAGTTTGTCCCGGGACTCTCTTCAAGCTGACACCAGGCTGGAGGACGTGAGGAGTCTTTACATTACAGACCGTCCATCTGTGGCCTGTGGCTGGATTTGAATTAACCCCTACAGTTCCTAATGGCTGCAGAGCAGGAAGGTGATGTTCAGAACTCATCTGTTGGGCTTGATTAATCAAGGCTAACAATGCTGCTGTAGCTGATAATGGCTTCTAATTACAAACCCGCTGGAGAGAATAATTAAACCTTAATCTATGTTTGTGTTTAGACCGAAACAGGAAAAGTGTGTTGTTGTTTTTTCTTTTTGTTTTTTTTTTTTTAACTCTGCGGCACTCCCTGGTTGTTTCTCCCTGTTTAAAGCAGATTATGTGCCCACAATTCAGACTTGATGTTTTAGCTCAGTTGCACGAATATTAAGGAGGAGAAGCTGTGAGGCCAGGCTGTGACTCCTCCTCTAAAACTAATATGATTTCCTCAATGACTTTGTGTTCTGGATGAGAGTTTGTCATGCAGCTGTAAAGCACAACATGCTCTGTTTCCTTTTTTTTTTTTCCAAAAGTAATCCACGTCTTGTATCTGGGCTGTTCGAGTTAAACGAGACTGGGAATGTCGGGAGCTAAGAATTGCTTTGCTGTCTGTTTAATTTGTAAGCTGCACGGGAGCAGTCGCAGCATGATCACAATTTATGTGTGGAGTATTTATGGTGCTGAAACAAAAAAAAACAGGGATGTGAGGTGCAGAGGTCATTTATGTTTTTCTTTTTGTAAAAGAGTAGCAGTCTCTTTGTTTCTGTGCAAACATATGGAATACACTTTTTAAAAGTCTGCTCTTAGCCTCCTTGATTTGCAGGTATTGTCAGATGAAGTGGAGACCTTCAGGTCAAAGGAGACTAAAACATGAATACTGAAAACAAAACTGGCTTTCAAGAACAAAAATCACACATTAAACTGTGTTAGACTCACATTGTGTGCATATGCAGCTCAAGTACTGGGTTATTTGTGTGTGTGTGTGTGTGCGTGCGTGCGTGCGTGCGTGCGTGCGTGCGTGCGTGCGTGCGTGCGTGCGTGCGTGTGTGCGTGCGTGTGTGTGTGTGTGTACTACATTTCCAAAGGGATTATCCTTCATCTGTCTCACTAAAGGCCATATGTTTTCTACATCAGGCCTCTAGCTCCACTGAGCAGCGCACACACACACACACACACGCACGCACGCATGCACACACACACACACACACACACACACACACTCACACTCACACACTCACTCACTCTCCCTGACAGAGCGGACCACACACTGCAGTTCACAACTCACATAGTAATGAATCAAGCACTACTGTATATCTGCTGGTCTTATTAGCTTACATACACACACGCACACACACAAACATGTTCACACGGCCTCTGGGATTTGTGCTTCACAGATTTTGGTCTGTGCCAAAATACCAGCTTTATATAGCATGTCAGAAAGCCAATGACCCATATTAGACATGGCCTGAAACCATACTTGCACACGAACACATACACATGTAGATTTATAGCATGCCTTTCCTCTAGTGTCTAGTCTGTTATTTTACCAAATGGATAATTACCACCCTAAAACCAGGCATGCAAACACAAGCAGCGTATTATTAGCTGGACTTTATTATACCTGCCTGTCCAACAACATGAGCCTGCTCATCAGGCTAGACTTTATATCACATTTATCTGCAACTTGTCTTTGTTAAATCACTTCGCAGTTTTATGGGATTGTGTTTAAATCCATAGTTTGTTCTAGTTTGAGCCCCCGGCCATTCATTTACATCCAATTATTGTATTGACGCCTGTATTTATAGAATACAATGGAGCTGTATTGATCTGAGGGGAAATGAAGTCTGTTTACAGCTGCAGCTGTAATAAGATGCTACGGGGAAGTGAGACATAAAGAGTACAAGAACACAAATAGAATCTAAAACAAGGAGAAAACAGATATTGTGACAATATTGGCGAAGCAGTTAGTCAAATGTGTATTTTCTAAAACAGTGCAGAAAAGTGTGCACAGTGCATCACAACATATTGATTTAATAACTTGTTTAAAAGTACATTCGAACACAAGCAGCACCACTCCGCATAAATGTGTGTCCTGCGTTCAACAGTATGTATCTGGTGTGAACCCGCTCTCACTGTCAGGCAGGCAGCTGCTCAGGTGGCCGTGGAGCGCTCACACTGATTGACAGCGGCGCTTAGTCGTGGTGTTGCATGCTAAAGTGTTAATCATTCAATTAACTGGAAATCAATGGCAGCCATTTGGGTGAGGTGTTTCAGTATTGGACTGTCATTCACACAGCCACACTCACGCACGCACACACACACACACACACACACGCACACACGCACGCACACGCACACATACATATATACACACACATACACACGAACGCACACACACACACACACACACACAAACACACGTATACACATATACACACACACGTGCATCATACATATACACATGCATACACACAAACACATACACACATACACACACTTACATACGTCAGGATCTATCTTTTTGAGGACACTCACTGACAATGTTTTTTTTTTTTTTTACATTTACTGAGACTTTCTTTTCTTTCTTTCTTTCTTTCTTTCTTTCTTTCTTTCTTTCTTTCTTTCTTTCTTTCTTTCTTTCTTTCTGAAACTCACATTTACAAAAGAAGACCCTCTCTGGATTTTCTGTTTATTTATACTTGCATTTTAGAGACAAGGTCTTCTGTTTCCATCTGTTTTTTACGACCTGCTGAGCGTCCTGCTAGGGATGACATTTGAAAATGTCCAACCTGTCTTTGATATTTTGCTATGACAGAAAACTGTTTTTGCCCACTCTTATCCAACTCACTATCACAACACCCTCTTCCTTGTATGTTGCATGATCTAAAATAGCTGCACATGTGACTTTACACATGGGTAATAATAAATCTATCCAAATTCAAATTTTACTACTTTTTCCACCAAAAAATAAAACAAATTATTATTATTCTCTTTGTTAAATAGTAATCAACAACTTATTTCTAATATCCATAGAAAAATATAGCTCTCACTGCAGCTATGCTTGGAGGTAGTTAAGTAGTGATCATCATAAAAAACAAAAGGTGTTACTAAATGTTGTCAGATCACTTTGGATGATACGTGTACCCTGTTGTTGCAATAAAGCTGCAACGGACAGTGAATACTTTATTTACTATACTTACTATATTATTTATATTATTTATATGCTTTATTTTTAAAAATACATGTGCTGATATGTTGAGCAGTTTGTAACCTAAATGTTGAGTATTTTGTTACCACACAGTCATTCATACATTCAGCGACCTGGCTGCGTGCTTAATGGCTTCATTTGATCTATGCATGCACCACATCACCCAAGAAGTCACAAACATCCATCTCCGCGTGTCACAAAGCAAATTAACATGGAAATTGGTGTGTTGCATTTTGGAAGGATGGGATGGCGCTTTAAATGACGCCGTCCCGTCTTTTCATCCTTCCTTTCTCTGTCTGCCTCTCTCGTCTCCTCTCAGGCCGCCGGCCCCTCTTCCTCCAGGCCCAGTGGGCGTTTCAGCCCTGACAACGGCCTAATGAATGAGCGAGGTGATTTATAGCTCAGGCAGAGTGGAAAAAAGGGAGGGATGGGAGGACAGAGGGAAGTCTGGGGGGCACTGAAAGGGGAAGGGGTGTGGGTCACGTGGCAGAAGGTCAGTAACGTAAATCTTGCCATTGTCTTATCTGCTGTCCTCTGCTCTTGTTTTTTTTTTTTTCATTCAACATGTTCACTGGTGGAAGAACTCATGAACGCAACAACCTGCAAAAAAAACTGCATTACACTCTGTGGAAGGACACATGAGGACGTGTGACTTCATCCCCGAGCCAGGTACCCACTAATGGGGAAAAATGATTTAGTGGAAGATCTAATCTCCATCTGATCATGGCAGTTATCTTAATGATGGCCCAAACCAAATGTTGTCTATTGCCTCTTGAGATTACTGCTGCAGCAGTCAAGCGTCTGATAAGCCATTTTTTTTTTTTATCCTTTGAGAAAATAGACTAGTGCTTTTTAAAAACCTTCCTTTCTATTTTGGCCTAAAATCAATTTAAAAGTCAAAATCAGATGATGGCATGTCGTCCAAATAATGAAAAAGAAGTCATAGTATAGTATGTCGTCCAAAATATTAAATGAACAGATAAGTCGCTCAATAGTCATTACTTTTTTACCTAAAACGTTTTATCCCACACAGTAAATGATCTGCACTCGTATAGCGCTTCATCACCTGAGCGGTCTCAAAGCCCTTTTTACACTGTTTCCCATTCACTCCTTCACACACACATTCACACACTGATGAGACTTAGCTGCCATCAGGAATACATTCACACACCAATGGTACGCCATCGAGAGCAACTTGGCCTTCAGTGTCTTGCCCAAGGACACTTCGGATTACCGGGCAACCCGCTCCTCCATCTGAGCCACAGCCGCCCACAGTCAAGTGATGAGATGAACATTTGTCAGTTTCTGGGTGACGTCTTGGATTCTATATGAGCAGAGGTTGTTCCTGATTATTTCTTAAACTACAAACAAGCAAGAAGCAAGAAATCAGAGTTTGACAAACAGCCGGTAGAAGAAGTAGGCTTTTCTTTACTTAAGTAAAGGTACACATTCAACAATCTAAAAATGATATCCTAATTAGGTAGAAGGTTAAAGTACCAAAATACATCTTAATACAAATAAAACTGGTTCATCATGACAGAGCAAAAATAGCTCTGAAAAGTTGGAGCTATAGTTTTACCTACTTCACACATAGTTTGTTGGTTTAGTTCAGTGGTGCCCGACCGAGGAGGCCGGCCCACAGATGGATCCTGAATCTGAGATGATCCGTTTCTTTATGAAATAAGAAGAAAAGATAGAAAAGTTCAGAGTTTTCACAACTACTTGCTGAACATTTTGAGGTTATCACATGCTTTAATGTAAAATCTGAAACGTAAGTAGTACGTACAGCTGTTTAATCAAATGTAGCAAAGTAAAAAGTACATTATTTCACTTTGGAATGCAGCAGAAAGTGAAAAATACGGGTGTTTTAAATTTGTAGTAGTGGAAATGTTTTGTTTTCACCACTGAATACAACTACATAAAAAGTTTAGTATGTAGCTGTGGTGGCGGGGCGTGGTTTAGCTCAGCTGCAGGAGGGACTGATTGGGGGAGTGGTTCAGGGAAAGGTGCCTGGAAGGGGCTTAATTAGCCCCAGCTAAAATCTATGACTGATTGTCCTTCTCTTCCCTTAAAAACCCAAGCAGCAGGACACAAGGGTCTCACTCCCAGGGACACAGAAAGGAAGGAAGGAAGGAAGGAGCAGGGGGCTCGGTCCTATCACAGCTCACATCACAGGCAGCGGATTGAAGAGAAGGTGAACTGGCAGTGACTGATTTTCATTTATCTGACACAGCTGGGAAATTTTGCAGAGCATATTTTGGTTTTGAGGCCACCTCAGTGGACCCATTTCATTTCATTTCACTTTAGTTCTGTAATTGTGTTTTGTGAAATCAGGTCCTCACATACACAGAAGTTCATCTGAAAGGACAGCTGTAGAACTCTCTGTGCTGTGTTGCATCAAATCCAATTTATCTGAAGAGTACAGAGAATGAGCCTGTTCTCATCTCAACAACCTTTCATACATGTAGAATCATAATAATAAATAAATGCAGTTAGCGCCTCTGTTCCCCTCAGGCTGTGTGTATTGTTAGCATGAAACATTAATATACTGCAACAGGGTGAAGGTTAATGTGTGTCAATTAGTCTTAAAGTGTCTCTAAACCATAAAAGGTTTGTCAGTCAAACACTAACACATCCTTCGTGCATTCAGAAGGTTTTCGAATGTGTCCATCTCTATCTGTGGACGGCAACAAAGCTGTGCTGCAGCATCTCATCATGCAGCTTTCAGCTGATCACAGAGCGCTGAGAGAAGAAACACACCTTGGGCTACTGTATTCATGTGCAGCTGAGTGTAAGCCCGAGCCTGGGAGTGAGGGAGTCTGTGTATGCCAAGACGTGCCGAGCATCTGTAGAGCACTGCAGGGTAACGCATGCCTCGTCTCAGGTGGACAGCAGGAGGGAGTGTGTGCTGCACTCTCACAGCACACAGCTCGGCCAATTTCATGCTCCTCGGCGCGTACAGCACTCACCCAGGTGCCATGCTCTGTGAAGCCGGGGAAGAATGAGGCATTAGGTGAATAAGAAGCAAACAGAACTTCAGCAATAGGGCACAGGGTTTTTGCTAGAAAGTGTGGTAGGGGAGTTCGAGGCTACACGAAGTTTAGATGCTGGATGTGTTGAGAAAGTTTTACAAGTTGGCTCTGATGCACAGCAGTACAAAGTTTGTAGCCGACTTAATGTGATTCAAGAAGAATCTCAGAGCTGGATGTACTGTATAGATTTGGGCAAATCTGATAAGAATAGCAGTGCAATACAAGAGCACCGATAGAAAACTAACAATGTTCCAGCTGTGTCCGTCACTTTTTACTGTCCCCTGGAAAACATCTCATTAGTAGTCTGTGCTGTTTGAAGCTCGTTGTTGTAATTTAATGTAATATTATGAATTTACAGCATTTTTAGTTTTCAAATGATTTTTTCTTTTTTTATATATATAATGCATTATTTACATGTGTTTTATCATCGCTGTGCATTGAGCTCTGAAGGCCACCATAATGATCAGAACAATATATCGAAAGCATTCAAAGTAAATGTACTCGATGCAGAAAAAGGTAGAGTCATACAGTTATGTTATAACATTTATTCCTCCAGTATTCCTCACGTGTTAATGTGAAAGCTGGAGTTCCCTGCTGCAGCTGGTCGAGTTGGAGCTCAGTTTTATTTTCCTGGCTTTTATTTTACTGTCTGACAACAGTGTGCTTACCTGCGTGACCTCAACGTCAGGTGAGTCATGAGGGGGACAAACTGCTGCAAATACTAAACATGCCAGATAATGGAAGGCAACACGTCACGGAGGGAACAGACATGATTCAGAAAACTGCACAGGGATGGTGTTCATACTCTGCTACACCTCCTGAAAAGAACAAGAACGCGCTCAGATCAGCAAATGTATTTTATTGTACATTTACAAAACAACAAGAGTACAAAAAAGTCAGTCCACAGTCGTGTTTTTGTTTGAGGTGGAGTATATGCAAATCTTATCTCACAACTGCAGCAACAGTCTCTCAGACAGACAGGAAGAAGAGACCGGAGAGGAGCGGGAGGGTTTACAATCAAACTTTCATAAAGCCTGTCTGTATGTCAGTCTGCTAACACAACAGCTGCAGATGAACCAGAGGAAACATAGAAAAGTATGACATTCTCAGCGGACTATGTGGGTGCAGGGATTTCGACGGGAGAGGGTGAGGGGGTGCTCAGGGCCGAGGCGTCCGTCCGGGAGCGAGAACCCGCTCGTTTTGGCTTTTCCGACAACCCCTTTCAACCAGCAAACACACTTTGTGCTTCATATTTTCTGTTGTTTTGCCATCACAACAAGAGTGCAACAGTAGTTAATGCTTTTCCAAAAAGTATACATTTTGACAAAAAAGTTGGCACATTCAAGAAGACATGTTTTTTATAGGACTTTTTTTTTTTGTTTGTTACATTTGTGATTTTTTTTTAACCCTCATAAATACAATATACGTTTCTTCCCCTGTATCCAGAGCCCACAAAAGAACAGTACAGACACAGGTATTTACAAAGCAAGGGGGAGGAGTGAACTCCATAGCTCATAAATAATAATAGTAATACCAAAAACAGCATGTAGAGTCCGTTGTTCTGTCTTTCACAGCACTGACATGGCAACAAGTCTGGAGTCCTGAAACTGTTCACTTCTCCTTTTGTTCAGCTCATTGTGTCCACGGTGGAAAGATGGGGGAGGGGGAGGGACGATGGAGGCATTCAAGGTCACAAAACCACTGCTGTCCTTATCTCATTTCCTGAAGAGAGAGAAATATCCCATCAGTGCTGTGAAAGATCAATCACATCTCACAGATTCAGTCTGCTGAATGAGAAAACAGTGAAATACTAAAGGCCGAGCGTGACGCTGCTCCACATCACGGATCCCACAGGCAGATAAAAACGTCGTTTTTTTACTACATCAAAGCAAAGTGAAAACTGATAGACATTAAACCGGGAGCAGACTGCACCACAAGACTCATACTGGCCATAATTTCATATCACAATTGGTCAATTTTATTCATATCATGAAGATTGAGTCAATTGCACAGACTGCTGTGCTGTCAGCGGTGAGAGCTTCAGTCTATTTCCTCTCAATCTGGGCCTCATTTCCCCCGTAATGATGGATGTTGTAAAGTTTTATACGGAAGCACTTGAGAGAAAGGGTACGTGTTAAATGCTTCTTGACATTTCCACTTCTGATACATCTTCAAGTAACAAGGTGTAGCTCTGTAAGCCGTGCTACATATCAAAAATACAGGGATTATAAGTGTGTTGTACTTATAAGTGTAAATATTTCATACTGGGATCATTCAGTAAGAGAATGAAGCTTCTGTTTCAGTCACACTTCGTATAAGAATATACACCATCTATTTTGATTTCAGTGTTCAATTGCAAAGTTTCAAAAATAAATTGAGGGTGCATTCAAAAACAATAGCATAAATGCTTTTTTAAGCAATTAACTTCATATAAAGTGCAGAAAATGGAAAAACAAAACAAACAAACAAACAAACCTCAATCAAATGAATATTTGGTTTGAAAGCAGCTGTTCTGCTCAAACTTGTACAGTTTTTTAAGTGACTTGACAGGTAGGTTGTTTTGGATTTGAGCTGCCTCAGCGTCTTCTGACTGCAACCCCAGAGTGACTCAATGATGCACCGCAACCATTTCCACAGCAACATTTTATCCATGTTTTAATACACATATGAATGAAAAGCTCTGTGAAAGAGGTCCCAAGAGCCATCTGCAGGTAGGTGGGAAGCACTCTTAAATCTACAATCATTCCTGAGTTTCTTAAATTATGATGCTGTCGCTTTGCAGGTTAAAAAAGAACAGAACGGATGGAGTTCATAAGTCATGTTTTATTTTTGTTACAATAAACCATAAAAGGCTTGTCAGTCAAACACCAACACATCCTTCGTGTATTTAGAAGATTTTCTGTCTCAATAATGAGGCTGCAACATGACGCTAACGGGGGTATCATGTTCTCTTAAATCTGAACTGACTGACAAGTTAACGTTCTTTGTTCTGGCCTCTCAAAATTAGAGTCTTCTGTTTGACCCAAATCTTCCCTCGGTTTAATGTTAGTGTGTCTCCCTCCCTGTTTCAGACACGGCTGTCATGGGACAGCGATATCGCAGCAGTTCCCGGCCTCAGAGCAGATGTACCAGGGCCGAGGACAGACAGACGAGACTGACCGCCTGGGTTAAAGGCCAGATAAGCAGGCAGGAACCCCGCATGAGGAAGAGGTAACCTAAACCAGGCTTCCTGTGGAAACACCCCGAACTTTATTGCAGACGAGGTTCATGCTTTCATGTCCCTGGAAAGCTGTGAAAAGGCCCGCGAGGGTCAGATGGGGGTATCGGGTGGGGGGGCGAGGTGTTACTTGCTGCTCCACAGGGGGGTTGAGCTGGGATACAAGGGAGCCCTGTGTGTGTGTGTGTGTGTGTGTGTGTGTGTGTGTGTGTGTGTGTGTGTGTGTGTGTGTGTGGGTGTGTGTGTGTGGGTGTGTGTGTTTGCAGAACGAGTGAAAAGAGTAATTGTCCGTGTGTGTGTGTGTCACTTTTACTGGTCACTTTGTTACATTCTCATGTCAGATGTGTGTTGAGAAGTGACCCGTGACCAGACCGTCTTTCTGTCTCCTCACACATGCAGCTTTATGGTGACGCTTCGGGTTACAGCTTTAAACTTAACAACTACAGCACTAAAAAGCATCAAAGCTGCGACATGAGCCATTCCTCTTACAGCCACGCTTATGCAGGTTCGTTTGTCAAGTAATTCAGATTCTTCATGTCAAGCTTTCAGTGCAGGACTTGAATTTGTAAATTTGTAATTTTCTTTTTACTTTAACTTCAGTAAAGCAAAAGACAATGTTAAATAAAGAAACGTGAAAACGTACATTTTAAAATATTTTAATGTACAATGTGATAATGTCAGTTTAACAGTGGAAAACCATTTGTTGTATGCTTGTTATGAATTTACTAATGAGCTGATTGTCCTCAGAAGTAGACTGAAATATTTACAACCTTTTCTTTTTTCCATTTGACTTCCATCCCTTGGTAAAGTTATTCTTCATGAGAAACCACCAAACCAACAAACTTTTGGATCTTTTTGTCTGCTCCAATATAGGACGGTGATTCCAAATTGGACTTGGTTATGATTTGTATTTTTACCAGCTTCCATCACTTTTCATTAGGCCCTTGTCGGCTCCTAGCTTACTGTCTACAGGTACAGTAATGTCAAACATTGTAAGTGTTGCCTCACTTGCACAAAATCCCTGCAGAGCTTTCCGTTCGGCTGGCACAGCTTGCTCTGCCATAAAAGACAGCGGCTGGTCTCGCGGGAGCCTGCAGGGGTGCATTTAAAGGAGCGCTCCCACAGTGAAGTGTGCACTCCAGAGAGAGCAGTGGGCATGTGTGCGCTTAACATTGTTTCTTCCTGTAAAGCTTTCCGAGTAGACGGTAATGGTAGATCTGTATGTTGGAGCCTGGGAGCATGATGGTGTGTGAAGCTCTCTTCATGTACCTGCACATACGAGATTACGTGTTTTATGGAGCGCAAGTAATGACGTGCAGATAAAACTGAACCACATGAACCTCTAAGGTAAGAGAGGGCTTCGTTCCCACGAGTATCTGAACACATCAATAATCAAAACCACTGGAGGTGACATTTTTGTTTTCTTTCCTTGAACGAAGCCGCTCTCCGGTGATAAAACAATTAGCCATGCTGTGTTCTACCTCGTTGTGCTTCCTGGCCGAGTTGAGTCCCCTGGAGCCCGTGGAGCCTCTGGACGAGGAGCTCCCTGTGGTCGAGCAGTTACTGGATATCTGACTCCTGGAAATGTAACCAGCCTTACTGCTGTACGCCATCATCTCCTCACCTGGTGAGGCAAAGATAAAGGAGAGGAGATTAACGGGGAGCAGGTTCACAGTGAAGGCCTCTAGCCTGCCGGTCTAAACACAGCCGAGTGTCTCGGTGGGAAAAAGAAGGTTCATTTAGATATTTCAAAGCTGTTCTAGGCAACTCTTTTTCAGGCTGAGACTTTTTTTTTTATGCAGCCACACGTTTTTTCATGAGAGTCGTATCTGTTTTTTGTCTCCTGACTTCATTGCTGTCTGTAGTAAATACAGGAAACAGTTGCAGTCCAGGTCGTTTCACACAGTCTGCTTCAAATCTGTGAAAGCTGGGAACACGTGTCGACGCCACATCCACCACAGATATCATATTGAACGGACGATCTTTGGTGCATTCGGTGTTAGCTTAAAACCAGTTTACTCTGTGTTGTATTTCCTCAGAGGGGACTTGGAACGATTATGGAGCAGCTAAAGTAATTTAATAAAACAGAATTAATCCACAGCATATAACGCCTGAATATCACAATTAGAAACAAAGTGAGTGAAATATATAAAGCAGGCTAGTGGACAAGTAAAGCTAGAAGTTCATTAAAAAAAAAATGCTGAAATAGTAATAACAAAAAAAATGGTTATAATAGCTAAATGAAATTGATGAAATAGTAAAAACAATAGAGAGGTCTCCAACCTTTTTTTTTTTTCCTCTCAGAGCTACTTTGACCAAATTAAATGAAATTGTCCAAGAGAATGGAGAGAGAACCATGTTTCGTAACATTTACTCACATAGTTGATCTCCACTCAAACCAGCTGAATTAGCTTCTAATAAAGCATCTTAAATTCAATAGCATGTGCATGCTTTTTTCTGCATGCATTTCTTTATTTCCTTCTGCAGTGCTCCCGTGTGGTCAAACTGGTTTGAAAAGTGGAACATTCTGTGTTTCCCCTTCGTCCACTTGGATGCAAACGATTCCCTATGGAGGGTACCCAGACCCATAAAGCCACACAGTGAATTTAGGGGTGAGCACATTCCCTCAACAGGACAGAAAGTTAAGAAAAATAATGGAGTCCGGGGTACTTCCTCATGATGAAATGCATGCAGTAAATTCCTATTTGCCCGTATTGTGGACCTGGGTATGGTCATGAGAGGGTGACTGCCCTCTGAAGCAAAACAGGACATTTTCTCTTAAAATCTGTGATTTTCTGCAACAGTGTGTTGCAGGATTTCTGGATTTTAAAAGGCATAATTTGTGTTTTCAACTATAACCAAGAAGCTGTGATGCGTGCGCTTGTTACAGCTTCATGTTTTAAAGTTTTTCATAAGGAACGACGTGTTCCAGCCAGTCCTGTTTCACTCTACTGGTGTTACTGGAGGAGAAAACACTGCAGTGCAGTAGAAGGGCATGATACAGCATTATGTGAGAGAGGCTTCGTCTGACTGTGGTTACATCAGGACATTTTACTCTGTTTCAGCAGAATTTACTGCCCTCATCTTTGTTGTCTTTTCATCTATTTTTCTCAGTTCTGCAAGGAGTGAATTATTTCAGCGGGCACACGTACACTCTGTCCTACATTTGTTTTTATGACTGAAATATGACTCTGCAGAAAACTGCGTCTTACTGTCGGCGTGTCTCTGTCCCGAACCCTTCCGCTGGTGGCTGTTACTGCTGCATTCGATCCTCTCCAGGGAGGACAGAGCGCCGGCCTCCATGCACGCCTGAGGGCCCTTCAGCCTGCCGTCCTCTGGGGGCGGCTCCGGAGGTGGGGGCAGGTCTGAACCGAGGTAAAGAAAAGTCAGGCGCAAATAATGTTTGTGAGGTAGAGAAGTTTTTCTTTCAGTTTCACTGGATGCATTTAAGTTTCTGTTCAATTGTAGCTTTATTTTGAAGAAAAGATTGAGAGAATTTGGTTTTCTTGTCTCTTTCTTGCCACACAGTTGAAAGAACCAGAGATACGACTACAGTCTGATGTTCCTTAAGAAAAAGTGTTAATTGAAATGACCTCTGACTTGCCGCTTGCTAAAATGTGTGTTGTGATTGTTGTGATTCTCATGCAGCCACGTGTGTTGTGTTGATTCAAAGGTTATAGATTCACAGAACGCTGCAGTTTTAGATTATTATCATATCCAATCTGTGAGATGCTTATCGGGTAAACATATGGGATGTGCAGAAAAAAACTGTCTGTAATATAAGATTACAACTTTACAGCTCAAATCCGTAATCAGGAACGCCTGCCTAAGATCTCACACTTGTACCAAAGTTGTGTTCAATCACAGATGGTGTAAACTATATGTGTGTATATGCTGGATTCCTATGATTTTAATATTTTCACTTACCGACAAAGAACATGACTTGAATATTCAGCTACTGAGCTGTCATTCATGAATGCCCTCCGACAGTGTCATTGTCATTAGCATGCAAAATAATACTGTTCTAATAATGAACTGTTCTCTGTGCATTCAAGAACGCTCAGTGAATTTGAGAAAATATCGACAATGAAAAGCTCATATTTGAAGGACTCCCCTCACCTCCTTGTATATCTCTTCTGTATGCTGAACTCTTTGACACCTTTTTTTTCACTCTTGATTTTTGGTTGGGAGGAGTGCATGTATCTGCTGGGGACGAGCGACTGTGCACTGTATGTGGAAAGATAAAAAAACCAAAAAACAACCAGACGACACAGATGGATTATTTAGATTGAAAAGGGTAGAATAAGGTAGTTTTAAGGCAGATGCATGTCTGTATGTTCAGCTTTCAGGCTCTTGTTTGTTATTCTGCATTTCTGTGTGTGTCAGGCTTGCATGCGTGAGCACACCAGTCATTTTACCGGGTGTAGTCGGGCTGACGTTGTCTTCATTGAGAGCTGGCCCCTGGCTGTGGAGGCAGCGGTGGGCAGGACTTTGGCACTGCAGCGTGCCAACTTCTGATGAGCTGTGATGCTGTTGGCCAGAGAGGTTGGAGTTGGACTGGGTGAGCGGCGGGCTCGGCGCCTGGGGAACTGGCACTGGACCGCAGGGTAACCTTCTGCTATGGGAAGTGAGGGCAGCGTGTTACAGGAGAGAACAAATCAACAAAACCACAAGCTAAATCCTTGGTGCACGGTGTCTTTCATTTTAAGTGAAAAAGAACAGATTGCATGCATGATTTTTATATTCTATTTGGCTGTGTAATAAGTTTGACTGGCTTCTTGTGATTTTAATGGTTGTCTGTTTTATTGTTATTTAAATTATTATTTAAGTTGTGGTTGAGGGCTGAGCCATTTGGCTGATGACCAAATGGCTATTTGGCTCATTAGCCACTGGGCTAAAAGAGTGCAGTGTTGCTGTAAAGATAAAATCAATAAATCCATTAATGCAATTTTGTCTCAATATGACAAAATTAATGTGATAAATATGAAGTTTTGCAGCAGAAGCGTAAAAAATAAATGATTAAAATGAGACTATACAGTATGTCTCTATACGTTTGCTGACATTGTTATGCACAATAAGATACCAGTCCAGTGTTGCCAGAACAGTTGGGCTACTGTAACTGGGCAGGAAAAAATGGTTTGGTTGGGTTTTTGTTAATGGCGGTAGTTGTACCATTCGGAGGGGCTTCCCCGGACAATACTATTATATATATATATATATATATATATATATATATATATTATGAAACATTGTATTTCAGAGGTTTTCACACTGTAAGGGAGGGACAGAAGTTTTAGAAGACAGTGCCTGATTGGCGGTGTCAAAATTCATTATTAAGAAATGCTATTAGCACATTTTCTTAAATGTAAATAAATACTGGCCAAAGTTGTAGCCCATGACATAAAACACTAAATCTGTATATGTTGTTTCTGAAAGTGAAAACTTCTAACATTTAAATAATTTCAGTTTCCTGCTGATATTTAAGATGAGATGTTTTGGATAGACACAGAAACCTTTTAATAATTCTGATATTGTTACTTTTTGTCAGTCAAATCTGATAACACTACTCAATAGATAAAGGGTGCGTTTCATTTGTAATGAATTAAACTTATGACCTGTAAGAAGTCCAAGGAAAAAAAAGGTGGATAGTAAAATCGATGGGTGGCGTTCAAAAATGTATTTTAAAAAGCCATAATGTGACCAGAGGTTGGTGTATTACGACCATGATAGATTCATACAGGTCATTCAAATATGAACACAACCACGAGGTACCGAGCCGCTCACATACCGTGACAGCTGCTGGCCGTCGAGTTGATTGAGGCGGGGGTGGTCGTGGGGGGCTCTGGCCTCCTCGTGGGGCGACGGGGTGAGCGTGGCTGTTGACTGGTGACTGTAGGAGGTGGCCGGAGAGGAGGCGTGGTTCCTCTGAGGGGGAGGGGGTCCGTCCTCACAGCCCTCCATCAGGTAGGTCCTCTCTGGGAGGGGCGGACACCACTCCTCCTCCGAGCTGCACAGAAAAAAAGAAGACGGTCGGCTCGACGGCGTACAGCAGCGGGTGGACTTCATCTTCATGTGATGTTAAAATATGTAGTCGAGGAGCAGCTTGTTTGTTCAGTGGAGCTTTTTAAATCCAGTTAGCTATGAGGCTACTTAAACATTCATGTTGTTCTTTCAGGCTTTGCTGTTGGCAAAACTGCAGGAGGCTAAACCTCCAGCTGGGTGGGATTGCTGCAGCGAGAGTGAGACTGAATGGCAGTTTTGTTCTGAGGTTGCGGAGAGCGAGTGGTAAACACGAGCACAACTAATTGTGTTTCGAGGGTGGCGAAAACAGCTAAATCACAAACGCAATTGAGCGAGGGTGAGATAACCGAGTTAAGGCCACATCCTTAAGAGACACGTTGGGTTCGATACTTAATGTGCCTGTTGAAGACGACGCTAAGCCTAAGTGATGATGCAGCAGAGTAATACTAATTTACAGAGACGACTCAGAGAGAGGAGGCGAGGGAGTCTGGCTCACCCTATGTCCATGTCCTCCTGCTCTGGGAGCTGCTCGTCCTGCTCACACTGTTCCAGCTCTCCGATGGGAGGTGGAGGCAAGGACTCCATCCAGGTCAGAGACGGAGTCTTCACAGCCTTACCCATCGCCTTCTGCTTGGGCTTACCTAAAGAGCAAAACAGAGACAGAAAGAAATGCAGTGATTCACTCAAAAAGAGGCTTCGTCACACCGAGCTGATTCGTCACATGACACAGGAGGCCTGTGGCTCACAGATATGAATATGTGGGCGACACAATAACAAATTTTAGAAAACCTTTTTCCATTTAGCACAATTTAAAAACAACCAACGTTGGCCAAACTGCTTCCACACATATATAAAACACACAACACTATGAAAGTGATGATAGACTGGGTTCAAACTAACTATCTATATAATGTCTGAAAATACTGAAAAACATGGTTTCCTTAAGTCTCCAAATTTCTTTTGATCCAACCAACAGTTCCAAAATATCAGGTGTGCCGTCAAATACTTTTTCTTAAAAACAAGTCATGAAAGACAAACTGATTATGAAATTAGTTGCTGATTCATTTTCTGTTTGTCAATTAATAGACAAATTATTTCACTTCTAATATGAACGAAAGAATGTTTATATGAAATATACAAATGGTAAAAAAAATAGCCAAATATGAGACTGCAATAAAAAAATATAGCATATAAAGACATCATCATGCTTGAAGCTACAGAACAAAGATGGGTCCCTGATGGCGTCCTCACCGCTGCAGCGGTCCGGCTGGGCGTACTGCGCTCCAGAGGGGCCCGGCTGGGCGATCCAGTGCCCGTCGTCTTGCTGCTCGCCACCGTGCGCCGGCACCTGCGTCTGATTGTTGGTGAAAGGCATGATGGAGGTGGAGGCGTAGGGGGTGGTGGAGGTGTGCTGGGCGTAGGTGAAGCTGTGCAGGTCTTCGCTGGTGGCGTCGATGGTGCTGTAGATGGGACCTTCGGTGGAGCCTCCCATGCTGTACTTCTCCGTCTGGTTCAGGTAGTTGGAGATGCCGGCTTCTACACACAGATGGAGGTTTTCTTTAGCTCAGCTTTCCTGCTTTGATTTGTCTTGCTTTCCTTTAACAACCCAAGAACAGACATTCCTACCATTGTAGTATCTCTCAGCCGTGTCGTGGTTGGCGGTGCAGCAGTTGACAGCATCTTTACTACTGTGGACCAGGTTGGTGGTGGGCCACGAGTCTGCCAGCCACGGGTAGTTGCCCATGTTGCCTCCCAGCACGCCGGGCCTACAGAGACATTCTGGCATTAATTTAACACATGGTGGGAAACAATGCAGCAGCAACAACTGTCCAGATGGAAATACAGACGAGCAGGGAAAATCCTGTATTTTACTCCGTTAAACACATCGAAGACGTGATGTGAATTCAAAATAAGAGGCGACGGGACCCAGATCCATAACAGAATATAAATGTAGGATAAAAATCAATTACCTTCCATTGAGCCCTGATCCCTCTCCATGAGGGAATCCAACTGCAAATGACAGAGAGAAAGAGGCGGGGGGGAGTGAAGAGGGGTAAACATGCATGTTACATTTTCGTGTACTACTTTGCTTCCATTTGCTCTTTTTGTTCGATCTCGACTCCGCTTGTACTTTCCAGAGTCAGCTGTTCTCACTTCCCCTGAAATGGGTTCAATTCTCCACAGAGTGAAATGTATCTGCTGTATGGTAAAGAAGTGGAAATGTTACAGCAGAGAAAACACAAGCTGTGCTGACACACTCATGTCGGAGATCTCTGCTGCAGTGAACAGACTCACTGTAAACTACAGTAGGACCTTCTGTTTAGCAGGTAGTCACAAAATATACACGAAAGTACTAAAACAGTACTGAAGCTCAACTTTAGCCGACGTGAGAATTACATTGTGAAGACTTTTACTGTTCATTATTTTAATTTAGAAGAATCATACTGGCTCACAAAAAGGTATTTAAAAAAGAGATGCCTTTGGCAACAATCTAAATTGCACTTCCACAGGTAATTTCCATGACTTTCATAAGTGCAGAGCGTCATCCCAGACAGCAGACACGGAGAGCCTCAGGTTAGTAATAATGGGAAACTCCAGATCTTAACCACCGCTCCTGACCTGCTGGTGTGTAGGCGAAGGACGCGGTGTAGTGGCTCAGTTCCTTGCGCTTCTTGCGACGGCAGTAGATCCAGACACTGAAGCCCATGAGGATGACCCAGCACGCTCCGCCGATGCCCGCGATGAACGCCGGCTGCTTGACCACGTCGGTGATCTGCTCGGCCAGACTCACACTGCTCTCCTCACCGCTGTCGCCGCCGCTGCCCCCCCCCGCCCGGTACCGAGGGCTGCTCAGCCGGCAGCTCTGGGGGAAGGAGAGGAGGGCAAAATAAGACAAGGACATAAAAACATCTTCTTCGTGGATCACTTGTTACTTTTATTCTATGTAATTAATATTGTATAGTTTTAACATTTTTAAAGCCAAACAGCAATCAATGCAACTTAATCATTACCCTTATAAAACATAGCATTCTGAGGCTGGACCTGGGTTCCTGCATGGTGTTAACTAGCTAACCCATATCATTAGGGTTCATCCTCATGAACATCTGGACCACATATTTAGTAAAATAAGTTGGTGGTGGTGCAAGAGATAAACTGACAGAATCACTAAAGTGAGTAGGATTCATCCTCTGGGAACTATGAGTATCTTTGCCCTGTGACCGCTCGAGGAAAAGTCATGGAGTCCAAAAAGTCAGCAGCATATCCTGTGGGGACTAAAAAGTGGAGTTCGTCTTAACCTTCCTGCAGAACAACGTTTGTCTCTGTGACTGCGGCTTATTCATCTGCTGGTTTAGTCCGTGTTAGACTCACTGATGAGGACAGACACCGGCTGACTGCGAGTGCCGACGCCAGCGCTGGTCACCGCCGCCACCTCCACCTGGTACAGCACGCCGGGTATCAGGCCTTTCAGCACCGTGGACAACGTGTTACCGTCCACCGTCTTGTTGATGTAGTAGCGCGTCTGGTTGTCACCGCCGCTGCCCACGCACCAAACCTGTTTGGGCACAATGTGTGAAACAGCTGCTTTCTGTTTTAGTGATATTTTGAGGTACTTCAACGTTTCTGCAATGTTTCATCTCTTTACAACCACATCAGAGCAGAGTCAAGCAGTGTGTGTGTGAATGGAGGCTCCCTTTGTGCCATATGTGCTCTGTTTGTGTGCACACGTTTAGAACTTCTTGTCTTCAGATAAAAGACACGTGACGAGGCCGGGAAGTGTTTACCCTGTACTCCTGGATGATGCCATTCTGCATTTCACTGGGCGGCGGCTCCCAGGAGACACTGATGCTGGAGCTGTTGCTGAGCTTCACTGTCGCCACTGTAACAGCTCTGGGCGGCGCGCTGGGGACTGTGTGGGATGGAGGACAGCGTTCATGTCATTCCATCAACATGCTAAGATTGCGATACTGAGCAGAAAAATGATTAACAAGTACAAAAAAACCTGCAAAAACGAATTCAGCTCAAGGCAATAAAAGCGAAGAGAGGAAATGATGGTTTATCGAGGGTTATTCAAGTTATTAATGTGTTTTGCCAGACAAAGCTACTCAGGCAGGTCGATCCAAAGTCCGAGAGTGCTGAGGGCAAAAACTGTCTGCTCCTTGTTTTTAATCTGGAGTTTGGATCAACCAATATCAACCCCCGGCTGCTAAAACGGCTGGGCGGAGGTTGAATTTAATGAAAATAGTGATCGATATAAATGAACCCAAATTCCAGAGGATATAAAATTAACCCCAAAATGAGATACCATGACTGAGATTCATGTGGTGTCATACAGGCTAATGAGCAGCCATTTGCAAGAGCCTACAGTGTCACAGACAACCTGGCCTAGTTTATTAACAGCACTTTTCTTTGAAGCGCTCCGTGGTGCAGATGTGTTTCACAAGTCGTCACATTTATTACCTTCTTCTGGCGTTCGGACCAGTAACGTGTAGCTGTCCTTGCCCTGGAATTCATCGAAATAAGGACGGATCTTTATCTCGTACTCGGTTCCCTTGAGCAGGCTGGTGAGGACTGTGCTTCGCTCGGAGGGGGAGTTGATGTCCTGGAGGAGCCAGGTCCCCCCGCTGGGTCGGTAGAAGAGGCGGTAGCCCTGCACGAACTGAGACTGACGGTCGACCTGAAACAAATTGATGTCAGCATTGAGGGAAACTGATTAAAGATGAGAAAGAAGTGAGATGAGGTAAAGGAGTATTTTTCTCCCTGCCCTCACCTTAAATGATCCCTTACATGTTTCTTCCCTAAATAAAAGAAAGAGTAGAACCACTCACAGTCCAGGATACTCGGATGGAAGCTGTTGTTAGTGTGATCGGGTCCTGCAGCTGGACCGCCACCTCTCCCAGCTCCCTCTGCACCTGCCTGTGGTCCACTCCCTGACCTGTAGGACTCACATCTGAGGAGAAACACACATCTTCACTTCTCTGCTGAGTGCTGCTGTCAGTGCATTAACACACACCACGGAGGTGTTTTTAACCATTCTGGACGCGAGTCATGTTTTATTTGGTGTGTGACGGGTGCAGCCGGACCTTGTGTTCTGACGGGCTCAGAGATGGGGCTCGGGTCACTCAGGCCGTAGACGTTGACAGCTCGGACGATGAACAGGTAGATGGTGTTGGGCAGAAGGCCAGTGATTGTGTGTGTTTCCATCTTGACCATGTCGGCTACAGTCTGCCATGTGCTGCCTGCTGATTGGCTGGAAAAGGACAGAAGGAATAAAAGTGACATTCAGGCTCTGACAACAATACGCTTACTGGTTGACAGTGTGTCAATGTGGGGCGGCACAGTGATGCAGTGGTTAGCATTGTCGCCTCACAGCGAAAAGGTTCTGGGTTCAAATCCGGGCCTTTCTGTGGTGAGTTTGCATGTTCTCCCTGTCCCTGCGTGGGTTCTCGCCGGTGCTCCGGCTTCCTCCCACCATCCAAAAACATGCATCTTAGGTTAATTGGTGATTCTACAAATCGCCCTTATGTGTGAATGGTCTTTGTTTCCATCTGTCTCTGTGTGTTGGCCCTGCGATGGACTGGCGATCTGTCCAGGTGAACCCTGCCTTCACCCAAAGTGAGCTGGGATAGGCTCCAGCCCCCTCATGACCCTGTTCAGGATAAAGCAGGTATAGATAATGGATGGTTGGAAGTATGTCAATGTCAACTTCCACTTAACATAATGAAGATGAAATCAAAATGGCTTTAGATAAATATCACTATGTTAAAAAACTAATGTCATTCTCTGAGAAAACACATTTATACATCTATACATGTAGAAAATGTGTTTTTCAATTTTTCTAGATACGTTTAATTATAAATCACATAACAATGTGACTCCAGCAAAAATGCATGAATTATTAACAGAAATAGAAAAAAACAATACTTCATACTGCATGGGCGAGTGAGCACCCGACAAAACAGCAAAGGAGAGAGAGTTTTAACTAGTGAGGGAAACAGGGCGAGTAGATACTTTTTTTTTAAGGTCTGACATCCTCTTACAAAATATGTTTGTCTTTAATAATTATTTCAGCACATTTAGATCTATTTAAAACTAAGAAATCAGGAACAGTCATCAGCTTCGGATGCATTTTCTAAGTTTGGAGTTCATCTCCCATTACTCTTGTAAACTTCGACTCTTTTAACATGTTAATAAATGCTTCCTCCTCCACTCTCAGCTCCTCTCTGTTGTGAATAATGTTGTAGCTTCTGGGAGGAGCACATGAATGCTCAGCGTGTGTGTGTTTCCTCACACAATGTGTTGGTGTTGTGGTGATGATGGATGATTCTTTTCTTGTGAAGCTACCCAACAAACTGTCAGGCTGTTTGGCTCTGCCTGCATGTCTCCTGTGACTGTATGAATATTACCTGGTGTTTTAACTCAAATTATTTTTGATATTTGAATTTTTGCATGAAAAAAAAAATAAAAAAAAAAATCACTTAAACTATCATTTTGTAATCCTTTCAGCTCTAATAACACTGGATAGTTTAATCAGTAACAAAACAAATTAATATATTTTCTATTTAAAATCTTCATCTCTAAAGTGGCTTATAGAAAATGCCTGTCAAATAAATGTATTGGGGGAAAACTACAATACTTCCAATGTTAAGTATAGTTTAGTATAGGGTCGTATGAAAAACAAAAATACCCCCAATAAGTAAATGAGCTTAGTTACATTTCACACCACTGAAAGACAACATCCAGAAGCCTGGGAGTTTGCACCACTTTCACACTGCATGCAGGAGTGCTTTCCCATGCTGATTTGATGTGCAGCTTCAGGATGAACCGATGCATGGGAGGATCTCCAGGCAATATAAGGACCTATGTTTGGCTTCCTCTCATATTTCTTGTCTAACAAACAATAGCAGATGTGAGCAAAGTTTCCCAGTTGAGTCGAGTTTGTGTTCACTCGAAGATCTCCTCCAAATGATACGATTTGCTGTCCTGATGAATAATGTAATGATGCCTGTAAGACGGCACAGCTGCCAACAGGAAATTAGGGCATGTTCTTGGCCTTGTGGCAATCCCCGAACTGCATCATCCCACCAGCCCTCTGCCATGTCCCTCCCCTCCCCCACCCCCTTTTTACTGTGTGAATTTATTGTCACCTTGGCAGAGCGGCAGTCACAAAGGCCCGACCAACCGTTTGTTTGACACTTTCAGATTTCCCCCAAGGGTGCTGTGAGTGTTTGGAGTGAACTTGTTTCAGTGTTGAACTGCAATTAGACCAAGGAGGAAAACCACTCATGAATACACATGTTGCTCGTGTGTGTGTGTGTGTGTGTGTGTGTGTGTGTGTGTGTGTGTGTGTGTGTGTGTGTAGGTCGCCCGGTAATTTTGTGAAAGAGATGATCAGAAAGAGTTCACAGTCACATACAGTGCTGAAAGAGAACGAGTGCAGTCTCACCAGGAGAATGGAAACTCTGCCTTTACACTATTACATGTTGCATATGGGCACACGCACGCACACACACGCACACTCGCCAACCTTTGCTCTTCTCAGTGGTTCTACAAACAAACCGTAGCACCTCAGGCAGGGAAATGTTATTGCCAACGTCCCGGCGGTCCCATCCAGCTGCTGTATGAAGATTCAGTTTGCGTTACTCGGAAACGTTCAGCTGCTGCCACGGGCCGAGGTGGACGTCTGGATCTGATTAGGCCCTGCCAGTGTTCCCGTCTTTATCGAATTGGAAGGACATATTTCCTCATAACGCAAGCTATTTTTATCTCGAGGCCTCCTTCCATCCGCTGAGCCACCCATCCTGCTCCGATAAATCTATTACAGTCCTAATTAATCCAAGGTGGACGTACCTGAGGGGTCCTGATGAAGTCCATTCAGGTTCAGAGGAGCCACGAAGGACAACGCGAGCCAAGTCTCTGTGCATACGTGTGTGAGTGCCAGTAAAAATATTGTGATTGTTCAATCCATTCATCCATTCATGAATTCTTAACAGACCAAAATACTTTGTATTCTGCAGTTTTTCTGTGAATTCGATCTTGTTCTCAAGGTTGAATATTAATTAACAGATTTTCATTTTAAAGACCTGCAAACAGTGAATGGATTTCATTATTCTCTGCATCGGTGAAGGAGGTTCAGTGTCCCAAACCCAAAAGGTTTTCAGCTCTCAGGAGACCAATGCTTCTGCAGTAAAACTACCAAAACAAAATGAAAAGAAGAAGACAGCCTTCACTGCTCACTAAAGAAGGAGAAGGACCGGCAACATAATGTAATGAAAAAAAAAAACCATACGGGTCGAAAGGAATGAACTCGATTGTCTGATTTGTCCTTGATGACCATGAAGGAGTAAAAACTGGATTTGTTGTAGCTTCACTCACCTGAAGGCCTCGATGATGTAGGAGGTGACGGCGGCTCCTCCTTCGTGGGCGTTGGGCTGCCAGGTCAGAGAGACGCTGTTCTTCGACACATCTGTGACGATGGGTTTGTGTGGCGGACCGGGCAGCTGGAAGGGTTCTGTGGTCTGAGCCACGGACGGGTCGGCGCTCTCTGGATGGTGAGGGGGGGAAATGAGGAGGAGGATGGGGAGGCAGGGAGATGGAGGAGGAGAGATGTTTGATTCTAACGCCCGCTTTTAGTGCCACCGTTTCATTATGTCCTCTGTGTAATCCCGCTAATGTTGACTGAACATTTGCATCAGCATCGCTGCAGGCGGCGCTCCTCACTTCTAACAGACTCCACAATCTCGCTACTAGATCTTAAACAACCATTACCGCGCTGATAGTCAAATAACAAACTTAGGTGTCATCAGAGCAGCTTGTTAAGTCGTTACCCCTTCATTTAATGCCACTAATGAAATCTCTACTGCATGAAATATTTTATGTACCAATGCCTGATGGGTTGTAAAGAAAAGAGAAAGGGCACAGCCTCACTAAGCCCTTAAATTGATGGTGTGCTTTGAGCTTTGAGCTGCGGCGGCTGACGATATCTTACAGTTTCATACCAGATGTGGTAATTAGCATGTTTTCATCTTGTCTGATCCCCTTTTGCTCTTTTTCAACAACATCATGCTTCACATGCGTACAGTTACAGACATTTCTATTTGAGGTCTTCTCAGGACCAGCAGGGGTTAAAAGCTTTAATTAAACCCAGCTCTTTGTTTCTTTTAATCAATTAAATGGTCACAAAGAACCTACCTTTTTTTGTTTTTAAAGAAATGTCACACTGTACAGTCACACTCATTCATACCTGATAGTTTTAATTACCCAAGTTACCCAAATGAATAACAGTGATGCTTCCGTACAGTCTCTCCGAGCGGTTACTTCACAGAGCTTTCATTTGCATGTATTTAAAACATGTGGAGACAATTTACCTTTGACTGTGAGCACTCCACTCCAACTCGTCTCTCCACTGGAGCTGGAAGCCAGGCAGGTGTAAACTCCAGAGTCTGTTTCCTGGCAACAGTAACATGTGTATCATTAGTTTAGTGTGCACGTGTGTGTGAGAGCATGATACTATGTTAATGCATCCATTAACAGTGATTGAGACTAAATGTCATATCTCTCAAAGCAGAATGTTTTTGTTCAGAATACTGAGCAGTGGGAAGTTGGCACGGACCAAAAATCTGGCAGAACACAGAGCTGTTATTAACCCGAAGCCGACCAGGTGACTCCATCTCCAGTTCACTCTCACATTAAAGTAAGATTGGCTTTTTAGTATCGCTTTAGAGCAGTTTGCAGCTCCCACTGGTGCCAGTATGTTTAAAAGTGCTTCTGAAACGGCACCAAGAGTCATCACCTTTTATCTCTGTTTATTATTTTGTCTGATTGGAGCATCGTGATGGAAGGAAGAAACCTCTCACCTCCACACACGTGAAACCCAAAAATCACATCATGTATCTGAGGTGAACTCTGAGCATGTGCTGCTGACAATAGAGGCCGAACTGCAGGTGTGTGGATTGATATAATAAAATAAATGTGAACATTTTAGCCCTGCGACGGAGGAATTTGAAAGGCCACCGTGGTAAAGCAGATGGACCTGAAGTGACATCACGCATGTGAATGACTTTGCTATGTCCTCTCCTTATACATCAGTAAACTGGAATTAATATTTACATTTTTATCAAAGTTCAGCATTCAGAATTTTAAATAATAATAAATGTCATATGCTTATATTGTTCTTTAAAAAAAAAAATGCTTCTAGGAATCAATTACTGCTCACTGCACGTGGATTTTTGCATTTTAATTAAACGTACCTCAACATAACATCTGCTTTAATTAACTGCTTCTACTGGGGAGATTTTGTCAATTGTAGTTATTTCAATTATTTTTCCATAAATGACATATTCTCAGTGGACCTATTTGAAGTCAAAGCTGAAGTTAAGCTGGTGGCTTTTATGTTCCTCGTCTGATTCCTACACAGCAGAGGAGGAGAGTTAAAGCAAGGATCAAAGGACAGAATTTTAATGATCAGCTAGAGGTCTCGAAATTTGTGAGGCACCAGTCTTTCTACTCAACAGCTACTTAGCATTCTGGACAGGCTATGAGCAGATGTAATTAAGAGGTGTGTGATAAATGTGCCTGGGTGTGTGCACATGTGAATGTTGGCTATTAGATATTTGGGAAGGCAAGCCAAAAGCTAGACGGCTGTGAAATTGCCTACAACAGAGGGAGATGTTGGGGGTCTGTACGCTGGGGAACCTTTCAATGTGACACTGAGGTGGGAACAACTCACAAGAGCAGCGCCTCTGAGCATGTTCCTGTTGCTGCAGCTTCATCGCTCCAGGTCACTCATTCAATCACTTCTTCTTTTCTTTCTTTCTTTCTTTCTTTCTTTCTTTCTTTCTTTCTTTCTTTCTAGGAATGTTTTTATGTTAACGGCCTTGAGATAACTTCTTTTGATTTGGCACTACAGAAACCTTTTGCAACTAATTGTATTTAATTATTTCTCTTGTTTTTCTTTGTTTCTTTCTTTGTTCTGTAACTATAAATATGCATTAGAAGACAAAAGACATTCAACAGAATGATGATTGTGTAAAATGTTGCATTGGCACTATGAAACAATATTTTGATGAATCGATCCCTTTCGTTTCTCTCTTGCATGCAAGTACATGTGAAATGTGATACACAATGATGACTGCAAGGGGCTGTAACACAAACTGTGTGTGAGCCATAAAACATGAAGAACAACGGAATTGAATTGAAAAAAACGTAATCAAATCACCACTGATTAGCGGCTGGTGGTGGTAAAGCTGCTGCGCTGTGACACACTGGCTGATCAAATACACACTCACTGCTGGTAAGTGACATTGTAACATGAAAGCCAAATAAACTATAACGATTGGAACATCAACAAATATAAACCAGTCTGGAGTGTTTTGTCATCTGATTTGCTCTGTAACTTCTGGACCGAATACCTGAATGGATCCTTTAGATAGAGGAAGGTTTTAATACACGATAACAAAAAACGGCAGACATTCAAAAAGAATGACAGTGCACATGTTTTAGGGGGGAAGAAAACATGCACTTCACAATATTCCTAAATTTTGGAAGACATACACGTGTTTTGGTGAGAAATCAAAACAAAACAATATGTTTACAATAAAAATGCCAGGTCATGTTTAAAACTACATAAAATGTGCCGGCTGCATTTACAGTACGTGATGACTGTATTTAATATGAACTGCACCTGTGAGGGCTGCTGGCTCTATAAATAGATATGTTGCCCTCTCGGTGTGTGTGAGTGTGTGTGTGTGTGTGTGGTTGTACATGTGTGTGTGCGTAGGAGAGTTTCTGGGAATTTTAATTAGTGTTTCACCTGTTTTGCTGAAAAATGTTAAGTCTTCTGTAGTTCATCAATTCACATGCACACCCACAAATCCACAGCAAACACAGCCTTCCCTTACTCACTTATTCTGCGAGCGCAGCCCATTTTACTCCCATTGAAAACCTGATGCATTATGCAGAGGATGTGCACAGGAGAACCTATCATGACTAATGCCTCGCTGATCGCCGTGGACGGGCCCGGCCATTCTCCTCTCCTGCATCTGTGGACCGGCTCATCAGTAACGCTGACAGAGGAATTACTCAGGCCTAAGTGGCTTGTCAGAGCATCCTGCAGGACCCGGGACAGGTGACTCTCCATCCCATACAACATCCCTCCCTGCTCCTCCTCTCTTTCTATAGACCCTGACCTTGAGTTGACCTGTGGACCGGCTGATGTTGCGTCTGTCTGAGGGGGGAAAAAAGCGGGTCCCCAGATGGTCGCGTTTGATCGGTGGATGGGAGCTCAGCACAGAGGGCGGGTGGGGTAAACAGCCGGGATACCTGACTATTAATCAAGGCCGGCAGCTCTGGGCGCTGCGTGAAGCAGATTGCTGAAAAATGGATGAGGCAAGAGGAAGAGGGGAGAACAGGAGGAGGGGTGGAGGCAGGAGCTCCAAATTTAAATAGGGAACATGTTAATATATATATATATATATATATATATATTTTTTTTTTTTAATAATTTGATCACATCTTTGATATTCGGGATATTTCTGCACTGCAATTCCCAGAAATTACCTGCCAGTCAAGCAGAGTGATGTGGACTGTTTTCCTTTCCGTCACCCTCGACCTGCTAACTACCCGGTCACTACTGGTATGAGTCGTATGCACACCAGCCCACAGCAGGTTGATAATGATGTCAGATCCTTTTTTGGGTGGGTGCAGATGGGAAATCTGATTAGTGACTCTAACACTTGTACACTGGGATTTAAAGTCAACATTTGAACTCGATTTCCTGCTTTAACCTGATTACTCCCAGTAATCTGTTTACTTGTGTCCATGTAGTTCTTCTCACTCCTACAGCTTTGTTTTGGTTCCTCTGTTTCTCCTTCCATTGTTACCCTGCAGTAGCTGCACCCACCCTCTACCCCTGCCCATCTCAACCATTTAGCAGCAACACACACACACACACTGTGTGTCCGTCCAGGGCGTCTTGGCGCCAGAGTGAGGGACGACGTTAGTGTGCGTCTGGCAGACATCCCAGGGTAATGGCATCTCCTCACTGCCAGGGAACGAGGAACAAACAGACCATCTGCTCCGCTCCGGGGGCCCACATGAAATGGATTTATTTATACTGATTATTTCAGGGTTAAATGTGTTTTATGAAAATCTGATTTCATTGTTTTCCTATCTTAAGAGAATTTGTGTTTTATATCCAATGCATTTCATGCTCTTCAGATTTTGACTTTAACGTTGATAGCAGTACACACAGAAAGGGGTATTTAAAGAATTGATAAAACTATCAGCTTTTCTCAGTTTGGACTATTGTCAGGCGGGCTGACATTCAAATCAGCATATAAGAAGTTAGAGTAAGCTAGCATACATTTACCTTTTCAGTAGTATCCATTTTTATCAAATAAGGCTGGTAGTATTACAGCACAGATTGAGAATAAAGGCAGGGAATGTTAATTACAACATATTTTCATAGCTTTGGCATCAGGATAACAGCCAAGATGTGTGATAATCCTTAAAAGGAGTCCTAAGGGAACAGAAACCCAAGTGGTTGGACCGGCTATGAACAGATTGTCAGTCTAGTCTGGTTAACTACAGCACAATTCTTTTTAACGGTAAATCTGAAAATCAACACACTGAATAATGTAATTGTCCTTTCTATGGGAAGTATTGTGAGTTAAAGTGTGAAGGCTGTCGACCATCGGGTTGGATGGTGGAGCTGTGTCTGCAGTGAGGTGATGAAGATGAAGCTGGAAACATACGACAATTTACCAGTCGATATATGTTCCATGATGCATGGATGGTGACAGAAAGAAGATCACAGTTACAGGCAGCCAGAATGAGTTTCCTCCGGAGGGTCTGTGGACTCAAACTCAGGGACGGCGTGAGGAGCTCAGACATTACGAGGGAGCTCAGAGCAGAATCTGCAGCTGCAGGATGAGGTGGATCAGGCATCTGATCGGGATGCCACTTGCCCCCCAGTGAGGAAGTCTGGGTGCATCCAACCGGGAGGAGACCACATGGCAGACCCAGGTTACCCTGGAGGGATTATATATTATATACTACATCCCCTCTGGCCAAGAAACACTTTGGGGTCCCCCAAGAAGAGATGCAGGACGTGACTCAGGATCGCAACGCCTCCGTCACTTTGCTACCTCCGCAACCAGCTCCAGATAAGTGGCAGCGGCTAATTAGTTTTTGGAAAATAACTTTCCCATTCACCCCATGCTGTTATGGGCTGAGGCTGCTCGGGGACCTCATGTGATGCACTGAGCTCTTTTCCTCTCAGTCTTTCACTCTTTATGCACTCATACGACAACATTACATCTTAATAACTGCATGCTTTTTCTCTCCCATAGTTTCTTCTCATTGTCTCCATTCTCATTGTCTCCATTCAGTTCCAAAAAAACATGCACCTTAGGTCAGGTTACCTGGCGCCGCGCTAGTGGCAGCCTGCTGCAGCATCTCCCCCCTGAGAGACCCCCTGCTGTAGTGAAGAAATTTCCCCTCGGGGATTAATAAAGTGTATAAAATAAAAAAAAAAATAAAAATAAAAAAAAAAATAAAAAGTTCCTTCACTCGTGTAGTTTCGGTCCTTTTTTTTGGCCCGTCAGATGTCCCGTCATGGAGCTGCATGTCTCTGCTCTGTGATTGTCGACCCACCAACAGTTCATGTCTTGTATCTCTATGCTGTCCTTTTCTCTCTCTGCTCTCCTCTCACCCCAACCGGTCAAGGCAGATGCTCCGCCCCCCTCTGATCCTGGTTCTGTTAACAGATGCTCCGCCCACCTCTGAGCCCGGTTCTGTTAACAGATGCTCCGCCCACCTCTGAGCCCGGTTCTGTTAACAAATGCTCCGCCCACCTCTGAGCCTGGTTTTGTCGGAGGTTTCTTCCTGTTAAAAGGGAGTTGTTCCTTCCTTCTGTTGGAGGTTTTTCTCCCTTAAAGAGGAGTTTTCCAAGCTAATGTGGGAAATGTTGGGTTTCTCAGTATAATGCTGTAAAGTTCTCCTGTAAGGACTTTAATGTGTAAAGTGCCATGAAACTGTGGTGAATTTACTTGACTTGCCCTCTTTTTGTCTTCCAAATACGTCAGAGAGTTTGTTCTTGTCCCGTTATCTCATCAGTCATGTCCCTACCTTCTCTGATCTCAGCATTTCTCTTCATGTGTACAATACAACACCTGCGGGCCATCACTGATGACATTTGTTTTACCTGTGCCTGTCTAGCTGTGTGACAAGTCCAAATGTCTGTCATGAGAAAGGTCTATTTCTCTGGTGATTTTTCATCTATACACCAACAGCAGGTTGACAAATGTGGCTTTGAGAAAAATGTCTCGACAGCTGTTGGATGGATTACAATGAAATCTGATACAGACGTGTGAGAACTTTAGTGAACCCTTAGCTTTTCTTTCAGCACCCTCAATGAGTCAAACGTTCGCCCAGTACTTTGGTTTATAACCAAATACCTGCAAAACTAAGACATTCCTTTCAGCCTCAGCTGTACTTTGTGTTTACTTGCAATTGTGCAAAATGAAAATGGTGAACAACACAGGGCTGTACCTACCAAACATCAGCATGTCAGGATGAGTATTTCTCTCAAAGAGTTGCTTGCATGGGTGTAAACCTGCTGTGTTGTTGTATGCTGTCCTTCCAGTTTTAACAAATTGCCTTTAAAGCAACATGGAGGATGTATTTCAATATGACGCGATCCTTTGTTTTAGTGATGGACTCTGGTGACGAATGTTAGACTTCACTGACAAGCAGGGTTTGAAGTATATGCAGCAACATTTCAAATGAAACAAACAAACAATTTTGTGACCTTATCTCTAAAGTCCAAGGCCAAAAATACAATGTTTTTATGTTTCAGATCAAACTCGACCAAAGTCTACAGAGAACTTCAACCTGTTGTTTGACAGCTTCTAATGGGTTCCACAGTCTGAACACTTCCAAGTTGCTCTCAGCTGTCAAGTCATTCCATTTTATTCCCACATGACATGAATGCAGCATAAAGTGTACTTTAGGCTTCTGACTCCCAGCTCTGTCTGCCTCCATCCTCTCCTCTCATTCAGCCTCCTGCTCCTCCATCGCCCTCGTTCATCCAGTCCTCACACACACTGATGTATTGAGGACTTAATTACAAGTCTCAGCGATCGTTAATCATTGAGAACCCACAATCAATTAATGCGGGAGCGTCCTCGAGTTTTGTCAGGGCTGCAGTGACCTCAGGTGCTGCTTTGTACCCAGGAGGGAATTCTGGGCAGAATGGATTTCATTAGCGAGGAGTAAGTCGGCGCTAACGACTGTTAATGGCCTCACACGCTCATTACCATGGTGATCACACCTCACCGTTCCCCACCTCTCCGCCTCTCATAAAAACTCATCACTTGAGTCAACCGTAAAAATGTCCTCTGTTTAAGTGCTTCATACTTTTCCGGTGATTAAAACTGCTGTTGTATTATGTGGAATACGTTTATCTTGTGTAAACTGCATCACGTTTGATGTGCAAACAATAATACATGCAGACTGTGAATCTAATGAGCCCACAGGAAGGTGTAGTGTCATTGATTGAGAGGTATAATAGCAAATATATACGATTAAAGGTCATCAGAGAGAAGCTGTGAATTTAAAAGGCAACATGAGATCTCTTGTTTCCTTAGTGTTCGATTTCTGAATAAACTGTTTGCAGAGTACAAGTGGTAAATCTTTGTATTTACGTTCATGTAGAAGTTTTTTTATCGTCATACCTGGAGGTTGGTGATTTGGAAAGTTCCATTTTCCATCAAACTTATTCGACCGTCGTTTCCCAGGATCCTCTGGCCGTCTTTCTCCCATTGGATGCTGGGGATGGGGTTGCCCAGGATGTGGCAGTGTAACTGAGCGGTGGAACCGGGAGCTAATGTGTGATTTGCAGGTCCCTGGCGGATGATGGGAGGGACCCGGTCTGAGGGTGCTGTAGGGACACAGAACAGTCAGATGATGATGAGGTGTGAACTAAAAAGTAACTGAACTAAAAATCTGTTCTTCTACTTCCTAATGAAACCACAGCTGTATTTATTAGTTCCCCAAAGCATCAGAATCTGCCCCAAAATAATCTGAATGATGAGTTGTGACTCTTTTCTTGCTGTTTAATCCTCGAGCCTATAGAAACTATAAATAGGGAAAACTTGAGCTTTAGCTATATTTGATGGAGGCCACTATCTGACTACTTCTGGCTTACAGTAAAGCAACAACATCCTTTCCAGTGTTTTCCAGCCTCACAAAAACTACAGCGATTTAAAGGAGCAACATTTTGGAAATACAATTATTCACTTTCTCACAAAGAGTTAAACGAGAAGATTGATACTATTGGTAAATGGAAAATGTGAAGCTGCAGACGGGTCTGGTGTTTTTGCTCAGTGATAAGAAGGCTCCAGAAACTCCACATAAAAACACAGATTGTCTCTTGAATGCTGAGTACTAACTTAACAGCCTATTGATTGTAGCTTCACGTTCACCATACAGAGTCGAATCAATCTTCTTGGCAGCAAGATAAATATGCACATTTACTGAAATGTTGAACTGTTCCTTTAAATCAAAGCGAACATTGCATTTCATTAGGATTCAGAGCCACTACATGTTATACTGACAGGCCTGACATTCAGTGTGTTTACTGAACATGCACTGAATTATAAAATGAGAAATGTGGTTACATTCATTGGGGCAGCGGGTTAGAGGAGTCTGATTTCTCCAGACGGATTCCTTCTGGAGAACGTAGAGGTCTCTATCATGTATACACAGGGAATAACAAGATCTCTGTATATGTGCATGTGCAAAGACAAGTGCCAGGGTAACATTTGTATATGTGCCGAAGCTCTGGAAGTTGTCACAGGCTGACACAAAATTACAATCAACAATATTGCCGTAACGTATTTCCTCTTTTATCTCTCACGACACCTTACACGGAAAATGTTGTCATCTGCAGGTGAATTGTTGCTAAAGAACAAAGAACAAGACTGTTAACCAGGGTTGATTTTAGTTTAGTGCACAGCACCACCATCCAGCTGCAGGCTAATTGGAGAACACCAATATCCATAATCTGGTTACCAATAATGAATAATCATTCCTAACTCGTGTCAGTGTTGTTGTGGAAGTCACATTTATAGAGATAGTAACACTACAGTCGAGTGTTTGATCGTCGGCTTCAGATGTTCACAGCGTGTCCTGCAGTGAAATGTAAGATGTCACTGTGTAAGTGAACATCCCGTCCCGAAGGCTCTCAGGTCTCCCTCTCTGTGGCCCTGCCCCACTTCTACATGCAAATCAATGACATAGATTTTCTCAGCCAGGAATATGTGGATACAGTTCCCTCCTGAAGAGTGACAGACCACTCTGCATGATGTTGAGAAGAGGCTCAATGAAAATGTATTATTTATTGTATTTCAAAGTATCTTTGGGCAACAATGAAGCTTTACGATATGGACTTGGTGAATAATTAAGTTCCTTTAAATAAAATCTATAGTGTTTCCTTTTTACTGAAAAAATATCAAATCTGAAATAAAAACATATGATCATGACCAAAAAACAATATCTGTGCTCCCTGTGCTGTCATGTGGAGCCAACAATGAAATGATCAATAAGCTATTAATTACTTCCAATTGACTGGTTATTAACCATTAAAATTGAAACCCCCCACTCCTCTGTTATCTGCTGTAGCTGTGACCTTTTAAACGGGGGGGATGTCATCCAGGATACAGAAGGACAGATGGATGCTGACAAACACTGAGTGTGGATTTGAACTTATCAATGTGTGAAAGTTAACTGCAAGACGATTGTATGACCTTTTATTATCTCTGGGATGTGTAAGAGTAAAGTCCTTTCCCACATCAGAGCAACAAGAACACTTTCACACACATTCCTATTTGTTGTACAGCTGTAGCTACGACTAGTAAACTTTAAAGAACTATTCTGAAGATTTAGCATGTTTTTCCTTGACCCTCGTACGCTCACAGCCTTTCTGACATCTTGTTTTCCCCAGACAGTCAGCTACCTGAAACTCCTGGACATATAAGGCCATGCTTCTTGTCTGCATGTCTATAAGTTCAGTCTTAAATGTAAACACTGCGGTGGTTGTGTTGCCAACTGGCAGAGTCATGCTCAGTTTGGACAAGTCAAATATATTGTTGCACATTCATAGCCGGCAGCAGATGGAGCAGACTGGAACTGAAGGGCATAGTTTTTTCTGTTTCTCTTTCTGTGACGACGGTGCTCACAAAGCCAGTGACCGAGCAGAAACAGAACATTTCACTCACCCTGCCATTTAACATTTAACCACAAACCCTCATTTGTATTCTGAGCTGTGAAAAGCTCTGATATAATCAGCTAACTGAAGCTAAACTGAAAATGTGAAAAGTCAACACAGGAGTTAGTGTAGATGGAGCAGAACAAAATCCCTGTTTACTCCCTGATAGAGAGGGATGCAGGGAGGGGAGCATATGTTGCAGCAGGGTTATTTGCATAGAACCATCACCAGTTGTCCCTTTTGATTACATCAGATAAGGCCTCCTGCTGCTTGCACATTTGGGAGGAGGGGTATTTTAATCTAAGATGGATTTGAAAGGTTTTTGAACTTCTAGCACACATCCAGGGCTGATTGCGAGGAATGATTAATCAGATCTGAAGTATAAAATGTCAAGTTTCTATGATTTAAAACATACATGGTATTAAAGCAGGTTCTTTGTTTGTTAGTTTTGGTGTCATTGGGCAAAAATTCCTCATTACCGTTCAGCTTATTATATTGCACTTCATTTTAGCTCTAAATTCAGATATTAGAAAATCGAGCCCATGATGAAGAGGTTAGGCCAATCACAGGCCATTTCAGAAAGAAGGCGTTCCTACTGACTGTTATACAAATGCGTTGAGAAAAAGCTCCGACGTAGGTTGGGGCGTCAAAGCGTCATCCGGTCAGGAGCGAGGCTAGCTTTAATTTCATGACTTTTTTTTCTCATTTTGAGGGATTCATTCTTTCATTATTGAACAAAACTGGCTGCAGTAAACATGTCAGTCATGCTAATGTTGCACAATCATCAGAGATTTCTGTTCATAAAATAAGCTTTTCTTTCACAGAAATGCAAGTGTCCAAAAACCAACAAACACGTTATTGGAAAGTATTATAGCTAATTTTCAAGCACTTTAGAACAGAATTTGTATTTAGGATATTTATTTTGGAGGTGTATTTCCTCATAAGTACCACAAAGGAAATGTCATGACATCAACGCGGCATTTACTCCAAACTCTGAATTTAAATCATGAGAAAATACAGAATGGGTGTAAGTTCCTGTCAAAAGTGTCACCACTGGGTATGAACAGAAAACTGAGAGATGGAGTCATGAAATATGAAAGCAGTCAAGGGGATTTTTTTCTCTCCATGAATATTGCAGCGAACAATCACTGCATCTGTCCTCACTGTTTACTGCCCTTTCAATCACTCTTTGTTTCCTGTAATGAGGTCACTGTGATCCTGTGTGTTCCCACTCACCGCTCTCCACCTCTAACAGAGCTTTAGTCAGGATGCTGCCGGCCACACTGATGGCCTGACAGATGTAGTAGCCTGAGTCGTCCACCCGGACGTCGGTGATGGTCAGCTCGCCGCTGAGCGACACCGAGAAACGACCAGACTGTGACGGCTCCTGGATGGGAAACAGCAAGATCTGCAGAAGCAAAGACATAATTCAGATTCATTTTTAACATAATTTACTCATAATATACATTTATATATATTCATTGATTCAGTTTGTAATTGGCATGGGAGTGATGTACAGGTTCATCATTCATTGATGTTAACTTGCATACATTTTTGTAATAGTTAGTGTGACATACAGCTGTGATAGAGCTGAAATCCTAAAGTAACAACACAGACACAGTTATGTGAACACCTGACATGTAAGTTGTTCCACTTGAAGCTTGACTAAGAAAGTTAATTGTGCAGCTGTGCATATAATTAGTTTATAAATGAGGCCCTCCTGAATGTTTGAGGATGAGATCTTTTATAAGATTGAAGGGCTTTTTCATTCAAACAAAATACACCAAAAAAAAATCTAAATAAAGATGCAGGACATTAAAAACAGCTGTTTAGATAACAGTCTAAAGAGAGCAGTGACTGACCATCAAGAAACATCTCAACTCAAAAGTCTGGCAGTCAAACGACAGATTCAACATGGCTCTTTCAAAAAGAACTCAAAGTCCTCAAACGTTGACAATAAACACACATAATGAAGTGAAAGAAAAAAATAATCCATCACATGAAAAAGATGCATGAAGCTGAAGGATGGATGGAGACAGCAGGACAGATGAAAGAAAAGTCAATTTCAGATAAAACCTAATTATCAGTTTTGGGCCTCAGTGTGCACTCAGTATTGAACAAAAAAACAACAAGAAGGAAACAAATAGTGCAATGTGCCTATAAGCCCTCTCTTTCATTACATTTCCACCATGCAGGCGCTCAGCTGCTCAGCTTTGTAGAACAGGTCAGGCTAATGCTTCTGGAAACCCAAAACCTTCTGGCAGCCCTCCTCAACCACTGACAAAGTGTAACCTGCTCCAAGTCATTGCTAAAGTGAACTTCAGAAGTACTAACCAGTGTTCATATAACCATTTCACACACGTGGCTTTTATTTCAGCTGGACTCTAAAACCAAGTTGAAATTGAACCTTGTGCAAAGGAGATCTCTGTTGGGTCGCTGTTTCTTTATAATGTCATACAATACGAGAGCTTTTCTCCCAAATCTGCTCAACTTTTCTTTTCCGTTTGTCTCTGTTTAAAACCATGATATTCTCTGAACAGCCAGCCACCATTCCCAACATGCTACCCACCCACTTCCTCTCCTCCTCCTCTTCCTCCATGCTTTCTCCTCTTTATCTCTCTCCTGCACACTTGTTCTCTCTCTCTCCCACACACATTCTCCAGGCCTCCTCCAATCTCGCTCTCCCCCTCTAATCTGTACCTGGGAGCCACGCTGCAGGCGCCCACGCACTCTCATCAGGCCTTTCAGCGCATTCCAACAGGCTGAAATACTTATCATACGCTCACCTTTCTCACACACGCACGCGCACACACACATTTTGGTGAATAATACTGTGTGGATGATGGTAAAATGAGGTGCGTATGAATGTGTGTGTGTGTGTGTGTGTGTGTGTGTGAGAGAGTCCCAGCGAAGGATGATGAAAGCAAAGGGTGACAGTCAAGAACATGCCAGTGAAAAAAGATGCCGGCTCGCTTTAAAGCACACGTGTCACAGTGGCATCCAAAGGAACGATCTTAAAGTAGCATACGGACATTACAGGATACCATTAGAGCTTTTTATTTGATTTTGTTAGTGTATTTTTTTATTTATTTTAAAAACGGGTGAAATCAGCTAAAGTATCATATCACAAAGTGCAAAAATGTAGTTTAGCCCAATACTGTAACTGGGTTTTGCCTCATTTATGCCGCATGATGTTACATAATTTCATCACAGCTGTTTGTTTTTTTGTGGCTGCATTGTGATGATGCAGTTCTCCCACAGAAATGACTCAGAGGGCTGTTTTTTAATGCTGCGCTAGTGTTAGCAGAGCTTCTGCCGAAAAGACTGGATATCAGATTTAAGCTTTCCTTCAAACGACAGTTAACAGAAAACACAACATCGTTTCTGGGTTGATCATTCACAGCTCGCAAGTCTTAAAAAAATGTGGAGTTGTGAAATAGATGTTCAATTTGGAAACGAGCAGCACATAAAAACCATGTTTCATGAAGAATGTCACGGCTTAACACTCTTTTCTTTATGCCTCTCACATCCTGTGTTATTAAATATTGTCAAAACACTGAATTTCCACACTGATCATCTCCAGTATCTCAACAGACCTCGTGGTTACAGGTGATCTTTTTACTAGTTTTTGGTGAAAAAAACAAAAAAAAAACACAAGTATAATTTTAAAGAATTGTGTCTCAAAAATTAAAATAATATCTTTGAAAAGACAGATTGTTGAAAGTATACTTAGTACTGGTATAATGGTAATCAATAATACAATGTTTTTAAATACATTATCCGTAAATATATATCTGTTTTAATGTGAAATAAAATAATGAGGGATAAAGTATTCAAATTGAGGATTATTACAGACATTCTGTAAAAAGTCTATGACATTTTCCAAGATTAAAATAAGTTAAAGTATTTCATTGATCTTTATATGACAGGTTATTTCCAAATAGTTGGATACAAATAGACAAAAAGCAAAGGCATACGGCATACTCTCTGCTCGCAGTTTATTTACTGCAGATAGCTAAAGTCCAATACTCTCCTCCTTCATGAATGTTATAATGTTCAGTTTTTAGTTGCTCCTGTCTGAGATGATTCAACTGTTTGGTCATTTTGGAGGCTTTGGTTTCTGGTGCTGTTGAAGCGTACTGCATTATCCTAACTGGTGTTTTTATTATTTCATCCATCACCATTTATACTGCACAACTAAATATGAATAATATAAATAAAAATAGATCCACCTCAGTGTTTACAACTTTATTCCCTTCATATAGAAATGATTGAGGAGTGTTCTATTAGACTGGGACCTGGGAGGAAATAATAAACTGCCAACTGAGTGTATATTATAGTAAACACAGCAGTCAATATGGCAGCCACACTTCTGTGGCATGAATGATGATTGCATGCTATTTTGCAGTTTGAAGTCAAACTACTTCCCAAACTGAGTGTGAGGTAGGTTGTACGATAATAAAAGTATCGCCTCAGCTCTGATTCATAATTCATGGCTGACTCTCTCTCTTTATTGTGTCGGGGAAGTTGTGCTAAAATGACAACCGCCATAAAAACCTATTAAAAAGGTCTATATAGTATATGAAAAAACAGTATATTACTGTGATGTGGCCCATTTGTAAAATGACCTCATTCCATCAAGATTGGGAGACCAGCAAACCACGAGCCCACCCTGCCGCTCCAATCCCCCAAACTGACCATGAGACCCAGATGGATGCCTCCCGCAGCAGAGTCGGTGGAAACAGAAGGTGTTTCATACATTTCACAGGAAGTTTCTCACCTGGCTGCCTTCTTTTTGCCAGAAGACGGCCGGCGGAGGGTTTCCTTTGGTGCCACAGAGGAAGGTGACGGTGCGACCCGGAGCTGTGATCTGGTCCCGCGGCCGAACCACGATCTGGGGGGGCACTGCAACGCAGAGAATACGGAGACGCGACAATGAGCGTAAAACTGAAATGAGGTCTTAATGTGCAGATTCTTTGTGTGTAAGTGAGCGTGTGTGTGCTGAACGGATACAGTGGGAATGTCCAGCACGGACGCTGAGCGCATGAAGCTGTGACAGGCTGTCAGTCATCACAACAACCCATGACTGACAACTCTCTCAAGCCCTCCTCGTCTCCTCTCATCTCTCTCTCTCTCACACACACACACACACACACACACACACACACACACACACACACACACACATCTGTACTGACTGGAAGTAAAAAAACAGAGAATACAAATCTCTGCTATTCCTTGCAGGAAGTGAGGTATTAATATAAGTAAAAACATTTAAGCTAATATGATATATTTTTATATCTATAATATGCTTTTTATGATGCAAGCTTTTCCCTCCAACATTTCTCAACTAACACAGACATTAAACCTGAAACACGACTGATCGGAGGACGTATTCATCATCTTACAGAACCAGAAGGGCTGCTGCTTTGACAAACTTCTTAAACTTCATTATAATTCTTGATATTTTAAAAGCCTTCTTACTGAACATCGGAGATAACCATGTTTTTTGAATGACTTTTTCATGTTTTTAAACAGTTCCACGTTACTCCTGAACTTGTTGAGGCTGATTTCAGGAGTTCAAGCCACTGACCATCACTCAGGGCTCATTGGTTCAGCGAATGAATCGCTGAGTGTGCACTGTTCCCTCGCTGTCACAGGATCTGAGACCGTCTGAGCCGAGTCCCTACACTCCTCTCTCACACACATTTGCCTAACATTTCAAGTTTGTGTTTGTCGGGTAAGTCTGTTGAAATGACGGAGAGCTTTAAGGTGTGTGCGTTTGTGTTCACGAGGCTTTGTAAGAGAAACCACATGAGGGATGGATTATCTTGTGCTACCTCCGGGCTACATTAGCGGCTCGGGGATTAATAAAGTAACTACCTAACCTAACCTAACCTAACTGGGTGAACGTACACAACAGAATGGATTGTTTCAGGAAGTGATTCAGTTCTTTCAACATAGAAAAATAAAATCATTCTTTTGCCTGAATCATTTTCCGCCGACATTCCACTATTGAACATTTTAAGAGGGTTTTGTGTCAAAATATCAGGTAACAACACACCATATTAAGACACAAGAGGGACAAAAAATAATAATATATACAGTTGCATTAATGACATTACGTTTCTGAGCTGAGATTGTTTTCTGTTTCTACTTTTATACATTTTAAGCTGGAGGAACTACAGACCAAATTTACTTCCTCTAGAACAGTTCAAGAGTGCTCCAGAAAATATGAGGGGAAGTCCGTGACCTCACTCACCAGTCAAACAGAAACCCAGCAGCTGCTGCAGCATGTGTGCAGCTTCACTCACAAAGCTTGGAAATGCTAGCGTCAATATTAGGAAGAGTAATGAACTTTTCCTGTCGTCTTCATCATTTAAAAATAATGTTTGTGGCATTTTAAAACAGTGCATGAACAAGTAAATAAATAAAAAACAAACAGCTTCGTTTGCTAATTGCTTCATGGGGGTTTTGTAACAAAACAGAAATAAGTAAGTAATAAAGATTCAGATTCCTTTTGCGCCTATCCATGAATTACTGTATGTTTATCAGAGTCATACACCTCCAAGTATAAAGAACAGATAGATGGTTGTGTGTTATCACCACAGTCTTTCTGAATTCATTTGTTTTAATGGATATTCAGATAAAAACGAGAAATGTGAAAGTACCTGAAACTATTCGGTCAAAGATGACAATTTGTCTGCACCAGGAACAGACTATAAAATAGATCCTGTATGAACTTGTTTGGCTTTGATTGATGAATCCTGCTATAGATGTTTATTGGCTGAGCTACAGGTCTTGATAATCTACCATGTCATAACCCAGAACCCACAGGAGCCCAAATTCCAAGTTTTGTGATCCCGAGCATCGAGCTAATCAGATGTCTTTGCATATATAGAAGGCAGGAGGGGAAACTGCTGCAAATAAATGGTGGGCTGTCTCAGTTCCTCTCTGCTGCTACATGCCACTGTGTGTGTGTGTGTGTGTGTGTGTGTGTGTGTGTGTGTGTGTGTGTGCGTGTGTCTTTGTGTTTGTCTGTGGTAGACTGAAACTGGTCAAATAGCGTGGACACACACACACACACACACACACACCTCTTTGATTTCTATTGATTCCGTGGTGAAGTGACAGGCCTTCCTCCACAGAGGGGGTGTGTGAATGCATAATGATGCCCTCCACCAGTCCTAATTGATTTCTCATCTTCCCACCTGATCTCGGGCTTCTCTTTCGTTCACACTCTCCATTAGCATTGAGAGAAACACAGAGAGAGGAGGGGAGGAGGAGAACATTCAGACAGAGCAGCACGGCGAGTGCAGAAGAAACACTGAACAGTCAGAGACGATGAAGAACTGAGTTATAGCCACGGTTCCTTCTGTAAATGTGAAAGAGGAGCCTGAATGAAGAAAGAAACGTGTCATAATCACACCCTCCTTACAACATCTTTTATTTAGATTTGATGATTGACACAAATAAAACACGACATCACTGACTGAAATGTTGCCTCTTTAAGTTTGGGGTCTTTAGTTTATCTGTTCAGTTTAAACACAGCTTAACTTTAAACTTTCAGTTACACTTTGAGAAATGTTTGCTGACATGGGTTCCCTCAGATGAGACCAGTCTGTCCAACACTTTGTTGAGAACTACAAAGTTCAACTTTGTGCTTAAACGAGCAGCTTAGAAACTGAGATAAACAGAGAAAAGTTGGAGGATCGAGTCAGAAAAACACAGCGACACTAAAAACAAATAAGACTGAAGTGCTGAAGTTTCTCCAATCTGTACCGCCTGCTCCCCATGATGTCTCACCTCTGCTTCATTTCATGCCCTGTATACACATTTTACTCCCCACCCTTCCCTGTCCTAAAGACCGCTGCCATCATGGGCCCCTTCGCTCACCAGGAGGGGATCCGTGTGTCAACCGCCGGATAAATTACAGCTGATCGGGGTCAAGTCCTGAGATCAAACATGCAGGCCCCCTCTAACCCTCAAGGTCAATGCTAAAACACACATCCTGGGATTTTGCATTTGAACATGGGCCAGTGGTGAGGAACCCCCCCCCCCCCCCCCCATCTTCACGGCTGCCCCCCCAAGGACAGGCTTCCTGTCAGGGCTGATGCAAGGCCTGAAATATTAAAGAAATGCAGTGAAATACTCACTTCTTATGTAATGCATCTGCAGGCCAGTGCACATACACACGAGATGAACACACAGGAGAAAAAAAAACCCGCCATGTAAGAATGTCGTGTTAAGCAGGCTAGTTAAGAAAAGCTTGTCACCACCTGAACAGTTTCCCCTCACGCCTGAACACGGTGCCGTAACTTTGACCCAAATACGGTGACAGCTCCAAATATTCAGGCTATTAAAATGCCGTTTTTGGTGCGCTACACAGCCCTGTCTGGAGAATAACAATGTTTGATTTGAGGAGGCAAGCCGACACATCGCCTGCGGCTGTAATAAATAATTAGCAATAATGGGTGCACTCGGCGCGACACTGAGCCTCACATTTAGGGCAGGGAGAAACATTTGCATCCTCATGTGGGATGGAAATGAGGGTATGGTTTGTAAAGGAGCAGCTGAAATATACATGATAAAAATCAGCAAACAATGCCTGCATGTCATGGAAGTGATCTGAACAACATGACGCTTGTACAGCAATTCAGCTTTCTGAGCTGCTGGGTTTTTGGTCTGACAGCTTCTACTGTTCAAAGTACTCTTAAAAAGATAGGAGACTGACTCTGCTTGTCAAACACCATAGCACATTTATTTTCCAATTTTATGAAATATATAAGAAGTTCTGGCAAATAAACTGATAACTGCAGGAGGCAGTGTCAGGGAGGAAAATTGGGGAATGTCTAAATAAAGAATGACACACTTGAGATAGGAACTCAAAGGAGCCTGGAGACTTCTTTTACATGCTGGATATTGCCAGAGCTGGAGAACACATAACAGGGCTAACATGCCAAGAGGGAGGCAAAAATAGACAAGGGCTGCAAGTTAAATTTCCACAGCTTTTACGATAAGAACTGCAAGACTCAAGGAGGAGAGTCTGGTCTGAGTGTGAAGTGCTTGCTCTCTTTGAAAGTGTGTGTGTGTGTGTGTGTGTGTGTGTGTGTGTGTGTGTGTGTGTGTGTGTGTGTGTGTGTGTGTGTGTGTGTGTGTGTGATGAGCGCCAAATGTTCTCTCAAAGAAGAGAAAAACCCTAGTGAAGAAAACTGTTGGTATTTGGCAACTTCTTACATTGTTAAAAGGTCATTTAAGGTTAATACTTGGGTTTAAGGGAAAAGTCCAGATTAGGTTGGAGGTGACGTACGTGTTTGATCGGATCAGATACTTCAGATCTCTTCCACATTAAGGCAAGTCAAGTCAGTTTTATTTATATAGCGTCAAATCAGATCATTTCATGGCCTTTAATACAGTAAAGTCCTTACAGCAGAACTTTACAACATTATACAAAGGAACCCAACAATTCAACAATTCAACAATTCCCACGTAAACTAGGAGGGGAAAACTCATCTTTAAGGGAGAAAAACCTCCAAGAGAGGAAAGGAAAACTCCCTCTTAACAGGAAAACCCCCCTGACAGAACCAGGCTCAGACAGCATGGTGAACCACTGTGGTATAAGAAGAGCTTATACGATACGGCAGATGAATGTGAGCTCTCTGATCATTATGTGGGACAAATTTCCTGTCATTTTTGCAAACAATTCTTCTTTACAGTCAATTCTGATGCTTCCAAAGGATGTCTGCAATTAGGTCGCAGTTTTTTACCCATCACTTCGTCGACTTTCGTGACTGGTAGTCATTTTGTCTGTGCTTCTCTGTCATTGTGGCAACACTCATTGACATTTTTCTGTATAAACTGATGCAGAAGTATTATTATGTAATATTTTTGTGGTGACTCTTGGAAAAAAAACATTAAATAGTTTATTTAGAGATGAGATTGGTCTGTTAAATCGTTGTCAGATTGATGGGCAGGCGTGCGTTTCTGAACCGGGGTTGACGTGCATGGCGTGCAGAGGTGACCTGGTACAAAGAACTTAAGAAGCCTCCCAGGATCAGGAATCTCAACTCCCATCGTTTCCCAGAGCTCTTACAAAAAACATTCTAGTCTTTCTGTTGGTGCCTCATGAGGACTCAAAGAACTGGAGATGGTCCTCTACTGAGACACATTATTGTGCCTGATGCTTTTTTCAGTTCCTATAGGGCTGTGTTATGTACCTCTATGTTAACATTGTAACACTATTACAATGAAGACTATTAATATTTTCACAAAACATTTACACAATGAGGTTTTTGATAAATAATAATCAATGATGTGGATATAATAACTAAGTGAATATAGGTACATAATTGAACAGCTATAACAGTCTGGTATATTTGTAAAAGTATAATCACATCACTGTCTTTAAAAACAGAAAGAGACAACACTTAAGCCATATCATGATATTACGATATCTAGTGTCACATCTTGATACTGAAAACATATCAATATACTGCTCAGCTTCAGTTCCAACAATTCCTATCTTGTCACATTGGACCATTTTCAGGCAAACGTGTTTGTTTCATCAAAGTCCACCTTCTTAGGAACTGAATGAATATTCTGCACTTATGGACTGATGTCCAAATGCCAAAGTTCAGTGTCAATTTTCACACTGCATCAAAGTAATGTAACTTATTGCATTTGCTTACATTTTAATTACTTTTCTAACAAATGTTTTCAAATGGGCAATAAACCTAAAAAAGTCCTGAAAAATAAGTGAGTAATTTCATCTTAAGTAAACCTCAGAACAGCTCCAATTACCGTTAAACTTTACATTATTATGTACTACAGGTTATTTAATATAACTTGAACCAGGATTGGAATATTTTATATTTTAAAGCACAACCCCCAGATCAAATCAAAAGTACATTGATCACAACTGGAACATTTTGTCGACTCCATGCTGAGTGATGACAGAAGCATCAACAGGGCTGCTGCTGTTCACAGGTTTCTGACACTGGTTCCTGAATGACTCCCTTTTTCAAAGTGTCTTTTTGTCTGGGTGTGGTTGCTCAATGTACAAAGATTTGATTGGCAGGTGAGAGGCGGGGCAAATTCAATCAAGAGAACCGATCAAAAACAAGGCTCAAAATTTGAGCTCATAGTGCGAAATGAATGGAGCCTGTCTGATGTTGACAAAAGGCAAAAAAAAGCAGAGTGAATGTTATATTCTACACAGAAGCTTTTTTTTTTTTTTTTATTGAAAGGAGTGTACTCAGACGTAACCTCTTTATAATCCCCTACATTTGGAATAGTAACTGTAATTGAATTACACATTTTCTCTCAGTATTGGTAACGAAGTATAATTTGATCATGTCACTCCCGAACACTGCTTATTTGGAATCTTCTCAAACCTAAACCACAGTATTTAAAATGTTGTGACTGGATGTAATCGAAGGTTTTGCAGAATAAAACATGAATCAGTTTCCTGAGAACAAAATCCACCCAACGACTCAGTAAATCCTGAACTCTGATATTAATGTTCCTGTCTGGTGACAGGGCGGCTGATCCTGGCTTTAGTCGGGTTTAAGCAGCGAACACCATCAATGGAAGATCCTTAATAAACAAACTGATGCACACAAGCGTTTCGATGGTCTCAGCTGCTCACCACATACTGTGCTCCCACTCAGACAGATCAGTGCGCCATTTGTTCCACTGCTGCTGTATGAACATGCCGTGTTGCTCAATCACGTAGCAAAGGCAGACAAAGTGCTTACAACCAAAGCATCTTACTTCCCCGACTCCCCCACATGCACACTTGACGTATGATTTGCAGCAACATACTGAAGCTATCACACACGGGGGAACACAAATACACACACGTCGTCCCAGCAGGAGTTCCTCGGGGGCCTCCATGTGACAGGCAGCTGTCACAGTCCCACGCTGATGCAGACAGTGTGTTTCACACATGTACGCAAGAGTAAACACACTCGCATGCTGCCGCTGCTTCATTCTTTCATATAACCCCCCTCCCCCCCACATAAACACTTTTTGTTTTTTTTCCAGAGACTGTTTCCAGTCTGAAACCATGATTGAGGAGGTGGTTATTTCCTGGCCGTAATATATCATAGCTTGCCTATAATTCATCTGTGCTTGTTTTTAATTTGAAGTTAGTGCCCAGAACTCCCGCCTATATCCAATGTCAATATATGAATTGGAGGGCTGGTAAAGCTTTGAGAAAACGCATATTGCCTTCTGTCTGTACATACCTCATCAGTTATCTAAATTTGTGGTAAAAGTTGCAGCTGTTTTTTTTCCCTGTAATATTTTTCTTTTCTTTTTTTCCTGCTCCATCCCTGTTTCTTTATTTCCCAAAGCTATCTGCAAGATTAACAGATGGGACTGACTCAAGTCAGGCTTACGTTCGACTCAAATATTCAGAATGCACATGCAATCTCATCCAAACCATTACATTTCGTAAGACATCCCAACGAAAGACAAAAAAAGAAATGGTTTCTGTTCAGTTTTGTTTTCTTAGAGCAAATGGCTTCAATCAAGTGTGGAATTAGAGGATTGACAGAGATGAAGGCTTAACCAACACATAACGGATCTCTGAACATCTGCATATGCTAGCAAACATCATGTGTGTCATACATATGTGCTTCATACTCTTCCAGTGTGTCTACTGGCATCAAGGTGCAAATTATGTCTGAGAAATGGGACATGATTTCAAAAAAATATATATTACAAAGGGGACATATGCCTTTAGATACGTGCAAACTAGACCAGATGAGTTTTTGGGATTGTCCTTGCAGCCCCCTGCTGTGAGAGGACTGGCGTGTCCCAGTTTTGGTGCCACAGCCTTTCTTCAGCTCTCTTCGGGACATCCTGATCATCGTCAGGCCTGTTTGGTATGTTAGAGATCTTTAAAGTGATATTTGCTCTGGACAAAATGGTGTCAAATGTCCCTCTCTCCATTTGGCCTGCCAACATGTACTGTATTTGTGGGTCACTGTTTGTCATATTCAATCAAAAAGGACAAGGTCAAAACCTACTGTATGACTGGACTGTGCATGACGAGCTGGAGGACTTTATATTTTGGAACGAATATAGGAGGTCGTGGCACTCGGCCGACCGATGCCGTCAGTCAAATGCCTCCATTAGTCAGTCACTCAGAGAGACACTCACGTTTACAGTTCTGGTCCTGTGTCTATGATCGAAGCAAAACATTCATTCATTTCTGCACCTTTCCATATCAGGGTTTTCAACACAGCTCATTTATCTGTAACAGTATGTTGACTTCACAGTGAGTGCACAATGAAAACAAGACCTTTTGGTAAGTACTGAGTCATTTTCTTTCTTTCATTTTCTTCATAACAGCTAAGGACTGTGTGAAGCATGCCAGCTATAAAGAGCTTGGAAATCATCTCTTTTGTTGGTTTTTCACTTGTTATAAGAGAAAGAGCAGATTGAAGAATTAATACTAACTAGTTGAAATGGATTCATTCTGTGTCATGTGGGCCGATGAGGGATTGTTTAATTCATAAACTGTGCCCGTATCTGCTCCACTCTCTTCTACAGAGAACTGTTTCTCTAATGGACATTAATCTGTCCATGCCCTCCGCCAGTATGTGCCGTAGCCTAAAAGGGCTATTTCACCCCTGTCCACTAACCCTGCCTACGCACATCAGGTGACTGAGAGGAGATGAACAGGAGATATTGTAATGATGATCCAGAAACTCCAGAAACTCATCATTTAAATGTCCTACTTTAGATGTTGGAAACAGCAGAAGTCTGAAACCTGTGAAAAAAATGGAACTACCTCCTTCAATTACATGGTTGTCTTCCAGAAATGCCAATGAAAAGTGCCGGACACTTTAATACATGGCAGCAATGAGACTATATTTCCACTTGCATGGTAAATGCTCGACTGTCGTGGCCTGGATGAGTCAGAGAAGAAGCTGCCACTTCATCCACAGACTTGCCATCGTCATAAGCACACCGACACACAGTGGCACAGTATAGAAGTATTTTCTTTTTCAAAGAGGAGACTGAATTGTCAGCACATATGTGATTAATCAGCATGACAGTTATCCACTTTTAATTCATTTTACAGAAAGTGTACTAAATGAAAGAGTCCTGGTATTAATGGAAGCTTCACCTGCAGATGAGCTAAAGCTCCCTCCCCCTGGTTTCTACACTAACTAGTCTCTATTCCTAATTGATTTTTAGAATGTTGGGTTTTTTTTATATGCCATCGCCATCCACAAAACTGCAGCTGAAAATGATCCCTGATGGTGAAATCTGGTACGTTTACAAGCACTCATGTTAATGAATTTGCATCATCCCTTCTTAACTAAACATAAACACACACTTAAACATGCAAAGATGGGATGAAATGGAATACTTACAGGATGGGCCGACTGTGATGGAGGGATGCAAACGAGAAAGGGAGGAAAAGAAAGATGAATGAGATGATGAGCTGGCAATGAATGGTGATAGTGGATGAAATATTTGAATCTTTGGAGCGCCACATTTCTTCAACTCTACTTAAAATGAACAGTCATGAGTGAGCGGAACGTGAAAATGGCAGCAGCCTAAATGAGATGGTCCATTAGGTAGGAGGAGGAATTATGGACTGGATGTCAACATACAGGTGAAGATAAGAGGTCAGATTCTTATTGATCTGTGGTTTTGTCTGATACCTGGTCATTTTCCTTTGTGTGTGTGTGTGTGTGTGTGTGTGTGTGTGTGTGTGTGTGTGTGTGTGTGTGTGTGTGTGTGTGTGTGTGTGTGTGTGTGGTATTTCTATTATCCCTGATACCGCGGCTGCATGCACCAACCCACAATCAATTTCCATTTGCCTAACAGCTGCTGCTGGGAATGACTTTGTTACAAAGTTCTATTAGTTAAGTGCACGATGTGTGTTTCTGCACAATGTGTGATTTTTGCATGAGTGTGTGTTTCTTGTGCACCAACAAACACATTGTTTCTGTTTGTCAGTGCATTCATGTAGATTTAGTAAGTGAGCATCGGTGTGTTGACACATGTCAGTATTGCTGCTGCAGGCCGGAGGGCCCGCTCACTGAACTGACTGGTACACATGCAAACTCTAAATATTCTCTTTTATCACCACAAATGACAGATTTCTCATTGGAGTGCTTCTCTCCAAGGGACTGACTTTATTCTAATGCAATTTCACTGCTTTTTGATCTTCGCTCTCTCTCCACGGGGATGACGGGTGGAGGTATGAAAGGAACTTAAAATCCATTTTTCACTTTATCTCTCTTTTAGTTTCAGTTAACAGTGTGTTACCAGTGGAATAATATGGGCAGTTTTGACCAGCCACGGTACTGCCTACTCACTTATTTTTCTGACTTCTTAATAGGCAGCATCATCTAGTATTCAACATGTTCTTAAAGTCCTGGTTGTCCAACAAAAACAACCAAAATGAAATCACGAGACAAAAGACGGTGAAATGTTGCAGACGGCAGGGAGGCGGGATGTGGGCATTTTGTGAAGCATCATAGCAAAACCGTCCATCTGTGCAAATAATTTACTCATGTATTCAGTGTTAAAATCCAAGTGAAAGATTCTGTCAGTGCAGAAGTGCCTCCAGTGAAGTTTCACAACAATTTAATAAAAGCTGATTTTCTTTTACATTTATCTATTATTTTATTTACCAACATATTTGAAGACGGAAAGGCTTTTGCCACTTTTTCATCTTCTCCCATTATTCACACATAATATAAATGAAATGAGATGCTCAGAAGAATAGTTGTTGTAAGATTTGCACATTTTGCAAATCACTTTTCTTGCTTTCAAATTTGAATACGAGGCCGGTGACTGTGCAGCCAGCTGGCACCTCAGTGACTGTAGCTGCAATTTCAGCAAAACGGAATAAAAGCTGAAAACTTCAGAGACGAAATTTCAGTGAAATATTTATTGTGTCAGTCTTTTGTGTGTGTAGTGAATGAGGAAGTGTCGTGTCTCACCGTGCACTTGCAGGGTACCCGACGCCTCGGCTTTGCCCACGCTGTTCTCTGACACGCAGGTGTACGTGCCTTCGTCCTCAGCGCGCACCTGAGTCAGACGCAGACTGTTGTCACTGCGGATTTCAAATCTGGAAAAATATAGACACAATATTTAGAAAAAAAAATAGATGTTCCCAAAACGCCAGATGGTGGTGATTTGAACTGTTTTAATGCATGTGAGGTTCATAAGTGTGTGATTGTTTTTACTACCTGACCACGCACAGGGATGTTTTTTTCTCCCTATTTATAAAGCTGATGCAATGCAGTTGGCAATATAAGATTTTCTAACATTAATATCAACATATTTAAAATTATAATCAAAGTTTATACAAGCAGTTAATGTGATCACTGCAGAGGGCTGTTGATGCTTACTGAGACAAAAAAATCCATCTGTGTTTTGATCAGAATCGCGCTGACAACCAGGGAACAATTTACCTTGTTCCCCCTGAGGGATCATTAAAGCTTCATCCAATCAAATGAGAGAGAGTGACTCTCCCGGTAACGCAGTATCTGTGTCATGCTGCAAACACAACATGATCCTCTGTGGTAGCACAGGCAGTACAAAAACAGTCATGGCACATTCGACAGCTGTTGAACAAATAAGTAGCTTGTTATTCATGACTTTATGTTACAGACACGAGTTGCTGTGCCATATGAGGCATACAATTTGGATTTCTTTCACCTGCAGTGCTCTGAATCTTTAGAATATATATTTATAAGCAGCACCGGACCTAATGCGCAAATTGAAAACAATCATTGCAGCCTCCATAAGAGAATTGGTTTGTTTCAGTTATTGTTCATTAAACATCCAAATATTATCATAACATTTTTTGTTTAAAAAAAAAGAAAAAAGATTTCATTTGTAATTTGTTTGCAAAATCAAATTACAAAATAATAGTAAAAACAGCATAAATTCATCTAATCAGAAAATAATTTCTTCAATCAATCACTGAATTACTTCATTATCATTTGGAACAACTGACTGAGGACAGCAGGCGTGCCGACAGGAAGTGCTCTCTGACTGAAGCTGAAGTGATACTTGTTCCTGGAAGTGGAACATGTTGGTGGAGTGATTTCACATTGTCCTGATAGATCATGCAGTACCAGCAGACACTACGTGAGTGTTGCTTCATCGTACCTGCCGCGGGGAAGCTCCCCCTCCTCCCTCCGCCAGCGGACAGTCGGACTCGGGTCTCCGTGCACCTCGCAGAAGAACTCCACCATATCGTCTGCCAGCACCACCTGGTTTACCGGCTGTTTGGTGAACACCGGCCTCTCTGAAGTTAAAACAGATGGAGAATGGAGGGAGATGATTAAAAGTGTTGGAGTGCTACTTTTCAAACTGCAGTTTGACTTTTCATATTTGTCAGCAATTCATAACATGGCCTTCACTGTAATGGAAGGGTGGACACATTTGGAATGATCAGAAACATTTCCTCCTTTTAATGTCTTCACTCTGAAACTGGTGATCTCAGATTTTCAGCACAGCAGCCTCTGGAGTTTACTCAGAAAAGCTTACACTAACTCAGATAATCACCCTGTTCCACTGTGCTGGGCAGAAAATCAGCTCAGAATGCACAACACTAAACTCTTCAGAGTCTTGTGCGGGTATAATTAATTATCTATACCCTCATTCACACCAAAGACAATTTGTAGAATCACCAATTAACTTGAGGTGCATGTTTGTGGATGGTGGGAGGAAGCGGAGTACCCAGAGATAACCCACACATGCAGGCACAGGGAGAACATGCAAACTCCCCACAGAAAGGCCCAGGCCCGGATTCAAACCCGGCACCTTTTCGCTGTGAGGCGACGATGCTAACCACTGCACTACTGTGCTGCCCTACTTTCAGACGTATCATATTAAATGCCATTTATAAATTTAAAGATATAACGTTTAAAGAATCAAAGAGAGAAGACTAAGAGCAGCGAGGCAGAGTCTGTAAAACAGACACAAAGAGGGGAGTAATGGAGGCAGACATGAGGGGGAGAGTGGATGTCCACTGCACTGCAACAGACCTCACGGTGAGTCTTAATATTTGATCTGAGCCTCATCTAAACCTGAGAGGTTTCTTATTAAACTTTTACTCAGACAAAAGAACAAGAAAATGGATCAAAACACACTCAAGCACACGCAGGACCTGATAATCCATTGACTTACTATTTGTAGTATTTTTTTAGGGTAATTAGATTGCTGCAGCAGCACAGACTGCTTTCTGTGATGAGCAAAGAAACAAATTATGAATACTGAAGCCAAAATCATAACATGTTAAGACATACAGTATGCTCAGAAGAGACAAGTACACCCAGTGATCTTTTATCATGACGATAATTAGTTCTTAAAGTTATTCCGGCTACAGAAATTCCCGGGTGAAGCTGTTAAAAGCTTCTTGGATGTCCGGACGATAAAAGGCAGAAAACGAGTCGAAGAATAAGTTCAGATGTTCTGATATTATCTTTTCAATGACGCAGATGGCAGTAATATGAAATATTCGGGAAAGTGTCGGGTTTTTCAGGAGTCATAAACTGATAAATTTGGTGTCTTAAGTTTACTGTTGAACAATAATGTGCAGAAGGAGCAACATGTGGGAAGGGGGAGGGGAGGGGGAGGTAGGGGGATATCAATAGTCTATCTGTTTCCTGGAATCAATACACACTTTGAGAATACTTGTCCTGCTGCTCTACCGAGAGCAAAGCAGAGAATCAGAGAGAACAGAAGAGGCAGAAAGGTCAAGAGAGCAAAGTAAAGGGCAGCTGGGAGGCAAAGATTCATCTTCTGCTCCAACATCAGAGGAGAGACAAAACACAACCAGAAGGAAAATAAACCTAGAGGCAGAAAACTGAGGAGACTTTTACTGATATGTGAAGCTTACGATAGCATACATTGTATAATAGTTTTATAGTTTATAAAGGGATAATATAGGAGAAAACATAGAATATTGACAATTTTATTTAAATATATTTGATCACAATTGTTTGTATAACCTCAACAACAAATAAGCATGCTTTCAGGACGATTCATGCTAATACATCTTACAGTACCGTATTCACTGTATTAGATTACAAACATTCCCTTATGTTTCATTTCCATACAGTATTTGCTCTGTGGTTGTACTTTTATAAGTTACAGTAAAAATGACTCACCAAATACCACAAGTTCAGCAGGATCACTGTCCTTCTCTCCAACCATGTTGGTTCCAACACACACATACATGCCAGCGTCACTTTTCCTGGTGTTCGAAATCATCAACTTCCCTCCACGGATCTGAAAAAAAACAGGCAAAGTGAGAAAATGATGAGATGGAGGAAGAGAGGTGGAGTACGAGAGATGGAGGAGAGGTGGAGAGATAGAGGAGGAGAGGTGGGGAGATGGAGGAGAGATTGAGGAAGAGTGATGGAGGACGAGAGATGGAGGAGAGGTGGAGGAGAAGAGGTGGACAAATGGAGGAGGAGAGGTGGGGAGATGGAGGAGAGATTGAGGTAGAGTGATGGAGGACGAGAGATGGAGGACAGGTGGAGGAGGAGAGGTGGACAGATGGAGGAGGAGAGAGAAAGAAGACAAATGGAGAGCGGTTGGAAAGAGGATATTGAGGCATGTTGGTCAGAGGACCTCTCTGTCATCCTCAGTAACTGATGCTCTCCTGCTGCTTCTCACATTATTTGACAACGGTTGTAGCTGCAGGCCAGTCGCCATCGGAGCATCTTCCACTGCTCAGTTTGCAATAAGTTGCTGCATTGATTCATCATCTGATGATGGATGGACAGTACAGTGGATGGAGTGTGTACACACTTGCTTGCAAACAGGAAGAGAGCAAACCTGGTTTTATCATATTCGAGTGATTGTGTCAGTTATTTATAGAAGGTGGCTTTTTTCTGACAAACATACTTGAGGGATTCGATTAAATACCAATCAGTGCAGTTCAATAGTCCTTGATTCTCAATTCTTAATCAGGGGCTTCTCATTAATAATAATAAACCAGTGTCTTTCATCAGTAGTGATCAAAAATAGTCTGATTTAGTCAGTGGATGTCGAATCATTCATTTGAAAGTTTACCGGAGAAATTCAGGAAAGTCGCTAGTTTGACCCAAAAGCCACAAAGTAAAAACCCAATAGGTTGGAAATAACTTCACCGTGGAAACCTCTGCTTATTAACTTGTTCTAACGGTTCTAGGTATCTTTATAAAAACAACTTACAGTGATCCTTTCGTCTCGATCGTTGACCCGGATGTTGTTTCTCTTCCAAGAGATGGTCGGCTCAGGATGGCCTCTGGGAGGGATGCACTCCATGACAGCCGGCTCCCCCGCTGCTACCACCACATCGCTGGGCGTCTGACGGAAGTCGTCTCTAAGAACTGTGGAAAACAGTGAAGGTTCAGAGAAACGGTGGTAATGAGTGTACACCTCTACGTCGATGATATTCGGTCATTTATCGGGCTTTGTAGTTCTGCAATAAATTCAGCTTATATTATTCTGACTTTAGGCCTTTAAAAAGAAGCACCGTGAATGCCAAACAGGTGCAAATAAAAAATTAGGATCATCTCTCACTGTTTGACACAAAGCCTGAGAGGACACGGCTTCTGATCCTGCAGGACGGTGGATGTAACATGAAGTGCATGTATCCCTGAGGTCTTCATTGACTTGATGTCGTGTGCAGCATCACAGCACATCAATAATAAAGCTGACACACACTAAGTAGATGAATTATTAAATCTGACCCAAACACACACACACACACACACACACACACACACACATTCCCTTGGCAAATGCACATGCATAAATATGAACAAGGAAAAAAGAAAAATTATTCAAACAAGTACATCAGATGAAGCAACGCTATCAACTGCAGGAAGCCACTCTGAATGCAGAGTTCAGAAAATAACTCCCTCTTTTTTACTTCGCTGGAGTTTATTCATAAAAAAATTGAGATTTGTCTTCAGGTCACAGCACCTCCTTTCAAATGTATCCTTCTGTGGTCAACATCTTGTGGCTGTTACCTGAAGGCATCACGCTATTTCTTTCTCATTTCAGTCCCTGGAGCTTTGTGACCTCTCAGATTACAGATGTGGAGGATGGTTCTGTAGTCTGAGATGATGTACTGACAGCAGCGGTCTACCAGGAACAGGATGAAGCCGTGCACGCCTGCAGGCTACAAGTCTGGCCCGAGTCACTCCAGGGATTTGCAAAGGTGATAAAACAATGATAGTTTCTTTGTCATTCTCATTTCGCCCACCAAAAATTCCTTTTCACGTCACAATCTCTGAACCATTTCTTAAAAAAAAAAATTCCAAAATCCAGCAGCAACCCTCAAATATTCCATAAAGCTCCCTTTGAAGCTATGGCTCGATGAGAGATTCGAACATCAAGGAGCTGCTTAATGATTAATTAATGCAAGAGGATACCATGCCTGATTTGCATATATAATCAGGATCTTGCTGATGATATCAATAAGTCATATCAATATAATAAGATTCCACTCGTGTCTCGATGCAAGTCTCTCCTGAGCATGCAAAGATCTGTGTGGACTGTCATGAAGATGAGCGGAGAATAATCTGCCTCTTCACTTTAAAAAGTGCAAGTCATGTCAGAAAGTGGCGTCTTAATTCAGACTGGCGGCTGTTCACACACTTTTCTACATTGCTACTAAAAAAGCTTTAAAACGCCCTGTTGGTTGGACACATCGGTTGGACATAGTGGGGAAAAAATAGATATTAAAGTGTTGTCTTCTTATTACACAACGTGTAGGTCTGTACAGCTTGATAGAATTGTCTAATGAAATACTTATAATAGGATATAATACAAATTTACAGTCAAAATCAAGGGAGGGAGTTAACTTATAATGTATGTGTTATTTTTACTGTGACAGCAGCTTTTTATCAACACCTGTTATTTCCTGAGTCAATATTGTTTGTTTATTGTAGTGTATAGTGTGAACCACTGAAAATAGAATCACACATGATCCCAAACTACCAGGTAGATTACAGTGACATGGGTATAGTCACGTCAAGGCTCAACGAATGGAACAAAGATCATACTTTGGTGTTCTATTACTCTTTTGAGTCCTGAGGAAACAAAGAGCGATATCCTGTAACTTTCAAACCTGATTCATCTCATTCACTGCGTTGTCCTTTTCAAATGTGTCTTTGGTAGAATTAACAAGTGTTTACGTTTTCCCTGAGATGTGAGAGGATAAAGGATTGTTTTCAAAGCTCTGATAGACATACTCCCACACTCATTTGTTTGATCTGAGAAACCTTGAGGACTAAATGAGCAAATGAAGAAGGAGAACATGTGATTTGTTTCAGTGTAATGTGAAACTGCTGGAAACTCACTCACTCATGATTTTATGGTCATATAAAGGAGTTTCAATGGTTGCCATCAAATGTCCTTTGAGACATTTTTTCCTTCGTATCGACACTGATAGACGATGGAATATTTACATCTGTACTGGTGTATTTTATCTTTGGACATGAGTGGGTATGCACGCGAGGATGTTGTCCATGTTTGTGTGAGACAGCAGCAATGTCGCTGTAATGTCACAGGCCAGCAGGGGAGGGTCACTGCCTCATCTGATTAATGACACAGCTCCCATCATGACAGCGCTGACAGGCCGAGAAAGCCCCAGGATATTACCATTATCATCACCATCCATACATCTATCTGTCCATCCATCCATACGACCCTATTTACACGGGGACCTCTGAGGACGTTTCTTTATCTGGAGTACCTGGCGTGTGTGGTGGATTCACGGTATCTCGGTGCCAGGCTCCACGCCACCAACGCTCATTTCTCTTCTTGTCAAGATAGCGTGGCGTCCTCTTTCAATGCGAGTGTGGGTGTGGATGTGAGGGGATAAATCAGCCGGTTTTGTTTGTAATCAAGGTCATGGGAGACGGGCACATCAGTGCTTCAGTGGGAAAGAGGATATTTTTCATTTCCTCATTAGCTAACAGAGCCTGTGCTTGCCTTTGCCCTGATAAAACACATTTCACTGTTGGCTCCTGAACCACTAAGTTATATTATTTTTATTTGAGTCTCCTAAGGGATGAAAATTCTGCTTATGGCCCTGGTCAGACCCAGATCCTTATGGCCAATTACTTTGCCACAGAGCTTGCGGGATACTCTGAATCCCATTGGCCCCTCCAATCCAGGAATGATATGCCAAACCACACCCATGACCTTATCTGTACCAGCTGCCCACATTTCCTCCAACCACTCTTCACAGCAGATTACAAAAACCTTACTAAATTGTTCAGGAACCTGTCCCGTCACGCAAAGCGAGGGAGGAAATAGGACAGCTGACTGCACCCCGGGTCTGAATTAGCATGCTGTGGGGTTAAAGGACTGCAGAGATGACCTGTCACACCACACTGAAATCCCGGCTCCAGGGGCCCCTGATCTTTCGCTTTCTGCCCTTCACCAAATCTGAGCGAAAAGAGGGTCTCTAGAAGTTTATTAGGCACTGGCAATTACCCATGAGGCCCTTGGGGGCCCATATTAAATGGGTGCACTTTGACCCTTTCTTTAAAGCCCTTCAACAAAGCCAGAGTAATCCCCACCACTGGGCCTTAACGGTGAGCTTTAATGAGAGACAGACACAGAGATAAGAAGCACAAGTGTATATATTTAATATATAGATATACCTGATTGGAACTGAAACCCTGAAGCAGTGAAGTACACGTGCCTCAGTCTTTGGATGATATGAAAAATGTACTACACGGCAATACAGATGTGTCTACCAGTAGAGATTTGGTATATCATTGGTGTTGCAGTATCTGTATCTTTAGACACATGTAGATACAACAGTGTCACGTGAGATTCACAGGATTATTAAATCAATTTGATCAAATTATTTGATTTGTCATCTATATCAATTTATTGTGATAGTCAAACAGGCAGATTTGTAATAATTTGCATTGATCGTTTCTGAGCTGATGAATCGGGGAGTTGATTAAAAAAAATAATAATAATAATAATAAATCAACGACTATTTGGATAATCAGTTAATGTGAATGTGATTTTGCAAGCAAAAGTAAAAACAAACGTTCTCTGGTTCCAGCTTCTCGGACGTGATGGTCTGATGCCTGTCTTTGTTGCATATTATAGCATTATTGTAGTATTCTTTGGGATGTGGAGTGAACGAGCTCTTGGAATAGATCAACACAGTGTGTGCTGTGGGAAATTTAAACAGGCTGTTTTGGCGCTGAAGTATAAGTGAGCCATTAAGCCATAACATAGTTTTTTTTATTCATTGTTTAATTTTCTAGAGAGACAATTCACAATATATAGAATGTAATAAATGTATATGTCATCACCGTCTACTACACACATTCATCAGATTGGTGTCAGCCTGCATCGTTACACAATGACAACCACAAAAACAAACGACACCAATATGCATGGAGCATTTATCAGGGTGTGATGTAAACTGATTGATTTGCAAATTACACTGAATCATGACGAAAATGAAACCATCTGAGAAAGTAATCTGTTCTGGTCCAAACAAAGTCTGCGACTGTATGGAAGTCATATTTATCTTTGGCCGCGACACTTCTGTGATTTAGCACGTGCAGAGTATCAGGACCCTGCTGTACATCAGGCCATCATTTCAGCCTTTAATTGGACATAAAAAACACCTTTGGGGCAAGCTCCAGTTCACTTTTAATTAAATGGCTTTATCGCTGTCATTAATGTTTCAAGCGCTGCATGCGTGTGACAATAACCCACCTCCTCCCCCCACCAATAAATATTCAGATGGCAGCGAGAGAATGACGGATGGTCCCTTGGCTGGCAGAGCAAAGAGAGAAGGGGGGGAAGCATCCTCAGGTTCAAGCTCTGTTGTGGGGGGACTGAGCTGGTCATCTGTCAATCCGTCAGCTTACATCTTGTCCTGACATACGGCGGTCTGCTTTGGTGTGAACACACACGCAGAAACACACTGATGTTTTTTGCTCTTTTGCCAAAATACAAACCGCCTTCTTATCACTTTATCAAGGCTGCTTACACACACACACACACACACACACACACACACACACATCTCTGTTCTCTCTATAGGTGTAGCCTGTTCCCTGAGGCAATAACTGCCCGGGCCCTTGGGCTCAACAGGGGCCCCCATTAGAAGCCACCTTCCATCAGCCACTCTCATTATCCAGAGTGGACCCCTTCTGATCTTTATCAACCATCACACCCCGACCACACGGCCACACAGGATATTGGTGTGTGTGTGTGTGTGTGTGGGGAGGGGGGGGGGGGGGGTAGAGGATGAAGGGAGGTGGGGGTCTCACAGTTGGAGACAGATGTCCGAGCTGCCACTAAGCACCCACCTCCTCCCCCACCCCCGCCCCACCCAATGCAAACACAGACACTTGCACAGATACCCTGCACGGCAGCTGCAGCAGCAAATTCAGCAAAAACACAGTCTGAATCCGATATGACCGGCTCAGTGCAATCTACAAGCTGACTGGAGATTGTAACCCCCCTGCAGAGCATCGACACACACACACACACACACACACACTCACACACACTCACACTCACGCTCACACATTGTGAAGAAGCCTTCATCATTTCTTCAGCAACTCTTTGTGACAGTTGACCTGAAACATCCCGCCTCCTAAAAAACGACCTGGTTTAAAGTGTAATTCTATTGTCTTTCGTGCCACTGTCATTTGGGTCTTGAGAGTATTTGATGGCCTTGAGCAAATGGCATACCACGGTTTGGCTGTCTGGGTGTGCTCGTGTGGCTGAAAGCAGAATTGAGTCAGCATTACAGCTAAATGAACGGGAATCACATCGAGAGGACATTTCAATTACTCCAAAGAGTTCAGACGGGTCACCTTCTCGGCCCGAGCTCCACTGCCTTCCCCGACCCTTCAAGCACGCACGCACGCACGCACGCACACACACACACACACACACACACACACACACACACACACACACACACACACACACACACACACACACACACACACACACACTCTTCATCGATGTCCGAAGCACTTTTCCCTTCAAATTCACTCCCTCCATTTTCTTTTGTCCCTCAGCGTGTTTGTTGCCGAAGCCCTTTCGGCCACTGTCGCTGCTGCTTAGTCCTGTCAGCTGAGTCCATTTAGCAGCCACTGCCCCATCCCCACCCACCTAATCCCAGCACCCTCACCCAGAGCCCTCCCTCCATGCTGCCACCAAACCTGGGCTGACGGCAGCTGGTCCCAGCTACACTGACAAGACCATGAAAAATTATTTCCATGCTTAGCTGGCAAAAATGAGACCCTAAAGATTGCGTTAATGTTCGGTATTTTTTCTTTCAGTGTGATTAGAGGTGAGATCAGGCATTAAAATGATCCCAATTCAAACCATCAGTTTGATGGAGCACTGGAGTGTTTGCCAAATTGATCCTGGCCAGAAGTTGACAGAAAATCTCTGCAGTACAAATGAACATTACGTGAAAGCCCTGGCATTTCTCACAGCGGACCTCAGGAAAACCAATTATTAGCCACTGGGCTCAGATAACACTGAAATGAAATCCACAAGTCACCATGATGCATTACAAGCAGATTATAAGCCTGTTGTTAGCATAGATAAACCTCTCCTTACAACATAATCAGCAGGCGAGCCCGAGAAAATGACTTCACTTCAATATTCATGTCACGCTCTGATTTTTGTTTACGATGCTTTTTAATATGTTATCATGTCTATTCATGTAAAAACTGGCCAAAATTGAATTAAGTGATGAAATGTGAGAAAGCCCCCCACCCCCCTCCCTCCTCTGCTGCAGAAGAACAAAATAGAGGTTCTCTGTCAAGGTGCGAGGTTTCACCGCTGTTTAAGCGCTCATAAATGCTCCTGGCCCCTCAGCAGTGTCTTGTCACACCCAGACGTGCTGAGGGGGGGAGGCGGTGTGTGTGTGTGAGTGTGTGTGTGTGTGTGTGTGTGTGTGTGTGTGTGTGTGTGTGTGTGTGTGTGTGTGGTAAGGATGGGGAAGCAGTGGTTGGGAGGGTAATACTTAGCAACAGTTAAGACTGCAGCTGGAACGACTGTGGCCCCACATGCATCAGTGGGACAGCACAAGAGGGCTCATTATCACACCCAGACACTACAGGAAAGAATGGATGGTGATGGTGATTGGGGGCGGGGGGGGGGGGGGGGTGGGGGGGGGGGAAGGCATCTGCAATGCTGAAGTGGAGATATTGAGGACAATTGGGCCAAGTAACCAGCTAACCCTGTTAGCATGGAGCTGCAGTCATGTGACAACAAGCTTACATGTTAAATTGAGTTCACGCTTTCCATGGAGACTCATTCGACTGTGTGAAGTCAAAATGATGTGAGTCTGCTGAAAATGACAGGGAGCGAGAAAATCTTACAAGGTTGTGCAATAATTTACGTGTATGATACAACGCAGATATCACTGTGCTGCCCTCTCAATCACTCTCCATGGGTTGTCATGGAGAGAAGTAACTCTGAGGTGTTGGAATAATGTTTAAATGTTTACATTCATGCGCCTCGTGTTACGGGGTCACAGCTATGGACTTCATTACAGCATAGCTATGGTGACTACGCATGACCCTTCTGTGACTATGCTGAAGGCAAATCTGTAGCTGCATGTCCATCCTCAGAAATGTAAACTACAGCAGCTACACAGATACAACATGATGGCCACATGGACTGTGATTGGTCAGTTTGGGCTTATTGTATTTAATCTTATCTAAAGTATGGATTAGTTATGATTTTTACATTTTCAAATGGTCATTAAAAAGTACAAATAAAAAATTAATAGTTTATGTGACTATACATCTGTCTTATTTCCCTTATTTTTACTGGCACCGGGAAGTAAAGTGTTACTACTGCCAGAAGGTGGCAGTGATGCACCTAATAGCTGTTTGTCAAACACCATTAAACACAAAAAGGAAGAGAGGAAGAACACGCCGCTGCCCGGCTCTGAGATTAGACAGGTGCAATGACAGCAGAAATCTTGTACATGTGATTTAGATATGTGATGTGTATAGGTTAAAGTCAAGCCAATGATAAAGTAAAAGATGACATTAACAGCACATTTAAAATGACAGACATTCATTTTCACACACATACAAACAGAGCAGAACCAACCCGAGGCCTGGCGGTCCCGTTTGGTTGAAATAGCCACATCTCAAGTCAAGAGGGAGGCTGTATTAAAATACTGGTTGGCAGGAAAAATTTCCCCCAATCAAAGCCCCCCCCCCCCCCCCCCCGCCCAACACCACCCCTCCCTTTAACCCGAGACAACTGAAAATGAAACTCAAAAGTTGGTGCACAGACACGGATAAAGCCAGTCTACTGTTAACACAAACACGGCTGTATATTCATACACACACACACACAAACTTGTCCTCATTTCAGTGTAAATCCTTCCAATCTGCTAGCATGGGTAGTGTTCACCTATGTGTGGCTCAGCTGCAGGTTCCCATCCCAATTCTGAGCTGGTGCTGGCTGTGCTCATCCACCCAGCAACCTTGAGGTTAATCCACCGCAAACCTCCCATGGCATGCCATGTTGGCTCAGTGTGTGCGTGTGTGTGTGTGTCCATGAGTTTTCCTGCCAATTTTTCATCTACGTGTTTCATCGCTGCAATTCCTGGTGGGATGCACACGACCCCACTGACCCCTAACAACTCAAACTCAGCAGAGTATGCGCTCTAATTCTCTGGGAATTAAACGAACACTGCGGCTTCCAGACTTTTGGATTTTCCTCCAAGAAAGTAAAAAGATGCCGAAGGGTGGACTGGATGCAAGAGAGGCATCCCTCAAACAGAGAACCAAGGTAACACTGCTGAAGTGTCCTTGGGCAAGACAATGATTGGTTTCCTACTCCTCGGTGCTGTTGTGCAGCTGACCGTGACCTCTGACCTCTCACCTGCAGTGAGGAGCAAGAAAAAACAATTTCCTGGCTTGGATCAATAATATCACATTATCAAAAAGTGGTATTTAAGATTTATTTCTCCTCCTCTTTAGTCCCTTAACAGGAATGGATGATTTACAGTGCGGGTCCATGACCCCTGGAGAGGAAAGACATGTTAGGTCAAGGTGAATGGCTGTTCAATGTTTGCTCCATGTCAAATCTATCATCTTAATGAGTCTGTGTATTTATTGGTTTGAGGTGTTAATCCTAAAATGTGCGTTTAATGATGAAAGAACCGGGTCGAAGGCGATTTCAGAATGATTGTCATATATTCTGAGATACAAATGTCATGAATTTGCCCTCTATGATTCTTCTCTTCAATTCAATCTGGCATTTATTCTTTAGGGAGTATAAGGAAAAGCATCTCGAAGCCCCGCAACTCTTTGTTCCAGAGGCCAATGTAAGCTTCTCTCATGGACGTGGATGTAAATGATAGTGATAGAAACACGCCATGTCTCCTCAAATTACACCAGCTTTTCATGAAATATTCAAACTGTTAGACAATACTTAATTTAGTTTGAGTGTGTTTCCCCACTCCTCATAAAGCTGAATAAATTATCAGGCGAAGCCATTCAGGCCTGATTGACAGGCTCGCAAGAAGAAGAAGAAAAAAAAAAAGAAGAGCTTATGCCTCTTTGACAAAGAAAGATCTGTCAGCAAAAACACAGACATTTTGGAGCAGATTTTAAAGGACATTCTTGCTTCACTTGGAAATGTGCCATGCCTTTAGAAACTGAGAAAAAGAAGAGATGAAACGACATTTTGATGGGAGTCATTTGGCAAAAACAAACCAGTGGAGATTCAGTCAAAAAAAAAATCGGGATTAAATGCCATAAAGAAGAGGAGGGGGGTGGACAGGGTGGTGGGGGGATTTGCAAACATGCACTTAATCTGATTGTAATTCAAGCAATATGTTAACTAATATATGATATGGAATATGAGGTGTGTATACACCATACAAATATCCATAAAATGTCCTCTGCCAAATCATAACCACAGACAGCACATGGCTGGTGTGAAGTCTTTTATAGGAGAAGTAGCACAGAGGTAATGTATGCATAGCATTGCTAAGAGTTGAAACAACACCCCCACTTCCACCCCCACCACCAGTAAGACCTACCCCAGGACCCCGAGGGTCCCCCACAACAATACCATTACAGAGGTGGTCGAAGCTCCTGTGTGTGGTCAGCTAATAAACCAATTGTCTGGCCCTGAAAAGAGGATTACTTTAATCTAGTAATGGCCGACGTTGTGCAGCCTATAGAGGCAGGGTAAGAGGGTCACTGAGAATTGCTGAGAAGCCCATTGTAAGGCAACTGAAGCTCCACGTCAGCCTATTACCCCCCCCTCAGCCCGCCTGCCCTGTCCTGCCCTCAGGTTACCCTCCAGCCCAATCAAGGCTACTGTAGTTCACCCATCTGGAAAACCAGAAACACTCTTTAACTCGACCTCAACAGGAACGGGGGGGACAGAGGCGCCCATAGACAATGGGTGCTCCCACCCTGCACCCATTAATTATTGACCACTGCAGTGGGATGGTGGCAATGACCACCTTCAAGAATTCCACTCGAACAATAAGGCAATTCAGGGGAAATAGTATCGGGGTGATTTAGGCTGTGTTCAGACCAACAATAGCACTACGTAAAAAAAACAACAGCCTCATTGAGACCACTGCATTGGCGTCAAAGATACAGGGCTGTCAACAACAACGATGGCCACTATATAACGCAAAGTATCCGTGAGCGTTAATTTCTCCAAGGACACTTAGTACCAACAGCGTACTAAACTTCTTTGATTGTACTAAATAGTGCCACCTGTGGGTGTTTTTACTCTGACACTACTTTCGGAGTGAATGCCCACTTCCTTTAGGATTACATGGTGTCATGCTGAATTTCAAGTCTGCCCTCATAAGTGTTCCTTCTTGTATCTTTTTTTTTTTTTTTGGGGGGGTGGGGTGGGGGGATTCCACGACATGTTCCTTGGGAAACAAATGGCTTAAAACAAAATAGAAAACAGGAGAATAGTGGCTTCCGCATCTGTGTTTTTGAGCACTTTTCTGCACTATCTCAACTGCCAGCGGTGTCGTTCGTACGCACACAGACACACACAGTCCTGTCACTTCGTGCATAGTTGCGGCTTCACTGACACCGTCCACTTTTCCTGCCTCACTCAGGCGCCAGCCTGAGAGGTGAAGAAGGTGAATTGTCGCTCTGACATCAGCATCTTTGTGGTGGAGGCGAGCCAGTCTCTGTGTCAGCTGACCCTCTGTCAGCTGCCTCTGTCCACTAACACAACTTATGGCCACAGCCCAACCGATGCGGCACTTCTTCCTGTCAGAAATGTGCAAATGTGTTCACATGGCTGGAGCAGATGGTCTGGCCTTGTGTCCTGCCTTGCGCCCAGCACATTTCTTACCCTGTGTGCAATGCCTGATCATACCCCTGCACTGAACGGGTGGTGGGGGGTGGGGGCGCGCTGGTGGTGGTGGTGGTGGTGGTGGTGGTGTGACTGAGGGAGGGAAGAGCAACAGTTCCAATTTTCCACCCTGTCAACAAACTCCAAAAACAGATGGATCTTGGAGCAGAAATCCATTTAGCTCCACTTGAATGACTTAAGCCCCTGTTCACTGACCTTTTCTGACTTATAGGTGGGAGCACGTCTTAAGGAGAAATGAATCTTGTGCAAATACACACAAGTAGAAATCAATAAGCATTCTCCACAGCTGTTTGCCCTCATATTTACCACTTGCAGGCAGGTCAAATATGCCCAAATCCCCCTGAAACACCTCTTCTACTGCAAAGAGCTTGTATTACTGCAGCCATACCAAATACTCAAAGGGGAATGCTTCTGTCAATGAAAAGTTCCAGAGGTTAATTTTAAGTGAGAAACTACCTCTGGAACAATGATTCAACTGTTAGCAATCAGGAAACTGCAAAGCTGAGACCAGACAAACCGTAGTGAACAAAGATGTAAAGCGATAAGCCAAAACAATATAACCACCCACAGATGAAGAGAATAACATTGATTATCTTCTAACAACGGCACATATCATGACCTGAGATATATTAGCCTGTCAGTGAACAGTGCTGGGTGTGGGAGAGAAGGGCGGATGTACAGATTTAAACAGCTTGGATCGGAGCCAAATGGTTATGGAGAAATGACTGACTGCTCCTGGTCAGCAGCTGTGAGTCAGTGGTCTGAGGAAGGACAAACTACAGCAGAAAACACACCTCAGCATTCAAGGGAAGAACATAAGCCCCTCATTCATATGCAGAGAGGGAAGCCTGTTCAATAACACGCTGTTTTAACATTTAACACCAGTGATTTGGAGAAGATTGCTATTTCTGTCACTCAAATATTAATTTCTCACCAAGCCCTTACAAGTTGCTGCATCAGAGTTGAAAAGCTCTCTTGACATAGCTGATATACTTCATCAAATTTAACTTTAACTTAAATCTAGCATGAGGGCAGCACCAATGAGAAGATGTCCAATTACTGGGCTGAGATGTCAACTTCTTGGAATGAGTCGTGCTGCAAGCAGAGCCAACTGCTAAGTAACAGGGATGACTCATCCAACTGCAATAATAAATTGTCCAGAGATGAAAATGAGCTGGCAAATGCAGAATGGCTTACACAACGATTAAAATTAATTTCACATGAATTGGCATTTGTCGTCTCATGGCTCAACTGAGTTTTCCTACGAACGCAATAAATTGGAACATAATAAATTGGATTGTACGGTAGTTAAATGAGGTTGACCAGTGATATGAACAAAATGTCCGGTTAACATAGTCAAATGTCCCTCAGCTACTCTTCACTGAGCTGCCCATTAAATAGGAGGAGCTCATAAATAACCACAATCTGTTGTTCAATAAACACGATGATTTTGCCAATCACTCCCCTCACTGGATCAGTTACTACAATGCTCTGCCCAAAGACCTGAAAACATTGATAGAAGATCGTTCTGATTCCTCAAATCCTCCATTTGGGGCTCTAACATCCACTTGTGCACTGATTTTCCTGCTTTGTAACAAGACTGGCAATCAGCGGCTTCTCCCTCTGCTGCTGTAATATCCTCCTCTTCTGCTCTGCAATAATGCTCTGATTGCGTTCGATTGATTTGTTTGAACCAGACATCGATTGTGTTGGGCTCTCGTACTCACTGTCTGTCATGAATGATGCCTGGAACTCCCCAGATGGATCCTGCTTCATGTTATTTGTGATGAACTGAAGGTCTTGTTTCCAGCTATCCCCTCTGCATGTTTGTGTTCATACCACACCTTCTTCTCTCCATCATTGTTGTGTCTGATATTTGTGCGACATTCACTGTTGCATCTCATTAGAGCTGTCGTTCCTCCTTTTTGTTCTACTTTCTTCAGTACTGGTTGTGTTTTATCACGTTGGACCCTCAACCCCCCACTGACTCATTCAGACCGACATTAGGAGCACATTAAAAAACACAGGCTCCTCATTCATTTCAATGAGCCTGCTGCATTGGTGCAGTAGGGGTGCTGCCGCAAAGGACTGAAAAAAGCATAGCAGTCTTCTCCTCGTTCAGCTTCTGCCTCTGTGCAGTGAAACATCCGGCCACACTGAGACGGCAGCTCAGACACATGCAAGTTCACTTTAGAGGAAAATCTTGTAGCATGCAGCCTGACACACTGGAGTAAGTTACTGTTAGTGTAAAGTTAGTGTTTTGTATTTTTCTCACTTTGTACAGTTACGTGTTTATTTTAACTCTTGCTCTTTATGGCTTGATTGTTATGCAACGTTACACTGTGACAAATTCTCTGCATGTGAAAACTTACTTGGCAATAAATCTGATTCTAATTTTGTTTTCTAAATCTGTATCCAGAAACAAGACAACACACACACACACACACACACACACACACACACACACACACACACACACACACACACACACACACACTGTATTATTGCCTCAATGAGCCCAAACGAGATCATTTGCAGCCTGTAACACCTTGATTAATGACTCCCAATTAAGTAACTTCTTTATCGAAACATAAAAAATACATAGATATTCATAAAATGCATTCAGACTTACTGTCGACAGAAATAAAAATCTGTATTTCAAATTTACTTTTATTCTAAAAGGTTTGATGTTACATCCCTATATCGCTGGTCCCGCCCCCACTGCAGGGCAGGTGCGTGAATACAATCTAATACAACAACATCACAAACTGCAGCTCCCTGCAGAAGTAACCTCATATATATTTGAGTATGAGTCTATAAATAAAGATACGATAGTACACAGGAGAAGCTTCAGACAACCATTAGCACAGTGATGTAGCAGAGGCCGGGGTCTGGTGTGTGTGACGGTGTGTGTGAGGCCGGGGTCTGGTGTGTGTGACGGTGTGTGTGAGGCCGGGGTCTGGTGTGTGTGACGGTGTGTGTGAGGCCGGGGTCTGGTGTGTGTGACGGTGTGTGTGTGATCAGCAGCACAGACAGATAATGGGGCGTGATTGGACCCAACAGTTCGAGCAAGGGGCCTTTATTGTTCTCCGTGGCCCCGTGGCCCCTGTGCTACACTGCCGTTAAAGAGGGGGAGGAGGTTAATGCTCTTCCTCACACCACCTGTTGTCAATGCCTCCCCCACCCAAACCACCCCCCACCACCCACCCTAACCCCTCATCCTTCTGCTTTTGTCGGTGGGACAAAAGCCGGGAGGATGACTCTTTATGACACACACACAAACACACGCTGGTCGCACTCGCCTTTAGTATGGTCTAATTAATTCATGGCTATCCTCTGGAGGAGGGTTTGGCTGGTGGGTCTGGCTCAATGACCGGCAGACGGCCGGATCATACAGAGGGGGTTAAGCCAGAGGCCCGTGGCCTCACTCCGGCCATCTGATCCCCCTCTCTGAGATCAGAATCACCAGCAGCTCTGTCCTCCACGAGGCCGGGACCTGCAATCCTATTAGTGAAGCATGAACACACCTCAGAGCTCACACAGATGCACACACACACAAACACATCCAGGAGGAGCTTATTATCATCAAGCAGCTGAGAGAGTCACTGCTGCAGAGTTCAGGGGGAGAGGTGAACGAGTTACTGTATCTCTCACTCAGTGTGCTGAATACAAACTGATTCATGGGCAGTATGTGCTGCACGTATCCTGATATCCATTCAGTATCTCAGCTGGTGAGAAGCAGATTTGTTCAGAAGGCACCTGAGCAGGAGATCGCCGTAAAATAAGACCTGACAGTAGCTGCCTTGACAAATAGATCTGACTGGACAAAGTGCCTCAGACATGAGGGTGGAAAACATCGGCATGCTGCTGTGGACGCACAGTGAGACGCTGGGAGGCCTGAATGTAAAACTCGACAACAGGGATGTGTACTCTACTCACAGATCAATGCCGAAATATTCTTTGTTGTCATTTTAACTCATGCAATATCTGATTCTGGTGTCCTATCATGACAAGACGGCACTTGTTTACAACTAATGTCCACTTCCCTTATCTGCAAGAAGCAAACACAAAGAGCAAATACACATAATAATACAAAGACTGCTGCCCACAGAATCACCTCATTGCAGGATGAGATGTCTTTTTGCTGACAAGCATCAAACAATTACATTTTCAATTTTAGACCTCAGCAGGTCAAGAGCCTCTTCTTCTTCCCGACAGACTCTGACAAAGCATTGTATCCTTAACAGGTCAATAGACAAACTGATAGAATCTCAAAATAGCTGAACAGACAATATCAGCTCTTTCAAAGTGGGCTAACAGCTAAAGAAAGGCTCATTCACAATACGTCAACTGTTGTTAAGAGCTTAAGGCTTTTAACAGTCATTCAGTTTATGCTAATAGGAACAGTGAAGGCAGCAGCTTCATTTTGCCTTCATCACATTAAGAGACATTATTTCTCCCTTGGTAAAAGTTTGATACGGTGGCGTGACATTAAGTTACTGATTCAGTGGCATGACAGCTTCATTCAAAAACCTATTTTCTGTCTGATGTTTGGAGCAGCAGTGACCTCAGCTGTAAACAGAGACTGATCACAGGTCAGTCGTCACTTAGCTGTATGTGTCCCGGCTGCAGAGATGCACCGAGCAGCGTGACTGCACTGCGCTGTGTGACAGCGCGCCCTGCAGAGCTCCTATAACAGACCATATGGGTCCAGATCACTGAGGTTAATAACAGGGACAGAGGGCAGCTCCAGGACAGCACAGGCAGCAAGGGACGAGGGGCAGGAGGAGGAGGTGTGTGTGTGTGTGTGTGTGTGTGTGTGTGTGGGGGGGGGGGGGGGGGGCTCACTTTATCTCCTCCATCAGAGCCACCCAACCTAAACTTTTCTCCTACCAGAACTCTTTCCTAACCCCCCAAATCCTTTTCTCATTTCCAAATCCCTAAACCCTGAAATGCATTTTTCTGCAGAGGGGCACAGTGATCAAAACCAGTATGACAGGAGTGTGTGTGTGTGTGTGTGTGTGTGTGTGTGTGTGTGTGTGTGTGAGTGTGCGTGTGTGTGTGTGTGTCTGTGTTTGTGTGTGTGTGTGTGTGAGACAGAGAGAGAGAGAGAGAGAGAGAGAGAGAGAGAGAGAGAGAGAGAGAGAGAGAGAGAGAGAGAGAGAGAGAGAGCGACAGAAAGAGAAAGGAGGATCTAGCTGATGAGAGGGCTCGTCAGCTGTTTCTCCCACACCGGTGTCTGGGATTACTACGGGTGAGAAAACTGGTCCAGACGACCATTACAAAGACTTACGCACGCACACTCAGAGGCACACACAGGAAATTCACACAAACCCAGAGGAAGACAAGCGTTTCATTACATCTTCACCTGTTCGTTTACTGAGTTCCACTCGGCAGCTGCTTTCCTGAACCTCGGAGGCTTGACCTCCAAACAACCTTTAAAAATGCGTTGTGAGTTGGTTTGGGGGCTTCAAAACCCCCCGAGAGGTTACCCCAGTCAGATTTACTTGAAATTCCTTTTGCTCCACCCCCACCACCTTTAAAAAAAAGCACCTCTTCCCCTCCCCTGTCAGCGTGAATATTCATGAGCCATAAAGCCAGGCGCTAGAGACGTAGCAGGCATAATAAAAACGTCAGAGGTGTAAAACACTCAAAGAAAAAGCCGCCAGGAGCTCTGGCAAGTCCCTCTGAATGTCAAATCCCCACCCATGGCTGTCTGGCCTGTTAGGTCCATTGTGCCTGACTGACTTTTATGCATCTGACATGAATTGGCCTCTGCGCCTGGCAAGCAAATGTGTACGCCACATTTTCAGGATCAAAGAATCTCTTTTAAGGCGTGAAATCGAATAGGATTGAGGAGCACGTCGCATATTTTGGACAGAAATACTCAGTGAAGAGATGTCGGATCTGTTCTTAATGTAACGAAATGTAACATACAGGCTGAAAAGGGCAAAGGAAGAAAACGAAGAAATGTTTAGGGTTATTGCTGGATGACAGCTAGACTTACAGAAATTAAATTATCTGATGAAACTCTGCATCAGTTTGTGTTTTCCATTCCCTTTTGATTCTACAACAAAATAACAGCTCACAAAGTTAGTGTGATGTGATTTTCTGCCTGCTCTCCTTTAATATTTAGTACCATGTAAAAGCCATCTATCTTAAAACATTGTTCTAAAAGTGCAGAACCACTTTATCACTAGCTACTGTACATCACATCAGGAGCTAAGCTACATCTGCTGATGCTTGAAAAGACAATTCCTTAAAAATGCATTAAATATATCATCATTAATAAGACTAAACTATTATTCAGGTAACTACAGAACCGTCCCTAAGTTATCCCTCAGTGATTGAGTGCACAATTGTCAGTGTATGAATGCTTAGAAAGGAACATCTGCCAGTACACAGCAGACAAAAGAATTACTGGAACAATCCAGAAAAAAAGAGAGAATGGCCTCTCTCTTTACAACCAAGACTTCTGGCAACTTCTCAGAATACTTTATAGATTTAAGTGCAAAGAGATTAATTGTTTTCTACTAAATATTTTGCATATTACTTCCCTTAAGCGATGTTCATGATTTACAAGACACCTTTTCAAAGGTCACCTTTCGAAGGATGTTTACCTACAAAATTATGTTTTGTTCATTTTTTGGGGAATTGCACCATTTTGAAGTTGGTCTCTTGGTCTGTCTGTCCAACATGTTGGTCCACAAAAACTACCCTCTCAAAGAATGCCAAAAATGTTCATTCATGACATTCATGATCTCTAGATTGTTCCTCATTTTTTTCTTATAATCTTGCATTGGCAACAGGTCTAACCTCTGCATCATGTAACACTACTGCATGTTGTTTTATTGCAGTAATCAATCATCCAATGGGAGGAGAGGAATTGTAGACTGAATTCAAGCCGAGTTCAGCAGATATTCTATGTCAGTGAGGAATCTAAATTTCACAACCATCTTTTAAACCTTAACAGGATGTCAAACTTTCAAAAGATATATTTAAGACGGCGTAACGCTTTAAAGCTAAAATCAAAAATGTTTAAACTACAGATAATATGAAGGGCTGTTGCTTCAATTCAACATGGGGAAAGCTCTGCCCCCTCTCGGTAAATACACAAACATTCAGACGAACGTAAAACACTAGAAAATGAATCACTTCCATGTTTGTCAGCACTGGACAATTCTGCTAGTTCATTCATACTGCAGCCCAGTGGCCTTCATCACCTTCCACGCCTCTCCGCCTGCAGCAGATGGACTGTGAGGGGTTAAACCTCCTGAACCTTCCACCATTCCCACTGCGTTGGCTCCCACGCCGATACCAAATATACACACCAACACAGTGCAGCGCCTTCTCAGTTTGCCCCCAGTGATTCCAAGTCACAGGCTGGGGAGCAAAGTGACACCATGCCACAAAGTGCCATCTTGTGCCTCCCTGGTGCCATGCTGAGCCCCCTGGCAGCCCGGGGCCGACTTATGTGCCTCTGGCTTTATCTCCGGCCGCATTGGTGCCATGCAGAGGGGGCTGGAAGGAGCTGGCACCGGCTCGGCTTTGGCACCGGCCACTGTTTGTTCTATATAACCTCTCTCTCTGACTCTCTCTGGAGGCAATACTCCAAAAGTGTGGTTGTGTTGACAGGCACACAGTTTTTCTTCTACCAGCATGGATTAGGGATTCATATCTGTGAAAGCAACTATTGTTTGCCAAGTTTGTGTCCCTGTGTGTGTTTGTTTACAGACAGCTGCAGAAAATGTCACCTTCCCATAGACCGCAGCATTGAGAGAGAAAGCTGGACAAACTGAAACAGAAACATGGATGGACTGATGAGCTGATGACCTTGCAGACTGAAAGTCCACTGGTATTAAAAAGAATCCCTTTTGACTGCAAACATGACCCTGCACAACCTAACAGAGCCGTATTTCACATTCTGTCAGTGTTGGGCTACAAAGGAGCTTACAGTCTGTGGTTACCTGCAGCAGCTGCCAGATATATCTCAAGGGTGCCAGCAAAAGTAATATAAATAATGTGTCCTTGGTTTTAGTTAAGCACTACCCATCACAAATTAAGAGGAGAGTGTCTCTGTAACTCAAAAGGAGAGCTCAAAACTAGCACAGAGCAAAGAAACTGTAGAGAAAAACATTAGGGATTATTCATGGGGAGCGAGAAATGTTTGGCATCTATCGCTGCTCCATTCCTTTGCTCTTTTTCATAAGCAGCTCTGTGATTCACAACACCTCCACCTATTCTGCTCGCCTGGTTCCCACATACGGCTTGTACGTCAAATCCCCTGCAGCTCCTCATGTTGATACCGAAACAGAGCAACGCTGAGGTGAAAGGTCGTTCTTCATCCTGCTAGAGGAACGTTTTGAGGTAAAGTGACGGGCGAGCTGCACAGGTCCCAGCTGGGATGGATAATGATTCACGGGCTGTTTTTTTCTGAGGAGGCGATCAGGAGAGATTCTGCCTGATTATTAAGTTTGGAGCTGAAACCTTTCAGGAAAATGTGACGCCTGACCGCAAGGTGCTCGACAAGAGTCTCGAGTTTCACCGATTTTTACTGGGAATGGAGTTCCTTTTAGCACATTCAGCTGGTTTGTGTTAGCACGATGAGAGATTCCTGAGATGATTTCAGTTTTAAAGGCTGGGCAATATTCAGGGAGGCCAGAGTGAATGGATTAGAGCAAATGTTTTTATCTCTCACTGGTGTTCCTGCAAAAGCTGCTGGCAGCGTTCTGTCAAGACTCAGTTCTGTCCAAAGTGTCCAAAAGATAAGCAAAGATAACAAAGGCAAAAGTTCATTGTCTCCTTAGTATTTCACCTGTATGACCTGGTTATTGATATCAATATCATGATCAGTACATATTCACTACATTTAATTACTTTAAATTATGAATTACTTTTACAAATTATACCCCAGATATATTTGTATTTATATAAAAGTACCTGCTACTGCTGTCAAAACAAAGTTAAACTTAACAGGGATCTTTTTAGAACTAAAGGGTAATGGACTCATAGCAGCCAACATTTAATTGGCCCTGTCTACATTACACCGAAGCTACTGTTCACAAGCAGCCCTGCTATGGAGAAGACAAAAAAATAATCAAAAGGTGTCTGATGGAACCTCATCTGACAGGAGTTTGTTGTATTTTAAGGAACTAACATCTGCTAGTGAGAAGCTGCCAACTAACAGTGGCCTTTCGTCCCCTCCCTGCAAGACAGTTTTTTCAGCTTCCCTGTCCGGTGGCGACAACTGTTATCTCTGCTGCTGGAGCGAGCTGTCATCCATCTACATTAACAGGCTCGGTCGCAGAGGCCCGGTCACAGCGTGGCAGAGTCCGGGCTCTGTGGAGCAAGAGGAGATAGGACGCGGCGTCGGAGTCTGGAGAGCAGGGTGAGGGGTGGGAGGTGGGGGCTGGGGGGCCTCAGGGTGAAAGCTGCCAGGAGATCTGACACCAAGGTCAGGGGTGGCGTCTCGAGCTAACTCAGGCGAGTGAAGGCGATGATAAGAGACCAGAGTCTTTGAAGCTGCCTCTGCACCGCTCAGCTTCTATAGTGCAGATCATGTTATTACTCTTGAACTCTATCTCTGATTTCATTCTCACACTGCGTGATGTTTCACACCTGTTATGTGAACAAGCAGTGGACGATCTCTACTACCTTCTCTGACTGACACAGACTTGTATGTCAGTGACTCTCGTGCTCTTTTGTTTTCTTTGTGGGTGATTTTTCTCTGCAGCTCTGCATTTCTGGGAACTGTGAAGCCTCTAAAGTGTGAAACGCCTTCATGTACCACATTTCAGTCTACTTACATTACATAGTCATATACTTATATATATTTTGAATCACCCTCATTCTCAGTGCCTACTGGCTGATCATGAAAACAGGGATTCTAATGGGATCAACTTTTTTCCTTCTCTACCATTGTAGTGTCTCATGTAAACTGCCGATTGCACCTTTATTAGTACAGAATTCACTTTCTGACTTTTCAATCATTCATATCATCACACATGACCAAGCAGCTGAGCCATTCTCGCAAAAAATAAAAATCAATGAGACTTACTTGCCACTTCCAGCGATGCGTTGCGACTGACCGCCTCGCCCAGGTAGTTACGCGCCACACACACGTAGACGCCCTCATCAGGTTTGCTCCGCCGTCCATGTACAATTCTCAGGAAGAAGAGGGAGCCACTGGGTAACAACATCCGGTGGGAACGAGGGTCCTCACGATCCGTCTCGACCCGCTCGCCGTCTTTGTACCATTCCACCATTGGAGTCGGCCGTCCCTCGGCCTTACAGTTGAGGGTGGCCGGCTCGCCCTTCGACACAATCAAGTCCGACGGATGCTCTACGACCCGAGGAGCAGCATCCTCCAACCTGGGTCGGGATCCTGGAGGACAAAACAACACCACATGGGAGAGAAAGGGTTAAGATTGTGTTTATCATTGGGAACCCATTTGTGGTGGATTTCGTTATAATGATGGTGCTACAATAATTTTTGAATATGAGTATTTAGTGGCAGCAATAGGAGTGAAATTCAGGTTATAATTACAGCAAACCTAAACCTACCTACCTATATATGCAGAATTAACAGTGTTATAAAAAGCTCAGTATCTGCTCAGTCAATAATGCCAAACGATGCAGAAACATCATTCCAAGCACCTTTATATAAACTGAACATTGGACCGTGTGAGCGTGACATATTTGGATAGTTCCCAGGCTCTGGATGTAAAGAGTGTGGAAAGGGTGAGGACCATCATAAACACCGAGCGTAAAAATCCAGAGCCTTTTTTTTTTTTTTAAGTTCTGGCCATGAAACACAAAAGGCAAGTGGGCGACACAACTTACAAAAACACACTTAGTGGCTCTATTTCCAACCCTCTTGAGCTGTGTGCGTGAAGGGCTGCAGGAAAACACATTGTTTTATCACTGACAGCATGGCTGTGTGAAATGAGCACGTCATGTAATTGCTCAACAGTTACATTCAAAGTATAAATCAAGAGGACGTGTGAAATGGCATGCTCTGAAATCCTGCATCTATGAAACTAAAACCAGATTCCCCGGCAATGGAGGGGAAGCATGCGAGAAGTAAATGTGTAGAACTGCAGATCACAAGCTGATGACTGACAAAACTACAGAACTATTAAGATATCAAAAACATACAGCCATCTACTTCACTTTTGAGAAAATACTCAAAGCCTTTAAATAGGTTTTGTGAACGGTTTACAGAGCTCTACATGGTGCAATGTTGTTGTTAACTACTAATCATGGTAAATGTATTGTGTTTCTGTCCACTGTTCTGCACACAGCTCTTCAGAAAGTGATTGGAAGACAGAAGCAGACGGAGATGGAGTTGGGGTTATTCCCACAGGATTTTTGCCAAGCACTAAAATTACTTTTTTCTCTCCACCCCCACCTTCTATCTTTCCTCCTCCAATTTGAATGACAGCATGTTGGCGGTACAATTATGTATGAAAAGCAATAACACAAAGTCAAGCACCGTGAGGCACAAGTGAAAGTTCCCCCTGGAGAGCAAATGAAAGAACAACGACAGGAGATGCGCCTTGTCAGTGTTTTTCAGTTTTGTTCCAGTGATGATTGTTGCAGCATTCATGAGTGTATTTCTGATTCGTCTTGCCTTCCCACTCAACTGGCAAGTCCTGCTGTTTCTCAAGTAAAACCATTTCTCACTGTCACGGTACTGCAGCATTTAGCAGTGCCATACAGGGCTGTATTACTCAGCTTTGTGCTTTCAGAACATTCGCAACAGGAGATTGGCGGAAGCAGTTGAGCATGTCACAGGGAGACAGAAAACATGAATTGTTGGATTGTTGTTCACTGTTTTGGACTTTTAGACCTCCAATATTACACAGAGTTTAGCATTGCAGGAGTTCTGTTTCACTCCTGTGATGCTTTCGTTGTAGAATAACTCATTGCTCAGTTAAAGCAGGGACTTAATGGGCAGCTGTGGGTCAGATGATAGAGCAGGTTGCCCACTGATTGAAAGGTTGATGGTTCGATTTCCGCTTCCTCCTGTCCATGTGCGTCCTTGGGAAAGACCAACCGGCAACCAACAACATCACCCGTTGGCTTCATTGAGCCATTATGAAGCCTCCAGTTCAGATTCTGTTCGTCACCATCTTGCTAGTTCGGAGCGGTTTGGAGCAGGAAGTGACCATATCTGGACAAGCTGGGGGAGGAGCCAGCGGTGGATCTGACTAATCTGATTGGAAACCTGACGATACTATGTCCCGCCCACCGATAGCTGTAACCTGACTGCACCACAGGCCTGTCAATCAAACAGACATGCCCCCAAAAACAGGTAGGTTAGGTAGTTACTTTATTAATCCCCGAGGGGAAATTTTTTCGCTACAGCAGCATACAGAAGCAATAAGATAATAATAGAATAATAGAAAAGCAATAAAATAGCAGTAAAATAGCAGTAAAAAATATTAAATATAAAATGCACAGTATATACAATACAGTATATATCTATATATATTATATACAAACAACCAAGAAACACAGTCAACAGTGTTATTGTTGTGTGATGGATTTTGCCAGAGGTGAGTTATTGTACAGTCTTATTGCGGTCGGCAGGAATGATCTCCTGTATCTGGAATGATCTCCTGTATCTGGAATGATCTCCTATATCAGGAATGATCTCCTGTATCTGGAATGATCTCCTGTATCTGGAATGATCTCCTGTATCAGGAATGATCTCCTGTATCTGTCCTTGTGACAGCGGAGCTGGAGGAATCTTTTGGAGAATGTCCTCCTCTGTCCCTGAAGCAGGTGGTGGAGAGGGTGGACAGGATTATCCAATATGGATAATAGTTTGTTCAGCGTCCTCCTCTCCACCACCTTTTCCAGACTGTCCAGTTTGCAGCCAATAATGGAGCCGGCCTTCTTAACCAGTTTGTTAAGTCTGTTGGTGTCACCGGCTCCAATGCTGCTCCCCCAGCAGACCACAGCGAAGTACAGTGCACTGGCCACAACAGATGGTAGAACATCTCCAACATCTGGCTGCACACATTGAAGGATCGAAGTTTCCTCAAGAAAAAGAGTCGACTCATCCCCTTCTTGTAGACAGCGTTGATGTTGGTCTTCCAGTTCAGTCTGTTGTCATGGAGACACCAGGTACTTGTACTCCTCAACCATGTCCACCTCCTCTCCCAGAACTCTCAGCGGTTGTGGAGCCGTCGTCTTCCTCCTGAAGTCGACCACCATCTCTCTGGTCTTGGCCACGTTCAGGAGGAGGTGATTTCTTCCCCCCCACTCCACAAAGTCCTCCACTACTGCCCTGTACTCCTCCTCCCGTCCATCCCTTATACACCGTCCACTGACTCCTCCTCCCGTCCATCCCTTATACACCGACCACTGACTCCTCCTCCCGTCCATCCCTTATACACTGTCCACTGCAGAGTCATCAGAGAACTTCTGCAGATGTCTTGACTCTGAGTTGTTCTGGAAGTCAGTTGTGTAGAAGGTGAACAGGAAGGAGACAGAACAGTTCCCTGAGGAGCTCCAATACCACTGACCACTGTATCAGACAGCACACTGCCCAGATGGACAAACTGTGGTCTGCCTGTCAGGTAGTCATTGATCCAGGAGACGGTGGACGTGTCCACCCCCTCCACCCGCAGCTTCTCACTCAGCAGCAGTGGTTGGATGGCGTTGAATGCACTGGAGAAATCAAAGAAAGTGATTCTCACAGAGTCACCGGTTCCATCCAGGTGAGACTGAGCTCGTTGCAGCAGGTAGATGATGGCATCGTCCACTCCCACATGAGGCTGGTACGCAAATTGCAGCAGGTCCAGTGAAGATTTCACCAGCGGCCTGAGGTGTGTCAAGACCAGCCTCTCCAGCACCTTCATCACAGGTCTTCTTGAATCTTCTTTTCTAATAAATGAGGGATTATTTTCAGATGGACCTCCAGAAAACTAATAAGAAGGAGTGACTTTAGCTAACAACACCGAAGTATTTTGTGGAGAAATGTTATTGAATTTACAGAGCCGGAGTGTTTGTGGAGCCAACCTGTAGTGGCACAGCTTAAGGCACTTCTGTATCAGCCTAATTTTTCAGAGCCAGTAGCTACGAACACTTTTATATCCAGTCTGTGGGAGAGACACTGAACCCCAAGTTGCTCTGAGGCAAGCGAGCACCATCAATGGAAGCTCTGCCAACATTGGTTGTGAATGGGAGGCAAACGCTAAAGCACTTTGAGACCACTAATGTAAAAATATGCTATACAAGTCCAGACTATTTACAAAACACTCGCTTTAACAGGTTATGTCTAAAAAGCAACTAAACATAATTTAGAATTGGAAAACCACAGTAGTTTTGTTTTTTTCTTTAACAAAGAAGACTAATAAAAATATTTTTTTTTAAAGTGAATGGAGCTCCAAGTGAACCGGTAGATGAAGAAACAAAAGTCTGTTGCAGTTTGGATAAATCTCCAACCTCCAGGAGGTGACCAGGAAAGCCACTTGTGTTCTGTGGTGCAGGCCCGACATAAGAAAATGGTTGTAATGGTTCATCCTACAGGTGCTTGAATAAGAAGGAATTCAAAGGTTCAGACTTTCCTGATAAGAAAAGCCGCCAAAATTCCTGCCCTCAAAGTAACAAATCCGCTATAAAGTTTTGGGGGTTTAAGAACTCCACTGAAGTGCTTTCCTCTGATGAGGATATAGAGTACCGTCTGATGGCCCTGCTCTTAATGCAATTAGATTCACAAAGATGGAGAAGTAGGAAGCTCTGAATAGGAGGAAATGGTACAGAGACTTTGAAGTTGGAATCAAATATCAGCTGGGCTTCTGCCTGACTACAACTCCTACTTTCAAGTACTGGAAGCACATCACAAGATACAAAAATGCCTACAGTTATATTTCACAGCTATCAACACCACAAACCCATCACTGCAATTCCCTCTCATTTTTGTGTCAAACAAAACAAAAAAAAGTAAAAATCTACAGCAGCATGTGTTGAGTCTTTAAGAGTAGATAATAATAATAATATACATTTACCATCAAAACTGAAATGGATCTGATCACGAAGCAGGTCCAGATTAAGGTGTCAGATGTAAAGTTTCCGAGTACCAAATACCACCAGCGGCTGACTATCACAGTTGTAGAGTCAGAATACTGTCATCAATGATGTGTTGGGGCTTTACATACAAATCAGTTTTTGTGTATACAAAGTTTGAGCCAGATTCAAATTAAAAAAATAATACTTTGTGTGCTCCTTTTGACGTAATTATTTTCATTACTGATTCATTTAAGTTGTTTTTTTTATTAATCACTCATAATTAGTCTCTGAGATGTTAAAAAAGGAAGTAGATGCATCACAAATATCCAAATCATTCCCTTATTCGAGAGGCTGCATTATAACCAGTTTTCTTACACTTGCTTACAGTTTTTAAGGTACTTAACAGAACCTGATCTCCAGAACACTTGGTTCTTCTGAGTCTGTCTCAGTGTCGTGTGTCTCTTCATGTAACCCCGGACTGACTCCATGATGTTGAACTCAGGGTCATAATGCACTGTTTTTCTCGCAGCTAAAGATATTTTTATTTTGGACCAATCAGAGACTTTCCTGCTGGTGCCCCATGATGGATAATAATCTAAACATTTTACGTGTCTGTATATTAGCTGTACTGTCAACATTCATGGAGGCCATTCCAAGCACGGTGCCACATAAATAAAAGACAATATACATTAGGTGCCATCTTTGGTCCTTGGACCTCGAACCCTAATCTCTACAATTATCTATGAAAATGTACAGCACAGCACTACCAGAAAAAAACATTTTATTTGATTTATTTCTAAAAATAAATAAAATAAGAGCAATATTTTGACAAGGCTGCTCTCATGAGGAATAAAAAGTGAAAACAGTTGTCATTTTGTTAAGTGCCTCTCCACCCTCAAGGTCTCGGAGCTACAGCTACAGACAGCCCATCTAATAGCTTTAACGTAGCATATGTATCATGGCTGAACTGAGCCTGTCTGGCTGGAGGTATTTGGAGGGGAGATGGGGGGGGTCTGTAGTGAGAGCTCAGCAGGACAGAGCCTTTAAGAGCTGACTCATAAATTTTACAGTACAAGCTGGTTGGAACAAGCCATGTGGAAATGTAAAGTAAAGGCTTTTAAAGAGGACGAGACCACCGAGTGGGACTGAGCTAAATATCACAAGAACACCCGGGTGGCAACCGCTGAACACCGGCTCTTAAACATGATATGCATCCTCTGCATCCACGGAAATGTAGACCTGATGAAACGCTCTTGCAGCTACAGTTTTCTACAGGTAGAAATGCTCTGCTATCTTAATCTGGGATGTCACAGATGTACAGTTCGGTTGAGGGGAAGGGAAAAAAAGCTACATCCAAAATGATGCAAGAGTATGACGTGTGATACGAAAATGTAAGAATTATGATCAATGTGTGAATGTAGGGATCTATACTGTGATGATACTGATCTTTGCAGCAGGCTGTACTACTGCAAAGGTACAGGTCTGTATGATGATAGAAACTGACTACGCTGGTGCAGCTCAACCATATTTAAATTTCTAAAATGGACAGTAATCCCAAGATACTGAGCTCAAAGTGAAAGTAGATGTGTGTAACAGATAAGGGCGAGGCTGGAAAAGATGAACTCAGTCAGGTTAAATGGACAGCTGGAGTCTGGAGAGTCTGACTGGTTGTCTTCAGAAGGGTTTCTAATAGGAATGTCTGGACCCTCTAAGGACCTATTAGCTCCTGCCCATGGTGCACTACAGCCGGATGGATGCATGCGAGTTAATGAAGCCACCGGGATGCTGGAGGAGAGACACAGATTCTGTTTGACAAGGAATGGTGAGTTACTGCATACGTCACCGAGCCAAAAGACAGCACCTGTGTGATTTGTGTGAGATTTCCCTGGCAGATCCAATTGCTGAAAATGTTTTTATGTTTAAAGGACCAGTGTGTAATTTTTCACAGTACGAACTTACAGATTTGTGACCAATTAAAGTGAAAACATAAGGAGTGTCACGTCTTCTAAAAAAAGAATATCAGACTACTTGAAGCTTTACAGTCACCAGATCCCAGCAGCCCAAATGAACACCTACGGGAGAAACTCCAAGTCAATGTGGGAGATGAAACATGTTCAATCTATATTCCACTGATGCAGAAAATAGATGTGAAACTGTACAATGTTTATATGACTCACTGGTAAAGCACAGAATTATTAATAGCAGGGGTTATCATGGGCTGAACTTTCTGCAGTGTTGTTCTGCTACACTAATGGCAGGAAAATTGTCTTCTTCAAATAGTCCCTTTATATTCCAGGAATTTTGATTTCCCGGGTGCTTATTTAGAAGATGATGATATAAAATGTTCCATTATAAGTGCAGCTTTCTCAAGTTCCCTCTGAATTTCATATTCTGCAAACAAACAACAAAGTCTGGACTTTGGCATCGGTGCATCAGCAGTAAAATCTCTTGGGCTGCTCTACCCTGATAAATATCAGCCACAAACTAAAACAGAGCAACATGTCAACAAAATACTGAATGTAAATGAATGTTGTAAAAAAACTCGAGCATGTTCGACCCATCAGCCGCATTCAGCACTGCGAACTCCGCCCTCAAAATCCTTGAACCTTCAAGGGAACCTGACTGAGGAATTCTGTGGGGGGTGAAACTCTCCCTCCCCAGCTTCATTAAGATCTTGGTTCATCTGATGGAGATGCAGGTTTGGGAAATAAGTTCTTGAAAAGGTTCCTTTTCCTGCATTGCACTTTTCAAAACTCACTCAATCAAAATGTCGATGGTTTGATGCCTGTTTCTTCCTGCAAACAATGCTAAGTGTCCTTGGGCCAGGCATTGAAGCCTCCCAATGGTAGGCGAGCACCTTGCATGGCAGGTCAGCCGCCAGTGGTGTGTGAATGTGTGTGAGTGGGTGAATGGGAGGCAAACTGTAAGGCGCTTTGAGAGCACTGAGGTGATAAAGCGCTATAAGTGCAAACCATTTATCATTTCATTTTCTTTGTAACTGATGGTTGAAAGACTGCAAGCTGATGCAAATATCTGCCATGTTACATTTACTGATCTCAAAGTAGCTCTGTACTAATATGTCCATATAGAAGCAGCCTTTCATGTCAACATTAGCAGACATTAACACCAATGATGTTACATCTCTCAAAACAATACACACTTGATTTCCTCCTGTAGTAATTATGAGGCTGGTTCTTCCAGGAAAGTAAAGCGGAGTTCAGTGTATGATGAGTTTAAACTCAGGACTCCAAATCAAAAAGACTCATGTGGGGTGCACTGTATTTAGAATGTATGTAAACTTCAGGACAAATGCAAACACAGAACACATTACTGTCAAACAACTTCAAAGTGGTTTCACCAGGAGAAAAGGGGAGGAGGAGAGAATAGACCCTGAGAGGGTGACAGAGAAATAGTGTGTATGGCACAAAATCTGAATAAGAAATATTGGAACGAAACAGCCACAGGGAGCCAGTAGTCCTGCTGCAATGTCCTCTCTATAATGGAAAATGGCAAAGTGCTGAGGCGGAACCTTTTCTCATTTAGTACAAGAACAAGTGACTTGGTGTGTCCTGCTAATAAACCAAGTCCAGAGGACCACTGCCAGATATCTGCGGTTGATTCCCAGCCTCAATCCTGTCGGGCCGCAGCCTTCCTCCAACACAAACACACATGTGGGTTCTCGGTCGTAAGCAGCTTTACTCCCAATGAAAAGGCATCGAGTAGCTGAAACATATCTATCCAGTACTCTTGGCTTGCATTGAAATGGTACAAGAAAGAGGCTGTAGATTGATTTGAAAGGAGGTTTCAGACTGTTGACATCTTTCAAGACATGAAGCAGAGGGATATCAATTCTTGTGATTGTGAAGATCATCTTTAAAAAAAAGTCCTAAAATAGAGAAATTTTCAACGTTTTTTTGTTCTGATACTAAATTAGACCTGCATTTAAAGTTACTCCCGCTGAGAAGGGTTGAAATTGCAGCATCTTCTGACGCTAAAATAGTTCCACTCCAATTATCCAGAAATACTCCCCTGCCAAGAAGTCACAGGTCAACTGAGTGACTGTCAACTCGTGTGGAGTATGTGATTTCAGATGTGCTCATGATGCTGCTGTCTGAGACAAAATGCCTTGACAGGTAATCAGAAGAAACGAAAGTTGAAACAAAAACAGAGCACTTTAAGAAAAAAGTCATGAGGTACAAGAGATGTTATCATGTAGATCTTTTGATTTGATATACAGAGAGCTGAGAAAAGTTCATTCCAACATAATTTCACTTGACAAGCTGTTTGCTTTAGGTGACAGGCTGTTAGACCCTTTTTCTGCACCTATCAGCTCTGAATGTAAATATGCATTCACCTCTGCATCTTTCCCAGACTGCATTTCAGGCTCTGACAGTATTTTCCAAACACAGATGGTGTAATGATCAGATCATGGTTTGACTCATGCAATAAATCCAGGAAGGGTACTTATTTGTGGAGAATATCAGACCATCTAGCGGTGCACACAGCCGAGTTACTCGGAATAATGGGTGGAAAAGAATATCTAAAACCAACGTGTCGTCATGGCTTCTGATAGCTCGTTGGTGCTTTCAAGCATTAAATCTAGAAAGTTGTCATGCAGGCAGGATACTGTGTATTAAATATTTCAAGAGTTTTTCATAAAAATAGTTTTTCAGGGTGCATTATAAAGGAGTGGAAATGAGAAGGAAGACATATCAGCTAAACAATCACTGAAGCTACAGTTCACTGACACAAGTTCTATTAAGTAAAGCAGAGGTTTAAACTATCGTTAAACAACATACAAAACCTCTGAGGAATGCGGGGACTTAACTGAAGTATTTACAGTGTTCAAAAAGATGGAGGCGTTGGTAGAATACAGGGCAGAAGGTGGTCATTACTCATCCCAACGAGAAATACAAGTCAACATCCAACACAACAGCCAAGCACTCTCGTAGAAAACACACTACTGAAGTGGAAAATGTCAAACACGTACCGATAGATTGCAACATGTATGATGAATACATTTGAGAATTACCATCAGTATTAAAATGATGGAAAACACAATATAACATCAGGGGATGTGGTAGAAAGACATCACGGAAAGTCTTTTTATTTTCCCTGCCAATCTACAGTTCCACTCTCCAGTGAAGTGGGTGGAAGTAACGCACCTGGAAGCTGGTTGTCCTACTGCCATTAAACCTCAGAGGAGAGAAAGGTTGCTCATTTTATCTGACATTTGTACAAGGCTGAATCCTCAGGTCAACACAGATCCTCACACCTGCTCACCAACTGTCTCACTGCAGGAAGTCCAACATGCAGCTCAACCCCGAGACAACCCAACCGGCTCACACAAGCCATACATGCAGAAGTGGAGGAAGAATTCAGACCCTTTACTTCTTCTAGACTGTACAAATACTCCGTTAAAAGTCCTAAAAGCCCACTGAAAATCATCATTTAAAAGTGTTTAACTACGATAAGGAGATGTGCAGAGAATGGCCTTTGTGCCACAGTGGTATCCCATGAAATCGTGAAATACACTCATCAGTCCATTAGAGGATAGTGTCCTATAGAGGACACCTGTCTGTCCATTAGAGGATACAGTGTCCTGTAGAGGACACCTGTCTGTCCTGTAGAGGATACAGTGTCCTGTAGAGGATACCTGTCTGTCCTGTAGAGGATACCTGTCTGTCCTGTAGAGGATACAGTGTCCTGTAGAGGATACCTGTCTGTCCTGTAGTGGACTGACTGGTTTACTGTGACGTGATCCTGGGTTGCATGTCGACATACTATTATATAAGAAGGCGCGCCTAGTTTTCAATTATTTTGTTGGTGGCTGCAACTAATGATTATTTCCATCACGATCAATCGGCTGATTATTTTCTTAATTAATTGATTAACTGTTTGGGTCACCAAAAAATATAAAATGGCGAGACGATGTTATCACAGTTCTCTACAACACAAAGTTACCATCACAATGATCCAAGTTACTATCAATAAATCAAACCTATTAAAGAATAACAAAAAATTTAAAAAAGGCTGAAAATTCACGTAGGTAGGGAAATACCTCGGACCTGTATTTGCTAGTACAGGACACGAGTGATCGTACTTAGCTTCATTCCACCACTGTGTCATCACACGTAGGATCAAAATATCTGGTTCACCACAGCCCACAGGGAGAAGGACATAAAACATGGATGGCACTTCAGCCCTATCAAGTCTTCCAACCCAGACAGGGTGAGAAATGTCTTTCATTTCCATGTGAAGGACTTAAAAATAAATCAAAGTACTGCAATACATCAAAAGCTCTACTTCTTATCAATCTGTGGTGAGTTGTGGTGAAGTAGAAAGATTAAGCCATGCTCTGGCTTAGCAACAAAAAAATTAAGGCTAAGCTGAGCTAACCCTCACAGACCACTCAAGATAACCCCCCCCCCCCTCTCCCCGACACACACACACACACACACACACACACACACACACACACACACACACACACACACACACACACACACACACACACACATCCTTATTTTAAAGGACAGCTGTTAATGGTGAAAAAAAGTCTCTTTAAGCTGAAATTCCAGTACAACAGAAATAAAGTACCTGCAGCTGGTGAACAGAGGAGGGAGCGTTATAATCTTTTAAAGAAGGAACAGAGGAGAGAAGAGAAGGGCAGATAATGGCGATCAAAGAAAATCACACAAATTTGCTCTTCCTATTCCTCCTTCATCTGCAATTCTTTTTAGCGGGTTGGCTTCCCTCTTGCAGAATTTGTTGTTTTACAGCTTTGTTGCCTCCTCCTCCTTCTCTCTCCATTTTCAGCAAAGCCACAGGAATTGATTTGCAAATGTGCATTCAAAGTTAAATTGGCAGCGGTGAGGGAGGCAGACTGGAGTGTTTTCTCTGCAGCCTCCTACTCTTTGACCCTGTGGGGGAAACAAAATGAGACACTTGCATGTGAATACAAAGTACCGGCCATAAAGAGACAACCTCCTTAATTGAGCTTGTGTTGACGCTAAGCATTTAAATGGGTAGGGTCAACTTTGGAAAAGGAAATGGGGTGTTTTTATCTTGTCTCTCTTGGGGCCGTGAACAGCTCGAAGCTGCTTCTGTCTGCTCTTTTCGTTGAGAAGCAGGGATCATGGAAACTGTGAGCACAAAGATCCAAACTCCCACGGCAGCTCCAAAAAAAATGCCCTTTCCACTAACAACTGTGTTTCACGCTCCCTCTGAGTCGGGCCTCTTGCTGAAATGAGGTTTGGCTAAATGTTTGGGCACATTGACAATGCAGAAGCAGCTTGCTGTTGATAGAGAGCAAACAGTGGCGCCTTTTCTGGTCCAACAGGAACAGACAGTTGAGTCTTCAAGGCCACTTTTAGACAAAACAGTCCCTAATGGTAAAACATGGCCGAGAGGCTTGGGAGTTGATTAAGCTTTGATTTAATTCCAATTCCAGAAACAAGTCAGAGGGGGCAGCAATGTGTCCCTTTGACGTGGAGATTTCAACAGTTTCCTTTGACTTTGAAATGCACTTTCCTCAAGATTCTGCACCACATTCTGGTTTGAATAATCAAGTATTGGTTTCTGTAAAACATCAAATATCAACATTGATAATGCGGAGGATGGTTCAGCTTAACGATTCTTATGTTTGAACATTTAAGAGAACTTTGAATGCAACAGCAATCCTGAGGACTTAAATTCAAGCAGTCCAACATCCCTCAAGTTATCACAGATGCTGCCAAGAGTTGTCAGTGTGAGTTCCAGTAACCCGCCAGTAACAAGCATTGATTTTCTCCACTGACTCCACCGAGGGGTGTTTCGGAGAGGCTGTAAAAAAAAACGAGAGAACAGCAACTGTATTTGGCGACTGGACTCTCACTCTTCATTCAATTTTGCTGAAAGTGCCCAGTGTGATGAGAGTGAGAAGAGACAAGAACTAGAGGGGAAAATACCGCAGGGATGAAGAGGAGATACTGGCTGTAGTGATTCTTCTTTCAAGAGAGAAGTTAAAGATGGAAAAATTATCTCTATTAAGGCTGTATGGTGATGATGTATGTGGATTATTTATCATCACTAATTATCAGTCTATTAGCGTTCACCAGTGAAGGCGCAGTATATTTGCTCTCTCACTCATGTCAGGGGGAGAATCCTCGAGGGGCGCCAGGACTGGTACAACGCTGGTTGCGGGTGGCCGAACACAGCGGTGGGGAAATGCCATCGGTTTCCTGTCCCACAGCTGCATATTTCAAGATTAGCTCCTATTAGTTGTGCCGGCTGCTATCTGCTCCTATCCGTCTGACCACATACATCATACACGGCCCTCCAAGGGAGGAAGGGGTCGAGACGGGGACTTCCTGAACAGAGTCCATAACTCGAAAGAAACTGGAGATACCATAAAAAAAAAAAAAAATTTAAACTATGGGGTATTTGTATGTCTTCTATTGCTTGTTGGAGTTGAAAATTAAGCTCATTTTCCATTCATAACTTAAACTTGAAATAATGTCGATGGGGAGACCTATAATTTGGGTTTGAGGGTTCAACAATGAACAGTGACAAGAGAGCTCTGAGAAATTCAGCTCACTGACGGGCTGCTCGGTCCTTTTCTTCCAGCTGAATGATCCAGTACAGCGTGCCTGTACTAAATATAATGTTTCATTGATCATGTTTCATCATGACACACTGCTGGCATTCTAACGAGACTAGATAATGATACAGAAATGGGAATGTTCTCCAATTATATGTGAAACACTGAGAATGTCTAACTGCAGTAGTGAAAGACTTCTTATTTATGAGTGTGATAATATTACCATGAAAGAGAAAAGTAGATAAATCCGCCCTTCACATATTGTTGCAGATATTTCAGGAAACAATGGTTCTGACGTCTAATTAAGTCACAAAGAAGAGAGACTGATGAAAAGGGGAAGTTTAGGAGATGGATTCTAATCCAGCTGCTGTCACTTCTCCAAATTAATGCTTTGGAGTTTTTTGAGGTGAGTTGCTCGTCATAAGATAACAAGAAGAGAAGGCGCTCCGATTGACTCGTCAAGTAAGTCTTGTTTCTTTAATACCATCGGGCAGACCTGTCAATCATCAAACTGAGACGCTACAACAGAGAACAAACAGCCGAAGAGACGCACTAACCGCCTCTTATCCACACGTCACTCTTGTGCATCAACACTCCCATCACACAATAACAGGTACTCAGTGACTGTCACTTTCCCCAAAAAAAGAGCTGTCCCCGTCCGCTCGGAAGCCAGCCATTAAATCACCGACTAGACTGTCAAAATCCCTCCGAACTGCATCACCTTGATACGCCGGTCCCGAAAACGATCCATTATCATTTGGCTCTTTCCCATGCTGCGCTTTCAAGTGCCAGACTCTCACAAATATATCCAACCCGCCGACAAAGTCACAGCAGTGACAGCTGGAGCTGAAGCATTTCTTCTTTTGATTCTGCCGCAGAGTGTTGTTGCTGCTTCAAACTGCATTGAAGAAAAGTTGGTGAACAATCAATTCAAGGTAAACAACATGATCTCAGTCTCAAAAGTCCACCTGATGAAAACCACATGCTTGTGTTTGATGGTGGTCAAACACTGAGGAAACCAGGACAGGTTGTTGAAGTTCAGTTAATAACAAAGCAAACAAATGCTGGTAAATCATAAGTATTCTCCATTTGTGAACAAGTGTTTCTCCAGATATAATTAGGATGATATGAAATGTTTAACCTGTTCATGCTGATTCCATTCACCTTCTGAGTTCAATTCTTACCAGAGGTGACTAATTCAAAATGAAACAACACAGAAACACATAACACAGCAGACAACTCTTCCCCCGTACCTGCAGTAGCTCTGCAGTCCATTTATAATGTTTAGTGAGGCTCAAACATTGTGTTTATACTGCAAAACCTGCGCACAAACCCATGTGTTTAAACATCTGGGATGTACCACAGATATATTATTTAACAACTGTGATGGATTACAGACTTTTGTAAACCTCGTTTCATGTATTTTAGTCCAGTTGAGGGGAAATTATCATCCATTGTGCCTCGTAACGCTTAAGATTTTGTGCACAGTCACAAACTCATCCCCATGTGATATTATCTACTGTATATCATGACATACACATTTTCCCTTTTATACCACATCTCTCTCCCACACAAAAGCTTCTTTGAAGGCGTTGTAGACTTCACGGATGTGTCCCATTTCTGTGGGCAGAGAGGATGCACAGCAGCGAGAGGCCTCTCCGGGGATGAAGTTGTCAGAGTGATGCGGTCAACGTTTGACAGCGACATTTTGACACAGCATGGGAATTTTTGCATGTCACTTTTTTTTCCAATCACTTTAATCCTCCGCCAATGACAGCAAAGAAAATTCTTCCACTGGGAGACCAAAACGATTCTAATATTGATTCTGTTCATGCTTCACAAAACAACACCTTTGCCAGCAGACTGTCCAATTACCGGCTGGATTATCCCACACTCTTATGCAGCACAAAAACCTCGTGCTCTGTGATTGAGACTTCATTAAAGTGAGACGGCAGCGGCCCCCGGTTCGCCTCTTTCCAAGTCTATTTCAGTATTATGACCAGCAATGGAGAGGTCAGCACTCCTAAAATCACTGGAACTAATGTCGGGGCCATCCATCTGTCTGCAGCCCGAGGTGGGAGGCTCAGGCCGGATTGTATCGGGCCCCTCAGGCACTCACACTTGAGACCTTTCCGACGAGGGGTGAGCTGACTTGTTCTGTCAGCACCCGCTGCTAAATAGAGTTCCTGCCCATTTGGTCCCTTTTCCTTGATGCCCAGTGGAGAAGTGTCTGGTGCCCCATCCTGTGTTATTGGCCCTCTGTGGTAGGAATGTGCAGATATGAGGTATAACCTAGAAGAGATGAATTGCAAGCCTCGGTTTGCAGATGCAGTGAAAAGACGAGGTTTCTTTTAGACAGAGGAAAAGGCGGTGCATGTTTTTTCTTCATTTACAACAGCTGAATGCACAAATACGTTGTTAATAATGCATTATGGGTCGTCATCAGATCTTGTGTAATGAATATATGGGACGGTGAAACTGTATTATCATTTTTGTTCAGTGACAAGCGTGCAGAAATATTGCTCAACTACCATCTTTTTTCTAAATTTAGCAGTCCAGAGACAATGGTTTTATTTTTTAAAGGCAGAAATAGGCAACTAAGCTTCAAAAGGAAATTTGCACGCGTGACTAACGCTGCTGAGATGATGATTCTGAGATGAGAGGAAGAGGATGTTTAGCTCCTCGCCCTGACGTCTGAGCCTTATTTTTCAGTCAGAGTAAATTAGGACGCTCTTGTACCGTGAATGCTTTCCAGGACGTATACCATCGCTCATTTCAATGTATCATACCAAAGCTATTGACAGCCTAATTGATCAGTAAAGAACAGATGGGCAGGCAGGTGGGGGAGGAGGAAGGTACGCTCGGTGTGTGAGTGCGTGTTTCTTCTCAAAAAGGACTACAAAGGTTTCTGTGTGTTTTCTGTCCCTCGGCAGGAAAAGAAAATGGACATGTCAATATGTCGACAGCTAAAACCTGAACGACAGTACGTTGCTGTGCTGTGATGAGCCATCTGCACGTGGAGCTTCATGGAGACGACTATAACAGTGAAATAAGTAACAAATGTGCATTAACCTTTTCCATTGTGGTTAATTGTGTTGATGATGAGCCTTCATTACTGCCACCACCAAAATAAATGCAGATATTTCTTTCTAGAAACACTGTTGTCTTATTTAATCATGTTTAATAGAAACTACTTTCTACCAGAGAGCCTCCTTTAAACAGGTCCATGGATTATCTGTGACATTGTTCCCAGAAAGACATTTTTTTAAATGGAATTCACGATTGTTAGGACCCCTTCCTTTCTACCTGCTGTGGCTGCAGTGGCCTCTTCCTGCTTGAGTTTGCAGTCATGGAGGGTCGGTAAGGTCAAGTGGCAGCACCTGTGTAGGCCTCCACCTGAGCTACAAACACCAGCCTGGTTTCATTGTGTTTTTCTCTCCGAGGCTCCACATCTCCTGCTTTGGTTGGGTTGACTTTACCTTTCACCTCCATCACTTGCACACACATTTCTCATCCATCCGTGCGTTACATTCAACACTGATGCTACTCATCTTCACACCTCATGTTTCTTTTATGGTTATAGTTTGTTAATTTTAAATAAAACTCCCCATTGGCATATTTGTACCCCAAGTTAAAAAAAAAAAAAAAAAAAAGACCAAACAGTTACTGGAAAGTCTCAGTGCAATCCCAGCAGCAGCAATAACTCTGAAATATAACTGTCAAGCTGTCCCTGACCAATCCATTAAAGCCCGTCCAGCCTCCTCCACCTTAAGTCACCGTGGATGACAGCGTGTCTGAAATGCCTCGTGCAAACGCACGACTGCCTGCACCAGAAGAAAGGCCTTTAAACAATGAGACGTCTTGGTAATTGTGCTATTTGAGCCACATTACACCTCGCAGCACTTCCCTCCCTGACGGATATGGAGCTGTATGCTCACACTGCAATTACAGTGTGGGTATCACGGTTTGGTCCGGGGCCATTTGATCTGGTTACTGGTCTGTTTGGGGACAAACAGGAGACAACAAGGCAGCTGTTTGCAACCACTGCCTTGAAGTCACTTCAGTAAAGCGCATGGCAAACACGAGGCCCGTTGACAGCCGTTGGGGAGAGCGCCGTGTTGACGGATAGTGATGGACATGAGTGGCACACTCCCGTGTCACCTTACTGGACAAACAGTCTGAAGACCAGAATCCTGAAACGTGACTCTGGCTCCTCATGAATGGGCCCTTCAGATGTGAAGAGGAAAGGGATGAAGCATGAGGCTTGATTTCTTCTCATCACATTGTGTAAGGCTCATTTCATCCCATTTATTTTGCCAACATATCCGTGCTTATCCTGATCTGAGGCTTCTTCTGCCTTTAATCCGCGTAACTAGATAACTGTCAGAAAGTGACACATAGACACATTTAAATATAAATTTCAACAAATAAAAAAGTATCGTGTCTAAAAGCAGAAAGTTTTTTATAAGTCACTGTCTTTTGCTAAAGTGAAAATAAGTAGCTTTAATCCAGCCTTTGTAGTCCCAGAGGAGCATCTGGAGTCACTGAAGGAGCACTTTCACAGATGCTGAGTTCATATGCTCTGGGTTCACAGCCAATGTTTACAGCCTTGTAAAAAGGAGCCTCAGCACTGGGGCCGAGCCCAAAGACACCATACTGTCACAAACTATATCATCCCACTTGCATCAAAAAGATTGCTTTTGTACATCACAGTCGGGGGTTTTGTCTGTGCTGAACACAAAGACGTAGGTACGAGCCCGTAGCCAAATGGCTGCGATTTACCAGTTCTACATGTGTGATTGATGGTGGATCTGAGGATCCAGCTTCCAGACCATTTAGGCAGGTTGTCATCATCTCAGAGGTGTTTCTGTCAACAAGAAAGAGTCTCACTCTAGCTGATGATGTGCACAAAGTAGCAGCTGAAATTAAAAGCGGCTCATGCATGTCTTTGAATGTAAAAACAATTAAACAACAAAAGCCAATATTGTGAGTTGGACGTGTGTTTCAAGGGATTCAGTGAAGGCTAAACTCAAGGAAACTGGGCCTCATCAAGCATCTCTTGTTTTGTCTCTGCTCACTGCCACAAATCTACACAAGAATGCAAACACATAGAAGCAGTTTTACATTTAACATGCAGCAGCTGCTGAAAGCTTTTATCTAAAACTCCTTTCAGTCAAAACATATCATGCATATTTTAGCACTGCTGCCAACAGTGGGAATTGAACTCTCAACCCTGCCATGCTCACTTACAGTACACCCTATCAGTGAATAGAAACTGAATGTTTATGTTTCACGGTTGCATTGTCCCGAATACATGTCTTCACCTAATGGGCCTGATAATAGAGATAAATGAACAGGCTTGAATCACACTCTTCTTTTTCTTTTTTTTTTTTTACTGTGGGGAGCAGATGCTGGTGTGAATCTAACGTCCCTTGGGCAAGTCACACAGTTAAGCTGCATATGGGCTACTCTGTTGTCTGCTGGTTTAAGTGGCCTTTTAAATGACATCATCCATGAGGATTAGTCAGTTATGCACAAATGCAGGGGGTTCCTGAAGGGTTCTTTGATTGATATATTGTATGTAAGAAGGGATACTGTATGAAACTTTTTTTTTTTTAAATACAAATCAGATTGATTTCTTCTCGTTTCCATGATGGTCAGAGATCTGGGGAGTTTTATGAGACCTTGTTTGGGAGCCACTAAGAAGCACACAGGCTCCATCTGTGCAAGCATAACCCAAAACATCCAGCAGCATGCCAAATCAAACTTACCATATGTCAAAGTTGTGAGTGCAAACAAAATCAGGAGGGGAACCAGAGCCGGGCGGTACTCCATTATAGGCTCCACTCCGACTTTTCATAGGTAGATAAGGTTGGTCACAGTCTTCAGTTTATGAGCCGAGCTGTCCAGCAGCAGTGATGTATCCAAACGGAGCAAATGACCTCCACTCTATGGGATGAAATCTCCGCAGCCAGCATCAAACTCCACAGGCAGCATCTCAGCCGCTGTAGATTTAAAGCCGAAGTTCAAACATCCCACACAGCAACTTTCCCCTCAGCACCGGCTCCAAAAGTCTGCGTCTCGTCCCGCCGGTAGTCCGTAAAAAGCAAGCCGCAGGTGACGAGCGGAGAGGCGGCGGTGACTGGCAGGCAGCGCCCGGTCACCGAGTCCCGTTCTCTCCCGATTTCACATGAATATCACAGAGAAATGTTCACACCGGTTTCCTCCGAGAGTGAAGCGGTCCCAGAGTGCACGAGGGCATCGCGCTCGGAGGAAAAGTCCACTTTGTGAAACACCCCGTTTTATTCTGTCCGGCTGCTGCCCGTCGCTCCGCTCCGTTACTGGGAATGAATTATGAGCCTCATCACAAAACAACGCGGACCCGGAGACCAAACACACCAGAGTCAGAGCCGCCGCAGTAGCATGGATGGTTTCCGGTTCTGTTTTCAAAATAAAACTATGATAAACCAACGTGTGCCCGATTTATAAATGAATAAATGTAAGCAACACATTTTAGAGGGTAATATTTGTACCAGTGACTGTCTGGGCAGGAACACAACTTTATTTCATCTACCACTTCTATCACGTGTCTCGGAGAGGTTTTGTCTTCTGAGGATGTTAACCTACCTTTTGTTGTTATTGTTCAGATTCCCGAAAGGCCACCGTTTTTAAAATAATGTTGATTAAACATTCACAGTGATTTATTATTTAATACATCAGATCAAATCCAAGATTTTTTGAGTAGTGAATTGGGCGTTATTATTCTATGTGATGAGATAAAGGTACGCATTGTTTATATCTATTTTTTTACCAATAATGATTGGAGTTATTGTTAATCTGTAGTTCTGCTCTTTTTTGCTTTTGTTTTGGTTAGTTTTATTTGTTTGTTTGTTGTTTAGTTTTTTGTTTATCTTCGTTTTATGTTTTGTTTGTCTTTGTTTTGTTTTGTTTCCATTGTGGCAGCCTACTGTAGCTGCATATTGAAGGCGCCCTCACCACACTTCCGGTTTACTCTTTTTTTTTAATTTGATCTAACTTCACATCCCAGCGCCACTCTCTTAAAGGGCCAGTGCACTCAACATCAACGCACATGTCCACTGAAACCAAGGCTTTTTAAAGATGATCCTATTTGGTACTTTATTGGTCTTATTTAGTTTATGTGCTAAAGTATATAGTATCTTATTTTATCTAAACTCAAAATAACCTACAGATGATTCCTAATCAGTTGTTGTTGTTGCACAGATGTAATCAATAAAATCATGATGTTGAAGTCAGAGCACACCGCACACTGTAACTATTAAATGTAATGGCGGTGATACTTTTCAATTGTAATTTTAAACAAATAGATTACAGTTTATATTATCTTATTATTTTAGTTTTTATTTGTTTCAATTTACCCAAACGTTTTTTACCTTAAATTCACATTCAGTGACTCTAATTTAACTCAATGTTAACTTATCTTTAATGTTGCAAAAGTTCCCCAGTTTTAGTGGGTAATATTACAGACACCATAACTACTATATACTGTACTATATCATGCTATACTATATTCAACTATTCCCATCACCAATGGCTGATGGAATACTGTCTGATCATTTGCATCAAATTAATGTAAAGATTCTACGTAAATAATTTTGCACACATCCCCTTTTTTTATTGAAGTCACAATATGCGATGTGGTGCAAATGTCAACATTTATCTCAAAGCTGTAATCTCACCATAGAGGCATAAATTATGTTGGCAGTGGTATGATTCCTAATGCAAATTTGTCTTACATGTGAAAGACCTTTGATCGTACCGACTGTGGTGCTATGTATACAAATCAGGCAATGGAAATGACTCGGGCACTAAGAGACACAAACAAACCTCACACACCACTGCGAAATGTCACTATTTATCTGGGCACAGGCTCTGCCTGCACTTGATGGAAAGCGAAAAGCAATATTACATGTGTCAGGAGATACGGCAAACTGCAGCCAATGAGACTTGACATAGCAAGAGCCACAATCCTGCAATGAAGCAATAAGGCATGATTGGGTAGAGTGCTGTTGAGCTGAATAAATATTAGGGTTCAGACAGATCTAGTAAACACACAGCTCTTGACATTTATAGAAATGCATTGGGTGGTGGTATGCGCCAGGCAGTGCATACTAAGATGAGCCTCAACACATTGTTTGTCCCACTGATCTCAGCTCTGGGAGAAATAGAAATAATTCCACATCACTACAGTCACAGAGCCGGTTGGAGGACTGAGAATAAATTCTCTGCTTTGCTTTAGCAGGAACGAGGACCGAGCAGCACTTAAACACCCCTGATATTTCTTTCATGTTTTATGCATGTACATGTTTAATTTAATTGCAGAAACTGATTAATTGAGCATCACTCTGTGATTGAATAAAACATGATGAGGCCCTCCACTAAATGCATTTCCGCTCGTCTGTGACTGATGCTGCTACTTTGGTGCCTTCGTCAAACATTTGGCGTAGCTGTCAGTGGAATCAAGCACTCCATGAATTTAGACTAATTATCCACATTAGGTTCTGAATTACAATGGCGGCCCATCAGTGTGGATCGCTGCTGTGCAACACACTTGCAGCTGAGCCATAGATCATAGAATTATGCCCTCTCCACACACAAAGGTCTGGTTTTATGAGGTGTTTTTTTGCAATGCATTTGAATGTACTGTAAAGGTCTCCAGGGACAGCTTTTGGAAAATGCCAACATTAAAATATTTCCTGGCAGCATAGGTAAAGACAACCTCGATGATCTATGGAGTCAAACTAATGGAAAACGTTTGTGTGGTCATAGAGTTTTCATTTCCAAAGCTATGGCCTCATCTTTCATACACATGTTTGAGCTAAGTCTCTGGAATTCAAAAAAGATGAATCAGGCGTCAGTATTTTTATTCTAAAGGAGTCAGAGGATACATTCTTTGCTGAAACAATGACAGAGACATATGTATTTGAAAGCTTTACCAGCTGATAAATACACTGCATGCTTGAACAATAACTTCTGTTAAATACCAGGAATCCACTGAGAGCTCATTTAACATAAAACATTTTCAACAAAACTCCTGATCGCTGCTTTAAGCACTTGGCAACGGAGCCTCTGTTCATAAATAAACAAATGACCGTAAGTGAATTGAGACTATGATGTATGCATGCCCCCTGGATTGCTTATTTCTCTTTGCTGGCTGCACCGCTACGACCAGCAATTTCATTATTCCAGTGTTTAGAGTTGATTAAATGGCGTCATGGAAAGAAAGAAAAATATCATGCGTCCACTTTTCCTCAGAAATCAACTCCCAGTTGCAATGGAGACAATATGAGTGACTCAGAATGCCATTTGGATTTATTACACACATCTCACTCTGCATATCGGCTCCAAAATTATCAAAGGAGGAAATCAAATGAAAGCGTTTGTGTTATTAAATCAAGATGAGACAGTCCTCATTTTACAAAGCTGCTTATTCATTTTATTATTTGCCACTTGTCTAATATTCCTTGTGCAGAAATCACAGTATAATTGCTTTATAATTTTAAGGAAAATAAATATGTCTTGCACTTAACAGCATGAAGCACTTTTTAATATGTGCTTTAAAAAAATGTGGTGGTTACAGGAGCTTCAAGCTTCTCTGAAAACAAACTCATTCAAGAAGATTAGTATTTCGTTTCAAGATATCCTTCTCTTAGCAGCATGTGTCGGTCAAAACTGGTGATCCACAATTCGTGAACTAACAGTGCTATTTCCTATCCAGGGTTAGTTATAGATGTGGCTCACCTCCTCTCCTCTGAGGATGGAGCAACTTGTGACCTTGGATGTATTCATTAAATGAAAAAGGACACATTTAATTTGTTCTCTACTGGTTTGAAAATAACCTGTAACTGTGTGTAGAGATGATTTGTAGTGGATGTGTTCTCTTCTAAAAGGTGACCATCCAGCACAAGAACAAAAGCTTCCATTATGTGTTTTGAAGCAACACGTCACGTACTGTACTGTGCACCACAGCGGTGTAACCCGGTGGCAAATTAACATTATACGGTGAACATATTCACTATGTAAAGAATAAAAAACATGATAGATATTTTCTTAAAATGTAGAATTGACTAAAATGAACAAATGGGAGTATAAAGCCAAAGAAACAGAAACAGAAATCAAACACTCATTAATGTAAATCAGCGTGAAGATGGAATATAGAGGGAGCAATAAAATATAGCCTCCAATCTAAAAAAGAAAAACCAGAACAAACAAAGGTTGTCTTGTTCAGTGGAGGACGGCTAACAAGATTCTTTTGTACTTAAAATGAAACGATGTACTGTTCTGCCCAACGAGGAACAGCCAACATCCTTTGCTAGAAACACTTCCTTCCTGGCTATAAATCACCGTTAACATGTATGAACAACACTGATGGCAGCTCCGATATCGTTGGGAGTATTCAAGAGGTAATTTTGCATGCTTACAATTAGAGCAGATAAAGTTTAGGGCGGACAAAAGTCCCGCAGAGATGTGTGCTCATGGCTGTTGAAGTCAAAGATTAGCCTTCAATGAATTAATTTGTTAAGCGCACACAATGAAATGTGCAAATACGTCAAATATTGCTTTTTAGCTGCACCAAGTTTGAGGTCTGGTTCACACCTCGTACACTGCTTTGTTAACAGTGAATGTTCGTTGTGAGAAGTATCCAATCCCCGCATGGCTGACCGTGCTGGAAAGTTCATTGTGTGGTTATAGCCACTGCAACACCATTGCGAAGGCTTGAGGGAAAAAATAACAGCGTATTAAGATAGCATCAACAGCATACTGTGCAGTAAGCACCCTGTACAGTTTCAGAGTCTCATGCGGCCTAATGCATGTGTCCCTACATGCAGCAGAGCATGGAAGTATTGCTCGGCAAGTCGATTTATTCTCGGTGAAATGAGCACTGTTTCCTTGAACATCCATTAAATGAATATCACCTGTATCTATAGCCAGGCATCTGAACCTATTCCAGTTTTCTCCTCCATTACTAATAATGAGACCCCCATATGTCTGCACCTTTTTTGACCCATAGCTGGTAATGGGAGGACGGGCCCTTTAAGAGGCTCCGGTGAATGGATTCTATTATAGATTAATTGATTAAGAGGGTGGCGCTCTGAGATGACAATATATCTCTTTATTGATCTGCCTTTCAATGAGATTGGCTGTTACCCAACCTCCCAGAGGGATGGAGGGAAAAAAGAGGAAGAAAATAAAAGGGGGGAGGCGGTAAAGCAGTACTGCTATTAAGGGGGCAACTAATTTCCTGTTTCTCTTGCTGGCTTCCCTCAGTTTGGATTCAGTCCCAAAGTATGAGAACAAGGAAATATGAGGGAGAGATTCAGCGGACTGCAATTCAGACTGTTCTCTTTCACATTTATCATCTAATTTCTCCCTGCTTCCTTCACACCCTCTCCTCCCGTCTCATTATAAGAGAAGCCACCTCTATCGCTCCCTCCCGTCTTCTCAGAGACCTCTTTGTCTTTCCTATTTCTCCATAATGAGAGGCCCCCTATTAATTTTGGGTCTGTGAAGCGAGACGCGCCCTCTGTTTCCCCCCTACCCTCTCTGCAAATGTACGAATTGATATGGGTGTATGAAGACAGAGTGGGCTGGGGCGTCCCCGTCTGTTTGCCACCACACATCATGATGAGAAGGGCAGATTGGAGTGTCAAAGGCGACATTAAGCTCTTGTCTATCTACTAGGGTTTAACCATTCAACTGGTTTCCTACACTGATTGTATTTTGTAATGAGTGGGGATAAGGTTTGGCACTCACACCGTATGGACGTCTGTCTGAAGACAGCAGTTGAGTGGGTTTCCAACAACAGAAACCGTTTTATGACAGGGGACTTAAATGGATGATAAAAGTGATTATTTTGGACGTCTGACCATAATTTTTCATTTTGAGGCTTGGCTGTCTTTTGACTTTCCAGGGTGATGAGGACATGAAGGAATCCTGCATGTGTTTAAGCACTAAGCTTTAGGAGCTTCAGTGCACTTTGGAATACATTCAAGCAATTGAGTTACTCCACACTCTCAACAAAGATGGCTGTGTTAACATAGATGACATGTGCTTCATGAGGTTTCCTTTTTTTTAGGACACTAATTCCTAGCAGTTCTGTAAAAACTAACACGTGGACTCTCTTTGTGGTTGATTGAGGTGGAACCTGTTCTATTCAAACCTCTGACATTTAAGGTCCAATGTTGTCTTTACTATTAAAGTGTGTGGTGTCGTCATGTCAACATCTATAAAGCTCTCCAAGGCCTTGAGAAAGAAGGTTGTGGAAGCCAATGAGTCTGTCAAATGACCTCCGATTTATCCGGGACTGACTGCTCAGCAAACTCCCCCGTAGAGCAGATCATTTGATGTAAAAAGAAGTCTCCAAGAACCACAAACACCCGGATATTTCCCACTAACCTGGGAGACATGTTGTCTGGTCATGAACATTCAACCTGACCAGTGAGAACATCGGAATCAGTTGACGGATCTCTCAGCATCAACACATCAGGCACAACTCTTACTCTTTCTCCAGTTTCCCTGAGGTGGGGCGAGAAAACCTGGAACATCTCGCAACTAATGAAATTTTGCACAGAAAACTAGATAAGGATTTTAACACAATGATGTAAGAGACTGGAAAATTGTGCAAAAAGCCTCCAAGACGTTACTTGAAGAGGCCCAGGCAGTAGGACCCGTGAGGAAGCTGGTGAGTGCATTAGAAAGCGAAGCTGCCCTCCCTACACCCGAGAAATAGAGGGGCAAGTTAACAACTAATCAACACCTCTGTATCTGCCTCTGCATCCGCTGAGAGACCCTCAGCGATCCAGCGCAGGAAGGCAGGCTAAACTAAACTGAACTAAAATAACAATGCAGATATATGAAGCAGACGTATAAAAATAATGCAAAAGTTACTTTTGTGAATATGCAAAGGTACAATAATTAAATTACTGTTGACAGAAGTAATTTGTAACTAATTACAAATTGTTTAGTAAATGATTGGAAAAGCTGTCGGCTCTGTATCACACAGGATCAAATGTTTGCCTGCTGAAATATATCAAAAAAGCCAACAATTTTCATGGGATTTACAAACTCTGAACTAAGTTTTTATACTGAACATTTTGGGTTTGAGGAAGAAAAATGAATGAGAGGAACTTTCAGTAATGTGTTTTTGGTCTTGATAGCTGTGGAATATAAGCTTCTGGCTGATTATATTGTGGTGGGCTTTCAGTGCTGAATGTAAATGTCAGACAGAGGCTTCACTGCTATTTGACTCTGCAAGCAACTTCAAAGCTTCTACAATTTCCTCTTATTCACTGCTTCCTTTCTCCATCTTTGTGCTTGTAACTGCATTGAGACCAGGGTCATCAGGTCAAATATTAATTTGATTTCGGTTTTATTACTTTCCTGCATCAGCTAAAAAAAGCTTACTTCCTATTTTCTTCCAACAGTCAGCATTGATGTTCTTTCTGTAAAGCAAATCTTTTAAAATCTAACCATTAAATGTATACTTCATGGTCATGATTTATTGTAGAAACTGTGTACTGGTGTTGATAAATACTGAAAGGGCAGTCAGATCAGAGAATGCTTCCTTGTGTCATTAGAGAAGGCAGTGAGAAAGGAGATGTTTTGTTTTTTTGTTTGGAGGACTTGTTGTAGTAATTACTGTCAGAAGTGAAGGCAAAGGTCGCAATTACCTTTCTGTAAACAGCTGTAGATCAGAAGTAGGGTTGCTTGGGTGCACAGGCATCTGTCTGTGCAACCGCAACCGTTCCTCCTCTGTAGGACTGCACTGTTTATCTAAACAAGTGGATCTGTGTGTAAATCAATCCAAACCTGACCCACTGAGGAGGGCGACCAGGGTCACTTTGGAAGGCAGCCTATTTCATCTCACAGGTATATAAGTGTTTTATTTAAGGCGCTTTCTTTTTCTTTTTAAAGTCTGGACTTCAGTTTCTGTTCAGACCATGACAAAGAGGTATGGATTCAACTCTATGGACATTTTTAAAGCCAATGTTGTGTTTGCTTGAAACTGTTGCTGGCACATAATAGGTCCAACAGAATAATTGGTCCAGAGCACAACTGTGACACAATTATCTTTGTTTGTTTACTGGGCAATATAATCACAAAGATAGTATTTATTGCATGGTTGCAGTACTGGATTGTATAACATTGTGCAGGACGTCATGTTACTGAGTCCACTCCCCATAGTTTTCGGCAGAAGATGTGCACCTTGTTTGAAATAGACTTCCTGTCAGGCTCCCAGTGATGTCAGTACGATGTCAGTACGGAGGGTCGGAGCTCCCAGCTGGCCGCCGCACTGTGCTGCTCTGTAATTCAGCCTCCTGCGTTTCCCCACACCACACAGCTCCCATCCATTTGTTTCCTCCGAGATGAAATGACTCTTCCTATTCTCCCAGTCTGCACTGAGGCTCAGGAGAGATGGAGGTGGGGTTGGGGGTGAGTGGTGGCTGCAATTATGCCCCCCCCCCCCCCCCCCACACACACACACACACACCCTCCCCCCCACACACACACCAACACACCAACACACACACACACCCTGACAAAGCTGCTGGAGAGCCTGAACAAAATTGTCCCTGCTCCATAGACAAGCTCCTCCGGCTCCGTTCCTGCTCTCACCTGGCGCTAACAGGCAGCCCTGGCCTTTCATACAAGCCATTATAGTGTGACAAGAGCCATTCAAGCCTAGCAGTTAGTGGGAGTGCCTGAGATGCTGTATTTTCTGTAGGAACACAAGGAATGCCACTGACAAGAAGGGGAAAAAAAAGGCATTCATCCAATAAAATATGTAGGATTTCCATATGTTAAAGTAATTGTGATTATTTAATTTGCATATGAGTTTATTCATGTAAAGCCTTGTAGACTGGTTTTAAGGAATGAAATGTATGACAAGTTTTCATCAAGAATTCTGCGGAAAAGTTTACTGACATTCTCAAGATGTGATGAAGGCACATGGAATACAGAAAAAAGATGATCGCTGAGGCTGAAATCAGAGAGGAGATTTCATCCTGATGCAATTTAACATTGCATACTATTGTTTTGTCTTATCGACTCCTAGGGAACAATTATCTCACACAAATCAGACAATGCTATGTTTCAGACATTGATTGCAAACAGAAAATGGCAGAAGCTTTGTCTCCTGCATTGAATTTGACCCCAATCTCATCGGACTCCTGCTGAGAGGTAAGCTAATATTCTGTTATTACTTTAGCTGTGCTTGATGCAAAATAGCCCATTATATTTCCAGGACAGAGCTGTTGTGTCTGGCAAATTGGAAAGGGGAAAGTAAGCACACTACGAATATACATGACTAGCTTTTTTGTAAGTATTGTATATTGATCTAATAAACCAAAATAACACTAACAGAGGAGATATTGTCCTTTCAATGGGAGATGGTAAAATATAATATGATACTTACTGCACATATAGCAGTCTTTAGTACAAGGGTTCAATGACAAATTAAATTATGTTTTTTATGTATAAATATATTTAAATGTCCTTGTGAAAGATGAGTGAAATTCAGGAAAACAAAAGAAAGGGAAAGGTTAGTGTAATTCAGGCCACTCTGGGTTCAGACTGCAGTGATCACAGCTGCTTGTGGACTCGGCTCTGACAAAATATCTACAAGTTAAAAAACATTGTTGTTTTTGTGTTTGTTTCCTTAGTGACGAACAGTTGTGTGGAAGGCCAGTGATGCCTGAGCGTAAGCTGCTGTTGCACTTGTTGCATTGGTCATAACGACATCAGCCGACTTACAATTACAGGCATGTTTCTTAAGAATAATTGTCATACATATGCAACTATTTCAAAATAACCCAACTCTCAATCTCTCATGACAGATGAGTTTAACACATGGTCAGTGATTCATAGTGCAGATAAAGCCTCATTCAGCAACCAAACAGACTATCGAGCAGGACTTCTACTGGGACTCTTGCACATTAACAAATCTGATGAGCCTTGAATATTCCAAACCATCTCTTTGATATTTTTGGGCATAGAACTGCACTCGGGCATGTACGGAGGGATGCAGGTCTGTATGAGAGCTGGTATCAGTGTCAGGTTGAGTTGAGACTATGGGTTTCTAGTACTGAATGGTCTCTAACAGCGAGTTTCCAGAACTACAGTAAGTTTTAAGGGGAGAACAGTCTTCAGCTAAACTGCTTAAAGCAATTTTAACTGTATGACTGGCAGATAGTTTGGTTTAAAAACCAAATGGTGAGGAGAATTTTGTAATAATTAGAGTGGGAGGTTAGCTCCTGGAAGTAGTGCACACCAATGTAGACCCAGCACTGATGGAAATATCACATTTCTGTCTGCTAGGACACAGTTTGCTTGGTGGACAGCTGAATAGTGTTCAGCTGTATACCGACATACAGACTTCACAGAGAAGAAAAGGAAGAGCTATCTCTAGCCTATTACCCTGCTGCTGCTGCTGCTGCTGCTGCTGATGATGATGACATTTTTTAGATTGCAATGTGTCCCACATTCAAAAGAAAGGCTCTCGGAGTGAAAAAGGAAGAGAGGGGAGAAAGTAGCACCAAAAAACAAAACAAAAAAAAGATGGTGAAGAGGCATGACATTTATAACAGCCATTACATACTAAAACATGTCTAGCTAGCAGATGGTGTTGATGTTGAATATGGTATGAAAAAGCAGATGAAAAGAAAATGATTTGGATAATTTTATGATGTGGAATATAAAATACATTCGTTATCTGGTATTTATTTGTGAGGTGACTTCTGATAATAATTTGGATTTGGACCACTTTGCTCAGTTCACTGTTCGAGTGGAAGTACCAAAATTAGAGGTGTAGTAGTTTGAGCCAGTTTTAAGCCCTGCAGCCGTAACTTGACTTACAGTTGACGGTTTATGGTTGTTCAATATATAGAAAACAGATTGGTCCGAAGGAGAAACTATGCTCTGAAAATGTGAAACAAGCATGAAACATGAGCAATAAATTACAAGTACATTGGATAGTTGTTTCTGCTTTGATTTGTTAGCTAATTAGGTCAAGTATTTCCTAATCAAACCTGTGAAACCTTGAGATCCACACACCTTCAACAGATTTATCAAATTAACCAACAGCAGTGCTGAAAATCCACAAATGCAGGGTGATTTCTCAGTAGTCCCACAGAAGCTCCACTGCAGCTCCAGTTTGAATGAGCTCTAAAGGTCCTGCACGGAGCTTTCTCTTTTTACATGGCACTGGACTCCATGCCTCTCGGCGCTTTCCTTCATGACACCCTCCCCTCTTTGGTGAGCAAATGTAAAGAGTCCAGTGAACTGCCTTTTCTCCTCAACCCTCTTCATAGGCTGTGAGGGTTAAGCCTCACTACCTCAAGGGGAAAATGTGAGATGATGGGTGAAAGCCAAGTCCAAACACTCACAGGGGTCAGGCAGAGGGGCACGACACATTCCACAAGGCTTAGTTACCTCTGAGAGGGGCAAAGAGAGATACCTGAGCCCAGAGGGAAAGTGATCAATGTCAGCAAGAGCAGGGTAACGCTGACCTACCTTCACCGCCTGTATGAACAGGAGAGCATCAAAGCAGCATATATCAACAAAAAAAAACAGTTTGGGGGTGTATCAGGGAGGTTTAATGTAAAACCTTTAGTGCCTATGGATTGCAGATTTTTTTGTTCAGTCTTTCTTTTCCGCCTGTCTTCTTTCATTAGTTGCATTGTACCAGTGCAGCTGGATGTCAGAGGATGTACTTTCAACCCATGAATACCTGTTACACTCTGTACTATCCATTAATTTAACTCTATTAATCCCTCAGATCCTTGTTATTCTGCCAACATTTTTTCTTTAACAGTATCCTGCTGGTTAGATGTTAAAAATGATTAAAAAAAACCAACAAACTACAATACAATCATTTAAAAATCTTCTATAAGGCTGCGGGCAACCTGAAGTATATACGTTTTGGTTTTAATGGTATACTTGATGCAAGTGATAATGAATAGTGTTTTTTTTATTTTTAATTTTTGAAGACACTGTTGTCTGATTCTTATTGTGAATAAATAATGATTGAAGAAGGTTGTTATTATATTGGCATTGTTTATCACTACAGTATAACTGCAGCATCTGAGTGTCAGGTTCATTCAGAGCAGCATTTTCTGTGATTTTGGAGGGTTTTGGTGGTAAAAGCTTGAGACATGAAGGTATACCTGAACCTGCTGATAATGAAGAACTTTTTGTCCAATTTATGTCCAATTTATGAACGTGATCATGTAAAGATCCCTCTCAGTAAAAGTACTTTTCCTTTTATCTTGTTAACATATCAAAGTTGTGTTTTTCCAATGTGCTCCAATCAATGTCATAAGTCAAATAAATAGTCCACAACATGGCTGAGCATTTCTGCTTTGGAATTGCAGTGATAGTTTCCATCCATCCATTATCTATAGCTGCTTTACGGGAGGGCGGAGCCTATCCCAGCTCACTTTGGGTGAAGGCAGGGTTCACCTGGACAGATTGCCAGTCCATCACAGGGACACAGAGAGACAGATGGAAACAAAGACCATTCAATCTCTCATTCACACCTAATGGACATTTGTAGAACCACCAATTAACTTGAGGTGCATGTTTTTTGGATGGTGGGAGGAAGCCGGAGTACCGGAGAGAACCCACGCAGGACAGGGAGAACATGCAAACTCACCACAGAAAGGCCCGGATTTGAACCCAGAACCTTTTCGCTGTGAGGCGACAACGCTAACCACTGCACCACTGTGCTGCCAGTGATAGTTTGACAGCTTAAAATACACAGATTCAGACAGCCAGGGTTTTTATATGTCACATATTGAAGGAACCAATCCCATCAATTTATGAGGGACGGCTTTCCAGATTATCGAGCTGCAGGCAGACTGCAGAGGCTGGATGGAGATAGAGGCGGGGAGAATTTTAATATTCAAAGATCCGGGAATAAACACAATTGTGGAGAGTTACTTAAGTCACCTTCAGGCACTAGCATATTTTTTCTAGTAAAAAAAATATATATAATTTTGATGGACAGTAATGAGTTTGCACATTTAATCAATGTCAGGACAGACTTTAAAAACAAACTGTGTCACAATAATAAATTAATAGGACAACTGTTAAGAAACTTCTTATTTAATGTGCTAATCTCAAATAGTAACCTCAGCTGCCATGACTCTGCTGCTATTAATGCACACGTCATTTTCCAGTTCATAACTTCCAACCTAGCAAGAAGATCTCAAACATTTAGTCTGTGGAGAACTTTGGCCCTCAGCTGCTGCAGCAGCAGGAGAAAAATAAAAAGTTGAGGCAACCAACACCCATTTTATTTTTGTATGTATTGTAAAAAAAATATGAAATAATAATGAATAATAAATAACTAAGTGCTGTAGCACTAACAGCAAAACGCATTCAGTGTTTCAGAAACCAGCCATGGATTTAGGAGTTAAAGGTTAAATAAATATAAAGCAATAATTATGGTCTGGATAATTGAATTTGTAGCACACATTAATTTTACTTTATGAGTGTGGCTTGAATGGGAATGGGAGCACAGTGTTTCACAGAGACACAAAGACACAAAGGTGAAACTATTCAGTCATCACACACACACACACACACACACACACACACACACACACACACACACACACACACACACACACAACACACACACTCTGTCTTATCCCTTTCATCACTGCCTCACTTCAGACTCTTCCCTCTCCATCAGCAATTCCTTTTTTTCCATCATTGTCAGAGATGGCTTTATCCCTGTGAGTGCAAGGACATTACTTGGCTGTGGGTTAGGCAGCTCTGCACTAGAAGAAAGCCCTTCACAGATGATTTCGGCTTTCTTCCTCCCTGACGGGGTAGAAATCAAAATCCCTTGTTCGCTGAAAATTATTGCCGGATTACCTTTGTCCCTGTGCAGCAGCGCTGTCAGAAATAAACCTACCCAACCTGGATTTATGACTTGCAGGAGTGACACAGAAAGCACAGGAGGACCTACACGTTTTCTTGTTTGCTGTTTTCATTGTATACGTCCAGCTCCGAGTGTCCACCCACCCTTCCCTCCATGTCTCATCATCATCTCTTCCTGCCTTTGTCTCCCACGCTCCCTAATGATGACAGGAATGGCCAGGCTCCCAGGGAGCCAGGTTCCCACTTTAATGTCTCCTTGCCTTACTCCCTTGCTCTCGGCTCAGGTTTCTCCCCACCCCTGCCCTCTGATTTACAACGTCCCTGTTGGCTGACGGGGAGGAGAGACAGAGCTGGAAGCAGGCAAAAGGGGGGATTCATTGTTCTCTATCCCTCTCACTGTCTCTCTTTATTTATGACACCTCCAGCATGACCGGGGACACGCAGTGACCCCAGGGACAACGTTCAGCCTGCAATACACTGGTGACGGTTACTTCCAAAGGCAGACCTTGCCGAGTGTTGTGGCTTTTTGGATGATCAGAAGACAAAGGCCCCCCCTGCCCATCGCTCTGAGGGAGTCAGCTGGGTTGAAGTTTGGGTGAATGAAGGCTATCACGGGATCGCACGCAAGGTTGGACCATGAGGGCTGAATAATGGTTATGTTTGAGAGTGAAAGGGGGAGCAGGAGGTTTAACACATAAAGCGTAACAATGAGTGTTGCCGGCATGGTCTGACATCGTCCCCTCGGGGAAGTGTGTCTCATGTTTTGCATTGTTGTCCAATGTTGTTGATGGAAAACAGCAACCCTGATGCTTCCAAAGCAGACAGTTGAAGGACAGAGGAAGGACCACTGACATTTATTATCTCTACTTTGACAAAATATAAGCGTCCGAGAGCTACTCATGTTCAGTAACATTTATTCACAAAGCTGAGCTCCAGCCAAACCAGCTGAATAAGCTTCTTTTATGTGAACAATAACAAAATGAATATTCTTCATACACGTTTGGGATCACAACAACTTAAATTCAACATCATGTACATGCTTATTTCTGTGTGCACGTCTTTATTTGTTTTCAATTGTAGGTGTGTGTGTGTGTGTGTGTGTGTGTGTGTGTGTGTGTGTGTGTGTGTGTGCGTGCGTGTGTGTGTGTGTGTGTGTGTGTGTGTGTGTGTGTGTGTGTGTGTGTGTGTGTGTGTGTGTGTACGTGTGTGCGTGTGTGTGTGCGTGTGTGCATGTGTGTGTGTGTGTGTGTACATCTGCGGTGCACGCAAGAAATACAAAAACTGAAAAGGAGTTATAACAGTGGTGTGATGAGTTTGGGTCCTAATCCGTTTTTTAGCAAACAGAGCTAAATGCAGCTTATAAGCCTTTTTTAATATAAGATGTTCAGCTGCAGCTACACATGTGAGGTGCAGCAATAATTACTGTCAATCCATCTATCTGGGTTCTGGTTGACCTCTTGTTATTTTTCCTTTAGCTATTCGTTTTTTTTATGAATTGGTTCTTCTCATGATGGACTTTATTGTCGTGAATTGCGACACAACGCAAACGCAGGTTTAAGTCCTGTGCGCTGGGAGAGCATGTAGGCGTGGCCGACATTTTTGTTAATTTGGTGAACACAAACACAGGATCATCTGTGGCACAGATAAACGCTGTGTCACAGCTGACTTCAGTCATGGCCAATCAAATTACTTTCTCTCATTCCCTTTAATGTGTTATGTATTGTCAGTTTCATAATGGCTGAAGAAGGAACAGACCACCATCGTCAGCTGAACTTTACACTGCAGGTTTAGGCTCGTACTCACCTAATTTATGGTACTGCTAGTCATCCTCTATGGGCGGATGACGTTAAATCAGCTCGTGAAGAGGTAACTAATATTATAAATGGCTCTTCCCCTGGTATTAGGCGAGTTCCCAGTAGAGGAAGCGGTTTAATGAAAAATAAACATTTAATCAATGCCAAACACTGCCATTGATTAAATGTCAAAGTGAACAAAAACACTCATTTAATACTGAAATCAGGTGCTCAAACGATGTTGATGAATGAGAAAAAGTGAACTACGGACACTTAAAGCTCCCGATGAAATTCATTTATTAACAACACTGATAAAGAGCAATGTGCTCCAAAGGTCACTGATGTTGTGGTGTTAATGAATGAATTGAATCGGGAGCTTTGAGTGGGCCTAATTTACTTTCCAATCATTAATTAAATGGCCTAAACTTCCGTGCATAAATTGCCTTAATATTTAGTGAGTAAATGACACAGTGTCACAGTCATACCTGTTTATGTGTCATTTAAATGCAGTTCACGTGCAGTTTCCCAAGTGCCTTTTATATTTTATGGCTGAGATTAGCTACTGTGTCATTCACATCCAATTCAATAGAGAAGAGTCATGTTAATCTTTATATGATTAACTGAATCATAAGGTTGACAATGACACCAAAATTGCACGTTGAGCCACGAAAAGGTCCAGCTCCTCCATTACTGCCCTGCTGACTGACGCTTCTCTTGACTGCTGGATTCTTGGTTGTTAAAAATTGATCCCAGTAGGCAGAAGCTGTTCACCACTTATACATGTTCTTCGTCAATGGAAAAGTTAGGGTTTTTTTCCTGTTGTCATAATCTTTGTCTTCTTCACATTGAGCTGTGGACATTAACTATTTACCCTTAAAAATGAACATCAATTTATAAGATGTTTACTCATTGTGTCTTTGTGCAAAAGAACGACTGAAGAGCGACGGCTCTGTGCTGCCTGATAACGCACTTTAGTTTTTACTTCATTAGTCTGGCTCAAGATGAACTCGCTAAACTCTAATTTTGGAAAATACCATCAAATAATTATCCTGCACATTATTTCTGTATTACAAATGCCGTACAGAGAAATGATTTCGACCCCCTTTGGATTCGTTAGAAGTTATTATATAAGTCTGTTTTAATTGTTTAGTTATTTGAAGGGACCTGGAGTTTCCACTTGTCGGGAGCAACTGTCCTCAGATAGGAAGGCCCACCATGCACAGCAGCACTGACTCAGCAACACGTGTCAAGACATGAGCTGACAAAGAGCTAATGCAGGTAATGACCCATTTGCAGTTGTTAAACAGACTGTGTGTAATGGGCTATCAGAGCAGTAAGTGGCCTGCACACCTGTTTGACGGAGCTCTGGAACAGGTGGGCAGGCCAAAGAGCAAAGGCCTGAATGCAGTCTGGAGGAAGCAACTCATACCTGTTGTTGTGTGGAGCTTTGAACGGAGCTGAGAGCGGCCTCAGTAAACAACGACAACTCAACAACTGATATGAATCAACCTTACAGCTGTTCATGCAACTGTTGTTGCACATTATTTCCACTCTGTTATCTCTTCCTCAGTCCTGTGGCTATGGTCATTACAGAGTATACACATCCAGTTCCACAGGCCAGACGAGGTTCATCTCTGCAGCAGACAGGCATTTAGAGGTTTTCACAGAAATCCAAATGAATATTTTAAGCTTAAATTAAAGTTTTTCTTGTGTTGATTTCATGATTTAAATATATTTATATTTGGTATTTATTACTGTCATAAAGAACCCGAGGTCTAACTTTCACTGTAAAAGGATTCAAGTTTGAGAATTAGAATAGCTGATCCTAGGAATTGGTTTTAATAAAAGGAAATGAAACTACAGAGAGAACCATCTGAGAATGATTGCAGAATGCCAGATATACAATGATATTAGAATTTGATGAGGACTTTCCAATTAAATGTATCCTCATTGTGATGCAGACCCACAAACTGTTTGTTTCATAACGAGGAATACAAGATGAGATCAAGATTGAAATTAGTTTTTTCCAAAACCTTCCTTGTCACTTCAAAACTTTGAGTTACTACCTGGCTATCAAGCATCACAGGCTGTTTTTATCATCATCAAAACCACACATACACTTACATCAACAGTACACTTAACTTGTCAAAGCAGATTCTTCAGTTGTGTCCACTCAAAGTGCTTTGTGACGCCTAAAAAGCCATAAGTACTCGAAAGAGCACAAAACAGGACTGAAACAGGACTCGTATGCACTGTTTTTTAAAACTAATGGAAGGAAAAGGAGCCTCTGCATGCTTCTCCACAAAGTAAGGTCAGTGTCAACTGTAAAATGTACATCTGCCGGCAGATGGATGATAAACAGAGATAAACGTTGATTTGCTGGAAGTGGAATTAAGAGGAGGTTTTGAGTGTCGGCATGCAACGACTGCAATTCTCCTTCTTATCGTTCCCACTTCACACTGCGGCAGGATGGAATAAAAATGGCAGGGCAAACTGTGAACAAGTCCTGAGAGCGTTCGCTGCACGGAGGCCAAGTTGCGTGGGCGAAGAGAATTGCAAATGAACCTTCATTGAATGTTTGCTTCAATGGACGGTCTCTGCTGAGATGAGATACATCTTGAGAGTTGTTTTTCCAATGTGGCATTGAAGAGGAACACAGCAGTGGGAGTTTAAAAAGCTGACCCGGGTGAAACATGGATTGGTGAGAAATTGTTCCATGAATACTGTTGTGTGTTTTTTTTTTTTTATTGTAGAAAGTCAACAAAATGTCAGCAGTATTTGTTTTTCAAATCCAAAACATGTTTGAAAGCTGTTTCCATACAGACGATTTCAGACATTTAGAGAGCATCCAGTGAAAACTGATGGACACTGAATTTAAATTGTATGGTAACTTGTTGTGCAGGTCTGAACAAAGGGGGGAGGTGGGGTGGGGGTGCTCCAATGTAACTTGTGTGTGGGGTATAAAGAAAACGGTTGCCTTGAGATTTGCTTGGTGAAAGATCACTTTGACCTTGTGCAGTTCATTCTGAAGCCTCAGGTTCACTGAGTCAGTGTGCTGCACAGTAGCAGCTGCCCAGCGGCCAGCTCATTCTGTTTCATACCCCCACCAGCACTATTCAAACTAGTAGCATTAAAGAACAGAATTAAATATTCCAAACATGCTGCAGAGGTACCTCGTACGGCTCTGACAAAAAGCAGTTCATATGTTAACACCTGACCTCGAACAACGCTAAAACCTGTCATGCATACACCGAGTGTGACAGGCAGATTTCAACCAACACATTCACAAGACAAGGAAATAAGTTAAACATTAAATACATAACCACATATAGCAAAGTTAGATACCGCAAAGATGTGAGTGAAACCTTGTGTCATTTCAAGGGATGAAACAGTCTATCACTGCAGCAACTCATTGATTTAGAGCAGAGCCACCACTCATTGAATCACTTGCTGTCAGTCACCAGCTCCTAACTGAAACAAAGCCAACACTCACCGCTGCTACAGGCTGTCAAAGTAACCTTGAAACCGTTTCCAAATTTAAAGCACACCAGAACGCTTTCTTTGTGTGTTATTATTTTACTTTGTTTTTATTTGACAATTTTACATGTAGTGCTAGTTTTTCAGAACTGAATACATTAAAGACTCAGCTGTTGTGTCCATCATGTGCAACAAACTGTTAAGAGTTTGCAATAATTGAAATGCATATATTTAATAGGTATAAAACAAACAAACAAACTCTTATTCTCTGTCTCTCGAGTAACACCAGCTGACTCTTGATGCAGTCAAACAGCCAGCGCAGCTCCTGTCGGACTCTGTCAGAGCTGACTGGGACAATGCCAAGCTCCCTCTGCTAATTGCAGGCCTCATTAGCTTTGTAGTGCATCATCAGTTTCTGTCTCTTTGTTTTCGTCTGAACTGACCCATGATATTGTGATGGTCAGCTCGTTAATTCACAGAATCTGCAGTCAGAGAAAACATCCCAGCTATGAAATTGGCCAATTATCTGCCACTGTTTTCTTTCTGGACAGGCGAGACAGAGCCGGTCTGCCAACAGCTCATTAGGAAGTGACTGGCTGCGTCTGCGGAGCTGTCCTCCATTTAGATATCCAAAACAAGGCTGGGTGAGCAAACTCAATCCGCTGTGCTGAATGTGACATCTCAGATTGCAAACAATGATGTAATTCCTCTGGTAAGTAACAACTGATGAAGCCTCTGGAATTCATTGCCTGTGAATGAGCTTCGAGAGAGGGTTGGGAGGCACCCAAGGGTCACAAGATAAATGTGACGGGGGCCATCGCTTGATTCATAAAGTTGGAAAAAAAATGGAGCTACTTCATTTTTTTCTTTGTCATATTGAATCTTCTTCATAGGGGGTCATTTTAATTTGTCAGAGAAAGCAAAATGGACAAAATCCCCAACGGTGTGCTTGCCAACAGATGACACACCACATGAAGAAAGTAATAAGCTTTGTCTTCCTGTATATACTGTACAGAGTTGTTTGGAAGATTTGAGAAAAGAAACACGAGGGAACACATCAAACATCAAACTGTAAAAATCTGCTCTCTGTGCTCAAAGCTGCTCTCACAGCAAGGACACCATGGATCGGCTTTCAATCCTCATCTTGTACAACTGCTTGGAATTATCTAAATATATAAGTATAATATACAGAAATGTAAAAGCAAGGCATGGGAATACTTTCTGCCAGAGTAAAGAATTATTCTTTGATATAACGTCATGTCCTGTGATAAGTATTAATTTACGAAAACTGATAACTTTGTTGGTGGTTGGTTGCAAGTTTCACCTTCACTTTGATATTTATTCATAGACAGAAAAGGTGTGTTAGTACAGCTGAAGTATGAGTTCCAGCTGTTTTAATTTTTTTTTTTCAAATATCACTGTAAGGGGTGTTCAATAATGTAATCATGATAATATCGGTATATTTCTAATATGATACAAATTCACATTGTGTCTAATTTACGCAGAGCAACAAGCATGTCTTAGAGCAGCTCCGCAGTGGAGCGGCTTCTTCCAAACAGGAAAGCGACGACAGTAGTGTGGAAGTGGTTCAGTTACAAAGGATCAGATCCAAATCTACAACACTTATTTTGTTGCATTTCCTGCTCTGTAAATAATTCAAGTGATAAAGCTCAGTGTGAATGACCCCTTTCACGTTGTCACTGCTATTTAATGCACCGTGATGTATTTACATATATGGATTATATATACTTTAAGCATTCTTAGTGAAAGACAACAAGAAATAGCATTATATTGCACAAATAAGCAGACAAGTCATGCAGACCAACTGAGTGGTTATACAAGTATACAAAATTAAAACAGAAAAACTGTAAGCATTCATCCGTTTACTAAAGATCGGTAAGTAACCGGAAGACAATATATTCTGTATTTCCCTCCATTGAGGCCTGCATCTGACATCTACAAATTAAGCCAGCATTTCATCACATGTTCAAAGAGTCTAATGTTTTGTGTCTGACCAAATGTCCAAAAGCTAAAGACATTTCAATGAACAGTGCTATAAAATAAAGGAAAACGCCTCACTGTGGAGAAGCTGCATCCAGAGAGTGGCTGGAGTTTTTGATTGACAGAAGACTTAATCGATTCCCAATGATTACTTTTCTGTGAATTGATGTATCGACTGACTAATGAATTGACTAATTGTTACACTTCTATTGTCTAAAGACTAAAGAACTAACCGTTTCTCTTTGAGAATATATTTTACTGGGGAAACCAACTCGTAAGTGTTGAGTTATGATAGTGCTTTCATGCTGACTTTGGAGGTTTATGATATTAATTTCCCCCGTGTTGAAAGACGTGGCAAGAATGTGGAATGAAAGCAGGGCTCTGATAAAACGTCTAAATGAACTGAGATACTGGTATTTATTCATTCACTGGTATTGATTCAAGGCACGTGTGTAGCCAAGGTAAGGCCTTGTACGTGACCCTTTCTGTAATAGAGACATCCACGCATGCAATCATTAAGCCGCTGAAATGAGCAAATGATTTAGTACGTAGGGTTCATATAAAAAGGAGCCGCTAAGGCGACTGATTGGGTTGATGACCCACAGTCAGCTGGTCCTCATGAACTGTAATATCGTGCATCTAACCTGGCTGCAACACTAAAATAAATTCCATTAATTAAAGGCTCACCCTCCACACAGCCTGCAGTACTGACAATGTACTGTGCTTAATCCAACAGAAGCCCACCTCTGACTGAGCCTCACTACTCTCAGCCCAATTAAAAGAAGCTCATAAATAACATAAACAATGGTGTACTCCCCTCAGGCAGGGTCGTTATCAGCCTAAAGACGGCAGAGCACAGAGATAGCAGCTCACACACACACACACACACACACACACACACACACACACACACACACACACACAGGTGGAGCACACAAATGGTTGGGATGAGATGGGGCTAAAAGTGTGTATTATATGTGATGGTAATAACCAGATTACATATTAAGTCAATACATGTTTGATCTGGTGATGTGCTGCCATATCTGGTCTCCAGCAACAAATTCACCAAGAAATTACAGATAGAAAAAAGTCACAGCCTAAAATTGCAATACGGATGCATGATATTCACCAATCTAATGCCAAAGTTTCATGATGAATAACCGAAAGTGTGTCTCACCCTGCTCATTAACTGAGTGGGGGCTAAATGTATTCTACTGGTGGAATAACTAATGAGTCGTTGGGGACTGAAGATCTCTGGAGTCTGTGTGCAGTGGCTACTTTCTGCAGCTTTGTCTCCCCAACGCCGTGCAAAGCTAATGCTTACTCACAGCCAAACCCAAACACATTGCATATTGAATCCCTGTACTTTGAGAAGGCTCCCTGGATGAATTGGCTGAGGCTTATGTATACAGATTGCAGTTATTTTAATTGGCTGTTGTTTTTCAGCAAGATTACGAGGGATTTTTTTGTGAAGAAACAGACGACAAGAGCCACACACACACACACACACACACACACACACACACACACACACACACACACACACACACACATATATTCTTTGACAGCACCGAAGGGAATGTGCCTGTGGCCACAGTGCTGAGTGTAATTGTCAAATTCGGAGTCCCAGATGGCCCTCCGTGGCCGTGGGCCCTCTGCTCCCACATCAGTGGCACATAAACACGTTCACATCATTCACTCCTGACTCATTAGATTCAGCCTCCCTTTTATGATTTTCCTTCGCTGCTTAATTCCCCTCACTGTTCACTTTAAATCTGTGTATGACTGCGATTAAATTTTAATATACTGCTGTGACCTTGAGGGAGAATTTGTCCCTTGTCAGTTTTAAAAAGGGATATTAGCACAAATGTATTGTTAATTATGGATATAGAGAGAATGGCAGGCTTTGTTTTGGGATAGAATCATTTATTTGGAGCTACATAAGTTCCAAGCATTCCTATACTTGAAGAAAACACGTATATTTGTATAATTCAACAGCCAAACTTGTTGGTCTAAATTGTTCTGTGCCAGCATGAAGCACATCAGTATGTTGAGTTGGACCAAGCAAACGATTGATTGATTATTCAGCAAAATGTCAATTATCACATCTTGGCCTTATTGCTGCATCATTATAAGGTAGTTCTTTCTCTCTCAAGTGCTCCAATAAAGTTCAATAACCATAATTCCCCAAAAATGCTAACATGAGAATATTCTGCAGTCTCAGCACAAGTCTGTATAACAAACATCTAACCATCTGGTTCATAGTGTAGACAATCCGTTGAGGAACAGAGCGATCTTGTATACCTAAAAATTCAGTTGCAGTTAAAAGCAGGATATTTGTCAAAAACAAAGGCATGTGCATGCATACAATATGTGTTTGCCAAGCAGGTATGTAACCCCTGACACGCCACTCTGCATGCATCTGTGCACGCACACACACACACATGTCGTCACTCGCGGCGGTTGCCTCGTGCTCCCACAGGGAGGGTCTATTGATCAGAGAGGAATCTCCCTAATTAGGCCTGAACTGAGGAAGGAGACAGCATGAGGTGAGGGGGAAGGAAACACCGGGGAGGGGAGAAAGGAAGAGACAAAAAAAAAAAGTAGAAGAGAATGCGAAGAGGCAGTTTGACTTGTTGCTCCACAATGGATCGACATGACAGAGCAGACAAGCAACAACAAAGGGAGGCACACATGTGACGAGATAGGAGAGAGAACGAAGACATGAGAGGTGTGAACACAATGCAGAGGGCAAAGTAATGGAGGTGCAGCTCTGGATTTACCATTCATGCTCTTACAGGATCCCTTCCCAGAGTGCATTGCTCCAGTTTTAGGAATGGGGAGGAAACAAAGGCAGAGGAGGATTTGATTCCAATCACCCTCCGAGCATTTCAGTTCTCCAGGGGTTCAATTAAAAGATGCAATTATCTTTTTCACAACACCACCTCCTCCTCTTTGTTTTCTCTCTTGTTTCACAAGAACTTCTGTGGCTGCAGGTTTGGTGTGTGGCTTCCCTGTGTTATCCCACTGCCAGCATGAACATCATATATGCTACCATCTCACTAGGAGTGCAGTTCCTTCAAGTGGTCAATATAAGGTGAAAAAAACAAAGCAGTCATGTGCAGATGGGAACATTGATGCATCCCATCCTGAACATGTTGCATGATAATTTACACTTGTGAAAGCATTTGATCAGTGTGAATCCATTCAAATCACTCATTCATGTATTATTATTATTAGTTTTATTATTATTTTGTTGTTTATAGGAGTGTGCAGGTAAACAAGATCTTAACATAATTAACCAGATGAACTGCACACAGGACCTGAATAATTTAGACCTACTGGATAATTAAACCTCCTGCTTTAATAAAGTGGTTACTGACTTATACATCTTGTGATGTAATTAACTTACATGCCAAACAATGCCACTGCAGTTATTAAATAACTTAATAGAGCAGAAAAATGTTTCCCTTAGTTTTAAGTTTTATTTTTGTTGGTTTCAGAACCACCTGAAATTATGAGGGCCATATTGGCCATATCTGAACACATTAGATGTGACCTCCATTCAATGTAATGTCCAACATTAAATCCTCCTTGATTTTAAAACTTCCCGGCTCCCAGTGATGTTTCTACTGATACGAATCTGGAGCTGCTGCAGTGACAATAAATCGAGACAACAGACAGTGTAAAGGACAACAATGTGTCCTGGAGGTTTTCTTTGTCACATCTCGTCCTGTCTGTTACGTTTTTTTCTCTCTTATTTCGCAATTGTCTGTTTCTATTTCCTGTTTTATTTTGGTACTTACATCTTGTGTCATTTCAGGTCACTTCACTTCTGGTCCCTGGGTTTTCCCGCCTTCTGTGATTGTCCGCCTCGCTCTGGTTGTTTCCACCTGCGTCCTATCGTCGCTCTGTCCTCCTGTGTATATTTACCTGTTTCTCTTCTCACTTCTTTGCCAGTTTGTTGCAGTTCATAGCTCTCCGCTCCAGCGTTTCCTTTCTGGGCGTTTGTTAGTGTACGACCTGAGTTTTTGTCTCTTTGCATCTGTCTTTGCGTGCCCCTTGCCTGTACTTCTGCCTGAGTGGATTGATTTCTGGAAAGTTTTTTTTTGACCCTGCCTTTTGGATTATTCCCTCGACACTGTCGCCTGTGGTTTTTCTGAACTGTTTTCAGTAAAATCTGTTAACCAAAGCTGTGTTTCTGAGTCGTGCTGTTGACTCCTATACTTCCTGCCCTGTTAGTCTTGGTAACCTGTGTTCAATCCTTGTGTCAGGATACATCTGCCCTACTCGGGTGACCCTGAACAAGTTCCTGATTGCTACCCAGCTCCTGTGCTGTCGGCAGGCCTGATCATACAGGTCATACACTATCTGGGTGTGGTGATTACAGTGCAACAAAAACGTATAGTGCTTCATTTCTTATATTTGAGCCTATTCAGCAGATTTGGGGATATTTATGATATCAAATGGATAATTTGTGCTGTGGAATGAGGCTTTAATGCAGTTAAACTGGTATTCACTCGTTTACCAGGGTGGTTGCTGCAATTTAGGTTTTTTTTTTACAGAAACTAGCTTGACAATCATATCAGTGGTGCGGCTGTCTTTGGGGTTTTGTCTTTGTGTCATCAAAATCTTGGATGTTTTCTTATCAAATGTCGGTGTCCATTTTCCAAACGCATGAATTCCTACCTTTTGAGGGAATTCAAATGCCTTTGGATCCCATCAGGCGACAAATCGGTCAGCTCACAGCAGCTCCTGCTGTCATGTACTGTAACAGCAAGCCATTGTGCTTCTTAATTTCATTTTCTGACACCAAGAAATTCAATCCCTTTCAGCTAATTGTTCAGAACTGTAGGAAGAAGAAAAAAAAAATCCAGATAATTAACAAGATCAAACAAAATAAATGTCCAACAAAGAAGATGTCATGTGCAGTTGGGGGCTGATTGTTGAGACAGGACTGAGACAAGGCGAATGTCGTTGTCTTTAAGGAAGGCTCATTAAACATCCCATTTTCACACAATATGTACACCAGCTAAATCTAATGAAGCTCCATAAATCTCTACGCAAAACATCAGAGAGCCGTCGCACAAAGCTCTTCCCCTCACCGCCTCCGCTTATGTCGGTCTAAAATTGCACGGGCACAGTGCCTGAAATGGTTTGGAATATTGAAGGCTGGTGCTGTAAAACCGTGTTAATTACGTGGGAGTCAAAGTAGGCTTTTCAGTATCATTTGTCAGGAAATGCAGAAAACTGAAGAGCTCAGCAACACAAAAGGCCACTGATGTTATCGTAAACTTGAAAAAGCCTCCTAGTTGTCACCTCATCAGATGTTAGAAGCTTTGTTTTCTCGGCTGTTTCTCTACAAATGACTCAGCCAAAATGAACTCAATCTGCACTTCAGTTCATGCAAACAGAAAAATATTGGAGCAATGCTGAAACAGACTATTTTGTGCAACAGAAAGGAGTGAGGCACTCAAAGCCTCGTTTTTACAGATGCCATTGTGTGAAGTCATTAATGATTCTATCGAGACAAAACCTTGTTTCTTCATGTGCCAAATGTAATAGAGCTCAAACGGTGCCATGCTTCAGCAAGGCAAAGACTTCTCTATCAACAGTTTTCACAGTATCAACTGGAGAATCATTAAAGCCAACGAGAAAAGGCGCCCTTTCACATTTTAGATTCTCCTAAACAGACAGAGGACAAAGCTGTTTCCTTTGTTCCCAACCTACAGTGTTTTTTCACTGTAGGTTGGAAGAAAAACGTTGTTATTTGAGGGAGCACACTGACATTACGACATGTTTTTCTCATCTAGTATCTAGTAATCGGTCTCCTCTCATCAACCCCTGCTGTTTACAGCACATTTACATGTTGGTGGGTGTCATTATTGTCCTGTTTTTCAGCTCAGCTCTGGAATGCACACAGCTCAAACGTGCACATGACGGCCAGCTTAGATTCATGAATTTGTCAAATAAATTGGGTTTTGAATGTAACATGCATCAGGCGTTATATTTCCATACACAACACATTTTTGAGCACTGTGCTGGAAAAGAGGCACAAAACACAAGCAGATCGCCTTGATGGTCAGCTCCAAGTCCTCCATGTCTCATTTTGTTACCCCTGCAGGAAGCTTATGCTTTTGGTTCCATTTATATTTGCTGGTCAGCGTGATATCTCAAAAAAACAATAACCTAACAACAGATTTCAGGGAAACTGGGTGAAAACTTAGTCCAAAAGACAAATAGTAATTAGTATTTCGTCTGAATCCAGATCCAGGTGTGGAGATTCTCACAATACAAGACGTTGGAATTTTTTAACTCATTTCCCACAAGCTTCTGCACGAATGAGAGTGTACCCACATGAAGAGAGGCCCAAAACATCAAACATTATCATTTCAAGTGGCCGCTCCCTAAAGCACACATATGATTCCAACGCATACTCATTCCGTCATGAGAGAGCGTTAGAGAGAGTTTGCTTTCATAGTTATGCACATGATACACAACTGTACATCGCCTCTGAACCAAATGATGATGCAGCTATGCGCTCCATCACTGAATGTCTTCTAGCAATAAATACATGGATGAGCAATAATTTACTAAAATGAAACAAGGATAAAACAGAAATCCTCCTCGTCGGCCCCAAAACAAAAAGAAAAATCATATAAAATGATCTTGGGCAGCTAACTCCGTGGGTAAGACCACATCAGACACATTTTTTTAATTAAATTAAATTAATTTTAATCAATTAATTAATTAATTTAATTAAATTAATTTTTGTACAACTCTTGGTGTAATCTTAGGCTCAGATCTAAGTTTCAAAGCCGACATTAACAAAGTGACAACAAAAAAAAGTCCATCTTAGAAGCATAGTTGAGGTGCGGCCGGTTATACATCCGACAGATGCCGAAAGTACTGGCTCTAACTGCATGATCTGAACAATCAAATTAACATAAATGTTTTAAAACTAGCAGGGAAGTAACAAAGTATATTCACAAAGTCCAGCGTGTTTCAAACTCTTTGTTCTTCATTTTAAATGAGTATTATATTCATTCTAATTCGTCCTCCATAATTAGTTAAGCCTTGAGTGTAACAATATGCTTTGTGTTGGCTGCTTGTTAGCTAATCCTGTCCATGGGGGTATTATTGTAGGACTATTACTTGCAAATGAGTATGAAGATTTATGAAATTACAGTACATCTCAATCTGTATGCATGTTCTCAAATTTGTGGATGTGTAAAGAAATCTTCAAACATGAAATGTGATGTCTGCTGAGATTTGTGAATGCACAAAAGTAACTTTAAATGTGTAAATGTGTACATGAATCTGTGACCTCACAGATGTTTCTTTGCAGCAAAGGCCAAAGAGACTCCTCAGCTGCAGACAAACAGACACACAGATTTCAAGCACAACAGAAGTGTAGCAAAAGTCACGCAAAAGGATAGCCGAGTGACATTCATACCAACAGTAAGAATTAAGAGACCCCCACCATACATGTATATCAGATGCATATAAAGTGTTCTACTTTCAACAACAATTTGTGTCTGATGTGCTTTTTCCACAGTAGAGAAATCAATTCTCTAGTAAATATGGGGAAATCTTCTCCTTTTCACTCTTTAAAAATCCCAGAATCTATGAACATGTAAATATGGATATGCAAATATAACTGTCGGACACAAAATAACTAATACTTCTAATTCAACTTGCATACATGAATTGGACCGGGATTTATTTCCAGGCTATTTGTGATTTCACAAATCACGCTCGAAGGCCCACGCCTAAAAATCTGATTTGATCGAAGTGAAAGCAGCCTTCTAATTTTAAATTATGCACGTTTACAATGTGTGAACACATTTATAAATTTGTGTACACATAACAGTTCCTTTTACACACCAATCTGAATACACACATACCTCCAGTGTGTGCACACTTTTCATGACTCTGAACATGCATTTGAAAATAATATAGTTGGAATAATACCCCCATACTGTCACCTACTACTACTACTTACTACATACTGTCATCTTGTGTGTGAATAGCCTCTGTGCTGTACTGCTGCATACATCACTGCTGGAAGTATAAAGCAGTGAACACAGGTTCCCTCTGCTGTAATCAGCTGTTGGTTTGGGCTTATTTTTCTGTGTGCACACAGAGAGGGAAGATTAAAGGATTGTGGAACAGAAATGAGAGGAAATCGTTGTAGTTTGATATGAATGCAAATGCGAGCATCCTCACAGAAACAGAACAGCAGTTTGTGTACCACTGTGCTGCTTTGAAACCTTGCATATGTAGCTGTACTGTACATGCACATATATGTATGTATGTATGTATGTATGTGTGTGCATGTGTGTGTATAGCAGACAAAAATAGGAGGACCTGAGAAACTGTCTTCCTTCCAGCCTTCATGCAACATTGATTTCTTCTATTGATTGTGTATGTCCTTCAACATTAGGCAGACAATTCACATAAAACACACAGACACGCACAAAGACAGGAACACCTCATACAACAACACGCTTGTATGACAGCATGACGTGTCGCAGGTACATGGAAGCAAATAAATGAAGGTAAAGCTCTCCCCTGTCTGGAAGCACACATCCTCCTCCTTCTCTCTCTGTGTCCGTCCCTTCCCCTCCCTCCGTCCCTCCAGGTAACAATGTGTGCCGAGGTCACGCAACAAAGAGTCATGGCTTCCTCGGTTTAATTTGTGTGAAGACAAGGTGGAAATCTCTTCAGTTTCAATTGCCTCAGCCGTCAGCCTGTTTTCCAACAATGAAAAGTGAGCAGATGACCTTGTAAGGCCAGCGACCAAGAGAGAAAGCATTAATATTTCATTCTTACTGGGCCTGCTCGTCGCCTCTTCTCTGCCTGTCTCTCCTGAAGGGGGATGGATTGTGACTGCGGCCTGCAGCAGATCTCAGGCTGCTGAATCCTGACCAGGCTGCCTTTGAATGAAAAGGATGGGGGTGCATGTCCTGTATTTGTATGTACAGTATGTGTCCATATGTGCACAGAATATTATATTTATTTTCAATCTCAATTTCAATTCTTAGGCCAAGATAAGCATGTGGGAAATACAAAGTGCATATCACAGTGTATTTGTGTATCACATTTGTTGATGAATTTAATTATATTGTGGAAATTTGGCTCGAGAGAGAAATAGTGTATCTGGCTTTTCATGCATGTCAGCAGGTGCAAAAAAATGTATTAGACAATGCTGCCATATGTGAGACCACAATCTGATATACACCGAGCTGCTGTTTGTGTCATTCAATTACCAAAACCAGGTTGTAATTGTGTTTAGTTGAAATTTAGCCAATAAAAACTCACAGCTTCGCCAAATGACTTCCCACAAAGATGTCCTCAGGGGGCCACTGGAGAAATGTATGTTAACATGCTACGGGCATGTCAAAAGAATGACCTTTGGGAAAGAATTAGATTTAGTAGCAGACCAGTTGAAATTAGCATATCCAGATGTAGCCAGCTTAATTTGATTTCATTGCATCAATTGGATTTCATCTGCTGTGCAGCAATAACCATAAAACCAGAGGCCTGGACTTCACCGCGGCTGTGCGTCAATCACCATCACAACTCTGGGATGATAATAAACCGATATGAGCGGGGAATGATAATGAAGAGAACAGTTGTCACACGAGGCCCGTCGGTACGCTTTGCCAACTACAAAACATCATGACGAGTGTGGCGAAACTGTTCTATAATTGTAATTTCTTTATTTAGACCCTGAAGGACAGAAAGCAACTAAACTTGATGGGCTGGGTTTTTCCCTAAAATTCCTTGCTTTCATTTTGTTTACACGAGACATGAACATGTACCTCCGTATTACATGCTCGTTAAGGTCGTAGTTCTAACAGCAATTAAATGTCAGCATCTATGTACAGGTCAAGAGGTGAATGTTGCCAATTATGTTCTGCCATATGTGGTGTACTGTGGTGAGGATGGAAACTGATGACTAACGAGTCAGTTGCTGAGATACTGCACACTCAGACTTACAAACATGTTTCCCAAACTTTTAATATGAGTGTCATTTCTGTATGGACAGAAACGGTCCCAAACAAACGTATATTGCAACATGTTTTTGTGTATTAAATAAAATGTATAAGAAATTAAATTCACAAGGACATGCGCACACAGAAGCTCTATATATCCCAGCGGAGCATCTCTCACCAGCAGGTAGCTTTTTATTTACTTTCCCTCTACTGTGATTAAAAAACAGTGTAGCTGCCTGTGGAGACCTTCACTAATCATTACCATGTTAATAACTGCAAAATACTCTGATGTAGCAGGAACACGGGGGCTACCACACAGCATGAATACAGAGATAAGGGTAAGATAGGTTTCTTTAAAAAGGGAAAATAAAAAATTCAGGTAAGGAAAAATAAACATTGGGAGCTGTGCAGTCGACCCAAAGAGCTACGGGTGTTAATTCCAGATGATTGCCTCCAAGTTTTACCCGAGTCACGCGAGAGATGCACTGATGGAGGTAGCAATCCCTGCTAGCATCATTAGCCCTCTCCAGCTGTTTCAGTGACATTTGCACTTCATCTGAACCTCCAGCGTCCCTCCAAACTACTGCTGCAGCCAGAGCACTTCAAACACACGAACAGTAATTTAGGCCAATCTTCGACCCTTCTGGAGCTATAATGGAGGCCTCCTTCCAACACAGACATCAATAAAATTGCTATGTGTGTGTGTCTGTGTGTAGACGTGCATTTGTTTTCTTTAGTTTTTTACCTCCCACACATTCCCACCACCATCACCTCCACCGCAGCCAATATGGCCGTTGTGAACAAAGAGATGGTCTTCCATTAGTGTAATTGGCCAATTTAGCTGCTGCTGCTGCAGCTGAGGGCGGCTTTATACAAGTGGCTTTTCATGAATAACAAATTGGCTGTTACCTGGTGACTGCAAGTCCAACAAGTGGGCCTGTCCACTGGGGGAAAAAATTGCACTTATTTAATTTGAATAGAAATGTGCTGTTTTACTTTTCTAATATGTGCATACTGCAGATGAGGAGTTAGCTTAGTGCACTATAATAACATTTGCATTTCATAAAATAATAAAATATGGATAAAATAAATAAAGGTGAAATAGTGTGTTCATTTCTTTACATCCATCTATTCACAGTGGAGTAAGTCAAGGTTCTTTGTTCTTCTATCTGCTGCCAATTCCTCTTTATGTAATTGTGTGGTTGGGATTTTTTTTTTTTAAGTTATCTGTTAATAATTTGACAGTGTTTCAAATATTGTACAAGCCAACCTAAAAAAATATAAAAACCCAAACCTCATCGACATCCGATGAACATTGTGGTTACAAATCTCAACAGTCAATAATTGAAAGGTGACAATGTTTGAACACATTTAATTCTGCTTTCATCTGCTGCATGTGTACTGTGTGCGTGTGTGTGTGTGTGTGTGTGTGTGTGTGTGTGTGTGTGTGTGTGTGTGTGTGTGTGTGTGTGTGTGTGTGTGTGTGTGTGTGTGTGCGTGACCTGTGTGTGTACTACTGCAGAGACCAGCTGATGAGCTGCCATCAAAAGGGAATGACCTTTCCCCACCTTTCCTTTGGCCATCGTGTGCGAAAGGCATTAACCCTTCAGGCTCCTTCAAACAAGCCACAATCAAAGAGCATGCTGGGAGCCCTGTGTCTTTATTTATGGATGTGGCACCGTGGTTCATTTCAATTCAATGCAGCACTGATAAGCTACTTGTGATAGCCCAGCAACAGCCATTCCCCAACATTTTTCTTCAAGAAGACTATCAGGGAGGCAGATAAGAGAAATAACAGAATGACTGTCCCGACTCTCACAAATGAATTGCAACAAAATGCTACGAAATTGTCGAATGATTGTGCTCTTAAAATGAAGACTCGAACAACGAATTCATTCAGAGTGATATTTAAAATGTAGCTCCTCTCTGCAGGCCTTCATTACACTCTTCCACATATGCAGAACATCATTAGCTCCCTCTTTACAAAGTGGATGCTCTTTTCTAATTCCTCTGATATTCTTTCAGTTCTACACTTTCTTTCTTCATTATGCATTTAATCTCTTGAAAGTTAAAACTGACAAAACATTCAACCTATAACCTAGAGAAAATGGTTCAGGGGGTGGAAGATGTATTGACATATTTCACTTTAATTAAAGTAAAAACACTACAATTTCAAAATACTCCATTTCACGTAAAAGTCCTATATTCAAACTGTTTCTGGAGTAGATGTGAGTAAGTATTGTACTCCTCGTGTTATGTTATTTCAGAATTATTAAATGCACTCACATGTAAGCAGCATATTAATGCTTTAGCTGGCTTTTGATTTTGATCTGACCGACTCTATACGAAGCCCAGGTACGTTCAGTAAGGATGATCTGGTCCCTCACATTCTGTCTTTATGGGTAAATGTGTGCCAGTCCAACCCAGTGTCACACCAAAGTGTGTCATTAGCCTATTAGTCCAAACAGCATACTGTGTCTGTGTCACATTTTTGGCTCGCCTACATGGTTTGGTTTTCCCAAACCTAGTTGGGTTGAGCCACCAAATGGGTGGAGAGATTTATTTTCAGAAATCCATGTTGCTTTCTCACGGACTCAAACCCGTGGCTTCCTGTGTGTGATCCACGCAACCATCTGACCTAATTACTGGATCACTTTTATACTTTGTCACCTGACCTTCAACACACGGCCTCCTTCTTCGAGCCAGGTTGACAGTGCGAGACGAGGATAAACGTTACACTGACACTGTGTCCTTTAGTGGACTGACGAGTGTCTCACACGCTCTAGTGTCATACTGTACTAGCTATTCCTGCTATTCTATCGTCTCCATCACTTCTGTTTTCCCATGCAGTCAAAATAATTAAACTCACAATTTGGACATAATTACATTTGTCCAATGATCTTTCTGCCTGAGACGTCAAACCAGGCAGATCCTGTTCTTTAAATATCTTTGTAATTACATCTTTCTGCCTTTTCAGACCCTCCAATGTTCAATCCATCTCATCACAACTACCTCACCCTTTGGATGTCCAAGGAGTCTCAAATGAAGTATCTCAACTTCACCACCACCAGTGTCTGGACTCTGAGGATTCTATCTTTTAGATTATGCTCTGGAAAAACACTTTTCATTGTATTAGTGCTAAAACATTTATTCTATTACGTCACTCAATTTTGTTTTACACTTAAAAAAAATCCGGCCCTTATTTAAATAATGTTACACGGTTTACAGTGGATCATATTTTATATTCTCATAATAGGTTTGAAAAATGTTAGTCCGCAAAATACCATGAGAAGTGAATGCAGCAAAATAAAAGTTACAATACTTCCTCTGAACTGTAGAGGAGTAGAAGTATACAGCAGCAATCACAAGTGATGTATGAACTCAAGAATCAGCTGATGGAATTTATAATGGCAGAGCGTCAAAGTTTCGATGTCAATCATGAAACATTCAATGTATTTAAAAGAGACAGTTGAACATGAAACAGATGAAACATGTCTGTCAGTGCAATCATCTAATCTCCATTTCACTGCTGCTCTCCTCCTCTAAACACATACATTGGGGTTGTTTGTTTGTTCACGTGTAGCTGTCACGTCTGCACAGCACTCATTTATTTCACTTCCACATTCACATAAAACCTGCTCAGTGAAGGAGGGGTTGGGGGTTGGAGGTTGGAGGGTGGTGGGGTGGGAGGAGAAAGACAAGAATAACAGAGACTTTGATTGATTGCCTCAAAGTGGAGTCAGTGCCTGTGATCAGCTTCTGGATGATCCATCAGTCCTCATACAGGAAGGGGAGTGACGGCACGAAGGAGAAACAAGCTACTAACACGAAGGCAGGTGAAGCTACAGTCACAGGCAGGCAATTACATTTGCCATTCCGTCACATAAATGTCATCTGGTGTTGGAGTGTAAAACTTTACGGGAGCCTGTTCTTTTTCAAAGAGACACAAGTCATTGTTTTGCAAGTCACGACTCTCAGGTTGTGCCGCCAAAGTCGAAACAGGCAAGTACGAATAACACCTAAGTCTTAAGTACGTCTTAAACGTGGTCACAGTCCAGGACGAGCATCAAGTTAAAGCAGCTGCAGGAACATATTTTCAAAGGTCAGATCATAGCTGAGTTTAGCTTGATTGCAGAAGTGGATGTAAATGGGGGGTGAGAGTACACAAATCATGTTAGATGTTATTGATTGAGAAAAACAAACCAAAAAAAAAAAAAGTCAAATGCCGTTTTCGACAAATGACGCAGTATTACAAAATCAGCCTTTACAAAGTTTTTTTTAATTTTTTTTATTAGAAATGCTCTGTGCATCGCAATATCAGTCTTTTAATGACATTAAAATCACGCTTTCACTCACTGATACTTTTCCCTTTTGCTGCAATGAAATAATTTATCACCTGATAAAGTTGCAGTTTATCTTAAATCAAAATATACGTAGAGATAATTAGAAACTTTGCTTTTAACCTGGAAAATGTGCAGATACATCTTCCACCAATCAGAGGTCGGCAATCTGTATGTAGCCTGAGAGAGAGAAAAAACACCGTCATGTGTTGTCAAAGTAGCGTAGCCATTATTGTAAACTGGAAATAATGCAGCCAAAATATAAAATATAATCATCCAATAACTTTGTAGACTTAAGAGTATCTCCTTTTTACAGTATTATAACTGCTAAAACATTGACACAACTAACCTGGCTATGAAGTGATGATAAAAACGGTATAGACATGGAAGATGACCCCCGGCACCCAGGGGAGAGCTGTCCGAGCTGCACAGCTACGCCCCCTCGGTCTCTTTCAAGGACACAGTGAATACAGTTCACCACCACTGCATACATACACACACACACACACATACACACACACACACACACACACACACACACACACACACACACACACACATGCAAGTCAGGCTGTTAGAAGCACTCACACTTAGGATAAAGGCAGGTTTGAACTCACTTGAGCACTGACTGATGTATAATGTGTGTGACTCACACATCTTTACTGTGTTCTAGTTAACGGTTTTAATGGTAAAATACTTAAATGAAACACAAATGGTTGACGTCAGCTAGAGACGGGGTGACTGTCTCAACAATAGCAAGACCGGAGGACTCATGCAAACTTTGATCTGATGACTTTGTAATTGGACATCATGATAATAGATGGAGCATATTTGAGGGTGCATATCTCATCTGACCTGCAGAGGGCTGTTTATACTACAGTGAGACACAGTTCATTCTGCAGCTCTGTTAGCTTCTTATCTAATCTCCTCATATCTCCAGATCCCAAAGACAATGTGTCCCTCTGCACAAAGACCCTCTTACTGTGTTTATTTCACATGGTCATAAACCAGTCAGACCACCAACAATGTACCATAAAAAGGGAGCAATTTAAATTATTTTAAATGCAGCCCTAAGTTATTTAAATGTTAAGGAAATCCCTCATGAAAGCTCTGAAATTACCAGAAATCCCCACACTCAGTACTCACTCTGCCAATACGGTGAACAGGATGCTGAAAGGAAAGCGATTTACTCTCAAATCAATTATGAAACCGAGTTCAAAGCAAGTTCAACTAATATACTGTGAGATCTTTCCTGATAATTTCCTTTGTTTCCATCGCACCTTGTGGAACAAACTGGCTTGCATTGCACTCAGCTGACATGATCTCACCCCATTGGCCGATTCTTCACCTGATTTGTGAAAAACACAGACTCGGTTGGACATGAATTGACTTGTGATGGATATGTGTCGCCATGTTGCCCGGCAAAATTACAATTAGTCTCCTGAAATGAATGGAAATGTAAGTGAAGTGACCCCGGCACAGCCGTATAACTGGGACCCAGACAGCAATGAAGAAAAGAGCCGTCTGACAAAAAGGGGGGAGGGGTGCTGGAGGGTGACCCCTGTTTGTATATAGGGCCTTGTCAGATGAGGACTATGATTTTATTTAAAGGAGTCAAAGCGTGGTGCTGTGTGGCTGTGGATCCCGGCCAGATGGACTAACACATGGCCTCAGCATTGTCATTCAGATGTAGCGTGTGCCGCGTCGCTCTTAATAAAGCACGAGTGCATTAATTTAAAAGCTTTAAGGGGGAACTATGGAAATTTGTATCATCTGTTACTGTGATTTGGGATTTAAACATGCGTTGGCTCAACTTTATACCATGTTTTCAAAAAGTGTGTCCAGTATCTTTATCACAACTTGCATCTTAGGCAAAGTGATGAAGTCTTTAGTCATTGTGCATTTAAACAGTTACAGGAAATTATATTTTTATGCCAATTTGTCAAAACTGCCAGCAATCATTAAACTTCTAAACATGACTGTGGGTCATAATGAGCTGTTGGCACTAAAGACCTATGGGGATGTTTTTTGGAGGAGGACAGTCTCGACCGATCATAACTTGTCATCCTTCACCACCCGCATGATGTCATCAAGAAGTAAAAAATGATGTAAACAATTGATGCAATCTGAAGGAAGACTGAGGACAATATAAGTCGTCTAAATCAATCATCAGTTGTGCCCAACATCCAGTTTTGCTCCCGACACCCACATCTTTGGAGTTATGGTATAATCAGGCTGATATTGGTGATATCACACAGATATTAATCTGACCTTTTAGACCCCTGGCATATATAATCCATTATTTATTTGCTTTTAGCGTTGTTTTTGGTCTCAGTAAACCCCTGAACAATATATATGGCTCCTCCCTGCTTTATGCTCCACTGTGTCTGTCCAACCAGTCTGTAACTGGGTCTGTCGGCTGTTTACTGCTGAGCATTGTGTAAAGTGAGTTCATGCAGCTTTTGTTTGCTGCCAAGGCTGATGCTGTGCGAGCGGTGATTGTTAACAGCGTTGCTGTGGGCTGGACAGAGAAACAACGAGCCAAAAATCATTAAAAAGCTCCGTAAAGCTGAGGAGAGCTGCAGATTCAGCTGGTAAGTCTCTGTAGGTTTATCTCTTTGCATTGCCATGGTCATATTATCATTTGATACATTACTATACATATGTAGATGCTTTGACCATCATATTTCCCTGATCAACCTTATACAAGAGCCTTGAGAGCCTTAAAAGAATAATGAAAACAATACCTTGGCTGCTAGGAACACTTCCTGGCAACCAAAAACAATATGTCTCTATCTACCTGGAATCTTGAATTTCCTTTAAAGTGTTTCTGTAGAAATCCTATTTTATTTTAAAATGCATCTCTTGCTTCAGCACTCGGCTGTATATGTCTGTATTTCTGTCTGCAGCGATCCACGTGGCGGTATTCAGAGCACGTTTCTGTAGCTGTACTTCTGTGGCGAACCCCGAGAAGCCAGGCTGAAAGACCAGCTCACACCGTAGACAGTAGGTGAACGGAGGTGGAAGGCTTTGTTGTTGTTGGCACACATTGTTTAATACCTCCCCCTCGTTAAATGTGGAACCACGGCTTTGTGGAAACACCAGGGAAAACAACAATTTAGCCTGACTATCATTTCCACAGAATCTGATTTAATTACTCACTGGCTGTATGCACACACACACACACACACACATACACACACACACACACACACACACACACACACACACACACACACACACACACACACACACACACACACAATTATATATAAAAAAAAAGTTCAAAAGTATTTTGTGAATGGCATCTGCTTGATGAGGTCTATGCAGTGATATGACACAGCTCATCCACTGTGGTTGATCCTGGATTAGTCTTCACACTGTATTTTCAAATATGAGTCATGTAAAACAACTTTTATTCTCATGAAGAGCGACGATGCTGTTGTTAGCATCGGCATCTTAGTCTGACATCCCTGAAACTCTCATCTTGAAGTGATAACAGCTGCCTCTCTGTACTCTGAGCTTTACAGCGGTTTCATCCTGGTAGCGGATGATTCATTTTGACTCTCTATTTGATTTTATTGTGAAGTTTTACACATTTTTACAACTACATGTCTAAATATGTTTACTGTTTTTGTAGGTATTTGACAATCCACTAAAAATATGTTAGGCTCAGTGTATGTGCTTATGTATAGTCATCGATTGGTTTTCTTGCAGTTTATCTGCATTGTATAGAAAATCTGTCAATGGAAAATTTCTTCGCAATCAAATAATAAAAAACAAATATTTCTACTGGTGTCTTGATAGTTTGCTGTGATCATGTTTCAGTTTGCGTCAAGGTAATAACTGCTTCTCTATTTTGTGAAAATGAAATACAGAAAAACAAAAAGAGAACACTATGTGACATGGCGCGCATTGTGTCATCACATCAGTTGACATACAGTATAAAAAAAAACTAAATATTTGTGCACAATTAATTGGCTTTGTACGTAAGAGACACAAGGAAGAATAATGAATGTTATTCTTCAACAGAGAAAATTTGGTTGTGTAATTGTGTTTGGACACATTCAAAGAATATATAAGGAAATGCTGTAACAATATGGGGATGTATATATCAGACCGAGGTAAATGAAGGTCTGTGTCCATGCAGTTTGCAGACTCAGAAGGAGAAAATGGATTTCAGGAGTGCAGCCACAAATCCTGCTCTACACTGTAGTGCAAGCATCATATGGGTGTAAATCCAGGGAATGAGAGTTCTGCCTGACCTCAGCAACAACGCTACCCTCCAATCACCCTCCGCCGTCCCATCTCATTTCATCTCTGACGCGCTCTCCTTCCCGCTCACCTTCCATCTCTGCCGGCGATATAACTTTACAAGACCGACTCTTGTATTCAGGCGCTCTCAGAAGAGCTGTGTCGGCACTACCTGTGGCTGGGGATTTCCAAATTTATTACGAAGGGGGGCTCAGGTGTCTGAAGAGGGACAGAATAACAGGGGACCAGAGGAGAGGCGAAGATAGTGTATCTGGGTGGAGAGGAGGGGTGTGAGCTGGAGTGGTGTGCATATGAACTGACATCCTGTTAGTGTTTACTGAAACAAAAAATCATACTCAAAGCCTTTAAAGGATCATGAAACGGTTACATGTTTTAAAGATCACCTTATTAATGTGTCATCCAGGAACTACAATAAAACAGGAAGGTTGTCTGACAACTAACATTTACTTTCTAAAGTAAAACCTTTTTATTTAATTTATTTAAGATTGTCTTTCAGCCAGAACTCACTCAAACCAACAGGCGAACCAATGCGAGACACTTTCACATTAGTATCGAACTATTACTTAGGAAAATAAGGAGGAAGATATCAGACAATTAAGTTTTAAAATTAGAGCCATATACAGTATGCAGGTGGTGTAAATAATATCATATCCCAAGGTTATGTGAAAAATTAATGCTGATATATCCAGAATATTGTCCTGGAGAAGTGTCTAAACTGCAGAGCTCTTTTAAATTATGTTGTATATATTTGAGTTAGTTTTAACAAGGTCAGTCGTCCTGTCACTCAGATTTAGACCTCAGATTTTGCTCTAATTGGGAACTTGCAGACACCCTTAGCAGCACAGTAAAATATGAAACTTGGCTGAAATATAAAAAGGTGAGAAAATGAAAGAACTTTTAAAGGAAAAAGATGCAACTGAATTTAAAAAGAGATAAACTTTGGATGTGGGATTATAAAGATTTTTTTAAAGCGTGTGAGGAAGTGTGTTTTCCATCTAACAGCTGAGGAGAACAGAAAAACATAACTTCAGCGTATGTAACCTGTTTTCAAAGGCCGTGTTCTCGTCTCTACAGTTGCTGATCGATACCAATGGCTTCTCAATTTTGCCGTGCAATGAGTTCTCAATAAAACCGGTGAACGGGTGTTACGCCCCCTCTTTCCTGTTACTGAATCCAATTCCACAGACAACTCTAGCCTTGTCCGTAATGGATTCTCTATTTCATAGGCTTTGGCTTTTGTTCCTATGGTGCTTGGTTAATATTTCAGCCTGCTGTCTCCCTTCCCTGCACAGCCCACTTTGTTGTATTGATTTATTTGTGCATCCCCCTACATAGCACCTCTGTGGTGGGAAGACGATCTATTATGGAATTTAATACCTTTCATAGAGCTCATTTTATTCAGTTTTTTCTTTTCTTTCTCTAGAAAATGATTGGAGGGATTCGTTGTGTTTCCCATGTGAATACGACTGGTCTGAAAAGCTGATGTCATTCATTTAATCCTGAGTTAACTAACAAACAGGAAGTGCCTTGTGAGGCTGAGTTAATTGTGAAAAGTGTCCTCCTGCCTACCATTTATAGTTTCAATTAGCAGTATGGACACACAATGTCTGAAACAGACGACTTCCGTTTCCTGCTTGGTGTTTGGAAGAGAGGAAGCAGGATCCGATGATCCTCCAGGATGTAGAAGGATGCTCATCGCACAGACGTGCAGAAGGAAGCTTGAACCCAGGACAAACAGCTGCCATCCTTCCTGCATCCTGCATCCTACGCTCAACACCTGGTCACTTCATTACAATTACCTCTTCCCTCGGTCTGTCGTTACACACACAAACACAATGTGTCTCCCAGCAGTGTGGACCCTTCATGGTGAAGTTATAGGGATTGAAGCATATTTAATTTCAGTAGAAACCAGTTGGATGACCATCTGTAACCCACCAAACAATCTGTAAAATCCAAATCACCAGTCCTGGTGTTGTTGGTTGTTACAGTGCAAAAAGCAAAAAGCTGCACTTACATATGAATTAAATATAAATGAAAAATAGTCATTGATGAATTCAATTTCATGATGAAAATAAGAATAAATCCACAAATTGAACAACTGAACAAATAAAATAAACAGGATCTTCTTCAGAAGTTGATTTAGCTGCTCGACCAGTTAACAGAATTCTCCACTCAGAAACATGATGGCGGTAATGTTAGCTAACATAACTGGTTCAAAGGAAAGACTATTTGTGAAGAAGATGCAACCACAATCCAACTGTTAAATTATACGAGAAGCAAAACAGATGATGCGAACCCTGCAAACATGCAGGCAGCACGAGGGTTTTTAGAAAAACATGAGCTAAACCACACCAATCAAAGCCTGGGGATGTCTTCACTGTCAGTCAGCTGTTTTTCCTGTTGCTGTCATAGAAATGAATATCTAACCCCTGAATGAATATCCCAACATTTTAACTTAACCCAGACTGAGAGGTATTTGAATAAACAGGTTGGTTAGTAATCAGGCTGAGAAAGCACACATAGCTGCTACAACGCTAAGAGAACAAAAGTGACCAAACAGCTATATTCACATGTGTTGAAGTTCAAGGAAAGCAAGATGAAGATGGTTGTAGCTCCAGAGTGCTTAGAGGACATTCAAATGTATAAAAGTTAAGAATACACAACAAAAATGAAACAAACAATTAAAGAAAGCTAGACTCGATAAAAACAATTAAAAAAAAGAACAATAGCGAAACGAATAAAACATAAATAAAATGAAAATACATTCCTGTCAAAAGCTACAAAAGCAAAGGTACAAAAACAAAACATTTGCAAGTTAAATAGTGAAAACTGATCATTGGAGATGTGGGATAAATGTGACATGGTCAGATGAGTAATCCTTCACCATATTGTAACAGAGCAGGCAGAGATGAGCCTGAAGACTCGACCAGCAGGAGGTCTGGGACCACCTGGGCCCATAAAGGGAAACGACACTGCAAATCAATACTAAGTTATTGTGAGTAATCAAATGTATGCTCTGTTAGAATATCTCTATCCTAATGGGATTAATCTCTTCTAATAAGGAAGGAGTCACTGAATGGTATGAAAACACTGCGAATGCTTCGCTGTGGACTTTACAGAAAACAGATCTCAGCTGTGGGAGATTTGGAGCGACAGGTTACACAGAACTCTTCACCAACATCGTCAGATAACCTAATGAGAGGATATCTTCCTGAAGAAACTCTCCCGGAGAGCTCCTCACACCAGAAGAATCTATAAAACGGAGCATTTAAACTGGGAAACTGGAGATTCAGTGTGACCCAACACATCACCAACACCTCCTTTAATTTGAATGATCTATTCAAAGCCCCACTTATTATCAGGAGAGAGTCATGTTCACTAAAGTTGTGTCAATCACAAAGTCATCCCTTCTGAACCCATCTGGGATGTAAGAAGTGAGGACTGCTGTCCTGTGAAATGACTGCAGTCTTCCAGACTGGAATAATGTAATTACCCAAAAGAAAACTCCACTTTGTCACAATTATTGCAAAAACACTAATTGAATTACAGACAAAACTGAATAGACAATGATAAACAGATTTGAAATTAGGTGAATTCAATTGTGAAATTATAGAGCCTATTATGATTCCCTCATCTCAGCATAACGGTTGATGATGGCTGTACATGATAATTGCATTCTGCAAATTGCAGTCTTTTTAAATTAGCTTACAATAGATTGCTTAACTGTGTGTTGTATAGATTTTGGAGCCAAACAGGAAGTTTGTGAATGAGAGGATTTCAGTTAACTGAATTTCTGATCGCAAATTCCAGCAATATATTTCAAATAATGTGAACATCTGTACATACAGCTTTGTCGATATTCTCCGAAGGTCTCCGCCTCCACCCCGTTAACTAAATGTTAAATGCAACTTCCACCCAATCGTTTCAAACTACCTTTTCATTCAGTACGGTACTTCCTCATACCTGCTGTGCAGAAGGAATAGGTTCAATCCCAGACTGAGGTGCTTTACTCAACTGGCAGCGATTACTGAGTCATACAGCACGCAGTGTGGGACTGCTTCATAATAAACACGTATCAATGAGGAGGACAATAATTACACACTGTGGTGGACTTTCTATTTAGTTTAATTTTAAAAGTTAAAAGGAAGGTAAAAAAAAAAAAATCACATTTTGACAAACGCACACTATTTGCACACACCTTACGTTCCATTTATTTCACCTCAACCCTTTCCCAGAGACAGAAGTCGTGTCTTTCATTTATGTTAATTTCACGTTTTCAGTTCAGCTTCCTGCCGTCGTTTTGATGCGCTGTGATTTATGCATGCTTTATTGATCACCTGACATTTTAAATAGAATCTTTAAAGTGTCAAAGACAGCCTGAAATGAACAGCTGTCACCGCCAACAAAGACACCGTCAATAAAAGATTTACAACAATAACTGCTTTCTGAGAGATTATGTCGTGACTTCCCGCTCACACATCAGTAGGTAATGATGGAACTGGAACTGAACCAAACCACAGCCTCGTATCTCCATTTGTTGTTCATTGAGAAACTGAATGTCGGCCAGTGTTTTCATCTGCAGAGAGGAAAAATGAGTCCTGAAATCTGTGCTGAGGCCCCATGAAGAGTTTTAGGAAGTAGAATGAATGTCAAACGTAAAACAGCACCTGCAGTGTGTTATCACTAAATATGAGCTCCTCCTGTAATCCATCCACACCATGAATCTACACCCTGAGTCGACTCTAAGAAAAGCAGGAGCACAAAGAAACAATCTGCATTTCCAATTGATTTCCCTAATCACTCTACTTTTTTTTTTAGGAAATTTGGCACCAGCACAAGTGCACCCAGCGTGTCCACAGTAGAGCAGACATAAATCAGGCCCCACTGGCAGCAGCATATATCAGAACTATATTTCCTTGGCATCGATCGTCTCTCGGACAAGACTGAGGTGAGGACTGTGGAAAGGGTAAAAATTAATTTCAGCCTTCAGTCTCTTCTCAATATCCCCAACAAGGAGGGGTGGGCAAGAGCGAGGGGGGGAATTCCTCCCATTCCCCGCCCATGTCTTCTTTAATCCATCAGAGGTTGACGGCCTGCAAACACACAAGGACGGGCTCTTTTTTTTTCCAGCACAGGACAAAAGAGCTGAAGGGTGAATTCAAACTGGCCATGGCAGTAAAAGGTGCTCTGAGTCACATGCTGTGTTACTCTGTTTCATGAAAATGATGTTTGCATTCTCCAAAGATATACATCATACTGTCATTTCTGCTGAATAATTTAATATCCTGGTAAACACTCTTAAACACACATTCTGTTTGTGCTTCAAATTATAAATATTATAATTAAAACAGGAGGAGATATGGGATTTGACTGTTAGATTAAAATCCTGTTGGCTCCAGTAGCTCTTTTAAAGGAGCTACCGAGATTTGGGCAGCTCACATTTATAATACTCTAATTGATTTGAAGCAGTGTCCTGCTAAAAGAAGAAAATACGAGCAGAGCAGAAAGAGTCTAAAGACTCTCAGGATTTACATTCACATTTCTGAGCTTCAGAGCAAAACCAAAGGGACACTATGAATGTCCAAAAGCAAAACAAAAAATAAATTTACTCAATCTGAAACACACACACACACACAAACAAACAAACATCAGGTTTGTGTGCATATATAGGCCTACACACCTACACGCAACTGGAAAGGCTCACATATACTCTCATACTGAAGCCCACACAATCACACACAAAGATAGTGGATTTCAGATCAACGCCAGAGGAGAATCAATGGATGGTGGGGGTGGGGAAGGCAGAACCGCTCATAGCAAAGATATATTTAGAAAGGTAAAAGACCTGCAATTGGGACGACTGCAACAGAGAGCAGGGGAAAGTAAGAGGAACGGGGAAGAGGAAGGAGTCTGTGGAGTTAATTGATTAAATGAAGGTGTTGCTGCTCACCTGCAGCACATTACCTGCACACCTGATCTGCACGTCCCACTGCCAAAACAAAGCATGTGGCCTCTTGCAAACCAACAAGCTGCCATTTGTCCCATCTTCTATACTTCCTGTCATGGCCAGCCGTGTGTTCATGAGAACATGTTGACATGTGGAGATGTGACTGAGACTGCACCGTCAATTAAAACACGCAGCTGCTCATTTTCTCCTCTGTTTCAAGCATTGTTTGTACTGATGTGTTTTTTTCTCGCTGCAAACCTTCATTCATCGGAGTTTGAGTGGCGTCTCTGCTGACATGTGAACATATGGTTTGTTTACACCTTCCATCTTTAAAGGTTTTCTTTTTTTATATATATAGTTTTGAGTTGTTCTTTAACATGCAGCATTAAGAAGTTTGACATTACCTGTTTTTGAAACTCCTAAACCAACTTTCTTTCCAAGAGAACACAGATTATTATTTTATTTTTCTGATGATGAATAGAGAAATAAAGTAGAAATGTAAAACATGGAATATATGAAACAGTATACACTTGGACAAAATGTCAAGGCATCCTTTGAAGGATACTTTTCTTGCTATTTTTTTAAACATCGATTTTTTTTTTTGTTGTTGTTAATTATATCCACTTCAATGAATAGCTTTATTAGTAAATAACTAAAATATTGAGACTATTCAGAACAAACTGGGAGAATCACACTCAAAGCTGCAAGGAAATTTATTTATTTGTTAACACTGCAGCTATTATGTCTTGTCCTTCACTTAATTTAAACGTTGCATGAAATATAAATGAACCCGTTGTTGAGAGCGCATACATATACTTTCAGATCTCCATAAGGGAAGGACAGTGGGTTAGCCCACACAAACACACATATCCATAAGAGCTGGAGAGGGGGCGTGTCAGCGTGCCAGGGAGGGTGATGGATGAAGGTAAATCTGAGGGTGGGAGGGTGTTTCAGATCAGCGACGCCCCCTCACCTGTCACATCCACCCAACACAACTTCCCAAACCACAGTCCAACAATGAGGGGACCGCGGGGTGATGTTAGAAACAGATGAGTGGATGAGGCATTCAGTGAGTACGTCAGTGGTGAGGAGCTGCTGTGAGACAGACGTGTTTGAACAGAGAGATATGATACAAGTTTAATATTATATACTCAGTGTATATTGGATCTGTCGTGAGTAACAACACCTGTATAGATATTTGTCGCCACCTGGTGGTCACCAGTGAACACAACACACGTTTGAGCTTTCTGAGCTCTGCTGCCATTAAAATCTAAACACGGTCACATGAATTAAATTCATGGGTGATTGGTGAGGCGCTGAATGTTCTCCCTGATACGCAAAGATGTAAACAAATATAAGGCAACTGTTATTAATACATGAAGTATGGGATTATATTTTGTGCACATTATCATAACCATATGATATATGACTTTAGAGACAGTGTCACTGTGGAGTATGAAATTACTGATTAGATGCTTTTAATGTGACTCTTAGACTTTTCAGATTCAGCGATTGTGGGCTGCATGCGGTTAAACGCTTTCTGCCTCTGGTGGCGATAAAATACATTTTTCTACTTCACCACTACAAATACATGTAAAATGCAGGTGTGTTATCAGATTTACTCAGGATACACATGCACCCCGAAATGTCTTTGTTATCTTTGAGTATGAATTTTACTTTCTTATGCTTATTAAAGCTCCGAATTATTTTTTTTTTAACTGATCTGCTGACTTTTAAAAATCACAGTTATTCTTTTAGAGCTTTTACCAAATGACATTTCTGTAAATGAGTATGTTCCTTTATTCTTGTACTTTGTATCATCCGCTCCTTTGCAGCCATGGATCTGACGTGTTCAGGAAGCTGCACACTGTGATGTGTTGCTGACATCTGGTGTTTAATAGCAGTACTACAGGGACAGGGTGGCCCGGCTGGGTCATATTCCCAAGGGAATTCTCAAAGGACCTTTTCCCCGCTGCCTCTGTACTCATAAAAGAGCCCAGTGGCTGTTTGAGATAGAAAGCTATGAAGGTTTTGCATTTTGAGAATAACGTCTATGTGTGGAGAATGAATTTGAGATTAGAACTGGTTTTGATTAAAAAGGATATTAAGTCTCTTTTAGTTTGAGATTGTGCGGAAGATTTCCTCTATTCTGAAAGACAAACCACACAAACTTGCAATATGCAGCCATATCATTGCACATTTAAATGACAGATGCATGTGCATCAATGATTACACCTGCAGCAATACAGAGAGGAAACGCGCCTCTGTTGGCGTGCAGTCACTCTGGGAATCCTCCCAAGTGTGTGATGGATGTGATAAAGTCGTCTGCTGTTACTTCTGGGTTGTTGCTTGTTCTGTAGGCTTCCTTCTACACAATATAGCAACTGAATTTAACTGAGTACAGACATAGCCTACGATCACCTTCAGCACCTGAGGCCTCTGTTGTGGTAATGACCATGACTCAGACTCTGCACTCAGCTGAGCTCCACACCTTCAGGATCAAACAACTTGATCGCTTCTCTTCTGTGTCCTGTGATAAAACACATCCTCTCTATAATGTGTAAGTACAATTTCACCAGCTCATCTACACAAGGCATTTTGTAGAAGAATCGGCTAAACCTTGTACATTTGATTAATTCTCCAAAGACGACTTTTATCTTGAAATTTTGACTTTATTCTCAAACCTTCCTTCTTTTATTTTTTGGTCCTAATACTCCATCACCAAAACCTCCTCATCAGATATAATGAAAGTATTGAAGAGAAGAATATTGAACTTGAGATATGAAACTACTATTTCATGGTACCTCATTTATTTTGCTGCCAGTCTGATGCGATTGAGCTTCACTTGTCATGCCACTAGAGAGAGCCGCAGATGTAGCAAACAGCACAGTATCTCAGTGACGTGACTTTGTGTGAAGGGATTGTGTCAGTAATGTGTCAGTGTCCAACGTGACCCTTTTTGGCATATTTTGAGACTTACTCGCCTCATCACATGTTGCTGGTGAAACACTAAACATCTATTAATCCGACATTTTTACAGTATATCTATATAACTATGTCAATATTTTTTTTGTAGTTTATAAGGTTGAATTTGTAAAAAACAAGAGAGAGAATATGTTGTTTTGGCATGAAGTGACTGACCGTGTGTTAGAGACATCTGTGATCCACTGGAGGTCGCCCTTGCTCTTAGAACCAGTGTTCCTGTCGTGCTGTTGGAATTACATGGTTGCCAGGTCTGGTCCAGTTTTGACAGGTTATTAACATGAAGAGTTGACTGCAGTACAAACTGCTCTGTTCTCCAAATGAAACACAACCGATCCACTTCAGACAGGACGTGTTGTCTCTCAGGGTCCATACAGTCCTGTGCCATGAGACACACTTTACCGCTGACATTTGCTCTCGTTTTTTTTTTTTTCACTCTTTCAAGAACTCTTTCAAATGCAAAGCTCCAGTGAGCTGAAAACAGAGAGGGAGGAGGGAGAGGAGGGCATGAGAGGGCGCGGAGAGATGGAGAGGCACAGCCTGTGCCTGACACACTCCCTCTGCAGACCGTGTATCTCACCAGGTGGGGAGGTGGCTGATAATTGGTAAAGCAAATGCTGCAGCACGCGTCCTAATCATGCGACCTCTGGAGGAGGCGCGCTGCAGGGACAACTGTGTGACTCGCTACTTCTCTCCTCTCTTTACAATATATTTTTCAATCTTTTCTGTTCACTCATTTCTTCTCTGTTTTCTCTCATTACTCAAACTCCATGTGTGGACTCCACCGCAGCGTTCAGCTGCAATAACAAAAGTATGCCTACTTTTTAGACAGCACTGCTTTAAAGTGCAAATTACAAATAACAAAACAAGATGACTTGTTTTTGTTTACTAAGCGTGAACCAATGCAGTACACATTGCTGTTGTGATGTTACTGTCTTGTGACACACCTCAGGAATATTTAACTCTTTCCACTCTGAAGGTCCCTGTACCAGAAGTTGTCTGAATCTGGTATTAAAACATAACCCAATACTATTTTACAAAGGTTGCAGAGTGTGGCACGTTTAATGAAACTCGTGCTACTTGGACTAAAATGATTGTAGCATTCAGTGTTGTTCTTCGTTTCTACAACAGAATTTCTAGAACAGCTTCAGTAACTTCAGTGTCACTGTCTCATTGTTACATGGATGCTATTAACTCTTGAATTTACAGTTTGATTTAGGCAAAAGTGAAAATGTGTTGTTTTTTTTTTACTTTTTCAGCTCTCACTCTGCTAATGGGAGCACAGAGATGTAATATATTTTTAAAATTCTCCAAGTGTCTCTGATCCATAGAGCCTGAGATTGTTTGCTTCCACAGTTGTGAAGCTGTTACTGAAGGAATTCCGGGATGTTGCAGAGAACAGCTGAGGAATTCAAACAGCTAATTGGTGAGGAGAAGTGCTTCGTAAAAAAAGTCCTCTCAACACAATCAGACACAGAACAGATGAAAATCCATTGAATGATATAAAAATAAAAATATTATATTTAATAAAATAAAAGCTTGTTGTTTCTGAGTGTGTTTTTTTTAAATGTAACATGAAGCCTATTGACTCCTCTTTCATGGATCAAAACATTGTTTTCCTCTTTTGTGTTTTGCCCTCTGCACAATTCTGTTTCATGTTAGTTTGGAATTCATTATCACTTTGGCAGCCACACATGAATATGACTTTGTTCTGTAATATGATGCAGTTTAATCCGCTGCCCTCTCCCTGGCTTCTAGTCTACGTCGTAGCATCAACCTGCTTTTTTTCTGCAGGTTCAATGGTTGTCGGAGGGCCTGATCATTTTTTATTTGTCGCAGGTAAATCCACCTTTAAAAAAGTAGCACTGTTTGGCATGCAGTACAGCAGGCATCAACAAATAATTGATGCTGCCCCTGAAGGTCTCCTTTCATGCCAGCAATTGAGTCAAAGCAGGTTGATTTTCAAACTCTGAGATATTTAAATTTGGAACAAAATCCCGGAAAGGTGAATCTGTCTTTGTTCTTCACCGAACAAAGTGAAAGGCCGGGCATCAGTTGTGTCTGTGTTAATCAGAGGTGACGTAACAACACTGACTCACAGTATGCACAGCTCTCCTTTACCAACGAGAGTCTTTCCAAAGCAACCTCCTTTGTTTGGAGGTGAAACGCAGCTGCAGCACAAGGTCAGATGGTATGATATCAGGCTATGATGTCACCCCCCTTAGGACTTCAGAATATACATCTGATTAGGTCAGCCTTATTCTCCTCTTCACATCTGTTATTTCAATATAAGAGCATAAAGTGAGGCTCTGGACTGTCCCCTTCTAAAATGTCATGCTTGCATATTTATCATAATAATCATGCTGGCTGTGCAACACTTTTGGAGTCTGCTGTACATACATTTGGATCATCAATCTCCTTTATTAAACCTAAGGTAACATGAGGAACTCCTACCTGGAAGTCATTGTTTTAGTCATTGCACTGACTGATAGTGTGTTAGCTACCATACGGCCTCATACTTAAGTTGAAATACATGGTATAGATATTTCATAGGAATATCATACTGTCGAATATTGTGTGTGATTTATTCTGTTTTAAACGGGCTGCATCCATCAGGGCTGTATGTGAATGTAAGTGATTCTGTCAATATGTGTAAGTGTATGTGATGTTGGATTTACGTCTATAGTAGTCAAATTAACTGTAATTGTGACTTGCTACACGCACACACACACATACACACACACACGCACACACACACACACACACACGCACACACACACACACACACACACACACACGCACGCACACACACACACACACACACACACACACACACACACACACACACGCACACGCACACACACACACGCACACGCACACGCACACGCACGCACGCACGCACGCACGCACGCACGCACGCACGCACGCACACGCACACGCACGCGCACGCGCGCGCACGCACACGCACACACACACACACACACACACACACACACACACACACAGCCGGGAGGCCAGCTGCTTCAGTCACAGAGCTCACTGAACAGAAAGATCCTGTGGCATCGTTTAGTATAAATAACTTATGAACCTAACAGGACCGGTGGGAGATGGAGATGTAAACAGATTGACCCGACTTAAATCTCACCGGACATGTCCGAGAAATGTGGATGAAGGTCTTCAGCTGATAAGAGTTTTTACATGCACTACAAGAGAAGTTTACTGTAACACTGCGAATATTTGTGTAACAATATGTTTAATTTGATGTCTTATACGATTTTATTATAGTATTGTTAATTATAGGAGACAGACAGAATACATTTCTTTGTGAAATCCTGCTTTTTAAAATGCAAACTGACACTGCTTTATTTTAAGATTCTAAGTTGAAAATGAGTTACTACAACTTCTGCTGCTGTCGCTGCTGCTGCTATTAATAATAATGATAATAATAATGAATGAATGGATGACCACCTCTAAGGCAGGCTTAAAGCCCTGTCACTTGCTGTTCTTCACAATACTGTTATTTTTATTGCTTTTATTTTGTTTGCTCTGTTGTCTTTTTATCCATATTTTACGTTTGTTTTCAAAGTTTCAAATGTTTGTAAAGCACCATGAAACGTGTACATAATGTGCTATACAAATACATTTGTTTTTTGCCTTGTATTAGTCAAGCCTCAAAATTGCTGGATTCTACACAACCTGATAGCACGTTTCATTCAAGCCTCCGAATCTCCACCTGCAGTGTGTAATGCAGCTTTTCTCTTAAAGCTCACCCAAACATTTGTGACATCAGCTTGGATCCAATGATGACATCACCAGGCTCATCTCTCCTCATGACAATTAAAGTGATCAATAAAATTAGTGCAGCAAATGATACATTGTCTTATACCTTTTAACATCAGTTGACAGATCCAGGTTCTCCCTCACGTATCTCATTTTACAAAGAACGTGGATGCATTATGAACATGAAGTTTTTGTCGTGATTTTTTTATAGTTTGATCAGTTTTCTGTTCAGTACTTCAGTTTGTGTCCTGCTTTAGTTTGAAAGTTACTTTTGCTGTGGTTTGAACCTGTCTTCACTTCCTTATTCTCCGTCTGATGTTTCCTGTTTTATTTTGAAAGTCTCATTCCTTTTGTATCAGCTCCCTGTGTTCACCCCTGGTACCCCCTCTCTCTCTCCCTGCTGTCACCTGTAGGCCACGCCCACTTCACCTGCTTTCACTTCCCCATGAGTTCCCCAATCGCCCCCAGCTGCACTCACTTACCGCTCACCTCTGTCAGGATATATTTGCCCGGTTTTGGTTCTGTCCTTCTCAGTTTGTTGTGTTCAGTTTGTCTGCCATGTTCTGGTGCCTCGTGTTCTCCGGTCACCTGCTCCAGCTTCCTGTCTGTTTTCGCTCTATGAATTTTTAGTTCATTTCCCTGTGAGTTAATTTGCATCTGTTGGTTTTGTTTTCTTTTGTTACTTTTGTTGAAACATTTAACCTAGTTAAGATGTTTATTTCCAGGTCATGTGCTTTTCATTTGGGTCCAACCTGCTCCTGACCTGTGTCAGGAGCAGGTTGTTACTAGAAGTAACTTTCAAACTAAAGCAGGACACAAACTGAAGTACTGAAATGAGAACCCATCAAACTATATGAAATCATGACAAATAAAACAGGAAATGTCATACTGAAAATATAAAATCATGAGTGTTTTTGTAATTTCTTGATTTTGCAGCAGCTTTTGTTCAAATTTGTTTTATCTTGTGAAGTTTTATGTGCTTTTTTTGCATCAAGTTCCATAAATTAGCCAAACTTGCAATTAAAGCATTTTTATACTACTTTAGTGAAAAAAGAAATGCATTACCACTCTGCAATTATTTCATAGGATGCATTATGTTCCACTTACAGGCGGTGGTTTGTTATATTTGTTGCTTCTGGAAGAAAAGCATTCAATCGTAAATGTATTAAATCAAATATGTAGTCTCTAACGTGTGTTGCCAATGAGTCAAGCGTCCTGTTATGAGAAATGTTATACAATGAACCCTTCTTATCCTGTCAGGACTCAATGTCTCTTTCTCTTAATGCTTCATAGTGGTTATAATATTATCTAAAGTTATGATCTGTTCTTCTTTTTCTTAACATCCAGCCAATAATATTAAAATAACGCACAGTCATGGCTGAATGCTGTTGAGCATTTGGCTCTCCCTTTGTAATTCAATCTTAACGATGCTGTCAAAGTAATGGCAGACAATTAGCATGTATATGGCCATTATAGAAGCCTTGTATATGTGGGGATTAGAACATGTGCAGCGAGGATCTCTGAGAGAATGAGTGTGTAAAATTGCTCTAATGAGGGTGTCTAATGGACTGTGGTTTGCATTTATAGTAGGAGGTGGTGAACATGTGCTCACGAGCCCATCTGACTACAGCTACATATCTACAACACTATTACTGTAAGCTTCTTCATACGTGATTGAATGAAAGAATCAAGTACATGTTCATTGTCTTGAAGGGAATTTAACCTGCAACATGTAACAGGTAGGAACAGAAAATCCCTGCAACATTTGGGTTCATACACAACAACAATCTATTTACAGTTTTATGTTACTATATAAAGCAATTTAGTGGACTGAAATAGCAGCACACACACACTCACTCGCACACACACACACACACACACACACACACACACACACACACACATATAAGCACACTTGCCATTGCACTCTTGCCTCTGTGTTATGTGAACAGTAGCGTGGACAAGACAGCTCTGGAAGAGGTGCTAGTGGCCCCCGCTGAGGCCATTAGTGCTAATGAAGACCTGCAGGAAGTGTTGGAGGATGTGGGGGGGGGGGGGGGGGTGCACCTAAATAAGAGCTGTGGCCGTGTGCATGTTAAGCTGCTGTAATGAGGCCAATTGCATATGAAATGTGTGCACAAGCAGTGGGCTGAGGGGTGGGGGGGGGGGGGTTCTTCAGCTCTGCTCGCCACCTGTAAGAGTCACAGCTTATTTAACTTTCATGAACCAAGATGCCAACTTGAACTCACTTCTTCCAGGAAAAGTGCCCGTGATCCGTGCACAGAAACTGATTCTCATCTCTGACCGTTGACCCCACGCTCTGTCTCTCCTCCACCTGTAAATAGATGTCAACGACAAATCCTCCCTGCCACCCTTCTAGTCTGTTTCCATGGTGACTTGCCCTTAACCTTCTGCCAGCCTTCCCCCATGGCGTCGACCCCCTCCTCTCCACTCCTCGGGTCTCTGCTGCTCTCCGACTGGGAAATCAGCCTAATAAATAGCTTTATGGTAATCAGGCTGGTGAACTGCAAGTAGAGCTGCCAATCTTAATACACGTATTAAAGTGCCTGAGAATGTCAGTGTCCCTCGTTGTCCTGTGGCCCTCGCCCCCCCACCCCTCACTATCCACTGGTAGTCACCCTGTCTCTATTCACCCCAGTCCATCATGGTTCCTTATGTTTATCAGTATGTGATAATATGTGACCAAAGGTTTCCAATGCTTTTCATGTTGGGGCTAGTGTTCAAATTCAGCTCCATGTCTTGGTCTATCAAGTTAATTCGAGGGGGGATCAATAGGTTCTAAGACTGCCACTCGTGCGTGTGCACGGAGCAGGAGAAAGGAATAACCATATTGAGTAAGGGGTACAACTTTCATCGCCTGATCATGATTTGTTCCTGAGTTACAAACGCTTTTTTGTGAGCAGTGTTCTGGGTGCGTCTGCGATTTCTCCGTGGACATTACCGGAGGGCGCTCAACGATTCTTAAAATGCTTCAGGAAGGCTGCGACAATGAAGCAATGAGCCTCGAGAGATGTTTGAGTTACATTTGAATTTCCGAGGGGCAGAACGTCACTTTCCAAAACTGAAAAAGGCGCATCAGGTCAGGGGCGAAACCAGGTGGGTTTTCTTTGGCATTCGCGGGTCTGTGTGCCGTGAATTGGTCCTCCAGGGTCAGACTGTCAGCACCGAGTCCTGTTGTGACCTTCGGAGGCATCCGAGGGGAGATATTCGGTGCAAATGACCTGAACTGTGGCGCGATGGCAACTGGGTTCTCCAACATGACAGTGCACCCGCTCCGTTTCTTGCCTTCAACAACAAATCGTCACCCCCCCACCACTCCGACTCTCCACATTTGGCTTCCTGCTATTTCTTTGTTTCCCAATAATTTGTCACAAACTTTCGATGTGCACTCTCTGCTTAAGTTTGAAATGCATAAAACATCACAGACACGCCGAGAACACTGCTCACAAAACATCTGTGTAACAGATGATCAAGCGACAGATTTTGAACCTGTTACCCATCAGGGTTATAACTTCCTCCTGCTCCTCGTATCCACGGAGATATAATGACACATACACTTCTGCACAAAGGTTTTTGGTGTCAAAGCAAACTGAGAATACAATATTGTGTGTGAGGGGCGTTTGCCTTTAAAACAGCTGCAGCGCTCCTCTGTAATCTCACAGAGTGAATTTGGGAGCCATCAGATGCTTCCCGGTGATGGATTGTTTTTCTTTTTCAGTTTCATGATTGATTTTAAAATCGTACAGAGATAATTCACGGTCCTACTTGGTCAGGATAGAAAAGGGCAACATTAAAAAAGTAAGAAGTAAAAAAGAACTCATGAAAAATAAATACTGTTCACAAAACAGTGCTTGTGTGTTTGTGTCTACTTTTTCTTTTTCCCATTTAACTGTATTTGAAAAAGAGCTACACGAAGTTGATTATCATTATTATTACAAATTATTTTAATGTCGCAATTTGATGACATTATACGAAAGTTTGCAAGTTAATGAATGGATTATCTTTATACCAATAATAATTCTCATCATTCACAAGAGATTTAAAGAATCGCCACTTTTAAATGTGTCAAATGCAGTTTGAGATTTATTAATTTTTATATTATTTTTCTAACTATGTCAATCACACAATATAATTGTCACATGACCATGACTGGTTGGTGTGTTTTTTCTTTGTCAACATTTATCAAAATAGAAAAGACACAAAAGGAAAAGATACAAGAAGCACAACATGGTGAGAAGGACAAATAATAAATACAGCGGAAGGGTCGACATGTCTTTGTTGTTGCATGAATTTTAAAGCTGCTGAGTATCAAAATGAAATGTTTCCATTGACAGCTTCATATTTCAACACCTTTGTTGAAGCTGCTCCACACTTTAGCCTCTGAAACCCCCAGAAAGACTGCTGTGTTTGGTTTCTTCCTAACACCTTCGGCTCTTGCCTCAGAGAAGTGTAATCTTGCTGTTTGAAATTGGAATCATCACGGCTTCCGCTCCTTCAGAGAATTGGCTACGTGGTATCAATCCTCAATGTAACCCGGCAGTGCAGCTGCTCCCCTCACTGCTCCCTCATGCTCATTTCTGTTTCACAGACGGTGTGTTTACTGACCCCTTCTGTAAAATACAACCTAGTATCATCGGTGTAGAAAATCCAACACCTTCATCATCCTCAGTGACACTCTTCTTTTATCTTTCCCTCCGTATCCTTCTGGCTTTTCACCTTTGACTCTCTCTCAATTGCTTCCTCTCAGAACCACATTTTTTCCATCCTCTGCTATCCGTCATCCCAAATAGCTTTTGACACTTGTAGCCGTTTTTTTTTTTAAGCTTCTCATCACCTCTTCTGTCTGTCACTAGTACAACTCTGTCCATTGGCACTTTAGATGGGGGCCGGTGAGCCAGCGGCAGCTTTTACAGCAGCGGCAGCAGTTTTGGCTCTGAGGTCCATCAGTGAGTCGGATCTGCAGAGCTGAAAGAATATACCAAGTTTATGAGACATGGGCTCAGTGAAACACACGGTGAAAACACAACAAGCATCCACGTCTTGCCAATAGATAAGCGACAGCTAACACAACTTATTACTAACCTGAATGACTCAGTGCATATTTCCTCCCTTTCAGTCTAATTTTCAGTTTTGCAGATGTCTCTGTGGTTTCTGTCTACATACATGCCTACAAATGACATTCATGGGATTCCACTTGTGGTACTGAAAAAAATGGCATTTATTATTGATTTAAATATCCTCAATATATTCTTTAAAAAATGTAATAAGCAGAAAAAGCTCAAATTCATCCTTTATTTTTATAGTATATTAGACAGTTTGTTTTTTCGATATCCCTTTAATTCCATGTCAGCCACAGTAAAGAATGTTTTGGAGTTTTAATTTTATTAGCGTGAAGCTAACAGAGGTTAGCCTGTGGCTGAACGGCTGCTCGTTGGAGTCACCTGACTGTTTGGGGGAGTCAGGGTGGGTAAGTGGAGGAGTAAGACTTCGCCATCTGCTCCCGGCAGGGTCCACTCTGGAGGACTGCTCATGCTGGGCAGCTCAGGTGGCGCTGTGTTTATCTGTGCTTAAGTAATGAGGGCAGGGCTGAAAAAGAACAACTGCTCATTATCTCACATGGCGCAGATTATCCTCTAAAAACTAGTTTTTTGCATTTCCAAAAACTACACCAAGTGGATTTTTTTCCAGTGATTCTTCATTTGTAACAGATTATTGATGCTTTGTTTCTTTATACTGTCAATTTATCAGTAGTCTTTTGGTGGGAATTATTTAATTTATCTTTTTTGTCGCGTGCAGTTAAATCCAATAATATGTGAACTAGATCGCATATACTTTACACTTTTCACTTTAATTATCCCCAAATCAGGCTCCCGCTATACACTGACTGATATGGCATCTGCCTACACAAGCAACATTATCATAAATGTCAAAATTTTAATATTCTGCAAACATTAATCTAAGCACCTAATGACATTTATACAATGGCAATTAAAAGTTAACTTCTGTCACTCGTGTGTTAGAAGATAGAAAGATGAAGGAGAAGAAATGCACCCAGACGAGAGGTATAAATATATTCTCAAGTCAATTCATTACAGATTTTTGTTTGTTTTTGTTTGCTTTGTGCACGTTGTCTTCACGTGCATGAGTGCGCACGGGAAGGGATGTAAGGGGAGGTCACAGACTGACTGTATTGATTAATTAGTGTTTACTCAGTAATTGCCTTGTGATCGTTGCAGCTACAGCCCATGGGTAGGATCCTCTACACACACACACACACACACACACACACACACACACACACACACACACACACACACACACACACACACACACATTAACACTCTCAGCTAATGAATCCGTATTGGCATGTGGCATGACAGATACATTGAAGCATAAATTGAGATCATGCATCAAATAATGACGAACAAATCACCCCATGGATGAGTTATTGCTCCAGCATACTGAATATCATTACTGTATTCATCTGGTATGGACGGAATCTATTCATAGATTCTATTAACAGTTTAAAGAGCACCCACTCTACTGTTTTTTAATCATTTAGGTTTAATTTATTCAGGCCAGTTCCAGTGAAATCTAGAATATCATTTCCAAGGAAGATTTCACCAAGATAAGAGTCAACAATTATAAGATCAAAGAAAAGAACAAAATTAGAGGATTAAAGAGAGATGAAACAGTCCAAAAAAATGTATTAGTCAAATTAATCAAAGACAATCTGCAGTTTCCTGTAGGTTCATGTTTAATGGTGTGACGATCTGTCTGACCTTACAAATAAAGAACAGAATATTATGATGTAGAGGTCTGATTTTATACCATCCCATCTGACCTCAGAAGAAATGACCTCAAACCACCCAGCAGCACATTAACATGTCGACCAAGACTAAATATCACTCAAATTAAATCATGGGCTCAAAAGATAAAAACTAAAGTAAACCTCTGCAAAACTGCCTGGTTACACAAATTCATTATTTATGGGAAGGACATATGCAGAACACTCACATCTGTGCATGTTCACCTGTTATTAATAAGCAACAGAAGGAAAACATATCATGTGGGGCACAAAGCCATCTCAATCTGCCCTCCTCCCACCATCTTTATCTTAGTATTCATTGGCATGCATGACCAATTGCATTGACGCTGCAGGGTTGTCATTGCAGGTTTCCTCCTCACCGATGGATTCAGAAGATAATTCGCAACAGGATTGTAACGTAACATGGATTTTGGAGACGGCCATGTGTGTGTGCGTGTGTGTGTGTGCGTGTGTGCGTGTGTGCGCGTGTGTGCGTGTGTGCGTGTGTGTGTGTGTGTGTGTGTGTGTGTGTGTGTGTGTGTGTGTGTGTGTGTGTGTGTGTGTGTGAGAGGGAGATAGAAGGAGAGATGTGTTATGCTTTCACCAATGGCTTTTGTGATTTAGCATTTTGATGACATTGAGATGTTTATTGTCATCTGTGTGTGTGGGATAAAACATACCTAAGTCCTGTTACTCAACTATTACATTTAGTGCACTACAAATATTATATTAAAAACTTAATGTATATTACAAAAAAAACATTCCTCACCTTGGCACTACTCATGTTGTGTTTCACGCTCCATTTGTCTAACATGGACAAATATGAATTACTTGGAAGAGAAAATCGCTACGCATACAAATTTTCTATTAGCCCATAATCATGATGCAACATCTGACTTCAGGCAAGCAATGTTTGAGATATGACGTGCATTTCATGTCAAGTACATCAAAATTACATTCCAATCCAAACTACATACATTTAACGCCAAGACAGGCTACAGAGATGACGGTACAGTACCTTCTCCTGATAATCCCTCTGATTGGAATAACAATGGTATCAGGCAGATGTGGTGAACAGAAGGACTGTGTCACCACACTCTACGTACCCACGAAGCTACCTTAAGATGCTGGGATGGGGGTGGGGGGTTGTAGATGGGTTAAGGGTTAAGGCCTCTCTTGCTGACCCCTGAGTCATCAGCACACTTAACCCCTCATTGTGATTGACCTCCTCCTTGTCCAGGAGCTCCCAGATGAATGGTGCAGCCGGCCTCTTTAATACACTGAAGTGGGCGTTGTTGACAATGGAAAGTGTGGATAATTAATGGAGGCACCGACTGAGGGAAGAGCTGCGTTCTTTTTGTCTTGTCTGTTTGCAGTGTGAAAACAAGCATTTTGAGATTGAATTGATTTGATTGATCTGAACGTTCTGCTTCTTAACTTCATTACCACACTAAGTCATTTGTATAATTGCTGTAAAGACATGTCCTTATTGCGCTGGCAATTTGGAGATTCATGAAAATTGCCTTTATCTGGAGAAACATGAGTACTAATAAGTAATAAGCAGTAGAAATATTGAAGAGCAAGTATGACACCACTGAGCAACCAGACTGACTGATGTTGACGTTTGCAGGTAGTTTAGTCATGCTACTCAACCTTGAGATATCACAGGTTTGTTAAGCTGTCTGTTTGTTATTCCATCACTTTAGTCCAATGTCCAATGAAAAAAAACATTCCTCACCTTGGCACTACTCATGTTGTGTCCAATGAAATGTTACACTGCCATCAATGTGTATAAAGCCACATAACATGCTGCTAATAAATACAGTGGTCCAGTGCTGGATTTTTAGTCATTAGAGTAGGAACACATGTTGAAAGTCCAATGTGCTTCAGTCCCATCCATCACCTTCCCCCTCAAACCTTCCACTTGTCCTCGCTCTCTGCCTCCTGCATTGGATCTGAACCTCAGTGCTGGATGTAAATGATGAGGTGAAGAATCATCAAATGTGGATGTATGTTATAGGGCACTAATGATCTTAATTGAGAAAAAATACAAGGCCAAAAGTGAGAAAAATATAACCCAAACTCATAATTTGGGGAGCATTTGTGTATGGTGTAAGGGAAAGAAAGAAAACTGAAAGAAAAATGCTGATAAAGCAGACTGTTGATTCCCCAGTATTTGTAAAATTGTCATATACTGAATATAAAATAAGATGAATATACAAACACCTAGTCAGCTTTTCCATCATGTAAATCTATGCTACCATCTCTGAAGTGAAAAGGACATCATTTTAATTCATTGCAAAACCTCCGTGTTCACCACAGGAACCAAACTGCATTATCATACTCATCTCATCTGTGTGGCTTATCACAACGCGTCCTCCCACAAACACTCTGGACCCTGAACGAGCCACACTGACAATTACAATTCCAGCCATCTCCTCTGATCCATGCTCTTTATATTTCTTTTGCAAATACATGACACTAAGCTCTGCACCCCATATTGCACCTCATGAGGAAATCTAACCAGCGTCTTATACCTTCATCACCATCCAATCTGCCCGCGCTCGCCGCCAAGGTGAAATCCTCGCCGTGGTGGAGGAAGTTGTCCGGGCTGCTATTAGCATATCTCTTCTGCTTGCAAAGTAGCATCTCTTGCCCTTCTCTCTCTCCTCCTCCTCCTTCTCCTTCAGTGCTCATCTTCGCCACAGATGCTGCCTTATTTCCATTCCCGCTTGGTTATGTGCATAATTCTGCCTATTATCTCAGACAGACAGGGCTAAGCATGGGAAGCAACGCAAAAGGTGTCCGTCTAATCAGGTGTAAAAGCTTGGAACAAAAGCAGCGTAAAGTTTGTGATAAACGCTGCAGGTTTTTGTTGTTGTTTTCTTTTTTGTGATGATGATGACTCACGAAACTTGCATTAGGAGGAACAACTCAGTTGGACCATTCACGCTGGTAGATGGGGGGTAATGTTTCACCAGCCGGTCCCCTGCTGTAGCTACAGATTGGGGCTTTAAAGTGAAATTGTGGATGATAAGCTTATGTGGGATGCAGCAGGACTGTGCTTGATGACACCACGATAAGAAGGCTCGAGCTGAGAGCGGCTGAAAATATGTGGGGATGATCTGATGGTAATTTGGCGCCTAGCTGGACTGATGAGATGTTGTTGAGCCGCACGCGTCGCCTGATGTTCCTCGTCCTCTTCTTTCTTAATGGGAACGATGGGAGGAACAGATGGAAGCACAAGGTGAAGGAGCACCGGATAGATGGGAGGAGGAGGTGGATACGCAACAAGTCAGATCCCTCATTAACAAGACTCTGTCATACACAAATACATAGTCACAGATATTTTGTAAATTCAAAAGACATTGTCTGCCTTTCCTTTGTTTGCCTTTAGTTATGTATTCACACAACGCAGTGATACTGTTTATTCAACCGCCATGCCAATAAATCAAGGTGAATTGAAACAAAATTGAAGTGAGGCAGATTGTGGGACTGGGAAAATATAGGGCGAGATTGAAGAGCAATTTTTTTTTTAAGAGGACGGAGAGGAAAGGAGATTGTAGAAAGGTGATGAAGAGCGCACTGTGATGTCATCTTAGTTTGACCAAAATTGACATCATCTCTCATAATTTTTGCAAACATTTTTATCAGCTTTGACTTTGGCTTTTGGATGTTTGCCTTATAAGTAGCATACAACCCACTGATGTTACTCTAACAACCCCCTTGTAAATCCATCAATCCCGTATATACCAACTGTTTCTCACACAACTTACGGAGGGCTGGAGGCCATCCCAGATGACTGTAGGAGCAGCGTACATCCCAGACAGGTCAACACTGAGAGATATAACTATTCACGCTCATGTCTTCGTCACTTCTTCATTCTTTGTCTGTGGCGCATCATCTCGAAATTAAATGAGACTCCTATTTGTCACACAAGACTCAGGAATAGACAGGAAACAGCCGTAATCACATGTGGTACGATATAATCAAAGCAGAAGCTGTACAGAAACTCAAACATATGTATATAACATATATGTATGTATATATATATATAATTTGTGAAGAGCAATGTTTTTCTGTGTGTGTGTGTGTGTGTGTGTGTGTGTGTGTGTGTGTGTGTGTGTGTGTGTGTGTGTGTGTGTGTGTGCGTGTGCGTGTGTGTGCGTGTGCGTGTGAGTGTGTGTGTGTGTGTTACTCTGAAAGTGGATAAACAAAAATCACATGACTGCTATTCGGTCAGTCCAAACTGATTTTAACAGCAGGAAAATATAAAAAGAAATTCCATTGGGCCATATTATTTGATTTAAAAAAAAAAAAAAAAACGTTCTATCCAAATAATGATGATTGTGAGGTTTTTCTGATGAGTCTTTGGATAAAAACAAATAAAGGGAATGACAATTACTGAGATAATTGATCCATTCTGCATTTTTTTAAAAACAGTCACAAGAATAAGAGCAATGAGAGGAAGCCCAGATGGAAACACAGACATGAAGAGTCTTCATTGTCAGTGCTCGCCGTAGAATTAACAGCTGTGCAACATCAGTCAGGTTTATTGTTGTTCTGGGTTTTGTACCTTCATGGTTGAAATGCACTTTGCAAAGTCGCTTTGGATAAAAGCGTCAGCTAAATGAAATGTAATGTAAAACTCACAATGAGCAACAAATTTGATGAAGAACTTATTTAAAAATATGAACGATTATCATGAATGGACACATTTAAGTACACTTCTGTTTCCAGCCTCATTTGTTTACATTTTGGCTCAGATCAGGAAAAGTGCTGCTTCAGCAGTTCCTGTTCACACTGTCATTTGGATTAAGTAGAACGGTTTCTAGCAACATTCAGCTAAATCAGGCGACAGCAGACTCAGATCAGAGACAGCAAAATTCAGAGAGAAAATACTTTTTGCAGACTTTAATTGTGAAAGTAGACACCTTTTTCTGCAATCACATTGATCACTTTGATAGTGAAGAAAAAGTCTGAATCTAATGAATAGGAAAACAGATCATAACACCTGAAGCGTGGTTTCAGTTAACCCCTGAGCAGAAGATATGTTTCTAAACTTTTCACCATTAAAAAAAAAACTAATTTCAGTCAATAAAAGCTCCACAAATGGGAGGCCAGAATGAAATACAGTCATTTTCTTTTGCCTTTAAATTAGAGTGTAAATATCAGCCTTATAACGATGAGTCAGCGACACTGATGTTATTCAACATGAACTAAATATTCTCTGCTGCAGCTACATCCGTTTTAGTGTCAGTTGTACAATGCAGCCTCCTCACTGAACGCCTTTGAAAAATGGCTGCAGCCCTCATGGCGTCCGTGGAGGGGCCGCCTGAGTGGGAAGGGTTCAGTTTCAAGGAACACCTTTACTGTATCATCTCTAAAAAGATTCATAGAGTTTTATTGGTCAGTGGTCATCCTCAATGAGATCCTGAGGGAGACGGAGAGTTCTTCATAGTGTGTAAATACGTGTATGAGTTGTTTATCCACATCAGTTTGACTGAGCTGCTATGAATTCTGTGTTCAGAGGGAATTCATGACTAGTTTTATAAATCATCACACACGCCACTGTTACAGAAATAACTTTATGCATAGGCTCTAACTGCAACTGCAGTGAACTAAAATGTTTTAGTATTTTTAGTATTCTGGTCCATGCCATGCTGATAGTTTAAACCAGAGTTGCGCTACAAAGCCGTTTTCATTAATGTGGGACGTGATAGAGATTCAGATTGTTAATTAATTTCCTCTTTCTCTGTCAACATCACATATCCACAGCACACTGTCAGGAATTCCAGGTGCTCAGAAAAGCTTCCTGTCATAACACCTCACTGATCACCACCTCATTAATATTCTATCTGAGCAATGACGGGATCGCAACAAAAACTCATCCACTGAGCTGAATCTGAATGGATGTGAGGAGTCCTGACCCTCCCCTCGTAGAACAGTGGGTTTGTTCTGGCTGGGTGCCATCAAATCAGTACGTGGGGTCCAAAATCCTACCCCCCCCAACACACACACACACACACACACACACACACACACACACACACACACACACACACTCTCCACCGTAGTTTGTCTGGCCAGCCGCTACTGAGCTCTCCCTGGTCATCACACATTCTCTTTTTAGCGCACTACAAAGTCCCAGCCGCGACCACACTGCCAGCATCAGCACGAGCTCCCACAGAAAGGTCACGCTTAATGATCCCGGCGTCGTGCTGGAGCTGGACGCAGCTTTGACGGTAAGTATGGAGTCCAGAGGTGAGGCAGTGTCTGCATTTCCTGGTGGCTTTGAATTAGCGTGCGACTCAGTGCATTTGTGCCTCTACGTCTGTGAGTCTATGTGATGTGAGTTACTAAGAGAGGTCGCAGCAGTGGTCGGCTAATGGCTGGCTTTCGACGATGGCAGAGTCAAGCTGAGGTGAGTTCTCAAGGAGACAACTGGTGGTTCCCAGAGCTGGGCTTTCACTATGAATAAAGATGTTTGGCTTCCCAATTGCTTCCTAGAAATCTATTAATAATGCATCTGAACAAGGCAGCTGTTCCCAGTGAATAAATGAGGAATACAGCAGCACGGCGTGGATCTGGTGGGAAGCAAACTGTTCCCATTTATGTCTCTGTCTCATTTTGTGCTGTAGGTGCGGAGCCCTCTGCACACTGCAGACCCAGACTTACAGCAAATTTAGCACCAAGCAGCCATCACCCTTCACATCTGCCGCAGTGGTCCCTGGTGAAGGAAGTTTAACCCTCCTCTTGGAGGTCCTGGTGGGTACGAGGGCATCGTGCTGGCTGTCTTCCTTCTGTACTTCTGAGAGCCTGTTTTTCAATTCAGTGTATCTTTAGCAGCGTGCAAATTGAACGGGTTCGATTGTATGCAATGCTGATTTGCACGAATACGGATTCTGCAGGCAGCTCTGCTTCTGCACAAATAAAAGCAGTTTTGTGTGTGTGTGTGTGTGTGTGTGTGTGTGTGTGTGTGTGTGTGTGTGTGTGTGTGTGTGTGTGTGTGTGTGTGTGTGTGTGTGTGTGTGTGTGCGTGCGTGTGTGTCAGTGTTACTGACTTCCTGCCAGGCTTGTGGTGAAGAGAGCAACCTACTTGACCTCCAGGAAGGGACAAATGGCCACATTAGAGCCCATAAATTACCATACATGCACCCATATATAATTATACACAGTGACACAACATTACACATTTAAGTTCAAAACAAGCCTCGACCTGAAGATGTATTGATTCCACAGTAGACACTCTGAAGAGGGCTTTTCCATCTTTGGGGAAAACTCGCTGCTTTTTGTGGTGTGACTCCTCTGCATCTCTCAGATTGATTCACAAGCCCAACATCCTCCTCAGAGCTGTTTCTGGCTCCTGTTTCAGCACTTATTGACCTAAGCAGAGTTTCTTCAGTCTATTATGGATTATGAATGTATCCTCACAGTCAGACACTGAGTCCTGAGCACAAAGGAGAGCGTGAGAGGACGACAGGTGAGCAGGCCGAGAAGCTCATTTTCTACTGTAGCTGTATTCAATATGTAGATGTTTAACTTTGAATCATTTTGTTGGAGTTCAATGTATTTATTTATTTTATTTTTTTTTACATTAGTTTGTTCTTACAGGGAGAAATAGTGATATTCAATTAACGGACCCACAATCAGTGTAAAAGGGGAAATTAATTTATTAATTAAAAAAATATTTTCATGTTCCTTTATTTCACCAAGAATCCACCCCCCATTAATCAGCCCTAAACAGGGTCTATCAGGTGTAATCAGGTTATGTGTTGTGGGAACTG